>NC_141879.1:224550000-225800000 GCF_056163025.1 Triticum urartu | reverse complement strand
GGCTGAGGGCTGGAAGGGAGAAAGGAGGAGTTGCGACGGCTGGCCATGGTGGAATGGACCTTTGTCGGATGCGCTCTGATGAACACTCGCGAAGGGGAGAAGGTGTGGTTTGGATCTAAATCCTCGTCCCCTTAAATGGGCGGCTCATTTACGTGGCTAGGGGTATGGGTGTAAAAACACTCAGACTTTTCATATTCGTTTGACACATGGGAGGCGGCCATTATTGGGCCTAGAAGCCAAGGAGCGCAACATTTACAAGAAACCGGACTTTATTCAACAGGTACACGAAATTGGGAGGAGAACCCGCCTTGCAATGCCGAAGACAATCTGCGCGCCGGACTCATCGTCATTGAAGCCTGGTTCGGGGGCTACTGAGGGAGTCCTGGATTAGGGGGTGTTCGGATAGCCGGACTATACCTTCAGCCGGACTCCTGGACTATGAAGATACAAGATTGAAGACTTCGTCCCATGTCCGGAAGGGACTTTCCTTGGCATGGAAGGCAAGCTTGGCGATACGGATATGTAGATCTCCTACCATTGTAACCGACTCTATGTAACCCTAACCCTCTCCGGTGTCTATATAAACTGGAGGGTTTCAGTCCGTAGGACAACACACAGAACAATCATACCATAGACTAGCTTCTAGGGTTTAGCCTCTCCGATCTCGTGGTATATCTACTCTTGTACTACCCATATCATCAATATTAATCAAGTAGGACGTAGGGTTTTACCTCCATCAAGAGGGCCCGAACCTGGGTAAAACTTCGTGTCCCTTGCCTCCTGTTACCATCTGGCCTAGACGCACAGTTCGGGACCCCCTACCCGAGATCCGCCGGTTTTGACACCGACACCTGTTGTAGGCATGCCTGTTATTTCTGTTAAAATAGGAGATCATTGCTATCATGGCTTATGTGATATGGGTGCTAGTGCAAGTGCAATACCTCATTCCTTATACAAAGAAATTATGCATGATATTGCACCTGCTGAGATAGAAGAAATTGATGTCACAATTAAGCTTGCCAATAGAGATACTATTTCACCAGTTGGGATTGTTAGAGATGTTGAAGTCTTGTGTGGGAAAGTTAAATACCCTGCTAATTTTCTTGTTCTTGGTTCCCCACAAGACGACTTTTGTCCCATTATATTTGGTAGACCCTTCTTGAATACTGTTAATGCTAAGATAGACTGCAATAAGGATTTTGTCTCTGTTGGTTTAGGGGATATGTCTCATGAGTTTAATTTTGCTAAGTTTCATAGACAACCCCATGATAAAGAATTGCCTAGTAAAGGTGAAATTATTGGTCTTGCTTCTATTGCCGTGCCTCCTAGTGATCCTTTAGAACAATATTTGCTAGACCATGAAAATGATATGTTTATGAATGAAAGAAGGGAAATAGATGAAGTATTCTTTAAACAGGGACCTATTTTGAAGCACAAGCTGCCTATTGAAATCCTAGGGGTTCCTCCTCCACCTAAGGGTGATCCTGTGTTTGAGCTTAAACCTTTACCAGATACTCTTAAATATGCTTATCTTGATGAGAAAGAGATATATCCTGTTATTATTAGTGCTAACCTTTCAGGGTAGGAAGAAAAGAAATTATTGAAAACTCTGAAGAAGCATCGTGCTGCTATTGGATATACTCTTGATGATCTTAAGGGCATTAGTCCCACTCTATGCCAGCACAAAATAAAATTGGAGAAAGACACTAAACCAGTTGTTGATCACCAACGATGGTTAAATCCTAAGATGAAAGAAGTGGTAAGAAAAGAAATACTGAAGCTTCTAGAGGCAGGTATAATTTATCCCGTTGCTGATAGTCAGTGGGTAAGTCCTGTTCATTGTGTCCCTAAGAAGAGAGGTATTACTGTTGTTCCTAATGATAAAGATGAATTGATCCCACAAAGAATTGTTACAGGTTATAGAATGGTAATTGATTTCTGAAAATTAAATAAAGCTACTAAAAAGGATCATTACCCGTTACCTTTTATTGATCAATGCTAGAAAGATTATCCAAACATACACATTTTTTGCTTCCTAGATGGTTATTCTGGTTTCTCTCAAATACCTGTGTCAAAAGAGGATCAAGAAAAGACAATTTTTACTTGCCCTTTCGGTACCTTTGCTTATAGACATATGCCTTTTGGTTTATGTAATGCACCTGCTATTTTTCAAAGATGTATGACTGCTATATTCTCTGACTTTTGTGAAAAGATTGTTGAGGTATTCATGGATGATTTCTCCATTTATGGACTTCCTTTGATGATTGCTTAAGCAACCTTGGTCGAGTTTTGCAGAGATGTAAAGAAACTAATCTTGTCTTGAATTGGGAGAAATGCCACTTTATGGTTAATGAAGGTATTGTCTTGGGGCATAAAATTTCTGAAAGAGGTATTGAAGTTGATAAAGCTAAAGTTGATGCTATTTAAAAGATGCCGTGTCCTAAGGACATTAAAGGTATAAGAAGTTTCCTTGGTCATGCCGGTTTTTATAGGTGGTTCATTAAGGACTTTTCTAAAATTTCTCGGCCTCTGACTAATCTCTTACAAAAAGATGTCCCTTTTGTCTTTGATGATGATTGTGTAGAAGCATTTGAAATACTTAAGAAAGGTTTGATTTCCGCACCTATTGTTCAGCCTCCTGATTGGAATTTACCATTTGAGATTATGTGTGATGCTAGTGATTATGCTGTAGGGGCTGTTCTAGGACAAAGAGTTGATAAGAAATTAAATGTTATTCAATATGCTAGTAAAACTCTAGAAAGTGCCCAAAGAAATTATGCTACTACTGAAAAAGAATTTTTAGTAGTTGTGTTTGCTTGTGATAAGTTCAGACCTTATATCATTGATTCAAACGTAACTGTTCACACTAATCATGCTGCTATTAAATATCTTATGGAAAATAAAGATGCTAAACCAAGACTTATTAGATGGGTTCTCTTGCTACAAGAATTTGATTTGCATATTATTGATAGAAAGGAAGCTGAGAACCCCGTTGTAGACAACTTGTCTAGGTTAGAGAATGTTCTTGATGACCCACTACCTATTGATGATAGCTTTCCTGATGAACAATTAGCTGTCATAAATGCTTCTCGTACTGCTCCATGGTATGCTGATTATGCTAATTACATTGTTGCTAAATATATACCACCTAGTTTCACATACCAGCAAAAGAAAAAGTTCTTCTATGATTTAAGACATTACTTCTGGGATGACCCACATCTTTATAAAGAAGGAGTAGATGGTGTTATTAGACGTTATGTACCTGAGCATGAATAGGAACAGATCCTATGCAAGTGCCACTCCGAGGCTTATGGAGGACACCATGCTGGAGATAGAACTGCACATAAGGTATTGCAATCCGGTTTTTATTGGCCTACTCTCTTCAAGGATGCCCGTAAGTTTGTTTTGTCTTGTGATGAATGTCGGAGAATTGGTAATATTAGTAGACGTCAAGAAATGCCTATGAATTATTCACTTGTTATTGAACCATTTGACGTTTGGGGCTTTGATTATATGGGACCGTTTCCTTCCTCTAATGGGTATACACATATTTTAGTTGTTGTTGATTAAGTTACTAAGTGGGTAGAAGCTATTCCAACTAGTAGTGTTGATCATAACACCTCTATTAAGATGCTTAAAGAAGTTAATTTTCCGAGGTTTGGAGTCCCTAGATACTTAATGACTGATGGTGGTTCACATTTTATTCATGGTGCCTTTCGTAAAATGCTTGCTAAGTATGATGTTAATCATAGAATTGCATCTCCTTATCATCCACAGTCCAGTGGTCAAGTAGAATTGAGTAATAGAGAGCTTAAATTAATATTGCAAAAGCCTGTTAATATATATAGAAAGAATTGGTCCAAGAAACTTGATGATGCATTATGGGCCTATAGAACTGCATACAAAAATCCTATGGGTATGTCTCCGTATAAAATTGTTTATGGTAAAGCATGTCACTTACCTCTTGAACTAGAACATATGGCATATTGGGCCATTAAAGAGCTCAATTATGATTTCAAACTTGCCGGTGAGAAGAGGCTTTTTGACATTAGCTCGCGTGATGAATGGACAACTCAGGCCTATGAGAATGCCAAACTGTTTAAAGAAAAAGTTTGCACCAAAAGCACATGAGGGCTTTATGCTTGGATATGGAAAGGATTCACACTCCTACAGAGTCTTCATCTCTTCCATTACAAAGTGGTCGAAACAGTGGATGTGCGGTTTGATGAAACAAATGGTTCACAAAGAGAGCAACTGCCAAATGTGCTAGATGAAGTCCCAGCTAGTGAATCAATCAAGCTAATGGGAACTGGAGAGATTATGCCTTCTGAAGCTCATCCTGAAGAAGAACTCATCATCTCAGCACCTGATCAACATGAAGACAATGCTCAGCATGAAGACATTCCTCCAAACAACAACGCAGATCAGCAAGAGCAAAGTCTTCGCCCTATACATCCTCGTGTTGCAAATGAAGTGCAGATTGACAGAATACTTGACAGCATCAATGCACCTGGTCCACTCACTCGTTCAAGGGCAACTCAGCTAGCAAACTTCTGTGGGCATTTCGCATTCGTCTCAATATCAGAACCCAAGAAAGTTGAAGAAGCCTTCATGGAACCTGAATGGATTCAAGCTATGCAAGAAGAGCTTCAACAGTTTGAGCTGAATAATGTATGGGAACTGGTTAAGCGTCCTGATCCACGGAAGAACAACATAATAGGCACCAAATGGATATACCGCAACAAGCAAGATGAGCATGGTCAAGTTGTCAGAAACAAAGCTCGTCTCGTTGCTCAAGGATATACTCAAGTAGAGGGCATTGACTTCGATGAAACTTTTGCTCCTGTGGCTAGGCTTGAAGCCATACGCATACTGCTGGCCTATGCAAATCATCATAACATACTTCTATATCAAATGGATGTGAAAAGTGCCTTTCTCAATGGCAAGATTGAAGAAGAAGTGTATGTTGCACAACCACCTGGTTTTGAAAATCCAAAACATCCTGATATGGTATACAAGCTCAACAAGGCACTGTATGGCCTCAAACAAGCCCCTAGGGCCTGGTATGATACACTCAAGTACTTTCTGAAGAGCAAAGGCTTCATACCTAGTTCCCTGGATCCCACTCTTTTCACGAAGACATACGATGGTGAACTGTTTGTGTGCCAAATATATGTGGATGACATTATCTTCGGCTGCACCAATCGGAAGTACAGTGAAGAGTTTGGATATATGATGCAAGAGCAATATCAGATGTCCATGATGGGGGAGCTGAAGTTCTTTCTTGGTCTTCAAATCCGACAACAGCGCAATGGCATCTTCATATCTCAAGAGAAGTATCTCAAAGATTGCCTGAAGAAGTTCGGTATGCAAGACTGCAAAGGCTTCACAACACCAATGCCAGCCAATCATCATCTAGGTCCTGACGACAATGGTAAAGAGTTCGATCAAAAGGTATACCGCTCCATGATTGGGTCTTTGCTTTATTTATGTGCATCTAGGCCAGATATCATGCTTAGTGTTTGCATGTGTGCTCGATTTCAAGCGGCACCAAAGGAGTCGCATCACTTAGCTGTGAAGCGAATTCTTCGATATTTGGCTCACACCCCAACTCTAGGATTATGGTATCCAAAGGGCTCAGAGTTTGATTTGGTTGGATTTTCGGATGCTGATTATGCTGGTGACAAAGTTGATCGCAAGTCTACATCAGGCACATGTCACTTTCTAGGACGATCACTTGTATGTTGGTCTTCAAAGAAGCAGAACTGTGTATCTCTCTCCACTGCTGAATCTGAATACATTGCTGCTGGATCTTGCTGCGCTCAGCTTCTGTGGATGAAGCAAACACTCAAGGATTATGGCATTCATCTGAAGCAAGTGCCACTTTACTGCGACAACGAAAGCGCCATCAAGATTGCCAACAACCCAGTTCAGCACTCGAAGACAAAGCACATTGAAATTCGCCATCACTTTCTCAGAGATCATGTTGTGAAGGAAGACATTGATATCATACACGTCAACACTGAAGAGCAATTGGCAGATATCTTCACCAAGCCCTTGGATGAGAAGAGGTTTTGCAAGTTACGGTGTGAGCTAAATATCTTGGAATCCTCAAATGTCCTGTGATCAGGCACACATCCTAACACTTATGCATATTGATGACTTAGATGTGCAACGCACAAAGTAAAGTATATCTTCAATCAATGAAGACATACATTCTAAGTGTGAATACATTAATGTGGAATTTGACTTCGGAGCGCCACAATAATTATGCGCCGTGTCTGGGTCTAATACTTCCTATACGGTGGGTAACGCCACCACCAAACGTTCCATTTTGAAGTGTTTAACTCATGGCGTTACCTTGCAATATCTTCACATTGGTTTGGCTTCGAACTTAACATGTCTTCATGATTATCTTCACTACGATGATTATATATATATATATATGCTCTAAGTGTTCTGTCCTCTACAGCATTCACTTATAGCTATGTCTTCTTGGTTGAATCTTTTGAACTAAGTGAATGTGATCGGACCCTAACCTCTCTATGCTTTCTATCTCAAACTCTATCTCTCCAAGTCGTATGCATTCTGTTGAAACTGTCGAATGTCTTCACTGTGTCCTTGTCAGCTGAAGACATAGAGACAACCATAAAAGTCCGTTTTTAATGCTCATTCCTCCACATAAGATCCGGAGAAGCAGGAACAACTGCCCGACAATTTAGGCGTGCGTGGGACGTGGAACAAACCCCAAACTTCCGCTAACTGGCCACGCGTGCCTCAAATGCGAACCGCCAGGGGCACCTGCGTAATAGCACAGTGCCACCTCTGAATCTATAAATTCACACTTACCGCAGTCATTATCTCCTTCTTCCACCCTCGCACGAACCCTAGCGCCACCGCTAGCACTCGACAACGCCGGAGACGAAGCGCTTCGCTGCCGCAACCTCTCCAACGCCGTCCTCACGCTGACCGCGGACATCGTCCTCTCCGCCGTCGCCGTAGGTGTTTTCCGTCGCCAAGTTAGGGCACGAAGGACTGAACTGCTCGGCATCAACTTCCTTCCGTCTAGCAGTTCCAGTGTGGTAAATAAAACTTCTTTTTACAGCCTCTTTTGATCTCTTGGTTCTGTCACTTTCAACCATAAGAAGTTTCTCTTCACACCAGTTAGATCTCTCGCTACATCTCATAACATGCCTAGTATATTCACTTGTGCTTCATAAAGTAGTTAGATTCCTCACTTGTACTGATCTATGGGTTCGTACAAATCTGGAACCAACTTCTTATCTATAAGTGAATGTCTTCGCACAATGAGGTCAATGTCTTCTAAACTGATTAATCTTCAAAACCTTCTGAGAATGCATATGACCTCTTCCCCTTCCCTCGCACCTTAATGCTATCACAGGTACATGTCCGTGGGAGAATCCTTCGGTTCTCATAGTCTGCATTCATTTGCAGAATTCCTACAGCATCACATAAACTCTCCTGAAGCCAGTTCCTGTTTGTCAAGAAAAGGAAAGCCTTTGAAGCCTTTGAAAGTTTTGAAGCCTTTCAAGTTAAAGTTTATGGCTTCAGTTGCAGCAGCAAGAAAGGGGGGCAGCCAGAGACATGAGGGAACTTCCAAGGATCTGCCTGAAGACTTGGCAGAAATGTACAAAACAGATCCAGAAGAGAGCTATGGGCAGCGCAAAACCCGAATCCAATGGATTCGACGCTATTGGGCAGAACAGTGGTTCAAATACCGCTTCGTCACCCAGGAGTATGCTGAAAAGAATGCAATCAAGAGTCCATGGGGGGATATCTTATACAAGAACCTTGTACCCAGAACCAGAGATGAAGCCATTGCTCAAGGCTTCTACCCATGCATGGTCCGAGGACCACAGCCTGATGATGCACATCCGTCATCACTTCTCTGGTGTCGTGACGAAAATCTCTTCAAACGCAACTTTCAGTTTGCTCAACAGTTAGCGAAGCTAAACAAGAAGAAATTCGGGCTTGACTTCAATCCTGGTCCCTCCTCACCAAGGGCAGATGGCACACGCGACGCGGAACCCAATACAATCGGTCCGTTTGTCAATCTTGAGGGCCTGATCACCCACATCTTGGTCCAAGGGACTGCTGTGAATGACCCTCCAGCTGATTCTGAGTCTGATGAAGCTCCTGCTGTGCCGAAGCCAAAGCAGACAAAGAAACCAAAAGCTTCGAAGCAGGCCCCTGCCTCAAAAATCTCAAGGGCGAAGCCATTGAAAATTGCACCTCCTGAAGTCAGTGTGCAGTCTGAAGATGTATCCCGCATCTCCAAGCCCCTGAAGGATAAGGAGCCCCAGCAACACACAGGCAAAGAGCTCACTGCTGCTGCCATTCTGCGCAGTGAAGCCATTGATCTATCAAGCGATGAAGATCTGGGCGATGACGCACTAGAACAGCTCATCAAAAGCAAGGAGGAAGCGGAAATCTTCAACAATCTGCCTCTCTTTGATGTCGCCATCATCCACAGCTTCATCGATGAATGGTTTGACACACCAGATATAAGCTTCAATGATCTGCAGCTGCCTGTTGGACTCAGCGTCGCCTTCCAAGGCGCAATTGCTTCAGAACTGGCCATTGCTCAGCGCATTGTTGAGCTGAAGCAGAAAATTGATCACGAAAAAGCTCAGTTCGAGAAGCACATGGCCAGTCTCAGCGTGCAGGAAGTGAGAAGCTTCAAAATCATGCTGCATGATCTCAAAGAAAACTTTCTGAAGAAGCATGCTGAAGCTCAAGGCTCGCGTGAAAGGATGAAGTCATTGGCTGACAAATGTGTTCAAGCCTACAACGAGGCTGAAAAGCGCAAGGCACTTGGGCGTCCAGGCATCGACCCCAAGATGGCTGCAAAGAAGAAGAAGCAGCCTGCTGTGAGTGAACCAGAGGCATCAAGACAAGCAGCCACTCCCATTGTCTTCCCAACCGCCACGACTGGCTCGAAGCCAAAGAGCCGGTCAACAGCTTCAGAGCTAAAGAAGACAAGAGCTGCAGAAGCTGAAGCCAGAAAAAGGAAGAGCTCTGAAGCCTCTCCTTCTGCCCCCAGTAAAAAGAAGCGCAAGACTAAGAAATCTAGGGCTGCTCCCACAGAGCCCTTGATGGTTGAACCCCTTTCTGTCATTCACCCCAATGCAGAAAGAAGACTAACAGTTCTTGAGCCTGCTCCCACAGAGGCACCTGACGCTGAAGATATTCCAGCAGCCGACCCACTAGCTGCTGAAGACATTGGTCATCAGGACAATGTGCAAGGTGATGCAGCCCTTCCTCAGCTTGAAATAAGCGAACCCATCAGCATTGGTCGTCCTCTGACGCCAATGGCACAAGATGAGTCATGGGCGGATCGCCCTCAGGAGGAAGAAGACATTCAGGCCCAGCCCACTCCGACACCACAAGCGTCGTCTGCGTTCCGTAGGCTTCGCAAAGGTCCACGGCCTCAAGTCCAGTCTGCAGAAATTCCGGCTGCATCAGCCGAAGACAATGAAGAAGCACCTCCAGAACTCACTCCCTCGCTCCATCAAGATGCAGTTCCCCAAGAGAACGTGCCTGAAGATGTCCCTCAAACTACTAACACTGAAGCCAATGTGGAGCCCACCCCACCAAATGCTTCAGCGGACAGCGAAGCCACTGAGCCAGACACTTCAGTTCTTGAGTCTGCTGCAGGTCCACAATTTGACTATCACATAGAGCACAGGCCTCATGTCCAGAAGCCAGTCCCAAGGCTTCCAAGGTTCCCAGGTCCTGCATCAGCACCTGGCTCCTTTGATGTAAACAGCTTCAAGGCAGACAACACATTTTTCGATAGCTCCAAGAACCCCTATTCAAGGGAAAGTATTGTATCAGACAGGTTCTGGAGCTATTCACAACGCAGCTATTATTCTTGCATCTTATACAACCAAGGTCGCATCTTCCCACACAAGCGCCTTGAGGTTGAAGCTATTGCTGGTCTGCCATGTCTTGAGGAAGCTTTGGACTGCTTCAGGAAAGTGGGTCTGCTGCCGTTCGTGACTGATGAAGAGCACTGGAACGAAGAGCTTCTGCTTCAGTTTTATGCCACTCTCCACATCAAAGGCTACAACAGAGATCCTAAGACTTGGATCCTGGAGTGGATGACCAGAAATGTCCATCATGAAGCCAATGCATTCAATATCATTGAGCTCACTGGCCTGCCCACTCCAGGCGAATTCTTCGAGGAAGGGTGTCAACTTCATTCTGAAGCTATTGAGAGCATATTTCAGAGACCTGAACCCAATATGAGTCAGATGCTCTCAATGATGAAGCCATTGCCTCAAGATGCACCCTATCCAACTGAGTTCTTCGTTGAAGACCTAGAGTACCTGCCCAAGACCATATATCATATTATCCGGCGGACTCTCTGGCCCATTAAGGGACACTCTCCACATGCCAAGATTAAGGGTGCAATGAAGACTCTCATATTCTATATCATGCATGGCAAATGCTTCAATGCACAGGATCTTTTCATACGACAACTTGCTGTGTCAGGCTCGGACTTATTTGGTCTAAAAATCTATGCCCCTTGGGTGATGAGGCTGATCAAACTGCACTCTACAATTTCGTATCAGCCCTCAGCCCGAAACCATCGCATCTTCCTGCCAGATGTGGATATCTCTGCTGAAGCAATATACCCTGAGCCTGCCAAGCAACCAATAAGTCTTCAGAATGCCGAACACCAGAGCTTCACGCAGAATGTTGAAGGTGTTGAAGCCATGTCCAGGGTCTATCCGATGGCTGGCACTACACGTGCACCAGCATCAACTGAAGCCACGGATAGCACAAATGCTCCAAGACCCAAGAAGCGTGCTCGTGTCCTCACTGACCGAGAGCTTCTTGTGGCCCTTCATCAAAAGCAAGATAGGCATCACGACTGGCTGAAACGTCAGATGAAGAGCCTCTTGGTGGATGTCAATCGTCTTCGAAACCTGGCCACCAAGAATGCCTTCGTTACACATGAGACTTGCCGTCGTACGTGGAAAGGGCTCTCAATGATCTGCACTGAAGCTGAACTTGAAGAGGACGGCTTCACAGAGCGCTTCAAATTTGACACCACACCTCCTAGGAGGGCTGTGATGCGCAACACTCCGTCACTTGAAGACTCTGAGTATTCCTCATCTGCTGCCACCGTCACTGCGAGGATCATTGATGAAGATGATGATGCTACTTCACCACCACCTGCTTCAGCACCTCAAAGCTCAGCACCGCCAAACAACTCCACCGACCCTGCTGTGCCTGGGAACGCGTAGAAAAATCTATGTCTTCAAACCTTTTTGGTCATTCCTGACAAAAGGGGAAGAAGCATATGATGTTTATAGTCTTCAAGCGGGTCAATATGGGCGGGTGTTATACTTTGCTTCGTGTTTACAACTCTTGTTTCTGCTTCATTTGGTTCTTTTGAGTTGTAAACACTAAAACTCGATGGTCGTCTGCTACTTGTTTACCACTCTGTTTGCGAAGATAAATTCCGCATGTGCGACGATAAATTCCGCACTCATCTCATTTTGCAGACGTCCATTTTCCATTATGCATGTCATTATCTTCATATACTTTCACATGCATAGTGGATTGTCATCATAAGCTGAAGCTGATCTCCACAAGTACAACCTGCCATGTGCATTTGCATTCCAAAAAGCAAATTAACTTATATGCACATCTTCAAGGGGAGCTCTTGCAACTTATGATGACAATTCCTTTACAAACTTCACACTTTATATTCCCCGTTGAAAACTTCAACTAGTTTGTCATCAATCACCAAAAAGGGGGAGATTGTAAGTGCATCTAGTGCCACCCCTAGTTGGTTTTGGAGTGTTGACGACAAACCTAGTTGAGGGACTAATGTGTTTGTGAGAATTGCAGGAGAACACAGGTAGAAGTCCCTCATTGATTCGGTTTACTACCAGAGATGACCCCTAAAAATGAATGAAGACATTGAAGACAAAGGTGGTATATGAAGATATTCACATTGAAGACTATGACAACAGAAGACACGTTATGAAGCCTGTGGAACTCGAAGACTTAGATCTTTCGTAGTTCTTTTTATTTTTGTTGAGTCATAGGAACCAGCGTACTGTTAAGTGGGGTCCAGGAGAACCAGTCAGAATGACTGAAGTGATGCCTAAATCAAAAACCTATGTCTTCGAGTGAAGACAATGAGAGCGAATCTTGTCCAAAGCCGGACAAGTCAGCTTTGCTTGGAGCCCAAGTAAAGTTGCCATGAGAGTTCGAAATCTGACCGTTGAGACACGTGTCAGTTCCTTAGTGACCCAGGGTCATTTCGGACAAATCAGGTCGGGTTGCCAAGTGGCTATAAATAGCCCACCCCCACAACCATAAACGGTTGGCTGCTCAGATTTCAGTGCATGGCTTTTTTCGTTTGAGAGCAACCCACCTCGAAGCCTTTGAGAGAAAATTCCTAGTGAGGAGAAAAGCCCTAACCACCCAGAGCCAGAGTAAATTGGGCATCACTTAAGTCTTCTTGTCTGTGTGATCTGAAGACTTATTACACTTGAGGACTGTGAATCCTCCAGACGGTTAGGCGTCGCGTTCAGAGCATCCAAGAGACATTGTGGATTGCCAGTGAACGAAGTCTGTGAAGGTTTGGGAGTCTACCTTGAAGACTTACCAGAGTGATTGGGCGAGGACTAAGTGACCTTAGCTCAAGGAGATTACGGTGAGGACTTGGTGTCCTGAACTGTGTGTTCAGGACTGGGTGTCCGGGACTGTGTGTCCTAAGGTTTAAATACCTAGCCGCTCCAACCAGACGTACAGTTGTCACAGCAACTGGAACTGGTCCAACATATCATTGTCTTCAACGAGTCACTGGTTTCATCTTCACTTCCTTCTCTTGCTGTTACTCATTGTGAAGTCATTGCGTACTTGCTTTATCATTTGTCTTCACAACGTGAATGCATGATCTGTTTGGCTTCATAACTTCTTCCTACTTGATCCTTATTACACTGAAGCTGTTTGTCACTGTGCTTTCACTCTATTGAATACATGACCATGGCTGGCCTAGTGTAATCTAACTTCCGCTGCATAGTAATAGGCATAATCTTCACTGTTTGTCTTCATAACTCCCAAGTTTTGAAGACTTTCATAAAAATCGCCTATTCACCCCCCCCCCCTCTAGTCGATATAACGCACTTTCAGGTGGCAAACAAGTAGCAAACGACCATCTGGTTTAAGTGTTACAACTCATAAGAACTAAATGTAGCAAAAAAACGAAAGTTGTAAGCACGAAGCAAAATATAAGGCACCCGACCATATGAACCCGCTTGAAGACTATCAATCTCATATGCTTCTCCCCCTTTTGTCAGCAATGACCAAAAAGGTTTGAAGACATAGAGCCTCTACTCGTCCCTATGAGGAGTAGATGAAGTAGCAGGGTTGTTGGCGTTGTTTGGCGGTGCAGAAGAGCTTGGAGGTGCTGAAGCAGGTGGCGGTGAGGTAGCATCGTCTTCTTCCTCAATGATTCTGGCAGTGACTGTGGCAGCAGAGGAAGAAAACTTAGAGTCTTCAAGAGATGGTGTCCCCAGCAGCACAGCTCTTCGAGGAGGTGTGGAGTCAAACTTGAATCTCTCAGTGAAGCCATCCTCTTGAAGATCAGGTTCAGAAAGCATCATCGTTAGCCCTTTCCATGTGCGACGACAGGTTTCGTGGGCAACGAAGGCGTTCTTGGTGGCAAGATTTCGGATGCGATTTACATCCACCAAGAGGCTTTTCATCTGTCTCTTCAACCAGTCATGATGCCTATCCTGCTTTTGATGAAGGGCCACAAGAAGCTCTCGGTCGTTGAGAACACGAGTGCGCTTCTTGGGTCTTGAAGCAGTGGCACTGTCAGTGGCTTCAGTTGAAGCAGGGTGTGGTGCACGTGTAGTGCCAGCCAAAGGATACACCCTGGAGATGGCTTCAACACCTTCAACATTTTGAGTGAAGCTCTGGTGTTCTGCATTCTGAAGACTCAGAGGTTGCTTGGCAGGTTCAGGATAGATGGCTTCAGCAGAGGTATCCACATCAGGCAAGAAGATCCGATGGTTGCGGGCTGAGGGCTGATACGAGATGGCAGAGTGAAGTTTGATCAGCCTCATTACCCAAGGAGCATAGAACTTTAAACCAAAGAGATCTGAGCCTGATGCAGCTAGTTGGCGTATGAAGAAATCCTATGCGTTGAAGCATTTGCCATGAAGGATACGGAATATCAGAGTCTTCATTGCACCCTCGATCTTGGCATTTGGAGAGTGTCCTTTAATGGGCCAGAGAGTCCGCCGGATGATGTGATAGATGGTCCTGGGCAGGTACTCAAGGTCTTCAACGAAGAACTCTGTGGGATAAGGAGCATCGTGGGGCAATGGCTTCATCATGGAGAGCATCTGACTCATATTCGGTTCAGGCCTCTGAAATATGCTTTCAATAGCTTCAGTGTGTAGCCGACAGCCTTGCTCGAAGAATTCGCCTGGAGTGGGCAGGCCAGTGAGCTCAATGATATCAAATGCATTGGCTTCGTGATGAACGTTGCCGGTCATCCAATCCAGGACCCAAGTCTTCGGATCTCTGTTGTATCCTTTTATGTGCAGTGTGGCATAGAATTGTAGCAGGAGCTCTTCGTTCCAATGCTCTTCATTAGTAATGAACTGTAGCAGACCCACTTGTTTGAAGCAATCCAGCGCTTACTCTAGACAGGGCAGACCAGCAATAGCTTCAACATCAAGGCGCTTGTGCGGGAAAATGTGACCTTGGTTGTACAGTATGCAAGAGTAGTAGCTGCGCTGAGGATAGCTCCAGAACCTATCTGATGAAATCCTTTCCCTTGAATAGGGGTTCTTGGAGCTATTGAAGAAAGTATTATCTGCCCTGAAGCCATTGATGTTGAAGGAGCCAGGTGCTGATGCAAGACCTGGAAACCTTGGCAGTCTGGGAATTGGCTTCTGGACCTGAGGCCTATGCTCAACATGATAGTTGAATTGGGGACCTGCAGCAGACTCAGGAACAGAAGTTGTGGGTTCAGTGGCTTCGCTGTCTTCGGAAGCTTTTGCTGGGGAGGGCTCCACATTAGCTTCGTTGTTGGTTGTGGCAGCCTCAAGATTTTCATCCTCCGCTTGACTAGCTGGAGGGTCGGTCACAAGCACGTTCTCCTGGAGAACTGCTTCTTGGTGGAGCATAGGAGTGGGCTCTTGTGGTGCTTCTTCTACGGCTGATGCAGCCGGAATGTCTTCAGCATAGACTTGAGGCCTTGGACCTTTGCGAAGCCTGCGGAACGCAGACGACGCCTGTGGGGTTGGAGTGGGCTGGACCTCATAGTCTTCTTCCTCTTGAGGGCGATCCGCCCATGAAGCATCCTGTGCAATTGGCGTCAATGGACGACCAATGCTGATGAGTTCGCTGTGTTCCAACTGAGGAAGGGCTGCATCATCTTCTACATTGTCACGATGACCAATGTCTTCAGCAGCGATGGGATCAGCTGCTGGAATGTCTTCAGGAACAGGAGCCTCTGTGGAAGCAGGCTCATGCACCGTCAGTTGACGTTCTGTGTCAGGGTGAACCATAGAAATAGGTTCAACTATCAAGGGCTTTGTGGGAGCAGCCCGATATTTCTTGGTCTTTCTCTTTTTCTTGTTGGGGGCAGTAGGAGAGGCTTCAGAGCTTTTCCTCTTCCTGGCTTCAGCCTCAGCAGTTCTTGTCTTCTTGAGCTCTGAAGCTGTTGACCGGCTCTTTGGCTTCGAGCCAGTCGTTGCAGTTGGGAAGACAAGTGGAACTGCTTCCTGCCTTGGTGCCTCTGGTTCAGCTGGAACAGTCTTCTTCTTTTTCTTTGCGGCCATCTTGGGGTCGATGCCAGGACGCCCAAGTGCCTTGCGCTTCTCAGCCTCATTGTAGGCTTGCACACATCTGTCCGCCAGAGACTTCATCCGCTCACGTGAACCCTGAGCTTCTGCGCGCTTCTTCAGAAAGTTTTCCTTTAGCTCATGCAACATGATCTTGAAGCTCTTCACTTCTTGCACGCTGAGCTTGGCCATATTCTTCTTGAACTGAGCCTTTTCATGATCAATTTTCTGCTTCAGTTCAACAATGCGCTGGGCAATGGCAAGTTCTGAAGCAATAGCGCCTTGGAAGGCGACGCTGAGGCCAACGGGCAGCTGTAGATCTTCAAAGCTGATGTTTGGTGTGGCAAACCACTCGTCAATGAAGTTGTGGATGATGGCGACATCAAAGAGAGGCAGATTGTTGAAGATTTCTGCTTCTTCTTTGCTCTTGATGAGTTGCTCAAGAGCGTCATCTCCAAGATCTTCATCACTTGACAGATCAATGGCTTCACTGCGCAGGATGGCAGCAGCTGTGAGCTCTTTGCCAGTGTGAGACAGAGGCATCTTGGCCTTCTGATGCCTTGAGACGCGTGATAAGTCTTCAGACTGCACACTGTCTTTAGGAGGTGCAGTCGCCAATGGCTTCGCCTTTGAGATTTTTGGTGAAGGGGCTGGCTTTGAAGCTTTTGGCTTCTTCAACTGCTTCGGCTTCGGCACTGCAGGCACTGCTGTCGCTTCATCAGACTCAGTGTCAGCTGCAGGCTCATTCACTGTAGTCCCTTGAACCAAGATGTAGGTGATGAGGCCTTCAAGGTTGGCATACGGACCGATGACATTGGGTTCTGCTTCTCGTGTGCCATCTGCCCTTGGTGCTGAGGGACCAGGGTTGAAGTCTAACCCAAATTTCTTTTTGTTCTGCTTCGCTGATTGTTGGGCAAACTGGAAGTTGCGCTTGAACAGATTGTCGTCACGACACCAGAGTAGTGACGACGGATGTGCATCATCAGGCTGTGGCCTACGAACCATGCATGGATAGAAGCTTTGGGCAATAGCTTCATCTCTGGACCTGGGTACAAGGTTCTTGTATAAGATGTCTCCCCATGGTCTTTTGATGGCACTTTTCTCAGCATACTCTTGGGTTGTGAAGCGGTATTTGAACCACTGTTCTGCCCAATAGCGTCGAATCCATTGGATTCGGGTCTTGCGCTGCCCATAATTCTCTTCAGGATCTGTTTTATACATTTCTGCCAGTTCATCAGGCAGATCTTTGGATGTTCCTCCACGTCGCTGTCTGCCCCCCTTCCTTGCAGCTGTTTCTGAAGCCATAAACCTTAACTTGGAAGGCTTCAAGACGTTCAAAGGCTTCAAAGGCTTTCTTTTGCTGGACCAACAGGAACTGGCTTCAGGAGAATTTATGTGATGCTGTAGGAATTCTGCAAATGAATGCAGACTATGAGAACCAAAGGATTCTCCCACGGACATGTACCTGTGACAGCATTAAGGTGCGAGGGAAGGGGAAGAGGTCATATGCATTCTCAGAAGATTTTGAAGATAAATCAGTTTAGAAGACATTGACCTCATCGTGCGAAGACATTCACTCATAGATAAGAAGTTGGTTCCAGATTTGTACGAATCCACAGATCAGTACAAGTGAGGAATCTAACTACTTTTTGAAGCACAAGTGAATATTCTAGGCATGTTATGAGATGCAGTTTGAGAGAGATCTAGTTTGTGTGAGCAGAAACTGCTTGTGGTAGAAAGTGGCAGATCAATAGGATCAACGGTGTTGTAAAAAGGCAGTTTTATTTACCACACTGAGAACTGCTAAACGGAGCGAGAGATGAGGCCGAGCAGTTCACTCGTCCGTGCCCTAACTTGGCGACGGAGGAGACCTACAGCGACGGCGGAGAGGACGATGTCTGCGGTCGGCGTGAAGACGGCGTCGGAGAGGTTGCGGCAGCGAAGCGCTTCGTCGCCGGCGTCGTCGAGAGCTAGCGGTGGCGCTAGGGTTCGTGCGAGGGTGGAAGAAGAGATAGTTACCGCTGTGAGTGTGTATTTATAGGCACAAGTGCGGCACTATGCTATTACACAGGTGCCCCTGGCGATTCACATCTGAGGAACGCGTGGCCAGTTTGCGGGAGTTTGGGGTTTGTTCCACGTCCCACGCACGCCTGGATTGTTGGGTGGTCGTTCCTGCTTCTCCGGATTTTATGTGGAGGAATGAGCATTGAAAACGGACTTTATAGTTGTCTCTATATCTTCTGCTGACAAGGACGTAGTGAAGACATTCGACAGTTTCAATAGAATGCATATGACTTGGAGAGATAGAGTTTGAGATAGAAAGCATAGAGAAGTTGGGGTCCGATCACATTCACTTAGTTCAAAAAGATTCAACACGAAGATATAGCTATAAGTGAATGCTGTAGAGGACAGAACACTAGCATATATATATATATATATATAATCAACATAGTGAAGATAATCATGAAAATATGTTGAGTTCGAAGCCAAACCAAATGTGAAGACATTGCAAGGTAACGCCATGAGTGAAACACTTCAAAATAGAACGTTTGGTGGTGGCGTTACCCACCGTATAGGAAGTATTAGACCCAGACACGGCGCACAATTATCGTGGCGCTCCGAAGTCAAATTCCACATTAATGTATTCACACTTAGAATGTATGTCTTCATTGATTGAAAATATACTTTACTTTGTGTGTTGCACATCTAAGTCATCATATGCATAAGTGTTAGGATGTGTGCCTGATCACAGGACATTTGAGGATTCCAGGATATTTAGCTCACACCGTAACTTGCAAAACCTCTTCTCATCCAAGGGCTTGGTGAAGATATCTGCCAATTGCTCTTCAGTGTTGACGTGTATGATATCAATGTCTTCCTTCACAACATGATCTCTGAGAAAGTGATGACGAATTTCAATGTGCTTTGTCTTCGAGTGCTGAACTGGGTTGTTGGCAATCTTGATGGCGCTTTCGTTGTTGCAGTAAAGTGGCACTTGCTTCAGATGAATGCCATAGTCCTTGAGTGTTTGCTTCATCCATAGAAGCTGAGCGCAGCAAGATCCAGCAGCAATGTATTCAGATTCAGCAGTGGAGAGAGATACACAGTTCTGCTTCTTTGAAGACCAACATACAAGTGATCGTCCCAGAAAGTGACATGTGCCTGATGTAGACTTGCGATCAACTTTGTCACCAGCATAATCAGCATCCGAGAATCCAACCAAATCAAACTCTGAGCCCTTTGGATACCATAATCCTAGAGTTGGGGTGTGAGCCAAATATCGAAGAATTCGCTTCACAGCTAAGTGATGCGACTCCTTTGGTGCCGCTTGAAATCGAGCACACATGCAAACACTAAGCATAATATCTGGCCTAGATGCACATAGATAAAGTAAAGAACCAATCATGGAGCGGTATACCTTTTGATCAAACTCTTTACCATTGTCGTCAGGACCTAGATGATGTTTGGCTGGCATTGGTGTTGTGAAGCCTTTGCAGTCTTGCATACCGAACTTCTTCAGGCAATCTTTGAGATACTTCTCTTGAGATATGAAGATGCCATTGCGTTGTTGTCGTATTTGAAGACCAAGGAAGAACTTCAGCTCCCCCATCATGGACATCTGATATTGCTCTTGCATCATATATCCAAACTCTTCACTGTACTTCTGATTTGTGCAGCCGAAGATAATGTCATCCACATATATTTGGCACACAAACAGTTCACCATCATATGTCTTCGTGAAAAGAGTGGGATCTAGGGAACCAGGTATGAAGCCTTTGCTCTTCAGGAAGTATTTGAGTGTGTCATACCAGGCCCTAGGGGCTTGTTTGAGGCCATACAGCGCCTTGTTGAGCTTGTATACCATGTCAGGATGTTTTGGATTTTCAAAGCCAGGCGGTTGTGCAACATACACTTCTTCTTCAATCTTGCCATTGAGAAAGGCACTCTTCACATCCATTTGATATAGAAGAATGTTATGATGATTTGCATAGGCCAGCAGTATGCGTATGGCTTCAAGCCTAGCCACAGGAGCAAATGTTTCATCAAAGTCAATGCCTTCCACTTGAGTATATCCTTGAGCAACGAGACGAGCTTTGTTTCTGACAACTTGACCACGCTCATCTTGCTTGTTGCGGTATATCCATTTGGTGCCTATTATATTGTGCTTCCGTGGATCAGGACGCTTAACCAGTTCCCATACATTATTCAGCTCACACTGTTGAAGCTCTTCTTGCATAGCTTGAATCCATTCAGGTTCCATGAAGGCTTCTTCAACTTTCTTGGGTTCTGATATTGAGACAAATGTGAAGTGCCCACAGAAATTTGCTAGCTGAGTTGCCCTTGAACGAGTGAGTGGACCAGGTGCATTGATGCTGTCAATTATTCTGTCAATCTGCACTTCATTGGCAACACGAGGATGTACAGGGCGAAGACTTTGCTCTTGCTGACCTGTGTTGTTGTTGGGAGGAATGTCTTCAGGCTGAGCATTGTCTTCATGTTGATCAGGTGCTGAGATGATAAGTTCTTCTTCAGGATGAGCTTCATAAGGTATAATCTCTCCAGTTCCCATTAGCTTGATTGATTCACTAGCTGGAATTTCATCTAGCACATTTGGCAGTTGCTCTCTTTGTGAACCATTTGTCTCATCGAACCGCACATCCACTGTTTCAACCACTTTGTAATGAAAGAGATTGAAGACTCTGTAGGAGTGCGAATCCTTTCCATATCCAAGCATAAAACCCTCATGTGCTTTTGGTGCAAACTTTGAGGTGTGGTGTGGGTCCTTGATCCAGCACCTTGCGCCAAATACTCTGAAGTAACTGACATTTGGATTTTTGCCAGTTAGGAGTTCATAAGATGTCTTGTTCAGAAGCTTGTGAAGATAAACACGATTGATTGTATGGCATGCAGTGTCAATGGCTTCAGTCCAGACTTTTCTTGGAGTCTTGTATTCATCTAGCATCGTTCTGGCCATCTCAATGAGTGTTCTGTTCTTGCGTTCGACGACGCCATTCTGCTGTGGCGTGTACGGAGCTGAGAATTCATGTGTGATGCCCAAGGTATCAAGATATGTATCAAGGCCAGTGTTCTTGAATTCAGTGCCATTGTCACTTCTGATGTGCTTTATCTTGGCGTCGTAATTGTTCATAGCTCGATTGGCGAAGCGTCTGAAGACATCCTGCACTTCAGTCTTGTAAAGGATTATGTGCACCCAAGTATATCTAGAGTAATCATCAACAATGACAAAGCCATAGAGGCAAGCAGTAGTAGTAAAAGTTGAGTAGTGAGTGGGACCAAAAAGATCCATGTGAAGCAGTTCGAAGGGTCGAGTAGTGGTCATGATTGTCTTCGAGGGATGTTTTGCCCTCGTCATCTTACCTGCTTCACAGGCACCGCATAAGTGATCTTTCTTGAACTTGACGCCCTCGATGCCTATGACATGCTTCTTCTTCGCAAGGGTGTGGAGGTTCCTCATTCCAGCATGTCCAAGCCTCCGATGCCATAGCCAGCATTCTGAGGCCTTTGCTAGAAGACATACTGCAAGCTGTGGCCCTGCTGAGAAATCTACCACGTACAGATCATCTTTTCGATACCCTTCAAACACTAGAGACTTGTCAGATTCCATTAGTACAAGGCAACGATATTTTCCAAATATTACGACCATGTTCAAATCGCAAAGCATTGAGACAGACATTAAGTTGAAACCAAGGGATTCAACAAGCATGACTTTATCCATGTGTTGATCCTTTGAGATTGCAACTCTACCTAGACCCAATACCTTACTTTTACTAGTGTCAGCAAATGTGATGTGGCTCTTGTCGGATGGACGTAAGGTTGAGTCCATAAGAAGGCTTCTTTTGCCAGTCATGTGATTTGTACACCCACTGTCAATAATCCATTCTGAAGACTTTGAAGACGCTGGTGTCGTACCCTACAGTGCAGTTAGGGGGATAGGCTTCACGAAGAGAATTGTGAAGCAAAAACATTTGACAAACCAGTGGGTTATGAAAACTTAGATCCAGATTAGGACTAATAGGGAGAGTAGCAAGCGATTCAGGTACGAAGTACATAGTGATGCCATTCGGGCATTTTATCTTGCGCCCTACAAGATTTTTAAGGTCCCCAGCAATAGCGTCAGAAGATTTTGGTTTTCTGCTGGAGACCTTTCCCTGAGAGTTAAGCTTTCTTAACCACCCACATCTTCAAGGGTGGCTTAGAAGCAATAAGTCTAAGTGCAGCATCTGAGAATTTTGGTTTTGGAGCCCTAGCAAACAGTCTAGCAGGCGGACAATAGTACTCATAAGAATAGGCAGAATAGTTTTTGGTCATATGAACATGACGGTTTGATGAACCGCTCTCATATTCATATGCTTGAGTATGGTTTCCCTGCAAAACATTTGCGTTAGTGCGACTCAGGTGAGTCCTCTGTCTGTATGAAGCCTTTAGACCGTATGAAGCCTTTGGTCTGAGGTTTGTCTTCTTCATGTGAGGTGTCATGAAGACATTCACAGGAAGATTTTCCAGACACTTTTTCGGAACCCAGATCTTCTTCATAGGCGGTCCATTCCTGCAGTTGGTACCAATGTACCTGGCAAACGCTACACCATTCTGATTTTTAAACAGTACATAGTTTGCATCAAAGGATTCATCAATGATAATGGGGTAAGCACAGGTGAAGCCAGATAAATTGGATGGATCTGCTGAAGGTTCCTTTGCAGCAACCCACTTGGTTTTGGGGTATTGCTCAGGTTTCTAGTAAGAGCCATCTGCATTTATTTTCCTTATGAACCCAACACCCTCTTTCCTAGGTTTTCGGTTCAGAATCTGCTTCTTGAGGACATCACATAATGTCTGATGTCCTTTAAGACTTTTGTACATCCCTATTTCAAGCAATGTCTTCAACCTAGCATTCTCATCAGCAATAGCAGTGGTATCCTCAGCAGAGGGGTTAGTTACCACATCAACAGTTGAAGATATTGCAACAGCAGTAGCAGTGGAACATTCAGCAACAGAAGTAGCATTATCACGCTCAATGCATTTAAGACATGGTGGTTCAAATCCTTCCTGAGCGGAACTGATCTGTTCGGCGCGAAGTGACTCGTTTTCCTTTTGAAGATCTTCATGAGCTGCTCTCAATTTCTCAAGTTCTTGCTTCCTTTGAAGATAATCATAGGAAAGCTTTTCATGAGTTGTTGAGAGAGTATCATGACGATCTTCAAGTTCCTGATACTTAACGTGAAGATTTTTTATGTCTTCAATTAAGGATTCAGATCGAGTCATTTCAGCACCCAACAGATCATCGCTTCTGTCTAATAGTTTTTGAATAGGTTCCATGGCTTTCTGTTGTTCAGTTGCAATTTTAGCAAGTGTTTTGTAACTGGGTTTTGAATCACAATCAGAGTCATCGTCACTAGATGTTTGATAGTGAGTAGTGCGTTTGTTTACTTTGGCACCGCGTGCCATGAAGCAGTAGGTAGGAGTGGAGTAGTCCTTGTCATTTGCATCGGTGTCGGTGATGAAATCATTGTCTTCAGTGTTGAAGATGGACTTGGCGACGTATGCTATAGCCAGACTTGCAATGCCAGAATCAGACTCCTCCTCAGACTCCACCTTTGCCTCCTCAGAAGCGGACTCCTCCTCTGAATCCATTTCCTTGCCAACAAACACACGTGCCTTGCCAGATGAGCCCTTCTTGTGTGATGAAGACTTTTAGGAAGACTTGGAAGAAGACTTTGTGTATTTCTTCTTCTTCTTGTCGTCTGAGTCATATTCCTTGCTCTTCTTCTTCTTTCTGTTCTCATTGTCACACTGTGGACACTCAGAGATGAAGTGTCCAGTTTTCTTGCACTTGTGGCATGTTTTATTCTTGTAGTCATGAGCGGAAGCTTCATCATTCCTTGAGCTTGATCGTGAAGACTTTCTGAAGCCTTTCTTCTTGGTGAATTTTTGGAACTTCTTCACTAGGATTGCAAGTTCCCTTCCAATGTCTTCAGGATCATCAGAACTGCTGTCAGATTCCTCTTCAGATGAGGAAACAGCTTTTGCCTTCAAGGCACGAGTTCGCCCATAGTTTGGACCGTAGATATCTCTTTTCTCAGAAAGCTGAAACTCATGTGTGTTGAGCCTCTCAAGTATGTCAGATGGATCGAATGTCTTGAAATCAGGACGTTCTTGAATCATCAGGGCTAGGATGTCAAACGAACTATCAAGTGATCTCAGCAGCGTCTTGACGACTTCATGTTTGGTGATCTCAGTAGCGCCGAGGGCTTGAAGCTCATTTGTGATGTCAGTGAGTCTGTCAAATGTGTGCTGGAAATTCTCATTGTCATTTCGCTTGAAGCGGTTGAAGAGATTGCGAAGGACACTGATTCTTTGATCTCTCTGGGTTGAGATGCCTTCATTGACCTTGGAGAGCCAGTCCCAGACCAGCTTGGATGTCTTCAAAGCACTCACACGGCCATACTGTCCTTTGGTCAGATGACCATAGATGATGTTCTTGGCAGTAGAGTCCAGTTGAACGAATTTCTTGACATCGGCAGCAGTGACACCTTCTCCAGCCTTGGAAACGCCGTTCTCGACGACATACCATAGGTCGACGTCAATGGCTTCAAGATGCATACGCATCTTATTCTTCCAGTAGGGATATTCAGTTCCATCGAAGACGGGGCACGCAGCGGAGACTTTAATTATCCCTGCAGTCGACATAGCTAAAACTCCAGGTGGTTAAACCGAATCACACAGAACAAGGGAGCACCTAGCTCTGATACCAATTAAAAGTGCGTTATATTGACTAGAAGGGGGGTGAATAGGCGATTTTTATGAACGTCTTCAAAACGTGGGAGTTATGAAGACAAACAGTGAAGATATGCCTATTACTATGCAGCGGAAGTTAGACTACACTAGGAAAGCCATGGTCAAGTATCAACAGAGTGAAAGCACAGTGACAAATAGCTGTAGTGTAATAAGGATCAGGTAGGAAGATACTATGAAGCCAAACAGATCATACACTCACGTTGTGAAGACAAAAGATAGAACAGACACGCAATGACTTCACAATGAGTGATCAGTAAGTAAAAGGAAGTGAAGATGAAACCAGTGACTCGTTGAAGACAATGATGTGTTGGACCAGTTCCAGTTGCTGTGATAACTGTACATCTGGTTGGAGCGGCTAGGTATTTAAACCTTAGGACACACAGTCCCGGACACCCAGTCCTGAACATGCAGCTCAGGACACCAAGTCCTCACCGTATTCTCCTTGAGCTAAGGTCACATAGTCCTCGCCCAATCACTCCGGTAAGTCTTCAAGGTAGACTCCCAAACCTTCACAGACTTCGTTCACTGGCAATCCACAATGTCTCTTGGATGCTCTAAACGCGACGCCTAACCGTCTGGGGATGCACAGTCCTCAAGTGTGATAAGTCTTCATATCACACAGACAAGAAGACTTAAGTGATGCCCAATGTTCTCTGGCTCTGGGTGGTTAGGGCTTTATCCTCGCAAGGAATTCTCTCTCTCAAAGGCTTCGAGGTGGGTTGCTCTCAAAAGACAAAAGCCATACTCTCAATCTGAGCGGCCAACCGTTTATGGTTGTAGGGGGTGGGCTATTTATAGCCACTTGGCAACCCGACCTAATTTGTCCGAAATGACCCTGGGTCACTAAGGAACTGACACGTGTCTCAACGGTCAGATTTCAAACTCTCATGGCAACTTTACTTGGGCTACAAGCAAAGCTGACTTGTCCGGCTCTGGACAAGATTCGCTCTCATTGTCTTCACTCGAAGACATAGGTTTTTGGTTTAGGCATCACTTCAGTCATTCTGACTGGTTCTCCTGGACCCCACTTAATAGTACGGTGGTTCCTATGACTCAACACAAAAGAAAAAGAACTACGAAAGATCTAAGTCTTCGAGCTCCATAGGCTTCATATCGTGTCTTCTCTTGTCATAGTCTTCAAAGTGAATATCTTCATATACCACCTTTGACTTCAAAGTCTTCATACATTTTTAAGGGTCATCTCTGGTAGTAAGACCGAATCAATGAGGGACTTCTACCTGTGTTATCCTGCAATTCTCACAAACACATTAGTCCCTCAACTAGGTTTGTCGTCAATACTCCAAAACCAACTAGGGGTGGCACTAGATGCACTTACAATAGCCCATTGATACGCCTAGTTGACGTGAGACTATCTTCCCCCTTTTTTGTCTTCTCCACAACCACCATTCTATTCCACACATAGCGCTATGTCCATGGCTCATGCTCATGTATTGCGTGAAGATTGAAAAAGTTTGAGAACATCAAAAGTATGAAACAATTGCTTGGCTTGTCATCGGGGTTGTGCATGATTTAAATACTTTGTGTGGTGAAGATAGAGCATAGCCAGGCTATATGATTTTGTAGGGATAACTTTCTTTGGCCATGTTATTTTGAGAAGACATAATTGCTTAGTTATTATGCTTGAAGTATTATTATTTTTATGTCAATATTAAACTTTTGTCTTGAATCTTTCGGATCTAAATATTCATGCCACAATAAAGAGAATTACATTGAGAATTATGTTAGGTAGCATTCCACATCAAAAATTCTATTTTTATCATTTACCTACTCGAGGACGAGCAGGAATTAAGCTTGGGGATGCTTGATACGTCTCCAACGTATCTATAATTTTTGATTGTTCCATGCTATTATATTATTTGTTTTGGATGTTAATGTGCTTTATTTTACACTTTTATAATATTTTTGGGACTAACCTACTAACACAAGGCCCGGTGCAAATTGTTGTTTTTTGCCTATTGCAGTGTTTCGCAGAAAAGGAATATCAAACGGAATCCAAACGGAATGAAACCTTCAAGAGAGTTATTTTTGGAACAAATGTGATCCAGAGGACTTAGAGTGGACGTCAAGAAAGAAACGAGGAGTCCACGAGGAAGGGGGTGTGCCTACCCCCCTAGGCGCGCCCTCCCCCCTCGTGGGCCCCTCATGGCTCAACCGACCTACTTCTTCCTCCTATATATACTCATATACCCTGAAAACAACCAGGAGCACCACGAAACCCTATTTCCACCACCGCAACCTTCTGTACCCAAGAGATCCCATCTTGGGGCCTTTTCCGGAGCTCCGCCGGAGGGGGCATCGATCACGGAGGGCCTTTACATCAACTCCATGGCATCTCCAATGATGTGTGAGTAGTTTACTTCAGACCTTCGGGTCCATAGTTATTATCTAGATGGCTTCTTATCTCTCTTTGGATCTCCATACAAAGTTCTCCTCGATCTTCTTGGAGATCTATTCGATGTAACTCTTTTTGCGGTGTGTTTGTCGAGATCCGATGAATTGTGGGTTTATGATCAAGTCTATCTATGAACAATATTTGATTCTTCTCTGAAATCTTTTATGTATGATTGGTTATCTTTGCAAGTCTCTTAGAATTATTAGTTTGGTGTGGCCTACTAGATTGATCTTTCTTGCAATGGGAGAAGTGCTTAGCTTTGGGTTCAATCTTGCGGTGCTCGATCCCAGTGACAGAAAGGGAAATGACACGTATTGTATTGTTGCCATCGAGGATAAAAAGATGGGGTTTATATCATATTGCTTGAGTTTACCCCTCTACATCATGTCATCTTACCTAATGCGTTACTCTGTTCTTATGAACTTAATACTCTAGATGCATGCTGGATAGCGATCGATGTGTGGAGTAATACTAGTAGATGCAGGCAGGAGTCGGTCTACTTCTCATGGATGTTATGCCTATATACATGATCATGCCTAGATATTCTCATAATTATTCGCTTTTCTATCATTTTCTCGACAGTAATTTGTTCACCCACCGTAATACTTATGCTATCTTGAGAGAAGCCACTAGTGAAACATATGGCCCCCGGGTCTATCTTTTATCATATAAGTTTCCAATCTATTTTACTTTGCAATCTTTACTTTCAATCTATATCATAAAAATACCAAAAATATTATCTTATCATCTCTATCAGATCTCACTCTCGTAAGTGACCGTGAATGGATTGACAACCCCTTTACCGCGTTGGTTGCGAGGTTCTTATTTGTTTGTGTAGGTACGAGGGACTTGCGTGTGGCCTCCTACTGGATTGATACCTTGGTTCTCAAAAACCGAGGGAAATACTTATGCTACTTTGCTGCATCACCCTTTCCTCTTCAAGGGAAAACCAACGCAGTGCTCAAGAGGTAGCAGACATGAGGCTTCCACGAGGGTGGAGGGTGCGCCCTACCCCCTGGGCACGCCCCCTGCCTCGTGGGCACCTCGTGTGCTCTCCGGACTCCGTTTTCTTGCACGATACTTATTTTGGTCGGTAAAAATTCATTATATAATCTCCCGAAGGTTTTGACCACCGTATCATGCAAATATCCTCTGTCTTTGTTTCGAGCTGTTTCTGCTGCAGATTAGAGCAATATGTCATCCCAAGATTCGGAGGGAGAAAGCTATGTGGCTGATTACCTTGCAGATCATAAGGTCTACGGGGACTTGGAGCATTGTGGTTGGACCATGGAGGAAGAAGAAGACTATGAGCCTAGGGGAAAGGAGGAGATGAGCTCTAATGAAGATGAAGTCCCATTACCTCAACCTGGGGACATGCATGTGGAGTTCAAAAAGTCAAGCCTCCCCAATAGAGCAAAGAAACCTAAGATCGAGTTTATCCCTTTTCGTCTCTTGCAGGAGAACAAACAAGAACTATGCAAAAAGGCATTAAGCCTTGAGCGGGATATCGAGGACCTAAGGGAGCAAAATTCTATCCTCAAGCACAAATTAAGGAAGAAGCACACGCCATCAACAACTCCACCATCACCAAGACCTTCTTCACCAACAAATAAGAACTGAGCATCGGGTATGGGCAGTCCCCTTGGCAACTGCCAAGCTTGGGGGAGTGCCCCGGTATCGTATCACAATCACTTTTATCTTCACCATTTTTCTTAGTTCGATCCTTTTGGTAATATCTTGATCTAGTAGAATAAAGTTTTAGTATGATCTAGTTGTGAGTTTTGCCTTATGATCCTTCTATGTAATCGAGTCTGTGAGCTATATACAATAAAGATTAGTGTTGAGTCAAGGGCTTGATTATTTTGCTATGATCTTGAGGGAATAGAATAAAAGAAAAGGAAATAAAAAGAACTAAAGAGATCATATGGATCTTATGGAGAGTAATGACTTCACATATAAAGAGTATGATGAATAAAAATTGTTGAGAGTTGACAAACATAGTTTTGGTCATCGTTGCAATTAATAGGAAGTAATAAAGAAAGAGATGTTTTCACATATAAATATACTATCTTGGACATCTTTTATGATTGTGAGCACTCATTAAAGTATGACATGCTAAAGAGTTGACGTTGGACAAGGAAGACAACGTAATGGGTTATGTTTTCTTACATCTAAGATAAATTATATTGTCATGGATCATCCAACATGTTGATCTTGCCTTTCCCTCTCATGCTAGCCAAATTCTTTGCATCAAGTATAGATACTACTTGTGCTTCCAAATATCCTTAAACCTAGTTTTGCCATGAGAGTCCACCATATCTGCCTATGGATTGAGTAAGATCCATCAAGTAAGTTGTCATCGTTGCAAGCAATAAAAATTGCTCTCTAAATATGTATGATTTATTAGTGCGGAGAAAATAAGCTTTATACGATCTCGTGAGGTGGAAGAAATAAAAGCGACGGATTGCATAATAAAGGTCCATATCTCAAGTGGCAATATAAAGTGACGTTATTTTGCATTAAGATTTCGTGCATCCAACCATAAAAGCACATGACAACCTCTGCTTCCCTCTGCGAAGGGCCTATCTTTTATTCTTGTCTTATACTTCATGCAAGAGTCACGGTGATCTTCACGTTTCTTTTTTACATTTTATCCTTTGGCAAGCACAATGTGTTGGAAAGATCCTGATATATATAGCTAATTGGATGTGAGTTTTCATGAACTATTATTGTTGACATTACCCTTGAGGTAAAAGGTTGGGAGGCAAAACTATAAGCCCCTATCTTTCTCTGTGTCTGGCTAAAACTTCATACCCATAAATATTGCGTGAGTGTTAGCAATTGTGAGAGACTAAATGATAGTTGAGTATGTGGACTTGCTGAAAAGCTCTTGTATTGACTCTTTCCGATGTTATGATAAATTGCAATTGCTTCAATGACTGAGATTATAGTTTGTTAGTTTTCAATGAAGTTTTTGGTTCATACTTGAGTATGTGAATGAACTGTTACTTTAGCATAAGAGATCATATGACTATATATATATATATATATGTTGTTCTAAGAATGATCATGATGCCCTCATGTCCGTATTTTATTTTATCGACACCTCTATCTCTAAACATGTGGACATATTTTTTGATTTCGGCTTTCGCTTGAGGACAAGTGAGGTCTAAGCTTGGGGGAGTTGATACGTCCATTTTGCATCATGCTTTTATATCGATATTTATTGCATTATGGGTTGTTATTACACACTATGTCACAATACTTATGCCTTTTCTCTCTTATTTTACAAGGTTTACATGAAGAGGGGGAATGCCGGCAGATGGAATTCTGGGCTGGAAAAGGAGCAAATATTAGAGACCTATTCTTCACATCTCCAAAAGTCCTGGAACTCCAAGGGAATTATTTTCAGAATATATAAAAAATATTGGGCGAAAGAAGTACCAGAGGGGGGCCACCCACCGTCCACGAGGATGGGGGGCGCGCCCTACCCCCTGGGCGCGCCCCCTGCCTCATGGGCCCCCTGGTGGCCCTCTAATGCCCATCTTTGGCTATATGGAGTCTTTCGTCGAGGAAAAAATCATAAGCAATCTCACGGGACGAAACTCCGCCGCCACGAGGCGGAACCAATCTAGGGCTTCGGCGGAGCTGTTCTGCCAGGGAAACTTCCCTCCGGGAGGGGGAAATCATCACCATCGTCATCACCAACGATCCTCTCATCGGGAGGGGGTCAATCTCCATCAACATATTCACCAACACCATCTCATCTCAAACCCTAGTTCATCTCTTGTATCCAATCTTTGTATCCAAACCTCAGATTGGTACTTGTGGGTTGCTAGTAGTGTTGATTACTCCTTGTAGTTGATGCTAGTTGGTTTACTTGGTGGAAGATCATATGTTCAGATTCATTATGCATATTAATACCCCTCTGATTATGAACATGAATATGCTTTGTGAGTAGTTACGTTTGTTCCTGGGGACATGAGAGAAGTCTTGCTATAAGTAGTCATGTGAATTTGGTATTCGTTTGATATTTTGATGAGATGTATGTTGTCATCCCTCTAGTGGTGTCATGTGACATCGACTACATGACACTTCACCATTGTTTGGGCCTAGAGGGAGGCATTGGGAAGTAATAAGTAGATGATGGGTTGCTAGAGTGACAGAAGCTTAAACCCTAGTTTATGCGTTGCTTCATAAGGGGCTGATTTGGATCCATATGTTTCATGTTATGGTTAGGTTTACCTTAATACTTTTGTTGTAGTTGCGAATGCTTGCAATAGGGGTTAATCATAAGTGGGATGCTTGTCCAAGTAAGGGCAGTACCCAAGCACCGGTCCACCCACATATCAAAGTATCGAACGTGAATCATATGAACGTGATGAAAACTAGCTTGACGATAATTCCCATGTGTCCTCGGGAGCGCTTTCCTTTATATAAGAGTTTGTCCGGGCTTGTCCTTTGCTACAAAAAGGATTGGGCCATCTTGCTGCACCTTATTTACTTTCATTACTTGTTACTCGTTACAAATTACCTTATCACAAAACTATCTGTTACCGATAATTTCAGTGCTTGCAGAAAATACCTTGTTGAAAACCGCTTATCATTTCCTTCTGCTCCTTGTTGGGTTCGACACTCTTACTTATCGAAAAGGCTACGATAGATCCCCTACACTTGTGGGTCATCAAGGGGGCACCCCATAGGCACACAAGTTGATTGTTTCCAGTCGTGTGCGGTGCCCCCCTCCACCATAATCCACCTTGGTTATATCGTAGTGGTGCTTAAGCAAAGCCCTGTTCCGGTAGCATCATCATCACCGTCATCACGCCATCGTGCTGACGAAGCTCTCCCTCGACACTCTACTGGATCGTGAGTTCGTGGACGTCATCGAGCCGAACATGTGCAGATCACGGAGGTGCTAGGATCGGTCGATCGTGAAGACGTATGACTACATCAACCGCGTTGTCATAACGCTTCCACTTACGGTCTATAAGGGTACATAGACAACACTCTTCCCTCTCATTGCTATGCATCACCATGATCTTGCATGTGCGTAAGATTTTTTTTGAAATTACTACGTTCCTCAACAACCATAAGGCTCCTGCCAGTTGCCAATGAATTTAACAAAACATGATCATCTCATACAACAATTTATATCTCATCACGCCTTGACCATATCACATCACAACATGCCCTGCAAAAACAAGTTGGACGTCCTCTACTTTGTTGTTGCAAGTTTTACGTGGCTGCTACGGGCTTCTAGCAAGAACTGTTCTTACCTACGCATCAAAATCACAATGATTTTTCGTCAAGTGTGTTGTTTTAACCTTCAACAAGGACCTGCCATGGACAAACTTGATTCAAGTAAAGTTGGAGAAACAGACACCCGCCAGCCACCTGTGTGCGAAGCACGTCGGTAGAATCAGTCTCATGAATGCGGTCATGTAATGTCGGTCCGGGCTGCTTCATCCAACAATACCGCCGAATCAAAGTAAGACGTTCGTGGTAAGCAGTATGACTATTATCGCCCACAACTCATTGTGTTCTACTCGTGCATATATCATCTACGCATAGACCAGGCTCTGATACCACTGTTGGGGAACGCAGTATTTCAAAAAAATTCCTATGATCATGCAAGATCTATCTAGGAGAAGCGTAGCAACGAGAGGGGATAGAGTGTCCACGTACCCTCGTAGACCGAAAGCGGGAGCATTTAGTAACGTGGTTGATGTAGTCGAACATCTTCATGATCCAACCGGTCCTAGCACCGAACGTACGACACCTCCGTGTTCAGCACACGTTCAGCACGATGACATCCCTCGAGCTCTTGATCCAGTTGAGGACGATGGAGAGTTCCGTCAGCATGACGGCGTGACGACGGTGATGATAAAGTTACCGGCGTAGGGCTTTGCCTAAGCACTACGATGATATGACCGAGGTGGTAAACTGTGGAGGGGGGCACCGCACACGGCTAAGAGATGCCTATTGTGCCTTTGGGGTGCCCCCCTTCGTATATAAAGGGGGAGGAGGAGGTGGCCGGCCTAAGGGGGCGCGCCATAAGGGGGGATTCCTACTTGGACTCCTAGTCCAAGTAGAATACCCTCCCCCCCTCCTTCCTTCCACCGGAGAGGGAAAAGGGGAAGTGAGATAGAGGGAGAAGGAAAGAGGGGGATCGACCCCCTCCCCTAGTCCAATTCGGTTTGGGCAAGGGGGGTCCTCTCACGTGGCCTTTCTCCTCTCCTCCAATAAGGCCCAATAGGCCCAATACTTTTCCCGGGGGGTTCTGATAACCTCTCTGGTACTCCGGTATGTACTTGATACGCTCCGGAACCCTTCCGGTGTCCGAATACTACCTTCCAATATATCAATCTTTACCTCTCGACCATTTTGAGACTCCTCGTCATGTCTGTGATATCATCCGGGACTCCGAACAAATTTTGGTCACCAAAACACATAACTCATAATACAAATCGTCATCGAACATTAAGCGTGCGTACCCTACGGGTTCAAGAACTATGTAGACATGACCGAGACACATCTCCGGTCAATAACCAATAGCGGAACCTGGATGCTAATATTGGTTCCTACATATTCTACGAAGATCTTTATCGGTCAAACCGCAATAACAACATACGTTATTCCCTTTGTCATCGGTATGTTACTTGCCTGAGATTCGATCGTTGGTATCATCATACCTAGTTCAATCTCGTTATCGGAAAGTCACTTTACTCGTTCCGTAATGCATAATCCCGTAACTAACTCTTTAGTCACATTGCTTGCAAGGCTTATAATGATGTGCATTACCGAGAGGGCCCAGAGATACCTCTCCGATACTCGGAGTGACAAATCCTAATCTTGATCTACGGCAACCCAACAAACACCTTCAGAGACACCTGTAGAGCATCTTTATAATCACCCAGTTATGTTGTGACGTTTGATAGCACACAAGGTGTTCCTCCGGTATTTGGGAGTTGCATAATCTCATAGTCAGAGGAATATGTATAAGTCATGAAGAAAGCAATAGCAATAAAACTTAACGATCAGTATGCTAAGCTAACAGATGGGTCTTGTCCATCACATCATTCTCCTAATGATGTGATCTCATTCATCAAATGACAACACATGTCTATGGTCAGGAAACTTAACCATGTTTGATTAACGAGCTGGTCAAGTGGGCATACTAGGGACACTTTGTTTTGTCAATGTATCCACACATGTATCAAGTTTCCAGTTAATACAATTCTAGCATGAATAATAAACATTTATCATGATATAAGGAAATGTAAATAACAACTTTATTATTGCCTCTAGGGCCTATTTCCTTCAAACTACATGTAGGATCATAATCAAATTCAACAATATAGCTATCATATAAAATTTTCTCTTCATGATCCACATGCATGCAAAGTTGACATTCTTCCAAAATAGTGGGATTATCATCAAATAAAGTCATGACCTCTCCAAACCCACTTTTATTAAAGAAATCATAAGATTGAACACTCCAAAAATATGTGGGATTCTTTTTCCCTAGAGTTGACACTCTTCCAAACCCACTTCCAATATTATTACAAACATATTCATCATGAGGCTTAAATAAATTTTCAAGATCATAAGAATTATTATCACCCCAATCATGATCATTGCAATAAGTAGCAGACATAGCAATATAGCATCCCCAAGCTTGGGGTTTCTCATATTATTAGCACAATTGACATTAATAGAACTTATAATAACATCATTGCAATCATGATTTTCATCCAGGAGCTATCATGAATCACTTTATAAATTTCTTCTTTTAACATTTCATCACAATTTTCAGATTCATGAATCTCAAGCAAAACTGCATAAAGATAATCTAGTGAAATCAACTCGCTAGCGATTGGTTCATCATAATTGGATCTTTTAAAAAGATTAGCAAGTGGATGTGGATCCATCTCAGTGGATTTTTAGCAAGAAAAGATCCAAGCAAATAGAAGACACATGGCACACAAGCAAAGATAGCAAACAAGCGAACAAGAGATCTAACGAGAAAAAGGCAAATATTTTTGTGTTTTTGTAGAAACGTTTTAGAAGCGGGGGAGATGAAAACAAGAGGTAAATGGCAAATAATCTAAATTGTAAGGAGATGAGATTTGTGATTAGGAACCTGATAGATGTTGATGATGTCTCCCTGGCAATGACGTAAGAAATTCCTTTAACGTGGCTTGAGACTGCGTCGGTATTTCCCCAAAGAGGAAGGGATGATGCAGCATATCTACAGTAAGTATTTCCCTCAGTTATGAAACCAAGGTTATCAATCTAGTAGGAGAACCAAGCCACACTATGTAAACGGTACATGCACACACAAAACAAATACTTGCCACCCGACGCGTAAGAAGATAGATTAAACTGTATGAGATTGGATAAATAGATCTGAATAAAACACAAAATAAAATAAGTAAAGAAAAAGTGCAGCAAGGTATTTTTGGGTTTTTGGAATAATAGATCTGAAAACAATATGATAAAAGATAGACCCGGGGGCCATAGATTTCACTAGTGGCTTCTCTCGAGAAAATAGCATACATTGGGTAAACAAATTACTATTGGGCAGTTGATAGAAGAACAAATAATTATGACGATATCCAAGGCAATGATCATGAATATAGGCATCACGTCCAATATTAGTAAACCGACTCCTGCCTGCATCTACTACTATATATTACTCCACACATCGCCCGCTATCCAGCATGCATCTAGTGTATTAAGTTCATGGAAAAATGGAGTAATGCAATAAGAACGATGACATGATGTAGACAAGATCTATTCATGTAGGAATAAACCCTATCTTTTTATCATTAATAGCAACGATCAATACGTGCCTCGCTACCACTTCTGTCACTGGGTGAGGACACCGAAAGATCGAACCCATCATAAAGCACCTCTTCCCATTGCAAGAAAAATCAATCTAGTTGGCCAAACCAAACCAAAGTTTCGGAGAAGAAATACGATGATATAAATAATCATGCATATAAGAGATCAAAGAAGACTCAAATAATATTCATGGATATAGATCTGATCATTAACTCGAACTTCATCGGATCCCAACAAACACACCACAAAAAGTCATTACATCAAATAGATCTCCAAGAACAACAAGGAGAACATTGTATTGAGAATCAAAAAGAGAGAAGAAGCCATCTAGCTAGTGCCTATGGACCCGTAGGTCTATGGTGAACTACTCACGCATCATCGAAGGAGCACCAATGAGGATGACGAACCCCTCTGTGATTGTGTTCCCCTTCGGCGAAGTGCCGGAATAGGGCTCTAAATTGGATCTCGTGGTTCTGAACTTGCGGGGGCTGGAATTGTGTTTCGTCGATTCCCCTAGGGTTTCTGGAATATTGGGGTATTTATAGAGCTGAGAGTCGGTGCAACGAAGCTCCGTGGGCCCCACCACCCATCAGGGCGCCTGGGCCTCCTGGCGCGCCCTGGTGGGTTGTGGGCCCCACGGGCCTTCCCACGTCCACTTCCTTGGCTCCTAAGTTGTCTTCTGGTCCAAAAAGAATCTCCAAAAAGTTTTGCTGCGTTTGGATTTCATTTGGTACTAATATTCTGCGAAGTAAAAAATAAGCAAAAAACAACAACTGGCACTAGGCACTATGTCAATAGGTTAGTCCCAAAAAATGATATGAAGTTGTTGCTATAAAATGATTATAAAACATCCAAGAATGATAATATAACATCATGGAACAATCAAAAAATTATAGATGCGTTGGAGACGTATCAATAGATTAAAAGAAAAGTAAAATATAAAATTGAAGCAAGGTATTTTTGGTTTTAATAATATGATAAAAGTAAACCCGAGGGCCATAGTTTTCACTAGAAGTTTCTCTCTCGAACACATATCATACGATGGGTAAAAAAATTACCGTTGGGCAATTGATAGAAAAACACATAGTTATGACATATTCATGGCAACGATCATGCATATAGGCATCACGTCTATGACAAGTAGACCGACTCCTGCCTGCATCTACTACTATTACTCCACCAATCGACTGCTATCTAGCATGCATCTATGATATTAAGTTCATGACAAACATAGTAACGCCTTAAGCAAGATGACATGATGTAGACAAAATAAACCCAATCACTATGAATAAACCCCATCATTTTACCCTTAATAGCAATAATACAATACATGCCTCGCTACCCCTTCTGTCGCCGGGTGAGGATGTCGTAAGATTGAACCCATTAGAAAGCACCTATCCTACTGAAGGTAAATCAATCTAGTTGGCCAAACCAAACGGATAGATCGAAGAGAAATACAAAGCTATAACGATCTTGCATAATAAAGTTCAGAAAAGACTCAATTACTTTCAATGAATAATCTGATCATAAACCCACAATTCATCGGATCCCAACAAACACACTGCAAAAGAAGATTACATCAGATGGAACTCCATGAACATCAAGGAGAATATTGTATTGAATATCAGAGAGAGAGAGAGAGAAGAAGCCATCTAGCTACTAGCTATGGACCTGTAGGTATGTGGTAAACTACTCACACATCATCGAAAGGCAGCAAGGTTGATCTAGAAGCCCTCCATGATCAATTCCCCCTCCGAAAGAGTATCAAAAAAGCCTCAAGATGGGATCGCGGAAGAACAGAAGCTTGTGATGGCGGAAAAAGTGTTTCGGGTGGATCTCTGTTTGTTTGGGAATATATGTGAATTTATAGAGGTGGAATTAGGTCAAACAGAGTTACATGGGGCCCACGAGCTTAGGGGCGCGCCCTACCCCCAAGGCATGCCTCGTGAGATCGTGACTCTCTCTTAGCTCTTCTGGCCTACTCCTGAACCTTCTAGGGTCCCATCTAGTCCAGAAAAAATCATCGTAAAGTTTCATCATGTTTGGACTTTGTTTGGTATTGATTTTTCGAAAAGCCAAAAACAAGCAAAAAAACAAGAACTAGCATTGGGCACTAGGTTAATTAGGTTAGTCCCAAAAAATGATATAAAATAGCATATAAATGCATATAAAGCATCCAAGATTGATAATATAATAGCATGAAACAAAAATAATTATAGATACGTTGGAGACGTATCACCCACCATATGCGATGCTCTTGAGAGAGATGCCTCTAGTGAAAACTATGCCCCCAGGTCTATTTTAATCATATTACTAAAACCCTAATACCTTGTTGCAATTTATTTACTTTTATTTTACTTTGCAATTTATCTATCTCCTACTATCAAATTTGATCCTTGCAATTAACGAGTACAAGAGGATTGACAACCCTCTTGCCCGTGTTGGGTGCAAGTATTTGCTCTTGTGTGTGTAGGTAATGCTAAATGTCATTTGCGTGGATCTCCTATTAGTTTGATAACCATGGTTCTCTACTGAGGGAAATATTATCTGCTACTAAATTGCTTCACCCTTCCTCTTTGGGGAAAATCCCAACGCAGCTTACAAGTAGCATACCGTCACATCTTGATGTAACCGCGGAGATGACCTCCCCAAGCTTAAGCTTTTGCAAGCTCAAACCGGCAGAATCCTTGTGGCGGTTGGTCAGGAGCCCATCCTTGGCTCTAGTTGGTGAAGTTCATGTTCATGTAGGCGGACGTGCCTCGAAGGGACGTGGTGAGGTTGCTGATGTCATCATTAGAGCCATGGCGGCTCCAAAGGTCCGCATAGGTGGCGTAGGCTTGTTGTTGTGAATGCTCCTCCTCTTCGTCGATGGCGAGTTATTCTTCATCTACTTGTTTAGGTTCTGGGCCTTCTTGGTTAAAAGTTGCACCTCCTTCTTGTGAAACATATTGCAATTGTCCATGTTCTATTGTAATGGCTAGATATTTGGTGATGGATGTATATACCCCACCACACCACCTACTCTCAAAGAGAGCAACCAGGACGAAGCATACACTTCCCACATCCATTTTCTGAGAGAGAACCACCTACACTTGTGTTGAGATCAAGGCATTCCACTCCAACCATTTTATCCTTGATTTCTAACCCCCTCAAGTTGATTTCCACTCCAATCCTTCTCCCACCACCATGACAAATATGTGAGAGAGTGATTGAGTGTTGAGAAGACTATGTTTTGAAGCACGAGATCAAGGAGTTCATCATCAACGACAACATATATTACCTTTGGGAGAGTGGTGTTCTCCTATATTAGTTTGGTGTCACTTGGAAGCCTCCAAAGCTTGTGGAGTTGAACCAAGGAGTTTTTAAGGGCAAGGAGATCGCCTACTTCGTGAAGATCTACCCCGAGTGAGGCTAGTCCTTCGTGGGCATAATCCATGATGGAATAGACAAGGTTGCTTCTGTGTGGACCCTTCGTGGGTGGAGCCCTCCGTGGACTCGCGCAGTCATTACCCTCCATGGGTTGAAGTCTCCATCAACGTGGATATACGATAGCACCACCTATCAAAACCACGCCAAAAATCTTCATGTCTTCATTGCATTTGACATCTCCAATCCCCTCCTTATGTTCATATGCAAAGTCTTTACTTTCCGCTGGCTACTATCTAGACTTGCATGTGTAGGGTGTTGCTTGACTTGTGATTCTTGATAAAACTTACCTACAACTAAAATTGGGAAACGACTAGGTTTTTATTTGGTCAAGTGGTCTAATCACCCCGATCTAGACCTACTTGCGATCCTACAGACTTCCACTAGAGAGTTTGAATGAGGCGATCGTTGCCTCTTCGTTAGCTATGGTACATCTCTTTCGACGCCAAGCTAAGCATGCATGTCCTTAGTCAATTGACACGACCTTGCTACTAATGGGGCATAAGGCTAAGACCACATTGACTTCCCTCGAGCCCTCCAAAACAACCGCCATGATGTAAAACATCATGCCCCCCACCTTCACCCACACTAGTGTCGTGACCCCAGGCAAGTAGTAGAGATACCAAGATAAGAGGCGCGAGTTAGCCGAGTCATGTGGAATTTTGAACAGAGCTTCACACTTATCGATCCAGTTGCATAAATGTAAACCCTCCTAGAATGGCTCATATGTTTATGGTCCTTGGTTGTTGTTTTTCTATTTTTTATTCTTCATATACATGAGAGTTGCATATATATTCCTTGCCACATTCAGTTAGAAAAGTCTATGCTCTGAAGATGTGCATGTTATACGTACAATGTTTTAAAATTCAATATGAACCTTTAATTAGGTTGATGATCAGTATGTATGAACTCAATTTTTCTTATGCTTTGTAACATGTCTAAGTTAATATAGATTACTTTTATTAAAAGCATGCACAATTAGTTATTACAATAATGTTACTCCTAATGAATGTACAATGTAAGAAAGAGTGTGAATGTTATGAGTGAATATATTTTGTCATGTCAACTATAATTGTATTTTTTTCATTGTCAACGGTGTTATTCAAACATGCTTTGCATGCATGGTTATTATAGCTATAAATGTAAGTGGACTATTATTTATTTGCATATTTCAATTATGTTAGTTGAATGTGCTTTGCACAAGTACTTGTGTTTGGAAGTTTCTTTATAGTTTTCAAAGCAACTTTTCGATGTTATTGCATGTACACTATTTATGGTAGAAAATGTTATTGTCGGTTGGGCCACATTCGCTTCTCGTGTAGTACATATTATAGTGCAAAAATGTGCCCCTAATAAATTTAATGTGCTATATTGATTGAAATGGGACAATGTTGCTAGCTCATGCCCCCTTGTCTTCTCCTCCCTCTCATATGTTGTACAAAACTATTTATTACCCTCTTTCACTTATCTCTATAGATACCATATCATCATTGCAGTGACTACCATCAGTACCGCTCCACTATATGCTCTTTTAAGTGATCACGTCACTAAGGTTGCGCCTCATTCTTCCATGTACATTGATCCTTCTTTCATATCCATAATATGTCCATGGAGAATGTCGGTGTCAAAACCTCCGGTTTATATAAACACCAGAGGGGGCTAGGGTTACACAAAGTCGGTTACAAGGGAGGAGATCTACATATCTGTATTGCCAAGCTTGCCTTCCACGCCAAGGAGAGTCCCATCCGGACACGGGACGAAGTCTTCAATCTTGTATCTTCATAGTCCAACAGTATGGCCAAAGGATATAGTCCGGCTGTCCGGAGACCCCCTAATCCAGGACTCCCTCAGTAGCCCCTGAACCAGGATTCAATGACGATGAGTCCGACGCGCAGATTTGTCTTCGACATTGCAAGGCGGGTTCTTCCTCCGAAGATTTTGAACACAAGGATAGTGTCCGGCTCTACAAAACAAGTTCCACATACCACCATAGAGAGAATAATATTTCCACAAATCTAATCTGCTGACACGTTTGATAGCATGACATCATGCCATGGCCCGGTCATTATTCGAACCATTTTTCTCAACCAGCACTTCACATATCGCGAGGCGGTTTTCTTGACACGTCTTGTCGAAGCAGAGATCGTGTCCCCCTTATTACGGGATTCTCATCAATACGGACGTGGGTAACCCGATCGTGCCCGTTGGTATGACTCCTCGATTTTAGGCAAGTCCCAAACGGCCACAAGGAGGACGCTTGATATTCACCCTCTTTATAAAGAGGCCAAGGCATGTCCTTTTTTCCCTCTCGTACTCAATCGAATCCTTCCCCCGCCTCGAGTTCCAACACCCAAGGCTCAGGTCAGGCGCTTCGGACCTTCAACCATGTCCGGATCCAACCTTCAAGGTCGACAGAGGAAGACATCAAGAAGCTAAGAGAGGCCAAGTATTTGACCAGCGAAATCTGGCACAGGCTGCCTGCTCGAGGGAAGGTCATTCCCACTCCCGAACCCGGCGAGAGCGTTGTATTCATCTCTCACTTTCTCCGAGGGCTAGGCCTCGCACTGGATCCCTTTGTTAGGGGGCTCATGTTCTATTATGGGCTGGATTTCCATGACCTGGCCCCGGATTCCCTCCTTCACATCTTGTCGTTCATCGTCGTGTGTGAGGCCTTCCTCCGCATTACCCCACACTTCGGCATGTGGCTCAAGACTTTAAATGTGAAGCCAAAGATGATCGAGGGGCGACACGCAGAGTGCGGAGGCGCAGCAATAAGCAAAAGCGTTGATGTTCCATGGGCAGAGGGTTCCTTCCCAGAGGTGTCCAGTTTATGGAAACGGGAGTGGTTTTATATCACAGCTCCCCGGAGTCCCAAGTGGGTAGCCGCCCCAGCCTTTCGCTCGGGCCCCCCACCACAACTGACGTCATGGATCAACAAGGGGCTGGACTGGGGGCCAGTAAATGATGTGCCGATGTTGCAGAGTCACATCCGAGATCTCTTAGAGAGAGATGTCAGCCTAGTCACAGTAATGCAAGTCATGCTAGTTCGTTGAGTCCCGCCTTGCAAACATCGACCCCTCCGTATGTGGGAGTTCAACCCAGAAGGACCGCGAACTATTCAGCACTTCCTCGGCATGATGCGCGAAGAGATGTACAAATCGTTCTTTGGACCACAAATAAAGTGTCCGAACACCACCGAGGATGTGGGTTTGAGCTGTAATCGCCCAGATACCCAAGTAAGTAATCCCGTGGCTGAACACGCTGTCTTTTTATTTATCACAACATCATTCTGAAAAGTCGCTCTTTGACCAGGACTGGGTAACAAAGGCAAAGATGATCAGGTGTTCGGCCCCCCTTCCCGAAGGCTCGACCAATCCAGTACTAGCCAGAATGCTCGAGCCGGCGCCTTATCAGGCACCCTTAGGGGAAGATAAAGGGGGAATAAAGAGGCTGAAAGCAGGCCTCACTCATCATTCATCCAAACCGGGGGAATTAGCGCCTCCGCAAAGGAGGATAACTAGGGAGAGGAATCTAAAATTCCCTCTCCCCAAGGAAGGAAGAGGACCACCTCTGAAGACCCGGAAACAAAGTTTTCTAAACGGGGGAAGAAATCTTCGCCAGAGGGTCCTGCCTCGGAGGGTACTCTTGCCGCACAGTGCCTGCAAGGGGGTCAGCCCTCTACCGAGCTGTAAGTAAACAAAAAGTACTTTAATAGTAAAAATATCATGCATTACTTCTGAAGAAAATAATCGAAGCATATATGTTGTAGTTCGGATCGTATCCCTTCTCGACAGAGTTCGTCTTCGGGGGATCTTCTTCCGGAGATGATGGAGAGTGAAACACCTCCCCATGCCACCCCGCCTCCTGAGGCGAGCGTGTTGGGATCTACGGTAGGGTGCATCGACTGCAAATTAAAATTTCCTATGCACAGAACAACCAAGAACATGCTACGGGAGATGGATCATAGTTCGTTACCACTAGACACGCAGTGCCGTGCAGCGGAAGAAGAGTTGGGGCAGCGTGTCCGCGTGGATCGTCTCCTCCTCGTCCGATCTCCCTTGTACAATCGGTGGTCGGTTCCCACGTATAGGTTCACCGGAGCGGCGCAAGTGCACCGCCTCTAACGGTATCTGCGCGTGCAGGAGGAACATCGTGCGGCGGACTGCTAGGTCCGATCACACAACCGGCGGCGAGTGGAGGTGTCTATTCGCAACACATGCAAACCCTAGTGACAACACCGAAGCGATCAACCTCTTGAGTGTGCGACACCTCCACTATATATATAGGCGTCCATCGCGGGCTCAACACTTGGGCCTCGCACGGACCCTAAAGCCCATAAGTCTACTCGGCCACAATCCGAATACAGTTCGGATCACATCCGAGCAGTGTCCTCAGATCCGACCTCGTAGGTTCCTTCCCTTAAGCGCGCGACCCCTTAGGTTCAAGTCGGCTTGGTCGCAGTTCAGATCACCTCCGAACTGCATGGTTGGTAGCGGCCTCTAGCAAGGCATGCCGAACACCAAGCAGACTATGAAGCTGGTTAGCGAACCTGTACATCATACTTCCATTCCTTTTGCCACACGATATATGTTGTCGAGCTCAAGGCGAGTTTGTCATCCTTGTGCTAGCCCAACCTCTTTCTCGTTCCAGTGATGCTGACCACTATCCGGATTATCTCATAATCCTTGTCGCATGGCCATGCTTATCCTGGTCGGATCACACGAGGGGGCCAGAGTATATCTCTCCTGATCGGAGGGGCAAATCCCATCTTGCTCGACCACGTCTCGCAGCATGGTTCTGGACAAACCCGAAACCTACCTTTATAACTACCCAGTCATGGAGTAGCGTTTGGTCATCCCAAAGCAAGTCTGTCACCATCCCGAGTACATGCGTCAGGTCAGGTCTTAGGACATAGAACATATGTTGTACTAGAGACTCATAGATGACATATCGCTGCGTCTCATAGTTGGGTCTGTCCGACTCAGACCTTATCTCGACTCGGATCCGATTACGTCGAATCCGACCAGATCCTTCCAAGTCCATATTATCCGGTTAGCATCCAATGCTCCATGGCTAGTGAGACCAAGCCATCGACCGTGTCATATGCTAGTCTAGTTGGCTGCGCGTCCACACAACCCTTTCGACTAGGGACCTTTTAGGACAGTCATCATACAATGCATAGTCCCACAAACAAGTCACGTACTTGCTGATACACATCATTGATAATGTCCAAGGACTATCTTTATTCATAAACACATAGGAAATATCATCATACATGATTGCCTCTAGGGCATATCTCCAATAGTCTCCCACTTGCACTAGAGTCAATCAAATAGACATCGAATGCCCATAGCTCTAACGTGCCCCTCATGCTTGGGTTGTGGAAGCGGCTTAGTCAACGGATCTGCAACATTCGCATCCGTGTGAATTTTGCATAACTCTACATCACCACTCTTTACGATCGTTCGTATCAGGTGATATTTCCGATCTACGTGTCTGACCTTGTGGTGATTCCTCGGCTCCTTGGCTTGTGCGATGGCACCAAAATTATCACAATAAAGGTCCAACGGTTTTACCGAGGCTAGGAAAATACCAAGATCATCCAGAAAGTTTCGGATCCAAACACCTTCCTTTGCAGCTTCACAAGCCGCAATGTATTCGACTTCTGTAGTAGAATCGGCCACCGTATCTTGCTTGGAACTCATCCAGCTCACTGCTCCTCCGTTCATGACGTACACGAATCCGAACTGTGATCAACAATCATCTCTGTCAGTTTGGAAACTAGCATCAGCGTAACCCCTTACGACGAGCTCTTCCTCACCTCCATAAACTAGGAGCATCTCTTTAGTCCTTTTCAGGTACTTCAAAATAGTCTTTACCGTTGCCCAGTGACTCTCACCTGGGTTGGCCTGGTATCTACTTGTTAGGCTTATTGCAAAAGCAACATCGGGCCGCGTACATATCATGGCATACATGATGGATCCAATTGCCGAGGCATATGGAATCCTGCTCATCCTGCTTCGCTCATCAGATGTCGAAGGACTCTGAGTCTCGCTTAGCCTTATACCATGTGAGAGTGGCAAGAACCCTTTCTTTGCCTCACTCATGTTGAACCGCTTCAACACTTTATCTATGTACGTGCTCTGGCTTAAGCCGAGCAGCCTCCTTGATCTATCTCTATAGATCTTAATGCCTAAAATGTACATTGCCTCACCAAGGTCCTTCATCGAAAACTTGCCATTCAATGACTCCTTGATCGAGTTCAGCATCAAAATATCATTTCCGATCAGTAGTATGTCATCCACATACAAGATCAAAAACACTATCGAGCTCCCACTTAACTTCTTGTATAAACAAGAGTCCTCTTCGCTTTTGATGGAACCGAAACCAGTGACGACCTCATCAAAACGAATGTTCCAGCTCCGAGATGCTTGCCTCAACCCATAAATGGATCTCTTGAGCTTGCATACCTTACTAGTGCTAGTCAGATCGACAAAACCCTCAGGCTGTATCATATACACGTCCTCGGTTAAATTTCCGTGAAGGAAAGCCATCTTGACATCCATCTGCCATATCTCGTAATCAAAATATGCAGCTATAGCTAGTACGATCCTCACCGACTTCAGCATCGCTACCGGCGAGTAAGTCTCGTCGTAGTCAATTCCTTGAACTTGTCCATAACCCTTAGCGACAAGCCGAGCTTTGTGGATCTAAACATTTCCATCCACATCGGTTTTCTTCTTAAAGACCCATTTGCAACCAATGGCCGTTACGCCAGGCGGCGGATCAACCAAGTCCCAAACTTGATTCTCATCCATGGACTTTAACTCGGATCTCATGGCCTCTAGCCATGCCTCGGAATCTGGGCTCACCATCGCTTCCGCATATGTGGCCGGCTCGTTGCTTTCTAGCAACAATACATTGCGCACTCTGCGCAATCTTTCCGACCTCCATGGTTCCGGTGCCGCTTCCACTACGGGTTCCCTGACTGACTCCAGTATGATCTCATCACCAGCCGAGCCGTCCCCGAATGGTCCTCGAATTTCTTCGAGTCGGACCGTCCTCCCACTGGCCTCCCGACTGAGAAACTCTTTCTCAAGGAAAACCCCGTTCCGAGCAACAAACACTTTGTTCTCTTCCCGGTTGTAGAAGTTATATCCCAAGGTTTCCCTCGGATATCCCACGAATATGCATTTATCCGACTTGGGTGTAAGCTTGTCTGACATGAGTTTCTTGACAAATGCTTCACAACCCCAAATCTTTAGAAAAGACAAACTGGGACTCTTCCCGGTCCACATCTCATGTGGTGTCTTGTCTATGGATTTTGATGGTACCCTGTTAAGTGTGAAAGCTGCAGTTTCTAGAGCGTATCCCTAGAATGACAAGGGTAAATCCGACTTGCTCATCATAGATCGAACCATATCCAACAAGGTGTGATTCCTCCGTTCTGATACACCATTTCTCTGTGGCGTACCCAAAGGTGTGAGCTGAGGTACTATACCGCTGCTTTTCAGATGATCATCAAACTCCTGGCTCATGTACTCACCTCCACGATCAGATCGTAGAAGTTTTATAGTCTTGACGAGCTGATTCTCCACCTCGTTTTGAAACTCTTTGAACTTTTCAAAAGTCTCTGACTTGTGCCTCATCAAATAGATATATCCATATCTACTCAAGTCGTCGGTAAAAGTCACGAAGTACTGATAGCCACCTCTGGCAGTTGTGCTCATTGGTCCACACACATCACTATGTATCAGTCCCAACAGCTCGGATGCCCTCTCGCAACTCTTTGCGAAAGGAGACTTAGTCATCTTGCCGAGCAAGCATGATTCGCATGTCTCGAACGACCCAAAGTCGGTCGAAGTTAGGAGTCCATCATCATGGAGCTTCTTCATGCATTTCAGACTAATGTGTCCAAGCCGGCAATGCCAGAAGTATGTCGGATTTATCTCATTGGGCTTATGCCTCTTGACATTCACGTTATAGACCGGTTCGTGTTCTAGATTCAATATAAATAACCCATCAAGAATGGGTGCGTAGCCGTGGAACATACCATTCAAATAAATCGAACAACCATTGTCCTTTAAATTGAATTCATAACCCTGAATCATCAAGCATGAGGCAGAAATAATGTTCCGACTAAGTGCAGGAATGTAATAACAATTATTTAATTCCAAAATAAATCCAGAAGGAAGCTGGAGCTGCATCGTGCCGACCTCCAACACAGCAACTCTTGCTTTGTTGCCGACCCTGATGTCAATCTCCCCTTGTGCCACACGCCTAGTTCTTACCAGCCCCTGCATCGAGTTGCAAATATGAACAACCGACCTGGTATCAAATACCCAAGAGCTACTAGGTATGTCAGCAAGGTAAATGTCTATAACATATGCAACAAGTGTACCTTTGCCTGAAGCAGCATTCCCGGCCTTCTTGCCATGCTCTGCAAGCCACTTGCTATAGTTCCTCTTCCAGTGACCAGTTTCCTTGCAATGATAGCAAATGGTCTTTGAGTCCAGTCCAGACTTCGGCGCAGCGGCGGAGGTTACCATCTCCGTGCCCTTTGCCTTAGCCTTCTTCTTAGACCAACTCTTCTTGAACTTAGCCGATTTCTGCACCATCAACACTTGATGCGTGCCTTTCTTAATATCCCGCTCTGCCACTTTGAGCATCCCATGCAATGCAGTGAGCTTCTTATCCATGCCATGCATATGATAGTTCGAGATGAACGTCCCATAGCTGGGCGGAAGAGAACCCAGAACTGCATCAGTAGCCAGCTCATCCAAGAGCGGGAAGCCCAACCGATCCAAAGCTTGCACATATCCAATCATCTTGATCACATGCGGGCTCAGTGGATCACCTTCCTTCAGCTTACAATCCATCAAGGATCACCAGACGTTGAACCTTTCGGTCCTAGCCTGCACCTGAAACATGCTCTTGAGACTCTCGATCATATCGAAAGCCCCAACGTCTTCAAAATGTTGCTGCAAATCGGGCTCCATACAAGCCAGCATGAGGCAACTGATCTCGTTTGATTCATCAACGAGTTTCTGGTAGGCATTCTTGGTTGTGGTACTAGCATTATCGGCAGGTTCCTCTGGAAGCGGATCCTCTAGAACATGTTCCTTTTTTATCATGCTTGAGTACAATTCTCAAATTTCTATACCAGGTAGTAAAGTTTGTTTCATTCAGTTTATCCTTTTCCAGAATTGATTTCAATGCAAAGTTGGGTTGAGCAGGTGGTGCCATTGATCTACAACAGAAAAATATGCAATCACTAAGCAATGTGTTTATGTAGAGTAATTCTAGCCTTAAACAGAAATACTCCCACTGAAGTCAGCATCCCTCCGCAAACTCTCAATGATTCAGGATCCGACTAGCACATGCGACTAGTGAGCTTTAGCATCACTACTAGATAACATGCCTATCCGGTAAGCAACTCCTTGCTAATCGTATCTCTATACGACTCCTGTCGGTCGGGTAGGTATCTCATACCCCGGTTCCCGACCTCTTTTGCCACAAGGCCCAAAACCGTTTTGATAGCCTTGTCAAGTCAACCTAATGCAGTGCATGTCCGTGTCCGACACGAACCCTTCAGTTCAAGGACACCTAGCAGCACCCCAATTTTATGAGCCCACTACTAGACGTACTTGACGTGCGAAGGTGCAACATCGGGGATGGCAATTCGCTTGATATTCATGAGGGATCTTTCTACCATTCTAACATGCATAGAAAACAAGGAAGCATATCAATCACAAATAAACACATATTGTGAAATAGTATGGCTCCTTCATGTATGTTCTTCCAGGTTGGCTCTGACTCCGATGACCATCTAGGAACTCCATATTGTTTGTCACGACGGGACACCAAGCCACCAACCTGATCTCTATTATCCAACTACTACATCTAGTAATGAATTTTACATAGAATCACAAGTCGACACGCAGGTCGTTATACAATATAATGACAACACTTTGGCTCCTGCCGGCTGCCAAACATGACACGCAGGCCATGTATAATTTACACACATGCATCACATACACATGATCCATACTATTCACATCAAACCCTGCAAAATAAAGTTATGCATAGAATCGCACTCTACCGGTTTGAGTGATCGTGTACGAAATACAAGGCGATACGCACACGGCGGTCCCGAACTGTGCGTCTAAGGCGGATGGTAACAGGAGGCAGGGGACACGATGTTTACCCAGGTTCGGGCCCTCTCGATGGAGGTAATACCCTACGTCCTGCTTGATTGATCTTGATGATATGAGTATTACAAGAGTTGATCTACCATGAGATCGTAGAGGCTAAACCCTAGAAGCTAGCCTATGGTATGATTGTATGTTGTCCTACAGACTAAACCCTCCGGTTTATATAGACACCGGAGGGGGCTAGGGTTACACAAAGTCGGTTACAAGGGAGGAGATCTACATATCTGTATTGCCAAGCTTGCCTTCCACGCCAAGGAGAGTCCCATCCGGACACGGGACGAAGTCTTCAATCTTGTATCTTCATAGTCCAACAGTCCGGCCAAAGGATATAGTCCGGCTGTCCGGAGACCCCCTAATCGAGGACTCCCTCAGAGAAGCTAACAATTAACATAAAACATGGAGAACCTACCAATCATGACTCCTAGGGAAGAGTCCAGCAAATGGCTCTTGAAACTACTGCAGGAATGGTTATCATATACAATTTTCAAAACCATTATTAAATATTTGGTTTCATTATGTTGTGCTCACGTCCAACGAATATAACATGCTCATATGTAAGAAGATTTTGTGTGACATCACATCAACTTTTAGTGTGGAAACAACAAAATTGGCATGCATCAACAAGAATCGACGAGCAAACCTGATAAGAACATGACCACCATTGATGCATAGACAACTCCACATACTTCTATACAACACTTGCTGAAAAAGAACAAGTAGCATCTCAAGAAGAACATCATGATGATCAAGGTCAACATGCATGGTAAGCAATGGAGGGCGGAGCTTAAGGTTGTCAAGGCAAAGGAGAAGCACATGAAGATGATCAAGACCTATTTTCCCTCGACTACAAGATGAATCCACCATGAATGTTAATATGTTACATAGTTGACTAACCATTATTAGACTGGTTTTGACCAGCCGTAAATATTTGTGTTGATTTACACTTATCTACGTTGAAGTCCATACAATTTCATGGGTTAATTTAATCCTTGAGAGAGAGATGAACCCTAACTATACATTTTGGTTGCCCCTCTCACTCTCGTAGATTTTCCCTTTACTCCTTTAGACGCATCACTGAAAATTGGGTTTATTTAGTTGAAAGTTGGATACATTGTAAGTTCATGCCACTCGTAATGTCAAATGTCTGATCAACATAAACTATTGTGAGCAATGATAATGCTATGATTTGGTGATGCACAAAGGTGTACTAGAAAAATATAGAGTAGAGAGATGTTGTTGGATGTATCACTTGTCAGGTAGCAAGTCCAGTCAGATGTCCGAAGACCGAAGGGAAGAATTCCCACACGTGTTAACACAACCTGGTTCACTGTGACACAAACTATTTCTACTCCACCTAACTCAAAAGGCTCCAAACTAACCCATTCTCCTCCCCGGGGTAATCCCTTTCTACACTAGTACAAATGATCGATCATGGCGTTGTGGCAAGAGAGAGAGAGAGAGAGATGTGTAGGTGAACATTGTATCGTCTACTATACAAGAGTAAGCAATCTCACAATCTCCTATTTCTTCCCCGAATACCTTGCTTCTGACCGGGATCCCAAACTCCCGGAACCATCCACAATATCGTTTTATTAATCATGTGTTTGATGGTCGCGTGGTTTCACTTTATAATATGTAAATTTTCACCGCCAGGAAATGTCATACATGCTTCATCTTGTGCTCGCTTGCTTATGGTCATCTGGTGGATAGGATGTAGAGATTGGTAACTAGTTGGGTTTCCTTTTATTAGACATGTTCAAACTAGTTGCAGATCTATGTTGTGTGTGTGCATAACTATCAATTCAATTTACAATTTTACATCACTTACGCAAACATTATTATGTTATTAATTTGGTGTGTAAGACTTATCACAAGGTATTAAAGTAGATATTATTTCATTACTTTACTCGGAAGGTTGTAACCATGTTTTTTGAATGGTTTAGTTGTTTAGTCGTCCAATTTCACTTTTGCCCAATGTGTGTCCACTTTCTTTTTCATAAGAGACCTTGGTTGGGCCACAACATGTAAATTTTCATGTCCGCTCAAATTGTTGTCTATTATTGGTGAGGGGGAGAGAGATGGACAAGTTTCCTACGACTAGGTGTAAATACTTCCACATATGTTTCATGATAATTTTAACGCTGTCATACTGGGAGAGTATGTAACTATATTATGTAATATATAAGACTACTTAGGTAGTATATATACTACCTTTCAGGTAGTACATAGTATTGTTTAACCTACTATTTTTTACATATTTACGAAAGCACTTCCTTTTTTGTACAAACTCATTTTGGAAATCTTACATATAGTGTCCATGTTCAAATCACAAAAGTACCATACATACTACCTACAAAGGAGATTAAAATTAATTAAAATGGTAACTTTTGTTGCGTGGTTTATCAAGCATGTTAAATAATGGTGCATTTTTTCTTCATATTTTTAAGTGATATATTTGCATATATGTTATTCTCTTACATGTCAAGTCGTAGTAAAAAAATACAAAATACCAACGGGGTTGTAGGGATGGAAGCTCGGTCGAGAGGGATTGTGATGGCGGGCCTTGTAGTAGAAACGTTGCAGCTATGACTCGTAAGGCGGGAGAATGGGTGGGGGCATGAGATGTTGTCGGCATCGTCTATCACCGACCATCAAATAGGCCAACTGAATGACAAATTCCACCTAAACTGGACTTGAGGAGAGTGCCACGATCAAAGAGGAGGGGGTTGAGGTGTTGCTCCTCCTCATTGTCTTCCATTGCAGCTAGAATCTACCCCTGCCCCCGCGTCGCCCACCTAGGGCGACAAGGGAGGCGACCCACCACCGCCGTCGCTAAGACCGCTCCGACGCCACCTCCCCCTCACTGCAGCCGAGCAAAACCTTGGCGGCGGTAGGCGGTGGTAGGGCCTTACTCCTTCTCATGCATCGGGCTAGGATCCGGTAGTCCTCAAGCATTTAGTTCGTTGGCGTCTCCACAAGCCTTCCAACGCTGCCCCGTGCCTGCCCGGACTCCTTCTCGACAGATCCGGTGGGTGGTGGACAGGAGCCGGCCTCCCCGTGGTCGCTGCTCACCGTCCCCATTCAAATCTACTGGCTTTCTGGGCCGCTAGTGGTTGAGGTCCAAGATGGTGATGACTTCGGCCTGATGTAGATCCATCGACCTGGAGCTCGGTGGCGGTTCTAGTCGCCTGCTCGTCCCTGTCTCGTGTTTGGGGGCACAACCTTGTTGCCATGGTCTTGATCAGGAGACTCCGACGGCGGCCAGGCTGGTGAGGGGCGACTGCAGGGTTACCGGAGAGGAGTTCCGGGCTTGTAGGGCATGCTCCTCGTTTGCGAGGTTTGGTATGTGGGCTTACAGGGACCGAGGTCTTCATGGGGTGACGGGATTCATGCTGCCTACAAAGGTGTTGGACTTCAGCGAAAGCTGCGCAAGGCCTTCATCATTGCGTGGCCCCATCCTCTCTAGGTCTTCCGTCAACCTCGTCTTTATTGCGGCGCCCTTCCTCGATGCCCATTGTGGTACCCTTGTGTGTGCATCGATGCCAAGGTTCGCTCTTGGACCCTCGTGAAGCCTTCGGTTTACATCGATGTGCTTTTGGCTTCTTTTAGACAACGTGCTTCTTGGTTAGGAAGGCCTTCCCGAAACCCGGGGATTGTTAGGATCGATGCCATACCACAAGGGCCGCCGGAGATTTCACGCAACAAGGTCCATTGTGTGTGAGCGGTGGTTGTCTGTGATAGTCTCAAAGGTTGGAGGTTGGGGCTTCGACGAAAGCCTTGCAGAACCCTGTTCTTATCAACGATGACAACGTATGTGGATGTCGTTCCTCTCCTTGAAGATGTCGTTTTATCTGCGCCACTTCCTTCAAACTGCTGCGTCATGTACTGTGCGGCCCGTTCCTACGTGTTCACCATGGGAACGGTGCCCCGCTCAGCGTGGTGGGTCAGGAGCTCCACGAAGATTTGTTCTCAGTGTCAGGAACATGCGAGTTCCTTTAGTTCTTTTGCTTAGTTCAGCTTTGCTTGACTTCTGTTTATTCGGTCGCATGCTTGGCCTCTCTATGCTTCTATTGTAAAGTTGGAATCCCCAACGGGATTGATGTGAGTGTGAACTATCTTCGTATGTTGTTTGGTTGTTGCTTTATCTATAAAACGTGACGAAAGCTTTTTTCGGCATGGTCTTCCATGACAACAATGAAGAGCGTCCTCTTACGTTGGTCGTGCAACCCCTTCCGTTGGTCGCACAAGTCCACCATGACCCCTCTCCGAGCACGCCGGGAAAGAGGAGGACAAGAGATCAACGAATGGACCAACCGAGGGGTACTTTGCTCTTTGATAGTGGGCTCTATAAGTTCAAAAGGCAAACAACTGAGACAAAAATATAAGGCATATTTTAGGTTAAAATTAGGGCAAAATTAATCACAAGAGGAGTACCTACCTTTTCTCTGCCTCCGTGAGTCCTGAGTCCTGACTTACCGAGGCGGCTCTAAAATCTCTTTCTCCCTCTCTCAAAAGAAAAGCGGCTCTAAATCTCTCCTGATAGTCAACCACCGTGCCCTATATCTGCCGCCGTGCTGTACCTTAGCGTCACCGGCGGCGCCTCGATCCTGCCGGCCGACGCCGACGCCGACGCCCCACGCCCCCCATCCCCACTGCCACCCCCACCCCCACCGCCCCCCCGGCTCCGAACGCCCCCGCCTCTCACGCGTCGCCGCGATCGCCGTTCCCGTTCTTCCTCATCAGCAACATCGGGTCCCTGCTGTCTCCGCCCCGTCCGCAGTCTTTGGGCATTGGTTTTGAGGTATGAAGTTGTTTTTATCCACCGATTAGTTGAATCCCGCTACGCACCATCTAGATCCGCCTCCGGTATGGATGGAGGGCCGAGCGAGCACGATTTCGCTGCTATCGCACGACACATCGAGCTTTGTAGAACCTGAGATTCGTCATCTAATATATTAATAGATTGATGATCTTGGGATTGCCATGTTTTGGAATCAGATGTTGCATACGTTCACCGAAGCTAACCATTTATTTTTCTGTAAGAGCTAGGGTTTTGATTATTACTGCAGTGATCAAAGTCAATTGTGCGATTTAGGGTTATATGCGATGCTTTTTCGCTTGCTTATTTAGCTTTGAACGCATGAACATTCTTCTAGAGTTGGAGCTGGACCAGTTCTCGTTTTGTTGCTGGCATACTGAATCTAATTTCCTTGCCTTCCGCAAGATTAAGCTTGTTTGGATGGTGGTGGTTTGGCTCAATCCTTTAGGATACTGGTGGTTTGGCATAATTTAACCAAAATTCCCTAACATTGAAGGGGTGGGTCTAACCCCTGTTTATCTCAAGAGGGAGTTCTTGATGTCAATTCGTGGCTCACTGTTCCTCGAAACAGGCTCTTGCCCCACCTTTTTTATATATAAAGCACAAACAGCCAAAGTACACTGTTGATGGTTTGATTAATCACTCATTATCTTTGTGGAAGATTTATTAGATTCTGCAAGATATAAAGATCGGATGCACACTTGTCTATTTTTTTGGTAATAAACAGATGCCTTCTTTTATGGTTATTATGTCCTTACCCCATAATAATCTATCCGTTCTGTTTTCTACTATTGAAGGAATCTTATCAATTTTAACTATGTGATTAAACTACCCTTGGTCTTTAACTTCTTTTGTCCTTTTAGACGAGGATATTTTTTTGGGGGTTCATAATCTATGATGTACAGTGCTGTCTGTCCGTCCATGCTTAGCCTTAAACATGCTAGAATGCTGAATGCTGACTTCTCTATGAAAGTAAAAGATACACCTCTGATCGCCAAAGAAGGGCGTACTTTCTTTGTGCTTAGACCAAGGAAGGCCATCGGCAGAGATTTCTTTCCAATTCTATCCCTAATCTCGACTCACCATGCACGCGGCAAGTCAATGGCCAACAGCGCTTCATCTCCCTCCACCACGCTCGTGTCCTGATCTCATAGATTACATGCTGCATGCAGCCAATAGCAAAAAGAACTCCTTGATTTGGAGGAAGGAATTAACTACACGCTGCATGCAGCCAATAGCAAAAAGAACTCCTTGATTTGGGCGGAAGGAATTAACTGCACTGCGTTTTTTGGAGAGAGAACCCGCTAAGCATTTTCTTCACTCCACCCCTAAACTTCCTCCCGGCGCATTCTTTTGGGCAAAACAGATGATTTTATCCATGCCCTTCTTTGGCGATCAGAGGGAGTAATGTGTACTGTCTATGTCTTTAAGGCTTTCACTTTTTGTAGTACTATATTGTTTTTCTCCTTGATATATGATATACTCGTGTCAACATTTTCATACCACTTGTTCCTGCCAGAAATGTTAAAAGGGGGTTTGCTAACTTGTAAATTCAAACTTGATACTCCCTCTGTAAACTTTATCTTTTAGATCACTAAAAGTTTACAGAGGGAGTAGTTTGTAATGTGATGCAATATGTATCGCTAACTAATGGATTTCACTTTATGTAGATTTAATGAGCTGCAAACCCTTGGAGACTTCCTTGTAGCCAATACAGATATCGGTACTTGATTACAACAAGGAACAGCTGGAGTGTATAGCTGATGTCTGGCCCACCTGTTTTTTCTGTGTTACAGGGTAGCAATACAACCCACAGCATAAAAGGTTAGCTAAATGCTATTTATCAAGCCTTCTCGCAGCAGTGAAGCTGAAATTTATGGCTTTTAACAGACAGTTTGCTTTAATATGTATGCATATATCTTTCAGGGCAACAAATCTCAATGATTGGGAATGGTCATTCTTTTCAGCAAGGGGTAATGCCTGATGGTCTTCATATAATTTAATATTCACAAATTACCTTTTTCTTGGTGCTAACATATTAAATGTTACATGCAGGTGTATGTCATGGACCCTTCTTCTTTTAACCAAGGTACTGCACAACCCTTGACATAACTTTCTGATTATGTAAACTGCTATATATTTTCACTGACCATGGTGTGCTTGGTCAGGTATTTATGCTGAGAAGCAAAGCAGTTTCGCAGAGCGTGCCAATATGATGCAGTTAAATGTAAGCTGCCCTGTCTCCTCAATAATGTTATCCAGTCTAAAAAGTATTTTCTGAGATGTTTGTGTTTTTTTTTCTGTACAGAACTTCATGGCAGACAATTCTTCGCCTGGTACGTTTTCTTCTAAACACATTGTTTCCAAATTTTATACACTTGTCCAAACATGCCCTTTTTTTTCAGAGTCCATTATTCTCAAAAAAGAAAAGAAATATGAGTAGTCTTTTTCTGCCTTATGTTGGAAACTTCCACCATTTCTTCGTAAATTTTTATTTGCTCAAAGTTATCTTGATGTCTTCTCATTGTACGGGAATGGGTTTTAGATATATCTATTGGTGCTAAACCAATATATTTTGGCAGTTTTGATAAGATCAGACTGCATGCATTGGCACAAACAATTGGCTAATTGAAATTCATTCTAGGATGAAAATCTATATTTCTGTAGCGTGTGTAATCTTTCTCAGGCTCATTTTTTCTTTTCTTATTGAACAGCTGGAAACCGCTGCCAGAGACTTGGTTGTAATGAAGTTGTTGAAGGCCAGACAGCGTTATGCAAAAGCCACCGTTTAGGCCAACAATGCCAGATGATTGGCTGCCCTCAGATCCCACCAAATGGCGTAGCTTTGTGCATGACCCATGGTGGAGGCCATCCTGGTTCCAGTGCAATACCACTCGCTGAATCTGAAGGTTCAATGAAGTACGAAGGAGATGGCCAATTTAGAGTGATGGAAAATGCTATGGGTAGCACAGTCATACCTAATCCTGATGGCGAAGTTGTGATGTGCAAGTACGAAGGATGTAGCAAACGATCCCAGGGAAATACTGTGTATTGCAAGGTCCACAGTGGTGGTTCAAAGGCCTGTATGGTTCAAGGTTGTACCAAGGGAGCACATGGAGGCACTCCTATGTGCATTGCTCATGGAGGAGGCAAGCGCTGTTCCGTCGCTGGATGCCGCAATGCTGCATGTGGGAGCAGTCAAGGTCGCACCGACTGCTGTGTGAGGCACGGTGGTGGCAAGAGGTGCAAACATGATGGATGTGGAAAGGGTGCTCAAGGGAACACAGATTTTTGCATTGGACACGGTGGAGGGAGGCGGTGCAAGTTTGAAGGATGCGGAAAGAGTGCACAAGGGCGGAGTGATAACTGCATCAAGCATGGTGGTGGCAGACGCTGCAAGTTTGAAGGATGCAGCGCCAGCGCAAAGTGGGGTGTGGATTTCTGCTCTGCACACAGGAAGAGCATGCTGGGCGAAGGTGATACTGCCGATGGAGCACCAAAGCCGAAACGTCGGGCCAAGAAGTCTGGGACGAAGAAGGCCGAGAGGGCCAAGAGGGCAAAGAAGACGGCTGATCCAGCTGGTCCCTCCAGCGAGGATGTTACCATGCCCGCTGTAATTTCTGCCGACATGCCCGAGATGGGCGCTATCCATGTCGCCGCCCCCGTTCCGGACCGTCCCAAGTCACCTGAGACCGCTATAGCGCTTGAACAGCCACCGCTTCAGCTTCAACAACCACCGCCGCTTCAGTCCCCGGCTCCATCTGGATTGGCCGCCTCAGCAGAGGAGGGCCTGCCAGCAACAGGTAGTGTATTCTTTGGTTTATAGAAATCATACAGTTCCATGAAGATGAAGGTTGTCTGCATAGAGTTGTCAAACTAAAAGGTTGAGTCTGTTACAAAGTGTTCTCCTGCGGATCTTAGGAGTTTAGTGATCCGGTGTCCATATGAACGTGAGTCCTGTGAGTTGACTAAATGGTTGACTGTGAGTTCTGTGAGTTGACTTAAAAAGTATAACTGCACATTGTGGTTTACATTTCGTTATAACTGCACATTGTGGTATACATTTCGTTCGTCTTTCGTCTGCTCGTTGTCTTTTTTGTCTGTGAAATATCGTGAAAGGTGCAGTGCCTCCCGATAATCCGAAAGATGTTCTTGGATGTGCAGATTTTAGGCCTGTTCGGAACTCCACGGCTCCTGGAGCTGCTTCGTACTCCCTCCGTTCCAAATTACTTGTCTTGGATTTGTCTAGATACGGATGTATCTAGACTCATTTTAGTGCTAGATACCTTCGTATCTAGACAAATCTAAGACAAGTAATTCCGAACGGAAGGAGTAGTTTTCAACTGCAACTCCACCTAACTCCAGGGGTGGAGTTGTGGAGTGGAGGTTCTCCGAACAGGGCCTTTCTCGTTTTGTTTTGGTTATTATTGCCGCACGTATGTATAGAGCATCTGCTCCAGGTGGTAGATGATCATATTTCTCCATGAGAATTGCGAACGTAGATTTTTTTAGTTGTATATAGGTTGAAAAATAGATTAATAGTCATCTCATAAAAAGGGATTCGTAGTACGTACTGTACTTACCGAGCGAGCGACCTCATGCTCAGCGGTGCGGATCTTTGGAACATGGAGCCAATGCACCTGAATTGGAAAACATTTCTTTTTCAAAAAGTGTCAAAACTTTCTGAAACCTTTCTTACCAGAGATGGCCTAACGTATTACTCGTGTAATAAGTTTCACAGATGAATGGCTGTAGTGGTATCCTCGGCAGAAAAAAAGAAGCAAAATCGCAAGTCCGAAAAATATGAATGGTATCGATTTTTTTTTGGGGTCCAGAATACAACGGTAGTCATTCTTTCACAAAACTTTTCGCACGAGCATTACACTAAGTCATATTTGTAATAAAAAAGTTTTAGAATTTTTTGACTCCTTCTGATATTTCAAGTCCTTTTTTCCCCAATCCGAGTGTAATGGGACCGAGACCCATAGGCTATTTCGGAGATGCTCAATGTATTTACTAATTTGGGAGGGCACAACGGATTAAACTGGAGGTACAGTCTGAGTACAAAATTTGACGTGTGTACCAATGTTTCGTAAATAAATAGGAGGTGTAAGAAAGTTAAGTTACCATCAAAGTTATGACGTCTAATTTTTGTTTGGCATAAAGTCGATTTCCACGTGTGTTTTTCCTTCCTCCTGTCGTCTTCCTCTACACTTTGAGTCGCCCTCTGATGTCGGGCCAGCTACCCTGGCTAGGTACCTTCCACGTGCACCTCGCTACTCGCCATGCCAAAGCTGCCCCTTCCACCATGCTACAACAATTCCATTGCCATCTCTCTTACCCTTTCCCCATCAATACCCTTCTTCTCCGGCGGCGATGTCCCCATCTTCCACTTGTTCCTGGCTCATCATCGTCAAGATGCCGCAGCCGGCCGTCGCCTCCGTTTTGAAAGCTCCGCACTACCTCAACCTTCTTCACCAAGGAATATAAACCTACACCTTGGCCATTTTCATACAACTTACAAGTAGCAAACACGTAAGTTATATAGATACTTTCATCATAAAATAGAAGCTATATGGATACTCCCTTTCAAATTCCTCGTCAGAAGGTTGGCCATGGCTACAACGAGTGGACGAGGAAATACCATGGAAGGACTTTAGGATCAGTGTGCCAAAGGTATCTAGGGCACTGTTTCATGTGGTTACTTGAGCTACGGTCGGTGACGGGTCACTCATCATCTTTTGGGAGGACCGTTGGATAGATGGAATGCGAGTGGAAGATGTAGCGCCACTAATATATGCTGGAGTCCCACGACGAGCAAGGGAAGGCAGGAGGCTCCAAGATGCGTTGTTGATAGGACCTTGGGTGAACGATGTACGCCCTAACCTAAATTTCGAGGCTCTACAACATACTTGCACCTGTGGCAGCAGCTACAAGCTATCCGGCTGAGGGATGGAACGCCAGTGTGTTGTCATAGGCTTGGGAAAGGGATGACAAATAGTCAGTTCGATCGGCATATGCCTCCAAGTTCGTAGGGAGAGATGTGATGCCAACCGCGGACTTCACGTGGAAGTCGAGAGCTCCCCTTTGATGTCGATTCTTTTTGTGGATTGCCATGAAAAACTGGTGTTGAACTTCGGATCGCCTTGCACGTAGGAGCCTCCCCCATCATGACAGCTGCCCGTTTTGCGCACAGGAGGAAGAAACCATGGAGCACATATTGTTGACATGTGGCTTTGCAAGGACCAATTGGTGGACTCCATGCACGACCATTGCTAAACCAGAGTGGACACCGACGACGCAAGGCAGACTAGCGGATTGGTGTGCAAGCAAGCCAAAGGAGCTTCGGGCCTTCACCATGCTAACGCTCTAGGAATTATGAAAGCATAGGAATTCCATAGTCTTCGAGGGTGTTTCCCCCTCGTTCGAGGCTATCATCGAGAGGATTGCAAACGAAGTGTCAGCTTGGTACCGAGCTGGACAGCTCAAGGGTGACTGGGACAGGATAATGACAGAGCTCTACTGGTGGGCGAGACTTGAGTAATACATTGTAGGCAACTAGAGTGGACTTGTAAGCTATATGCTTAGGGTGTGGCGTTGGTTGATGTTCTTGTTTTGTTGTAACATCAACCGTGGACTAGGGTTATGTACCCATCCCCTTTCTATATAATATGATACGTACACGCGTGTGTATTCGAGAAAAAAGAATGTTGAGAGAGACTTTTGGGCTCAATATCCTCCACATGATGGAGGACAAAGACAAGTAGATGGTACCTACCATTGAAGGTTCGAGAACTCATTGTTGTTGACAAGGATAATGCTAGCTTGATGATAGTCCAGTTCCATCCACGTCGCTAACATGGTCACCGACATAAAAGCATGCGAAGGTTGTTTGCCCCTTGCGGTCAGTCACTACCGCTTCACCTTTCCTTAACTATGTAATTCTGATTAGAGACATAGGCGAGTATTTTGGACTTCCAAATTTTCACAAGGGGATATATATAACCACATCATGTGCGACACACATGCCAACTTGCATGCATCTTTCCCATATGGAATGACCATGTAGGTACTATAGATGGCCAAATAAAGTTTAGACCGTATACACTCTCAAAAGACGAAATTAACCCTAGTTTGGTACTAGTGTTTCTTGGCCCCAAAGGGGTTTGGATTGGAGGAGGGATTTTGTGATCCCCTCCCCTTCACGCAGTCCCCTTCGGCTTCCTTTTTTTATGTTTTTAGACTTGTTGAGTTGTGCGCTTAGCAGAATCTTGGTGCTGGGGAACGCAGTAATTTCAAAAAAATTCCTACGCACACGCAAGATCATGGTGATGCATAGCAACGAGAGAGGAGAGTGTTGTCTACGTACCCTCGTAGACTGTAAGCGGAAGCGTTATGACAACACGGTTGATGTAGTTATACGTCTTCACGATCGACCGATCCTAATACCGAAAGTATGGCACCTCCGCGATCTGCACACGTTCGGCTCAGTGACGTCCCATGAACTCACGATCCAGCAGAGTGTCGAGGGAGAGTTTCGTCAGCACGACGGCGTAATGATGGTGATGATGATGCTACCGGAATAGGGCTTCGCCTAAGCACCGATACGATATGACCGAGGTGGATTATGGTGGGGGGGCACCGCACACGGCTAAGAGATCAATGATCAACTTGTGTGTCTATGGGGTGCCCCCTCCCCCGTATATAAAGGAGTGGAGGAGGGGGGAGGGTCGGCCCTCTATGGCACGCCCTGGAGGAGTCCTACACCCTTCGGGAGTAGGATTCCCCCCTTCCCTAGTTGGACTAGGAGAGAAGGACGGGGGAGAGAGGGAGGAAGGAAAGGGGGGCGCCGCCCCCCTTCCTAGTCCAATTCGGACTAGAGGGGGGGAGGCGCGCGTCCTTCCCCGGCTGCCTCTCTCTCTCCACTAAAGCCCATTAGGGCCCATATACTCCTCGGGGGGTTCCGGTAACCCCACGGTACTCCGGTATATGTCCGAACTCACTCGAAACCTTTCCGATGTCCAAACATAGGCTTCTAATATATCGATCTTTATGTCTCGACCATTTCGAGACTCCTCGTCATGCCCGTGATCACATCCGGGACTCCGAACAACCTTCGGTTCATCAAAACACATAAACTCATAATACCGAACGTTAAGCGTGCGGACCCTACGGGTTCAAGAACTATGTAGACATGATCGAGACATGTCTCCGGTCAATAAACAATAGCGGAACCTAGATGTTCATATTGGCTCCCACATATTCTACGAATATCTTTATCGGTCAAACCGCATAAAGGCATACGTTGTTCCCTTTGTCATCGGTATGTTACTTGCCCGAGATTCGATCGTCGGTATCTCAATACCTAGTTCAATCTCGTTACCGGCAAGTCTCTTTACTCATTCCGTAATGCATCATGCCACAACTAACTCATTAGTCACATTGCTTGCAAGGCTTATATTGATGTGCATTACCGAGAGGGCCCAAAGATACCTCTCCGACAATCGGAGTGACAAATCCTAATCTCGAGCTATGCCAACTCAACAAACACCATATGAGACACCTGTAGAGCACCTTTATAATCACACAGTTACGTTGTGACGTTTGGTAGCACACAAAGTGTTCCTATGGTATTCGAGAGTTGCATGATCTCATAGTCATAGGAACATGTATAAGTTATGGAGAAAGCAATAGCAACAAACTAAACGGTCATCGTGCTAAGCTAACGGAATGGGTCAAGTCAATCACATCATTCTCTAATGATGTGATCCCGTTAATCAAATGACAACTCATGTCTATGGCTAGGAAACTTAACCATCTTTGATTCAACGAGCTAGTCAAGTAGAGGCATACTAGTGACACTCTGTTTGTCTATGTATTCACACATGTACTAAGTTTCCGGTTAATACAATTCTAGCATGAATAACAAACATTTATCATGATATAAGGAACTATAAATAACAACTTTATTATTGCCTCTAGGGCATATTTCCTTCACTTGGTACTTCTTGTTGTGTGACTTGGATGTGTGTGTTCTGGACTAGTCCGTGTATGTGTGTTCTTGGCGGTTTGCTTTATTTATAAAGCAGGGCGATAGCCTTTTTCGGTAATATACTAGTTTTTTTGTAGCATACTGATTTCCACTAGAATCTGAGGTTTTCTTCAAGGGTATACGTCAATGAATTTTCTTTGCTCCAACAGATAACATTTTTTCCTTCCAACCACTGATTTTCATGATAATATGATCAATCGGATACCGGAAATAATCAATTTTGTCCAAACCCGTATTGGTTGGCAAACCTAAATATCTGTCATTAAGGACTTCAGTCGTGATATTCTGGGTGGTATACATCAGGGATTTCTCAATTTAAACCGATCAATTTGTGTAATGTGTATCTGTGTAATGTGGTGTACAAGATTTGTCGGATTTCGGGTTCCGGCAGACCCTTAAGGTTCGAACTCTGGGGTGCGCGCGAAGATTACGTCTTCTACCTCTCCGTCTCGCAAGGATCTAGACTACTGAAAGAACTGCACAAGAGACACAAGGTTTATACTGGTTCGGGCCACCGTTGTGGTGTAATACCCTACTCCAGTGTGTGGTGGGTGGATTGCCTCTTGGGGCTGATGATGATGAACAATACAAGGGAGAACAGCCTCGCAAGGGTCTGCTCTTGGCTGGGGCGATGAACTACTGGGAGGAGTTCAGTCACCTTTCTCTCCCTCTCTATGCTTCCAACCTCTCTCTCGAGCCTCCCCTTCCTTTTTTCCAACCCCTTGCTCTGTGGGCGGCTGGTCCTATTTATAGAGGCCCTGGTCCTCTTCCCAAATATTGAGCGGGAAGGGAGCCAACAATGGCGGGCTAATTTGAAGGGGGACAACAAGTGTCAGCTATCCTGACAAAAGTAGTCTTCGCCTGCGCAAAGCTCTGGTGATGACGCCGTCTTGGGCTCCACGGTGACCTCCATCTCGTAGTCCTCCTGGTCTTGGTCTTGTTGCACCGAAATGGCAACCTTTGCCTGATGCCTCGGTACTCCGTGGCTGCGCTTGCTCCCTTTGCACCAAAGAGGAAAGGAGGACGCTGCGCGGGCTGGCACCCGCCTGGCGCCCTGAGTCATCATGGCTTGCGTCACGGGCACCTCGCGAGGTACCCCGCCTTGATTTCTCCACCTTCTCGTGAGCCAGCCAGACGATGCCGCGCCTGAGGAAGCTCCACGTCGTCCGCCCCGCGAGGCTTGGCCCCTCGCGAGGGTCTTGAGTCTTGTGTTGGTGAAGATGGGCCGTGCCGGGCCCCCTTTGAGCCACGCCGCAGGCAGGCAAGTCTGGGGACCCCCGTTCCTAGAACGCCGACAGTAGCCCCCGGGCCCAAGGCGCATCCGGACTTGGCCGTGCTGAGAGGCGAAAGGGCAAGGGCGAAGCGCCGCGGGCCCTAACAGCCTGCGGCCTTGGGCGCCGCGTGGCGGTTGATTGAACGTGGGCGTCTCCACTTCCCCATGGCGCCTCGGCAACTGCACGGATTGGACAAGTTCCTGCATGCAAAGTGGGTCATAATTACCTGCGATTGTGGGGGCCGTTGGTTGACCATCGCCAGCCATAAGTACGGGCCGGCGCGCGCCCTTTCAGTTCATCCCCCCTTGCTTCTCCTTTTTCTTCATGGCCCCGTCGAGGAGGTTCCCGGCCGCCGAGAAGGGGAAGGCTTGCCGGTTTGAGCCTGCCTCTCCCCCACCCAAGCGCGGCCGAGGGCGCCCTCGCAAGCATCCTGTGGCCACCACGGTGGCTCCCCGTGGCCGTGGAGGCGATCTTCGGCATGGCGACGGGCGGATTGCTGCGGCCGGGGGGTGCGCTCCGGCTGCGCGTCCTCCCAGGCCGTGCGTTCGTGTTGCTGAAGCGCTGTCGGAGTTCGTCGTGTGGTCGGCGGAGCCGACTAACACCCGGCTCCCGCTTCCTCGCTTCCTCCTCGGCGAGCTCCCGGCCGGCGCCCCGGGCGGCCTCTGGCTCCAGGCCGACGGCTGCGGCAGCCGGGCCTCATGGGTCTCCCTGGAGGTCTCCGCGGCCGGGAGCCTGTCCCTGGCCCGAGGTTGGCAGACGTTTGCCCGTGCGCGTGGCCTGAGCCGTCGGTGCACCCTACACTTCAAGTTCGACGGCGACGCCACCCTCTACGTCAGGGTGTTCGGGGAAGATGGTCGCCGCGCAGGGTGTTGCCCCGAGGGTGACGACCGCGGCTGGGAACCCAGCTCCGGCGATGATGGAGGGAGCAGCGCTTGCGCGGCTGGCGGCGTTCGGGGTTCCTCAAGCTTCTCCGGTTCTTCTTCAGGCGACGACTCCTCTAGCGGTTGCAGCGATCAGCCTCCACGCCGTCGTGTCTGCTTGGGGGGTGGCAACGTGTCCGCACGCCGCCGCGCCCTGGTGAAGCGCGAGAGGGAGTCCGCCTGAGCTCCAGAGGCAGCTCGGGCCTTCCCCGCGGGCCGGTGTGAGGCGAGCCGCGCCGGATTTGTTCTTCCTTTTCCCTTTTTCCTGCGTAACAAAGACAATAGTGCGGAGCCTCGCGGGGGCGTGTTTGGGTTATCACTGTTAATCATCCTTTTGCTTTCGTTACCGTTCCTTCCGGCTATGTGCCCGAGCGTGGATAGTTCCCAACCCCGGCCGTGAGGGGGGCGACCGACCCAGGCCCTTTGTTTGTGTCGCGGTGCCCGTGGGGCACGGACTGGAGGGGTGCTCCTGTAAGGGGCCCAGGTCGCGAACTCTTTGAATGACTAGGATAGGAACGCTCGCGAGGGCGCTCAACTGCCCCCCCCCCTTCGCGAGGCCTTGCGCAAAAGAAATCGAGGCAGGAGAGTGAAAAGCCGAAGAATCGCAAGCCAAAGATGGCAACAACTTCAATAAAACTTCAAATGCGAACAAACAATCCAACTGCGGAAAGCAAATGAAAAAGCCGCGTCCGGCACCTAATCTAGTGTTCGACGTCTTCTCACCAGCGCGGAGCTAAGTGCTACCACTGGGCGTGGGAGGGAGCCCCAGGGCCTGAGGCCGGCGCTCCTGAGACTCCGGGGCGTGTACAGCCCCACTCATTATTACGTGAGAGTGTCACGGGCGGCGAGCTTCACAGGCTCCTGGCCTTTCTTCTTAGGGGAAACGAGCTTCACAGGCATTCGCCTTCTTCACAGGCTCCGGGCCTTTCTTCTTAGGGGAAACGAGCTTCACAGGCATTCGCCTTCTTCACAGGCTCCGGGCCTTTTCCAAAAAGGATGATCTTCACAGGCGTTCGCCTTCTTCATAGGCTCTGGGCCTTTTCCAAAGAGGATGATCTTCACAGGCGTTCGCCTTCTTCATAGGCTCTGGGCCTTTTCCAAAGAGGATGATCTTCACAGGCGTTCGCCTTCTTCACAGGCTCTGGGCCTTTTCCAAAACGCGATAGCTTCACAGGCACTCGCCTTGCTTCACAGGCTCTGGGCCTTTTCCAAAACGCGATAGCTTCATAGGCACTCGCCTTGCTTCACAGGCTCTGGGCCTTTTCAAGGGTAGAACCTCCGGAGGTGCTGGATGTTCCATGCATTCTGGATTGGCACTCCCTCCTGAGTCTCCAAGCGCGCGGAGCCGGGCCTGGAAACATGAACAACCTTGAACGGGCCCTCCCACATGGGAGAGAGCTTGTGCAGTCCCTCCCTGGAGAGAACCCACATGAGCACGAGGTCTCCTACCTCGAGAGTCCTGTGATGGATGTTGCGGCAGTGATATCGCCGCAGCGCTTGCTGGTACCTCGCCGCTCGCAGCGCGGCTTCTCGGTGACGTTCCTCCCCCAGCACGAGGTCCATCCCCCGCATGGCGTCCTGCTGCGCCTCGTCGAACGCCAGGACCATCGCGGAGCGATGTCTGACCTCGTGAGGGAGGACCGCTTCCGCTCCGTAGACCAGGAAGAACGGGGTCTCTCCAGTCGGTTTGGTCGCGGTGGTGCGGATGGACCATAGCACGGACTGAAGCTCGTCGTACCAACCTCTGCCACAAGCCTCCAGCTTCTTCTTGAATGTCCTGTTCTTGAGGCCCCTCAGGACCTCCGCGTTGGCTCGCTCGGCCTGGCCGTTGCTTCGGGGGTGCGCCACTGAGGCGTAGCATATCTGCGTTCCAAGGTTAGCACAGTATGTTTTGAAGAGGTTACTGGTGAACTGCGAACCGTTGTCCGTGATGATGCGATTCGGCACCCCGAACCGGCTCACGATGCCCTTGATGAACTTGATCACGGAACCCGCGGGAATGGTGCGGACAGCCTCTACTTCAGCCCACTTGGTGAATTTATCCATGGCGACGTAGAGGTAGCGGTAGCCCCCTGGCGCCCGAGGAAACGGGCCCAAGATGTCCAGCCCCCAGACTGCGAATGGCCACGAAAGGGGGATAGTCTGCAAGCCTCCTGCTGGCTGGTGGATCTGCTTGGCGTGGAACTGGCAGGCTTCACAAGCTTTCACTAGTTCCACGGCGTCGTTGAGCGCGTGGGCCAATAAAACCCACTGCGGAACGCCTTGCCAACGAGGGTCCATGATGATGAATGATGTCCGCAGTCCCCGCCGTGTATATCTTCCAGTAGTTCCTTCCCTTGCTCCCTGGAGATGCAGCGCAGGGATACACCGTTTGGTCGCTTCTGGTAGAGCTCTCCATCTTTGATGCAGTATGCCGTGGCCTGGCGTGCCACTCGCTCCGCTTCCTCCTCCTTCTCCGGCAAGGTCCCTTGCGTTAAGTAGCTCCGGAGCTCCATGATCCAACATCCCTCCTGAGGCTCCATCGTCAGGAGCAGGCGCGCCCCTGAGGCCGGGCCACAGGTCGGAGCTCCCGAGACAGGTGGTTGGGGGAGCTCCTCCCAGGGCTGAGCCGTGTTTGATAACGACGGCAGAGCTGAGGGCTTGAAGAGCTGCTCCTCGAAAACGCCAGGCTCCTGGGGTAACCGTCTGGACGCACGTTTGACGATGTCGTCGGCCTCCTGATTGGTGCCACGGGGCACATGCTGCAACTCCAACCCCCAGAATTGCTTCCCCATCCTGCGGACTTCCGCAAGATAGGCTTCCATGTGCTCATCCTTCGGCTCGTACACCTTGTTGGAGAAATTGACAAGGAGCTGCGAATCGCCCTTGATGGTGAGGCATTTCACTCCCAGGGCGGCCGCAGCCTTCAAGCCCGCTATTAAACCTTCATACTCCGCTATGTTGTTGGATACCTTTTCGCCTTGCTGGAAGCAGAGTTGCACGGCGTAATAGAGCTTGTCCTGTGTGGGCGATATAAGCACCGCCCCAGCTCCAGCGCCATGCCTGGAGAACGCCCCATCAAAGTACATGACCCAGCCTTCTGGCACCTCGCTTCCCAGGGATAGGGACCGATCCTCATCGGCCTTGAGGCCTGGCGCCTCCGTCCACTCTGCCACAAAATCCGCCAACACTGCCCCCTTGATGACCCTGGTCGTGCTGAATTCGAGCTGAAACGCTTGCAGTTCTATGTTCCACTCAGCGACCCTTCCAGCTGAATTAGGGCTCTTGAGCACTCTCTCCAGGGGGTATGATGAGACGACCTTGATGGGGTGACCCTGAAAATAGTGCCGCAGCTTGCGCGAAGCCACCAGTAGCGCGAAGAGGAGTTTCTGAGGCATGGGGTACCGTGCTCTTGCATCCCGCAGCACTGTGCTGACGAAATACACTGGGTGCTCAATGAGGCGGAGTGCGTCAGTGCTGGTGGCTCCTTCCGGAGACCGTGGCGCCTCTTGAGGCAATGAGGCCTCCTGAGACTGGCCATCTAGAAGAGGGGCCTCTTCCGCCTCTGGTGCGCCCCTCTGCGGCGGCTGATCCTCCTCAGCCGCGGTGGCGGTTTCTGTTGGCCTTCCTTGTCTCCGCTCTGCCTTGTCCCGGGCTGCTGCCGTGGTTTTGATTCGGCGCTCCTCTCTGACTGCCACCAAGGCTGCGCTGGCGGAGTAGGGAGTGGCGGCGAGGTAAAGCACCGGGGGCTCCTGAGGGCGCGGAGCCACCATGACCGGTGGGCTGGTCAGGTATCTCTTGAGATTCTGGAACGCCTTGTCGGCCTCTTCAGTCCACTCGAATGGCCCCTTTTTATTCATTAGCTGGAAGAAGGGCAGGGCTCGTTCTCCCAACTTGGAGATGAAGCGCCCTAGCGCGGTCACGCGCCCCGTGAGCTTCTGCATTTCTCTGAGAGTCTTTGGCGGGCTCATGTCTTCCACCGCCTTGACCTTCTCTGGGTTAGCCTCGATGCCTCGGTGGGACACGAGGAAACCCAAGAGCTTGCCCGAGGGGACTCCGAACACACACTTCTCTGCGTTGAGCCATAGGTTCACTGCATTGAGGCTCGCGAAGGTTTCCTCCAAGTCCTGTATCAAGGTCCCGGCCTCCTGAGACTTTACCACAATGTCATCGACGTAAACTTCAACATTCTTCCCGAGCTGCGGGCCCAAGGTGATGCGCATCAGCCGCTGAAAGATCGCCCCTGCGTTACGCAGCCCGAGTGGCATGCACGTGTAGCAGTATACCCCACACGGGGTTAGGAAGGCTGTCTTCTCGACGTCTTCTACCGCCATCTTGATCTGGTGATACCCGGAGAAGGCATCCAGGAAGCATAACAGGTCGCATTCCGCAGTGGAATCGACGATCTGGTCGATGCGGGGGAGCGGGAACGGATCTTGCGGGCATGCTTTGTTGAGGTTGGTGAAGTCGACACACATACGCTCCTTCCCTCCCTTCTTTGGCATAACGACAGGGTTGGCCAACCAATCTGGGTATCGGACCTCGCGGATGACCCCAGCGGCTTCTAATTTGCGGGTCTCTTGGACGACGAAGGCCTGCTTTTCTGTGGACTGCCGCCTGGCCTTCTGCTTCACAGGGCGCACGTTGGGGCACACATTGAGGTGATGCTCAATTACACTCCTGGGGATCCCTGCCAACTGGTCCGGTTCTCAAGCGAATACCTTCTTGTTTGCGTGCAGGAACCCAACCAGGGCCTCCTCCTACTTGGGTTTGAGGTGGGCGCCTATGGTGAAAGTGGCGTCGGTGGATCCGTCCTCATCGACGGGTATCTGCTTGGTTTATGCCTTGTCTTGGGTGAACAACTGATTCTTCTTGGCGGGTGCAGCTCCCTTGGGCCCGGGGGTCTCCAAGTCGGCGGGCTGTGCCGACGCCGCCGTCTTGAAGGCGAGCTTGAGCGCCCGCAGCGCGTCCCCGGTGTCTCCGTGCACAGTGAGGACACCGCTGCTCCCGGGCATCTTCATGAGGTTGTACGTCGGGTGCGTCGCGGCCATGAATTGGGCCAGCGCTGGGTAGCCGAGGATGGCGTTGTAGGGGAGGCCGATGGGGGCGATGTCGAAGTCAACCAGCTCCGTGCGGAAGTTGTCGTAGGTGCCGAAGGTCACTGGGAGCCGGATCTGCCCCAAGGAACTGGACGACTTGCCCCCAATGCCCGAGAAGGGCCGGCTGGGTTGCAGCCATTCCAGGGGTATGCGGAGGAGGTTGAAGGCCTCGACCGAGAGCACGCTGAGGCCCGCGCCGCCGTCAACGAGGGTTCTGGTGACGGCCACCTGGCAGATGGTGGGGGTGCACAGCATGGGGAGCGCGCCCGAGCAGGCCGAGTTGGAGGGGTGGTCCTCCGAGCTGAAGGTCAGGCCAGTCTGGGGCACCGCCCGATCTAGGGGAGCCCCCTGCCGCGTGGAAGTGGCGCTGACCCGGCGGACGAACGGCTTGACGTGGTGACTTGTGGGCGGTGCCTGCGAGCCGCCCAGGAGGGCCACGACGACCGGGGGTGTTGGTGTAGCGCGATGGGACGACACAGGAGAGGCCCCTGCGGCGCGGACGAGCTCGGGGGCAGCCCGGCGCTCCGTGCGGGCTCGTCGAGCGTCAGACATGAGCGTGATGGTCGGAGGAGAACGGAGCGGTGGAAGACGAATTCCGGCGCACCCCTACTTGGCGCGCCAAATGTCGGATTTCGGGTTTCGGCAGACCCTTAAGGTTCGAACTCTGGGGTGCGCGCGAAGATTACGTCTTCTACCTCTCCGTCTCGCAAGGATCTAGACTACTGAAAGAACTGCACAAGAGACACGAGGTTTATACTGGTTAGGGCCACCGTTGTGGTGTAATACCCTACTCTAGTGTGTGGTGGGTGGATTGCCTCTTGGGGCTGATGATGATGAACAATATAAGGGAGAACAGCCTCGCGAGGGTCTGCTCTTGGCTAGGGCGATGAACTGCTGGGAGGAGTTCAGTCACCTTTCTCTCTCTCTCTCTATGCTTCCAACCTCTCTATCGAGCCCCCCCTTCCTTTTTTCCAACCCCTTGCTCTGTGGGCGGCTGGTCCTATTTATAGAGGCCCTGGTCCTCTTCCCAAATATTGAGCGGGAAAGGAGCCAACAATGGCGGGCTAATTTGAAGGAGGACAGCAAGTGTCAGCTATCCTGACAAAAGTAGTCTTCGCCTGCGCAAAGCTCTGGTGATGACGCCGTCTTGGGCTCCACGGTGACGTCCGTCTCGTAGTCCTCCTGGTCTTGGTCTTGTTGCACCGAAATGGCAATCTTTGCCTGATGCCTCGGTACTCCGCGGCTGCGCTTGCTCCCTTTGCACCAAAGAGGAAAGGAGGACGCTGCGCGGGCTGGCACCCGCCTGGCGCCCTGAGTCGTCATGGCTTGCGTCACGGGCACCTCGCGAGGTACCCCGCCTTGATTTCTCCGCCTCCTCGTGAGCCAGCCTGACGAGGCCGCGCCTGAGGAAGCTCCACGTCGTCCGCCCCGCGAGGCTTGGCCCCTCGCGAGGGTCTTGAGTCTTGTGTTGGTGAAGATGGGCCGTGCCGGGCCCCCTTTGAGCCACGCCGCAGGCCGCAGGCAGGCAAGTTTGGGGACCCCCGCTCCCAGAATGCCGACAAGATTGTTGCAAAAAAAGTGGATACTCGTTTGAAGGATTTTTCTGCTAGAGAATATTAGTCCAACTCAAAGTGCTTTGTGACTGGAAGAATAATTACAAACAATGCTTTACTGGCTTATGAGTGCTTTCATACAATTAAAAACAAGAGAGAAGGCAAGGAGGGTTTGTGTACTATCAAACTTGGTATGCATTGTTGATATGGTTGAGTGGTCTTTCTTAAAGGGGATTATGTTGAAACTTGGCTTTCAGAAGAATTGAGTCAATTTTTACTATGTAATGTGTATTCACAGTTAAATACCAAGTCCGATTTAACATGCAACAAAGTGAGGATTTCAAACCTACAAGAGGTTTAATGCATGGAAATCCTTTATTTCCTTATTTATATTTGTTATGCACGGAGGGTCGGACTACTTTCTTACGCATGCTGACGAGAATGAAAATATTTCTAGAGCAAATGTTTGCAAAGATGTCCTTGCTATCACCAATCTTCACTCTTCTGAGGACTCGTTATCCTCATGCCAGCTAATTTTTACGATGCCAAGTCTTTGAAATCAGTTGTGGATTCTTACTATGCCGCTTTGGGGCAACTGGTAAATGTTGATAAGTCCAACATCTTTTTCAGTTTCTAGAGAACCTGCCATGTCAGAATTTGTACTAGCGTGCTGAAGGACTTTGTATTATTCCATGATTTGGATACAAACATACTTGTTTTCTTAAAAAGGCCAAAAATTTCTCTAAAAACCAGTTCCAACCCTATGTTCATATCCATTTTAGCACATTGTGCAATTTTCATTTGGTTCAGGACTCTATTGTAAAAAACACCTGCTGAGAACGCAAGCGAATTGCTACATCCACCTTCACCATTCAACACCGAATTCCGCTCTCAAAACCCCAACGCCCCCAAAACGGCGAACGCTCCGTACCGCATTCTCGGCGTCATCGTCGTCGCCATGGCGGGCGCCGGCGGCAGGAGCAGGGAGCGGCTCACGTCGCGCGCGGAGGAGGCTGCGGGGGGCAAGCGGCGGAGGCAGAGGTGGGAGGTGGAGTTCGCGCGCTACTTCGCGAAGCCGCGGCGCGCCCCCTCGACGCCGCCGCCCCCCGGCCTCCGCTACATATCCCGCGGCAAGCAACTCCACCAGGGCACCTGGCTCCTGGCCGCCTCCCCCGCCGCCCTCTGCATCTCTCGCCCCACCCACTCCTTCGCCGCCCGCGTCCTCACCGTCTCCATCGGCGACGTCGTCTACGTCCGTACCGCGCCGACCCCCTTCCCCCCTCCTCTTTCATTTTCGAATGCGTTGCTACATGTTTGTTTGCTTGCCCTCTAGCTAAGCATGTTTGATGATCGCATTCGAAAAATGCTTGTTACTGCTGGGGTTAAGGTTTTTTCCGTGCGCCGACCCATTTCTGCTGAATTAGTTGGTTCCAGAACTTTCTGCTCTTAGTTGGTTTGGTTCTAAAACTCAGAGGATGCTGGTTCCGAGCGCACGCATGGGTCGACCTGTGCACATGTGTAATTTGGCAGCTCTAAGATTGTTGCATTAGATCGAGCGGTTGGTGACCCAGGCACCCAGCATTGCTCTTCCATGTGTTGGTGCTCTGATATTGATTCGTTTCAAGAGTTTGCGATATGGACTGTGTGTCTGTGCATTGTGTTGGAGCGTAAATAATACTATTAATCATGGTTGTTTGTTGGCTAGCACTTTGACTGTGACAACATTGCTAGACAGGATCATAGCCAGTTAACCACCTCTGGCTCTCAGTTGATTTTCCTCACGTTTGAAATAAAATACGCATGTAGAACTGATTGATGCCCCAAAGGTTACCCAAACAATTATTCAGTGTTTGTGAGATTATGCTGTGTTGTATTTTGTTCGATTTAATGTCGTTTTCCTCAATTATTGCTGTTCACATTTGTTTATTTTGTCGTAGCCAACCATGATGCTGCATCTTTTCATGTAGTATAGTTTTTCGTCATATTTTCGTATAATTGCATCGATCGTTGTATTATGCGCAATTATATTCGTTGTGCATCAGTTTTACTATTTTAGTTTAGGACCTTTTGGTTCTACATGGAAACCTACAAATGTGCTGCATCTTATAGTTCTATTTGGAAATAATGAATTACTCCACAATGCTAGAAAGGTGATGCGAGTGGAAGGCCAACAATGAATGCTCACAAAGGTGGAAGAACTCTCTGCATGGGTGTTACCCAGTAGTTCTCACTTTCATGTCACCGAACTGCTACACGTGGAGGAAAACACATAATACCTTGAATCATTTATGGACTTTGGTCAGAGCAAGATTGGTATTCATTGCATTATGGCCCCTAATAATGTATATAAGGGGCAACCCTGGAAATTCCTTAAGTTGAAAGTTTGAACTGAATTGTGTCGGCTGAACAATTTCATGGTTGCATGTGGTATTGACGTATTGTGTTCATACCTAAGTACTGCTCATCTGCCCACAAATTCTCCCACTGCTATTTTTTTTTACAATTCTTGATCTAATATTATTTGATAGAAGTTATGGAGGTTGGAGAAATGAGGATACGCTGCGAACTTGAACGCAATGTTCATTTCTGTTTCGTCATACATTCTCTTTTCTGTCCGAACAACTCAACGCTGAGGTCTATTTTCATGGCACAGGAGGAGCACTATGTGTCTATCCTCAACTTCTCATGGCCACAGGTTGCATGTGTGACAGAGTGCCCAGTTAGAGGGAGCAGGGTGGTGTTCGTGAGCTTTTGTGATAGGTCCAAACAGGCATGTTTCCTTGCATCGCTAAATGTGATTCTGATGACTGATTAGTTGAATGAAAAGGAATTTCTTTGTTGTAAATTGCTCACATGGATGCTTCTACACGCAAAATTACTTAGAACACATTTCTATTGGCAAAATTTATATACCACCGATTTCTCTGCAGGTCCAGAAGTTTGCTGTACGTTTCGCTCGCCTCAGTGATGCAGAATCATTCTTGAATAGTGTGAAGGTGCAATTTCCTATCCTTCTCTTATCTTCAGATGCTGTTCATATGTGGCTCAGCACAGTTATGTATGTCTCTGGAGACAATTCCGCATGCCATGCATACAAACTTCTTTCTTGTATTTGTGTTCATTGGAATGCTCTCTTGTGTTTTATGATTTCTGTCTCTGTATCCAGTGGCTTGCTAATACTGTAGTACTGTTGTGACACCTTTTCATTTTATGTGCTTATTTTGCATGTGAACTTACTGGATAAGATAAACATGTTTTATCTTGTACATAAAAAATAATCTGAAGCAGTTTTAGATTCACAATAAATAAAATACTAGTAGAGGTTGATCAACAACCTTGAAAATGCTCACGACCATTTCTGAAGTACTATTTAATTTGCACTTTTCTTGAAGGATTTTATTTATTTCTTTATCGATGGTATACAGCGCCTCCCTGCTTGCCTGCTTTAATGTGTGAACAGGAGTACCATAATGGACTGGATAAGACTATTTAGGATGCTTTTCAGATTTTCACATACTGACTACGTGTTACTGAATTTCGCTTATTTTTGTTGATCACTTTGTTGTGTGGTACTTTACTTATGCCATAGCAGTGGTGCTAGTTACTATCTCTGCCCAATTTAGAATGCATTGGTGCAAGTTTGCTTACATGGGAGTCGAGTAATAATATTTACTACTGTGTTAGCTTAGATTTTCTCAAGAGTGATAGAGCAAGTAAAAATAAGTATTACTGTATTAGGCATGATTTTCCTTTCACTTTGTAAAGTATTATGTTCTCTCAAACACGAAATGCATTTGTTTGATGGACTTTAAAGGAACTCTCAAGCAACACCATGGATATCATGCCATCTGGAAGCGACTATATGTGTGAGCATGAAGATTCATCATCATCTGAATATATTCCTTCTAATGGACTTCAATACAGGTAATAAGTAAAGAAAATGATCACGTCTGTAGCTTGCGGGAATACTTCCTTTGCTAACATCATATTCTATGCCTAGGCCTGATGAAGCGGTAAGCTTTGAGGAGCCAACTTCTGATCACAGGACAGATGCACCTGCTGTTGGCTACCACATGGAACCAGATCAGCCTGTTCTTCAATCTCCCATTGCTACAAATATCAATAGCATCTGCTCTGGTTTTCCTGAGGGTTACTCTGGCTTCCCTGAGGGTTACTCTGGTTTCCCTGAGGGTTACTCTGGTTCAGTTAAAATTGAGAGAGGTCGGCAAATCATGATAGGATAAATTGACATTGAAACCACAAATATCTTCATTTTGAATTTTGCTGGTCCATTATCAATAACTGTTCACACATGTAACACAGATGGAGGACCCTTTCCAGCAACTATAACTGATCATGCTCCTGAAAAGGTAATGCTTGGTTATTTGTAAATCCCACAAGTGGTCTCCAAGGAAATTTTCTTAATATTTGCAAATTTTGCAGGCCTACATACTGGACACTCGGCTTGATGGTACAGATAATTTTATTACATTGCTACTTTTTTTTGTGATGGTTTCATTCCATCTTTTTCTGACCTGTCAGCAATGCTTGTTGCTACTGCAGCTCCCGGTGGAAATTCGGTTGCTGATAAAGGAAAGGGTGCTGGTAAAGAGATTGATGTTAGTGACGTAACACGTGATATTTTGGCAGGGATAGAGGTATGTTGCTTGTCAAAATTGTTCTGCCTTGGTTGTTCTTAAAGCCTCCAAACCAACTTGTATGTCCTAACATGCTCTGTTTTACTTTTACTGCTGTAGACATATGTGGGGGATGACTCTTTTCATGGTATGTTTTCTCTCCTTCCCATGGGAATATTCTTGCACATTAGTATGCTTGATAAATAACTGCCTTTCTTAGGCTGTTACTGACACATGCCAATTTGAAAACCTATTCCATGTAGTTTTATTTATGTTAACTGAACCTCGTTTCACACACTTGTATTGATTAAGTACTGTTGCTTTCCCTAGATATGCTGTCCAAGCTCGACAAAGCCATTGATGAACTGGGTGGTGACATGTTGCTTGCCTCTTGAACGCCGCTGGAAGGCCTTACTTGCCTCTGACAATGTGTACAAATGTAATGGTAGTTCGCGTAGTATGCCTAGTATCCGTGTCAGGTCTGCTCCTAAAAGAAACACCTAAGATTATCCTTTATAGCTACAGTCCAGATGATAGCATTGTGGGATTAGCAAGCAATATGCTGCATGCTTTCTCCAATGTACTCCCTCCGTTCCAAAATAGATGACTCAACTTTGTACTAACTTTGTATTAAAGTTAATATAAAGTTGAGTCATTTATTTTGGAACGGAGGGAGTAGCACGTAGCATGGTCATCAGTGGCGTAGCTAGGGGGTGGCCAGGGTGGTCCATGGACCACCCTGGAATTTCCCCATAGCTTGTATATAGTGTAGTAAAAAAATATTTCTTTGAAAATAAATAAACTATGTAAATATTTCTATTGATGGACCACCCTGATTTATTGGGCTGGCTACGCCACTGATGGTCATACTTCGACAGTTGACGAATTATTAATCCAGAAGCTTTAGACCTGGGCGTCCTTACTGTTTCTGTAAGCTTGCTATTTCAAATTGAGGGTACGCTCTTTGTGTATCTGTGTCGCGCGTTCTGTCATGCTGTTCCCTTTATGTGTGCCTGAGTACGGAATTTCTGGACTTATGGGGAGCCTCTCATATTTTTATATTTTTTAGGGTAGAGCTTCTCATAGCTGCTTATTACCCAATGTTATTGGAGCGATTTTGTTTAGCATGAAACACATGGGCTCATTAGCTGGTCTAAGGAAGGGCAAAAGGTTATTCGGTTAACTGGGTTAGTGAAAAACATTGATGGGCATCCTGTAATGTATGACCGCCTGGAAAAGATCATATCTCATTGATGGGCATCCTGTAATGCATGACCGCCTGGACCAACGAGACGGCATGCCACATCACACACCCTATAGTTTCGTCGGTATCTTTTATTATATGTTCAAACGCACAAGGCACCTTCAGTAACAATTTACATGTGACAACAGCCTGACGAACGCCGGGCGCGCTTCATCCGCCCACCTGGTAAAGCCACCGAACCTCATTTCAGAGACATGCGTTTGTACTCCCTCATGGTGTTTGTGATGGCCTGCTCAACCGGCAGCCTCTCCATGCTCGAGGCGCCGTAGAATCCATGGACCCGGTTCGTGTTCTTCAGGACAAACTCCGCCTCTCGGGGCCCTGATATGGGACCTGATGGTGGAATTGTGCATCAGAATCACATGATTTATCAAGACACCATATCGTTACTTGAGGTCTGCATGAAGCAGAGACTGCTTACCTCCATGGCAGAGAACGATGATGTCAGGGTTGACGCCGACCGCGGCATCGGCAATGGCTTGAACCCGGACAATGCTGTCATCTAATGTGGCGGCCGTCTTTGCGCCGATCGATCCAGCTGTTGTGAGGCCCATATGCGCGACTACAATGTGCGCTCCGGCCTTGGCCATGGCAGCGCCTTCTTCTGGATTGAAAGCATACGGGGTCGTCAGGAAACCCATGCTGTGAGCCCTTGAGATCATCTCCACTTCCATGCTGGCAAAAGACCAAGATCAATTTAACATAATTTCTTTGAACACACACTCAAATGCGGAAGTTAGCAAGATTTCAGAATTCAGACATGCAAATCTTGCCCTCAGCAGAAAACTAAATAAGGAAACTAACCATTACGATTTATGAAGTCACTGAAACAGAATCCATATCCTACATTCAGCCCAGAATTTTTCATATGCATATTATGTCCATGCCATGGCATGGATAACACATGTATCCGAAAAATAAGGATGTGGTGAATCAATACCTGTAGCCCATTCCAGTTTCTTCCAAGTTCTGTCTGAAGTTCCCATCAAACAGACCAACCGTAGGAAAATTTTGGACACCACAAAATCCAATGGCTTCTAGCTGTTTAAGAAAGTAATCCATTCTACGAAATGGATCAGTAGCGCAAACCCCAGCAAGAACAGGAACTTCTTTAACGACCTAAATTAGCACCTCATTAACTTCCAGCTATACTCAAGTCAGATAATAGAAAAACAAAAGAATGAACCCCACTACTAAAAAAACTTACAGGCAACACTTCATTGGCCATCTCAAGTACAATTGCATTTGCGTCAGCAAATGGTAGGAGCCCTGCTAATGAGCCCCTTCCAGCCATACGAAACCTCCCGGAATTGTACAACACAATCAGATCAACCCCACCAGCTTCTTCGAACTTCGCGGATATGCCCGTACCAGCACCGGCTCCAATTACAGGAATACCCTCACCGATTTGTTGCTTTAACTTATGTAGTATTGACTTTGTTTTTTGCAAAGTTTCTGTCATCATTGAAGAGTGAGCAATTAGAATCATTAGGGTATAGAATTGTGTCAATAGATCTCAAGAACTGAAATGAATGACGAACGCCCTTTAACATGTCATGCCAAACAAGGAGACAATGAGCTGAAAATAAAATTATGAAATTTATGTAACTTGTGTGGTATCACGTGAGGGTTCGGAATGCTTATTATGCCCTAGAATCTAATGCCAAACTTCTGACCTTTGACAGTTATTTCATCCGTGCACACGGGTACTATAATGTGTAAGATCATTAGAGTTTTGACATTACCCCTTTGTAAAATCATACTGTACTGCAAATAGACTAAAACTTAGCGCACTTACTAACAGCTGGAGTTAATCCTAATTTGTCAGCGAACACGTGAGGTGACACCGAACATTTCTGATTTGGCGCAGTAGAGAGGTAATAGGTGACAATAGCAAGTATTTTGTGGTTGATATCATAAAGGTTAGGCATGTACGCCGAGCTTGTCCCATGTGCATGTTGAGCTCATCCCCAGCTACGTTGAGTTTCTTCAGGACTACATGAATCCTTTGGAACACAATGAAATCTCTTTGAATAGAGACTTCTGTTCCCAAGTCAGAATTGTGCCTAAGTGCTGGCACCATTTCTGTGCGCCCTTGGGCCAGTGCTTGCGGTCTTCGCCAAGACAACCCCACAATAATTACATGATACTAAGATTAGAGAAAGGTGGACAACATCAAACGGTGAAGCGTACTACAGATGCTTGAAGCACAGCCCCAAAGGAGTTGTCACTCACAACTATCTTGACCTCTTGGATCATTGGAGACACAAAAATTGTGACAAGCCTAGGTATGAAGCATGAGAACAAAAACGAAATAAGAACTTCACCCTGAAGGATTTTCTGTAAGGTGGCATAGCAGATAACAAGGTACATACCAGATAACCTTCCACGATTTTTTTGTAAGAAACTAAAACAAGTGATTCAATAAACAGTCTGTTTGTGTGGGCATAATAAAATTTGAGCGCATAAGATGGGAACAGAATCACCGCTAACCTGGTCTTGCATCAGGGAAATCCACTGGGGGTCTCCATATGATAGAACTATCTGAAGTCTTCTGTCCTGAAGAAGATTCCTTTTCATTTGTGTCTTGCTTTGGTAGGACCATGTTGTTTTTCTGAGTTATGGCACTAGAGGCCTTTATATCCATACTCAAGAATGCATCCACCAAGGCATTGGCAAATTCAGGATCGTTTATATGATAAGGAAGCAGCTTCAGCTGTCAACAAGCCAATCAGCTTAGTTCATTCGATGACCCTTTCTATTCATATTCTAGCGATGCAACTAACATATTATGTAACATGAAGAAACCTGTCTGTTCTCAGTTTTGACAAGACGAGTATTTAACTCATCCAATAGTGCAGATGTAGCCTCAGGATCATAAAACGGCATTCCAGGTGCATCAATTGCAGAGATGCCCTTCTGTGGAAGGCAAACAGTAACTGTAGATAAAGACTTGTTCAGCTTGTCAGCAATAAACTGAGCAAATTTCTTGTTCTCCTCCACGGTCGTCCGCATCAACGAAATCTGAAAGAATTACATGGTCTTTTACTCACCGCAAGAAAATTAGGAAATGTGAAATCCTCATAAATAAAGGCACATAAAGTACATACTTGTAAGGTAATAATTACAGCTTGCATGTAACAGATGGATTTTCTCAACTGAATATGGCGATTCTAATCCTAATCTTATTAGGACTCAAACAGGTGTGGTACCCCGAGGAATCCTACTAGGACACGTAGTCTACTTGCTTTAGAAGAGGACAAGTGGGAGCCTATATAAACTCTTGAGGAGATGGCCAGATGATCTCAATGCAAGCAATTGCGCAAATCAAATCAAGGTCCAAGAAACAGAGGATTAGATGCTATGTTCGATTAGCTCAATAGTCTTTTATAGAGACAGGATCCAAGGGTCCCAAAAGGTCTGAGAGGGTTGTGGAGAATGGAGAGTGACAATCCGTTGTACTCTTCTGAGGTCATGCTCTTGTGCTTGAAAAATTCGCGGCCAGCTTTGCCATTTTTTCTCGTTTGCGTAATTTGGCCGTGGTCAATATTTCGGTATGCTCTATCACATTCATGTACCCTGTGCGCACTCATGCCGAATCTCACAAATTTGGATCACATTCGTGGGCAGTGCATAAGAAGAGTATTCAAGTATAACGATAGATCTGTCTTTAAAGATAAGATACTGTTTTAGGGATAGGTTGGGTTGTTAGAGATAGTGTTTGACTAGACTATGTCTCGTCTATGGATTTACTTGTTAGAGACTCTTGTTTAGAAGGACACGTGTTGTTAGAGACACCTGTTTTTTAAAAAATGTGAATTCTTCCTTCATCCTACCCCTCTCTTATATATCTACCAATCTATGTACATATATCCACAACCTTACTCTTGGTACCATAATAGCATTGTCTGTAATGATATCCTAGCATATTAATCTGGTAAACATATCACTGTGCTAACCTAACAATATATTTATGATTCAGTATTCATAGCAAATATATACATCATAAATAAAATTTGGCAAAGACCAAGTAAATTTAGGAAGCAAAACAAGGTCCAAAATAGGAAAATATGCTATGTGTAACCTGTTCATTATGTATGTGGATCTTTCTGTCTGAGAAAGCAGCAGGTATTGTATCATGAGCTCCAAAGTTAACCATATCCAAGGCCCCAACACTGAGAACCAGAGGGATCTTTTTATCTATAACCGCATCAAACCTGGTCTCATCACATGCCATGATACCTCCAACAATGTAATCCGCAACTTCTGTTGTTGTTATGTCCAATACACCCTACATGCAACCAAATGGAAGTAAGATGAAAAACTCTACAGACAGTAAATTAACACCAGTGGAGTTTCTGTCTGGCAATGAGTTTACCATCAGAGTTCAGGAACTGAAAAACATAGTTTCCACAAGAGCAAAATCTTATAGAAAAATAGACAAGGGCAAAACCGTACAAAACCACATGAAAGTATTAATTACCTGTATGAAACCACCTCTAACTAGTTCTTCCATTGCTTTGCCTCCGACACCAGTGGCATGGAATACAAGCGTCTCATACCCTTCTTTGTTCAGTCTATCTTTGACCGCATTTGCACATTGTGTGGTAACACCAAACATTGTAATTCCAACAGTCAGCTTTGTGTCTGTTTCATCTGATTCACTGGAAGCCATTAATATCCCACATACCAATCCGGCAACAGCTGAAGCAGCATTCGACAATATAACACGGCTGACACTGTTTATTCCACATATGTCAACAACTGAAGGAAACAATACCAAGTCAGATGTTCCAACATAGGGTGCAGTATTGCCACTAGCAACAGTGGATACAATAAGCTTAGGCACTCCAAGTGGTAGGGATCTTAGAGCAGGGGCAATTAGTGCGGTTCCTCCACTTCCTCCTAGGCCAACAGCAGCAACCAGGGTGCCGGCCTCATATCTGTTTTTCAGAAAGCTCTGAAGGGCCTTTGACATAAGCGCAATCGCTTCACCTCTGTCATCTGGAAGATCTTGCTGGCTGGAATCCGGATGGCATGAGAGAACTGTATCTCTTGCAATAACTGCAATATCTTTAGAATCTTGTGTTGGTACTGTTTTAGTTGTGGAGACATCCACTATGCTTACTTTAACCTACCATTTCAATAGACCACATGTTATGCTCGAGTTAACAAAACAAATAATAAACCTACAGGGCAACTCCAAGGGTGCACTACACACAGGTGCACATAAAGATGTGTCCTGCTTCAGCAGTTTGGATGCTCCAATGTTTAACCACGACAAGAATTATGGAACGTAGGGAGTAGCAATTGTTGATACTTGGCGAATGATTGTCTATTACTGAGAGTAGACGATCGATATTTAAGGCTATTGTATGTGGATAACACAAATTAATGAAGGACTCATGTACTCTGAGCCTTAAGCAGGAAATGTACTTTGGTGAAAGTTGCATAAGAACTCCTTGAGCAAAACATTAGACATGGCATCTGTTGTCACCTGTTCAATAAGCAGCCACAGGGAATTTCCATAGGCTAAAAACGCAACACAACTGCTAAACCGGAAGAGCGCATGATCACATGATTTCGTTAAACTTCAAATCTAGAAGCATCGCTCTTTTTATGATATGGCAATCCCAGAATTACCAACCGGAAATATAATAACTAGTTCCAAGAACACAAGATGAGAAATAGCATAATCCATATGTTACCCTGCTACTGTAGTTCCCAATGCTATGACGCAGTTTGCACGTTCAGAGAAGGAACTCCGGTTTCTGCGTTCAGTGAAGGAATACTCCCTCAAAACTGCACTGTAGTTATAGTAGTTTCTAAAGTAGGTGACGCCAAATGCGTGTTCACCCCATTCTGGACGATCGCTTCAAGCATACGAATGGACAGCTGAACTCCTCACCTAGTTGCAGGCGGGGACGAGAAGATAGGCGGACAGTGTAAGTGTAGCAGTACCTTTGGGGCGGAGGCGGAGGCGGCGAGGCTGGAGCGGAGGCGAGTGGCGAGGAAGAGCAGCTCCTCCAGCTTGGTGTCGGCCGTCCCGATGCAGAGCACCTCCATTGCCGACGCCTCGGAGCAGAGATCGGGAGCTCAGCAGGGGGAACCGCGACGGATGGAGGGATGGGTGGATCATGGCCCATGGGTTGGTGCGTGTATGTAGCTAGGCTGGTAGTGGGGACGGGCAAACAGTGGAAGTGAGGTGTGTTGACTTGCATTCCATTTCCATAGCGGTGTCGTGTGCCCCGCTGCCGGCGCCACGTTGGGCACGCTGGTGCTGGGGCCTGATTTGGGATCGGATTGCGATTCTCCGATCTGCACGGCTGGCGATTTGCTGCGTGGTAGAGCATCTCTGCCTTTCCCCTAAACTCCTACTAATTATTTTTTCTAGGAGTAGTACATATTGACGGGCTTGCAAAACTTTACTCCCCAAACCTTTTTCTATTCATATTCATCTGTTTACATAATAACATAAATAAAGTATATAAAGATTTTATTTATGCCCGGCAAGTTGTTGCGGAATCAGTTGCAATTATTTCAATGAGATTTGGTGGTGTGAAACATTATCTTTTATATTAACAATAAGGGCATCTCCAACGCCGATCATCAAATCGCTCGTAAATGTCTGAATTCCCACAAATCAGAAGAAAACGTGGACGAGCTTCCTACCATCGATCAAATTAGGCATCATAAGGCCAATCTGAATTTCTTAGGATTTCACCATGGCTGGAAGTATGGTTGGTAGTGCAAGTGGCAAAAATGCACTTTACATAGGTTATGAAGAAAAATAATTTTAGGCATCAAGGTTGGGGCCGAAATTTGTACAGAGTTCTTATATGGCATATGAAAGCTACCATGGGTGTTTGATCTGGTCTAGAAATATAAGCTCTAGTACAAAGGTGTGTTTTGGCTAATTTGGAAGGTTATAAAGGAAGGGTATTTCATAGGATGATCTTGGGGCTGAAACCTTTACCAAAGATCAACATTGGTATAAAAATGCTATACTGAATTATGAGAATTTTGACAGGGCCATAGATATGGTTTATAAATTTTCCCCCCAAGAAGGGCAGGAAATAAAAGAATTTAAAAAATGAAATATATTGATCAAGGTTGGCCAATATATTTATATATTGGGACTTTGCAAGTCTCAGTGAGTGTCTAAGAATTTTGGTGGAATCATCTCATGTCTAGAAATGGTAGCTCCTTTGTAATGCTAGGAAGAAAATAATCATTCCCAAATATGAAAATTAGGTTTTAACAAAGAAGGAATAAAGATTTGATGAATTCCAGGCATTGGAATATGGGCAACAATATTCCCTGGATGTAGGATCAACCATGACAAACTCAAGTTTCATCTCATACCAAAATCCAAGTAGGTTTCAAATAGATCCCCCCAAAAAAGGCAGAACAGAGTAAAAAAATCTCAATTCAGATTTTTGGCGTGTGACACTTATTCATCATTTAACAAAATGGCGAAGTTAATGCAGTAATGCTTATGATGCAAAAATTAAATAACAAACAATTTCTAACTTGGCGTAAACCCCCGGGCTGTTACATACGGTATCATGTTCCATCAAGCTAAAATTTCCAAATTTATACAACCTCAGTTTATATATTCTAAGCTCAAGGGAATGCAAGATGCATTCCTCACATGATTGAGGTCTCACACTCTGATTACGTAATTCACGTGCCATTCTAGTAAAAATACATAACCTCCAACATTTATTCAAAGTATATGAATATTGGCGACGATAGGATTTAGGAGTTTAAAGGAACCTATTTAGGTATTCATCCACGGTAATGTAAGGCACATCAGGGTAAAGCTGAGTGGCTTCAACTCCAAATGATGGGTCGATCTCAAAGTTAGTGTGGTCCCCCTTCAACCAGACAGAGTGGCTGATTGCCAGTGCTACATTCAGCGGCGCTGATGACTCTGAAACATACCCGAGAGAGCAAAATCAGTACAAAAGATAAGTATAGACGGCAACTACAACATTATAAGAGTAAAACAAGGCTTTTACTCTGACCTCGAATCTTCTTCAGGAGTTCGTCCTCTGGGAGGTACACCCTCTCAAGTGTCTTACCAAGTTTCTTCTCCCAGAGTGAGACAAGCTCATTATGGGACAAAGTGTTACTTGGTGGCCTCAGATATAGGATTTTGTTCAGGGTCCTTGGATCATCTACAGCTTTAATAGTGTAGGTTCCCACGTCTTCTTCCGCTGCAAAGATTCCTATTGTCGAAAATACACACATAAGAGTGCAGCCATAATCCCAGTCCTTGTTTGATTTAAATTCCGTTCTCAAAATAGAGATTAATTTCTCATATCGTAAAACTGTACAATCATATTAAGGGCATCTTGATCAGATCTACCTTTTACATTTCCATCACCCATAATGAGAACCTTCTCAGTTGGAGGCTCCATGACCCCAATCTGCGCAAGGCTTCGCAAGAAACGACCAGCAAAGAAGTTGGAAGAGACATATGTGTAGGGAATCCCCTCAGCCTCAATGGCACGCCTTATACGAGCTTTCCCACCGAATACTGTCTTTGCAGGTTCAACTGCATGGTTACGATCCACATCATTACCATACTCTGATGGGAAGAATCTCTGCAAGAAGCTCATCAATATCAGAGTTCAGTAAGAACTGCTGTAGAAAAATAATAATGACACGAGGAATGCATGGTATCAGTCTATCAGATATGAAAAGGGGCACATTCAACATGTTTTGAACAAAATAACCACAACTAATTCCCGTCCATCTGAATGATTTTTTTGTCCACCATGTTGTGGAAGGCAGGGAACAGCCTAAGTTGTCAAACCAGTTTCTTAGTACCAAAATGACTAGTGTTCTCATCAGCAAAATACGAATACTTGAAGAAAATGCAATTCACAAATTGTTTCACATAAGAGTTTAGGGTGCACAGTTCGTTGCAATTTACAACCCATCATTTATTGCATAACCATCAATAACAAAGAATTTTCGAACTATATTATCAGCTAAAGTATTCACAGTAAGCCATAAGGTGTGCACACATAACAATTTGATATTGATGATTGGGACTTTGGAAATTACCTTTACATGCCCAACTTCCTTAATTGCCGAGATAATGAGAGTTTGATCCGGTAGCTGTTGATAACCCACGGCCGAGATCACAACATCTGCTGATTTAATGGCTGTCACCAGGCTCTCATGATCATACATATCACCCTAATGATCCAACAGTAATGTAACAGTTATACATCACCATCCAATCAAACTTATATCTTGAGGTCATTATTTTAGTAATCAACACGGGGTAACGACACAATCAGGGATGGCTATCATCCTTGCCAACATAATAGTTTAGTCCTGAATGGCACGAAAGATTGTTGACTTGCCACCTCCTTGTGAACACATTTCAGTATTTTATCAAACAGAACAACGACTGTGTTACAACATATACCTTTTGTCCCCAGCAAATTGGGGCTTGAACACTGAAGAATCTTAAAAAGCCTAGCAGATTTGATAAAGATAAATTCTGTACATAATCCAAGCAAATCACCTAATCTTTACTTTCTTTAAGTCCTTTTTTTAGAGGGTGTTCTTTAAGTCATCTTACATGACTGTTTATTTGATCGATTGAATCGAACAGAATGGAAGGGCTCCTTGCTCTAGCATATTTCTAAGATTTTGTTTTTTCGTCTGAAACCTCGAATTTCCTTGATTTTTGTCTTGCTGAATTTATCTATTTTAACCGGGCTAATCCCCTTTCCATTACTCTCATTTCTGTCTTGTTCATAGATATGCCACAACAGAAACCAAGTTCGCTGCTTTGTTTAGCACTCGCGCACCGCCACAAGGGACAAGAAGAAAAAAGAAAGCCGCCATGAAGCAATCCAGAGAATTTCTTATCACTGTTTCTGCTATCATTTTTACCCAAAATGGCACCATCCTTAGATAGAAGTTGGACCCACTAACTTTCATAAAAAGAGAGATAAAAACAGAGCAAGGATCTGGATAAGAAGAGTACGACGGCTGCTGACCTTGACGATGGTGACGCCGGCATCCCGGAATCCCTGGAGGACGGCGGCCTTGGCTGGGTCGGCGGGCGCGGCGTCGCGGACGAGGACGGCGGTGGGGTGGCCCTCGCGTGCGCTGGCGGCGACGATGAAGCGGCCTATGTAGCCCGTGCCGCCTATCACCAGCACCCGGCTCCTCCCCTCACCTGCAACCAACGCCATGTACAGCAGAGCGGAAAAATAGAACACGGTAAGAACAGAACGGAGAGGCAGAATATAGTGGTCTTCTGAGAAAATAAATAAGGAAAAGTGCAGTGAAGTGGAGATAGACGAGGCCGCGAGTACAGGGGAAAAGGTGTGATTAGACGAGGAGTCGTGACTCGCAAGGAAGGCGGCGTAAGGCCTGTACAATGGGGGTGCTTAGAGAAGGTGCTTAGAAAAATAAATCAGACTTTTTTAAACACCGATACTTATTTGTACGGGGTAGATATTTAATTAAGCATCTCTTCTGTAGAAATAGGCACCGGTGTTTCAGAAAATTTCGATTTATTTTTCTAAGCACCCCTCTAAACATCTCCCATTGTACAAGGCCTAATAGACTATATTAAATGTAGACTTTTGAAATAGTCTTTCGTTGCAGTTGTAAGGGCATATTTATCCCTTAGTTGTTTTGGTGATTGATGACAATACTTTTGCGGACTAATCGTGTGCATTGAGTATTTCAGACATTTCATCACTAGGCACAAGACGATTTGGTGTCCCTTGAAGACTATTGAATACGGCGTTTCTCTATGTTTCTTTTCGGTGGATTAGAGTCGTAGGAAAGCCGTACTATTAAGAGGGGGTCCGTTTTGGAAAGGTTTGGATGGAATCATCACATACACGTCTATTCCTTTGCACCGCCTTTCCTTTGGCATTTTGGAGCATCCTCCATCTTTTCTTGTTTATGCAAAATGTCTTGATTGCTGAACTGGGGCATGCGGTAGTACCACTCCTAGGAGCGGTAGTACCGCAGGCCCTTGCGGTAGTACCGGCCTCTGGCGCGGTAGTACCGCAAGTGCCCACGGTAGTACCGCTTCCTTGGAGCGGTAGTACCGTGGCCTCAAGCTAGGCGCTGCTGCTACTGCGGTAGTAAGGGCGGATGTAGTTTTTTGCATTCGCGCCCTACGCGGTAGTACCATGCGCTCTGGCCAGGCTCAGTAGCTTGCGCGGTAGTAGGAGCAGATGTAATTTTTTACATCCGCACCCCGCGCGGTAGTACCGCTCCTGGTTTGCAGTACTACCGTGTCGGATTTTTGCATGGATCCCAACTCAGCGGAAATTGCCACGGATGTATTTTTTATATGTTTGTACCTTTCCAAAATCTGGAATATCCCTGCCTTGCGGTAGTACCGCGCCAGCGGTTCTACCGCCCTCTGCTTCAACGCATCTGGGTTGTTCTGGTTTCTGCTGCTCGGGCGGTAGTACCGCGGGGTCCTGCGATCGTGCTACACAGTCTGAGTTGGTGAATAACGGTTGGATTTGTCCCCTTACTATATAAGGGGGGGTCTTCTTCTCCGAGTTGACCACCTCTTCCACCCCTAAGCTTCATTGTTGCTCCAAGCTCCATTTTCGCCCGATCTCTCTCCCTAGCCAATCAAACTTGTTGATCCTTTAGGGATTGGTTGAGAAGGCCTAGATCTACACTTCCACCAAGAGAAATTTGATTTCTTCACTAATCCCTTGCAGATCTTATTACTCTTGGGTGTTTGAGCACCCTAGACAGTTGAGGTCACCGCAGAGCCATATTCCATTGTGGTGAAGTTTCATGGTGTCGTTGGGAGTCTCCAATTAAGTTGTTGAGATTGCCCCAACCTTGTTTGTAAAGGTCCGGTCGCCGCCTCCAAGGGCGCCAATAGTGAAATCACGGCATCTCGCATTGTGTGAGGGCGTGAGGAGAATACGGTGGCCCTAGTGGCTTCTTGGGGAGCATTGTGCCTCCACACCGCTCGAACGGAGACGTACTTCCCCTCAAAAGGAAGGAACTTCGGTAACACATCCTCGTCTTCACCGGCTCCACTCTTGGTTATCTCATCCCTTTACTCATGCAAGCTTATCTTGTGTTACTTTCCTTACTTGCTTGTTTACCTATTGTCGTTGCATCATATAGGTTGCTCACCTAGTTGCATATCTAGACAACCTACTTTGATGCAAAGTTTAAATTGATAAAGAAAAGCTAAAAATTGTTAGTTGCCTATTCACCCCCCTCTAGTCAACTATATCGATCTTTTCAATTGGTATCAGAGCCTCATCTCTTTCTTAAGGACTTTACCGTCCGAAGAGTATGGTTGACACCGTAGACGGTGAGGAGGAGCACTCCGGTGCGAATCCGATCTTGTCTACGGCCTATAGGGGAACCGCGGTCTTTCGTGAGGAATTCAATATGGCTTTGAACACATTGAAAACCTCCATGACAACCGAGGTTGAAAGCATGTTTAATAAATCCTTAGAAGGGCTTAAACTATCTACCGCGCCGATAAAGTGGGTGATCCCACTAACAAGGTGACGGATGCTAACTCCAACAAGGGGGAAGCTACTAGTGAAAAGGCTCCTTCTTCTAGTGGTAAAATTGGCAACAACATCTTTGCCCATGTGGGACCTCCACTTACTTATGATGGACCGATTCCTTCCACTCATTTGAATCATGCCGGTCCTCCTCCTAAGATTGTAAAAAAATGAGGACTTTGATTCTTGGGTTTATCGCTTTAAGTGTCATTTGAATCATGTTAATACTAACCTTTGGAGAATCATTGAAGAAGGTTTTTATCCACATGACCGAAGCAACTTCACCCCTAGAGAAGCCACGGACAATCAATTCAATGAGAATGCTCTCCACATCATCCAAGATGCAATTCCACCCGAAGATCTTGCTCACCTCCGGCCATTCACTGTGGCCAAGGATGCATGGCGCCACGTTGTGTCCCTCTACCAGGGAAGCGCAAGCATTCAACACTCCAACTATGAAGTGGTGCAAGATGAAGCCGATGAGTTTGCAATGAAAGAAGATGAAGAACCTCGTGAGCTTTATCGGAGATTAACTACTCTCGCGGTCTCACTCCGGGATCATGGGAGCAAGGATACGGATGACAATTGGATCAAGCGCAAATTCCTCAAGGCCATGATGCCTTACCACAAGGCCATGTCCTCCGTCATTCGTCAAAGGCCGGACTTCCACACCTTATCCTCAAGTGAAGTGTTGGATGAGTTTGTGGCTATGAGCATCTTGGACAAGACCGCCGACAATGCGGTGTTACGCTCTCAAAGAGCAAAGAAGCCCACCCTTGCCTTGAAGGCCACAGTTTGTGTGGAAGAAGAGGAAGAAGAGGAAGAAGAGGAGAGCAATCCCGAAGATACAAAGTATGCTTATCATGAACACATGGCTCTTGCTTCAAGGCAATTTTGGAGCAAGAAGAACATAAGGCCCAACTTCAACAAGAACAACTCAAGTGGCGCAAAGGTCAAGCAACGAGTGAGGACTTGCTATAATTGTGGCAATGTGAGCCACTTTGTTGCGGAATGTCCTTATAAGAAAAGGGAAGACAATGGTGGAAAGCTCATCCGAAAAGACAAGGCCAAGTCTTTCCCCAACAAGAGCAACTTCATCAAGAAGACTCCTCCCAAGGGGTTGGTGGCACAAAAAGAGTACCATGAGGATGATGATGATGATGAAGACGGTGAGTCGGTTGCCATGGCCTCCGTTGCCATTGCGACAACTCCGTGGGTGTGTCTCTTTGACTCACTCAATGAGAACATCACTGCCAAATGCCTCATGGCTAAAGCCACCAACAAGGTAACTCCCAACATCAAAAGTACCATCATTAATAATCCTTCGTTAACGGATTGCATTGATGAACATGAGGGGTCCAATGTGGAGGAGAATGAATTTGAGTCCTTTATGAGTAAACTCAAGGGGAAATCCAAGAAGCACTTTGTTGCTCTCTTGGAACAACTTGGTGAAGCCAATGACATGATTGAGGCTCACGAAGATACCATCTCTAAGATGGAGGGGCATAGTCGTGACTATGCCGATGAGATCTCGGATCTTTCCAATGCTCTTGAGGAAGAGCGAGGTCTTCGTTTGGCTCTTGAGGAGTCATACAACGGTGACCACGCTAAATTAAAGAAAGATCTTGATCATGTCTTGTTGTATCTCGTGTGCTAAACTCCGAGAAGGCCAAGCTTGGGTTTGATCTTGCTAGACTCAAAGATGAGTTTGACTTACTTGACAAGGCTCACTAGGCCTTGAAGGGTGCTCATGCTAGTCTCATGATCAACTCCAAGTAAAGCTAACCAAGGAGAAAGCCACCTTTCCTCATATGGTCTTAATTGATAATGCAAATGCTACTAACCCATGTTGTGAGCATGTGCATCTTGTTGAGGAGAATGCAAAGTTGAAGAAGCAACTTGAGAAAGGCCTTGTGCCGTGCATACAAGGTGAGAAGAACCTCAATGACCTTTTGAGCAATCAAAAGGAAGTTGTGGCCAAGGAAGGAATTGAGTTCACACCCAAGTCCAAGAGCAAGAAGAAGGATGACAAGGCCAAACGACCTCCCCCTCTCAAGCAAATGTTTGTGAAGGAGGGATAGGGTGCTTCTAAGAAGAAGAAGAAGAGCAATGTGAAGGGTAGTGATGCCAAGAAGGGCAATGCTACCCCTCCTAACAAAGCCGGCGACTTTAACCCTTCTTATGTATTATGCCGTGCTAGTGATGGACATGTTTATTCCAAGTTTGTTGGTTCTTCTTATGAGTACATTGAATGGTCTATTTGGGTTCCTAAGACCCTTGTTACTAACATCAAAGGACCCATTACAAAATGGGTACCTAAAACCAAGCATTGATCTCTTGTAGGTGTTTGCTTCCGGTGGGGGATCATGGTTGCTCGATAGTGGAGCCACTAATCATATGACCGGAAGCAAGGACTTGATGGTGGATGTTCACAAGATTCCATCTATGCCCACCAATGTCGAGTGGGGTGATGCATCGTCCTCTAAGGTATTGGGACTTGGAAAGGTTGTCATTTCTCATGATCTCACGATCAAGAAGGTCATGCTTGTTGAGTCCCTTGCATACAATTTACTTTCCGTTCGTCAACTTGCACTCATGGGCTTTGCCACTTTCTTTGATGTTGATACTGTGTCCCTCTTGTGGAGCAAGACTCTTAAAGTAGCCTTTGTTGGGCATGTCAAGAACGGTCTCTATGTGATTAACTTTTCGGAGCGACCCACTAAGACCGCGACATTCCTAATGGCTAAAGTTGACATGGGATGGCTTTGGCATCGCCGTTTAGCCCATGTCAATATGAGATCTTTGCAAAGTCTTCTCAAGGGGGACCATGTCCATGGACTAAAAAATGTTAGTTTTGCTAAAGATCGTGCTTGCAGTGCTTGTATCGAAGGAAAGCTACATGAAAAGGCTCACCCTCCCACGACTATCATTTATTCGAAGAGGCCTTTGGAGCTACTTCACTTGGATCTCTTTGGGCCTCCATATTTTGATAGTCTTGGGGGTAGAAAGTATTGCTTGGTGATTGTGGATGATTATTCAAGATACACTTGGGTATATTTCTTCAAGAGGAAGAGCGAGACCCAACAAACCATCATTGACTTTGCAAATGAAGCTCAACTTCAACACAATGCAAAGATCTTGACAATAAGAAGTGACAACGGCACCGAGTTCAAGAACTACACCTTGGACGAGTTTCTTAGTGATGAGGGGATCAAGCATCAATATTTCGCACCTTACACCCCTCAACAAAATGGTGTAGTGGAGAGGAAGAACCAGACATTGATGGATGCGGCAAGGACCATGATGGCGGAGTTCAAGTCTCCATACAACTTTTGGGCTGAAGCCATCAACACCGCGTGTCATGCATCCAATCGGCTCTATCTCCGCAAAGGCTTGAACAAGACTCCATATGAGATTCTCACCGGTAACAAGCCAAACCTCAAGTACTTCCGGGTGTTCGGGTGTAAGTGTTTCATTCTCAAGAAAGGTGTTCGGTTGTCTAAATTTGAGGCTAGAGCTCAAGAGGGCATATTTGTTGGTTATGCTACAAACTCCCATGCTTACCGTGTCCTCAATAAGTCCACGAGACTTATTGAGGAGACATGTAACATGGAGTTTGATGAGAATAACGGCTCCCAAGTGGAGCAAAGTGGCACTTGTGATGTAGGTGATGAAATTCCTCCCCAAACCGTAAGAAGAATGGGAGTTGGTTTTATCCTACCCATTGAGGAACCCCTTGTGGCCGAATGAGAAGGACAATGCTCCACTCATGTGGAGCCATCACCAACCCAAGGCCCACACGCTTCCGAAGAACAAAGTGAAGGCCCTCAACATCATGAACAAGACCAAGGGCAAGATCAATCTCAAGACGGTGATGAATCACCAAGTGATGCCCAAGGTCATGTTCTCCCATCCAAGCAAGTTCAAGATCAAGAGCAAGCTCAAGATCAAGAACGAGCTCAAGACAACGCTCAAGATGATCAAGTAACCGCTCCTCAACACTCTCCAGAGGAGGAATTAGAGTGTCGTGCCGCCAAGATCGCATCCAAGCTATCCACCAAAGATCATCTCATGACAAATGTGCTTGGAAGGTTAAGAAAGGGGGTAAGCACTCGTAGACAATTAGCAAACTACTTTGAACATCACGCGTTTGTCTCTTGTGTTGAACCCCAGAAGGTCTATGAGGCGCTCGAGGATCCGGATTGGCTTAATGCCATGCATGAAGAACTCAACAACTTCGAGCACAACCAAGTATGGAGATTGGTGCCAAGGCCAACGGGGAACCATAATGTCATTGGAACCAAGTGGATATTCAAAAACAAGCAAGATGCTCATGGAATTATCATTCGCAATGATATGTCTCCAACGTATATATAATTTTTGTTTGTTCCATGCTATTATATTACTCGTTTGGGATGTTTATGGGCTTTATTATACACTTTTATATTATTTTTGGGACTAACCTATTAACCGGAGGCCCAACCCAAATTGTTGTTTTCTTGCCTATTTCAGTGTTTCGAAGAAAAGGAATATCAAACGGAGTCCAAACGGAATGAAACCTTTGGGAGAGTTATTTTTGTAATGGAAGCAATCCAGGAGACTTGGAGTAGACGACAGAGAAGCCTCGAGGTGGCCACGAGGCGGGGAGGCGCGCCCCCCACCCTCGTGGGCCCCTCGTGGCTCCCCTAACCAACTTCTTTCGCCTATATATATCCATATACCCTAAAACATCGCAGAGCAGAAGAGATCGGGAGTTCCGCCGCCAGAAGCCTCCGTAGCCACCGAAAACCAATCTAGACCCATTCTGGCACCCTGACGGAGGGGGGGGGGGAATCCCTCTCCGGTGGCCATCTTCATCATCCCGGCACTCTCCATGACGAGGAGGGAGTAGTTCACCCTTGGGGCTGAGGGTATGTACCAGTAGCTATGTGTTTTATCTCTCTCTCTCTCTCTCTCTCGTGTTCTTGAGGTGGTACGATATTGATGTATCACGAGCTTTGCTATTATATTTGGATCTTATGATGTTTCTCCCCCTCTACTCTCTTGTAATGGATTGAGTTTTCTCTTTGAAGTTATCTTATCGGATTGAGTCTTTAAGGATTTGAGAACACTTGATGTATGTCTTGCATGTGCTTATCTGTGGTGACAATGGGATATCACGTGATCCACTTGATGTATGTTTTGGTGATAAACTTGCGAGTTCTGCGACCTCGTGAATGTCGGTGTCAAAACCGGCAGATCTCGGGTAGGGGGTCCCGAACTGTGCGTCTAAGGATCGATGGTAACAGGAGACAGGGGACACGATGTTTACCCAGGTTCGGGCCCTCTTGATGGAGGTAATACCCTACTTCCTGCTTGATTGAGTTTGATGAGTATAGGGGTTACAAGAGTTGATCCACCTCGAGATCGTATGTTGTGGTCTAAACCCTACAGGTATGATGAGTAATGTCATAATGATCTATCGACTAGCCTGGCCTTAGTTTATATAATGTACAAGAGGCCTAGAATAACAAGAGTCCTAGCCGAACACGTTGGTGGAGAGGAGTCCTTGTCTTGATCACCAAGTCTTGTGGAATCTTCCTCATGCATGTCATCGGCTGTCCGAACTGGCCCATGAGTAAATGGCCCTGGGGGTCCTCGGCCTGATCCAGCTGGTCGGGAGACAACGTGGTGAGTACCCTCTAGTCCAGGACACCGTCAGTGAACTTATGCATAGGGGTGGGCACACGTTTTCGTCTTGACTCTCTGGTAGAAACTTTGGGGCACTCTTTGAAGTTCTTTGTGTTGGTTGAATAGATGAATCTGAGATTGTGTGATGCATATCGTATAATCATACCCACGGATACTTGAGGTGACATTGGAGTATCTAGGTGACATTAGGGTTTTGGTTGATTTGTGTCTTAAGGTGTTATTCTAGTACGAACTCTATGATAGATTGAACGGAAAGAATAGCTTCGTGTTATTTTACTACAGACTCTTGAATAGATCGATCAGAAAGGATAACTTTGAGGTGGTTTCGTACCCTACAATAATCTCTTCGTTTGTTCTCCGCTATTAGTGACTTTGGAGCGACTCTTCGTTGCATGTTGAGGGATAGTTATATGATCCAATTATGTTATTATTGTTGAGAGAACTTGCACTAGTGAAAGTATGAACCCTAGGCCTTGTTTCAACGCATTGCAATACCGTATACGCTCACTTTTACCATTTTCTACCTTGCTGTTTTTATATTTTCAGATTACAAAAACCATTATCTACTATCCATATTGCACTTGTATCACCATCTCTTTGCCGAACTAGTGCACCTATACAATTTACCATTGTATTGGGTGTGTTGGGGACACAAGAGACTCTTTGTTATTTGGTTGCAGGGTTGCTTGAGAGAGACCATCTTCATGCTATGCCTCCCACGGATTGATAAACCTTAGGTCATCCACTCGAGGGAAATTTGCTACTGTCCTACCTCTGCACTTGGAGGCCCAACAACGTCTACAAGAAGAAGGTTGTGTAGTAGACATCAAGCTCTTTTCTGGCACCATTGCCGGGGAGGTTAGCGCTTGAATATATATCTTTAGATCTTGCAATCGTATCTTTTAGTTTCTTGTTTTATCACTAGTTTAGTTTATAAAAGAAAACTACAAAAAAATGGAATTGAGTTTGCCTCATATGCTTTATCTTTTTAAGATCTTTCGTGAGAATGATGGAAAGGAAAATTGTGCTCAAACGCTAGAAGAAGAAGTCTCTAAAATGTTTGGCACTAAATCTTTGAATGATGAGCATGATTGCAATGTTGTTAGTATGAACTCTTTGAATATCCGTAGTACTAATGATGATTGCACTAGTCATGATGAAAATATCTCTTATAAGCATGTCGATTTTTGTGGAGTGCATAGAGTTTACAAGTACATACCAAACATGTAAGATAGATTTTGCAAGAGGCATAAGTATTTGGAAACTAAATGGTTGCAAGAAAGGCTAGATGTTTGTGCTGAAAATTTAAACTTTCTTAGCCGTACTTGTGAACTTTGCAATGAACGTGATCATTTCAGTACCCAATGCAAATTGTTTCATGATCGTATCGTATCTAAAAATTGTGATGAATTGATTTCCTTTGCACATCATAATGAACTTAGTTTGCTCTTGGGTTATGAAGAAATGAAACGTATAACTAAGGTTATTCCAGAATTTGCCCTTGATAGAGTTCTTGATTTTGATCTAGAGGAAATTTATATGTATTGTGCGGTGAATTGCATTGAAAATCCTTATATTGCCAAGTATATAAAGAAAAGAAAACAAATAGAATATGAAGAGAATAATAATGAAAGGTAAGAGACTTCCCAATATCCTCCTATTATTTCTTATGATGAGTCAGGTAATGAGGAGGAGCTTTCTATTCAACCAATCTCATTAATAAGGAGCTCCAAAAAGAGGGTTAAACCCACACATGATGTGAAGAAGAAAAAGAAATGACGGATAAGCAAAGGTAAAAAGGTATCCCTCCCAAATGATGTTGCTCTTATTACTCATTGTGATGATGATAATTGCTATACTATTGGTGCTATCCACACTATTAATGATGAGAGTGATTATGCTTATGATATGAAAAGGCCCAAGCTTGGGGATGCTATGTTTGATGAGAATGACAAGTTTGAAAATATATTTGCTGCAATTAATGTTTGTCCCAAGCTTGGGGATGCTAAGTTTGATGAAGATGATATTTTTAGCCTCCCAAGTTTTGATATGCAAATTTGTTATGATGATAGCATGCCTCCTACCTATGATAATTATATTGATGAAAGTGGGTTTGGAAGAGTGTCAACTTTAGGAAGTAGTAATCCCACTATTTTGGAGGATGTTGAATCTTATTGTGATAATTATGAAAGTGGATTTGGAGAGGTCATGACTTTATTTAGTAATGATTCCACTATCTTGGAAGAGGTTTCAATCGATTATGATGAGAACAAAGTTGCTACCTATGATGATTATTGTGATGATACTTATGCTATAAAAAGTAGTGATGATTATATTTATAAAACATGTCATGATTATGATTACCCCTTTTCTGAACATTACTCTTTTAATATGGAAACAATTTATAGTATTCAAGTTTCTTATGATACTCCCACTATTCCGAATGAGAAGAATTTTGCTTATGTGGAGAGTAATAAAATTTCTATGCTTGTAGATCATGAAAAGAATGCTTTATGTGATAGTTATATTGTTTAATTCATTCATGATGCTACTGAAAATTATTATGTGGGAGGAATATATGCTCATAGGAATTGCAATAATATCAGGTTTCCTCTCTATGTGCTTAAAATCTTGAAGTTATGCTTGTTTTGCTTTCCTATGCAAGTTGATTCTTGTTCCCACAAGTTGTTTGCTCACAAAATCCCTATGCATAGGAAGTGGGTTAGACTTAAATGTGCTAGTCATATTCTTCATGATGCTCTCTTTATGTTACAATTCTTATCTTTTATGTGAGCATCATTGAAATCATCATGCCTAGCTAGGGGCGTTAAACAATAGCGCTTGTTGGGAGGCAACCTAATTTTATTCTTGTTCTTTGCTTTTTGCTCCTGTTTAGTAATAAATTCACCTAGCCTCTATTTAGATGTGGTTTTATGCTTTTAATTAGTGTTTGTGCCAAGTAGAACCTTTGGGAAGACTTGGGGCATGCGGTAGTACCGGCCTCTGGCGTAGTAGTATCGCAAGTGCCCACGGTAGTACCGCTTCCTTGGAGCGGTAGTACTGTGACCTCAGGCCAGGCGCTGCTGCTACGCCGGTAGTAGGGGCGGATGTAATTTTTTACATCCACGCCCTACGCGGTAGTACCGCTCCAGGTGCGCGGTAGTACCATGCGCTCTGGCCAGGCTCAGCAGCTTGCACTGCAGTAGGAGCAGATGTAATTTTTTACATCTGCACCCCGCGCAATAGTACCGCTCCTGGTTTGTAGTACTACCGTGTCGGATTTTTGCATGGATCCCAACTCAGCGGAAGTTGCCACTGATGTATTTTTATACGTCCGTGCCTTCCCAAAATCTGGAATATCCCTACCTTGCGGTAGTACCGCAAGGGGGAGCGGTAGTACCGCGCCAGCGGTTCTACCGCCCTCTGCTTCAATGTATCTAGGCTGTTCTGGTTTCTGCTGCTCGGGCGGTAGTACCGCGGGGTCCTGCGATAGTACCGTGTGCCCTTGCGGTAGTACCACATCCCCGGCACGGTAGTACCGTGCTACGCAGGCTTAGTTGGTGGATAACGGTTGGATCTGTCCCCTTACTATATAAGGGGGGGGGTCTTCTTCTCCGAGTTGACCACCTCTTCCACCCCTAAGCTCCATTGTTGCTCCAAGCTCCATTTTCGCCCGATCTCTCTCCCTAGCCAATCAAACTTGTTGATTCTTTAGGGATTGGTTGAGAAGGCCTAGATCTACACTTCCACCAAGAGAAATTTGATTCCCCCACTAATCCCTTGCGGATCTTGTTACTCTTGGGTGTTTGAGCACCCTAGACGGTTAAGGTCACCATGGAGCCATATTCCATTGTGGTGAAGCTTCATGGTGTCGTTGGGAGCCTCCAATTAAGTTGTGGAGATTGCCCCAACCTTGTTTGTAAAGGTCTGGTCGCCGCCTCCAAGGGCACCAATAGTGGAATGATACGTCCATTTTGCACCATGCTTTTATATCGATATTTATTGCATTATGGGTTGTTATTACACATATTGTCACAATACTTATGCCTATTCTCTCTTATTTTACAAGGTTTACATGAAGAGGGAGAATGCCGACAGCTGGGATTCTGGGCTGGAAAAGGAGCAAATATTAGAGACCTATTCTGCACAGCTCCAAAAGTCCAGAAACTTCACGGAAGACGTTTTCAAAATATATAAAAAAATACTCAGCGGAAGAAATTCACCAGGGGGGCCACACCCTGCCCACGAGGGTGGGGGGCGTGCCCTACCCCCTGGGCGCGCCCCCTACCTCGTGGGCCCCCTGGTGGCCCTCCGGTGGCCATCTTCTGCTATATGAAGTCTTTCGATGGGAAAAAAATAATAAGCCATCTTCTCGGACGAAACTCCGCCGCCACGAGGCGGAACCTTGGCGGAACCAATCTAGGGTTCTGGCGGACCTGTTCTGCCGGGGAAACTTCCCTCCCGGAGGGGGAAATCATCACCATCGTCATCACCAACGCTCCTCTCATCGGGAGAGGGCAATCCCCATCAACATCTTCATCAACATCATCTCCCCTCAAAACCCTAGTTCATCTCTTGTATCCAATTCTTGTCTCCAAGTCCGGGATTGGTGCTAGTAGGCTGCTAGCAGTGTTAATTACTCCTTGTAGTTGATGCTAGTTGGTTTAATTGGTGGAAGATCATATGTTCAGATCCTATATGCATATTAATACCCCTCTGATTATGAACATGTTTATGCTTTGTGAGTAGTTACTTTTGTTCCCGAGGACATGGGAGAAGTCTTGCTATTAGTAGTCATGTGAATTTGGTATTCGTTCAATATTTTGATGAGATGTATGTTGTCTCTCCTCTAGTGGTGTTATGTGAACGTCGAATACATGACACTTCACCATTGTTTGGGCCTAGAGGAAGGCATTGGGGAGTAATAAGTGGATGATGGGTTGCTAGAGTGACAGAAGCTTAAACCCTAGTTTATGCGTTGCTTCGTAAGGGGCTGATTTGGATCCATATGTTTCATGCTATGGTTAGGTTTACCTTAATACTTTTGTTGTAGTTGCGGATGCTTGCAATAGAGGTTAATCATAAGTGGGATGCTTGTCCAAGTAAGGGCAGTACCCAAGCACCGGTCCACCCACATACCAAATTATCAAAGTACCGAACGCGAATCATATGAGCGTGATGAAAACTAGCTTGGCGATATTCCCATGTGTCCTCGGGAGCGCTTTTCTCTATATAAGAGTTTGTCCAGGCTTGTCCTTTGCTACAAAAAGGATTGGGCCACCTTGCTGCACTTTATTTACTTTTGTTACTTGTTGCTCATTACAAATTATCCTATCACAAAACTATCTGTTACAACTTATTTCAGTACTTGCAGAGAATACCTTGCTGGAAACCGCTTATCATTTCCTTCTGCTCCTCGTTGGGTTCGACACTCTTACTTATCGAAAGGACTATGATAGATCCCCTATACTTGTGGGTCATCAAGACTCTTTTCTGGCGCCGTTGCCGGGAAGTGAAGCGCCTTTGGTAGGTGGAATTTGGTAAGGAAAAATTTATATAGTGTGCTGAAATGTACTGTCACTTGTTACTATGGAAAGTAATCCTCCGAGGGGCTTGTTCGGGGTATCTTCACCCCGACCAGTAGAGCAAAGAGTTGCTCCTCAACCTAGTGAACCTACTGAAAATGAAAATGAAAATGTCTTCTTTGAAATTCCTTCGGGTATGATAGAAAAACTGCTAGCTAATCCTTTTTTAGGATATGGAACAAAACATCCTGATGAGCATCTAATATATGTGGATGAAGTTTGTGGATTGTTTAAGCTTCACTACAAAAAAAATACACTTCCGTGATGATACGTGTTTGTCACAGTAGGTCGCGTTTTCTGTCATGCATGTACATCCATGGCAAATTTATGACAGAATCAAGATAGTCATACCTATGCTATTGTAGAAGTGTTCCATGACATTGCCAAAATTATCATCACGGAAGTGTCCACTTCCATGACGATAAATCGCGCGTCATAGAAGTGCTTTCGTCAAGGGTGACCGACACGTGGCATCCACCGTAACGGAACGCCGTTAAGCTATCGGGTCGGATTTTGGATCCGATAACCCGTTAACAGCCACGACCAATGCCGATTTTCCACGTGTAAAATTCTCATTGGCTGACGGATCCACGCGTCAGCTCCGCGTTGGCACAGGTGTCACTCATCCAACGGTCGAGATGGGCCTATGATATGTTGACACGTGGACCGGCCCAAAAGTGGCCCACAAAGATTAAATGGGCCGGCCCAACCGAAGGCCCATAAGATTTAGCGGACCATAATGGGCCGGCCCAGCTAAAGGCCCACAAAATTTAGCGGACCATAATGGGCTGGCCCAGCTAAAGGCCCACATGATTTTGCAGACCATAATGGGTCGGCCCAGCTAAAGGCCCACAAGATTTTGCGGACCACAATGGGCCGGCCCAGCTAAAGGCCCACAAGATTCTGCCGACCATAATGGGTCGGCCAGCTAAAGGCCCAACATTCTCTGTCAAATCGGCCTGTCAATGGCCTGTCCTAAACTTGTCATCAACGCGGCCCATGGTCACTTCTGGCCCGTTAACAGTCCGCTAAGTAATTGGGCCGAATTACAGCCCGGTGTATTTCCGGCCTGTTAAAGGTCTGGCTTCATTTGGGCCCATTTACAGGCCATCAAAACTTTCGGCCCATAAACAACCGTGAAGGATTTGGGTCATATTCGTCCATGTCTGACATTCGGCCTGTTAGAGGCCCACTATAGCTTTGGGCCACTTTCGGCCTGTTGTCATTTTCGGCCTGTTAACGCCAGACGTAAACCATGGGCCATATGTGGCCCAACGTCATATCGGGCCCATTAACGGCCCATATAAAAATGACGATAATCTAGCCCGACCGAAGTCCCAGCCTGTTAAAGGCCCGCGTATTAGGTCAACGCATTTACGGCCCGTCCGAATTTCGGCCTGTTAAAGTCCAGTGGGTTATTTGGCACAATCAGGGCCCAATCTCACTTTCGGTCTATTAAAGGCCCATGTATTTTATGGGCTCGATATATTTACACATGTAAATGGCCTATTTTTACTGAGGGCCCAAATTATGTGTAGGCCTGTTAAAGGCCCACTATGGGCACAGGCCTACCAGAAAAATATGAAAGCTTATGCTGATTTAGGCCCAGATATTTTAGTGGGCTACATGCCAATTTCAGCCCGTAATCGTTTTTAGCCCAATTGGAATGGGCCCGACGAATGTTGGCATGTTGGGCTCCTACGAAGCTTTCGGCCGAATACATTACTAAGATAAACCTACACTATACAAAAATAGCGTCGTAATTACTGCAGCCTGAGGCAGCATCATAAATGTTGTATCACAACAAAATAAATTCCAACCATACAACAAAAGGCCTGTTGGCATAAAGTTTGCAGTCCTTCTAGATAAAAGCACCATCAGATGTATAGAAGCACAGATCATTTGACCTGAGTGCTAATGTTTCAGGCTGTAGAATCTGATGGAGCAGCACGATCTCCACCTTTTTTCCGCCATTGCTCTTGAACAACGAAGCGAATGTCTGATAGTCTGGTTTCAAAACCATTCATATCTTGACGACATTTCCCAACCACTATTCTTGTTTCCGAAACAACGTCCATTAGGGATTGGACTTGTGTCTGGAGCACAGATATATCACTCTGTCTAGCAGGAAGATTTTGTTCAGTAGGCGATTTGGACGAGGTTACCTTGACAACCAACCCAGAATTACGCAGGAAGGTGCTTTTTGCACTATTAGCGGAGAGATACTGACGCACTGCAGCAAGAGGTGACATTGTGCCTATAGTAGCCTCGTCACCTTCAGGTGGTTGTGGCTGTTCAATCATTTGTTCCATAACTTCCTCAAAGTTTGAACTTGTAGATTAGTGTACCAAATAAGTTACTAATGAGACAAAAACAAACAAAGTAGGTTAAACGTTTATACATAACTTATTTTGGTGAACTACTGTAATACATTAGCATGTATTGTAGTGCCAGCTACATAATAAAATCACTTTCGGAACATATGTCCATGTAGCATGCCTACTGTATTGTCTATTTCCTCACATTCGTTGACATCTAAGGATAAAGAGACATGGTTTAAAGTAGGATGAACATAGTATGACATCATTCATATCATGGGCAAACATATATAAAACAAACAAGCTATTTTATCATTGTGTGCGCACGTGAACATAACAACTAGATTACAAATCAAGACCAAAAAAATATCCTTCATCTCTTTTAAACCATGTAAGGTGAAGTGATACATTAAGACAACTGTGAATAAAAGTGAACAGAGTAACTGACATTGGCTGCAAACCAAGTAGTTAAATGAACACATCACAGTACCAATCAGTTCAAGGCAGGAGGAGTAAGGACTTACAACAGCGGCTTGAACTGGTGTGCTCATGCCCTTCATCTTGCTGGTGTGGCAATCCTTGAAGATTTGCACTGCATTCGGTTCAGGTTCTTTTTGGTCCGCACGGGATTTCCTCTGTATTTGGAACAAGTGAATATAGATACAATAATATGGCACAAAAAAGAAGGAAGTAGCAGCTATTTACAAGAGCCTCACAGTGTGCAATATAGCTACGAGATCCTGTGTTCTGTTGGAATTTCACTTTAGAACGGTTGGTTTTGTTCTTCAAACAGTTAGCCTAGAAGAAGATACACTTGTAAGGCACATACATAAATACAAGTTCAATATGTGGTCTGATCAAATATATATAGCCTACCTGATACTTTGGATCAGACCAGTGTTTAACGAGGGTTGTCCAGTCTTCATCTGTAATATATTCCACTGGAGATGTTTGGGCGATTTCATTGTTAGCCTTGCCTTCAAAGTGAGATTTTCTAAGGTGGTACCGATACTGTCGCAGAGCAGACTGAAAAACATGAGTGCATGCTTGTCTAGTTGCATCATCTTTCGGATCCAACTTGAACCTCATCTGTTGAAAAAAGAATGTGAGTATTATTAGGAGGAAGCTAGAAAGTATGGGATAGAGCAAGACAATATTACTAATTGCGATGAATAACATTACTTACGGATAAATGGTCAAGGAAGGTGTTAAACTGGGTATTGTCTTTCTCATTCCTGTACTGGATCCACGTTGGGAGGATACGTGCATGACACCTAACGGCAACGGCTGCCTCTGATACTAACTTGGCTGACTCTGTAGCATCACATGGCCTTTTTAAACATGCCTCAAAATGGATCTCCATTCTTCCTCCTTTAGATTTTGTTAATCTGTCAAGCATTATCCCTGATGTCTGTTTCCGCTTGCGCCGTGGTGCTAGTTCAACAACGAATATGGAAAGTGTTAGTGTACATCAAACTATGAGAGTACATATAAAGGAGCATGCAACTGCAACTTGACTCGGTCAGGTACCGTCTTGGTGTTGATGCTCATGAGGTTCATCTGATCTTGCCAAGTCCTGTTGTGTCAGCAGTGCTTCGGAAGTAGTGTTAGGTGTGAAGGCAGCTTGGGAACTGGCCAGTGTCGGAGCAAACGAACGAGTAACTGGTTGAGATGCTGGTACAGTTGAAGCGGATGCTGCAGCTGGTGGAGCAGGTGATACTGTGTTTGTAGATTTAGCCGGTGGACTTGGACCTTCTACTGCACTATAAGTACCAGCAGAATATCGACGGCAGAACCTTTTCCGTTTCACCCGACAAGTAACAGCACTCCCTACAATATTGTTTTCCTTGCTCTTTTTTGACTTTGCCATGTCAAGCTGTACCCACAACACAAAAGAATAAAATCACTCTTCAGAACTCATTGATGCATGATGCAGACAAGCAATACTTTGATGTAAGACAACCGTATGAGGATGGAATATGTAAGAAAAACAGGACGGCATGACATATTCACGGCTACGATGTGCAAACTAAGCAGAAGGATTTTCAAGAAAATAGAAGTAATGCAAGCTAGACACCATATGAAAGATGCAACCAATATTACTCTACCAAGTTAAAAGTGTCTTGTCATAAGTGGCAATTCGAAAAATTAGAAGCAGTACAATGTAGAAATCAATGCAAGATGCAACCGCTATCAAACTGCCATGTTAAAAGCGTCCAATCATGAGTGACTAATGCGGGATACACAACAGCAGTACTTTGATGTAAGAACATGGTATGATAGATAGATGCAGTGTATTCTAGACATAGAAAGCCATGTCATATGCACATGTATAACGTATAAACTCAGCAGGTGCAATTTAATCAAAATAGAAGAAATACGGGCTAGACAACATATGCAACATGAAACCAATTATCACACTGTCAACTTAGAGCAAGCACCTGCGATGGTGGAGTACGGGAGATGAACTCATCATGTAGACTTGGGACTTCAACTTCATTAGCAGTAGCAGTGGCAAATCTAGAGAGTCTCTATTTGCGTCGGTGCGGAGGACCACCAACATCCCCTAACTTACTCTTTTCCTTCCTATTTTCTGATATTGCCTTATGAAGTCAAAACCACAAGAAGATGAATAAAATTAGCTCTGCATAACTGGTTGATGCATGATACAGACGAACACTACTTTGATGTAAGGCAAGCGCAGGATAGGAGGATGGAATATATACAAAAAAAGACAGCGTTTCATATTCACACGTACGATAGGAGGATGGAATATGTATGAAAAAACAGTAAGCGGAAGGCATTTCAACAAAATTAGAAGAAATGGAAGCTAGGCACCATATGAACATGCAACCAATATCACTCTATCAGGTAAAAAGTGTCTCGTCGTAAGTGCCATTTCAAAAAATTAGAAGCAGTACAAGCTAGAAGACAATGCAAGATGCAACCTACATCACAATTCCAAGTTAAATGTGTCTTATGGGTAAGTGATCGTTGCAGGTATAAGTTGTAAGATACGCAGATGCAATTCAACATAATCAGAAGCAATACAAACTAGACATCATACGGAAAACGCAACCACGTATAACAGTTCCAAGTAAGAGCAAGCACCTGTGATGGTGGAGTAGGGGAGATGTGCTCATCATGTACACGTATGTTCTAGAAACATGAACACGTGTCATATTCACAGGCATTATGTGTAAAGTAAGCAGATGCAATTCAAGTTAGAAGCAATACAAGCTAGACATCATACGCAACATGCAACCACATATAATAGTGTCAAGTTAGAGCAAGCACCTGTGATGGTGGAGTAGGGGAGATGTGCTCATCATCTACACAGCTACAATGACTGTCCAGCCTTGTGTTGTCTTGCGAATCTTGTTGGGAGGATGGCGGAGTAGAATCTGTAGAGACCCCCTGTTTGAGTTGCTCCGAAGGACCACCATCATCCACTGCCGGACTAATTTCCTTCAGCTGTAATGATTTTGCATTGTGAAGTCAAACCGATAAGAAAAAGGAATAAAATTCACTCTTCAGAACTCATTCATGCATGATACTAACGAACACTACTCGGATGAAAGGCAAACACATGATGCGAGGATGGAATATGTATGAAAAACAGGATGGTGTGACATATTCACACCTATGATGTGGTAACTAAGCAGAAGGCATTTCAACAAATTAGAAGCACTGCAAGCTAGACACCATATGAAAGATGCAACCAATATCACTCTGCCAAGTTCAAACTGTATGGCGTTTCAACAAATTAGAAGTAGTACATGCTAGAAATCATATGCAAGACACAACCAATATCACAGTGGCGACTTAAAGGTGCCTTATCATAAGATATAGTGTGTACCAAAAATAGGAAAGCGTGTCATATTCACATGTATCATGTGTAAGCTAAGCAGATGCAGTTTACACTAATTAGGAGCAATACGAGCTAGACACCATATGCAACATGCAACCAGATATCATACTGCCAAGTTAGAGCAAGCACCTTGGATGGTGGAGTAGGGGAGCGGAGACTTGGACCTTGTAATGCACTATCAGTACAAGGAGAATCGGTACAGATGCTCCATTTACGTTGCTGCAGAGGACCATCATCATCGCCTTCCTTACTCTTTTCCTTCCTCTTTCTTGATTTTGCCTTGTCAAGTCAAACCCACAAGAAAAAGGAATAAAATTTGCTCTTCAGAACTCATTGATGCATGATACTAACGAACACTACTTTCATGTAAGACGAACACTACATATCACACTGCCAAGTAAGAGCAAGCACCTGCGATGGTGGTGTGGGGGAATTGCGGTGATCAACTAGAGAGCTACGTTGACTATCTTCATTTAGCCTTGCTGTTTCTTGAGAATCATGTGGGGAGGATGACACTGCACTCTTTAAACGAGTATGGCGTCTCACAGAAACCCACCCGGGTGACTGTCTCATCATAAGTGATTGACGAGGGATACAAATGAGCATTAGTTTGATGTATGAACATGGTTAATAGACATATGTAGTATGTATCAAAAACAGGAAAGCATGTCATTATCAAAGGTATAATGTGTAAAGTAAGCAGATGCAATTTAACCAAATTGGAAGCAATACAAGCTAGACACCATATGCAACATGCAACCACATTTGACAACACAAAGTTAAAGCAAGCACCTGGGATGGTTGTGTGTGGCAATTGAGATCATCAACTGCAGAGCTACGTTTACTGTCTCCAACTGCTGACACTGCACCCGTTAGAGCGCTGGAACGCTTAGTGCTTATCTTCGAATTACATTGGAGTGACTTCTGTCTTTTCTTTTCTGCATTCATCAACACTGCGTCAGAGTCTGAAATACCCATGCATAAAAAAACAATAGTGTGAGTATGGGTGAAGTGTGTGCACAATTAGTATAGTGTAAAGGTAGCAGATAGCAGGTCAGTGAGAAATAAATGACGGGAGACATATGATAGCTCTACAACATGCATGGCACACTGAATTACTACAGGATTCTATGAAAATAACAGTCGACTGAAAGCAAATAGGTCAGTCTATTTTTTCTGCACCGTCTGATGTACAAAGAACGGGCAGATCGCCTTCATCTACCTCCAGCGAGTCAGTGTTGACGATCTTCCTCGAAACGCCAGCGACCACCGGCCCAGTATTCCTCCCCTTCCTGCACCCTCCCCTCGACCTCACCACACCGCCGTGCTTGGCACCGCCCCCCGGCCATCCATTCAAGCCCTGCCGACCTCCAGATCAGGCGCAAGCAGCTCCTGCGCCCCACACCCCTATGATAGACACCGATGCGCCGCTTCCCCGGGGAACAGGCAGACTAGGTGCTCCGCGTGCCTAAGTGGGTGCTGCTTCTTTTAATTGCGGTTCGACTGACCCTGAATTGAAATCCAGGCGGGCTACTGACCTCTAGCAAAGGTGAAATAGTAAAAGGGAGGAAACCTTGTGCATTTAGTATCACGAAGAAGATGCATAAAGAAGCGGTCAACTAGATTCTTTCGTGGGATGAATATAGTGTGAGCGGAGACGTAAGATTTGCATGAATAAGGGAAGAGGAGTACCTCTTTCTGCTGGCAGTGATGTGTCCTCCTCCTGTTTTTCCGACGATCTTCTTGTTGTTCGCCAAAAACTAGAAGTTGTGGAGGATGGTGCAGCCTTGGACGAACCCATGGCCAAGTTATTGAGTGTGGTGCGGTGGTAGTCTCTCGGCGGTGGGGAAGTAGATCCGAGGCGGCAAACGACGGCGTAGCGGGAATAGCTCCTGTGCGGTGGACAGTTGCGACAGTGGAGCCGCAGCAGTAAGGCGCAGGACGGCGTGGTCGGAGTGGTTCTGGTACGGCGCACGTCGGCGTCATGGAGGCAGCTCTGCCTCGGCTTCAGCTGCTAAGTCCTTGAGGGCGTTGCGATTGCGGTTGCGTTGGACGACGACGTCGGGGTACCGGCTCCGGCGTGATGGAGGATGGTGGCGGTGGATTGGCCGCTATGGGGTGGGGGACGGAGGAGGCTGGGGTTTCGCGGCTGGTGGAGAGGGTGTTTTCGCGCCCATGGAGTATGAATGGGGAAACGGAGGGAGGCGGGGAACTAAGGGGGAACAATGTTTCGGTTTGAGACGTGCTTGTTTGAAATTTGGGGAAAGTTACAAACTTTCCCCCCATCTAAAATTTCGGACATATTGCGGGTTGGGGGTAGGACAGTCATGTCAGGTGTCCCAAATGTGAGCGGGATAGATTTCGGCCGAGCGCATGGGTAGGCGCCCACGGTGTATGAATGCTTCTCTAGCGTCTTGGTGAAGTTACAAACCTACCCCGGTTTAGACCTTTGGACATCGGGTTGATAGGCTACACGGGCCAGAGTCAGGACAGTAATTCCTACCACCAAAACATTAGTCTCGCGCGCTTTCGGGTGACCAGAGGCCTATTTGGCGCTTCATTCAATATTTGGGAGCAGAAGCATTAACGTTTTCGGTTCTCTTGAATTGAACTTTTAGGATTTGTCAAACTTCACAAATCTTTATTCTTGAAAATCCTAAAGCTACGATTATTTTGGAATGGAGGGGGTACATTTGAATATACATTGTACACGAGTATATATTAAAAAATATGCAACTTACCTCAGTTCATGCATGGTTCCAGATATAATCTCCTTGGTTGCAAAAAAAGTTAGATATGCGTATGAATATATATAGCATGTTCAAACTCAGAACAAAGATTGATGCCCCCTTTTACATCTGATTTACAAATGCCATTATCTCGGGTTCAAATAGATGAATGCACTTCCTATGAATTCGAATATTCAAAACCCCCTTTATGTTGAATTCGACATGTATTCTATTTCATAGCTAGCAATTTGTAATGTATCCATGCAAGTGACAAATGTATAAAGTGCTTTACACTAACAACATGGAGTGCACTAATTAATGTTTATATATGAATTGCAAAAGCATGCATTGCCTGTATTTCAAACCGCTCTCACTCTATGGATCGATAATATGAAATAAACACATGCACATGCTAGAATTCAATTGCAGTTGAAGAAAGAGCCTACTCTTGGTACTGTATATTAGTGATAGGGGTGTGTACAAAGTACACATGAATACCAGGCATTGTGCGTGTGTGTATACTATCCACGAACTAGCCCCCAAGCTTGCATAACATACTAAGGGCCTAGGGTTACAAATCATATATAGTCGGCTTATCACCAGTGGGGATAGAGTCCTCCGCGACTCTGGTAGCTTCGTGTTGTATGCCGAGTCCTCCACATGGGTCTTCGTATAACACGTCTCGGTCCAACCTATATGTGGCGCAGGATGGAACCGACCCATGAGTCTTCATGTTGACCCACCACAACTAGAAATGATGTGCCCACCACACCACACATGCAATCGGCCACTAAGAAAATAAGCATATACGGTATCTAGCTCATGATACGTCTCCATATTTTGTTGATGACACTGACGGACTTTGCATTTGATGCGTGCTCCGTATTTTGTTGATGACACTTACGGTCATTTTATTTGAAGCGAAAGCACGATATGGTCACTGGACTTCAGAATAAGCTCATCACGGTCACCACATACATTTTGTCGTGCTAACCAACATGTGGTTGGATGGTTAGAGGACAGTGGTTTCTCGAGCCCACCAAGGTGAAAGTCCCAGTGCTCGCATTTATCTTGTGTTAATTTCAGTATTTTCCGGCGACGTACGTTCAGTGGGAGGAGACGTTCCACTCGACTACGAGGCACCTATGGTGACTTCGTAAAATCTCAAGATTATATATGCTGGCCCACTCTCTCGAAGGTGCTCATAGGGGTAGGGTTCGCGTGTGTGCGCTTATAGCGGTGAGTGCTTGCGCGTATATATGAGCCCTTGCGTCTGTACCGTGTTAAACAAATACATATCATGATTATACAGTCACTGGCTCACCCGTACAACTCCATATTTTGTTGATGACACAATCAATTGACCAGTCAAACGTTCCACGCGGCGCAACTAGTGTTGCACCATCAGGGCGCGTAACCATGGGGCCCACCTGTCAGCCCGTATATGAAAGAAAGAAATGGCAGTTTGAGTCTGTACTGTGTTAATAAAATAGGAGTACATTTTAGGGTGATCATATGGTCACTGGCTCACCATACAGCTCCGTAATTTGTTGATAACACGATCAATTGACCAGTCAAACGATCCACATTCAGCAGCGCACATTACCATAGGGCCCACCCGTCAGCGTGTATATGAAGGACAGAAATGGTAATAAATTAGTGGTCGGTGGGTATTCGAAGTTGTGAGACCTCTGGTTGGCAGTCACCGGGTGTTGGGGGGGGAGTTCATTGGGCGGTGGGGTGGGGATCCCCGGAGAAAAAGCTCGGCGGGGGGGGGGGGGGGGGGGCTAGAGGGATGGCCGGTGCGACAGCGGACCGGCGGTGGGGAGTGGTTTCAGGGAGGGCGGGCCGGCCGCGGGCGGCGGGGGCTGGCGGTTCGGCCGGTGGTGGCTGGCGGCTCTGGGGGGGTGGAGTTTGATGATAAACTGGAGGCCCTTGATTTCATATCCAACGGCTGGAAAATCTAATGACCAGAGATGAAAAAGTCAGTCGACTGACGTGTAGCCTCACCCCGCACGTACACATGCACGCACGCAAGACACGCACGCATGTAGGCGTGCAACACTGACACGTACACACGCACGCATGCTGGCGTGCAACACTGACATGTACACATGCACTCACGAACACACGCACGTACGCACCCATGCATGCAACACTGAAACGTACCCTTGCACGCACGCAACACTCGCACGCCTGCATGCACATAGCACACGACGCAAGACACACGTTCAACCTATACGTGCATGCACCCTTTGTTAAGGACATGGATTGTTACGGGTATTAATCAATCTTATCTGTGATAAGCAGAACATTGATGTTTGCAGCGGTCTTTATGAATCACAATGTATCGAACGGGCTATCAACATAGTAGGCTTATCTACATGAAAAAGATGACATCACACTCAATGAACAATCATCGGTTTATGAAATGCCCGCTTCTGACCGCCCTGGCCCACCAAAGGTTCCTCTGCTGTGCGCTGCCTGCGTTGGGTCACTAACATGCATGCCATGCACCCAAAGAGCCCACATGTCAGTGGAAGAACGACACTGTGTCCTAGGTCAGAGTCGAGGGCGCCACTCGCGGCACGCCCGGCTGAACATGCCTCTGTGCCGCATTCAAACGCCTCCATGAAACCCGCCCATGTGGAAGCCGAGAAACCCACTCTGGACACACGTCCGTTCATGACTGGGCCGGCGTTAAACGCAACACCGGCCGAGCTCCTCCCGTCCGCCATCTATATTAATCTCCTATTTAAACGAGGCCAAACGCCGGCCAAGAATCGCACACCTCCGCCGCTCCCCTATCTCATCCACCATTTTGTCCACTCTTACAATGGCTTACGAAGAGTAGTTATTCCGCATCCAAGCCGGCTGGGTAGCCCGCCGGATACGAGCTATGCAGCTCACTGATCCACCTCCCTCCCCTCGCCCGACGGAGCCAGTTGCCACCCCAAGCCGGCGCACGGTTCAGCAACTCGCCGCTCCAGGCCAGCTCGACAAGGAGCGGCGCACGGGCGTCGTTGCTGCCGTCCACGCCGCCGCCTCGTACCGTGTCTCCCGTTTCTGTGGCCGAGACTCCCATGCCGGCGGCCGCGCCATGCAAGCAACGACAGAAGCCGGGTGCACGGAGAGCGACGAGTCGGTGGCCAGCGCCTCCGCGGCTGCCGCCATCATCAAGGAGAAGTAGAACACGGGAGGCCGCCGCCGCTTGGGTCCCATGAAGGCCACCGTGGAGGCGACGCCGGCGTACACAGCAGGTGTCTTGCCGGATCCTTTTTTTGCGAGGACCTTCGTCGACCCCGCATGGGCTCCATGGAAGAGGGGAATGTTAGGATGAACTCGAGCCGGTGCCGGCCATGGCGAAGTAGTGGCCGGTGATGAACTCGAACCGGTGCCGGCCACCATCATCTTCGGCACCAGCCAATGATATTAGTTGGGCAGTGGGGAAGCGAGCCGTCCTTTGCGCTAAAGCATATACCGGATGTAGCGACCCGACCTCAGACGGTCAAGTCTCTGTGCTTCAGTGTCATCCCTGGATCGGTAATGCTGACACACACAGTACTCGAAGGATTTATAGCAGAGTAGCAATCACACACTATTACATGTCTCCAAAGAGAACTTATTAAAATAATATGGCTTAAGGCCGGAAGGCTTGGAAGATAAGGTGAGTCCATCAACTCCAACGGCATAGCTGAGCTGCACGGCAACGACCTAACGAACCTTACTCCTCGTCTGAAAAGTCTGCAACATAATACGTTGCAGCCCGAAAACGGGTCAGCACATGGAATATGTTGGCAATATAACACAGTAGAGCAGAAACAGAATAATGCTATCACTACATGCATATATGGCTGGTGGAAAGCTCTATGGTTACAGTTTTTGCGAAAAGCCAATTTTTCCCTACAACAAAGGAATAGATTTTTATTTAACTATCATGGTGGTTGAAACATCATTGAGAAGGTACCCCCAACTCAATCCCAATTAAAGTGATTAACAACCCAACAGTATTAATTAAACATGGTGAGATACATGTGATAACCTAAATACTAGATACTCAAGAATTGTCCATAACCGGGGACATGGCTAACCATGATTAGATTGTACACTCTGCAGAGGTTTGCGCACTTTTCCCCACAAGACTCGATCGCCTCCGTTGGATTTCTCGCACTACATGGTGTTTGAGAAACGGATGACCGAGACACAGTCTTTCAGAAACATTAACTCTCTACTCCGGGTAGACCATACCAAACCTACAAAACCCACTACCTGCTGATCTACCTCTTCAAGAGCTTCACGTAACTTACTCAACTATGCTAGAGCCCATAATAGCTTGTGGATGCACACGGAAGTTTCTAGCATGAATCATCTCAGTTCTCTTTGAGCCTGGGTGGCGGTCCATAGGAATATCACACGGGTACCCCGGGATTTCCAAAAAAAAGTAGACAACACTAGGTTCCCCAGGTGCCTCAATCCACCCAGTTGTTTGATTAAGTTGCCACCTTAAGTTGAACCATTATTTAACAATCTCACACCTGTCATGAATTTCACTCAAACCCAAACCACGTCTACGAGCGTAGCATAGCAATATAAGCAATACGTAGAAGTAACTCCCAAGGGTTTGAATATGACAGGGCAATAGGTTCTACCTCAGCAACTACTTCCCAACCCACAAGTTAATGACATCCTAATCATGCAATGTTTGAGGATTGGAACTAATGCATAAAAACTGGGTAATAATGGGATATGATCAAAGTGTTACTTGCCTTGCTGACGATCCGCGAATCCTAGAGACTCGTAGTAACACGCTTCGCACTCTGGAAATTCTATCGCAAGCAAACAATAACGTACATAAGTAACAAGCAACGATGCACAAGCAAAACTCAAATAAGAAAGGTTGACCAGAAAGTTCAACTTAGGAACTCTGGTACGCAAAAAGAATCAAATCAAATGAAGCAACGAAAGTCAAACGGCGAAAGAAAACCACTTCATTTACTAATCTGAAACTAGGTCAAATTTTACAGTAACAAAAACTTGTTTGAGTTGATTAACTAGAAAGAGGGTTTCGAGACGAAACTCCAGGCGCTTGAATCGCCTGATTCCGATAAACGAGCGTAAAGATAAACAGAAATTAAGATCGGATCAGAAATCGCGATAAAAAAATCACGGAATAAATCCGAGAAAAGAAAAACGACGAACAAATTAACAAACGAGCGTTCGTTATCCGGATCTAAACAAAGAACGCGTTTGTTAAAACGAACGAACGAGCGAACACTCGCTAAATAAATAAACCGGAGAAAAACCGATCTAAGGGTTTTTGAAAAAAATAAAACCGAACATTTTTTTAGAAAAACCGGCGGTTGGAACCGGCGGCTACCTCCGGCGAGGGCTTGGGCGGCGGGCGGCGGCGGCGCGGCTCGGGGCGGGGTGCGGCGGCGGCGGCGGTGTGGTGGTGGGGGCCGGGGCGGCGCGTATATATAGGAGGGGGGGGGGCGGCGACTTGGAGTAGGGGGCAAGGTGCGGCGGCGGAGTCCGGCTTGGACTCTGTCCGTGTCGGCGGCGGCGGCCTGGCACGGCTGGGCCTTAGGCCCAGTCGGCGCGGGAACCCCCCCTTTTTTTAAACTTCGCCGTCTGAAATAAAATCCTAGGAAAAAAATAAATAAAAACCTAAAAATGCGAAAACAAATTTTCACCTTCTAAATAAAATATTTAGGACGAGTTGGACATTTTCTTGGCCCTAAAATGCAATTTTGAAAACGTGCAATTTTTCTAATGCAAATAAAATCCGAATAAAACCAAATAAAATCCAATAAATGATTTTAATATTTTTCCTCCAATATTTCAATTATTTTGGAGAAGTCCTATTATCTCCACTCATTTGATTTAATATGAAATATTTTTCGGAGAGAAAAATTATTAAAATCAAAATCCTCGTTTCATTATTTGATAAAAATCAAATATGAAAACCGGAAAATCCCCAACTCTCTCTGTGGGTCCTTGAGTTGCTTAGGATTTCGAGGATTGCGGAACGGAAATGCACTAAATCATGATATGCATGGATGATCTATGTATAACATTCCAAATTGAAAATTTGGGATGTTACACTCCGGGGCTCCCGGCAGTTCGGTGATCGTGCTGCCGGACATGAGGAACACAAATCGATCGGCGGGCGACCATTTAGGCCAGGTATTATATACCTGTGCTGTCCAGAACTAGCACCGCGTAGTACATTTGAATGTAATGAAATCCGTCATGTTTGTATGAAAATCCAGTATTTTATATGATTTTCATCGTTGTTTATATGAAATATCAGTTTGTCTACATGTTTGCGTGAATTTCGTCCGGTTGGTTGAGTTGCTGTCATAATGTGTGCGGCTACGGTTGGATGCCGTAATTTGCGGGTCGCCGGTCGGTCTGCGGGCGGCTCGGGCGGTGTTGTGGGACAAAAAAGCACAGCTCGTGCGAGCTCATCTCCAACGTGCCCGCTGGAGGATGCATGACAGCATGAGCACCCGAGCCATTCCTCGTTCATCGGTGGCAAAGGCATCGGTGGACAAAAGGGTCGCCAATATTTTGGCTACCCCGGGCAATATCCAAACAACCCCTCCCAATAGATTCAAATCCCTCGTTCGTCGTGGAATTTTGCCATGTGTTGTTTTCATGGACTAGTAAGATGCCCGTGCATTGCATGGAACATCAAGATGCATTTTTTACAAACTCCCGCATGCATGCAAGGGATAATTAATATCCTCCTTTGCTAGTATCATGAGGCAAACACCATTAATATTGCATCGATTAGTGTTAGTGGCCTTGCATATCTGCAAATTGTAATTTTGATAGTGGCCCCTTGTATATAAAAATGGAGGGAGAAAGATGAGAGATAAGGTGAGGAGGAGTGGGACGTGGTGGTGACTGGTGGTCGGACTGGGCGGAGGCATGGGGATGGACGGTGCATTATGTCTAGGTTTGTATCTCTCTCTCACACACCCACGTAGGTGGGGGACGTGCACGAAGAGAAGAGGTGCACGCACGGCGCACGTACTCCCGTCTCTTTCCCAACCACACCCGTGCGGGTACATGGTGGAGCTCATTTCTGTACGAAAAAGGCAGCCCACATGGTAATTTGGCATGTGTATTGGTTGTCCACTTGGTGGAGGGAGGATCGTCTACCACGGGTGAACAAACAAATTGCGACTTGACGCGTTATGTTAAATTAAAAAAGAGGCAAACCATGTGGGGCCTACCTTAGAAGCAAGGCTCTATACACTGGAGTACTTTTGATGTGTCCCGTCAACTCGCAGAACGAGGAGAAGCTTGCTTAGTATGCCATCTCCCCCGCCCACGAGCGCGGTGGCTCGCAGGATGAGGTGAAGCTTGCTTACTACGCCTTACGTCCGCTCCCTCGCCCACGCGCGTGGTGGCTCGCAGCACGAGGAGAAAATTTTACTACTCCCTCCGTTTACTCCTCGTCCCTACTACGTACTTTGGTTAGTACTCCCTCCATTTACTTATACAAGGCCACTATAAAAAAATACATTTTGCATCTATACAAGGCCACAAATAGTAATCTAGACAAAAGTTACTACTCCCTCCTTTCCAATTTATGGCTCAATTTCAAAATCTCTCCAACCAAGGTAGACGGTGAGTGGTCAATTAATTTCGTAGTTTGCACAAGTAATTAGTACGCTCGTTTTTCTCAAGAAGTTATGTTTACCGAGGCATTAATTAGAACGAATGCATGAATGACCACTAAATTTCCATGAACTTGTACATGCATTGGTTAGTTTCCTCTTGACACTGCTTGCGTCGGGTGATCTAACGCACCTCGAAATCCAACATGTAATGGTACTATTACTAGTATAGTAGAATTGAGACTTATCAAACGGAAAAACAAATGTTTTTTAGATGATCTCTATAAACCCTAGTGGGTACGTACTCCGTAAAAACAGATTTTTCCAAAACTAAATTGTTCCCTTTCATGAATTCTGTAGTATACTCCTCCGTCGACGCTCCCTTTCATGAATTCTGTACTTCCTGTCGCCGACATGTGGGACATATAGCAACCGGGTCGACGTGTCAAGCACCAAATAACAGTGTAGAACAGCAGGGGGGACGCACCCCACTCGTACCAGCCCAGTAGTAGTAATGAGCAATGAGACGTCAAATCACAATGCTGCACTTTCCCAGACGGACGAAGCAACCATTATTTCACACTTCGGTTCGCCATCATCTCAAACCACGTACTAGTATTGCTTCTGCCTCAAGAGGGACACGCGCATCGCCTTGGTACATCATGACATGTGGGACCGCATGACAGGCCATGCTCCCCGCCGATCGCTCGGTAAAATCACCTCATTTTTACTATACTTCTTCCGTATCGGTTTACTACATGGCATGCACGTCGTTCTAGGTTCAGAATTTAACTGGCTATATATGTGATGAACAGTACTCTAGCCTTTTAAAAAATGTATACTTTTGTACAGTAGTACTATCGATGGATTGCGCCATGGAGCAAAAATTGAAATTAAAAAAAGGTGGTACATATAGAGAGCGCTCGTCGCCAAATTATGCATATAGTACTATTAAAAAAGCTAGTACGTGCTTAATTAGGGTGCTAAATTCTATTAAAGTAATACTAGTAGTATGTACATACTGAAGAGTTAAAGTAACGAGAAGAAACATAACATAGTTCTGCTGGGGGCTCAGCACAACACACCCCTCAAATTAAACTAAGCACACCTGAAATTAAACTCTGCAACTAATCCGGTAGACACTGCATTAGAAGTTTAGAACCACCATGAGCAACGACACTGCCACCTTACTCGGAGTCCTCGTCCACGTCCTCGACTTCATCCTTGTCCCTATTCCTCTTGGCCGATACTTCTTTGCTTGAACCGCACACTTGGCTGTTGCTCTTCATCCAACCCTTGTAGATATTGAAACAAAGGTATCCATCCATTGCAGCGTAGTGGATGTGGTCTATATCTAGTACATTCCGCTACCATGCATGACGATGAAACGTGTATGGAGGTTTCGTTCATAAAGTCTACAATAACGAATTTCACTGTTTTGTCCTTGAGGAAGTTCTTAAAATCCTGGCACTCAATGTTGGCATGGCATATGTGGTAGACCAAGCAAACGTTATGTACGCAAACCTGGATCACGGTGGGCTTCTTCCTCTCTTCGTCCTTTAGATCCTTCTCTCGTCCCAGGACTGTGGTGTACTCAACATCTAGCCCAGCGACCCACTCATCATCTGAGTTTTCGAACATGCGTCTGAAGCAAGAAAGGCATCCTTTCACCGTCGCGGAAGAACGGGTGTAGATGACGTCGAACTCATCACCGGTGATGGTTCTAACCTTGTACTCACCGCCGGTCGTGGAGATTTGGGACGCCATGGATTTGGGAGGAGGGTTAGGATTAGTGGAACTGCCATAATGTGAATGGACGGGACGACTAGGAGCGAACCGCCGTAGTATTGAAGGACGTGCGGGGACGAGTAGGAGCGAACTGCCAGCGTGCGAACGGCAGGGTAGTGGCTTTCCATTCTCCCATGATACGGGCTTCCAAGAGCCCTTGGATCTGAGATCGAACGGTTGCATGGCGTGATTCTAGACCTATGGGTGAATATCCTATCCTGGAGGGTTATTCTACAAATTTTCAGCAACTTAGCATGCGACCATTTGATCTCAGATCCAAGGGCTGCCAGCAGCCCGTATCATGGTCGCGCCTACCATGACCGTCGCGTCGCTCGCGCGGTCGCGCCCTTGGAGATTTAACACGGTGCGTTAGGCTATCTGATGTTGGCATGTCATACATAGTCATCACTTAGTCACTCATACTACAACAAGGTTGGCTATAAGTGTATTTTTTTACTCCTCTCTATCTCTTTCTTCGTACTCAAGGAAGAAACGGTGCTAAGCGCGTGTATTTATTGCATTTGCCAAGGAGTGACCTCTTCCAATGAAATGGTGTTGCTAAGTTTGCTTCATTTAATTAGCTATAGACTCAAAATTATCTTTTCACCTAGGTACACGCGCTTAGCACCGTTTCTTCCTTGGGTCACCAAACTAGTCTCTCTCTTCTTGATTAACTTGCCACATCAGACTTTATGCCTATGTGGCAAGCTTAAGCACCTGTAGGAGCAAGTAAAAGTAAGTACAATAGTGCGCTTTACATGGCATTTTTGCATATGTGGAGGAAAGAGAGGCAAGGAAAAAGTGGAGAAGTGGGCTCTCATGCAAGAGCTAGCCTCTACTACATGGTGGAGCATTGGGAGAGGCACATGTATGGAGGTGGTCAGGAATCTGGGAGACTCATGCCAGTCGTAGCGCCGCAGTTAAAATGATAATGGCAAGTCAAATCATGGGGGCCCACCTGTCCAGCAGTAACTCGCTGTCAAATCACACAGCCCTACGTTTGCAGCAGCCTACTCCCTCGTCTTCTCACGTCTCTGTTGAACCGACTAGGCGGAACTTCCCCGCCGCCTACCGCGCAGGAAAAGCCCCGCTCTCGACTTTTAAATACAACTACATCCGCTTAAGAATCCAATGATATACTTTTTGTGACATAGTAACTCATATTTAGTTAGTCAAATGGATGACCTAGAACTATGTATAGTCCCTATAAACCGAGACGCCTAAAAATAAAAAAACCAAGACGGAGAGGGTAGTTCAGCACGTATCCTTTTAGATCAATATAGTCGGGATTCACCAAGGAGCAAAACCAAGTGGTAGGCTGCTCCTGTCGTGTTGGCGTAGCAACTCAAGCAGGGTCAGTCCGCACACGAAATGGCGACACACTTAATAGGACCCCTTTGGCCGACATGTGGCTCATCCACCGTCTTGTTCCACGTGCGATGCACGAAATTACAGTTCAGAGCAGCGGTTGGAATTGGAGGCACCCCGGTCGTAGCGCCGCAATAGTAGAAAATGAGCGATGAGGGGTCAAATCACAAAGCCCCACCTTTTCCGCATTAAGCTGGACGGATGAAGCAACCATCATTTCACTCTAGGGCGCAAGAGCATAAAGAAAAGAGAAAACAATGATGCATGCGGCAGCTACCTAGGGCACCCTAGGGTAGGGGTCTCCATTACAGATCCTTTTTTGAAAGCGCCTCCACTACAAATCGGCTTCTCCCTCGTCCTCTTGAAGAAAACTGATGATGAGTGCGGCGGTAGGGTTTGTAGGAGTACTATGGTGTGCGGGGCCACGTCGTAGTAAACAGGGTCGAGCCGACGCCTTAAATATGTGTGGGCCGCTTGGTTTTACGGGAACGAGGCAACATTTTGGGTTCGGGGACCAGTGGAGATATAGTACGTACAAAAAATTGTGGACGTAGGTTTGACCAAAAGGTAATGATGCATGGGCCCTGCATTTTGATATACCCGGGGCCGCGTGAAATTTGCTACTCTACTCAAAAGTAGTAAGGTAGACATGTATTGAACGCATGAGATTTCGAAACCAAATTATGAATAAATACACACTATAGCATGTAAAGCTTTGAGTCATATATGCATGATTTAGATGTTTGTTTAGTTCTTATAGCTCATCTCATTCAAAATCAATAAGTTCTATAAAAATTTTAAGATTCATGGGGTTGTGCATTGTACTCCCTCCGTTCCAAAATAGATGACCCAACTTTGCACAGTGCAAAGTTGGGTCATCTATTTTGGAACGGAGGGAGTAAATCATAAAGTAAAAAACAAATAATGGCAATTCATTTAGAAAAAAATAATCAATTATGATACAGAAGATTCTAGAACAAAGGAGAAGTGCTTGTGTTTTGAGGTTTGTGCATTATGCTTAAGTTCAACCATGGAGTCTTCTAAATTGTACATGTGGCAGATCTGGTGGAATGTTGATGATATCCAATGGCCAGTAGTGCTCGGATTTGCCTATCTCTACACTATCGGGTTAGCTTCATCCAGCGACCATCTTTCAAAGTTATTGGCACACTATATAGTTCTTGTGCCATAGTTGCATGTTTTGGAAAAAAGCTACTAGTGGGTTGTACTATCTATTTAGGAATAGAAGATGTATACATGGAAGTTGTAGGGAAAGAGATGACATGGAGCATCTCAATTCCTATGAGTAGGGATTGGAAAAGAGATGTCATTTGGTTCACATCATAGGAACTTTTCTATTGAATCTAGATATGACATGTTTCTCAATTCCTATGGGGAGGGATTAGAAAAGAGATGTAATTTGGTTCATATCATAGGAACTTTTCTCTTGAATATACGCTAATGTTTATTTTCCTTTGAAATTAAGGGAGTATAGGAATCCATTCATATGAACCAAGTGGCTCTAAAGCTATAGAAATGATATCATGTTTATTTCCTTTGAAATATGGAGTATATGAATCTATTCCTATGAACCAATTGGCTCTAAAGGAAAAAATCCTATAAAAATCATATCATATAGAGTTCCTATGATATTCCTCGACACTAAAGGATGCTTGAAATTGCTGCGGGTGATACAATGGTCTTTCTTTGTAGACTCCTCACCCAACTTTATAGTCACCTCTCGAAGATGAATGAAATGATATATACATGGTATTCTACATGTGCAATTTGGTACACGAAAACTCGGTAAAAGTTTGCGAGGTTCGAATTTTCAATAAAGCTATATGCACTGCATTTTGGAACGGAGGGAGCATACGGCAGTTGCTAACACTCACATGGAAGATTGGTGTGTAGGAGGAGTGGCTGTTCTGTTAAATGACATGGCAAAACTGACACTGTCGGATGCCGATCTAACGGTCCTTACGGCGTTCGTCAGGAAAAGGCTTGTGGCGAACGTTTGCCGGATAATGATTTGCGGACACATGTGTTGCATTGATACGTGCCCCCCTCTCTCTCACGCACACGCACCCTCACGAGTCACGACTCTCCCTAGTCCTCTCGCAGACTCGCACGTCGCATCCACCGTCTATCTGCAGGTAGACGTCACGCACATATGTGCTCTTCACACCCTACCCTCAGAACTTCTAAAAAACAAAAGACGACGCGCACATTTTATTTTAGCTCACACGTCACACACTTGTACTATTACTCTTGTGGCGAACGTTCTTTGGGCATAGTATATTGTACTCTCACGAAGAGAAGCGGTGCACGCACGCACTAGTTCTCTCACACCCACTCGCGGGTACACGTAGGAGCGCATTTTTTTGAAGCTGGTACAACAAAATCACTCCACTATATATAAAAGCAGGAGCCTTAGCGCTTGCTTTACTAGGGTTCCTCTCGTTTACTCTCTCATGCTCTCCAGATCTAAGCAACACATAGGTGTCCACACTCTCTCTCAGCTTACGGCTGGTCACAAATCCGGCCGGACAACCTCGACCGGGGCATGGGTGTAGGTGCATCGTTCACGCTGTCGTCGGCGGCGAGGGAGGAGACCAACGGCTGCCCGCGCGTCCCGATCGACGGCCGTGCCGTTCTCTCCGAGAGAGCGCCGGCTCGGGAGGGCCTCCGACCCCTTCTTCCTCCCTGCGGTATTGTGGCCAATATGCGGCCTGCCGACACCGTCTTTGCGACATGCCGACGACCCTCAGGTATATATTCCTTAGAAACCTGCCTTGCTCTACTGCCCTATCTCCCTTCGTGTGGATCCTTTTCTACTTTCGTCCGCTATTCCAAAGCCACCTAGACTTCTACTATTATTAGAAGTAAAGCTATTTCATATAGTCGACTCAAAGTGTTGGTTCAAACAGGGAAGAAAGTGGGAAAGCTGTAGCGTGAATGGTGGCAACAAGAAAAAACCAGAGTGAACTCCAGGAAATTTAAGCCTGCCGGGAGGCCCTTTGCTCAGAGAGAAGCCTTGCTTGTTTTTTCCTGATTTGTAAACCTTCTCACAACTTTGTCTTTTGCTGTGAACTAGTATATGTTTGTTATGTTCTATGAATCATTGAGATGTATAAAATTGCTTAACTTATGCTTTTCAAGTTTTTTATGAAGACGAGTTTAATGTGAGTGTTCCACATGAGCGCTGGACTAGCGTGTGAACGTTTGGATTTATTACATTGTGGCCTCAATTAACTACATGAACCACTATAACAAGATACATAGTTGCTTATATGTCAGACAACAGATTGTTGATTGTTAGCTGGTCGATAGCCTAGTGTTGAAGCGAGCTGAGCCAATGTGCTGTGTTTTGCACAACTGCTTACAAGTGGGGTAGCACCAACAGTGTTTACAAGTACTTATGTATACGTCGGCGCACGGTTCTCGAACGAGTGCTCTATTTCATCAAAACACACACTGCTCGTATGATAAACCGTGACAACTTATGTCTTACCATGCCATATTCATGAAAAAACTAGTGAGGACACATCAGTTTTGGCAACAATTACGATGGTTCTCACATGATTCACGGGCACACAAAAGTAGCAGCAGTTCCCATAGACGGATTCGAACAGAGTACTAGCCCCAGAGGGGTCGATAACAGGCAAGGTTCGGATAATTAGACACAATCCAAACTACTATTAAACACTAGTTGGGGCAACTATTTCATGCCTCGATCTAATTTGGGCTGGACACAAGACGGACCTTGCCATGAGCATCATCGAGGACATCCCGCAGCAGCTCAATCCTGTGAACCTTCATGAAGACAACCTTGTGGCCTTGCCACTGATAAACTTGTTTGTGGAGGCATGCCACGTCATCTTCCTGCGTAAGCTTGACAAGAACAGTATTCCTCACAAACGAAGGAGTAGCTTTGAACTTCTTGTGCTTCAGTACACCCTGGACAACACGCCTGATAATAGTGAGGCTGGAATACAACTCTTCATTGGTATAACCACAAATGGCTTCCAGGATCCAACAGCCAAAGAACTCTGTTTTCCCAGTGCGTATATTCAGATCGTCCGCCTCATAGCGAGTGACATGTACAACCACACAATCCTTGTCTGCATAAGGGCTCTAATTGAAACAGAAACAAATTCTGAATTACTTTTCAGTATAAGAAACACAAGTTATTTACACCACTACGTATACCATGGCATCAAAGCTAATAAAATTTTGCATTATTAATCACCACATACTTCCTTTTCTAAAAAAAACACCACATACTTAGATGAAAAACCACAATTGAGATTAGTAAAGAAGGAAATCACCTTGGGCAGCTCAGCGGGGGGGGGGGGGGGGCACATCCTCGAAGGGGGTAAACTGCTCCTGCAGTGCCACGAGGGCTGTAACCTCAAACGGGACGTTGACCATCTCAGTATCTGGGGTCGCCTTGGTGGTTGCATCCATCTTCTTGGAGCTCTCTGTCTCGTGGGGATCAGCCTCCCATGTCTGCTCCAATATCGGCAGATCTTTGCCTGGTTCTCCTTGGTCCATCATGAAACTGACGAATACTAGGAGACCACTAAAAGGAAAACACAATCGCAATGACAATGAAACAAAAAAGAGAGTGAGGATCGGTTACTGCTTTGCAAAAGTTCTTTTTTTCCTCTGAATGAAAATATACCAACATCACGGATCCGCTTACCTTCCCTTCGTTCGAAGAGAAGAACAGTGGCAGATGCAAGTGTTGCCTTTCTTGAAGACGGTGAGGGAGAAGGGGATTCAGTGAAGAGTGAAATGATGGTTGCTTCGTCCGTCAAACTTAGACTGCGGGGAGGTGGGGTTTTGTGATACGACGGCTCGTTACTGCGTGCTACGACCGGGGTGACTCTCCGCCTGCATACTGCCTTCTAATTTGGTGGATGGCATTTGGGCCCGCACGCTGCATGGCCCGCATGTCGGTGAACAAAAGTATAACGTCATTCAGTAGAGGGAGACGTTTCAATGACCTAGGAGGAGCCAGAAGCGGTAGAGTGTCTCCACTGTACTAGTAGTAATTGTTTTTTGGGTAGCTGTAGAGTGTCTCCACTGTATTAGTAGTAATTGTTTCTTGGGTCCCAAGACAAAACAGCCCATCCACACTAGTAAATAGTAAAATCAATTCAAAGGCCCATATATTTACTGAATGAGAGGCGCTACCCACACCCAGCACACCCCCCCAAAACCTGGGTGCTCTTCTTCCTCCTCGCTCCCACCCACCTCACGTCAGCTCGCTCCACTCGTACCCCCAAATTCCTCACCTCACTCCTACAGAAAACCCCAGCTCCTCTTCTTCCTCACTCCTACAGAAAATCCCCAGCTCCCCTTCTTCTTCGCTCGCACTACAACTAGGCTCGTCATTCGTTACTCTGCTCAAATCCGTGAGCGCGACGCGACGCCCTTGAGGAAATGGAGTCGGTAACCCCAGCGCCAAGAAGATGAGGCTCCCGCCAGCAGCAACGGCTGTTGTAGATCCCGCACCCGGCGGCGCGGGGAGAAGCGGCGACCCCGCCCCCACTGGATCCCAGGAACCCATAGAATCTCGGGTGGACCGCATCAGCGATCTCCCGGACGCCATCCTTGGGGAGATCATCTCACTTCTCCCCACCAAGGATTGCTGCCGCACCCAAGTCCTCTCAATTCGGTGGCGCCCTCTATGGCGCGCCATTCCCGTTAATCTCAACTGTCATCAGCTATCTCTCTTCAATGATTTTGAAATCCCCAGAGCCATCATCTCCTCCCACCAGGGCTCCGTTCAAAGCCTCTGCATCTTGTCATGCTACCTGAGCAAGCATACCATGCCCTGCACGGTGGACGCCTGGCTGGAATCCCCTGAATTCATAGAACTACAACTGCTTGAGTTCTACTATTCCCCTGGAAATCACATACCACATACCGAACGCCATGAACTTGTACCCTCAGCACCGATGTCCATCTCGGGGTTTTCGTCCTCTCTCCACACCGCCACCTTTACGCAGTGCTACCTACCAGACAATCTGGTACTAAACCTTCGACTCCCATTTCTCAAGAAACTTTCACTTGTGTGGGTTCGTATATCGGAGGCCTCATTGCACAGCATCATCCACTCCAGTTGCCCTGCGCTGGAGTGCTTGGTGCTTGTTTTCACAGTTAGAATCGGTTGTCTCCAAATAAAGTCGCCTAACCTTGTAAGAATTGGAATTTCTTTTGATGGAAGGCAGCTCATCATCCAAGATGCCCCTTCACTTCAAAGGTTGATCCTTGATTCTAGTTATTCACCGTTGCAAATAACCGTCCTCTCTGCGCCTAAACTGGAGACCTTGGGTGTAATACATGATCTCTGTGCTCATTTCAATATGGTGTTTGGCTCCACAGTTCTTCAGGTACTTTATATTATCATCTACACTTGTAACCATAAGCTGCATTTTAAATTTCTGCGCATAATTTATATATCATCTTGGAGTACACATTTTGTACTAATATTATGTTCTATGCTCAATGAAGAGTTTCTCCATGGGTGGCCTATCAATGGTGCTGGATTCTGTCAAGATCTTATATATCCAAATGAATAGTTTTGATCTGAACAAGATTATTGGCTTGCTGCAATGCTTTCCATGTCTGGAGAATTTGTATATAAAGGTGATAATTTCACGCACATTGGAAGCCCGCATATAGTGTACTAGAATTAACCATTCAGCTGTTGCTCTTTCGACACTCTTCTTTTAGACCTTAACTGTTTTCAATCTTCACGTCTATTTAGGCAACAGGACGGGGTAACAAAGTTATAAACAATCGGTGGATTTGTAAGCATCGGGATTTTCTCACTTCTCATGAGATTCGATTGAAGACAATAATGCTAGAACGATATGTAGCCAACCGTGCAAACACAAGATTTGTCACATTCTTCCTGCTGAATGCGAGGTTACTATTGTCCATCAGGCTTAAGTTTATCAGCAGCATGGTTTTGACAGATGGGTATGTCGAAGAGCAAAAAAAGGAGTTTCAGGTGGGCAAAAGAGCTTCTGAACGTGTCGGGCTTCTATTTACAACATATTGTGGTCATAATCCAGTAAATTTTACGACCTAGGATGTTCATTCTATGGACCTGACCGATCCATTTGACTGTGACTGCCGAAAATAGTGCTGGAGTTAGATGTTGTTGCCCTTTTCAATCTGGCTTTTTTTGTAAATCTGATGAACAATTAACCCTCGTGCTTTTGTACAGTTTGTAAGATGGAGTTAGATGTTCCTGCCCTTTTCAACTCGGCTGTGACTGTCATATTTTCTTTGAAATAAGGCAAATGGCTTGCCATTCGTTTAATTTAGAGTGAAATATTGCAACAAATCCAAACCAAGGGAAATAAAATCACTCTCGTCGGCTGCTTGAGCTCACTGTGCATTACAGAAGCCAAGTGATTAGCCCCCACCAGCACCCACAAACTTATTTCGAACTAGCACATCAAATGGGCTGTAAATTTTCATAGGAAAGGCTGCATGGCCGTGACAGATTTGGATTCTGACATTTGGGACCCGCGAGGAAATAGCCTATCTAAGGTGGTGTCGACTTACTAGCAAGTCAACAAACGATTCTGCCTACCAGCCGTTGGATTGGCATCCAACATCTGTCGTGTATCTTCTATCTCTTGTCTTCTTCTTCCTCCAATCGCCCAAACCAAACCACCCCGTCGGCTCCGCCTGCTACCGCCTCCCATGGCTGGCTGCGCCTCCGCTGCCCTACCGTACGTACCCTCCAACGTTGGCCAGTCCCTCCCTCTATTCCCCCACACGTCCTGTTATTCTCCGGCAACGTCAGCCCCAACACGCACCCGCGCCCGAACTAGTCAACCCTCGTACTCCCCTCCGCCTGTGACTGGACCGGCGCATCTTCAACAGCTCCTGTTCGTTTCGTCCGAGGCCTCGCCGTTGTCCTCCGCCTTGCGGCCTTGGTTCGCTCACCGTGCGCGGTGCGCCGCGCTCTTGTGTTGTCAACGTCGTCAACAACCGAGAGGAACAAGGAGATGACTGTACGTGGAGAGGATGACAGTAGGGACCCACCAGCGTCATGGCAGTACGCAAGCAAGTGCCTCTATAGTACAAGCCCAAAAATATGGTTCCGCCTAATGGTTGGACATCTGGGGCTCACGCCATTGTCAACGTAGTCAATAAACGAGAGAATTACACTACGAGTGGCTCACACCAGGGACCCAGCAAGTCGTGCAGTTTTTTTTGAGGAACAAGCAGTTATTATTTATACTAGTTTTAGCGACGGATCAGGGTAACAACGGGGCTGTGCGGGGGCTGTGGCCCATCTAGCCAGGGTTTTATTTATGTTTACCACATCATGAGCCCAGTTGTGTTTTTTTCTTGCTGAAAATGGATAGCCCAGTTCTTTTTTTTAAAGAAATACCCAAACAAGGCCTACTTGCTTTATCGGCCCTGCTGGGCTGCAAATCTTTCAAGAAGAGGAGAGTTTTATTCGGTTTGCCCAAAAATGGGCTGTACATTTTTAAAACACAACAAACCGGGAATTAGTTTCAATTTTTTTCATTACAAGATCTTAAATTCCATTGATTTTTATGCGTGGACAATTATTAGGATTTTATATTTATATAAATTATTTTTCAAAATAGTTTGAATGTGAATCGATATTTCTGGATTAAAAACAGTTGACCGCACCGAAATATGCAAAATTTCGTATACTTTTTAAACGTGGCCACAATATGGGGTGTGATGCTAACAAAAAGAAGATGGGCTCCAAAAAAATTCTTAAGAATTAGCAAATGGGCCGTACATTATTAGAAATAATGGCAGATGGGATGTATGCTGTTTTCCACAGATTTGAGGGCTGACTTGTGCACCTACTACAGGTTGACGCGTATGCTTTCATAAAAAAAGATTGACGCACACGCAACGCCCTGTCAACTTAGTCAACACACGAGAGTAGTGACTGTTGGATGTCCATCCAACGGCTGTTGTGCTTCTTCAATCTCTGCTCTTCATGCTCAAGCCGCTCAAACAAGCGTCGGCGGGACTGCCTGCTCCCTCCTCCCGCGGCCGGCTATGCTGCCGCGCAGGCCTCACGGCCCCACCGTACTCCCATCGCTGGCCTAGTCATCCCTATACTCAACCACACATGCTGTTATTCTCCGACGATGGCAGACGAACTAGTAAACCCTCGTACTCCTCCGCGTGGGAAACAACTGCCGAGTATTCCCTGGCTCCGTGTCGTTCCCTTCCTAGGCCTCGCCGTCGTCCACCGCCCTGGTGCTCTCGGCGCGGCCTGGTCAACGTGGTCAATGAACGACATCCATCGGAAGTGGACTGTACGTGGAGAGGCTGACAGCTGGGTTCACGGCCACAAGCAAGGAAATGCCTCCTTATTACGCGCAAAATAATGATTCCTCCACCTGACAGGTAGGACCCATAGGAAGGGCCTCTGTATTTCGCGAAAAAAACATTCCCCCCGCTGACAAGTCGTACCCACCAGCTATATCTTCGCACGCAAGGAAGTGCCTCCTTATTATGCCCAAAAAAATGAATACCCCCCTGCTAGCTGGGACCCACCATATTGTTGGGCTGACTTGTGGGCCTACTAAGTTGACAGGGACGAAGAGCTTTGTCAACTTAGTCAATACTCCAGTGACCATATGATGTCCATCCAACGGCCATAGTGCTTCTTCAACCTCTGGTCTTCTTGGTCCAGCCGCCCAAAGCAGCGCCGGTCGTGCCGCCTGCTCCTGCCTCCCGTGGCCGGATATGCTACCGCGAAGGCCTCACCGTCCCCATACTACTCCCACCACTGGCCAGGCCATCCCTCCACTCACCCACACCCCCTGTTATTCTGCGGCGACGGCAGCCTCACACCGCAGCCGAACCAGTGAACGCTCATACTCCTCTCCGCGTGGGCATCCACTGCCGCATCTTGCATGGCTCCGCATCGTCCCCTTCCTAGGCCTCACTGTCGTCCACCGCCGTGGTGCTCTCGGCGTGGCGTGGTCAATGTGGTCAACGACCAACTTCCATCAGAAGAGTACTGTACGTGGAGAGGCTGACAGCTGGGTCCACGGCAGCCGCAAGGAAGTGCCTCCTTATTACGCGGAAAATAATTATTCCTCCACCTCACAACGGGGACCCACCGGACGGGCCACCAGTATTTTGTGAAAAAATTGTTTCCCCCTGACTGCTGGGACCCACCGGACAGGCCACCGAATTTCGTGAAAAAAACGTTCCCCCCGCTGTCAGCTCGGATCCACCGGAAGTGCCTCCTTATTACGCACAAAAAAAAATGAATACTCCCCCGGCTAGCTGGGACCCACCTTGCTGGGAGGCTGACTTGTGGGCCTACTAAGTTGACGCGGATGAAGGGCTCAATATGAACGATTCTAGCTCCAGTGACCATACGATGTCCATCCAACGGCCGTAGTGCTTCTTCAACCTCTGGTCTTCTTGCTCTAGCCGCCCAAAGCAGCGCCGATCGTGCCGCATGCTCCTGCCTCCCGTGGCCGGCTGTGTTGCCGCAAAGGCCTCACCGCCCCTACTATTCCCACCGCTGGCCAGGCCCTGCGGCGACGGTAGCCTCACACCACAGCCGAACTAGTGAACCCTCGTAGCCCTCTCCGCGCGGGCTTCCGCTGCCGCGTCGTCCCCTTCCTAGGCCGCGCTGTCGTCCACCGCCGTGGTGCTCTCCACGCGGCGTGGTCAACGTGGTCAAGGAATGACTTCCATCGAAAGAGTACTATACGTGGAGAGGCTGACAGCTGGGTCCACGACCACAACCCAGTTTTTTTGTGATTTGCCAAGTAAGTCGCTTTGTCAGGCCTGTTGGGCTGCAAATCTTTCAAGACGAGGAGAGCTTTCATTCGGCTGGACGAGAAAATGGCCCATCAATAATGAGAAATGGGTTGTACATTTTTAAAACACATCAAACCGGCAATTAGTTTCAAATATCTTTTTTTTTTCATTTCAAGATTTTAAATTACATTAATTTTTATGTGTGGAGAATTTGTTGGATTTTATATTGATATACAATTATTTTTAAAATCAATTTGAATGTGAGTCAAAATTTCGGGATTAAAAACAGTTCGGACCGCACCGAAATATGCAAAATTTTGTACATTTTTTAACCGTTGCCACAATATGGGCTGTAATGCTAACAAAAAGAATATGGGCTCCCAAAAAAACCTTAAGAATTAGCAAATGGGCTGTAAATTATTAGAAATAATGGCAGATGGGTTGTATGCTGTTTTCTACAGATTTGAGGCTTTCCTAAAAAAAGGTTGACGCACAAGCACTGACTGTTGGATGTCCATCCAACGGCCGTCGTGCTTCTTCAATCTCTGCTCTTCCTGCTCTAGCCGCTCAAACAAGTGCCGGCGGGACTGCCTGCTCCCTCCTTCTCGCGGCCGGCTGTGCTACCGCGCAGGCCTCACCTCCCGATCGTACTCCCATCGCTGGCCTAGCCTTCCCTCTACTCACCCACACCTGCTGTTATTCTCCGGTGACGGCAGACGGACCAGTAAACCCTTGTAAAGTCGTACCCCTCTCTGCGTGGGAAAAAACTGCCGAGTCTTTCCTGCCTCCGTGTCGTCCCCTTCCTAGGCCTCGCCGTCGTCCACCGCCCTGGTGCTCTCGGTGTGGCGTGGTCAACGTGGTCAAGGAATGACTTCCATCGGACGTGGACTGTACGTGGAGAGGCTGACAGCTGGGTCCATGGCCGCAGCAAGGAAGTGCCTCCTTATTACACGAAAAATAATGATTCCTCCACCTAACAGCTGGGACCCACCGGACGGGCCACTGTATTTTTTTCGTTCGGCCCAAAATGTCACGGATGTGTCTTTTTTTGTAGTGCTTGCAGGTGTACCTGGAGATGTTGTTAAGAAGAAGGTCTTCCCTTTATCTTTGAAGGGAGACGCATCGACATGGTATAGGCTATGTGATGATATGGGGTCTTGGAATTACAAACGATTGAAATTGAAATTTCATCAGAAGTTTTATCCTATGCATCTTGTTCACCGTGATCGCAATTACATATATAATTTTTGGCCTCACGAAGGAGAAAGCATCACTCAAGCTTGGGGGAGGCTTAAATCAATGTTATATTCATGCCCCAATCATGAGCTCTCAAGAGAAATCATTATTCAAAATTTTTATGCTCGGCTTTCTGATAACAATCGCACCATGCTTGATACTTCTTTTGCTGGCTCTTTTATGATGAAGACTATTGAATTCAAATGGGATTTATTGGAAAGAATTAAACGCAACTCTGAAGATTGGGACCTCGACAAAGGTAAGGAGTCAGGTATGACACCTAGTTTTGATTGTGTTAAATCTTTTATGGACATCGATATTTTTTGTAAATTTAGCACTAAATATGGACTTGACTCTGAGATAGTAGCTTATTTCTGTGAATCTTTTGCTACTTATGTCGATATCCCCAAGGAGAAGTGGTTTAAATATCATCCTCCCATAGAAGTAAAAGTAGCTGCACCTATTAAAGTTGAAGAAAAGATTGTCACTTATAGTGATCCTATTGTTCCTACTGCATATGTTGAGAAACCACCTTTTCCTGTTAGGATAAAGGATCATGCTAAATCTTCAACTGTGGTTTGTAAAAGCAATATTAAAACATATACACCTCCTGAGCAAGTTAAAGTTGAACCTAATATTGCTATTATTAAAGATCTCTTGTCTGATAATATTGATGGGCATGTTATTTATTTCTGTGATGAAACTGATAGAATTGCTAAACCCTGTGCTAAAGATAAACCTAGACCTGTGGTAGGCATGCCTGTTATTTCTGTTAAAATAGGAGATCATTGTTATCATGGCTTATGTGATATGGGTGCCAGTGCTAGTGCAATACCTATTAGTCTATATAGAGAAATCATGCATGATATTGCACCTGTTGAGTTAGAGGATATTGATGTCACAATTAAACTTGCCAATAGAGATACTATTTCACCAATGGGAATTGTTAGAGATGTTAAAGTCTTGTGTGGGAAAACTAAATATCCTGCTGATTTTCTTGTTCTTGGTTCCTCACAAGATTGCTTTTGTCCCATTATATTTGGTAGACCCTTCCTGAACACTGTTAATGCTACCATAGATTGCAAAAGGGATGTTGTTACTATCGATTTAGATGATATGACTCATGAATTTAATTTTTCTAAATTTAGTAGACAACACCGTGAAGAAGAATTACCTAGTAAGGATGAAATTATTGGTCTTGCTTCTATTGCCGTACCTTCTAGTGATCCTTTAGAACAATATCTGCTAGACCATGAAAATGATATGTTTATGAATGAAAGAAGGGAATTGGATGAAGTATTCTTTAAATAGGAACCTATTCTAAAAAACAATTTACCTGTTGAAATCTTAGGGGATCCTCCTCCACCCAAGGGTGATCCCGTGTTTGAGCTTAAACCGTTATCTGATACTCTTAAATATGCTTATCTTGATGTGAAAAAGATATATCCTGTTATTATTAGTGCTAACCTTTCAGAGCATGAGGAAGAGAGATTATTGAAAACTCTGAAGAAGCACCGTGCTGCTATCGGGTATACTCTTGATGATCTTAAGGGCATTAGTCCCACTCTATGTCAACATAAAATTAATTTGGAAGAAGATGCTAAACCAGTTCATGATCATCAACGACGGTTGAATCCTAAAATGAAAGAAGTGGTAAGAAAGGAAATACTAAAGCTCCTTGAGGCAAGTATAATCTATCTCGTTGCTGATAGTCAGTGGGTAAGTCCTGTCCATTGTGTCCCTAAGAAGGGAGGTATTACTGTTGTTCCTAATGATAAAGATGAATTGATCTCGCAAAGAATTATTACAGGTTATAGGATGGTAATTGATTTCCGCAAATTAAATAAGGCAACTAAAAAGGATCATTACCCCTTACCTTTTATCGATCAAATGCTAGAAAGATTATCCAAACATACACATTTTTGCTTTCTAGATGGTTATTCTGGTTTCTCTCAAATACCTGTGTCAGCCAAAGATCAATCAAAGACTACTTTTAAATGCCCTTTTGGTACTTTTGCTTATAGACGTATGCCTTTTGGTTTATGTAATGCACCTGCTACCATTCAAATATGCATGATGGCTATATTCTCTGACTTTTGTGAAAGGATTTCTGAGGTTTTCATGGACGATTTCTCTGTCTATGGATCTTCTTTTGATGATTGCTTGAGCAACCTTGATCAAGTTTTGCAGAGATGTGAAGAAACTAATCTTGTATTGAATTGGGAAAAGTGCCACTTTATGGTTAATGAAGGTATTGTCTTGGGGCACAAAGTTTCTGAAAGAGGTATTGAAGTTGATAAAGCCAAAGTTGATGCTATTGAGAAGATGCCATGTCCCGAGGACATCAAAGGTATAAGAAGTTTCGTTGGTCATGCCAGATTTTATAGGAGGTTCATTAAGGACTTCTCAAAAATTTCTCGACCTCTGACTAATTTATTACAAAAAGATATACCATTTGTCTTTGATGATGATTGTGTAGAAGCATTTGAAATACTTAAGAAAGCATTAATCTCTGCACCTATTGTTCAGCCACCTGATTGGAATTTACCATTTGAAATTATGTGTGATGCTAGTGATTATGCTATAGGTGCTGTTCTAGGACAAAGAGTTGATAAGAAATTAAATGTTATTCAATATGCTAGTAAAACCCTAGACAACGCTCAAAGAAATTATGCTACTACTGAAAAAGAATTCTTAGCGGTTGTATTTGCTTGTGATAAGTTTAGACCTTATATTGTTGATTCTAAAGTAATTATTCACACTGATTATGCTGCTATTAAATATCTCATGGAAAAGAAAGATGCTAAACCTAGACTTATTAGATGGGTTCTCTTGCTATAAGAATTTGATTTGCATATTGTTGATAGAAAGGGAGCTGAGAACCCCATTGCAGACAACTTGTCTAGGTTAGAAAATGTGCTTGATGACCCACTTCGTATTGATGATAGCTTTCCTGATGAGCAATTAAATGTCATAAATGCTTCTCATACTGCTCCATGGTATGCTGATTATGCTAATTACATTGTTGCTAAGTTTATACCACCTAGTTTCACATACTAGCAAAAGAAAAAGTTCTTCTATGATTTGAGGCATTACTTTTGGGATGACCCACATCTTTATAAAGAAGGAGTAGATGGTGTTATTAGATGTTGTGTACCTGAGCATGAACAGGAACAGATCCTACGCAAGTGTCACTCCGAAGCTTATGGAGGACACCAGGCTGGAGATAGAACTGCACATAAGGTATTGCAATCTGGTTTTTATTGGCCTAATCTCTTCAAGGATGCCCGTAAGTTTGTCTTATCTTGTGATGAATGTCAAAGAATTGGTAATATTAGTAAACGTCAAGAAATGCCTATGAACTATTCACTCGTTATTGAACCATTTGATGTTTGGGGCTTTGACTATATGGGACCCTTTCCTTCCTCTAATGGATATACACATATTTTAGTTGCTGTTGATTACGTTACTAAGTGGGTAGAAGCTATTCCAACTAGTAGTGCTGATCATAAAACTTCTATTAAAATGCTTAAAGAAGTTATTTTTCCAAGATTTGGAGTCCCTAGATATTTAATGACTGCTGGTGCTTCACATTTTATTCATGGTGCTTTCCGTAAAATGCTTGCTAAATATGATGTTAACCATAGAATTGCATCTCTTTATCATCCTCAGTCTAGTGGTCAAGTAGAATTGAGTAATAGAGAGCTCAAATTAATTTTGCAAAAGACTATTAATAGATCTAGAAAAATTGGTCCAAGAAACTTGATGATGCATTATGGGCCTATAGAACTACATATAAAAATCCTATGGGTATTTCTCCGTATAAAATGGTTTATGGAAAAGCATGTCACTTACCTCTCGAACTAGAACACAAAGCATATTGGGCTATTAAAGAACTCAATTATGATTTCAAACTTGCCGGTGAGAAGAGGTTATTTGATATTAGCTCACTTGATGAATGGAGAACCCAAGCCTATGAAAATGCCAAGTTGTTTAAAGAAAAAGTTAAAAGATGGCATGACAAAAGGATACAGTAGCGTGAGTTTAATGTAGGTGATTATGTATTGCTATACAACTCTCTTTAAGATTTTTTGTAGGAAAACTTCTCTCTAAATGGAAAGGTCCTTATGTTATCGAGGAGGTCTATCGTTCTGGCGCCATAAAAATCAACAACTTCGAAGGCACAAATCCGAAGGTGGTGAACGGTCAAAGAATCAAACATTATATCTCAGGTATTCCCATAAATGTTGAAACCAATATTATTGAAACCGTAACCCCGTAGGAATACATAAGGGACACTTTCCGGAACGTTTCAGACTCCGAAAAGGAATAGGTATGTGGTACGGTAAGTAAACCGACTCCAAAACAGTTTTTAAGGCAATATTTCTCCGTTTTGGAATATTTAGAAAAATAGAAAAATAAGTAGCAGTCCGGGAAGGACACGAGGGCTCCATGAGGGTGGATGGCGCGCCCTACCCTCCTAGGCGCGCCCCCTACCTCGTGGGCACCTCGTGTGCTCTCCAGACTCCGTTTTCGTACACGACACGTATTTTGGTCAGTAAAAATTCATTATATAATCTCCTAGAGGTTTTGACTCCCGTATCACGCAATTATCCTCTGTTTTGTGTTTCAAGCTGTTGCTGCTGCAGATTAGAGCAAGATGTCTTCGCAAGAGTCAGTCGAGGAGAGCTGGGTGTCTCACCCGTCACCGAGATCAATGACAAACAACAATGTTGACCTCTTTGGGCCAGCAACGGAGGAAGAGATGGAGGCCGAATTGAAGAGGATAGATGCCATGGAAGAGGATCAAGAAGTCACTTCCGAGCTGGATTCACAATGGGAGAACTGCAGAGCTCGGCTATTCCAAACTCGGTTATCCCTTCCAATGTTAGATTTCTTTCTTATGAGAATATGAAAAAGAGTGTCACTGGTTCTCCCGCAGCTATGCAGCACCCTTGGGTGCAGGGAGCTTTGGCTGTTACAGGAAAAATCCGAAAGGAAATAATGGACCTCAAGCAGCAAGTCAATAAGCTCGAGGAGGAGAATCGTATCCTGAGGGGCATCATCGCCAAGAACATCACATCACCACCCACGAAAAGAGAGACATAATCACATGGGTATGGGCACTCCCCTTGGCAACTGCCAAGCTTGGGGGAGTGCCCCGGTATCGTATCACCATCACTTTTATATTTACAGTTTTTCTTAGTTTGATCCTTTTGGTAATATCTTGATCTAGTAGAATAAAAGCTCTTAGTATGATCTAGTCGTGAGTTTTACTTTATAATTCTTCTATGTAATCGAGTCCGTGAGCTATATAATAAAGATTAGTGTTGAGTCAAGGGCTTGATTATTTTGCCATGATCCTAAGGGAATAAAAGAAAAGAGAAAGAAATAAAAAGAAACATAGTTTTGGTCATCGTTGCAGTTAATGGGAAGTAATAAAGAAAGAGAGGTCTTCACATATAGATATACTATCTTGGACATCTTTTATGATGGTGAGCACTCATTAAAATATGACATGCTAAAAGAGTTGACGTTGGACAAGGAAGACAACATAATGGGTTATGTTTTCTTACATCTAAGATAAATTATATTGTCATGGATCATCCAACATGGTTGAGCTTGCCTTTCCCCCACATGCTAGCCAAATTCATTGCACCAAGTAGAGATACTACTTGTGCTTCCAAACACCCTTAAACCAGTTTTGCCATGAGAGTCCACCATACCTACCTATGGATTGAGTAAGATCCTTCAAGTAAGTTGTCATCGGTGCAAAGCAATAAAAATTGCTCTCTAAATATGTATGACTTATTAGTGTGGGAGAAAATAAGCTTTATACGATCATGTGATATGGATGAAATGTTGGGGAACGTAGCAATAATTCAAAAATTTCCTACGTGTCACCAAGATCAATCTAGGAGATACTAGCAACGAGAGAGAGGGAGTGCATCTTCATACCCTTGAAGATCTCTAAGCGGAAGCGTTACAAGTACACGGTTGGTGGAGTCATACACGCAACGATTCGGATCGCGGTCGATTCCGATCTAAGCGCCGAACAACGGCGCCTCCGCGTTCAACACACGTACAGCCCGGTGACGTCTCCCGTGCCTTGATCCAGCAAGGAGAGAGGGAGAGGTTGGGGAAGACTCCGTCTAGCAGCAGCACGATGGCGTGGTGATGGTGGAGGAGCGTGGCACGCCAGCAGGGCTTCGCCAAGCACTGCAAGAGACGAGGAGGGAGAGGGGTAGGGCTGCGCCAAGAGGGAGAGAGACTCGTGTGTTGGGCAGCCCCAAAACCCCCACTATTTATAGGAGGAGGGGAGGAGGGTGCACCCCCTCTAGGGTTCCCACCCCTAGGGGGGCGGCAGCCCTAGATGGGATGGAGGGGGGCGGCCAAGAGGGGGAGAGGGGGGGCGCGCCCTAGGGTGGGCCTTAGGCCCATCTACGCCTAGGGTTTCCCCCTTCTCCTCCTAGCTGCGCCTTGGGCCCTGGTGGGAGGCGCACCAGCCCACTTAGGGGCTGGTCCCTTCCCACTCTTGGCCCATGCAAGCCTCCGGGGCTGGTGGCCCCTCCCGGTGGACCCCCGGAACCCTCCTGTGGTCCCGGTACATTACCGGTGACGCCCAAAACACTTCCGGTGGTCAAAACCTCACTTCCTATATATTATTCTTTACCTCCGGACCATTCTGGAACTCCTCGTGATGTCCTGGATCTCATCCGGGACTCCGAACAACATTCGGTAACCACGTACAAACTTTCCCTATAACCCTAGCGTCATCGGACCTTAAGTGTGTAGACCCTACGGGTTCGGGAATCATGCAGACATGACCGAGACAACTCTCCAGCCAATAACCAACAGTGGGATCTGGATACCCATGTTGGCTCCCACATGTTCCACAATGATCTCATCAGATGAACCACGATATCGAGGATTCAAGCAATCCCGTATACAATTTCCTTTGTCAATCAGTACGTTACTTGCCCGAGATTCGATCGTCGGTATCCCAATACCTCGTTCAATCTCGTTACCAGCAAGTCACTTTACTCGTTCCGTAATGCATGATCCTGTGACCAACTACTTAGTCACAATGAGCTCATTATGATGATGCATTACCGAGTGGGCCCAGAGATACCTCTCCGTCATACGGAGTGACAAATCGTAGTCTCGATTCGTGCCAACCCAACAGACACTTTCGGAGGTACTTGTAGTGCACCTTTATAGCCACCCAGTTACGTTGTGATGTTTGGTGCACCCAAAGCATTCCTATTGTCGGGGGTTTTGTGCGACATATGCCAGCGGATGGCTTATCATGGTGGGGGCGAGTAGAACGTCACCGGTGCCTGGAAACGGGATGAGGCGAAGACATGCACGCCGGCGAATCTTACCCAGCTTCAGGGCTCTCCGGGGAGATAATACCCCTACTGCTGCTCTGCAGGGTCTCCGCATGATCACTATGGCCAAGTGTCTACACAGTTGCTCCTTGAGCTGTTTCTTAGAGGTAGGACAGGGCAAGGCTAGCTCTCTCCTTCTATCTGGTATGGTCTAGAGCTACTGGGTTCCAACCCTTTGCATGGGTGCCCTGGGGGGTTTATATAGGCCTACCCCCCAGGGGTACAATGGTAATTCGTCTGGGCGCGGGCCCAGCCGTCAGTGCCTTTGGCCTCCGATTTCTCCGCCGACTGCTGGGGCCCGCCGATTGGTGGGCCCCGCCGACTAGTCTGGTACGGAGCCGACAGGCCGCGTCCGCCGCGGGCGGGTCTTGCCGGCTGCTGATTACTATAGCCGTGCTTCTGATGACGCGGGCTTGGTCATGGGGTCGTGGAAACAGTCCCGCCGCCTGGCGGGCAATCACTATTGCCACTCCGCATCACATGTTGATTAATGGTGCATGGGGCCCAGGGGAGGGCTCGGCCAACTCCCCGGGCCGACTCCTGACGGATCCGACTGGCGGTCCTCTCGCCGTCTCCTAGGGTCTCACTGACTGGTGGGACCTGCTGCTTCCGGGCCATTCAGACAAGCTGTCGTGGGCGCAGGACTCGGTACTGTGGTGCTGATGTCAGGGCCGGCAGTGCAATAGTGCCACGCCGCACAGAGATCTTCCCGAGTACGGCGTGCTGTGGCCATGCCTGCCCTTGGTAAGGGGCGGGAGTGGGCTTCACTGTAGCCACGCCCCTGCCCCGTCCCCTTCGATGAGGTCATGGGTTTGTTGGAGTCGCCGGCCGACTCCCCAAAGCCGGCTTCTCTGGAAGTCGTCCCTAGGACTCGGCCGTGAGCGGGCAGTCGGACGCCCTGCCGTCGACTCCTCAGGAGGCGGCTCTTCGCCCTGGGGTCTTGAGGGGCGCAGCCTGCCCCGATCTCTTGAGAGGTTATGGGACTCGGGTTGGCCTACCCGTGGCCCATTACTCCGACAGTAGTCTCCGAAGCTAGTGAGGCGCCGCGGGCGATCGGCCGAGAAGCCTCAGCAGTTTCTCTTTCTGGGTGCTCAACACATGGTCTTGGATTGACTTCTGTCGGGCCGTCTAGAAGGAGTCGGACTTGCTCAACTCGGACTCACTCAATTCCGACTTGCTCAGTATTTCGAACGTTGCGGCGGGATTTTAAGTGGCGTGCTAGCTAAGCCTCCAGGCCGCCGCCCGTTCTTGGCCTGTCACGCGAGGGCACATGGCCAGGCCGTCCTGCCAGCCTACGCGTGCGATGGGACAGGCCCATAGGCGGGGCCCGCCACTACCGCGCCTCGGCGCCCGAGCGGATCCGCTGCGGCCCCGGTGGACGGTTGGGATTCTCGCGCGCAGTAACTTTACGTGGATCATGGGGGTTGTGGGGTTGTGGGCGCAGTAAATCCCCACGTCCGCCCCCTCAGCTTCGCAGCCCACGGGGCTATAAGTAGGGGGAAGAGGGGGGCACGCGCGCCCCTCCTTCCCACTACTCCTTGTTCTCTTCCTCCTTGCTGCTCCTCGCTCTCCTCCTTCCTCTTCTCTTCTTCGCTCCGCCGCACGCCCAAGCTCCGGCGAACGCTGCGACGACAGCTCGCGATGAGTTCTTCCTCCGCTGCCGCGCCTCCCCCAGTGCGCTCCGGCACCTGGGACGGTTCAGAAGTTCATGAAGACCACATTGAGTTCCTCCGCCGGACCCATCAGCTTCCCGGCGAGGATCGCGTGCAGGTGCGTCTTGCGCCGGAGGGGGAGATTTCCCCCGCACCGCAGGAGGGCGAGCGGGTCATCTTCCGCTCGCACTGCCTACGCGGGCTGGGGCTGCCGACGAGCAGTTTTTTCCGGTCCTTCCTAGAGTTCTACGGTCTCCAGCCGCACCACCTCACCCCCAACAGAGTGGTGCTGCTGTCCGCCTTCGTGGCCCTGTGCGAAGGCTTCCTCGGACTCCTCCCCACCCTCGAGCTCTGGGGGGAGTTCTTCTTCTCCAAGCTTGGCACCTAGGCCGCGGGCATGCCGGCTCAGTGCGGCGCCTTCATCGTCGTGCGAAGGTCGGGGGCCGACAATCCCTTCCCCTCCATCTCACTGATAAAGTCGGTGAAGATGTGGCAGAGATCCTACTTCTACGTCAGGAACGTCGCCATGAGGGGCGACTGGGTCAACCTGCCGGCTTTTGAAGCCGGCCCGCCGGCTGGGAGACTGCGCAACTGGTCATACCGGGCCAGGTCGCTGACACCTGCGGGAGCCGGCGCCATCACGCGACTCTAAGTGCTGACGCAGTCGGAGGGTCTGACTAGTCCGGACCTGCTGGCCGCCTTCGTTTCACGCCGAGTTCTCCCACTCCAAGGCCGCCCTCACATGATATGCCAGATGAGCGGGCACCGCGACCCGAGTCGGATGTGCACCAAGGACATGCCTCACGAAGAGGTGGCCTTCATGGTGAACTACCTCTCGGACAGCAGGCTCCTGGAGGACTGGCGATTCGGCAAGGAGCCGTACTCCCGCGCCAACCCCCCGCCCGTGGTGAGTCGCCTTTCTTTTATTTCTTTAGATTGTCTTCTTCTTGCCGAGTTTTGTTTTGACCAGTCGGCTTTGGTTAGAATCCCCTTCTTCACCCACCAGCTGGCACCTCGGGGCCAGCCCGTGAGTTCCTCGCCGACCGGGCGGAGAGCGACGTCGACGACTCTAATCTGGGGGCGGCGGCTCTGGAAGACGACGCCGAGGGAGGAGGAGGAGGGACAGCAGGCGACTTCAGGCCTTTGGCTACCTTCGCCGACTGGCCTGAAGACAACGCCGAGGGAGAAGTCGCCCCTCGCCATCAGCCGGGAGCCAGCCAGCCTGGCGCGGGCTCTTCTACCGCGCCGGGCGCTCCAGGCGGCGGGAAGAAGCGCAGGGCCGTGCCGACCTTGTTCGGCAGTCGGCCGAAGAAGCCCAAGGGCTCGGCTGTGGCGACCCGACGGGACGAGGCAGCCACGAAGGCCACCGGCTTCCGTAAGGAAGTGAAGAAGCCGCCGTTGGTCTCCGCGTAAGTATTCTGTCTTCAAAGTTTTATTCTTTCTTCGTGATTTGTCTGAGTCTCTGCTTGCCCCTCTTGCTTCAGGGCTCCCCTCTCTCTTGAGCGGGTCGCCGCCGGCTCCGTCATGGGGTCAGCGGAGATGTCTGCCACCACTCGGCGGATTGACCCCGCTGCTGACCTCCGGGAGGCGACAGAGCGGAATGCACAGGAGAAGTGCAACGAAGAAGAGGCCCTCCGCTTGGAGAAGGCGGAGGCCGACAGGGTGGAGGCCTCCGCTAAGAAAAAACTAGCGGAGGACGAAGCGGCCACCGCGGCGAAGCAGCGGGCTGAGGAAGCCGCACGCCACCGATCGGCAGTGCTCGTCACCCCGTTGAACTCTGCGCCGCCGCCTCCAGAGTTCACGGGGCCAACTAGAGAAGCCGGCGGGGAGAACCCCGTCGAGGAGAGGGAAGGCGGCGACCCCTCTACTCCGGACGCGAACGTTCCGCCGCCGCCTCCGCTGCCGTTTGAAGGCGCGCAAGGCGAGCAGCCAGCCAACCCTTCGGTGCCGCCGACCGAAGACGAGGCCGTGGCGAGGCTACTCCTCCAAGTCGGCTCGCCAACGCACCGTCGTCTGGAGAAGGCGACTTTAGCACCCCGCCCCCTGGAAGCCGGCACCGCCAGCTCGGCGGCCCCAGACGCCGAAGCGACGAGCACCGCACCTATTGGGTGGGTGCGAGGAGGCGGCACAGGGCCGCTGAACCGGGCGCTCCTGGACGTCCAGGCGAAGCTCCGTGCTGAGGGCGACGCTCTCCAGAGTTGCACCAAGGCGTTCCTAGCGTCGCGGGCAGCCATCCGGGTATGTTTTTTTTCCTTTGGTCTTTGTTTTCTTGTTCCTCTCTGTGGGGGCGCGCCAGCGCACCCACTGGGTGTAGTCCCCGAGTTTCGGGCCGGCTGCTGAGCAGGCGGCCCGGAACTCCAATTGATGAACTTCTGGGTACTAACTTTGTCTGAAATGCTTGTCACAGGATTACCACAACCTCCGCGTCACTGCCTTCAACCGTAATGTTGAAGAGCTGGGCAAGCGGACCGCCGACTTGGCGGAGAGCCGGAGTAAGTCCTTTTTTCTTCTCTGCAGGGGCACGCTAGTGCACCCGCGGGCTGTAGTCCCTGAGATTCGGGCCGACTGCTGAGCAGTCGGGCCGGATCTCCCCGGCGACCTACTTTATTGACGACTGTTATCTTTCTTCCTTTTCTTCAGGAGCCAACGCTGCTCTTCAACAGCAGCTGAGCGAAGCCAACTCCGCCCTGCGCGTCAAAGGGAAGGAGTGCAGCAGGCTCGCCACAGAGCGCGATCTGCTGGCCACTCAGTTGGCAGAGCAGAAGGAGCTACTTGTGAAGTCGCAGAGGGAGGCGGAGGAGACGGAAACCGCCCTCTTGGCCGAGTTAGCGAGCGAGCTCTCCTCCTGGCCTAACAAGGAGGCGCTGCTGTCCTCTGGCTTCCACGAGATTGAAGACATCGTTGATGGTGAGTCTCTTTATTTTCTTTCTTCGAGCTGCCGATTTAAATCGTGCCGACTCCTGGTTTTTGACTAGCTTCCTCGTTTCTTCGCATCTTTGCAGACTTCTTCCCTGGGCAGTCGCAGGCCGCCATCCAAGCCATCGAGGCCGACCGTGAAAGTCAGAGGGCGGAGGGCGCAGAGATCGCCGCCGATGCCCCCCGAACTCTTGACGAGCACATCCTGAGCATTGAGGCTTGCCTCCGGCCGGCTCACCGGATGCTGCGCCGGCTTCAGCGCGTCGGTGCCCAGGCGATTGCCGCCCTTTGGCCAGATATGCAGGCTCCGCGCACCCCCAGCCTGACGGCCAACTGGCTGGAGGTCGCGGCTGGTCGTCTTGAGGCCTGGAAGGGCTCTTCGGCCTAGGCTGGAGCGCGCCGGGCCTTGGAGTTCGTCAAGGCGTGGTACCCGGGGCTGGATCTAGACCGGTTGGCCACGCTTCGGTCGGAGGCCCAGCCGGAGCTGGCGGCTGCGGAAGATGCCCTCGTCAAACATGCTGCGGTGATCGCCGAGTACACCGACACCAGCATCTTCGTCCCCGAGCGGTCTGAAGACGGCGAGGAGGTACCGCCGGAGTGGTTTGGGATGAACCCAGACTACGGCGAAGACTCGGCGGAGGTGATTGGCTCCAGCGTCGAGGAGGAGGACGAGGCGGAGGATGGAGGCGAGGCGGAGGCACCAGAAGATGGAGCAGACGGCCAGCCTCAGCCCGACCGTGCCTCCAGCAACGAGCCGCGTGCGACCGAGTCGACTGCCGCCGGAGGTGATCAAGCCGAGACTAGCCAGCCGGCTGCCCTGACGCCTGACGCTGGCGCCTCCTCCGACCCTCCGAATCCGTCTGCTGCCTCCTAAGGTGCCGCTGTATCTTTTATTTTATCTGCTTCAGTAGTCTTTGAAGAACTTGTTAATTCGCACAATTCCACCCGCGGGGTGTATTTTGAACCTCTACTCGACAATTTGGCCAAGGGCCTATGTTATGTAAATATATATATCTATCTTTTCTTGCTCATTGTTCTTTTGGCCTTTTTCCTTTGCCGCTTTCTCTTAGTTGCCTGCCTTGCCAATCGGACAGCCGCTCTGCGGACTGTTGCTGGATCAAGTGCTAGGCTACTTTGGGAAAGCAAGTACTTAGCCGAGTTCAAGATTTTTTTTGAGCAAGTTGGATAGGAAGCGGCAGTTCGACTATCCGAGAGTCAGTTTGCGAGAAAGGCTGGAAGCCGTCTTGAGCTATGTTTTATGCTTTGAGTCCTTAGCCATTTTTCATGCGAATGCCCATTCTACCTTACTGCTGCCCACTGTACAGTCGCTCTGCGAGCCGCGGCTTCTGACAGGAGACGGTTTGGGCGTTTACACACTACTTGTCCGACTGTAGGAAGCATTTCATAGTGCAAGGCGGCATGTCCCCAGGCCGATTTGTCGAGCCCGGTGCCAAACAGCATAAAAAGGAGTAACATACTTGCAGTCATAATTTTTATCATATAGACAAAAGAGGGCAGTCCCCGAGCTCGCCTCGGGGGGCCCGAAGTCTTGGTTCTTTAATACAAAAGGTAGCATGGTACATACTGCATCAGCTGTAAAACCTTTGGAGGAGATTTGCATTCCATGGCCGCTCTGTCTCCTTGCCGGAGTCGTCCCTCTTGCATGCTCGGGGCTTCTGAGCGTCGATCAGGTAGTAGGAATCGTTGCCCAGTACTTTGCTGATGATGAAAGGGCCTTCCCAAGGCGCCGACAGCTTGTGCTGGCCGGCTGTTCGCTGGATCAGCCGGAGCACAAGGTCGCCTTCTTGGAAAGATCTTGGCCTGACCTTCCTATTGTGGTACCAGCGCAGGCTCTGCTGGTAGATTCTGGACTGGCTGAGTGCCAACAGCCGGCCCTCTTCCAGCAGATCGACGCCGTCTTGTCGTGCTTCTTCTGCTTCCTCCTTGGTGTACATGGTGACTCGTGGGGAGTCGAACTCTATGTCCGTTGGGATGACGGCTTCGGCACCATGGACGAGGAAGAAGGGCGTGAAGCCGGTTGACTTGTTTGGAGTCGTGCGCAGACTCCAGAGGACGGCTAGCAGCTCGTCGAGCCAACAACTAGCCGAGCACTCCAGAGGCTCGATCAACCGAGGCTTGATGCCGGACAGGATGAGCCTGTTTGCTCGCTCCACTTGGCCGTTTGACTGCGGGTGGGCGACGGACGCTAGGTCCAGTCGGATGCCCTGTGTTGCGCAGAAACGGGCCAAGGCGCCTTTGGCAAAATTTGTGCCGTTGTCGGTGATGATGCTGTGTGGTATGCCGTACAGAATTGTGATATCGGTGATGAAAGTCACGGCAGTCGGACCGTTCAGTTTCTTAATTGGCTTCGCTTCTATCCACTTGGTGAACTTGTCCACTGCGACAAGTAGGTGAGTTAAACCACCTCGTGCTGTCTTGAATGGTCCCACCATGTCTAGACCCCAAACTGCGAAAGGCCAGGCAATGGGGATGGTCTTGAGCGCAGAAGCCGGCCGGTGTGGCTTGGAGCTGAACTTTTGGCAACCTTTGCATTTTTGGACCAACTCCTTGGCCTCTTCCAAGGCAGTCGGCCAGAAGAAACCGTGCCGAAAGGCTTTCGCGACGAGTGCTCTTGAAGCCGCATGGTGGCCGCATTCGCCTTGATGGATGTCTTTGAGAATCGCTTGGCCTTGCTCTGGCTCTACGCAGCGCTGGTAGACACCAGTGACACTGCGCCTGACTAGCTCTCTGTTGACTATGGTATAGGCTGCCGCCCAGCGTTGTACTTGCCGAGCTGAGGTCTCATCAGTTGGTAGCTCTTTGTTCACAAGGAATTTGAGGATGGGCTGGGCCCATGAGGGTGCTGCTATTTCTTCGACTACCAGAACTGCTACTTGGACGAGGGCGGCTGGGCTGGGAGGCGGCGGGTTGGAGTCAACAGCCGCTTGCTGGGTTGATGAAGTCCCCAAGCCGACTGGCGCGGTCCTTGGGCCGAGTTCTGGAATCTTCGAGTCTGCCACCGCAGTCCCCGGGCTGGGTTCCGCAGTCCCTGGGCTAGCCTCGACTGTGGCGGCTCCGGAGTCATCTGCCGAGATCCTCGTGCCGCCTGCCGGATCCGACGTCTTCGGGAGGAGCCAGTATGAAGATGGAGTCTGATTCTGGCGAGGGCTTGACAGACGGCTTGAGAAGGCGTTGAAGGGCGACACCAGATGGTATTGCTTGGTGGGTAGAGCCAATTCGTGCCAATGCATCTGCTTGGTCGTTGTCATTCCTTGGTATATGAAGGAACTCGCATCCTTCGAAATACCCGCTGAGTTGCTGCATGAGGAAACGGTAGCTCGCCATGTTTGCATCTTTCGCATCCCAGTCGCCGGATGATTGCTGGACCACTAAGTCCGAGTCACCATAACACAAGATCCGGCGGATGCCAAGCTCTTTGGCAAGCTAGAGCCCGTGAATGAGCGCCTCGTACTCGGTGATGTTATTGGAGGCGGCAAAGTGGATTTGCAGCGCATACTTGAGCTTGTCGCCTTTGGGAGAGGTGAGGACGACGCCGGCTCCCAAGCCAGTGCACATCTTGGAGCCGTCAAAATGCATCCGCCAATGGGTGGAATCAGGTGCTGGAGGCAGGTACTGGGTCTCGGCCCAGTCGATGAGGAAGTCGGCTAGTGCTTGTGATTTGATAGCGGTGCGGGGCTGGTAGTAGATGGTGTAAGGAGCCAGCTCTATGGCCAAGGTAGTAGATGGTGTAAGGAGCCAGCTCTATGGCCCACTTGGCCACTCGACCAGAAGCATCTCGGCTACCGATGATCTCGGCAAGTGGGGCCGTGCAGACCACCGTGATTGGATGCTCTTGAAAGTAAGGCTTCAATTTCTTGGCAGCAAAGTGTACGCAATAGCACATCTTCTGGTAGTGGGGGTAGTTCTGCTTGGAGGTCGATAGTACCTCGCTCAGGTAATATACTGTTCTCTGGACAGGCAGCGCCTTGCCTTCCTCCTTGCGCTCCACTACAATGACTGTGCTGACTACCCGGCTGGTGGCGGCGATGTACAGGAGCATAGGTTCCTTGGGAGTCGGAGCCGCCAGGACAGGCGGAGTAGTCAACATCTTCTTCAACTGGTGAAAAGCTTCGTCCGCCTTATGGTTCCACTCGAAAAAGTGGTCTTCTTCATGAGTTGGTATAAGGGGAGAGCTTTCTCGCCCAGCCGACTGATGAATCGGCTGATGGACGCTAAGAAGCCGGTGAACTTCTGCACATCCAGCAGTCGGCTGGGTACCTCCATTCTCTCGATGGCCTTGATTTTTACTGGGTTGCATTCTATGCCGCGTTCAGAGACCAGGAAACCTAGTAGCTGGCCGGCTGGTACTCTGAAGACACACTTCTCGGGGTTGAGCTTGATCTAGAACCGGCGCAGGTTCTGAAAGGTCTCCTTGAGGTCTTCCAGCAGTGTTCCACGCTTTTTCGTTTTCACCACTACGTCGTCCACGTAGACATGGGTGTTCCTGCCGAGCTGCTTGAGGAGACACTTCTGCATGCAACGCTGAAAGGTGGCGCCGGCATTCCTCAAGCCGAACGTCATGGTGAGGTAGCAGAATGCTCCAAACGGCGTGATGAAGGCAGTCTTCAATCTGTCAGCCGGGTTCAGCTTGATCTGGTGATATCCTGAGTATGCATCCAAGAAACTCAACAGCTTGCATCCGGCTGTGGAGTCTATCACCTGATCGATTCTTGGTAGAGCAAATGGGTCCTTGGGGCAGGCCTTGTTGAGGCTCGTGTAGTCAATACACATTCGCCACTGCTTGTTCTTCTTTAGTACCAGGACCGGATTTGCCAGCCACTCCGGAAAGAAAACTTCCATAATGAAGCCGGCTGCTAGGAGTCGGGCTATCTCTTCTCCGACAACTCTTCTCTTCTCTTCTGATAAGCGGCGCAGGGGCTGCCTGACCGGCTTTGCATCAGATCGGACATGTAACTTGTGCTCGGCGAAATCCGTCGGTACACCTGGCATGTCTTTGGGGGACCATGCGAAGATGTCCCGATTCTCACGGAGGAAATCGACGAGCTCGCCTTCCTATTTGCTGTCGAGGTTTGCACCTACGACGGCGTACCTCTCTGGGTGCTCCGGATCCAAGGGTATCTTCTTTGTCTCTTTAGCCGGCTTGAACGAACCCTCAGCCTCCGACTCTTTTGGGCTGGGCGATACCTCAGGCTGCTCGCCGGCCATCGCCATAACTCACTCAAGGAGCCGCTTCTCAGCTGCGATTACCAGGGACTCGGTCAGCCAACTGCTCTTAGCTGCGCAAGCAGACAACTTCCGGTAGTCGCCTGCCACAGTCAGAATTCCCCTGGAACTGGGCATCTTCATCTTGAGGTATGCGTAGTGGGGGACCGCCATGAACTTGGCCAAGGCGGGTCGGCCAAGTAGCGCATGGTATGGGCTCTCAAGGTCCACCACCTCAAACCAAACAGACTCTCTTCGGAAGTGATCTTTGTCCCCAAAGAGGACGTCCATCAGGATCTTGCCGATCGGCGAGCAGGAAAGCCCGGGTACAATGCCGTGGAACATTGTCCGGCTACTCTGAAGCTGTCTTTGCTTGATTCCTAACTTCTCTATGGTATCCTTGTACAGGATATTGATGCTGCTGCCCCCGTCTATCAGAACTCGCGAGAAACGCGTGGCCCGTTTGTCCGTAGCAAAGGTGGCGTCCAGGACCAAGGCGTAGGAGCCCGGACTCGGCATCACTTCTGGGTGGTCAGCCCTGCTCCAGCTGATGGGCTTCTCAGACCAGTGCATGAACTCTGGCGTCTCTGAGGCTACTGCGTTCACCTCTTGTCGCTGCAGCCGCCTGCTGTGTCGATCATCAGCCATACTGGTGAACACCATGTAGGCTCCGTGTTCTTTAGGGTATTCGCCTTGTACTGCGCCGACTGGCCTGACTGCCGGCTGCTGGGGCGGAGGCGGAGGCGGCTGCCCAGTAGGCGGGGGTGGCAGGAGGCCGTCTCCCTTGGCGATCCTGGTGAGCCAGTGGCACTTCCGGGTGGTGTGATTCGACAGCTTTGCGCCGCTGTGGAACTTGCAAGGTCCATCCAAGGTCTGCTCATAGGAGAAGGCCGGCAACCAGTTAGGCTTGCCGCCTTTCTGTCGCTTGGGCAGAGGCTGCTCTTCTGGCTGCTGGGCTTCAACGGTCGCGACCTGCCGGCTGCTGGAAGCCGGCTGCGGGGCCTTGCGCTTGTTGTCCCCTGCTGTTGTCGCCGGCCAGCGTCTGCCGCCGGAGTTGTTGGAGCTTGAGGAGCCACTTTGCTAGTTGTGCTGATTTGAATTTCCGCCTTCATGGAGGAGTCGGCCGTGGCGTACTTGTCCGCTATGATCAGCAGCTCATCGAGGGTTTCTGGCTCATCGCAGAGGAGCTTGTGCTTGAGGAGGGTGCCTTCTCGGCACCCGACTGTGAAGTACTCGATGGCCTGCACCTCGTGCACGCCCTCGCAGGAGTTCCGGAGCTCAGCCCAACGCGTGAGGTAATCGCGAGTCGACTCGTCAGGACCTTGCACGCACAAGGAGAGCTGACGAGGCTTGGGAGGACGCTTGTACGTGCTGGTGAAGTTGCGAACGAACGCTTCGGTGAAGTTGACCCAGCTGTTGATGTTGCGGGGCTTTAGGCTGTTCAGCCATGTCCGGGCCGTGCCCTGGAGCATGAGCGGAACGTACTTTACGGCGACACGCTTGTTGCCGTTTGCTATGCTGACAGCCATGGAGTAGTCAACTAGCCAGTCTTTCGGCTTCACAGAGCCGGTATACTTGGGCGTGTCTCTTGGGAGCGTGAACCCTCTGGGAAAGGGCTCGTCCTGAATGCGAGGCCCGAAACAAGGCGGACCCAGCTCGTCTTCTTCTTCCAGCGCCAGGGACCGGTGAAGTCGGTCGATCCGGTGGAGGGCGTCATTCTCTCCAACTCCCTCTCGGCGGCCAAGGCGGTCACCGAGAGTCGGATGGTCAACAGGCGGCGGGGAGACTCGCCTCTCCTTACGGGGAGGGGGAGGCGGACAGTCGTCCCGTCGTTCCACTGCTCTCGGGCGGCCATCTCGGTCGCGCTCTATGGTAATGAGAGTCCGACTATGGCTGACAGCCGGCTCCTTGTCCTTTCTTCCTCGGGCGCCGCCAGTGGGCGTCCGAGACATCGCGCCTTGATCTCGGTGCGGGTCGTCGTTTGGCCGCTGCGGCGCCTCCGTGCGGCAGCCGTCCTCGTTCTGCGCTGCGGCCGCGTCGAGGAGCCGCTGGACTCGCTCCATCATGAGGCGGCGTTCTTCGCCCTCGAAATTGTCCAGCTCATCCGCCACTGCCTGGGCGGCTCGGATGTTCTCCGCTGGTGTAGCGTACACGGGGCGGCTAGCCCCAAACAGGCTGGCGATGGCTACGCTGCGCTGCTGGACCGCGCCAAGGCGGCTGGGCCCTGCCGGGGCCGGCGAGCCGCCAACGGCGCGATCCATCTCCCGCTGGTAAGCTTTCGACAAGCGTCTCATGCTGGCCAGCTTCTTCGCGCCTTCAACGAGCCGAAGGCGGCGCGCTTCTAACGTCTCTGCGTCAGCATCTTCCGGAATGGGCGCAGTTAGGTCTTGCAGCGCCGCGCCGAGTGAGTCGGGCGCTCCTCCGCGAGGGAACTCATCATGACTGATGACTAGCACCTCAGTGACGGTGCTTCCGTCGCTCTCTGCGTGGGGCAGAGGTTCGTCGTAGATCACCACATTGGCAAGGAACGCATCGAGCGACGCGGTGTCAGAGTCGACCAGCATCGGGTCGGTGGAGCCTACGGACTCCAAGTCTACCGCAGGCCCGCCGGAAACGTGGAGTTGATCGAGGAGGCCCGCGAGGAGGTTCTCGGGGCCGCCCGTGCCTGCGTCGGACGCAGGTTCGTCGGAGAGGCGGACCTCGCCGACAAGTTCGGACAAGGAGCTGGCTGCGCAGGCGATCTCAACGCCGCGTAGCGCGTTGATGCAAACTTCGTCTGGCGTGCCTGGCTGGCTGCGCTCGCCAGGGAGGAAAAGCGTTCCCGTCCAGAACAGATCTCCGGACGGCGGTGCACCAGGCCCCACGGTGGGTGCCAAATGTCGGGGGTTTGGTGCGACATATGCCAGCGGATGGCTTATCATGGTGGGGGCGAGTAGAACGTCGCCGGTGCCTGGAAACGGGATGAGGCGAAGACATGCACGCCGGCGAATCTTACCCAGCTTCAGGGTTCTCCGGGGAGATAATACGCCTACTGCTGCTCTGCAGGGTCTCCGCATGATCACTATGGCCAAGTGTCTACACGGTTGCTCCTTGAGCTGTTTCTTAGAGGTAGGAGAGGGCAAGGCTAGCTCTCTCCTTCTATCTGGTATGGTCTAGAGCTACTGGGTTCCAACCCTTTGCATGGGTGCCCTGGGGGTTTATATAGGCCTACCCCCCAGGGGTACAATGGTAATTCGTCTGGGCGCGGGCCCAGCCGTCAGTGCCTTTGGCCTCCGATTTCTCCGCCGACTGCTGGGGCCCGCCGATTGGTGGGCCTCGCCGACTAGTCTGGTACGGAGCCGACAGGCCGCATCCGCCGCGGGCGGGTCTTGCTGGCTGCTGATTACTGTAGCCGTGCTTCTGATGACGCGGGCTTGGTCATGGGGTCGTGGCAACAGTCCCGCCGCCTGGCGGGCGATCACTATTGCCACTCCCCATCACATCTTGATTAATGGTGCATGGGGCCCAGGGGAGGGCTCGGCCGACTCCCTGGGCCGACTCCTGACGGATCCGACTGGCGGTCCTCTCGCCGTCTCCTAGGGTCTCACTGACTGGTGGGACCTGCTGCTTCCGGGCCGTTCAGACAAGCTGTCGTGGGCGCAGGACTCGGTACTGCGGTGCTGATGTCAGGGTCCGCAGTGCAACAGTGCCATGCCGCACGGAGATCTTCCCGAGTACGGCGTGCTGTGGCCATGCCTGCCCTTGGTAAGGGGCGGGAGTGGGCTTCACTGTAGCCACGCCCCTGCCCCGTCCCCTTCGATGAGGTCATGGGTTTGTTGGAGTCGCCGGCCGACTCCCCAAAGCCGGCTTCTCTGGAAGTCGTCGCTGGGACTCGGCCGTGAGCGGGCAGTCGGCCGCCCTGCCGTCGACTCCTCAGGAGGCGGCTCTTCGCCCTGGGGTCTTGAGGGGCGCAGCCTGCCCCGATCTCTTGAGAGGTTATGGGACTCGGGTTGGCCTACCCGTGGCCCATTACTCCGACACCTATGGTATCCGGGAGTTGCACAATCTCATGGTCTAAGGAAATGATACGTGACATTAGAAAAGCTTTAGCAAATGAACTACACGATCTTATGCTATGCTTAAGATTGGGTCTTGTCCATCACATCATTCTCCTAATGATGTGATCCCGTTATCAATGACATCCAATGTCCATGGTCAGGAAACCATGACCATCTATTGATCAACGAGCTAGTCAACTAGAGGCTTACTAGGGACATGTTGTGGTCTATGTATTCACACATGTATTACGGTTTCCGGTTAATACAATTATAGCATGAACAATAGACAATTATCATGAACAAGGAAATACAATAATAACCATTTTATTATTGCCTCTAGGGCATATTTCCAAGAGTCTCCCACTTGCACTAGAGTCAATAATCTAGTTCACATCACTATGTGATTGTAATGAATCCAACACCCATGGGGTTTGTTCATATATTGCTTGTGAGAGAGGTTTATTAGTCAATGGGTCTGAACCTTTCAGATCCATGTGTGCTTTGCAAATCTCTATGTCATCTTGTAGATGCAGCTACCACGCGCTACTTTGAGCTATTCCAAATAACTGCTCTACTATATGAATCCAGTTTACTACTCAGAGTCATCCGGATTAGTGTCAAAGTTTGCATCGACGTAACCCTTTACGACGAACTCTTTTACCACCTCCATAATCGAGAAAATTCCTTAGTCCACTAGTTACTAATGATAGGTTTGACCGCTGTCATGTGATCCATTACTGGATCACTCTTGTACCCCTTGACTGACCCATGGCAAGGCACACTTCAGGTGCGGTACACAGCATATCATACTGTAGAGCCTACGTCTAAAGCATAGGGGACGACCTTCGTCCTTTCGCTCTCTTCTGCCGTGGTTAGGTCTTGAGTCTTACTCAATACTCACACCTTGTAACACAGCCAAGAACTCCTTCTTTGCTGATCTATTTTGAACTCCTTCAAAATCTTGTCACAGTATGTATTCATTTGAAAGTACTATTAAGCGTTTTTGATCTATCCTTATAGATCTTGATGCTCAATGTTCAAGTAGCTTAATCCATGTTTTCCATTGAAAAACACTCTTCAAATAATCCTGCATGCTTTCCAGAAATTCTACATCATTTATGATCAACAATATGTTAACAACATATACTCATAAAAAATCCTATAGTGCTCCCACTCACTTCTTTGGAAATACAAGTTTCTCATAAACTTTGTATAAACCCAAAATCTTTGATCATCTCATCAAAGCGTACATTCCAATTCCGAGATGCTTACTCCAGTCCTTAGAAGGATTGCTGGAGCTTTGCATACTTGTTAGCATCTTTCAGGATTGACAAAACCTTCTGGTTGTATCACATACAACCTTTCCTCAAGAAAATCGTCGAGGAAACAATGTTTTGACATCCTATCTGCAAGATTTCATAAATAATGCAGTAACTGCTAACATAATTCCAACAGAATCTTAGCATCGCTACGAGTGAAAAAATCTCATCATAGTCAACTCCTTGAACTTGTCGGGAAACATCTTAACGACAGGTCGAGCTTTCTTAATGGTGACACTTACCATCATTGTCCGTCTTCCTTTTAAAATCCATTTGCACCCAATAGACTTACAACCATCAAGTAGTTCTTTCAAAGTCTATACTTTGTTTTATACATGGATCCTCTCTCGGATTTTATGGCCTCAATCCATTCGTCGGAATCCGGGCCCTCCATCGCTTCTCCATAGCTCGTAGGTTCATTGTTGTCTAGCAACATGACTTCCAAGACATGATTACATACCTCTCTAAAGTAGTACGCATCCTTGTCGACCTATGAGGTTTGGTAGTGACTTGATCCGAAGTTTCATGATCACTATCATAAGCTTCCACTTCAATTGGTGTAGGTGCCACAGGAACAACTTCCTGTGCCCTGCTACACACTAGTTGAAGTGACGGTTCAATAACCTCATCAAGTCTCCACCATCCTCCCACTCAAATCTTTCGAGAGAAACTTTTCCTCGAGAAAGGACCCATTTCTAGAAACAATCACTTTTGCTTCTGGATCTAAAATAGGAGGTATACCCAACTATTTTTGGGTATTCTATGAAGATGCATTTATCCTCTTTGGGTTCAAGCTTATCAGCCTGAAACTTTTTCACATAAGCATCGCAGCCCCAAACTTTTATGAAACGACAGCTTAGGTTTCTCTAAACCATAGTTCATACAGTGTCGTCTCAACGGAATTGTGTGGTGCTCTATTTAAAGTGAATGCGGTTGTCTCTAATGCCTAACCCATAAACGATAGTGGTAATTCGATAAGAGACATCATGGTATGTACCATATCCAATAGGGTGCAGTTATGATGTTCGGACACACCATCACACTATGGTGGTCCAGGCGGTATTAGTTGTGAAACAATTACCACCATGTCTTAATTGTGTGCCAAACTCGTAACTCAGATATTCATCTCTATGATCATATCATAGACATTTTATCATCTTGTCACGACAATCTTCAACTTCGCTCTGAAATTACTTAAACCTTTCAATAATTCAGACTTGTGTTTCATCAAGTAAATATACTCAGCATCTACTCAAATCATCTATGAAATAAGAACATAACGATATCCACTACGTTCCTCAAGACTCATTGGACTGCACACATCAAAATGTATTACTTCCGTCAAGTTGCTTTCTTGTTCCATCTTACTGAAAACGAGGCCTTTCAGTCATCTTGCCCATGTGGTATGATTTGCATGTCTCAAGTGATTCAAAATCAAGTGAGTCCAAACGATCCATCTGCATGGAGTTTCTTCATGCATATCTACCAATAGACATGGTTCGCATGTCTCAATCTTTTCAAAAACGAGTGAGTCCAAAGATCCATCAACATGGAGCTTCTTCATGCGTTTTATACCAACATGACTCAAATGGCAGTGCCAGAAGTATGTGGTACTATCATTACTATCTTATATCTTTTGGCATGAACATGTGTATCACTACGATCGAGATTCAATAAACCATTCATTTTAGGTGCAAGACCATTGAAGGTATTATTCAAATAAACAGAGTAACCATTATTCTCCTTAAATGAATAACCGTATGGCGATAAACATAATCCAATCATGTCTATGCTCAACGCAAACACCAAATAACAATTATTTCGGTTTAACACCAATCCCGATGGTAGAGGGAGCGTGTGATGTTTGATCACATCAACCTTGGAAACACTTCCAACATATCGTCATCTCACCTTTAGCTAGTCTCCGTAGCCTTTTATTTCGAGTTACTAACACTTAGCAACCGAACCGGTATTTATTACCCTGGTGCTACTAGGAGTACTAGTAAAGTACACATTAATATAACGTATATCCGAAATACTTCTGTCGACCTTGCCAGCCTTCTCATCTACCAAGTATCTAGGGTAGTTCTGCTTCAGTGACCGTTCCCATCATTATAGAAGCACTTAGTCTCGGGTATGGTTCAACCTTGGGTTTCTTCACTAGAGCAGCAACTGATTTGCCGTCTCATGAAGTATCCCTTCTTTCCCTTGCCCTTTTGAAACTAGTGGTTTAACCATCAACAGTTGATTCTCCTACTTGATTTCTACTTTCGCGGTGTCAAACATTGCGAGTTGCTCAAGGATCATCATGTCTATCCCTGGTATGTTATAGTTCATCACGAAGCTCCAATAGCTTGGTGGCAGTGACTATGGAGAACCATCACTATTTCATCTGGAAGATTAACTCCCACTCGATTCAAGCGATTGTAGTACTCAGACAATCTGAGCACATGCTCAATGATTGAGCTTTTCTCCCTTAGTTTGCAGGCTTAAGAAACTTGTCAGAGGTCTCATACCTCTTGACGTGGGCACTAGTCTAAAATTCCAATTTCAGTCTTTGGAACATCTCATATGTTCTGCGACGTTTCAAAAACGTCTTTGGTGCCACAATTCTAAACCGTTAGTATTACGCACTGAACTATCACGTAGTCATCAAAACGTGTATGTCAGATGTTTCCCAACATCTATAGACGATGCTCGAGGTTCAACACACTGAGCTGTGCATTAAGGACATAACCCTTCTGTGCAGCAATGAGGACAATCCTCAGTTCACGGACCCAGTCCGCATAATTTCTACTGTCAACTCTCAACTAAATTTTCTCTAGGAACATATCTAAAATAGTAGAACCAAAGTGTGAGCTACGACATAATTTTCAAAGACCTTTTGACTATGTTCATGATAATTAAGTTCATCTAATCAAATTATTCAATGAACTCCCACTTAGATAGACATCCCTCTAGTCATCTAAGTGATACATGATCCGAGTCAACTAGGCCGTGTCCGATCATCACGTGAGACGGACTAGTCATCATCGGTGAACATCTTCATGTTGATCGTATCCACTATACGACTCATGTTCGACCTTTCGGTCTTCCGTGTTCCGAGGCCATGTCTGTACATGCTAGGCTCATCAAGTTAACCTAAGTGTATTGTGTGTGTAAATCTGGCTTACACTCGTTGTATGTGAATGTTAGAACCTATCACACCCGATCATCACGTGGTGCTTCGGAACAACGGACCTTAGCAACGGTGCACAGTTAGGGGGAACACAATTCTTGATATTTTAATGAGGGATCATCTTATTTATACTATCGCCGTTCTAAGCAAATAAGATGTAAAAACATGACAAACATCACATGCAAATCATAAAGTGACATGATATGGCCAATATCATCTTGCGCCTTTGATCTCCATCTTCGGGGCGCGGCATGAACACCATCGTCACCGGCATGACACCATGATCTCCATCATCATGATCTCCATCATCGTGTCTTCATGAAGTTGCCTCGCCAACTATTACTTCTACTACTATGGCTAACGGTTAGCAATAAAGTAAAGTAATTACATGGCATTTTCATTGACACGCAGGTCATAAATAAATTAAGACAACTCCTATGGCTCCTGCCGGTTGTCATACTCATCGACATGCAAGTCGTGATTCCTATTACAAGAACATGATCAATCTCATACATCACATACTTTTGGCCAAATCACATCACAAAGCAAACCCTGCAAAAACAAGTTAGACGTCCTCTAATTGTTGTTGCTATGGGTTTCTAGCAAGAACATTTCTTACCTACGCAAAACTACAATGGTGATATGCCAATTGCTATTTACCCTTCATAAGGACCCTTCTCATCGAATCCGATCCAACTAAAGTGGGAGAGACAGACACCCGCTAGCCACCTTATGCATCAAGTGCATGTCAGTCGGTGGAACCAGTCTCACGTAAGCGTACGTGTAAGGTCGGTCCGGGCCGCTTCATCCCACAATGCCGCCGGATCAAGATAAGACTAGTAACGGTAAGCAAATTGAACAAATCATCGCCCACAACTGCTTTGTGTTCTACTCGTGCATAGAATCTACGCATAGACCTAGCTCATGATGCCACTGTTGGGGAATGTAGCAATAATTCAAAAATTTCCTACGTGTCACCAAGATCAATCTAGGAGATACTAGCAACGAGGGAGAGGGAGTGCATCTTCATACCCTTGAAGATTTCTAAGCGGAAGCGTTACAAGAACGCGGTTGGTGGAGTCTTACATGCAGCGATTCAGATCGCGGTCGATTCCGATCTAAGCGCCGAACAACGGTGCCTCCGCGTTCAACACACGTACAGCCCGGTGACGTCTCCCGCGCCTTGATCCAGCAAGGAGAGAGGGAGAGGTTGGGGAAGACTCCGTCCAGCAGCAGAACGACGGCGTGGTGATGGTGGAGGAGCATGGCACGCCAGCAGGGCTTCGCCAAGCACTGCAAGAGACGAGGAGGGAGAGGGTTAGGGCTGCGCCAAGAGGGAGAGAGACTCATGTGTTGGGCAGCCCCAAAACCCCCACTATTTATAGGAGGAGGGGAGGAGGGTGTGCCCCCTCTAGGGTTCCCACCCCTAGGGGGGCGGCAGCCCTAGATGGGATGGAGGGGGGCGGCCAAGAGGGGGAGAGGGGGGGGGCGCCCTAGGGTGGGCCTTAGGCCCATCTGCGCCTAGGGTTTCCCCCTGCTCCTCCTAGCTGCGCCTTGGGCCCTGGTGGGAGGCGCACCAGCCCACTCAGGGGCTGGTCCCTTCCCACTCTTGGCCCATGCAAGCCTCCGGGGCTGGTGGCCCCTCCCGGTGGACCCCCGGAACCCTCCTATGGTCCCGGTACATTACCGGTGATGCCCGAAACACTCCCGGTGGTCAAAACCTCAATTCCTATATATTATTCTTTACCTCCGGACCATTCCGGAACTCCTCGTGACGTCCTAGATCTCATCCGGGACTCCGAACAACATTTGGTAACCACATACAAACTTTCCCTATAACCCTAGCGTCATCGGACCTTAAGTGTGTAGACCCTACGGGTTCGGGAATCATGCAGACATGACCGAGACAACTCTCCGGCCAATAACCAACAGCGGGATCTGGATACCCATGTTGGCTCCCACATGTTCCACGATGATCTCATCGGATGAACCACGATGTCGAGGATTCAAGCAATCCCGTATACAATTCCCTTTGTCAATCGGTAGGTTACTTGCCCGAGATTCGATCATCGGTATCCCAATACCTCGTTCAATCTCGTTACCAGCAAGTCACTTTACTCATTCCGTAATGCATGATCCCGTGACCAACTACTTAGTCACAATGAGCTCATTATGATGATGCATTACCGAGTGTGCCCAGAGATACCTCTCCATCATATGGAGTGACAAATCCCAGTCTCGATTCGTGCCAACCCAATAGACACTTTCGGAGATACCTGTAGTGCACCTTTATAGCCACCCAGTTACGTTGTGATGTTTGGTGCACCCAAAGCATTCCTACGGTATCCGAGAGTTGCACAATCTCATGGTCTAAGGAAATGATACTTGACATTAGAAAAGCTTTAGCAAACGAACTACACGATCTTGTGCTACGCTTAAGATTGGGTCTTGTCCATCACATCATTCTCCTAATGATGTGATCCCGTTATCAATGACATCCAATGTCCATGGTCAGGAAACCATGACCATCTATTGATCAATGAGCTAGTCAACTAGAGGCTTACTAAGGACATGTTGTGGTCTATGTATTCACACATGTATTACGGTTTTCGGTTAATACAATTATAGCATGAACAATAGACAATTATCATGAATAAGGAAATACAATAATAACCATTTTATTATTGCCTCTAGGGCATATTTCCAAAAAGGAATAAAAGTGATAGACTGCATAATAAATGTCCATATTACAAGTGGCAATATAAAGTGACGTTCTTTCGCATTAAGATTTTGTGCATCCAACTATAAAAGCGCATGACAACCTCTGCTTCCCTCTGCGAAGGGCCTATCTTTTACTTTTATGTCCTACATTGCATAAGAGTCATGGTGATCTCCACCTTTCCTTTTTACATTTTATCCTTTGGCAAGCACAGTATGTTGGAAAGATCCTGGTATATATGGCTAATTGGATGTGAGTTTTCATGTACTATTATTGTTGACATTACCCTTGAGGTAAAACGTTGGGAGGCAAAACTATAAGCCCCTATCTTTCTCTGTGTTCGATTAAAACTCCATACCCATAAGTATTGCGTGAGTGTCAGCAATTGTGAAATATTATATGATAGTTGAGTATGTGGACCTGCTGAAAAGCTCTTATATATTGACTCTTTCCTATGTTATGATAAATTGCAATTGCTCCAATGACTGAGATTATAGTTTGTTAGTTTTCAATGAAGTTTACGACTCATACTTGAAATTGTGATCGAATTATTACTCTAGCATAAGAAACCATATGACAAGAATTATATAAGTTGCTGTTCTAAGAATGATCATGATGCCCTCATGTTCGTATTTTATTTTTATCGACACCTCTATCTCTAAACATGTGGACATATTTTTTGATTTCGTCTTCGCTTGAGGACAAGCGAGGTCTAAGCTTGGGGGAGTTGATACGTCCATTTTGCATCATGCTTTTATATCGATATTTATTGCATTATGGGCTGTTATTACACATAATGTCACAATACTTATGCCTATTCTCTCTTATTTTACAAGGTTTACATGAAGAGGGAGAATGCCGGCAGCTGGGATTCTGGGCTGGAAAAGGAGCAAATATTAGAGACCTGTTCTGCATAGCTCCAAAAGTCATGAAACTTCACGGAAGACATTTTCAGAATATATAAAAAATACTCAGCGGAAGAAATTCACCAGGGGGGCCACACCCTACCCACGAGGGTGGGGGGCACGCCCTACCCCCCTGGGCGCGCCCCCTATCTTGTGGGCCCCCTAGTGGCCCTCCGGTGGCCATCTTCTGCTATATGAAGTCTTTCGATGGGAAAAAATAATAAGCCATCTTCTCGGACGAAACTGGAGGAACCTTGGCGGAACCAATCTAGGGTTCTGGCGGAGCTGTTCTGCCAGGGAAACTTCCCTCCCGGAGGGGGAAATCATCGCCATCGTCATCACCAACGTTCCTCTCATCGGGAGAGGGCAATCTCCATCAACATCTTCATCAGCACCATCTCCTCTCAAAACCCCAGTTCATCTCTTGTATCCAATTCTTGTCTCCAAGTCCGGGATTGGTGCTAGTAGGCTGCTAGTAGTGTTAATTACTCCTTGTAGTTGATGCTAGTTGGTTTAATTGGTGGAAGATCATATGTTCAGATCCTATATGCATATTAATGCCCCTCTGATTATGAACATGTTTATGCTTTGTGAGTAGTTACTTTTGTTCCTAAGGACATGGGAGAAGTCTTGCTATTAGTAGTCATGTGAATTTGGTATTCGTTCGATATTTTGATGAGATGTATGTTGTCTCTCCTCTAGTGGTGTTATGTGAACGTCGAATACATGACACTTCACCATTGTTTGGGCCTAGAGGAAGGCATTGGGGAGTAATAAGTAGATGATGGGTTGCTAGAGTGACAGAAGCTTAAACCCTAGTTTATGCGTTGCTTCGTAAGGGGCTGATTTGGATCCATATGTTTCATGCTATGGTTAGGTTTACCTTAATACTTTTGTTGTAGTTGCGGATGCTTGCAATAGAGGTTAATCATAAGTGGGATGCTTGTCCAAGTAAGGGCAGTACCCAAGAACCGGTCCACCCACATACCAAATTATCAAAGTACCGAACGCGAATCATATGAGCGTGAGGAAAACTAGCTTGACGATATTCCCATGTGTCCTCGGGAGCGCTTTTCTCTATATAAGAGTTTCTCCAGGCTTGTCCTTTGCTACAAAAAGGATTGTGCCACCTTGCTGCACTTTATTTACTTTTGTTACTTGTTGCTCGTTACAAATTATCCTATCACAAAACTATCTGTTACCACTTATTTCAGTACTTGCAGAGAATACCTTGCTGAAAACCGCTTATCATTTCCTTCTGCTCCTCGTTGGGTTCGACACTCTTACTTATCGAAAGGACTACGATAGATCCCCTATACTTGTGGGTCATCATGGAATCACGACATCTCGCATTGTGTGAGGGCGTGAGGAGAATACGGTGGCCCTAGTGGCTTCTTGGGGAACATTGTGCCTCCACACCGCTCCAATGGAGACGCACTTCCCCTCAAATGGAAGGAACTTCGGTAACACATCCTCGTCTTCACCGGCTCCACTCTTGGTTATCTCATCCCTTCACTCGTGCAAGCTTATCTTGTGTTACTTTCCTTGCTTGCTTGTTTACCTATTATTGTTGCATCATATAGGTTGCTCACCTAGTTGCATATCTAGAAAACCTACTTTGATGTAAAGTTTAAATTGATAAAGAAAAGCTAAAAATTGTTAGTTGCCTATTCACCCCCCCTCTAGTCAACTATATTGATCCTTTCAGCAGTATTTAAAAAAAATTACCTACGATCACACAAGATCTATCTAGGAGATGCATAGCAACGAGCGGGAAGAGTGTGTCCACGTATCCTCGTAGACCGAAAATGGAAGCGTTTAATAATGCGGTTGATGTAGTCGAACGTCTTCGCGATCCAACCGATCCAAGCATCGAACATACGGCACCTCCGCGTTCAACACACATTCAACTCGATGATGTCCCTCGATCTCTTGATCTAGTTGGGGCCGAGGGAGAGTTTCGTCAGCACGACGGCGTGGCGGCGGTGATGATGAAGTTACCGGCGTAGGGCTTCGCCTAAGCACTATGACGATATGACCGAGGTGTGTAACTGTCGAGGGGGGCACCACACACGGCTAAGAGAAGACTTGGTGTGCCTTTGGGGTGCCCCCTCCCACGTATATAAAGGGGGGAGGAGAGGAGGCCAGCCCTAGAGGGGGCGCACCAAGGGGGGGCAATCCTACTTGGACTCCCGGTCCAAGTAGGATTCAGCCCCCCTTTCCTATTCCAACTAGGAGAAAGAAGGGAAGGGAGAAGGGGGAGAAGGAAAGAGGGGGCGCCACCCCCTCCTAGTCCAATTCGGACCAGTCCATGGAGGGGGGCGCGGCCACCCCTTGAGGCCCTCCTCTCCTTTCCACTAAAGCCCACTAAGGCCCATTAATTCCTCGGGGGGTTTCGATGACCTCCCTGTACTCCGGAAAATACCCGAAACACTTCGGAACGATTCCGGTGTCCGAATATAACCTTTCAATATATCGATCTTTACCTCTTGACCATTTTGAGACTCCTTGTTATGTCTGTGATCTAATCCGGGACTCCGAACAACCTTTGGTTCATCAAATCACATAACTCATAATACAAACTATCATCGAACGTTAAGCGTGCGGACCCTATGGGTTCGAGAACTATGTATACATGACTGAGACATATCTCCAGTCAATAACCAATAGCGGAATGTGGATGATCATATTGGCTCCTACATATTCTACGAAGATCTTTATCGGTCAAACTGCATAACAACATATGTTGTTCCCTTTGTCATCGGTATGTTACTTGCCCAAGATTCGATCGTCAGTATCATTATACCTAGTTCAATCTCATTACCGGCAAGTCTCTTTACTCGTTCCATAATGCATCATCCCGCAACTAACTCATTAGTCACATTGCTTGCAAGGCTTATAGTGATGTGCATTACCGAGAGGGCCCAGAGATACCTCTCCGATACACGGAGTGACAAATCTAATCTCGATCTATGCCAACTCAGCAAACACCACTGGAGACACCTATAGAGCATATTTATAATCACCCGGTTATGTTGTGACGTTTGATAGCACACAAGGTGTTCCTCCAGTATTCGAGAGTTGCATAATCTCATAGTCAGAGGAACATGTATAAGTCATGAAGAAAGCAATAGCAATAAAACTAAACGATCATTATGCTAAGCTAACGGATGGGTCTTGTCCATCACATCATTCTCTAATGATGTGATCCCGTTCATCAAATGACAACACATATCTATGGTTAGGAAACTTAACCATCTTTGATTAACGAGCTAGTCAAGTAGAGGCATACTAGGGACACTATGTTTTGTCTATGTATTCACACATGTACTAAGTTTCCGGTTAATACAATTCTAGCATGAATAATAGATATTTATCATGATATAAGGAAATATAAAATAACAACTTTATTATTGCCTCTAGGACATATTTCCTCTAGTCTCCCACTTGCACTAGAGTCACAATAATCTAGTTCACATCGCCATGTGATTTAACACCAATAGTTCACATCACCATGTGATTAACACCCAAAGGGTTGACTAGAGTCAATAATCTAGTTCACATCGCCATGTGATTTAACACCAATAGTTCACATCACCATGTGATTAACACCCAAAGGGTTGACTAGAGTCAATAATCTAGTTCACATCGCCATGTGATTTAACACCAATAGTTTACATCACCATGTGATTAACACCCAAAGGGTTGACTAGAGTCAATAATCTAGTTCACATCGCCATGTGATTAACACCCAAAGAGTACTAAGGTGTGATCATGTTTTGTTTGTGCGAGAACTTTAGTCAATGGGTCTGACACATTCAGAGCCGTATGTATTTTGCGAATTTTCTATGTATACAATGCTCTTCATGGAGCTACTCTAGCTAATTTCTCCCACTTTCAATATGTATCCAGATTGAGACTCAGAGTCATCTGGATCGGTGTACAAGCTTGCATCTACGTAACTCTTTATGATGAACTCTTTATCACCTCCATAACCGAGAAATATCTCCTTAGTCTTCTAAGGATAATTTTGACCATTGTCCAGTGATCCACTCCTGGAACAATATCGTACCCCATTGCCAAACTCATGGCAAGGTACACAATAGGTTTGGTACACAACATAGCATACTTTGTAGAACCTATGGCTGAGGCATAGGGAATGACTTTCATTCTCTCTCTATTTTCTGCCGTGGTCGTGTTTTGACTCTTACTCAACTTTACACCTTGCAACACAGGCAAGAACTCCTTCTTTGACTGTTCCATTTTGAACTACTTCAAAACTTGTCAAGGTATGTACTCATTGAAAAATCTTATCAAGCGTCTTGATCTATCTTTATAGATCTTGATGCCCAATACGTAAGCAGCTTCACCGAGGTCTTTCTTTGAAAAACTCCTTTATGCTTTCCAGAAAATTCTACATCATTTCTGATCAACAATATGTCATTCACATATATTTATCAGAAAGGCTGTAATGCTCCCATTCACTTTCTTGTAAATACAGGCTTCACTGCAAGTCTATATAAAACTATATGCTTTGATCAACTCATCAAAGCGTGTATTCCAACTCCGAGATGCTTGCACCAGTCCATAGATGGATCGCTGGAGCTTGCACATTTTGTCAGCACCTTTAGGATTAACAAAACCTTCTGGTTGTATCATATACAACTCTTCTTTAATAAATCCATTAAGGAATGCAGTTTTGACATCCATTTGTCAGATTTCATAAAATGTGGCAATTGCTAACATGATTCAGACAGACTATAAGCATCGATACGAGTGAGAAAATCTCATCGTAGTAAACACCTTGAACTTGTCAAAAACCCTTTTCGACAAGTCGAGCTTTGTAGATAGTAACACTACTATCAGCGTCCATCTTCCTCTTGAAGATCCATTTATTCTCAATGGCTTGCCAATCATCGGGCAAGTCCACCAAAGTTCACACTTTGTTCTCATACATGCATTCTACCTCAGATTTTCTGGCCTCAAGCCATTTCGCGGAATCTGGGCTCATCATTGCTTCCTCATAGTTCATAGGTTCGTCATGGTCTAGTAACATGACTTCCAAAACAGGATTACCGTACCACTCTGGTGCGGATCGTACTCTGGTTGACCTACGAGGTTCGGTAGTAACTTGATCTGAAGTTTCATGATCATTACCATTAGCTTCCTCTCTAGTTGGTGTAGGCATCACTGCAACTGATTTCTGTGATGGGCTACTTTCCAATTCGAGAGAAGGTACAGTTACCTCATCAAGTTCTACTATCCTCCCACTCACTTCTTTCGAGAGAAACTCCTTCTCTAGAAAGGATCCATTCTTAGCAACGAATATATTGCCTTCGCATATGTGATAGAAGGTGTACCCAACAGTTTCCTTTGGGTATCCTATGAAGACACATTTCTCTGATTTGGGTTCGAGCTTACCACGTTAAAGATTTTTCACATAAGCATCGCAGTCCCAAACTTTAAGAAATGACAGCTTAGGTTTCTTGCTAAACCACGGTGTCATCTCAACGGATTTAGATGGTGCCCTTTTTAACGTGAATGCAGCTGTCTCTAATGCATAACCCCAAAATGATAGTGGTAAATCGGTAAGAGACATCATAGATCGCACCATATATCTAATAAAGTACGGTTACGATGTTCGGACACACCATTACGCTGTGGTGTTCTAGGTGGCGTGAGTTGTGAAACTATTCCACATTGTTACAAATGAAGACCAAACTTGTAACTCAAATATTCGCCTCTACGATCAGATCATAGAAACTTTATTTTCTTGTCATGATGATTTTCCACTTCACTCTGAAATTCTTTGAACTTTTAAAATGTTTCAGACTTATGTTTCATCAAGTAGATATACCCATATCTGCTCAAATCATCTGTGAAGGTCAGAAAATAACAATACCCCCCGCGAGCCTCAACACTCATCGGACTGCATACATCAGTATGTATTATTTCCAATAAGTCAGTGGCTTGCTCCATTGTTCCAAAGAACGGAGTTTTAATTATCTTGCCCATGAGGCATGGTTCGCAAGTATCAAGTGATTCATAATCAAGTTATTCCAAAAGCCCATCAGCATGGAGTTTCTTCATGCGCTTTATACCAATATGACCTAAACGGCGGTGCCACAAACAAGTTGCACTATCATTATTAACTTTGCATCTTTTGGCTTCAATATTATGAATATGTGTATCACTACAATCGAGATTCAATAAACCATTTATATTAAGTGTATGACCATAGAAGGTTTTATTCATGTAAACAGAACAACAATTATTCTTTGACTTAAATGAATATCCGTATTACAATAAACATGATTCAATCATATTCATGCTCAACGCAAACACCAAATAATATTTATTTTAGGTTCAACACTAATCTCGAAGGTAAAAGGAGTGTACGATGGTGATCTTATCATACTTGGAATCACTTCCAACACACATCATCACCTCGCCCTCAGCTAGTATTTGTTCATTTTACAACTCCTCTTTTCGAGTTACAAATCATTGCAACTGAACCGGTATTAAATACCCAGGGGCTAATATATATGAACACTAGTAAATTACACATCAATAACATGTATATATCAAATATACCTGTAGGGTTTCGTAGTAATTTCAAAAAATTTCCTACGCACACGCAAGATCATGTGATGCATAGCAACGAGAGGGGAGAGTGTTGTCTATGTACCCACGCAGACCGACTGCGGAAGCGTTGACACAACGTAGAGGAAGTAGTCGTACGTCTTCATGATCCAACCGATCAAGCACCGAAACTACGGCACCTCCGAGTTCGAGCACACGTTCAGCTCGATGACGATCCCCGGACTCCGATCAGCAAAGTGTCGGGGAAGAGTTCCGTCAACACGACGGCGTGGTGTCGATCTTGATGTACTACAGCAGCAGGGCTTCGCCTAAACTCCGCTACAGTATTATCGAGGACTATGGTGGCTGGGGGCACCGCACACGGCTAAGGAATAGATCACGTGGATCAACTTGTGTATTTCTGGGGTGCCTCTGCCTCAGTATATAAAGGACTAGAGAGGGGGAGGCTGGCCGGCCAAGGGTGGCGCGCCAGGAGAGTCCTACTCCCTCTGGGAGTAGGATTCCCCCCCCCCCAATCCTAGTTGGAATAGGACTCCTTGAGGGGGGAAAGAGAGAGAGGGGGGCCGGCCACCTCTCCTAGTCCTAATAGGACTAGGGGAGGGGGGAGGCGCACGGCCACCTTGGGCTGCTCATTTCTCCTTTCCACTAAAGCCCACTAAGGCCCATATAGCTCCCGGGGGGTTCCGGTAACCTCCCGGTACTCCGGTAAAATCCCGATTTCACCCGGAACACTTCCGATATCCAAACATAGGCTTCCAATATATCAATCTTTATGTCTCAACCATTTAGAGACTCCTCGTCATGTCCGTGATCACATCCGGGACTCCGAACAACCTTCGGTATATCAAAATGCATAAACTCATAATATAACTTTCATCGTAACCTTAAGCGTGCGGACCCTACGGGTTCGAGAACAATGTAGACATGACCGAGACACGTCTCCGGTCAATAACCAATAGCGGGACCTGGATGCCCATATTGGCTCCTACATATTTTACGAAGATCTTTATCGGTCAGACCGCATAACAACATACGTTGTTCCCTTTGTCATCGGTATGTTACTTGCCCGAGATTCGATCGTCGGGATCCAATACCTAGTTCAATCTCGTTACTGGCAAGTCTCTTTACTCGTTCTGTAATACATCATCCCGCAACTAACTCATTAGTTGCAATGCTTGCAAGGCTTATGTGATGTGCATTACCGAGAGGGCCCAGAGATACCTCTCCGACAATTGGAGTGACAAAACCTAATCTCGAAATACGCCAACCCAACATGTACCTTTGGAGACACCTGTAGTACTCCTTTATAATCACCCAGTTACGTTGTGACGTTTGGTAGTACCCAAAGTGTTCCTCCGGTAAACGGGAGTTGCATAATCTCATAGTTATAGGAACATGTATAAGTCATGAAGAAAGCAATAGAAACATACTAAACGATCGGTTGCTAAGCTAATGGAATGGGTCATGTCAATCAGATCATTCTCTGTAGCGACCAGACCTCAAACAGTCTGATCTCTGTGCTCCGTGTCATCCCTGGATCAGTAATGCTGACACCACACAGTACTCGGAGGATTTATAGCAGAGTAGCAATCACACACTTATTACATCGAGTGTCTCGAAAGAGAACTAATTACAATAAATATGGCTTAAGGCCATCTAGTGACGATAACAGCGGAAGGCTTGGAAGATAAGTGAGTCCATCAACTCCAACGGCATCACTGAGTATAGAACCACGACCTAAAAACTCCTTAATCGTCGTCTGAAAAGTCTGCAACATTAACGTTGCAGCCCGAAAACGGGTCAGCACATGGAATATGCTGGCAAGGTAACACATAGAGAGTAATGGAATGCAACAACTATACTATATGCATATTTGGCTGGTGGAAAGCTCTATGGTTACAGTTTTTGCGTAAAGCCCATTTTTCCCTACTTCAAAGGAATAAATTAATTACTATCATGGTGGTTGTGAAACATTGAGAATGGTTGACAGCATTCTCAATCCCAATTAAAGTAACATCATTAAAACCCATCAAAATTAATTTAGAGTAACATGTTGAGATTCACATGATAATCCAGGTACTAGATACTCAAGATGTCCATAACCGGGGACACAGCTAACCATGATTAGTTTGTTACACTCTGCAGAGGTTTGCGCACTTTTCCCCACAAGACTCGATCGCCTCCGTTTGGTTTCTCGCACTGCAGGGTGTTTGAGAAGACGGATGACCGAGACACAGTCTTTCAGAAGCGCTAGCACCTTACGACGGGTAGACTGGTACACCTACTTTCCCCTACATCTGCTAGTCTACCACTTTAAGAGTTCGCACAACTTAGTCAACTATGCCAGAGCCCATAATGGCTTGTGGCTGCACACGGAAGTTTCTAGTATGAAAAACCTCATGATCCCTTTGAGCCTGGGTGGCGGTCCAAAAGAAAACAGGCAAGTCCTGGTAACCCCAGGTGTCTCAATCCACCCAGATGTGTATTAGGTTGCCACCTTAAATAAACCCTTAATTAACAATCTCACATCTGTCATGGATATCACTCACCCAATCCACGTCTACTAGCATAGCATGGCATAATAAGCAAACGTAGAAGTAACTCCCAAAGGTTTGATAATAAACAGGTAATAGGTACTACCTCATCTACCTCCCATCCCACAATTTAATTAGATCCTAATCATGCAATGTGTGAGGATTGATCTAATGCAATAAAACTGGGTTGTAGAAAAGGTATGATCAAAGTGTTACTTGCCTTGCTGATGATCCGCGTAACCTAGAGATTCAACGTAACAGGCGGCGCACTCCGGGTATTCTATCGCAGACAAACAACAAGCATACAATAAGTACTCATCTAATGCACAGGTAAAACTCAAATAGAGAACTAACCAGAAAGTTTCAACTTAAGAACCCTGGTTGGCAAAAAGAATCAAATCGAACGAAGCGAAAGAAATCAAACGACGAAAGAAAACAACTTCGTTCTAGTAATCTGGATCTAGGGCAAATTTTACAGTAGCAAAAACTTGTTTAAGTTGATTATTCGGAAAGAGGGTTTCGAGACGAAACTCCAGGCGCTTGAATCGCCTGATTCCGATAAACGAGTGAAAAGTTATACTAAAACGAAAATCGGATCAGAAATCGCGATCAGAAAATAACCGAGGAAAATCCGACGAAAAAGAAAAACGACGAACAGATTTTTTTTTTTTTAAAAAAACTGCACGGAAAACGAGGCGGCGGCGAACCTCGAAAGTCGCGCGGCGGCGGCGGCGGCCTGGGGCTAGGGTTAGGGTTCGGTTCGGTGGGCTGGCTCTCTCCCTCGGGCGCTATATAAAGGCCCCCGGCCGGCGGTGTCCAGGCCGAATACGACCCGTAGTCGGTTCGCGTTTTTTTAAAATCCGCTCAGAAGAAAAATAAAAAGAAATACTAAACGGACTCCAAAAATCACGAAATAAATTTTGCCGGGTTCCTAAAATCAAGCCCGATAAAGTGAACATTTATCTGGGCCCAAACTACAACTTTGAAAAACGCGCATTTTTCCTAAATTCAAATAAAAATACCGAAAAACTCCGAGATAAATCTTATTTTATTTTTTTATTAAATCCTCAATATTTCTATATTTGGGAAAGTCATTTTATTCCCTCTCTTATATTTTTGTAATAGAAATAATTGATGATAAAATAAATAAAATCAAATGATCCTGTTTACATAATTTGAGAAAACTCAAATATGTAAATAGTGAAATCCCCAACTCTCTCCGTGGGTCCTTGAGTTGCTTAGGATTTTCTAGGATCAAAACCAAAAGCAAAATAAAATATGATATGCACGATGACCTAATGTATAACATTCCAAATTGAAAATTTGGGATGTTACAAACCTACCCCCCTTAAGATGAATCTCGCCCTCGAGATTTGGGTTGGCTAGAAAATAGGTGAGGGTGGTCTTTGAGCAAATCTTCCTCTTGCTCTCAGGTGGCTTCATCCTCCGTATGGTGGCTCCACTGAACTTTGCAAAACTTGATAACCTTGCTGCGAGTAACTCGACTGGCAAACTCGAGGATCTTGACTGGTTTCTCCTCATAGGTCAAATTGTTATCCAACTGAATTGCTTCTAACAGCACTGTGTCTCTCAAAGGTATGTCAGCCATCTCCGCGTGACACTTCTTCAACTGAGAAACGTGGAACACATCATGCACTCCGGCCAATCCTTCTGGCAATTCCAACTTGTAAGCCACTTCTCCCATACGCTCCAAAACTCGATATGGTCCTATAAATCGTGGCGCTAACTTCCCCTTAACTCCAAATCGCTTAATCCCTCGAAGTGGGGATACTCAAAGATAAACTCTGTCTCCAACTTCGTAAACTGTCTCCTTGCATTTAGAATCTGCGTAGCTCTTCTGCCTGGACTGGGCTACCTTGAGCCTATCGCGAATCAACTTCACCTTCTGTTCAGACTCTTTAATCAGATCTGGTCCAAACAACTGGCGGTCTCCAACTTCGTCCCATGACAACGGTGTCCTGCACCTCCTTCCGTACAAAGCTTCGAAAGGTGCCATCTTCAAACTGGTCTGATAGCTATTATTGTAAGAAAACTCTGCATATGGCAAATTATCGTCCCAACTAGATCCATAATCTAGCGCACAAGCTCTCAGCATATCCTCCAAAGTCTGATTGACTCTCTCGGTCTGTCCATCTGTCTGCGGGTGAAAAGCTGTACTAAATTCTAGCCTAGTACCCAAAGTCTCATGCAACTGCTTCCAGAACTTTGAGGTAAACTGGGTTCCTCTATCTGATACGATGCTCCTCGGAACTCCATGCAAACATACGATCCTGGTCATGTATATCTTCGCCAACTTAGCACTGGTGTAAGTAGTCTTTACTGGGATGAAATGAGCTACTTTCGTCAATCGATCGACTACAACCCAAATCGAGTCATAGCCTGAATGAGTCCTTGGTAATCCCGTGATAAAATCCATGCCTAGCTTATCCCACTTCCATTCGGGTATCGGCAATGGTTGCTACAATCCTGCTGGCTTCTGATGTTCTGCCTTTACTCTCTGACATACATCACAAACTGCTACATACTCCGCAATATCCTTCTTCATTCCGGTCCACCAGAAAATATCCTTCAAATCCAAATACATCTTGGTATTTCCTGGGTGAATCGAATACGGTGAATCATGGGCCTCTTGCAGAATCAACTTTCTGATCTCTGGGTCATTGGGCACATAAACACGGTCTTCAAACCATAGGGTGTCGTGCTCATCCTCACGAAATCCTTTAGCTTTTCCTTTGCTCAGTTTCTCCTTTATAGCGGCAATCTCTTTGTCAGTTTTCTGAGCTTCTCTGATTCTATCCATCAAAGTTGACTGAATTTCCAATGCTGCTACATAGCCTCTCGGAACTATTTCCAAACATAGTTCACAAAAATTTTCTGCTAACTCCTTGGGTATTTCTCCCGTCATTAGTGTATTGACATGGCTCTTGCGGCTTAATGCATCAGCTACTACATTAGCCTTCCCGGGATGATAATGCAATCTCATATCATAATCCTTGATGAGCTCCAACCATCTCCTTTGTCTGAGATTCAACTCCTTCTGCGTGAAAATGTACTTCAAACTCTTATGATCCGTGTACGCCTCACAATGATTTCCAATGAGGAAATGTCTCCATGTCTTCAATGCATGCACTACGGCTGCTAACTCCAAATCATGCGTAGCATAATTCAATTCATGGGGCTTCAGTTGTCGTGAAGCATACAAAACAACTCTTCCTTCCTGCATAAGCACTGCTCCAAGTCCTCGACGTGAAGCGTCGCAATACACCTCATAATCCTTGGTTTGATCTGGCAAAATCAATACTAGTGAGGTAACCAAACGTTTCTTCAACTCCTGGAAACTTGCCTCACAATCCTCTGTCCATTTGAACTTAGTATCCTTCTTCAGCAACTCCGTCATAGGCTTTGCAATCTTTGAGAAATTCTCAATAAATCTCCGGTAGTATCCTGCGAGTCCAAGAAAACTCCGGATCTCTCCAACTATTGTTGGTGCTTCCCACTTGGTCACGGTTTCAACTTTAGCGGGATCTACTGCTATACCTTCTCCAGATATAACGTGTCTGAGGAATCCTACTTCCTTCAACCAAAACTCACATTTGCTGAATTTGTCATATAACTGATGTTCTCTGAGCTTTCCAAGTACCAAACGCAAATGCTCCTTATGCTCCTCTTCTTTCTTCGAATATACCAGGATATCATCAATGAACACTACGACGAACTTATCCAAAAACTCCATAAACACTTTGTTCATCATGTTCATAAAATAGGCAGGCGCGTTAGTCAGTCCAAATGACATAACGGTATACTCATATAGTCCATATCTTGTGGTGAATGCTGTCTTAGGTATATCCTGTTCTCGAATCTTCAACTGGTGGTATCCTGATCGCAAATCGATCTTGGAAAACACTTTAGCTCCTTGCAATCGATCAAACAGATCGTTGATCATTGGTAGTGGGTACTTGTTCTTGATCGTTACTTCATTCAATCCTCGATAATCAACAACCATCCTTAATGATCCATCCTTCTTCTCCACTAAAAGTACCGGTGATCCCCAAGGCAAAGAACTTGGGCGAATATATCCCTTATCCAGTAACTCCTTAATCTGCTTCTTAATTTCCACCAAATCTTTTGCTGGCATCCTATATGGTCTCTTCGATATTGGCCCAGTGCCTGGCAAAAGCTCAATCAAAAACTCAATGTCTCTATCTGGTGGCATGCCTGGCAACTCTTCGGGGAATACATCAGGAAAATCCTTTACCACTGGTACTTCCTCCTGCACAACTCCTGATAAAGAATTTACTTGTGTCCTGTTTGGCGCATGTCGGGATACATACTTGATCCTTCTTCCTTCTGGCGTTGTAAGCAAAATTGTCTTACTGGCACAATCGATGTTTCCCCCATACATCAACAGCCAATCCATACCAAGAATCACATCCAGACCTTGGGATTCCAAAATAATTAAATCCGTTGGGAAAACATGCCTTCCTATACTTAATGGCACTTGAAAACATCCTTGACTGGCCATGTACTCCGCTCCTGGTGAGCTTACTAGCATAGGTGTTTTGAGAATCCTAGTGGGCAGACTATACTTTTCCACAAATCCCCTTGATATGTATGAATGCGATGCACCAGTATCAAAAAGAACGAGTGCAGTAAATGACTTAACCAAAAACTTACCTATTACTGCATCGGGCTGAGCTTCAACCTCCTCCACATTAACATGGTTCACCTGTCCCCTGTTGATAGGGTTCGGCTTCTTTCCAGAGCTTCCATTGCCATTTTGTCCTTCAGGACAGTCATTTGCATAATGTCCTGACTTCGAACACTTATAGCAAGTGACGTGGCTCAAGTCCTTCTTGGTTGGGGTTGATGGGGTGCTGTGGTTCTGGCCATTGCCTCCTCCATTCCCATTACCATTCTTAGAGCCATTGTGATTGTGCGAGCTACCTACTCCATGGGTATGCTGAAAATGTCCTCCAGGTCTAGGGGTAAAACGAGGTTTCTGCTGAGCTCCTGAATTATACTTTCCTTGTCCATACTTCCTCTTGCGGTTCTCAATTTGCTGCTGCTTCCCTTCAATCATAAGAGCATGATCTACCAACTCCTGGTAGTTGTTGAAGGTGGCTACCATCAACTGCATACTCAATTCATCATTCAGTCCTTCCAGGAATTTCTCCTGCTTAGCTGCATCCGTAGCAACGTCATCTGGGGCATAACGTGCTAACTTACTAAACTCCTCCACATACTGGCCAACTGTCCGTCCTCCTTGGCGCAAGTTACGAAACTCACGCTTCTTCATGGCCATTGCTCTTGCTGAAACATGGGCGGTACGAAAAGCCTGCTGAAACTGGTCCCATGTGACAGTGTCGATTGGGAAGGTGGCTGTGAAATTCTCCCACCAAGATGCTGCGGGTCCTTCTAACTGATGTGCGGCAAACTTAACCTTCTCCACATCCATGCATCCTACTGTGGTCAACTCCCTAGCTATCTTGCGGAGCCAATCATCTGCTACTATCGGCTCGGTGCTACTGGAAAACACCAGCGAATTCAGCCTAAGAAAACGGGCTAAGTGGTCAACAGGTGGTGGTGGTGGTGGTGGGTTGTTGTTGTCCCCTGATTCTGATTCTGAACTAGCAACTGCATCAAGGTGTTCTGCTGCTGGATCAACTGGGTGAGCTCCGGCGGAAAGGCAAATCCGGGGTCACGTCTCGGAGGCATCTGAGGGTTTAGAAAAGATGAGATATAAGAATAGAGGGGGTCTAAAGGGAAAACACTACCCATATGCACATGAGGCAAAAACACACAATTCACTTCAATCAATCAAACAAGGGCATACAATCGATCTAACTATCGCAAAACTGCTCGGACTACTATATGTTACATGGTGGACTACTACTACTACTGATGAGGTGGTCTACTAGAAATATTCTACGGTTGGAGACTCCATGATATCTGCTCCTGCTTCATCAACATAGTCATCATCGCTACTATCTTGTTTCGAGTCGGTGGCGTCAATGATGATGTAGTCCTCCGGGCTAATCTCCTTGGGTTCCTCGTCTTCATCTACTGGTGTCGGGCCTCCCATAAATATTCCAATCTTCTTGATCAGATCGTCATTCTTCTCCACCAGTACTTCAATTTCTTCTTCATAACCTTTGCGTGTAGCCTTGAGTTCTTCCTCCAGTTCCTTGATTCTAGTCTTAGCCTTCTTCAGATCTATCATGTCGGCGCACATCTGATTCTCCTGTCGTCGAATGTGCTGATTTAACTCCTGGATAAAAGCTGCAATTGATCTATCTTTCCTGGTGCTGATCATCTCCCAGTGTTCATCTCGGCGCCCACAAATCTGGTAGATAGTATCCTTGAGATCCTTGCGGTAGACTTCTCCAATGCGTCCCATGGCGATGTGAGCTGCCATACTCTTTCCTAGACTCCAAGTTGGTGCATCAAAAGAAAACTCTATGGGCTCAGTGACTGGCATGAACATCCTTCCTGGAACTTGAACTTGTATCATCCAACGCTCTTCTTCAGTTAAAGTGGCGTTGTAGGTTCCCATGAAGCTTGGTATACCTATGTTCAGGTATCTAGTGACTTCCTTCAAGTGGCGTCCAAAGGGTGTGTCTTCATCTGGTTGTGTGAACTTGTTCCTTGCATCCGCCATCCTAAAGAGTAGAAAAGATGAGAAGTCAGAAGAGAAGAGAGTGAATAGTGATCTAGGTCTTTAGCTTAGTGGTCGTGTCCTACAGTCAGCGTGTGCTCTGATACCATCTCTGTAGCGACCAGACCTCAAACAGTCTGATCTCTGTGCTCCGTTGTCATCCCTGGATCAGTAATGCTGACACCACACAGTACTCGGAGGATTTATAGCAGAGTAGCAATCACACACTTATTACATCGAGTGTCTCGAAAGAGAACTAATTACAATAAATATGGCTTAAGGCCATCTAGTGACGATAACAGCGGAAGGCTTGGAAGATAAGTGAGTCCATCAACTCCAACGGCATCACTGAGTATAGAACCACGACCTAAAAACTCCTTAATCGTCGTCTGAAAAGTCTGCAACATTAACGTTGCAGCCCGAAAACGGGTCAGCACATGGAATATGCTGGCAAGGTAACACATAGAGAGTAATGGAATGCAACAACTATACTATATGCATATTTGGCTGGTGGAAAGCTCTATGGTTACAGTTTTTGCGTAAAGCCCATTTTTCCCTACTTCAAAGGAATAAATTAATTACTATCATGGTGGTTGTGAAACATTGAGAATGGTTGACAGCATTCTCAATCCCAATTAAAGTAACATCATTAAAACCCATCAAAATTAATTTAGAGTAACATGTTGAGATTCACATGATAATCCAGGTACTAGATACTCAAGATGTCCATAACCGGGGACACAGCTAACCATGATTAGTTTGTTACACTCTGCAGAGGTTTGCGCACTTTTCCCCACAAGACTCGATCGCCTCCGTTTGGTTTCTCGCACTGCAGGGTGTTTGAGAAGACGGATGACCGAGACACAGTCTTTCAGAAGCGCTAGCACCTTACGACGGGTAGACTGGTACACCTACTTTCCCCTACATCTGCTAGTCTACCACTTTAAGAGTTCGCACAACTTAGTCAACTATGCCAGAGCCCATAATGGCTTGTGGCTGCACACGGAAGTTTCTAGTATGAAAAACCTCATGATCCCTTTGAGCCTGGGTGGCGGTCCAAAAGAAAACAGGCAAGTCCTGGTAACCCCAGGTGTCTCAATCCACCCAGATGTGTATTAGGTTGCCACCTTAAATAAACCCTTAATTAACAATCTCACATCTGTCATGGATATCACTCACCCAATCCACGTCTACTAGCATAGCATGGCATAATAAGCAAACGTAGAAGTAACTCCCAAAGGTTTGATAATAAACAGGTAATAGGTACTACCTCATCTACCTCCCATCCCACAATTTAATTAGATCCTAATCATGCAATGTGTGAGGATTGATCTAATGCAATAAAACTGGGTTGTAGAAAAGGTATGATCAAAGTGTTACTTGCCTTGCTGATGATCCGCGTAACCTAGAGATTCAACGTAACAGGCGGCGCACTCCGGGTATTCTATCGCAGACAAACAACAAGCATACAATAAGTACTCATCTAATGCACAGGTAAAACTCAAATAGAGAACTAACCAGAAAGTTTCAACTTAAGAACCCTGGTTGGCAAAAAGAATCAAATCGAACGAAGCGAAAGAAATCAAATGACGAAAGAAAACAACTTCGTTCTAGTAATCTGGATCTAGGGCAAATTTTACAGTAGCAAAAACTTGTTTAAGTTGATTATTCGGAAAGAGGGTTTCGAGACGAAACTCCAGGCGCTTGAATCGCCTAATTCCGATAAACGAGCGAAAAGTTATACTAAAACGAAAATCGGATCAGAAATCGCAATCAGAAAATAACCGCGAAAAATCCGACGAAAAAGAAAAACGACGAACAGAATTTTTTTTAAAAAAAAAACTACACGGAAAACGAGGCGGCGGCGAACCTCGAAAGTCGCGCGGCGGCGGCGGCGGCCTGGGGCTAGGGTTAGGGTTCGGTTCGGTGGGCTGGCTCTCTCCCTCGGGCGCTATATAAAGGCCCCCGGCCGGCTGTGTCCCGGCCGAATATGGCCCGTAGTCGGTTCGCGTTTTTTTAAATCCGCTCGGAAGAAAAATAAAAAGAAATACTAAACGGACTCCAAAAATCATGAAATAAATTTTGCCGGGTTCCTAAAATCAAGCCCGATAAAGTGAACATTTATCTGGGCCCAAACTACAACTTTGGAAAACGCGCATTTTTCCTAAATTCAAATAAAAATACCAAAAAACTCTGAAATAAATCTTATTTGATTTTTTTATTAAATCCTCAATCTTTCTATATTTTGGGAAAGTCATTTTATTCCCTCTCTTATATTTTTGTAATAGAAATAATTGATGATAAAATAAATAAAATCAAATGATCCTGTTTACATAATTTGAGAAAACTCAAATATGTAAATAGTGAAATCCCCAACTCTCTCCGTGGGTCCTTGAGTTGCTTAGGATTTTCTAGGATCAAAACCAAAAGCAAAATAAAATATGATATGCACGATGACCTAATGTATAACATTACAAATTGGAAATTTGGGATGTTACATTCTCTTAATGATGTGATCCCGTTAATCAAATAACAACTCATTATTCATGGTTAGGAAACATAACCATCTTTGATTAACGAGCTAGTCAAGTAGAGGCATACTAGTGACACTTTGTTTGTCTATGTATTCACACATGTATTATGTTTCCGGTTAATACAATTCTAGCATGAATAATAAACCTTTATCATGATTATAAGGAAATAAATAATAACTTTATTATTTCCTCTAGGGCATATTTCCTTCAGTCTCCCACTTGCACTAGAGTCAATAATCTAGATTACACTGTAATGATTCTAACACCCATGGAGCCTTGGTGCTGATCATGTTTTGCTCGTGGAAGAGGCTTAGTCAACGGGTCTGCAACATTCAGATCCGTATGTATCTTGCAAATCTCTATGTCTCCCACCTGGACTAGATCCCGGATGGAATTGAAGCGTCTCTTGATGTGCTTGGTTCTCTTGTGAAATCTGGATTCCTTTGCCAAGGCAATTGCACCAGTATTGTCACAAAAGATTTTCATTGGACCCGATGCACTAGGTATGACACCTAGATCGGATATGAACTCCTTCATCCAGACTCCTTCGTTCGCTGCTTCCGAAGCAGCTATGTACTCCTCTTCACATGTAGATCCCGCTACGACGCTTTGTTTATAACTGCACCAACTGACAGCTCCACCATTTAATGTAAACACGTATCCGGTTTGCGATTTAGAATCGTCCGGATCAGTGTCAAAGCTTGCATCAACGTAACCTTTTACGATGAGCTCTTTGTCACCTCCATATATGAGAAACATATCCTTAGTCCTTTTCAGGTATTTCAGGATGTTCTTGACCGCTGTCCAGTGATCCACTCCTGGATTACTTTGGTACCTCCCTGCTAGACTTATAGCAAGGCACACATCGGGTCTGGTACACAGCATTGCATACATGATAGATCCTATGGCTGATGCATAGGGAACATCTTTCATATTCTCTCTATCTTCTGCAGTGGTAGGGCATTGAGTCTTACTCAACTTCACACCTTGTAACACAGGCAAGAATCCTTTCTTTGCTTGATCCATTTTGAACTTCTTCAAAATCTTGTCAAGGTATGTGCTTTGTGAAAGTCCAATTAAGCGTCTTGATCTATCTCTATATATCTTTATGCCTAATATGTAAGCAGCTTCACCGAGGTCTTTCATTGAAAAACTCTTATTCAAGTATCCCTTTATGCTATCCAGAAATTCTATATCATTTCCAATTAGTAATATGTCATCCACATATAATATCAGAAATGCTACAGAGCTCCCACTCACTTTCTTGTAAATACAGGCTTCTCCGAAAGTCTGTATAAAACCAAATGCTTTGATCACACTATCAAAGCGTTTATTCCAACTCCGAGAGGCTTGCACCAGTCCATAAATGGATCGCTGGAGCTTGCACACTTTGTTAGCTCCCTTTGGATCGACAAAACCTTCTGTTTGCATCATATACAACTCTTCTTCCAGAAATCCATTCAGGAATGCAGTTTTGACATCCATTTGCCAAATTTCATAATCATAAAATGCGGCAATTGCTAACATGATTCGGACAGACTTAAGCATCGCTACGGGTGAGAAGGTCTCATCATAGTCAACCCCTTGAACTTGTTGAAAACCTTTTGCGACAAGTCGAGCTTTGTAGACAGTAACATGACCGTCAGCGTCAGTCTTCTTCTTGAAGATCCATTTATTCTCAATTGCTTGCCGATCATCAGGCAAGTCAACCAAAGTCCATACTTTGTTCTCATACATGGATCCCATCTCAGATTTCATGGCTTCAAGCCATTTTGCGGAATCTGGGCTCACCATCGCTTCTTCATAGTTCGTAGGTTCATCATGATCTAGTAGCATGACTTCCAGAACAGGATTACAGTACCACTCTGGCGCGGATCTCACTCTGGTTGATCTACGAGGTTCAGTAGTATCTTGATCTGAAGTTTCATGATCATTATCATTAGCTTCCTCACTAACTGGTGTAGGTGTCACTGGAACAGTTTTCTGTGATGTACTACTTTCCAGTAAGGGAGCAGGTACAGTTACCTCGTCAAGTTCTACTTTCCTCCCACTCACTTCTTTCGAGAGAAACTCCTTCTCTAGAAAGTTTCCGAATTTAGCAACAAAAGTCTTGCCTTCGGATCTGTGATAGAAGGTGTATCCAATAGTTTCCTTTGGATATCCTATGAAGACACATTTCTCCGATTTGGGTTCGAGCTTATCAGGTTGAAGCTTTTTCACATAAGCATCGCAGCCCCAAACTTTTAGAAACGACAACTTTGGTTTCTTGCCAAACCACAGTTCATAAGGCATCGTCTCAACGGATTTTGATGGTGCCCTATTTAACGTGAATGCGGCCGTCTCTAGAGCGTATCCCCAAAATGATAGCGGTAAATCAGTAAGAGAAATCATAGATCGCACCATATCTAGTAAAGTACGATTACGACGTTCGGACACACCATTACGCTGTGGTGTTCCGGGTGGCGTGAGTTGCGAAACTATTCCACAATTTTTCAAATATACACCAAACTCGTAACTCAAATATTCTCCTCCACGATCAGATCATAGAAACTTTATTTTCTTGTTACGATGATTTTCAACTTCACTCTGAAATTCCTTGAACTTTTCAAATGTTTCAGACTTATGTTTCATTAAGTAGATATACCCATATCTGCTTAAGTCATCTGTGAAGGTGATAAAATAATGATATCCGCCACGAGCCTCAATATTCATCGGACCACATACATCTGTATGCATGATTTCCAACAAATCTGTTGCTCTCTCCATAGTATCGGAGAACGGTGTTTTGGTCATCTTGCCCATGAGGCACGGTTCGCAAGTACCAAGTGATTCATAATCAAGTGGTTCCAAAAGTCCATCAGAATGGAGTTTCTTCATGCGCTTTACACCGATATGACCTAAACGGCAGTGCCACAAATAAGTTGCACTCTCATTATCAACTCTGCATCTTTTGGCTTCAACATTATGAATATGTGTGTTACTACTATCGAGATTCAACAAGAATAGACCACTCTTCAAGGGTGCATGACCATAAAAGATATTACTCATATAAATAGAACAACCATTATTCTCTGATTTAAATGAATAACCGTCTCGCATCAAACAAGATCCAGCTATAATGTTCATGCTTAACGCTGGAACCAAATAACAATTATTTAGGTCTAATACTAATCCCGAAGGTAGATGTAGAGGTAGCGTGCCGACTGCGATCACATCGACTTTGGAACCGTTTCCCACGCGCATCGTCACCTCGTCCTTAACCAATCTTCGCTTGATCCGTAGTCCCTGTTTTGAGTTGCAAATATTAGCAACAGAACCAGTATCAAATACTCAGGTGCTACTGCGAGCATTAGTAAGGTAAACATCAATAACATGTATATCACATATACCTTTGTTCACCTTGCCATCCTTCTTATCCGCCAAATACTTGGGGCAGTTCTGCTTCCAGTGACCACTCTGCTTGCAATAGAAGCACTCAGTTTCAGGCTTAGGTCCAGGTTTGGGTTTCTTCTCTTGAGTAGCAACTTGCTTGCCGTTCTTTTTGAAGTTCCCCTTCTTCTTCCCTTTGCCCTTTTCTTGAAACTAGTGGTCTTGTTGACCATCAACACTTGATGCTCCTTCTTGATTTCTACCTCCGCAGCTTTCAGCATCGCGAAGAGCTCAGGAATAGTCTTGTTCATCCCTTGCATATTATAGTTCATCATGAAGCTCTTGTAGCTTGGTGGCAGTGATTGAAGAATTCTGTCAATGACGCAATCATCTGGAAGATTAACTCCCAATTGAATCAAGTGATTATTATACCCAGACATTTTGAGTATATGCTCACTGACAGAACTATTCTCCTCCATCTTGCAGCTATAGAACTTATTGGAGACTTCATATCTCTCAATCCGGGCATTTGCTTGAAATATTAACTTCAACTCCTGGAACATCTCATATGCTCCATGACGTTCAAAACGTCGTTGAAGTCCCGATTCTAAGCCGTAAAGCATGGCACACTGAACTATCGAGTAGTCATCAGCTTTGCTCTGCCAGACGTTCATAACATCCGGCATTGCTCCTGCAGCAGGTCTGGCACCCAACGGTGCTTCCAGGACGTAATTCTTCTGTGCAGCAATGAGGATAATCCTCAAGTTATGGACCCAGTCCGTGTAATTGCTACCATCATCTTTCAACTTTGCTTTCTCAAGGAACGCATTAAAATTCAACGGAACAACAGCACGAGCCATCTATCTACAATCAAACATAAACAAGCAAGATACTAATCAGGTACTAAGTTTCATGATAAATTTAAGTTCAGTTAATCAAATTAATTAAAGAACTCCCACTTAGATAGACATCCCTCTAATCCTCTAAGTGATTACGTGATCCAAATCAACTAAACCATAACCGATCATCACGTGAGATGGAGTAGTTTTCAATGGTGAACATCGTTATGTTGATCATATCTACTATATGATTCACGCTCGACCTTTCGGTCTCCGTGTTCCGAGGCCATATCTGTATATGCTTGGCTCGTCAAGTATAACCTGAGTATTCCGCGTGTGCAACTGTTTTGCACCCGTTGTATTTGAACGTAGAACCTATCACACCGATCATCACGTGGTGTCTCAGCACGAAGAACTTTCGCAACGGTGCATACTTAGGGAGAACACTTCTTGATAATTTAGTGAGAGATCATCTTATAATGCTACCGTCAATCAAAGCAAGATAAGATGCATAAAAGGATAAACATCACATGCAATCAATATAAGTGATATGATATGGCCATCATCATCTTGTGCTTGTGATCTCCATCTCCGAAGCACCATCGTGATCACCATCGTCACCGGCGTGACACCTTGATCTCCATTGTAGCATCGTTGTCGTCTCGACAAGCTTGTGCTTCTACGACTATCGCTACCGCTTAGTGATAAAAGTAAAGCATTACATCGCGACTGCATTGCATACAATAAAACGACAACCATAAGGCTCCTGCCAGTTGCTGATAACTCGGTTACAAAACATGATCATCTCATACAATAAAATTCAGCATCATGTCTTGATCATATCACATCACAACATGCCCTGCAAAAACAAGTTAGACGTCCTCTACTTTGTTGTTGCAAGTTTTACGTGGCTGCTACGGGCTTAAGCAAGAACCAATCTCACCTACGCATCAAAACCACAACGATAGTTTGTCAAATAGACTCCGTTTTAACCTTCGCAAGGACCGGGCGTAGCCACACTTGGTTCAACTAAAGTTGGAGAGACAGTCGCCCGCAAGCCACCTATGTGCAAAGCACGTCGAGGGAACCGGTCTCGCGTAAGCGTTCGCGTAATGTTGGTCCGGGTCGTCTCGTCCAACAATGCCGCCGAACCAAAGTATGACATGCTGGTAGGCAGTATGACTTATATCGCCCACAACTCACTTGTGTTCTACTCGTGCATATAACATCAACATAAATAACCTAGGCTCGGATGCCACTGTTGGGTTTCGTAGTAATTTCAAAAAAATTCCTACGCACACGCAAGATCATGTGATGCATAGCAACGAGAGGGGAGAGTGTTGTCTACGTACCCACGCAGACCGACTGCGGAAGCGTTGACACAACGTAGAGGAAGTAGTCGTACGGCTTCACGATCCAACCGATCAAGCACCGAAACTACGGCACCTCCGAGTTTGAGCACACGTTCAGCTCGATGACGATCCCCAGACTCCGATCCAGCAAAGTGTCGGGGAAGAGTTCCGTCAGCACGACGGCGTGGTGACGATCTTGATGTACTACAGCAGCAGGGCTTCGCCTAAACTCCGCTACAGTATTATCGAGGACTATGGTGGCTGGGGGCACCGCACACGGCTAAGGAATAGATCACGTGGATCAACTTGTGTATTTCTGGGGTGCCTCTGCCTCAGTATATAAAGGACTAGAGGGGGGAGGCTGGCCGGCCAAGGGTGGCGCGCCAGGAGAGTTCTACTCCCTCTGGGAGTAGGACTCCCCCCCCAATCCTAGTTGGAATAGGACTCCTTGAGGGGGGAAAGAGAGAGGGGGGGGGGGCGGCCACCTCTCCTAGTCCTAATAGGACTAGGGGAGGGGGAGGCGCGCGGCCACCTTGGGCTGCTCCTTTCTCCTTTCCACTAAAGCCCACTAAGGCCCATATAGCTCCCGGGGGTTCCGGTAACCTCCCGGTACTCCGGTAAAAATCCCGATTTCACCCGGAACACTTCCGATATCCAAACATAGGCTTCCAATATATCAATCTTTATGTATCGACCATTTAGAGACTCCTTGTCATGTCCGTGATCACATCCGGGACTCCGAACAACCTTCGGTATATCAAAATGCATAAACTCATAATATAACTGTCATCGTAACCTTAAGCGTGCGGACCCTACGGGTTCGAGAACAATGTAGACATGACCGAGACACGTCTCCGGTCAATAACCAATAGCGGGACCTGGATGCCCATATTGGCTCCTACATATTCTACGAAGATCTTTATCAGTCAGACCGCATAACAACATACATTGTTCCCTTTGTCATCGGTATGTTACTTGCCCGAGATTCGATCGTCGGTATCCAATACCTAGTTCAATCTCGTTACTGGCAAGTCTCTTTACTCGTTCTATAATACATCATCCCGCAACTAACTCATTAGTTGCAATGCTTGCAAGGCTTATGTGATGTGCATTACCGAGAGGGCCCAGAGATACCTCTCCGACAATTGGAGTGACAAAACCTAATCTCGAAATACGCCAACCCAACATGTACCTTTGGAGACACCTGTAGTACTCCTTTATAATCACCCAGTTACGTTGTGACATTTGGTAGTACCCAAAGTGTTCCTCCGGTAAACGGGAGTTGCATAATCTCATAGTTATAGGAACATGTATAAGTCATGAAGAAAGCAATAGCAACATACTAAACGATCGGGTGCTAAGCTAATGGAATGGGTCATGTCAATCAGATCATTCTCTTAATGATGTGATCCCGTTAATCAAATAACAACTCATTGTTCATGGTTAGGAAACATAACCATCTTTGATTAACGAGCTAGTCAAGTAGCGGCATACTAGTGGCACTTTGTTTGTCTATGTATTCACACATGTATTATGTTTCCGGTTAATACAATTCTAGCATGAATAATAAACCTTTATCATGATTATAAGGAAATAAATAATAACTTTATTATTGCCTCTAGGGCATATTTCCTTCAATACCTTATATCACTTTGCCATCCTTCTTATCCGCCAAGTATTTGGGGCAGTTTCGCTTCTAGTGACCAGTACCTTTGCAGTAGAAGCACTTAGTTTCAGGCTTAGGTCCAGACTTGGGCTTCTTCCCGGGAGCAGCAACTTGCTTGCTATTCTTCTTGAAGTTCCCCTTTTTCTTGAAACTAGTGGTCTTGACCATCAACACTTGATGCTCTTTCTTGATTTTTACCTCCGTAGCCTTTAGCATTATGAAGAGCTCGGGAATTGTCGTGTTCATCCCTTGCATATTAGTTCATCACGAAGTTCTGGTAACTTGGTGATAGTGACTAGAGAACTTTGTCAATCACTATCTTGGAAGATTAACTCCCACTTGTTTCAAGCGATTGTAGTACTCAGGCATTCTGAGCACATGCTCACTGGTTGAGCTATTCTCCTCCATTTTGTAGGCAAATTACTTGTCAGAGGTCTCATACCTCTTGACTCGGGCATGAGTCTAAAATACCAATTTCAGCTCTTGGAACATCTTATATGCTCTGTGGCGTTCAAAACATTTTTGAAGTCCTGGTTCTAAGCCGTAAAGCATGGTGCACTAAACTATCAAGTAGTCATCATACCGAGCTTGCCAAATGTTCGTAACGTCTATATCTGCTCCTGCAATAGGTCCATCATCTAGCGGTGCATCAAGGACATAATTATTCTGTGCAGCAATGAGGATAGTCTTCAAATCACGGACCCAGTCCGCATCATTGCTACTATCATCTTTCAACTTATATTTCTCTAGGAACACATCGAAAAATAAACGGGGAGCTATAATGTGAGCTATTGATCTACAACATAATTTGCAAATACTACCAGGACTAAGTTCATGGTAAATTAAAGTCCAATTAATCATATTACTTAAGAACTCCCACTTAGATAGACATCCCTCTAGTCATCTAAATGATCACCTGATCAATATCAACTAAACCATGCCCGATCATCACGTGAGATGGAGTAGTTTTCAATGGTGAACATCACTATGTTGATCATATGTACTATATGATTCACGTTCAACCAACACTGAGACCATATCTGCATATGCTAGGCTCGTCAAGTTTAACACGAGTATTCTGCACGTGCAAAGCTGGCTTGCACCCGTTGTATGTGAACGTAGAGCTTATCACACCCGATCATCACGTGGTGTCTCAGCACAATGAACTGTAGCAACGATGCATACTCAGTGAGAACACTTATACCTTGAAATTTAGTGAGGGATCATCTTATAATGCTACCGCGTACTAAGCAAAATAAGATGCATAAAGGATAAACATCACATGCAATTAAAATATGTGGCATGATATGGCCATCATCATCTTGTGCCTTTGATCTCCATCTCCAAAGTACTGTCATGATCTCCATTGTCACCGGCATGACACCATGATCTCTATCAACGTGTCGTCACATGGTCATCTCGCCAACTATTGCTTTTGCAACTATTGCTATCGCATAATGATAAAGAAAAGCAATTATATGGCACTTGCATCTTATGCAAGAAAGAGACAACCATAAGGCTCCTGCGAGTTGCCGATAACTTTAACAATACATGATCATCTCATACAACAAATTATATCACATCATGTCTTGACCATATCACATCACAACATGCCCTGCAAAAACAAGTTAGACGTCCTCTACTTTGTTGTTGCAAATTTTACGTGGCTGCTACGGGCTTCTAGCAAGAACCGTTCTTACCTACGCATCAAAACCACAACGATTTTTCATCAAGTGTGTTGTTTTAACCTTCAACAAGGACCAGGTGTAGTCAAACTTGACTCAATTAAAGTTGGAGAAACAGACACCCGCCAGCCACCTGTGTGCAAAGCACATCGGTAGAACCAGTCTCATGAACGCGGTCATGTAATATTGGTCCGGGCCGCTTCATCCAACAATACCGCCGAATCAAAGTAAGATGTTGCCGGTAAGCAGTATGATTATTATCGCCCACAACTCTTTGTGTTCTACTCGTCCATATAACATCTACGCATAGACCTGGTTCTAATGCCACTGTTGGGGAATGCAGTATTTCAAAAAATGTACCTACGATCACGCAAGATCTATCGAGGAGATGCATAGCAACGAGCGGGGAGAGTGTGTCCACATACCTTCATAGACCGAAAGCGGAAGCGTTTAATAAGGCGGTTGATGTAGTCGAACGTCTTCGCGATCCAATCGATCCAAGCACCGAACGTAAGGCACCTCCGCGTTTAGCACACGTTCAGCTCGATGACGTCCCTTGATCTCTTGATCAGTTGAGGCCGAGGGAGAGTTTCGTCAGCACGACGGTGTGGCGACGGTGATGATGAAGTTACCGGCCAGGGCTTCGCCTAAGCACTACGATGATATGACCGAGGTGTGAACTGTGGAGGGGGGCACCGCACACGGCTAACAGAAGACTTGGTGTGCCCCCTCCCACGTATATAAAGGGGGGAGGAGAGGAGGCCGACCCTAGAGGGGGCGTGCCAAGGGGGGGAGTCCTACTTGGACTCCCGGTCCAAGTAGGATTCGCCCCCCCCTTTGCTATTCCAACTAGGAGAAGGAAGGGAAGGGAGAAGGGGGGAGAAGGAAAGAGGGGGGAGCCGCCCCCTCCTAGTCCAATTCAAACCAGCCCATGGGGGGGCACGTGGCCACCCCTTGAGTCCCTCCCCTCCTTTCCACTAAAGCCCATTAAGGCCCATTACTTCCCCGGGGGGTTTCGGTAACCTCTAGGTACTCCGGAAAATACCCGAAACACTTCGGAACCATTCCGGTGTCCGAATATAACCTTCCAATATATCGATCTTTACCTCTTGACCATTTAGAGACTCCTCGTCATGTCCGTGATCTAATCTGGGACTGCGAACAACCTTCGGTTCATCAAATCACATAACTCATAATACAAACTGTCATCGAATGTTAAGCGTGTGGACCCTACGGGTTCGAGAACTATGTAGACATGACCAAGACATATCTCCGGTCAATAACCAATAGCGGAACCTGGATGCTCATATTTTTTTGACTATAAACAGTAGGGTAAAACCCCACTACAACTTTTATTAATTTAAAGAGAGAAAGAGAACAAAGTCTTAAGGGCTTGAGTTAAGCCCAGAAAAGAGAAAGAGAGAAAGAAGAGAAAGAAGAGAAAAGAAAAAAACAGAACAAAAAAGAAGAAAAAAGAGAAAGAGAAAAACTACCAAAAGAAAAAAAACTAGACTACCCCTATAATTACATGATGGACTCTAACCAAGCTGAAAGTTGTGGCAGTAACTTATTCTTCATCCAGAATTTCAATAACTTGAGCTCTTCCAAATAGATGTGTTTCCGACCTTGGGAAGAGGGATTAATGTGTTCAAAGATCTTGTTGTTTCTAGATATCCAAATAGCCCAAGAACCTAATATAATAATCTCCGTGAAGAAAGGAAGCTGCAGTTTGTCTTTAAGATCTTGGAATGCTTCCAATACTGACAAATTGTTTGTTCTGGTTGGGCAAATGTAATCCCAACATTGTGCAGCAAAAGGGAAACTCCAAAAAAGATGATGTAAAGTCTCCTCCTGATGACAATTTCTGACAGCACAGTTATAATCATCCAGCTCAAAGTTCTTTCTTCTTAGCAGATTCCTAGTATTAACTCTGTCATGCAGGAGTTGCCAGAAGAAAATTTTGTGTTTAGGTTGACATGAGCTCTTCCATATCCAACTGAAATGAGGTGGAGTTGTCTTATATCCAATTAACACCTTATAAGCTTTGGTTGAGGAGTAAAATTCATTACCCCATATGTAGCTCCATGTGTCCCTCAACTACAAGTGTTCTGAGCTTCTCAAAGAGATGCAAATATTTTCCATTTCAAGGAATTCCTCATATGCTTGAGTGGTCAATGGTAGGTGAAATAAATCCTGGAGATATTCAGTATGGATGACTTGATTGACAGTAATAGAGGTATCTCTGGCAAAAGTAATGAGGTGGTGAAATTTGTGTTTCATGACAAAATCATGCCAACAATCATCCCAAAACATAACACTTTGACCATCTCCCACATTACATCTAGCAATTGCTTTGTATTGATCAATGAGAAATAAATTTGACTTCTAGCATTGTAGTATGTTTCCCAAATAAGATTTACCCAGGGAATATCATGTCTGTAGAAAAACTTATGAAGATTTTTCATGAGTAATGTCCTGTTGTGTGTGAATATATCCATGACTCTTGGGTCTACAGACAGTTTTCCATGCCACTAGTGCTGGTCTACGATCTGCCAAACTAGGGCTCCTCCACAAGCAATGTCTCAAATATTTAATGATCTGCTGCTTGATGGTAACAGGAACATCCAGGCAGCACATAAAGAAAATGGTTAATGATGCAAGGACTGATTTTACCAATAATAATTTTCCTGCTTGGGTCATGAATGTAGATAGTCCAGCTAGTCTGTTGGCAATTCTTTGAACTAGTGGCAACCATTGCTCCACAGTTGGTTTGTAAATCCCCAGAGGTAGTCCCATGTATGTGAAAGGGAAGTGACCTCTGGAGCACTGCAATGTGTTTGTGAATATATCCACTCTGTCCTCTGCAATATTGATCGGCACCATGACTGACTTACTATACTTTACCTTTAAACCAGTGGCTACAGCAAAAGTGTTGAGAAGTGACTTAATACAAATGAGCTCTCTTGCATTGGCTTTCATAAGGACCAGTGTATCATCAGCATATTGCACAATTGGAAAATCAGGGCAGGAGTTGACTTGAAGGGGTGGAGTTATAATCCCCAATCTCATAGCCTTATTAAAGATGGACTGAAGGAGGTCAGCAGCCAGAACAAAAATCAAAGGTGAGTAGGGATCACCTTGTCTGACCCCTCTTTTGCAATAAAATTTCTTCCCAAGAACTCCATTGAGCATAACAACAGAAGATGCAGATGTGAATATAAGATTCATCCAAGAGATCCATTTCTCCCCAAAACCTTTTGCTCTGAATATGTCAATGATGGCCTGATGTTCAATAGTATCAAAAGATTTTTCAAAGTCTAACTTGATCACCAACATCTCCTCTCTAGATTTGTGACACTGGTGTATATACTAATAAGCCCATCCAAGGCAGTCTTGAATCATCCTGTTCTTTAAAAAACCACACTGATTAATATGTACTATCTGCAATATCACTCCCTGAAGTCTGTTGGCTAACAACTTTGTAATGATTTTCACAACTCCATTTAGCAACGAAATGGGTCTGAAGTCATTTGGTGTGAGAGGTACTTCCTTTTTAGGGATTAAAGTGATGAAAGATGTATTAATGCTCTCAAGGTTCACAGTGCCAGCATGAAAAGCCATGATGAGGGCAGTAGTATCCTCTTTAATAATGTCCTAGCAAGCTTTAATAAATTCATTGTTGAAACCATCTGGACGTGGGGATTTATCAATTGGTAAGTTCTTCACTACATCATCAATTTCTTCCTGTGTGAAAGGCCTTTCAAGATCTTGAAATATTTGAGGATCAACCCTGTTCTCATATAAATCATGCAAATCAAAATGCATATTATGGCCACTTGACTGTCCAAGTCTTTTTTTAAAAGCCTCCCAAAGAATAGCAGCCTTGCCTGCATGATCAGTGATCTCCACTTGATCATTATTTAACAGCATTGCAATCTTGTTATGTCTATGATTAATTGAGGCCTTAGTGTGGAAGAATTTTGTGTTCTCATCTCCAAACTTAACTTCTTTAATTTTCCCCCTTTGTTTCCAGTAGATCTTCTGATTATTAAGCACCACTAGTAGATACTCTTTTAACATTTTCCTGCAATTTGCCTCAAATAATGTTAGGTCTCTGTATTCCTCAATCATGTCCCAAAGAAAAATACAAGCATTTAGCTCCTCAATATGCTTCTTCATACAAGATAGGCTGTTGGCCCACAGTTTCAGTGCTCTCCTCAGATTTTTAAATTTGGCATTGATTTTCTTAGCAGGATCAGAGAAACCCACTGGAATATTCCAAGCAGCCTGGACAATATCTTTGAAAGAGCTATGTTTAAACCAATAATTTTCAAACCTGAAAACCTTAGACTTGGGAATGCTAGTTCCAATTTTGATCATGCAAGGAATGTGATCAGAAATTGGTTTGGCCAGAGGAAGTGCAGTAGAATCAGGAAAAGAAGTCATCCAAGCTGCAGAAGTAAATATCCAGTCTAACTTTTCAAGGAGACGACTCTCCTGCATGTTACTCTAGCTATATTGCCTACCTTTTAAGGGCAGTTCCACCAACCCTAGGTTACTAATAGCCTCATTGAACAAAAGCATCTGATTGACATTCCCACCTGGTTTATTCCTGTCCTCTGGAGATCTGATAAAATTGAAATCTCCCATGATAATCCATTCGGTCTCAATGTCCATTTGAATGGAGTTTAACCAGTCAATAAATTCTAGCTTATCCTCTTGGTTGCAAGGACCATAAATATTGGTTAGTACCCATGAGTGATGAGATGTTTTGCATGTAAACTAAACTATGAGGGATAATTTGTTTTGGGATATCAGTTCCCCATTGAAAAGAGAGCCATTCCATGCTGTCAAGATACCTCCAGATGCCCCCACTGAGGGGAGGAATTCAAATTTGTTAAAGCTTTGTGGACAAAAATTGTGTAGATAAGCAAGTTCAAAAAGTTCTCTTTTAGTTTCCTGAATGCAAACAATACAAGCTGCACTCTCCTCAATTTTCTGTCTGATAGCCAACCATTTATATGAGGAATTAATGCTCCTGACATTCCAGTTCAATATGTTCCATGATCTATTGTTATTCATTAACAATAATAATCAGATTGTAATTAAGCACCAAGTACCATCCCCTGGTGTTTATCCATGTATTATTCAACTGTATATTCCCAGCAGACATTTCCTTTCTCAACACAACAAGAGCAAAACAGTCAGCAGCATGGGCCTCCTCATTTTCCAAGAGTTTCAATGTATACTTGTCCCATTGGACCCACATCACACAGTTATGGGTACAAACATAAAGAAAATAAGATCTCCAACTACTAGCCAAAAGGATGCACATAGTACCAAATCCATTTATATTACAGAGATTACCAAAATAATCCACTGCCATTCTACAATAATGCTGCAGTAGAAAATAAAGAAACCGGCTTGTGGTCTTTTAGTAATGGTGTGCAATCATGTTTACACAGCATGAGGGTTAACATCTCCAGTGGCCTTGGGGACCTTGGACATCTCCTCTTGTTCCTTTTTTTGAGCTTCTTGGACAGCTTCTCGTGTGCCTCCTCCTCAGATACCTCAGTTTCCACCAGAGGTTCCTTCTCCCTTCTCTTCCTTGAAACTGCCTCTCCAAGTGGCAGAATGAGAACTTTATTTGGAGACATCTGTTGCAGTGGGCTCCCTGTGCCACTAGAAGAGTGAGCAGCTGGGCTAATGCCCTCATTTTCCTTACCAATTCCCTGCATAATGTTGGAATATCAATCTTAAAAGTGTTGACTGCTCCCTGAGTGGCTGGAGCAAAATGCTGAATCCAGAGGTCCAAACCTTCTTTTTTATTATCTTCAGAAGGAGCAATGGGGACATTCTCCTTTCCCTTAAGAGTAGATTTTTCCACCTCCCTCCTAGTAACAGCAGTCTCAGAGCCCATAGCTATAGTATTGTCTTTCTCACTGTCAGTAGCTCCTTCATAAGCATATTCTGGTGCTGCAGAGCTTCCAGCCTCTATGATGAAATTATGAGAGATGTTCTGAATAGTACTCTTCTCAGAAGCAAGCAGTTGGTTATTTTGATGTTCCACCTCTTGTGGTTGAACCATAGGTATAGCCTGCTCATGCAACTCAGGTATAGGAGCCTGAATCTCCAGGGGCTGAATGTCTGGCACCTGCAGGTTAACATTCTCCTCCTCAATGGCAGCAAGTCCAGGCTCAGCTTCCTTTGGGTCTGCCTGGTAAGCTAAAGCAACGTTGTGCAGTCCCATGCCAAAAAGAGGGACTTGTGCAACTTGATTCACCTCCTCACTAGCAGAGTGTGTGAGAGACATGAGGCCATCAGATAAGAAACAGTAGTTGTGATGCTACTGTTAGGAGCACCACCTTCAGGTACCACAGGTATCTCCAACTGTTGCTGCACAGGAGCAGGGGGATTTGGCTGTGGAAAAGCCCAATGGTCATTTTCCTCCTGCTCATCCCACTCATCCGACTCTGCATTGTTAACTTGATCATTGCTTATTGGCAAAGGTTGGAACCCAGGGAAATCATTAGCATGCTGAGGCATTGGGTGTGGGTCCACCCCTGGAGGAGGAATTGGGTCCTCATCAGCCGTGCCACCTCCAAGCATTTCTTCCCACAATATTTCAACAGAGGATGTCCAAGATTCTTCCTCAAAACTCTCTCCCTCGGACCACCTAATACTTTTGGGCACATCCATGAGGTCAGCGACTCTGGCCTTGACCAAGATCTTTCCTCTAAGAGCATCCTCCTTTTCCCAGCTAATGATTCTACCCCATTTGGAAATAGCTGCAGCAACATCCTATGTATTACAGTAATCAAACGGCACACCCACAAAAAGCAACCAGCAGGTTCTGTTAAAATGAATTATGCGCCAGTTTCTACCTTGGTTATGCGGAGTGAAGGAAATAAAAACATCAACAAACGGGTGTGGGCCCTGCCTGACCAATCTGTCCCTATCCCGCACATGCCTGAACTGAATATATGCTTCCCCAAAAGGACAAGGCTGAATCTCTCTAAACTGTACCTCTTCCACCTCTTACAAAAACTCTTCCAGAATATCACGAACATTGGGGAAGAATACCTCATTTGGGTGTGGATGAATAGTCACAATCGCCCAGTCTTCATGATGATGCGGGCGGTGCGGCAGGATGACCCTGGAAACCCCATTTATCCCCTCCACTGCCTGAATGTGGAAACCATGGGGGACGAAAGGAGCTGGATCAATAGGAATGTTGGCCATTGCTGGCACTTCAGACTCGCAGAGCACTATTGCCCTCCTCGGCGATGAAGAAGAAGTTGGCGAGCTTGACGAGGTTGAGGTAGAGTTGGTAGGTGAGGAGGAATGCGAAGAGGCAAGCAGGGGTCTCGGCTGAAAATTTGGGAAAAGATCCTTGACCAGCTCCTTAAATGTCGAGACTTGCCTTAACGGTAGTGCTGGCCCAACACACCGAAACCACGACGCCACCGTGCCCTCGGCCCAGGCCTGCTCTGGTAGGCTCTAGAAGGAATCAAACTGGATAAAAGGCCAAAGCCCGGGAAGATTTGGCCTCGAACAGTTGCGCACGTAATGACCCTGCTCCCCGCATGCATAGCATGTCACGTACCTGTTGGTACATTGATGTTGAGTAATAACTTGGAGCTCATTGCGCTGCCCCTCTTCAAGTCACGCATTAGTAGCAGTCAGTGTCCCCTGCTGATCACTCCTAATTTGAGTTGGGCCTGAAAGACGTTCAAAAACTGATTTGGTATTCCGGTGAGCCGGAGCACCAGTCCGGCGATTGCCGGAATCAGGATTCACAGCTTTACCATGCCTACCCACTAACGTCCATTCTTTATCCTGCTCAGCATAGAATGCTCTCTCCTCTCTAAGCCAATTTGGGACACCAAAATTCCAGATATTAAACACCATCTCAAACTATTTCTCAACTACTCTGCCCGCATTGTAAATCTCAAAATCCACAGATTTAGAAGCAACCGAAAACTTGAAAGATCTATCTTTGAGATGACGAACTCTAAAGCCTTGGGCATAACCACCAAACATAGCAAGAAGCAAAACACTAACCGTGTGTGTATCAAGCTTGAATGATGCTCTACAAAATGAAACCACCATGCATGGTGAACTCACGTTGACGAAACCCCGGTGAGAAAACCACCGGGTGCCCAAACTTTCGCCTCATGTCTGCATGGAACTTCTTCCCACGATCAACGTTGAGATCAAAAGGAGCCATAGTGTGGCTGTTGTGGCTGGAGTGGCACACAACAGGGATGGTGGCTGCCGGGGCCGGAGTGGCCACCAGTAGGAGGGTGATGGGTGGCCACCGGGGCCGGAGTGGCCACCGGCGTAGGTCGCCTAGGAGTCGCCTAGGAGGGGATCGGATGCTCATATTGGCTCCTACATATTCTACAAAGATCTTTATCGGTCAAACCGCATAACAACATACGTTGTTCCCTTTGTCATCGGTATGTTACTTGCCCGAGATTCGATCGTTGGTATCATCATACCTAGTTCAATCTCGTTACCGGCAAGTCTCTTTACTCGTTCCGCAATGCATCATCCTGCAACTAACTCATTAGTCACATTGCTTGCAAGGCTTATAGTGATGTGCATTACCGAGAGGGCCCAGAGATACCTCTCCGATACACGGAGTGACAAATCCTAATCTCAATATATGCCAACTCAACAAACACCATCGGTGACACCTGTAGAGCATCTTTATAATCACCCAGTTACATTGTGACGTTTGATAGCACACAAGGTGTTCCTCTGATATTCGGGAGTTGCATAATCTCATAGTCAGAGGAACATGTATAAGTCATGAAGAAAGCAATAGCAATAAAACTAAACGATCATTATTGAGGGAGTCCTGGATTAGGGGGTCTCTGGACAGCCGGACTATATCCTTTGGCCGGACTGTTGGACTATGAGGATACAAGATTGAAGACTTCATCCCGTGTCCGGATGGGACTCTACTTGGCGTGGAAGGCAAGCTAGGCAATACGGATATGGATATCTCCTCCCTTGTAATCGGCCTTGTGTAACCCTAGCCCCCTCCGGTGTCTATATAAACTGGAGGGTTTTAGTCCATAGGACAACAGACAATCATACCATAGGCTAGCTTCTAGGGTTTAGCCTCTCTGATCTCGTGGTAGATCAACTCTTGTAATACTCATATCATCAAGAACAATCGAGTAGGACGTAGGGTATTACCTCCATCAAGAGGGCCCGAACCTGGGTAAACATCATGTCCCCTGCCTCCTGTTACCATCCGCCTTAGACGCACAGTTTGGGACCCCCTACCCGAGATCCGCCGGTTTTGACACCGACATTGGTGCTTCCATTGAGAGTTCCACTGTGTCGTCACCATAAGGCTCGATGGCTCCTTTGATCATCGGTAACGATGCGGTCCAGGGTGAGGTATTCCTCCCCGGACAGATCTTCGTATTCGGTGGCTTCACACTGCGGGCCAATTCGCTTGGCCATCTGGAGCAGATCGAGAGCTACGCCCCTGGCCATCAGGTCAGATTTAGAAACTTGAATTACACAGCCAACATCCGCGGAGACTTGATCTTCGATGGATTCGAGCCCAAGTTGGATGCGCCGCACAGTCGCGACGAGCATGACGTAACTCTGCCGTCGGACAGTGTTCGGGAGATCGCATCCGCAACTACTCCGACCATTAATCCGGAGCAAGTCGCGCCATCCAATGGCGGAGGGATGGACCCCGCCATGGAGGCCGCACTCTCAGTGGCGATAGAGCTGAATACTGACTTCACCCCTCACGAGAGCCGTGTCGCCGAACCGCTGGATTCATGATATGTCTCCGTCGTATCTACTTTTCCAAACACCTTTGCCCTTGTTTTGGACTCTAACTTGTATGATTTGAATGGAACTAACCGGGACTAATGCTGTTTTCAGCAGAATTACCTTGGTGTTGTTTTATGTGCAGAAAGCAAATATTCTCGGAAAGTCCTGAAACTCCACGAAATACCTTAGAAAAAATAATAAAAATCCTCGCCAAAAATGAAGACTAGGGGGCCCACACCCTGTCCACGAGGGTGGGGGCGCCCCCCTCCTGGGCGTGCCCCCTACCTCGTGGGCCCCTTGGAAACCCTCCGACGCCAATTCCAACTCTATATATTCGCTTCCGGAGAGAAAAAAAATCAGAGAGAAGAAATCATGACGTTTTACGATACGGAGCTGTCGCCAAGCCCTAAAACCTCTCGGGAGGGCTGATCTGGAGTCCGTTCGGGGCTCCGGAGAGGGGGATTCGTCGCCGTCGTCATCATCAACCATCCCCCATCACCAATTTCATGATGCTCACCGCCGTGCGTGAGTAATTCCATCGTAGGCTTGCTGGATGGTGATGGGTTGGATGAGATTTATCATGTAATTGAGTTAGTTTTGTTAGGGTTTGATCCCTAGTATCCACTATGTTCTAAGATTGATGTTGCTATGACTTTGCTATGCTTAATGCTTGTCACTAGGGCCCGAGTGCCATGATTTCAGATCTGAACCTATTATGTTTTCATGAATATATGTGAGTTCTTGATCCTATCTTGCAAGTCTATAGTCACCTACTATATGTTATGATCCGGCAACCCCGATGTGACAATAATCAGGACCACTCCCGGTGATGACCATAGTTTGAGGAGTTCATGTATCCACTATGTGCTAATGCTTTGTTCCGGTTCTCTATTAAAAGGAGGCCTTAATATCCCTTAGTTTCCAATAGGACCCCGCTGCCACGGGAGGGTAGGACAAAAGATGTCATGCAAGTTCTTTTCCATAAGCACGTATGACTATATACGGAATACATGCCTACATTACATTGATGAATTGGAGCTAGTTCTATGTCACCCTATGTTATGACTGTTACATGATGAACCGCATCCGGAATAATTATCCATCACTAATCCGGTGCCTACGAGTTTTCCATATACTGGTTTACGCTTATTTACTTTCCCGCTGCTACTGTTACAATCACTACAAAATACCAAAACATTACTTTTGCTGTCTTTACTTTTGTTGCCGTTACCACCACTATCATATTACTGTGCTACTAAACACTTTGCTGCAGATACTAAGTTTCCAGGTGTGGTTGAATTGACAACTCAGCTGCTAATACTTGAGAATATTCTTTGGCTCCCCTTGTGTCGAATCAATAAATTTGGGTTAAATACTCTACCCTCAAAAACTGTTGCGATCCCCTATACTTGTGGGTTATCAAGACCTTTTTCTGGTGCCGTTGCCGGGGAGCATAGCTCTATTATTTGAGTCACTTGGATTTATATCTGCTGTACACTATGAAGAACTTGAAAGACGCTAAGACAACAATTTATCCCTCAACTACATGGGGAGGTAAGGAACTGCCATCTAGCTCTTCACTTGATTCACCTTCTGTTATGAGTAAGCTAGTGATACCTAAACCTGCTTCTGCTATTCGTTCTGATATGTCGCATGTTATTGATGATGCCACTTCTACTATGCATGATACTTATGATGAAACTGCTTCTATGCCTGATACTACTGTGCCCCTTAGTGAATTTCTTGAAGAACAAATTGCTAGGGCTAGAGAAAGAGAAATTGATGAAACTGAATACGATGATGATAGTGATGATGAAAATATGCCTGTTATTCCTGAAGGTTATCTTTTTGATAAAGATTCTTCTTTAGCTATTTTAGCCTGCGAAGATAGATATGAGCTTAAAAGGTTATTGATTAAATGGAACAAAGAATCACTTAGAGATAAAATGACACCTGATCCTGCTTTTGCAACTTCACCTATATGTGTTCCTGATAAGGATTATGAATTCTCTGTTGATCCAGATATAATTACTTTGGTTGAATCTGATCCTTTTTATGGCTATGAATCTGAAACTGTTGTGGCACATCTTACTAAGTTAAATGATATAGCTGCCCTGTTCACTAATGATGAGAGATCGCGTTACTTCTATATACTCAAAATATTTCCGTTCTCATTAAAGGGTGATGCTAAGATATGGTTTAATTCTCTTGATCCTAGTTGTGTGCGTAGTCCCCAGGATATGATTTATTACTTCTCTGCTAAATATTTCCCTGCTCATAAGAAACAAGCTGCTTTGAGGGAAATATACAATTTCGTGCAAATTAAAGAAGAGAGTCTCCCACAAGCTTGGGGGAGGCTTCTCAAGTTACTTAATGCTTTGCCTAATCATCCTCTTAAGAAACCTGAAATACTTGATATCTTTTATAATGGACTAACCGATGCTTCCAGAGATTACCTGGATAGTCGTGCTGGTTCTCTTTTCAGGGAAAGAACACCGGATGAAGCTGAAATTCTATTGAATAATATTTTGACAAATGAAAATAATTGGGCACCTCCTGAGCCAGCTCCTGAGCCAGCTCCCGCTCCAATTACTGAGCCTATTCCTAAACCAACTCCGAAGAAGAGAGGTGTTCTATTTCTTAGTCCCGAAGATATGCAAGAGGCAAAGAAATCTATGAAAGAAAAAGGTATTAAAGCCGAAGATGTTAAGAATTTACCTCCTATTGAAGAAATACATGGTCTTAATCTACCGCATGTCGAAGAAATATATGAACTTGATCACTTAATTACTGAAGAACCTCTTGATCCCGATATCCCGACACGGGTAGTAAAGGTAAATTCTCTTTATAGATTTGATGAAGGTGATATCCCTCACTATAAGTCTGCTAGGCAATGCTTTGATGAGTTTGATAATTTTATTGTCAAACAAGAAAATTTCAATGCTTATTTTGGTAGACAATTGAAATATGATTCCGATATAATTAAATACTTGGGTGATTATATGGCTAATATTAGAGGTGAACTTAAACTTGTTAGCAAACATGCTTCTATGGTTACCACTCAAGTAGAACAAGTACTTAAAGCTCAAAAAGAATTGCTCCATGAAATGAATAGTAAGAAAAATGATTATGTTGTTAGAGTGGCTACCAGAACTGGTAGAATGACTCAGGAACCTTTGTATCCTGAAGGCCACCCTAAGAGAATCAAGCAAGATTCTCAGAGAAATAATATTGATGTTCCTAGTTCTTCTAAGAAGAAGAAAAAGAAAAATGATATAACTGTGCAAACTTCTAGTGAACCTATTGCTGAACCACCTGATAATCCAAATGATATCTCTATGTCTGATGCTGAAACACAATCTGGTAATGAACATGAACCTAGTGAAAATGCTAATGATGATGTTCATGATGATGCTCAACCTAGTAATGATAATGATGTAGAAATTGAACTTGTTGTTGATCTTGATAACCCACAATCAAAGAATCAACGTTATGATAAAAGAGACTTTGTTGCTAGGAAACATGGTAAAGAAAGAGAACCTTGGGTTCAGAAACCCATGCCTTTTCCTCCGAAACCATCCAAGAAGAAGGATGATGAGGATTTTGAGCGCTTTGCTGAAATGATTAGGCCTATCTTTTTACGTATGCGATTGACTAATGTGCTCAAAACAAATCCTTATGCTAAATATATGAAAGATATCATTACTAATAAAAGAAAGATACCGGAAGCTGAAATTTCCACCATGCTTGCTAATTATAATTTTAAGGGTGGAATACCAAAGAAACTTGGAGACCCCGGAGTACCTACTATACCTTGCTCCATTAAAAGAAATTATATTAAAACTGCTTTATGTGATCTTGGAGTCGGTGTTAGTGTTATGCCTCTCTCTTTATATCATAGACTTGACTTGAATAAGTTGACACCTAATGAAATATCTTTGCAAATGGCTGATAAATCAACTGCTATACCTGTCGGTATTTGTGAGGACGTGCCTGTTGTGGTTGCAAACGTTACTATTTTAACGGACTTTGTTATTCTTGATATTCCCGAGGATGATAGTATGTCTATTATTCTTGGAAGACCTTTTCTTAATACTGCAGGGGCTGTTATTGATTGCAACAAAGGCAATGTCACTTTTCATGTTAATGCTAATGAGCATACGGTACACTTACCAAGGAAACAACCCTAACTCTTGTTTCCCCACACATACGGACTCTAAAAATAGCCTATACTCAAGTATTTCGAAATTACATGGGCCTGGCCCATTAATAAGGTGACGCAGCACCTAGAATAGCCTATGGACGAATATCTTCAACTTCGCGTACTTCGTTTGTGTCCAACGACCAGACCAAGACGTCATAGAACCCCACCTTGATCAATAAAGCTTTCATCTTATATTCGCAATATCCAGATTGCAATCTCAGTTTCTTGCTTGTTCTTCGTTTGCTCGCAGGAAACAGGCCCTCATGGTCAGGTTGATCGTGCTCCGGCGTGGTCAATAACCCCTCGGAAGTTGGTTTAGCGATTGCTAAGGTGCGACGTCTCGCACGTTCGTAGTCGGATCGTCAAGGTCGACTCCCACAGAAAACGATAGCCACCATCTCATCGAAACATCGGGACACCTTGGCCTCTATCAAGTGGTATCAGATTTCCAGGTTGCTCGGTGAGATTTTTACAGTTTTTCGTAGATTAGATCGAGTCTGTTCTTCATACCTACAGTCCACGAAAAAGCCACAAAAAATTTTTAGGGTTAGTTCATCATATCCGAACCAATCTGAGCCTTTGCATAATCTTTTTAGGGTTTTTGCTTTGTTGAATTTGCGATTGCATCATCGTGTCAAGTTGATGGTCTTAGAGTCTAGTCTTTTAGAGTTTCGAGTTCTGGTCATAAGTTGTCACGCCGCCGCCGCACCATCATCATCGCCCATCTACCACCATTGCTTATCCGCCACCGTTCTGAATCCGTATCCATATACCACCACCAATCCGTATCCATATACCACCACCAATCTGTAACCATATATCCACCACCAATCCGAGTTCTTCTCATATTAGGTTTGTTCTTGAGATCAATCTCAATTCCGATTCGTGTTTCCTTGCCTGCGTAGGTCTCGAAAAAAAAAGAGTCTCGAGACCCCTGGGCAGTTTTTAGGCCAAAATTTTCACGGGAAAAAATATTTTTTCCCTATCCTATTTTTAGGCTTTTCTAAGTCTTTTGAGCCACGTGCCATCATAGTGATTTTTTGTCGCACTTTTCCGTCGTCGCTGCCCTGATTTCCGAAAAAAAAAGTGAATTTTTTTTTCGTGCCCATCCTATCAGTTTGACGAGGGAAGAGTTTTGAGACACTCGCCATTATAGTAATTTTTCGCAAAAAAAAAGAGGAGCACAAAAAAAAAGAGGAGCGCAAAAAAAGCGAAAAAAAAGTTCCAGAGTGTGCTTTTCCCTTATTTACGTGCAGCGCCGTGATTTTGTTAGTGTTCTAGGCTCGCGTCTCTAGCACGGTCTAGCCTAGGACCAGCACAGTACCGTCGTTGAGCGTTTATTCAACTTTGCATCTCTGAATTGATTATTGCTGACCCTTTTTCCTACCATACTATAAGCCTTCCCAGCTCCACATACCTCTACGTCGTGCGTTTGACTCTCCCTGGCAATCGCTCTATCCAAGCTTTTGAGAGTTTTGACTACAACGGTTGCCGATCACCGCCTGCTGCTGCGTAAGAACTGGTAAGAATTTGAGATTTGCTTGACGGATTTGTGACACCCGCCACCACCACCTCTTGTTAGTATTCTGTTGGATCATATTCTTGTGTGTTTTCTATTGTTGCTAACCATGGCAGGATCACAAGCCGACGAGACTGACTGGGAGAACATGACGAATCAGGAGTTGCATGATAAATTTCAGCAAATGATGAATGGACAGGTGCAGGATGTGCTAAACAGATTTGAAGAGGCCATGGAGAAGATAGATGACATGGAGAAGACGTTCGAAACAAAGCTCAATAACAGGTTTAATGAATTGCTCGCGCGTCTTCCACCACCACCACCGGCTGCACCTAACGCACCTCTACAACAACAACAACGACGACTACCTACACATCGTGAAACAGCCCTCCGCCGAGCGAGCCGTCTCCCTCTTGCACCTGGCCAAACTGTTGGTGCTGCTGTTGCTACTTCTGTGGCTCCTGCTGCTGATGCGGAGGAGGATGATTTTGCTGGCGATTACGAGGATGAGGTTGATCAAAATCAGAACTACGTGGCACCACCAGCACAGCAACCATCAGGTCGTCCACATGCAAATAATGGCAATGGTAGGGCTCACCCTCAGGTACGAGATCATGACCATCTCCCTAAACTAAAATTGAATATTCCACCATTTGAGGGTAGATATGTTCCTGATATATATCTTACTTGGGAGTTAGAAACTGAACAATGATTTACATGTTTACAATATCCCGAGGAGAGACGTGTTCCTGCTGCTGTTTGTGCATTCACTAGTTTTGCATGTGTTTGGTGGTCTGAGCATTGTAGATTATATCCCATTCCTGCTACTTCGGCTGCTTTGAAAACTGCTATGCGTACTCGTTGGGTTCCACCATATTATCAACGTGAATTACTTCAAAAATTGCAGCGCTTAAGACAGGGAAAAAATTCTGTAGAAGAATATTATCAGGAATTACAAACTGGCATGATTAGATGTGGTATTGTTGAGGAGAATGAAGCTATGCTTGCACGTTTTATGGGTGGATTAAATAGAGAGATTCAGACGATTCTAGAGTATAAGGAGTATACTAATATCACTCGTTTATTCCATCTTGCTTGTAAAGCTGAACGTGAAGTGCAGGATCGACAGGCATTGGCGCCGACTAACTTTTCTGCAGGTCGACCTTCTTCATGGACACCACGTGCATCATCTACTTCCACACGTTCTGCTTCACCGGCGCCTCCGTCGGCTGCCACCTCCAACCGTGATACAATAAAGCAGGCACAATCACCACTATCTGCCAAGAGCACACCTTCTGGGCCTGCAAAGAGCTCTTCTTCATCCATGGCATCAACAGGGCAAACACATGATATTATTTGTCGATGTTGCAAGGGTGGAGGTCATTATGCGAGAGAATGCCCATCTAAGCGTGTGATGATTGTTACTGAGGATGGTGGGTATGAGTCCGCTAGTGACTATGATGAGGAGACTTTGGCTCTTATTACACGTGACGAACACGGTGGAGACGATTCTGATCATGAGACGCAATACATGGCTCCTGAAGATGCTGACAGGTATGAATGTTTAGTTGCTCAACGTGTTTTGAGTGTGCAGGTTACACAAGCTGAGCAAAATCAGAGGCATAATTTGTTCCATACAAAGGGAGTTGTGAAGGAACGTTCTGTTCGCGTGATCATAGATGGAGGGAGTTGCAACAACTTGGCTAGCATCGAGATGGTGGAGAAGCTATCTCTCACCACAAGACCACATCCACATCCTTACTACATCCAATGGTTCAACAACAGCGGCAAGGTTAAGGTAACACGTACTGTTCGTGTGCATTTTAGTATCTCTACATATGCTGATTATGTTGATTGTGATGTGGTACCGATGCAAGCATGTTCCTTATTACTTGGTAGACCATGGCAATTTGATAAAAATTCTATTCACCATGGTAGACACAATCAGTATACTCTTGTTCATAAGGATAAAAATATTACTTTGCTTCCTATGACTCCTGATTCCATTTTGAAAGATGATATTAATAGAGCTAATAAAGCAAAACAGGAGAAAACTAAGAGTGAAAATCAGATTGTGGCAAAAGAATTTGAGCAACAAATGCAGCCTAATAATAATAAACAATCTAGTGTTGCTTCTGAAATTAAATTGAAAAGTGCATGTTTACTTGCCACCAAATCTGATATTGATGATCTAGATTTTAGCAAATCTGTTTGCTATGCTTTTGTGTGCAAAGAGGCATTATTTTCATTCGAGGACGTGCCTTCCTCTTTGCCTCCTACTGTCACTAACATTTTGCAGGAGTTCGCCGACGTCTTTCCACAAGATGTGCCACCGGGATTACCACCTATTCGCGGGATTGAGCTTCAAATTGACTTAATTCCCGGTGCATCATTACCCAACCGGGCACCATACCGTACCAATCCAGAGGAGACGAAGGAGATTATGCGTCAAGTACAAGAACTGCTCGACAAAGGTTATATACGCGAATCCCTTAGTCCTTGTGTTGTTCCTATCATTTTAGTGCCGAAAAAGGATGGTATGTCGCGTATGTGCGTTGATTGTAGAGGCATTAATAATATTACTATTCGTTATCGTCATCCTATTCCTAGGCTAGATGATATGCTTGATGAATTGAGTGGCTCTACAATATTCTCCAAAGTTGATTTGCGTAGTGGTTACCATCAAATTCGTATGAAATTGGGAGATGAATGGAAAACAGCATTTAAAACTAAGTTTGGATTATATGAGTGGTTAGTCATGCCTTTTGGGTTAACTAATGCACCTAGTACTTTCATGAGGTTAATGAACGAAGTTTTACGTGCTTTCATTGGATGATTTGTGGTAGTTTACTTTGATGACATATTGATTTATAACAAATCTTTGGAGGAACATTTGGAACATTTACGTGCTGTTTTTATTGCTCTACGTGATGCACGTTTGTTTGGTAACCTTGGAAAGTGCACCTTTTGCACCGACCGAGTATCTTTTCTTGGCTATGTTGTTACTCCACAGGGAATTGAAGTTGATAAAGCCAAGATTGAAGCTATTGAGAGTTGGCCGCAGCCCAAAACGGTCACACAAGTGAGGAGTTTCCTTGGCCTCGCTGGTTTCTATAGGCGTTTTGTGAGAGATTTCAGCACCATTGCTGCACCTCTCAACGAGCTTACAAAGAAGGATGTACCTTTTGTTTGGGGTACCACACAGGAAGAAGCCTTCACGGTATTGAAAGATAAGTTGACACATGCTCCTTTACTCCAACTTCCTAATTTCAATAAGACTTTTGAGCTTGAATGTGATGCTAGTGGAATTGGATTAGGAGGTGTGTTATTACAAGATGGAAAACCTGTTGCATACTTTTCTGAAAAATTGAGTGGGCCTAGTCTGAACTATTCTACTTATGATAAAGAATTATATGCTCTTGTTCGGACCTTAGAAACATGGCAACATTATTTATGGCCCAAGGAATTTGTTATACATTCTGATCATGAATCTTTGAAACACATTAAAAGTCAAGCAAAACTGAACCGTCGACATGCTAAATGGGTTGAATTCATTGAGACTTTCCCTTATGTGATTAAACACAAGAAGGGTAAAGAAAATGTTATTGCTGATGCCTTGTCTCGTCGTTATACTATGCTTTCACAACTTGACTTTAAAATATTTGGTTTGGAGACCATCAAGGATCAATATGTTAATGATGCTGAATTTAAAGATGTATTGCAGAATTGTAAGGAAGGGAGAACTTGGAACAAGTTCGTTCTTAACGATGGATTTGTGTTTCGTGCTAACAAGCTATGCATTCCAGCTAGCTCCGTTCGTCTTTTGTTGTTGCAGGAGGCGCATGGAGGAGGATTAATGGGACACTTTGGCGTCAAGAAGACGGAGGATATACTTGCTACACATTTCTTTTGGCCAAAGATGAGACGGGATGTTGAGCGTTTTGTTGCTCGCTGCACTACATGTCAAAGAGCTAAGTCACGACTCAATCCTCATGGTTTATATATGCCTTTGCCTGTACCTAGTGTTCCTTGGGAGGATATATCTATGGACTTTGTTTTAGGTTTACCTAGAACAAAGAAGGGGAGGGATAGCATATTTTTTGTCGTGGATAGGTTCTCGAAAATGGCACACTTTATACCATGTCATAAAAGCGATGATGCTGTTAATGTTGCTGATTTGTTCTTTCGTGAAATTATTCGCTTACATGGTGTGCCAAATACTATTGTTTCAGATCGTGATACTAAATTTCTTAGCCACTTTTGGAGATGTTTATGGGCTAAGTTGGGGACTAAGCTGCTTTTTAGTACTACTTGTCACCCCCAAACTGATGGACAAACTGAAGTAGTCAATAGAACATTGTCTACTATGCTTAGGGCTGTTTTGAAGAATAACAAGAAAATGTGGGAAGAATGCTTGCCTCATATTGAATTTGCTTATAATCGTTCATTGCATTCTACTACTAAGATGTGCCCTTTTGAAATTGTGTATGGTTTCCTACCTTGTGCACCTATTGATTTGTTGCCTCTTCCATCTTCGGAGAAGGTTAATTTTGATGCTAAAGAATGTTCTGAATTGATTTTAAAAATGCATGAGTTAACTAAGGAAAACATTGAGCGTATGAATGCTAAATATAAACTTGCTGGAGATAAGGGTAGAAAACATGTTGTGTTTGCACCTGGAGATCTTGTTTGGTTACATTTGCGTAAAGATAGATTTCCTAATCTGCGCAAATCAAAGCTAATGCCACGTGCTGATGGTCCTTTTAAGGTTTTAGAGAAAATAAATGATAATGCATATAAACTTGAGCTACCTGCAGATTTTGGGGTTAGTCCCACTTTTAATATTGCAGATTTGAAGCCTTATTTGGGTGAGGAAGATGAGCTTCCGTCGAGGACGACTTCATTTCAAGAAGGGGAGGATGATGAGGACATCAATACCATTGTTACACCCACAGCCCCTACTGTTACATATACTGGACCAATTACTAGAGCTCGCGCACGCCAATTAAATTACCAGGTACTTTCGTTTCTTGGTAATGATTCTAATGTTCATGAGATTATGATGCTGCCTAAATTGGATACTTTTGTTTTGCTTTCAAATGAAGGGCCTAGCTTGGAGAAGGATGAACATTGGAGCAAGAACACGCATGAAGTTGATGGCATGCGCAAGGGGATCAAGAACGGAGTTACAAGTGATGATTTCAGGACTTTGAAGCCGCCATAAGGAGTGCATGAAGCCATGGACGAAATATACAAGATGCCACTTCATAATATTCGTCCATAGGCTATTCTAGGTGCTGTGTCACCTTATTAATGGGCCAGGCCCATGTAATTTCGAAATACTTAAGTATAGGCTATTTTTAGAGTCCGTATGTGTGGGGAAACAAGAGTTAGGGTTGATTTCGGACCCCACCCTCAAGGGCCACGAAATTCCCCTCTCTTCCTCCATATATACAGCCCTTAGGGCGTCGTTTAGACTTTTGGTTTTGTTTAGATTAAAAGTTCGCCATAGCTGCAACTTCGCGTACTTCGTTTGTGTCCAATGACCAGACCAAGACGTCACAGAACCCCACCTTGATCAATAAAGCTCTCATCTTATATTCGCAATATCCAGATTGCAATCTCAGTTTCTTGCTTGTTCTTCGTTTGCTCGCAGGAAACAGGCCCTCGTGGTCAGGTTGATCGTGCTCCAGCGTGGTCAATAACCCCTCGGAAGTTGGTTTAGCGATTGCTAAGGCGCGACGTCTCGCACGTTCGTAGTCGGATCGTCAAGGTCGACTCCCATAGAAAACGATAGCCACCATCTCATCGAAACATCGGGACACCTTTGCCTCTATCACCTCAAGTTCATAGTATCAACTCCATTGGAAAAATTCGATCGATTATAATTGGAGGTTTTGAATTTCCTCTTCCTACGGTCAAAAAGAAATATGGTATACTTATTATAGGGGATGTGCATATCCCTGTTGAGGTAACTTAGTGTTATTCGAAATTTCTCCGGTTTCATGATTATCGGAATGAGTTTGTTAACAAGACCTGATCAACCTTGTTAGTGGATTCTTTTTGATAAGCATGAGATGGATGAAACTAGAAGCACAACCTTCTGTACCCTCTTTATATTTTCTGTTAATTAGTAGAAATAAAGTAAAAATAGTATTTCTCTATCTGTTTCCTGTCTTATCTGTGCAATATAAAAATATCCCGAAAATAAAAGTCCTCAGAATGCCATGCCAATTTAATATGATTTTTTGGGAATATTTGAGGATTTACTATGCAAAAATTACCACAGGAGGAGCTGCCACCTGGCCACGAGGGTGGTGGGCGCGCCCCCTGCCTTGTGGGCCCACGGTGGTCCTCCTCCACTTATCCCAGCACCCATCTTCTTCCTCTGTCTCACACAAACCCGAAAAACCAACTCAAGCACGAGTTCCAACCACTTTTGCTGTGATTTTCGATATCCTTGCTCAAAGCACCTCTCGCAAAACTGCTTGGGGAGATTGTTCCTTGGTATGTGACTCCTCCATTGGTCCAATTAGTTTTTGTTCTAGTGCTTTATTCTTTGCAAATTTATGCTGCATAGGTGACCATGTTCTTGAGCTTGCATGTCAAATTTATATGGTTCCAAGTAGTTCTAATGCTTGGTATAGGCTCTAGGCACTTGTAGGAGTAGTCGCTATCAGTTTTATTGAAATTGGTTCACTTTTGTTTGAAGTTACTAAAAATTTCAGAATTTTTCAGAGAAAAACAATATGCTTAGGAAGATGTTCCAAGGTGGTTCCTCTAAGAAGCAAGGACCCAGGATTGCTATGCGCGATGCTGACGAGGATCCACCAAGAGACGCTCCGGTACGGCCTTGCGAGTGGCCGTCGGAAAATTTTATGGACCGTGCGGGAATTAAAGAAGAATTCAAAGCATATTTGCGCAATGCCGGTCTTGAGGAATTTGAGGCCAACAAATGCCCCCAGTATCATGATATCACAAGTTCATTTGTGAGGAGGTTCGAGTATTCATCTTCGTGTAATTCTCCTTCAGTGATGTTTGATCTTTATGATAAATCTTATAGAATGGACTTAGAGGATTTCACTCTTACGTGCAAACTTCCATCATGGGGTAGTATCAGGGATCCCCCTAAATCTGAATTTAGAAACTTTCTTGCTGATATAACTGTGGGGGAATCTAGAGATATAATGCAAGCTACCATAGGGAGCATTCACTTTCCTGCTTTACATTATTTTGCTCTCTTCATCGGTAGATGCATAAATGCTAAGGATGAAGCATGTCACATGTGTGTCCCTGACCTTAGAATTCTTAGGAGTGCTGTGTTAGGAGACCAATCTTATCATCTGGGAGCCATTGTAGCTCGTAGGTTGCATCATAATAGACATAATGGAGATTTCTTTGGAGGAATTTATGCAACTCGCTTAGCTCATTTTCTTGAGATAGACATCCATGAGGGTGATACGGAGTTGCCTACTGCATATTTAGATTATGACTCCATGGCTTCACATCATTTTGTTAAGCGACCCAAATCACCTCTTTTATTCTGTTTAATTTTTAACAAACGGCATGTTGTCCGTATTACTCTCCCTGCTCCTGCTCTTTTTGATTCACAGACAAAAGGAAGATATACTATTACTAGAGAGGAGGCAGATGAGTACGAGAGGAGAGCGGAGGCAACCCGACTCCACGCTGTAGCTCAGGAGGCGATAACTGCTGTATCGCAGTACGACCCCAGCTACACCTACGGGTATCTGCCAGGCTATCCCTGGCAATAGACTAACTTAGGCCAAAAGCCTAAGGTTGGGGGAGTACGTATTTCTCACTGACATTACATTTATGTTCACACACACTCATTGCTAGATGTCGGTGCTTATACTCTTTCATTGTAATATCCATGCTAGTTCATTTTCTTTTTCCTGCTTTCTTCTTGTGTGTTTGTTAAACCTTAAGAAAACCAAAAAAATTAGTAGTAATTTACTTTCCTGTTGTAGTAGTAATTAAAAAGAAAACCCAAAAAAAATATTTCCCGTTCTTCTTTTGCTTGTTGGGAGCTTTCCCGTGTAAATAGTTTTCTTTTCTTTTCTTTTCTTTGGGGGTCAGTAGGAGAAGACCATAATTAAATTGTTGTAGTGACTCTTATATGCTTTAATGTTGATTTAACCCAGAGCCCATATTGCCTTGTCTTCTCCTGTTTCTTGAATGCTCGCAGATTCCAGCTTAGTCCAATGCATGTGCACTCTTATTATTATTCACACCGTTCAGTCGTGCAAGTGAAAGACAATTATGATGATATATGATGGACTGACTGAGATGAGAAAAGCTGGTATGAACTCGACCTCTTTTGTTTTTGTAAATATGATGAGCCCGTCGTTCTTGATTCAGCTTATTATGAATAAACATGTTTCCAATGACAATTAGAGATCATAGTTGCTTGTGCCATGCTTGATTAGCTATGAGTTATAATGGTTTACCTTGTGTGCCAACATGCTATTGAGATGATTATGATGTGGTATGATGGGGTGGTATCCTCCTTTGAATGATTTAAGTGACTTGACTTGGCACATGTTCACGCATGTAGTTGAAACAAAATCAGCATAGCCTTCATGATATTTATGTTCATGGTGGATTATATCCTACTCATGCTTGCATCCAATGTTTATTAATTTTAATGCATGTACATGGCTGTTGTCGCTCTCTAGTTGGTCGCTTCCCAGTCTTTTGCTAGCCTTCACCTGTACTAAGTAGGAATACTGCTTGTGCATCCAATCCCTTAAACCCCAAAGTTATTCCAGATGAGTCCACTATACCTTCCTATATGCGGTATCTACCTGCCGTTCCAAGTAAATTTGTATGTGCCAAACTCTAAACCTTTAAATAAATATTCTGTTTTGTATGCTCGAATAGCTCATGTATCAACCAAGGCTGTCCTTATCTTCCGTGTTAGGCGGGTTATTCTCAAGAGGAGTGGACTCCGCTCCTCACTCACGAGAAAATGGTTGGTCACGGGATGCCCAGTCCCATGCTTTATGCAAACTAAATCAAAATTATTTGCAAACAAAACTCCCCCTGGGACCTGATGTATGTTGGAGACACTTGTTGTTTCGAGAAAGTTATGGATTGATGCTTGTTGGTGGAGGGGGAGTATAAACTTTACCATTCTGTTTGGGAACTGCCTATAATTTGTTTAGCATGGAAGATATCGCCATCTCTTAGTTGTTATGTTGACAATGAAAGTATACCGCTCAAAATGCAATTTATCTCTATTTCAAAAATGAGCTCTGGCACCTCTACAAATCCCTGCTTCCCTCTGCGAAGGGCCTATCAATTTACTTTTATGTTGAGTCATCACCCTCTTATTAAAGAGCACTAGCTGGAGAGCATAGCTGTCATTTGCATTCATCACTATTAATCTATGTTGGGTATGACTATGATTGGATCTCTTTTACCATGAATTACAATGTCTAGCTAGTCCTTGATCTTTAAAGGTGCTCTGCATTTATGTTTTGCAGTCTCAGAAAGGGCTAGCGAGATACCATCTTGTTATATTATATTATGATTGTTTTGAGAAAGTGTTGTCATCCGAGATTTATTATTATGGCTTGCTAGTTGATTATGCTATTGATATGAGTAATTATGAGACTTGAGAATTATTGCAAATGTGGTTAGTTATGATATATGCTGAAAACTTGAATGCTGGCTTGACATAATTACAACAACAAGAGCAAACAGAGTTTGTAAAAGTTTTTCTTTCTTTCTTTCTTTCAGTTTGTCAACTGAATTGCTTGAGGACAAGCAAGGGTTTAAGCTTCGGGGAGTTGATACGTCTTCGTCATATCTACTTTTCCAAACACTTTTGCCCTTGTTTTGGACTCTAACTTGTATGATTTGAATGGAACTAACCTGGACTGACGCTGTTTTCAGCAGAATTACCTTGGTGTTGTTTTATGTGCAGAAAGCAAATATTCTCGGAAAGTCCTGAAACTCCACGGAATACCTTAGAAAAAATAATAAAAAATCATCGCCAAAGATGAAGACCAGGGGGCCCACACCCTATCCACGAGGGTGGGGGGCGCCCCCCCTCCTGGGTGCACCCCCTACCTCGTGGGCCCCCTGGAAACCCTCCGACGCCAATTCTAACCCTATATATTCGCTTCCGGAGAGAAAAAATCAGAGAGACGAAATCATCACGTTTTACGATACGGAGCCGCCGCCAAGCCCTAAAACCTCTCAGGAGGGCTAATCTGGAGTCCGTTCGGGGCTCCGGAGAGGGGGATTCGTCGTCGTCGTCATCATCAACCATCCTCCATCACCAATTTCATGATGCTCACCGCCGTGCGTGAGTAATTCCATCGTAGGCTTGCTGGACGGTGATGGGTTGGATGAGATTTATCATGTAATTGAGTTAGTTTTGTTAGGGTTTGATCCCTAGTATCCACTATGTTCTGAGATTGATGTTGCTATGACTTTGCTATGCTTAATGCTTGTCACTAGGGCCCGAGTGCCATGATTTCAGATCTGAACCTATTATGTTTTCATGAATATATGTGAGTTCTTGATCCTATCTTGCAAGTCTATAGTCACCTACTATGTGTTATGATCCGGCAACCCCGAAGTGACAATAATCGGGACCACTCCCGGTGATGACCATAGTTTGAGGAGTTCATGTATTCACTATGTGCTAATGCTTTGTTCCGGTTCTCTATTAAAAGAAGGCCTTAATATCCTTTAGTTTCCAATAGGACCCCGCTGCCACGGGAGGGTAGGACAAAAGATGTCAATTCATCTCCGTCCATGGACTCTGAGCCGCTTACATCCATACCCGTCGAATCCGACTGGGCGCTGATCATGGAGTTCACCTCCGCGGATATCTTTCAGCACTCGCCTTTCGGCGATGTGCTAAATTCATTAAAGTCTCTCTCTCTATCAGGAGAACCTTGGCTGAACTATGTTCGGCTAGAATGGGATGCGGATGACGAAGAAATTCGCTGCCCACCCACCACCCACTTAGTAGCCATTGTCGACGACTTAACCGACATGCTCGACTTCGACTTCGAGGACTTCGACAATATGGATGACGACACCGGAGACGAACCGGAACCACCGCCCACAGGGCGCTGGACCGCCACCTCAACATATGACATATACATGGTGGACACCCCCAAAGAAGGCAATGGCGATGAGACAGTAGAGGATGAACCCTCCAAGAAACAACCCAAACGCTGACGTCAGCGGCGCCGCTCTAAGTCCCGCCACAACAAGAGCAGTGATACCGGCACAGGAGGTAATAACACTCCGGATAGTGCCGAAGACAACAACAATCCCCTCTAGCGCGATCTAGAGCCAGAGGACAAACAAGCTAGCCCCCTAGAGCGGGCAACAGATGGAGAACCGGAGGAGGACAATTACATGCCTCTCTCCGAAGACGAGGCGAGCCTCGGCGACAAAGAATTTATCGTGCCTGAGGACCCTGTAGAGCAAGAGCGCTTCAAGTGCCGGCTTATGGCCATGGCAAATAGCCTGAAGAAAAAGCAGCAACAGCTTCAAGCTGATCAAGACTTGCTAGCAGACAGGTGGACCAAAGTCCTGGCGGTCGAGGAGTATGAACTCGAGCGCCCCTCCAAGAGTTACCCAAAACGCAGGTTGCCACCTCACCTCAAGGAGGAAGCATTGAAACCTCAATCACCAGTGTGCGATGCGGCTGACCGGTCACCGCGTGGCCGAGCCAGAGAGGCATTTCAGCCTGAAGTTCAACCTGCACCCCGCCGCCACTCAATCAAAAATACTAAGGCCTGGGACAACACAAGGGACCTATGAGACATATTGGACAGTAAGGCAAAAATCGCAAGGTCAATATACGGGTCACGGACACGCGCGCCAACACGGGACGATGATCGTCGCGTCGGATACACCAAGAGTAAATCCGGCCGGGCCGAATACAGCAGACAAGATTTGTATGAACTGCGTCAGGATATAGCCCGGCACAGAGGCGCCGCACACCCCCTATGCTTCACTGATGATGTTATGAATCACGAATTCCCGGAGGGTTTCAAACCTGTAAATATTGAATCATATGACGGCACAACAGATCCCGCTGTAAGGGTTGAGGATTTCCTCCTCCACATCCACATGGCTCGCGGTGATGATCAACACGCCATCATGTACCTCCCACTAAAACTCAAAGGACCAGCTTGGCATTGGCTGAACAGCTTGCCAGTAGATTCCATCGGCAGTTGGGAGGATCTGGAAGATGCATTTCTTGACAACTTCCAGGGCACTTATGTGCGGCCACCGGACGCTGATGACTTGAGCCATATAACCCAGCAGCCAGGAGAATCGGCCAGACAATTCTGGACTTGGTTTCTGACTAAGAAAAACCAAATTGTAGACTGTCCGAACACAGAGGACCTAGCGGCATTCAAGCATAACATCCGCGACGAGTGGCTCGCCCGCCACCTCGGCCAGGAGAAGCCGAAATCTATGGCAGCCCTCACAACACTCATGACCCGCTTCTGTGCAGGCGAGGATAGCTGGCTGGCTCGCAGCAACAACACATCGAGGAATCCGGACACTTCAGATACCAAAGATGTTAACGGTAGGCAACGTCGTAACAAACCAAAGCGCCGCAATAACAGCGATAACACCGAAGATACGGCAGTTAATGCCGGATTCAAAGGCTCTAGATCCGGTCAGCGGAAAAAGCCATTTAAAAGAAATACTCCGACTCCGTCCAATTTGGATCGCATACTGGATCGCTCGTGTCAAATCCACAGCATCCCCGACAAGCCAGCCAATCACACCAACAGAGAATGTTGGGTATTCAAGCAGGCCGACAAATTAAATGCCGAAAACAAGGAGAAGGGGCTGCATAGCGATGACAAGGAAGAGCCCCGGCCGCCGAACACAGGAGGACAGAAGGGGTTTCCCCCACAAGTGAAGACGGTGAACATGATATACGCAACCCACATTCCCAAGAGGGAGAGGAAGCGTGCACTAAGGGACATCTATGCGATGGAGCCCGTCGCTCCAAAGTTCAACCCATGGTCTGCTTGCCCGATCACCTTCGATCGCAGGGACCACCCCACTAGCATCCGTCATGGCGGATCCGCTGCACTGGTCCTAGACCCCATCATTGACGGATTTCACCTCACCCGAGTCCTTATGGACGGCGGCAGCATCCTAAACCTGCTCTATCAGGATACAGTGCGAAAAATGGGTATCAATCCCACGAGGATCAAAACCAACAAAACCACATTTAAAGGCGTCATCCCAGGTGTAGAGGCCCATTGCATGGGCTCAATCACACTGGAAGTGGTCTTCAGATAACCGGACAACTTCCGAATCGAAGAGTTAATCTTCAATATCGTCCCGTTTCACAGTGGCTATCATGCACTGCTCGGGCGGACAGCATTCGCAAAATTTAATGTGGTGCCGCATTACGCGTACCTCAAGCTCAAGATGCCAGGACCCAGGGGGTCATAACACTAAATGGAAACACAGAACACTCACTCCGCACGGAAGAGCACACTGCGGCCCTTGCGGCAGAAGCACAAAGCAGCCTTTTAAGGAAGACCACTGATTCGGCGTCACAGCCCCCGGACACCTTCAAACGAGTCTGGAACAAGCTGCAACAGGATCGCCTGGCACGATCAGAGCTCGCCTAGCAATTTGTCCCCCGTCCCAGTCCCAGTCAAGCGACGAAATCCGTGCCGCGCGTACATAACTACACACTGAAAATACCATGGATATAGGTGGGGGCACGATCAGGACACGCCCCGCAATGTGGCTTAACCACCCTAGGGGTTGTATACCTTTATAATTCCTTTTATCTTTCAGGGCCTAACTCTCTGGAAGCCCTTTCTGGCAGCACGATTGCCGGACACATTCCGGAAGCAACAACCAAGGCGGCAAGGAGCTAAGATGAACACGAGAACCCCTAGGTGGTCTCTAATAATAATTGATATACCCGTTTTTTTTACTAATCTATGCGCAGCTCGCCCTGGATAGGACATTTCAAATTGTCCTGCTTTCTGCTTATCGCACTACTTGTACCATTATGCTTCGACGTATTATTTAAATAACAATGCATATCGATAGTCTATCATTGCATTATTTAAGTTTTTTTCTTTTCTATCTTATATGTCCATTTACGACAATCCACACCCGTACATTTGGGTACGGTAAGTACGCCAGGGGCTCTCGTTTACCCCATAATACGGCGCCAGAAGTCCGAACACTTTCGACAGTGCGGCACCCCGAACTTATAACATTATATGCATCAGCTCCGAATCATGTCTTTGGTCAAATGTTGGGTTTGCCCGGCTCCGATGCTTTGGTACCTTACGTTCCGTTATATCGGCTAAGGTAGCGGTGGGAGAACTACTGTGATTGTGTCCCGGTTCTTTCGGACGAGCACCTCAGTAGAGAAAGCCGAAAACTGACTGTCATGATAAGGAGAGAGACTGGTCGCTGTTCGAGAGGTCTCAAGTCCTTAAAGACTTTTTCCGCTTCGGGTGAGGAGTCGGCCTTGTCCGGCTTAGGCGTATATAGCGCCCCAAATTTGGCCCTCCGAGTACCAGGGGCTTCACCAAAATTTAAAATTGTAGACTTCTATGGCTAAGTGAGAGTGATAAAGCATTATAGTCCGATTGCCTAGTTCGTTGTGCTGAACACCTCCCTCGAAGGACCCAAAATTGGGGTAAAGAGTGCTCATTTTTATCCCGAACACCCCAGTACTAGTTACATGGGGGCAGAAGCCGACGACTGGCCAACTCTCAGATTTTATAAACGGTCGCACAGAAGGTAATATTTTAAATTAAGATAGCATCCCATGGCGCAAATAAACTCGTTTCACATTACAGGATCACATGAGCATGTTCATTCAAAAATTACATCCTTGGCACACTCATCCGCCACTAGGCGGGAGCCCTTCATGACACTCCCATAATAGTTCTCGGGGCAGCGATGCTCCTTGCCCTCCGGTGGCCCCTCCTTCACCAGCTTCACGGCGTCCAGCTTCGCCCAGTGCACCTTCGCCCGGGCAAAAGCCCTGCATGCACCTTCGATGCAGACGGACCGCTTTATGACTTCGAGCCATGGGCAGGCTTCCACAAGCCACCTCACCAGTCCAAAGTAGCTGCCGGATAGGGGCTCGCCAGGCCACATCCGGACTATAAGGCTCCTCATGGCCTGTTCGGCCGCCTTGTGAAGCTCGACCAACTGCTTCAGCTGGTCGCTCAAGGGCATGGGGTGTTCGGTCCCAGTATACTGAGACCAGAACAACTTCTCCGCCAAACTCCCCTCCTCAGCTCAGTAAAACTCCGCGGCATCCACTACACTGCGGGGAAGATCTGCAAACGCTCCTGGAGATCTTCGAACTCGGGTAAGAAAAAGGAAAGTCTCCTTCACATGCTTGCTTTGCATAATGAATGCCTTACCTGCTGCTATCTTCTTCACCGCGTCAATCTCCTGAAGGGCCTTGTGGGCTTCGGCCTTGGTGCTCTAGACGCTTTCAAGCGCCTGCGCAAGCTCAGACTCTCACGTCTTAGAGTCCAGCTCCAAGGACTCGTGCTTTTTGGCAAGAGCCTCGAGCTCTTGCTACACCTCGCCTACTCGGGCTTCTTGCTTCTCCCGTTCAATGCGCTCCTTGGCCGCTTTGTCTTCGGCCTTGGCCAACGCCTCCCTCAAGGTCGCCACTTCGGTCGTGGCCCCTGACAAATCCATGATGATCCTATTACCTTACACCCGAACTCCTTTTTAATATATAGACAAAGGTATTGCTTACCTTTGTTCTCCTCGAGCTGCCTCTTGGTAAGGCCGAGCTCGGTCTTGGACCGCTCTAGGTCCCGCTTCAGTGCAGAGACCTCCGCAGTACGTGCAGCAGCGGCGAGCAGCGAATCCTGCACATACACATAGATACATTCTGATTAGACTCTTGAGTCATCATTTGATCCTCTATTCGGCTTTTCTTCTTGAACGCTGAACAGAGCATCAGGGGCTACTATCTATGCGGTACCATTTTCTTATATTTTGATCGCTTACCTCAAAGCCTGTTAGGAGGCTGGCGCAAGCTTCGGTCAGTCCGTTTTTGGCGGACTGAACCTTTTCGACCACCGCGCTCATGATAGTGCGGTGCTCTTCGTCGATGGAAGCACTGTGAAGCGCTTCCAGCAAGTTGTCCGGTGCCTCTGGATGGATAGAGGAAATCGGCATGGATGGTTGGCCCCCCTTAACGGGGGACCGCCTGCGGGAGTCTGGAACCATCGGAGGTTCCGGCGCAGTGTCCGGCTGGGGCCCGAACTTGGAGCCCCTTGGAGCCTCACTCCCTTGGTACCCAGGGCCCGGGAAGTCGCCGCGAGACACCCCCAGGACCACCTCCCCTTGGCTCGATGCCTTTTGAGACAACACCTCGGCGTTGTCCGTAGGGCGAGGGGTGGTAGCAGTTGGAGGAGAACCGCTGTTCATATCCGATGAGTCCAAAGAGCCGCTCGACGAGGGTATGTCGAGATGAGCTCGGGACGGACTGCATAATCATGTTCGGCAGGAGGAGAGGCAGTGCAATATAACATACCATGAAGTACTATGGTGTCTGGACACTTACGACTTCGCTAGGGGCTTGTCCCTGGGTAGCCACTCGTCGCCGCTGTCGGCAGCCGTCGTGGCGCAGTCCGGAGGGAGGGTCCTTCCCTTCTTGGACCTTTCGGCTTCCCCGGATGGGTCGGCCTTCCTTTTATTGTCTCCCCCAGCTGGGGGGGAGAGCTTTTCTCCTCCTCCTCGTTTCCATGGGAGGAGTGCGCGTCGGAGTCATCGGACGATGTGTCCGATACAACCTTGCGCCGAAGACCCTTTCGGGTCCCCGTGGCCTTCTTCTTGGCCTTCTTTGCCGGCACCTCTTAAGGTGCCGGAGTCAGCATCTTCGTTAGAAGTGCGTCTACAGGATCCTCGGGCAGGGGGGCTGGGCAATCAAGCCGCTTCGCTGTCTCTATCTAGTCCTGTTAATGACATGGAAGCTTAGATCCTGCACATAACTAAACCGGGGCAAATAAATACCCTGAGAGATATAAAAAGCCTACCGGATGGGCGCGGCGCTTTGCGTTGAGTCCGCGGTCCTTAGTGAGTGAGGGAGGAATCTCGGGGCTCTTAAACAGCACCCTCCAGACGTCCTCGTGCGTCGCGTCATAGAGCTCTCGCAGCATCTGGTGCTTGGTCGAGTCAAACTCCCATAAATCAAATGCCCGTCGTTGGCACGGAAGGATCCGGCGGAAGAGCATAACCAGGACCACATTGACCAGCTTGATTTTCTTGTTCATCATGTTCTGGATGCAGGTCTGGAGTATGGTCAGCTCTACCGAAGAACCCCAGGACAGGCCCTTCTCTTTCCAGGAGGTGAGCCGCGTGGGGACTCCGGATCGAAATTTGGGGGCCGCCACCCAGTTGGAGTCGCGCGGCTCGGTGATGTAGAACCACCCCGATTGCCACCCCTTTATGGTCTCCACATAGGAGCCCTCAAGCCAGGTGACGTTAGGCATCTTGCCCACCATGGCGCCTCCACACTCTGCCTGCTAGCCGACCACCACCTTCGGTTTGACATTAAAAGTCTTCAGCCATAGGACGAAATGGGGCTTGATGCGGAGGAAGGCCTCGCACACGACAATAAACGCCGAGATGTTGAGGATGAAATTGGGGCCAGATCATGAAAATCCAGCCCGTAGTAGAACATGAGTCCGCGGACGAACGAGTGGAGAGGAAATCCCAGTCCGCAGACGAAGTGGGTAAGAAAAACTACCCTCTCATGGGGTTCGAGCGTAGGGATGATCTGCCCTGCATCTGGCAGCCGGTGTGCGATGTTCGCGGCCAGATATCCGGCTTCCCGTAACTTTTTGATGTTCTCCTCCGTGACAGAGGAGACCATCCACTTACCTCCTGCTCCGGACATGCATGGAGTGGTTTGAGAGGAAGAACGCGAGCTTGGGCGCTAGAGGTCGAGTGTGCGGGAATGGGTAAGCAAGGAAGAAGGCGTGGGTGAAAAGAGTAAATCCTTGTCCCTTTATAAGGGCGGAAGAGGCGATGTGTCTCCCCACTTGCCTGGTAAAACCGCTTATTCCCCAGGTGCCGTAATTGATGGCGCGGTTGGGTTACCCATGTCCGTATTGATGATAATCCCGTAATAAGGGGAACGCGATCTCTACTTTGACAATACATGTCAAGAAAACCGCCTCACGATATGTGCGGTGCTGGTTGAGAAAAACGGTTTGAATAATGACCAGGCCGTGGCGTGATGTCATGCTGTCAAGACGTGTCAGCAGATTAGATTTGTGGAAATATTACTCTCTGCAGTGGTATGTGGAACTTATTTTTCAGGGCCGGGCACTATTCTTGTGTTTAAACTCTTCCATGGAGTATTCGGAGGAGGAACCCACCTTGCAATGCCGAAGACAATACTTCACGCCGGACTCATCGTCATTGAAGCCTGGTTCAGGGGCTACTGAGGGAGTCCTGGATTAGGGGGTCTCTGGACAGCCGGACTATATCCTTTGGCCAGAAAGATTGAAGACTTTGTCCTGTGTCCGGATGGGACTCTACTTGGCATGGAAGGCAAGCTAGGCAATACAGATATGGATATCTCCTCCCTTGTAACCGGCCTTGTGTAACCCTAGCCCCCTCCGGTGTCTATATAAACCGGAGGGTTTTAGTCCGTAGGACAACAGACAATCATACCATAGGCTAGCTTCTAGGGTTTAGCCTCCCTGATCTCGTGATAGATCAACTCTTGTAATACTCATATCATCAAGAACAATCGAGCAAGACATAGGGTATTACCTCCATCAAGAGGGCCCGAACCTGGGTAAACATTGTGTCCCCTGCCTCCTGTTACCATCCGCCTTAGACGCACAGTTCGGGACCCCCTACCCGAGATCCGCCGGTTTTGACACCGACAATTATGCTAAGCTAACGGATGGGTCTTGTCCATCACATCATTCTCTAATGATGTGATCCTGTTCATCAAATGACAACACATATCTATGGTTAGGAAACTTAACCATCTTTGAGTAACGAGCTAGTCAAGTAGAGGCATACTAGGGACACTATGTTTTGTCTATGTATTCACACATGTACTAAGTTTTCGGTTAATACAATTCTAGCATGAATAATAGATATTTATCATGATATAAGGAAATATAAAATAACAACTTTATTATTGCCTCTAGGGCATATTTCCTTCAGCTTATGCACGTCGGTCCCCGAAGAGATGTGATTTCTAAGACGTTGCCAAGCAAAAATCTTGATCTTTAAAGGCAAAGGGGCCTTCTACAAGGGAGAGAGAGAGCCAAGGAATGGTGGGTGACCGGCATACTGCCTGGTATTCCGAGTTGACGAAGAACTCACCCGACGGTGAGAGCTGCTAGGATACGGTGTTTAGATAGTCCAGCAATGGTAAGGCTGCGTGTAATCTAGTCCACTCGACATTTTCCGCCTGCCCAAACGTCCGGCGAAATCAGATATCCCATTGTCCATATCGGGAAGCCGTGAAGACGAGAAGTGACAGGTCTGCACAGATAGAGAACAGGACAGGGAATCCCACCCTGAGAGGCTCAGTACCCATCCAAAGGTCCAGCCAAATTTGAATGTAGACTTATTCATGCAATAAGTTCATTCAAATATTGAATGCAGACATATTCCATACTAACTATGTATTAGGTGCGTAAAGAGAAAAGGGAAAAATAGCTCTGAGTAAACAAGGATGTGGATTGGGTGGACATGGTCTCATAGGCTAGGCAAATCCGGGACCCTATATGTCCATGGCCGAGTCTGAATGCGCACATGTATAGTGACCGGATGGGCCTTAATTTTTATCATTTGCAACCGCAAACACAATTATCTAAACACCAAATACTCACAAACACATGCGCGTCTATCATTTTGGTCAAACATAGTTCAATGCACACAAATACAAATTGTTTGTACTTAAGATTTCCAGTCAAACATAGTTCAATGCACACAAATACAAATTTTTTGTACTTAAGATTTCTAGTGTGGATGTAACCTACGTGTTGGGCCAGGGTTGGGGGTTTAGCCCCACCTCGCCACGCAAGGAATGACGTGACCTGTTTAAATAGTAGTGTCATTGCTACTTGTAAATTGCGTTGGATTTTTCTCAAAGAGGAGGGGTGAAGCATTATAGTAGAGATAAGTATATCACTCAGTGAGAACCATGGTTATCGAACCAATAGGAGAACCACGCAAACCTTCGTTAGTAGCACCTACACACACAAAAGCAAATACTTGCACCCAACGCGGGCAAGAGGGTTGTCAATCTCCTTGAACTCGTTACTTGCAAAGATTAATTCTGATAGTGATAGATAGATAAAAATAAAAATTAAATTAAATGTATAAAATTGTAGTAAGGTATTTTTGGTTTTAATAATATGATAAAAGTAGACCCGGTGGTTATAATTTTCACTAGAGTCTTCTCTCTCGAACACATAGCATACGGTGGGTAAGCAAATTACTGCTCGGCAACTGACAGAAAAACACATAGTTATGACGATATTCATGACAATGATCACATATATAGGCATCACATCTATGACCAGCAGACCAACTCCTGCATGCATCTACTACTATTACTCCACCAATCGACCACTATCCAGCATGCATATATGGTATTACGTTCATGACAAACAGAGTAATGCCTTAAGCAAGATGACATGATGTAGACATATGATATGTCTCCAACCTTGGATGTTTTATTGTCAACCTTGGATGTTTTATATGCATTTATATGCTATTATATATGATTTTTGGGACTACCCTATTAACCTAGAGCCTAGTGCCAGTTTCTGTTTTTCCTTGTTTTTGAGTATCGTAGAAAAAGGAAAACCAAATGCGGTCCAATTGACCTGAAACTTCACAGAACTTATTTTTGGACCAGAAGAAGGCCATGGAGTAAAAGAGTTGGGCCAGAAGATTCCCGGGCTGCCCATGAGGGTGGGGGGCGCGCCCACCCCCTGGGCGCGCCTCCTTACCTCGTGGACAGCCTGGAGACCCCCTGACTTGTTCTCGACGCCAAAACCTCTTACATATACCCAAACTTCCAGAACATAACCTAGACCGGGTGTTCCACCGCCGCAAGCCTCTGTAGCCACCGAAAACCAATCTAGACCCGTTCCGGCACCCTGTAGGAGGGGGGTGGGATCCATCTCCGGTGGCCATCTTCATCATCCCGGTGCTCTCCATGACGAGGAGGGAGTAGTTCATCCTCGGGGCTGAGTGTATGTACCAGTAGTTATGTGTTTGATCTCTCTCTCTCTCTCTCTCGTGTTCTTGATTTGGCATGATCTTGATGCATCGCGAGCTCTGCTATTATAGTTGGATCTTATGATGTTTCTCCCCCTCTACTCTCTTGTAATGGATTTAGTTTTCCCTTTGAAGTTACCTTATCGGATTGAGTCTTTAAGGATTTGAGAACACTTGATGTATGTCTTGCATGTACTTATCTGTGGTGACAATAAGATATTCACGTGATCCACTTGATGAATGTTTTGGTGATCAACTTGCGAGTTCTGTGACCTCATGAACTTATGCATAGGGGTTGGCAGACGTTTTCGTCTTGACTCTCCGGTAGAAACTTTGGGTCACTCTTTGAAGTTCTTTGTGTTGGTTGAATAGATGAATCTGAGATTGTGTGATGCATATCGTATAATCATACCCACGGATACTTGAGGTGACATTGGAGTATCTAGGTGACATTAGGGTTTTGGTTGATTTGTGTCTTAAGGTGTTATTCTAGTACGAACTCTTGAATAGATCAATCAGAAAGAATAACTTTGAGGTGGTTTCGTACCCTACCATAATATCTTTGTTTGTTCTCTGCTATTAGTGACTTTGGAGTGACTCTTTGTTGCATGTTGAGGGATAGTTATATGATCCAATTATGTTATTATTGTTGAGAGAACTTGCACTAGTGAAAGTATGAACCCTAGGCCTTGTTTCAACACATTGCAATACCGTTTGTGCTCACTTTTATCATTAGTTACCTTGCTGTTTTTATATTTTCAGATTACAAAAACCTATATCTACCATCCATATTGCACTTGTATCACCATCTCTTTGCTGAACTAGTGCACCTATACAACTTACCATTGTATTGGGTGTGTTGGGGACACAAGAGACTCTTTGTTATTTGGTTGCAGGGTTGCTTGAGAGAGACCATCTTCATCCTACGCCTCCCATGGATTGATAAACCTTAGGTCATCCACTTGAGAGAAATTTGCTACTGTCCTACAAACCTCTGCACTTGGAGGCCCAACAACGTCTACAAGAAGAAGGTTGTGTAGTAGACATAGAGCTCTTTTCTGGCACCATTGCCGGGGAGGTTAGTGCTTGAAGGTATATCTTTAGATCTTGCAATCGAATCTTTTTGTTTCTTGTTTTATCACTAGTTTAGTCTATAAAAGAAAATTACAAAAAATGGAATTGAGGGTATCTCATATGCTTCATCTTTTTAATATCTTTCATGAAAATAAGGATTTCGATAATTGTGCCAAAATGCTAGAATAAGAATGCATTAAAATGTTTGGCACTAAATCTTTGAATGATGAGCATGATTGCAATGTTGTTAGTACGGATTCTTTGAATATCCATAGTACGAATGATGATTGCACTAGTCATGATGAAAATGTCTCTTATAAGCATGTCAATTTTTGTGGAGTGCATAGGGTTTGCAAGTACACACCAAATAGGGAAGATAGATTTTGCAAGAGGCATGAGTATTTAGAAACTAAATGGTTGCAAGAAAGGCTAGATGCTTGTGCTGAAGATTTAAAATTTCTTTGCCATCCTTGTGAACTTTGCAATGAACACGATCATTTAAATACCCAATGCAAATTGTTTCATGCTCGAATCGTGTCCAAAAATTGTGATGAATTGATTTCCCTTGCATATCATAATGAACTTAGTTTGCTTCTGGGTTATGAAGAAATGAAACATATAACTAAGGGTGTCGGTGTCAAAACCGGCGGATCTCGGGTAGTGGGTCCCGAACTGTGCGTCTAGGCTGGATGGTAACAGGAGGCAGGGAACACGATGTTTTACCCAGGTTCGGGCCCTCTTGATGGAGGTAAAACCCTACGTCCTGCTTGATTAATATTGATGATATGGGTAGTACAAGAGTAGATCTACCATGAGATCAAGGAGGCTAAACCCTAGAAGCTAGCCTATGGTATGATTGTTGTATATGGAGTTGATTGCCTACGGACTACAACCCTCCGGTTTATATAGACACCGGATAGGGTTAGGGTTACACAGAGTCGGTTACAATGGTAGGAGATCTTGAATATCCGCATCGCCAAGCTTGCCTTCCACGCCAAGGAAAGTCCCATCCGGACACGGGACGAAGTCTTCAATCTTGTATCTTCATAGTCCAGGAGTCCGGCTGAAGGTATAGTCCGGCTACCCGAACACCCCCTAATCCAGGACTCCCTCAATAGCCCCTGAACTAGGCTTCAATGACGACGAGTCTGGCGCGCAAATTGTCTTCGGCATTGCAAGGCAGGTTCCTCCTCCAAGTCCTTCATAGAAGATTGTAAACACCAAGAGTAGTGTTCGGTTCTGCAAAATAAGCTTCCACATATTGCCATAGAGAGAATAATATTAACACAAATCAAATCTGCTGACGTATTCCGCCGTGCGTCATCACACTACAGCCAAGTCCTTTACTCGAATCGTTTTTACTTTTCCACCTCAGAATGTTTTGCGAGGCGGTTTCCCTGGCACGTCTTGTCAAAGCAGAGATCGTGTACCCCCTTTACGGGATTCTCATCAATACGGACGTGGGTAACCCAACCGCGCCATTTATCACGGCGCTTGGGAGGCAAGCGAGTTTTACTAGGCTGGTGGGGACGCACAACCGCATCCACCCATATAAGGGGATAAGGATCCACCTTTTTACCTACGCCTTCTTCCTCCTTTGCCTATCCGTCTCCTGCGCACTCGAGCTCCAGTGCCCAAGCCCGCACTTCCCACCTCAACCTTCTCCAGCAATGTCCGGAGCGGGAGGCAAGTGGATGGTCTCCTCCGTCACCTAGGGCAAAGTCAAGAAACTAAGGAAGGTCGGATACCTGTCCAAGGACATCGCGCACCGGCTTCCCGAAGAGGGGAAGCTTCTCCCCACCCCAAGGCCCCATGAGAGGGTAGTATTTCTCCCCCACTTCCTCCGTGGACTGGGTTTTCCACTCCACCCATTTGTCCGGGGGCTCATGTTCTATTACGGCCTGGACTTCCACGATCTGGCCCCGAACTTCATCCTCAACATCTCGGTGTTTATCGTCGTGTGTGAGGCTTTCCTCCGCGTCCGCCCTCATTTCGGCCTCTAGCTCAAGACCTTCAACGTCAAGCCCAAGGTGGTGCGCGGCAGCCAGGCGGAGTGCGGAGGTGCCATGGCAGGCAAGATGGACAACATCCTATGGTTCGAGGGCTCTTTTGTGGAGACCCTAAAGGGGTGGCAATCCGGGTGGTTTTACATCACCGAGCCACGCGATCCGAAATGGACCGCAGCCCCCGAGTTCCGATCCGGACCCCCCACGCGGCTTATGTCCTGGAAAGAGACGGGCCTGTCGTGGGGTGACGAAAAAGAGGTGACCGGATTGCAAACATGCATCCAGTCCCTGGTGAACAAGCCAATCCGGCTTGTTAATGTAATCCAGGTTATGCTCGTCCGCCGGATCCTCCCGTGCCAACAACGGGATCTTAATCTGTGGGAGTTCGACCCGGTGCAGCACCAAACCCTTGGCAGGCTCTTCGACATGACGTACGAAGATTCCTGGAAGGTGCTATTCAAGGGCGCCGAGGCTCCCGCATCCGCTTCCGAAGACCGCGGATACAGCTCGCAGCGTCACGCTAGCAAGGTAAGCTATCTTCACCTTTTACAGGATGTTAAGCTTTTTTCATAGTTTGACTCTATGCGGGATCTAAACTCCCTTACCTTTGACAGGCTTGGCGAGCGATATCCGGACCGATTAACTGTCCGGCTCCGCTGCCCGAAGACCCAGCCCCAGCTCTACTAGTGAAGCTGCTGGTTTCGGCGCCTTATGTGGTGCTGGAGAATAAGGCCAAGAAGACCACGGGGACTCGAAAGAGTGCCCGCAACGTGGTGGTATTGGACTCGTCATCTGACGAGTCCGAGACGCCCTCCTCCCGCGAAAACAAGGAGGAGGAAGAAGAAAACTCTCCCCCCCCCAGCGGAGGGAGGAGAGAAGAGGAAGGCCGCCCCAATGGGGGAGGCCGAGGGGTCTAGGAAGAGGAAGACCCCTCCGCCGGACTACGCCCCCAACGCCGAAGAGGGCAAAGAGGAGTGGCCAAACAGGGCCAAGCGTCCGGCGAAATCGTAAGTTCGGATATCAGAATAACTCATGATGTTCCTTTGTTGCACAGCTTTCCCTAATGTCGAATGTAATTATGCAGTCCGCCCCGGGCCGAATTCGACAAATCGTCGGGCGGCTCCCTGGACTCATCGGACGTGAACTCAGTTTCGCCCGCTGTCTCCCCCCGCAATGCAGACGGCGGTGAAGTGGCATCGCGACAAGCTCCGGGGCAGGAGGAGGTGGTCCCGGAGGAGCCGCAAGGCAACCTCCCGGACTCCAGGAGTGAAGGGGATAAGGCCCCCCAGGGCTCCAAGTCCGGCTTTGTGCCGGACATCGCGCCGGAATCTTCCACAGTTCCGGACCGCGGTAGGCGAACTCCTTCCAAGAGGAGCAAGCCTTCTGAGCCGGCGGCCTCTGTCCAACCGCAGGTGCCGGACAATCTGCTGGAGGTGCTTGACGGCGCCTCCATCGACGAGGGGCACCGTACTATTATGAGTATGGTGATCCAGAAGGTTCAGTCCGCCAAGAGCGGACTGACTGAAGCTTGCGCTAGCCTTCTAACAGGCTTCGAGGTAAGTAAAAATATGTAAAAATATTACCGCATAGACAGTAGCCCCTGATGCTTTGTTTGGCGTTCGGAAAGAAAAGCCGAATAGAGGATCTATTAAATATCGCAGGAGTCTAACAAAAAAGAGTCAATATGCGTATGCAGGCTTCGCTGCTTTCCACCGCCGCACTGACTGCGGAGGTGGGTGTCCTGAAGCAGGACCTTGAGCGGACCGAGCGAGAGCTCGGCCTTGACAAGGGGCGGCTTGAGGAGAGAGAAGGTAAGAAATACCTTACAGAAAAAGTGCCTATAAAAAGGCATGATTGCAAAAAAATAACAGGATTGTACTGCTTATTGTAGGGGCCACGACTGAGGTGGCGACCCTTAAGCAGGCGCTGTCTGAGGCCGAAAAGAAAACGGCCGCGGAGCGCACCGAGCGAGACAGACTTGGGGCTCAGGTCGGCGAGGTGCAGCAAGAGCTTCAGGCTCTCATGAAAAAACATGAGAGTTTGGAGCTTGAGTCAAAGGCGCAAGCATCCGAGCTCGCGACGGCCCTTGAGACTGCCAAGTCTGCCAAGGCCGAAGCCCAAAAGGCCCTCCAAGAGTTGGAGGAGATGAGGAAGATAGCAGCGGGTAAGGCATTCTTCATGCAAAGCAGAAATATAAAAGTAAACTACTTGTTACTTACCCGAATCCGGAGCTCTCAAGGGGCATTCGCAGATCTTCCTCGCAGCGTATCCGACACCGCCGCATTCTACCGAGCTGAAGAGGGCAGCTCGACGGAGAAGGTGTTCTGGTCTCAGTATTCTGAGGCCGGACACCCTGTGCCTTTGAGCGACCAGCTGAAACAGCTGGTCGAGCTCCACAAGGCGGTCGAACAGGCCATGAAGGGCTTCATAGTTTGGCTGTGGCCCGGAGAGGCCCTGCCTGGGAGCTATTTCGGGCTGGTGCGGCGGCTGGTGGAGGCCTGTCCAAGGCTCGAGGTCATCAAGCGCTCCGTCTGCATCGAAGGTGCCCGTCGGGCCCTTGCCCGTGCAAAGGTGCACTGGGGTAAGCTGGACGGTGCGAAGCTTGTGAAGGACGGGCCGCCGCCGGGGAAGGAGCATCGCAAGCCCGAGAACTACTACAAGGATGTTCTTGCAGGTGCCCGCCTTGTGGCGGATGAATGTACCAAGGATGTGATTTTTGAATGAACTCGCTCGTGTTTATCCTGTGCGCTGAAAACTTGTTCATATGCGCTAAGCAATGCTTATTGAATTTAAAATATTACTTTCTGTGCGGCCGTTTATCAAAAAATTGAGAGATGGCCAGTCGTCGGCTTCTACCCCCATGCCACTAGTGCTGGGGTGTTCGGGATAAACCTGAGCGCTCTTTTTCCCATAGTTGGGTCCTTCGAGGGAGGCGCTCAGCACAACGAACCAGGCAATCGGACTATAATGCTTGAACACTCTCACTTAGCCATAGAACTCTATAATTTTAAATTTCAGTGAAGCCCCTAGTTCAGAAGACCGAGTTCGGGGCGCTATCCACGCCTTGGCCGGACAAAGCCAGCTCCTCGCTCGAAGCGGCATAAGTCTGTAGGGACTCGAAAAACCTCTCGAACAGCGACCGGTCTCTCGCCTCATCATGACAGTCAGTTTTAGCTTTCTCCACTGAGGTGCTTAACCCAGCTAAACCGGGGCACAATCGCAGTGGTTCTCCTAGTGCTACCTTAGCCGATAGAGCGGAACGTAAGGCACCAAAACATAGGAGCTGGGCAAACCCAACTATTGACCCAAATCATGATTCGGAGCCGATGCATATAGTGCTATAAGTTCGGGGTGCCGCACTTGTGAAAGTGTACGGACTTCTCACACCATTATGAGGGGTACTGAAGCCCCTGGCGTGTTTGCCGTACCATGGTGTACGGGTGCAATCATGTCATTTAATAAACATAAATGTGAAAATAAGACAATGCAAAAAATAGACAAGAAGCTAAGCATTGTTTATAGAGAGGCTATTTATCAAAGCCGAACGATACAAATAGTGTGGTAAGCAAAAGATATTGGACTATTCAGTATGTCCTGACCAGGGGCAGGCCGCGGAATTGTATTTAAAACAGGTATACCACTCGTAACAGAGACCACCTGGGAGTTCCATAATGCGGCATGGCTTGTCTGCCTCCCTGGATCTTGCATCGTTTGTGCGGCAGTCGAATTGCCGAACAGGTCGTCGGAAGTATGGAGTCATGAAAGTAAGAAAAAATTAAAAAAGAATCCGGCAGCCCCTAGTACGTTTTAAGCCGTATTTTGGGCGTGCCGTTTATTGTGCCCCTTCCCCTGTGCCCATGGTATTTCGAGGGCGTAGTTCTGTACGCGAGGTACTGGTTTCGCTATGTCGCGAAAGCTGGGGTTGGGGCCGCATTGCTACGCTTGCTCAGAGTGTGCCAGGCGGTCCTGCTGTGGGTTACTCCGGGCGCGCTTGGCAGTGTCTGGCTTTTTAATGGCCGGACTGGAGAATTGCCTGAGAAGGCTACTTTGTACCTCTGCTGCGAGAGCCGCCGTATGCTCCTCCATACGGAGGGAGCGTTCAGTGTTTCCGTTGACCGTAATTACTCCTCGAGGGCCTGGCATCTTGAGCTTGAGATATGCATAGTGCGGCACCGCATTGAACTTTGCGAATGCGGTTCGTCCGAGCAGGGTGTGATAGCCACTGCGAAACGGGACTATATCGAAGATTAACTCTTCGCTTCGGAAATTGTCCGGGGATCCGAAGACCACGTCAAGTGTTACTGAGCCTGTACAGTTGGCTTCTACACCTGGTATAACGCCTTTAAAGGTCGTTCCTGTGGGCTTAATCCTTGAGGGATCTATGCCCATTTTCCGCACTGTATCCTGATAAAGCAGGTTCAGGCTACTTCCGCCGTCCATGAAGACTCTTGTGAGATGAAATCTGTCGATGATTGGGTCGAGAACCAATGCGGCGAAGCCGCCATGACGGATTCTAGTGGGATGGTCCCTTCGATCAAAAGTGATCGGGCAGGAGGACCATGGGTTGAACTTTGGGACGACTGGCTCCATCGCGTATACGTCCCATAGCGCACGCTTCCGCTCCCGCTTGGGAATGTGGGTTGCGTATATCATGTTCACCGTCCGCACTTGTGGGGGAAAGCCCTTCTGTCCATAGTTGTTCGGCGGCTTGGGCTCCTCATCGTCGCTGTGCAGCCCCTTGTCTCTGTTTTCGGCCCTTAACTTGCCTTCCTGCTTGAACACCCAACAATCCCTGTTAGTGTGATTGGCTGGCCTTTCAGGGGTGCCATGTATCTGGCACAAGCGATCGAGTATTCGGTCCAAACTGGATGGGCCCTGAGTATTCTTTTTGGATGGCCTTTTCCGCTGACCGGATTTATAGCCTTTGAATCCGGCATTGACTGCCGTGTCTTCATTGCTGTCGTTGTTAACGCGGCATTTTTGCTTATTCCGACGTGTCCTGCCACTTTTGTCCTTGGTATCCGAATTACCAGCATTCTTTGATAAGTTGTTACTGCGAGCTAGCCAGCTGTCTTCTCCCGCGCAAAAGCGGGTCATGAGTGTCGTGAGGGCTGCCATGGATTTCGGCTTTTCCTGTCCCAGGTGCCGGGCAAGCCACTCGCCGCGGATGTTATGCTTGAAGGCTGCTAGGGCCTCTGCGTCCGGACAGTCGACTATCTGGTTTTTCTTTGTTAGGAACCGTGTCCAGAATTGTCTGGCCGATTCCTCTGGCTGCTGAATTATGTGGCTTAAGTCGTCGGCATCCAGCGGTCGCACATAAGTGCCCTGGAAGTTGTCGAGGAATGCGGCTTCCAGGTCCTCCCAAGAACCGATTGAGTCTGCTGGCAAGCTGTTAAGCCAATGCCAGGACGGTCCTTTAAGTTTGAGCGGGAGGTATTTGATGGCGTGTAGATCATCGCCGCATGCCATGTGGATGTGAAGGAGATAATCCTCGATCCATACCGCCGGATCTGTTGTGCCATCGTATGATTCGATGTTTACGGGTTTGAAACCCTCTGGGATTTTATGATCCATTACTTCATTCGTGAAGCATAGCGGGTGTGCGGCGCCTCTATACTGGGCTGTATTACGACGCAGCTCGGAAGAGCTATGTCTGTTGTGTTCGGCCCGGCCGGATTTGTTGTATCCGGAGTGAAGATCATCGTCACATGCTGTAGGACGCCTGCGCGATCCGTAGATCGATCTTGTTTGTCTTGCCTTATCCTCCATTATGTCTCGCAGGTCGGGCGCATTTTCCCGTGCCTTAGTTGGGCAGCGTCGGGGCATGGATTGGGTGGAGGGCCGAGAGGCCTCTCTGTCGCGGCCGCGAGGTGGCCGGTCTGCCATGTCATGCGCTGGTGATGTAGGTGCTTCCTCCTCTAATCGGGGTAGCGGCCTGCGCTTCGGGTAACTCTTGGAGGGGCGTTCGAGTTCGTACTCTTCAGCCGCAAGGACTTCAGTCCATCTGTCAGCTAGCAAATCTTGGGCAGCTCTAAGCTGTTGCTGCTTTTTCTTGAGGCTGCTTGCCGTGGCTAAAAGCCTGCGTTTAAAATGCTCTTGTTCGGCGGGGTCTGATGGTATGACGAATTCGTCGTCATCGAGGCTTGCCTCGTCTTCGGAGGGAGGCGTATAGTTATCATCCTCGACCTCTCGGTCTGCCGCTCTCTCATGAGGGGTGGCTTTTCCATCTTCCTGTGCCGAATCTTGCTGAGATGGGTGTTCTTCGGCGCTATCCGGGGTAGTATTATCTCCCGTGCCGGAATCACCGTTTTTGCTTTGGCAGGATTTAGAGCGGCGCCGCTGACGCCGGCGCTTTGGCTGTTTCTTGGGGGCGTCATCCCCCACTGTTCCATCGCCATCTCCATCTTTTGGAGTATCCACCATATATATGTCATACGACGAGGTGGCCTTCCAGCGCCCTGCGGGTGCTGGTTCCTGTTCGTCTCCTACATCGTCGTCCATGCCGTCGATGTGTTCGGAGCTGAAGTCAAGCATGTCGGTTAGATCGTCGACAGTGGCTACAAAGTGGGTGGTGGGTGGGCTTTGAATTTCCTCATCATCCGTATCCCACCCTCGCTGACCGTAGTCCGGCCAGGGCTCTCCTAATAAAGAGAGAGACTTAAGAGAATTCGGGATGTCGCCAAAAGGCGAATGCTGAAAGATGTCTGCGGTGGTGAACTCCATTATCGGCGCCCAATCGGATTCGATTGGCAGGGGCGCGGGGGGTTCGGAGTCCGGGGAGGAGTCCGGATCCTCGGAGTCACGGGTCGTGCAGAGTGCGGGGCTAGCATTCGGCTCGATTGCTTTCGGGATCGCAGCCCCCGAGGTGATGTCCAACCGCTCATCCTCGATTGGCGCAATAGGCTCCGAGTTAGGGGTCGGGACCGATGCGTGTGCGGCCTCCAGGACACTGTCCGGGGGTAGAGCTAGATCATGCCCCTCGAGATAGTGCAGCGCGCTTGGCCGTGGCTCGAGCCCGTCGAAGATCAAGTCTCCGCGGATGTCAGACGTGTAGTTTAAGCTTCCAAACCTGACTTGATGGCCAGGGGCGTAGCTTTCGATCTGCTCCAGGTGGCCGAGCGAATCGGCCCGCAGAGCGAAGCCGCCGAAGACGAAGATCTGTCCGGGGAGAAAAGTCTCACCCTGGACCGCATCGTTGTTGATGATCAAAGGAGCCATCGGGCCTAAAGGCGATGACACAGAGGAACTCTCAATGAAAGCACCAATGTCGGTGTCAAAACCGGTGGATCTCGGGTAGTGGGTCCCGAACTGTGCGTCTAGGCCGGATGGTAATAGGAGGCAGGGAACACGATGTTTTACCCAGGTTCGGGCCCTCTTGATGGAGGTAAAACCCTGCGTCCTGCTTGATTAATATTGATGATAGGGGTAGTACAAGAGTAGATCTACCACGAGATCAAGGAGGCTAAACCCTAGAAGCTAGCCTATGGTATGATGTTGTATATGGAGTTGATTGCCTACAGACTACAACCCTCCGGTTTATATAGACACCGGATAGGGTTAGGGTTACACATAGTCGGTTACAATGGTAGGAGATCTTGAATATCCGCATTGCCAAGCTTGCCTTCCACGCCAAGGAAAGTCCCATCCGGACACGGGACGAAGTCTTCAATCTTGTATCTTCATAGTCCAGGAGTCCGGCTGAAGGTATAGTCCGGCTACCCGAACAGCCCGTAATCCAGGACTCCCTCAAAGGGTATTCCAGAATTTGCCCTTGACAAGGTTCTTGATTTTGATCTAGAGGAAATTTATATGTATTGTGCGGTGAATTGCATTGAAAATCCTTATATTGCCAATTACATAAAGACAAGAAAACAAACAGAAGATGAAGAGAATACTAATGAAAGGGAAGAGATTTCCGAATATCCTCCTATTATTTCTTCTGATGAATCAGGTAACGAGGAGGAGCCTTCTATCCAACAAATCACATTAATAAGGAGCTCCAAAAAGAGTATTAAACCCACACATGATGTGGAGAATAAAAAGAAAAGACGGAGAAGCAAAGGTAAAAAGGCATCCCTCTCAAATGATGTTGCTCCTACTACTCATTGTGATGATAATTGTTGCTATAATATTGGTGCCATCCATAATATTAATCATGAGAGTGATTATGCTTATGATATAAAAAGGCCCAAGCTTGGGGATGCTATGTTTGATGAGAATGACATGTTTGAGAATGTATTTGCTGCAATTAATTTTTGTCTCCCAAGTTTTGATGAGCAAATCTACTATGATGATAGCATGCCTCCTATTTATGATGATTATATTGATGAAAGTGGGTTCGGAAGAGTGTCAACTTTAGGAAGTAATGATCCCACTATTTTGGAGAATGTTGAATCTTATTGTGATAATTATAAAATTGGATTTGGAGAGGTCATGACTTTATTTAGTAATGATTCCACTATCTTGGAAGAGGTTTCAATTGATTATGATGAGAACAAAGTTGCTACTTATGATGATTATTGTGATGACACTTATGCTATAAAAAGTAGTGATGATTATATTTATAAAACTTGTCGTGATTATGATTACCCTTTTTCTGAACATTACTCTTTTAATGTGGAAACAATTTATAGCATTCGAGTCTCTTATGATACTCCCACTATTCTGAATGAGAAGAATTTTTCTTATGAGGTGCGTAATAAAATTTATATGCTTGTAGATCATGAAAAGAATGCTTTAGGTGATGGTTATATTGTTGAAATTATTCATGATGCTACTGAAAATTATTATGAGGTAGGAACATATGCTTGTAGGAATTGCAATAATATCAAGTTTCCTCTCTATGTGTTGAAAATCTTGAAGATTTGCTTGTTTTACCTTCCTATGCAAGTTGATTCTTGTTCCCACAAGTTGTTTGCTCAAAAAATCCCTATGCATAGGAAGTGGGTTAGACTTAAATGTGCTAGTCATATTCTTCATGATGCTCTCTTTATGTTTCAATTCTTATCTTTTATGTGAGCATCATTGAAATCATCATGCCTAGCTAGGGGCGTTAAACGATAGCGCTTGTTGGGAGGCAACCCAAGTTTATTTTTGTTCTTTGCTTTTTGCTCCTGTTTAGTAATAAATATTTCATCTAGCCTATGTTTATATGTGGTTTTATGTTTTAATTAGTGTTTGTGCCAAGTAGAACCTTTCGGAAGACTTGGGTGAAGTCTTTGTGATCTTGCTGTAAAAAACAGAAACTTTAGCACTCACGAGATTAGCTGCCATTTTTTTACTGGAGAGTGTGATTAAGTTGATTCTTTTTGCAGATGATTAATAGACAAATTACTCACGTCTACCAATTTATTTCATAATTTTTGGGTTTACATAAGTATTCGAAACCTACAGATTACTACAAACTGTTCTGTTTTTGACATATTCTGTTTTCATTGTGTTGTTTGCTTATTTTGATGAATCTGTGAGTAGTATCTGAGGTTATGAACCATAGAGAAGTTGGAATACAGTAGATATTACACAATTATGAATTTAGAATTAGTTCACAACAGTACCAAAAGTGGTGATTTATTTTCTTATACTAACGGATCTTACGAGTTTTCTGTTGAGTTTTGTGTTGTGAAGTTTTCAAGTTTTGGGTAAAGATTCGATGGACTATGGAATAATGAGTGGAAAGAGCCTAAGATTGCGGATGCCCAAGGCACCCCAAGGTAATATTCAAAGACAACCAAGAGCCTAAGCTTGGGGATGCCCCGGATGGCATCCCCTCTTTCGTATTCGTTCATCGGTAACTTTACTTGGAGCTATATTTTATTCACCACATGATATGTGTTTTGCTTGGAGCGTCATTTTATTTTCTTTTGTTTTGCTTGCTGTATGAATAAAATACCAAGATCTGAAATTATTAAATGTTAGAGAATCTTCACATAGTTGCATAATTATTCGACTACTCATCGATCTTCACTTATATCTTTTGGAGTAGTTTGTCATTTGCTCTAAGTGCTTCACTTATATCCTTTTAGAGCACAGTGGTAGTTTTTTTTTGAAGAAATAGATGAACTCTCATGCTTCACTTATATTATTTTGAGAGTCTTTAGAACAGCATGGTAGTTTTCTTTGGTTATGAAATTAGTCCTAATATGATAGGCATCCAAGATGGGTATAATAAAAACTTTCATATAAGTGCATTGAATACTATCAGAAGTTTGATACTTGATAATTGTTTTGAGATATGAAGATGGTAATATTAGAGTCGTGCTAGTTGAGTAATTGTGAATTTTAGAAATACTTGTGTTGAAGTTTGCAAGTCCCGTAGCATGCACGTATGGTAACCGTTGTGTAACAAATTTGAAACATGAGGTGTTCTTTGATTGTCTTCCTTATGAGTGGCGGTCGGGGACGAGCGATGGTCTTTTCCTAACAATCTATCCCCCTAGGAGCATGCGCGTAGTGCTTGGTTTTTGATGACTTGTAGATTTTTGCAATAAGTATATGAGTTCTTTATGACTAATGTTGAGTCCATGGATTATACACACTCTCACCCTTCCATCATTGCTACCCTCTCTGGTACTGTGCATTGCCCTTTCTCACCTCGAGAGTTGGTGCAAACTTCGCCGGTGCATCCAAACCCCGTGATATGATACGCTCTGTCACACATAAACCTCCTTATATCTTCCTCAAAACAGCCACCATACCTACCTATTATGGCATTTCCATAGCCATTCCGAGATATATTGCCATGCAACTTTCCACCATTATGTTCATCATGACACACATCATCAGTGTCATATTGCCTTGCATGATCATGTAGTTGACATCGTATTTGTGGCAAAGCCACCATGCATAATTTTTCATACATGTCACTCTTGATTCATTGCCCATCCCGATACACCGCCGGAGGCATTCATATAGAGTCATACTTTTTTCTAGTATCGAGTTGTAATCTTTGAGTTGTAAATAAATAGAAGTGTGATGATCATCATTAATAGAGCATTGTCCTAAAAAAAGAGAAAAAAGGAAAGGCCAAAAAAAGCAAAAAAAAGAAAGGCCAAATAAAAAAAGAAATAAAAGGGGCAATGCTACTATCCTTTTTTCCACACTTGTGCTTCAAAGTAGCACCATGATCTTTATGATAGGGAGTCTCTTGTTTTGTCACTTTCATATACTAGTGGGAATTTTTCATTATAGAACTTGGATTGTATATTCCAACGATGGGCTTCCTCAAATGCCCTAGGTCTTCGTGAGCAAGCAAGTTGGATGCACACCCACTTAGTTTCTTTTGTTGAGCTTTCATACATTTATAGCTCTAGTGCATCCGTTGCATGGCAATCCCTACTCCTCGCATTGACATCAATTGATGGGCATCTCCATAGCCCATTGATTAGCCGCGTCGATGTGAGACTTTCTCCCTTTTTGTCTTCTCCACATAACCCCTATCATTATATTCTATTCCACCCATAGTGCTATATCCATGGCTCAAGCTCATGTATTGCGTGAAAGTTGAAAAAAGTTTGAGATTACTAAAGTATGAAACAATTGCTTGGCTTGTCATCGGGGTTGTGCATGATGAGAGCATTTTTGTGTGACGAAGATGAAGCATAGCCAAACTATATGATTTTGTAGGGATGAGCTTTCTTTGGCTATGTTATTTTGAGAAGACATAATTGCTTGGTTAGTATGCTTGAAGTATTATTGTTTTTATGTCAATATTAAACTTTTGTCTTGAATCTTATGGATCTGAATATTCATTCCACAATAAAGAGAATTATATGGATAAATATGTTAGGTAGCATTCCACATCAAAAATTCTGTTTTTATCATTTACCTACTCGAGGACGAGCAGGAATTAAGCTTGGGGATGCTTGATACGTACCCAACGTATCTATAATTTTTGATTGTTACATGCTATTATATTAACAACCTTGGATGTTTTATATGCATTTATATGCTATTTTATATGATTGGACTAACCTATTAACCTAGAGCCCAGTGTCAGTTTCTGGTTTTCCTTGTTTTTGAGTATCGCAGAAAAGGAAAACCAAACGGAGTCCAATTGACCTGAAACTTCACGGAACTTATTTTTGGACTAGAAGAAGGCCATGGAGTAAAAGAGTTGGGCCAGAAGAGTCCCGGGCTGCCCACGAGGGTGGGGGCGTGCCCCCCTGGGCGCGCCTCCCTACCTCATGGACAGCCCGGAGACCCCCCTGACTTGTTCTCGACGCCAAAACCTCTTACGTATACCCAAACTTCCAGAACATAACCTAGATTTAGAGTTCAGCCGCCGCAAGCCTCTGTAGCCACTGAAAACCAATCTAGACCCGTTTCGGCACCCTGCCGGAGGGGGGGATCCGTCTCCGGTGGCCATCTTCATCATCCCGGTGCTCTCCATGACGAGGAGGGAGTAGTTCACCCTCGGGGCTGAGGGTATGTACCAGTAGCTATGTGTTTGATCTCTCTCTCTCTCTCGTGTTCTTGATTCGCCACGATCTTGATGTATCGCGAGCTTTGCTATTATAGTTGGATCTTATGATGTTTCTCCCCCTCTACTCTCTTGTAATGGATTGAGTTTTCCCTTTGAAGTTATCTTATCGGATTGAGTCTTTAAGGATTTGAGAACACTTGATGCATGTCTTGCATGTGTTTATCTGTGGTGACAATGGGATATTCACGTGATCCACTTGATGTATGTTTTGGTGATCAACTTGCGAGTTCAGTGACCTCATGAACTTATGCATTGGGATTGGCACACGTTTTCGTCTTGACTCTCCGGTAGAAACTTTGGGGCTGTAACATTCCAAATTTTCAATTTGTAATGTTATACATAGATCATTCATGCATATCATATTTTATTGCATTTCGTTTCGCGAATCCTCAAAATCCTAAGCGACTCAGGGACCCTCGGAGAGAGTTTGGGATTTCCGTGTTTTCATATTTGAGTTTTATCAAATATTGAAACGAGGATTTTTGGTTTTAATTATTTTCTCTCCGAAAATATTTCATATTAAAATATATGAGAGGAGATAACATGACTTCTCCAAAATAAATGAAATATTGGAGGAAAAATATTAAAATCAAATATTTGTTTTTATGCGGAGTTTATTACTATTTTATTTGAATTAGAAGAATTGCACGTTTTTCAAAGTTGCATTTTAGGGCCAACAAAATGTTCATCCTGTTCTAAATATTTTATTTAGATGGTGAAATTTTGTTTTGACATTTTTAGATTTTATTTTATTTTCTAGGATTTATTTTAGTCCAGCAAAATTAATTTTTTTAAAGAAAGAAACTTCTGCCGGACCGCACTGGGCCGAGGCCCAATCGGCCCAGCCGCGCCGCCTCCCCACACCGGCTCGGGAGAGGTGTCTCGAGCGGCTCCGCCACCGCCGCCGCCGTGTCCGACCCGGACACGGGCCGCCCTCCCCCTTCCCCAAGCCGCCGCGCCCCCTCCCTTATAAGCCGCTGCACCCCCTAGAGCTCGAGTCGCCCCGCCGCCATAAGCCACTGCCCCGCCGCCTCGCGCTGCCGCCACCGTGCCGCTTGCCGCCGCCGCTTGCCCCGCCCCGCCCCACTCGCCGGAGCCGCCCGCCGCGCCGGACCTCGCCGGAGGTATAAGCGTCGTTCATTTTTTTATAAAAACCGTTTCGGTTTTTTGTTAGAAACCCTAGTTTTTTTTGATAGACCGGTTTGCCGGTTTATCCCGGTTCGGTTACTTTGCGGACGTTCATCCGTACGTTTGTTTTAACGAACGGAGTTCACTCGTTAGCCGCAGAGAACAAATGTTTGTTCGTTAGCCTGTTCGTCAATTTTCTTTTTCTCGGATTTTCCGCGATTATTTTTAATCGCGATTTCTGATCCGATTTTCGTTTTAGTTTATCTTTTCGCTCGTTTGCCGGAATCAGGCAATTCAAGCGCCTAGATCTTCATCTTGAAACCCTCTTTCCATTTAACCAACTTGAACAAGCTTTTGCTACTGTAAAATTTGACCTTAGCCCAGATTAGTAAAAGGATCTTGTTTCTTTCGTAGTTTGAGTTTCGTTGCTCCGTTTGATTTGATTCTTTTCGCAAACTGGAGTTCTTAAGTTGAACTTTCTGGTTAGATCTTCTTGTTTGAGATTTACCCATGTTTCTTTTCTTGATTGCTTATGTATGCTATTGTTTGTTTGCGATAGAACACCCGGAGTGCGAAGCGTGCTACTACGAGTCCCTAGGTTTTGTGGATCATCAGCAAGGCAAGTAACACTTTGATCATACCCCTTTATCACCCAGTTTTTATGCATTAGTTCCAATCCTCAAATTTTGCATGATTAGGATGTGATTAACATGTGGCTTGGGAAGTAGTTGATGAGGTAGCACCTATTGCCCTGTTATATTCAAACCCTTGGGAGTTACTTCAACGTATTGCTTTTATTGCTATGCTATGCTCGTAGACGTGGTTTGGGTGAGTGAAATCCATGACAGATGTGAGATTGTTAATTAATGGTTCAACTTAAGGTGGCAACTTGAATACACATATGGGTGGATTGTTTGTTGGGCACCTGGAGAATCAAGTGTTGTCCTAGGATATCCCGAAGTACCCGTGTGATAATCCTATGGTCCGCCACCCAGGCTCAAAGGGAACTGAGGTATTTTCATGCTAGAAACTTATGTGTGCAGCCACAAGCTATTATGGGCTCTAGCATAGTTGAGTAAGTTGCGTGAAGCTCCCGAAGAGGTGGATCAGCTAGTAGAGGGATGTAGGTTGGTATGGTCTGCCCGGAGTAAGGGGTTAATGCTTCTAAAAGACCGTGTCTCGTTCATCCGTTTCTCAAACACCATGTAGTGCGAGAAATCCAACGGAGGATATTGGGTCTTGTGGGGAAAAGTGCGCAAACCTTTGCAGAGTGTATAAACTAATCATGGTTAGCCGTGTCCCCGGTTATGGACATCTTGAGTATCTAGTACTTGGAGTATCATAAGTATCTCATCATTCTAAAATAATATTGTTGGGTTGTTAACTACTTTAATTGGGTTTGAGTTGGAGAAACCTTCTCAATGATGTTTCAACTACCATGATAGTTAAATAAAATCTATTCCTTTGTTGTAGGGAAAAATTGGCTTTTCGCAAAAACTGTAACCATAGAGCTTTCCACCAGCCAAATATGCATGTAGTGATAGTATTATTCTGTTCTTGCTCTACTGTGTTACTTTGCCAGCATATTACATGTCCTGACCCGTTTTCGGGCTGCAACGTATTATGTTGCAGACTTTTCAGACGAGGAGTAAAGTTCGTTAGGTCGTTGACGTGCAGCTCAGCTATGCCGTTGGAGTTGATGGACTCACTTTATCTTCCAAGCCTTCCGTTGTTATCGTATTAGATGGCCTTAAGACATTCAATGTAATAAGTGTGTGATTGCTACTCTGTTATAAATCCTCGAGTACTGTGTGTGTCAGCAATCCAGGGATGACACTGAAGCACAGAGACTTGACCGTTTGAGGTCGGGTCGCTACAAGATGGTATCAGAGCACACGCTAAGTGTAGGACACGGCCACTAAGCTAAAGCCCTAGATCACTATTCTCTTCTCATTTCTGACTCCTCTCCATTTTCTACTCTTTAGGATGGCGGACGTGTCGGATTTCGGGTTCCGGCAGACCCTTGAGGTTCGAACACTGGGGTGCGCGCGGAGATTTCGCCTCCTACCTACCTGCTCCCCTCCACCTCGCTAAGATCTAAGCTATGGAAAGAACAACACGAGAGACACAGGGTTTATACTGGTTCGGGCCACCGTTGTGGTGTAATGCCCTACTCCAGTGTGTGGCGTGGTGGATTGCCTCTTGGGCTGATGATGATGAATGATACAAGGAAGAACAGCCTCGCGAGGGTCTGTTCTTGGCTGGGGCGATGAACTGCTGGGAGGAGTTCAGCCACCCTTCTCTCTCTCTCTGATTCCTCTCCAAAAAACCTCCCTCTCCTCTGTGGGTGGCTGGTCCTATTTATAGAGGCCCTGGTCCTCTTCCCAAATATCGAGCGGGAAGGGAGCCAACAATGGCGGGCTAATTTGAAAGGGGATAGCTAGTATTAGCTACCCTGATAAAAGTAGTCTTCGCCTGCACAAAGCTCTGGTGGTGACGCCGTCTTGGGCTCCACGATGACCTTCGTCTTGCAGTCCTCCTGGTCTTGGTCTTGTTGCACCGAAATGGCAACCTTTGCCTGATGCCTCGGTACTCCGCGGCTGCGCTTGCCCCCTTTGCACCGAAGAGGAAAGGAGGACACTGCGCGGGCTGGCACCCGCCTGGCGCCCTTGGTCGTCATGACTTGCGTCACTGGCACCTCGTGAGGTACCCCGCCTTAATCTCTCCGCCTCCTCGTGAGCCAGCCTGGTGAGGCCGTGCCTGAGGAAGCTCCGCGTCGTCCGCCCCGCGAGGCTTGGCCCCTCGCGAGGGTCTTGGGTCTGTGTTGATGAAGATGGGTCGTGCTGGGCCCCCTTTTAAGCCACGCTGCAGGCCGCAAGCAGGCAAGTCTGGGGACCCCCGTTCCCAGAACGCCGACAGTAGCCCCCGGGCCCAAGGCACGCCCGGGCTTGGCCGTGCAGGGAGGCAAAAGGGCAAGAGCGAAGCGCCGCGGGCCCTAACAGCCTGCGTTCTTGAGCGCCGCGTGGCGGTTGATTGGACGTGGGCGTCTCCACTTCCCGATGGCGCTTCGGCAACTGCACGGATTGGACAAGTCCCTGCATGCAAAGCGGGTCATGATTACCTGTGATAGTGGGGGCCGACGGTTGGCCCTCGCCGGCTATAAGTACGGATTGGCGCACGCCCTTCCAGTTCATTCCCCCTTGCTTCTCCTTCTTCTTCATGGCCCCGTCGAGGAGGTTCTCGGCCGCAGAGAAGGGGAAGGCTCGCCGGGTAGAGCCTGCCTCTTCCCCGCCCAAGCGCGGCCGAGGGCACCCTCGCAAGCATCCTCTGGCCTCCACTGCAGCTCCCCGCGGCCGCGGAGACGATTCCCAGCATGGTGACGGTCGGACTGCTGCGGCTGGGGGGCGCGCTTCGGTCGCGCGTCCCCCTAGGCTGCGCTTTCGCGCTGCAGAGGTGCTGCCGGAGTTCGTTGTGTGGTCGGCGGAGCCGACTAGCACCCGGCTTCCACTTCCTCGCTTCCTCCTCGGCGAGCTCCCGGCCGGCGCCCCGGGCGGCCTCTGGCTCCAGGCTGACGGCTGCTGCAGCCGGGCCTCATGGGCTTCACTGGAGGTCTCCGCAGCTGGGAGCCTGGCCTTGGCCCGCGGTTGGCAGACGTTTGCCCGCGCGTGTGGCCTGAGGCGTCGGTGCACCCTGCACTTCAAGTTTGACGGCGATGCCACCCTCTATGTGAGGGTGTTTAGGGAAGATGGTTGTGCGCGAGGTGCTGCCCTGAGGACGACGACCGCGGCCGAGAACCCAGCTCCGACGATGATGGAGAGGACAACACTCGCGTGACTGGCGGCGCTCTGGGTTCCTCAAGCTTCTCTGGTTCTTCTTCAAGCGGCGACTCTTCTAGCAGTGGCCGCGGTCAGCCTCCACGCCGTCATATCTGCTTGGGAGGTGGTGGCGTGTCTGCCCGCCGTCGTGCCTCGGTGAAGCGCGAGAGGGAGTCTGCCTGAGCCCCGGGGGCGTCTCGAGTCCTTCCTGCAGGCCGGTGTGAGGCGAGCTGCGCCTGATTTGTTCTTTCTTTTCCTTTTTCCTGCGCAAAAAGACAGTAGTGTGGAGCCCCGCGGGGGTGTGTTTGGGTTATTGTTGTTAATCATCATTTGCTTCCGTTATCGTGCCTTCCGGCTACGTGCCCGCGCGTGGGTAGTTCCCGGCCCCAGCCGTGGGGCGCGACCGACCCAGGCCCTGTGTTCGTGTCGCGGTGCCCGTGGGGCACGGACTGGAGGGGTGCTCCTGTAATGGACCTAGGTCGCGACACCTTTGAATGACTAGGATAGGAACACTCGCGAGGGTGCTCGGCTGTCCCCCTCCCTCGCGAGGCCTTCCATAAGAGAAATCGAGGCAGGAGAGCGAAAATTTGAAGAACCACAAGCCAAAGACGGCAACAACTTCAATAAAACTTCGAATGAGAAGGAACAAGCCAACTGCGGAAAGCAAATGAAAAGCCGCGTCCGGCACCTAATCTAGTCTTCGACGTCTTCTCACCAGCGTGGAGCTAAGTGTTGCCACTGGGCGTGGGAGGGAGCCCCAGGGCCTGAGGCCGGCGCTCCTGAGACTCCGGGGCATGTACAGCCCCAACTCATTATTACGTGAGAGTGTCACGAGCGGCGAGCTTCATAGGCGTTGGCCTTCTTCACAGGCTCCGGGCCTTTTCCAAAACGCGACAGCTTCACAGGCATTCGCCTTCTTCACAGGCTCTGGGCCTTTTCCAAAACGCGACAGCTTCACAGGCATTCGCCTTCTTCACAGGCTCTAGGCCTTTTCCAAAACGCGACAGCTTCACAGGCATTCGCCTTCTTCACAGGCTCTGGGCCTTTTCCAAAACGCGACAGCTTCACAGGCATTCGCCTTCTTCACAAGCTCCGGGCCTTTTCCAAAACGTGACAGCTTCACAGGCATTCGCCATCTTCACGGGCTCTGGGCCTTTCTAGGGGTAGAACCTCCGGAGGTGCTGGATGTTCCATGCGTTCTGGACTGGCACCCCCTCCTGAGTCTCCAAGCGCGCGGAGCCGGGCCTGGAAACATGAACAACTTTGAACGGGCCCTCCCACATGGGAGAGAGCTTGTGCAGCCCCTCCCTGGAGAGAACCCGCCTGAGCACGAGGTCTCCTACCTCGAGAGTTCTGGGGCGGATGTTGCGGCAGTGATATCGCCGCAGTGCTTGTTGGTACCTCGCCGCTCGCAGCGCGGCTTCTCGGCGACGTTCCTCCCCCAGCACGAGGTCCATCCCCCGCATGGCGTCCTAGTGTGCCTCGTCGAACGCCAGGACCCGCGCGGACCGACATCTGACCTCGTGAGGGAGGACCGCTTCGGCTCCGTAGACCAGGAAGAACGGGGTCTCTCCAGTCGGCTTGGTCGCGGTTGTGCGGATGGACCACAACACGGACTGAAGCTCGTCGTACCAACCTCTGCCGCAGGACTCCAGCTTCTTCTTGAACGTCCTGGTCTTGAGGCCCCTCAGGACCTCCGCGTTGGCTCACTCGGCCTGGCCGTTGCTTCGGGGGTGCACCACCGAAGCGTAGCATATCTGCATTCCAAGGTTAGCACAGTATGTTTTGAAGAGGTTACTGGTGAACTGTGAACGTTGTCCGTGATGATGCCGTTCGGCACCCCGAACCGACTCACGATGCCCTTGATGAACTTGACCGCGGAACCCACGGGAATGGTGCGGACAGCCTGTACTTCAGCCCACTTGGTGAACTTGTCCACGGCGACGTAGAGGTAGCGGTAGCCCCCTGGCGCCCGAGGAAACGGGCCCAAGATGTCCAGCCCCCAGACTGCGAATGGCCACGAAAGGGGTATAGTCTGCAGGCCTCCTGCTGGCTGATGGATCTGCTTGGCGTGGAACTGGCAGGCCTCACAAGCTTTCACTAGTTCGACGGCGTCATTGAGCGCGGTGGGCCAATAAAACCCACTGCGGAACGCCTTGCCGACGAGGGTCCGTGATGATGAATGATGTCCACAGTCTCCGCCGTGTATATCTTCCAGCAATTCCTTCCCTTGCTCCTTGGAGATGCAGCGCAGGGATACATCGTTTGGTCTCTTCTGGTAGAGCTCTCCATCCTTGATGTAGTATGCCGTGGCCTGGCGTGCCACTCGCTCCGCTTCCTCCTCCTTCTCCGGCAGGGTCCCTTGTGTTAAGTGACTCCGGAGCTCCGTGATCCAACATCCCTCCTGAGGTTCCATCGTCAGGAGCAGGCGTGCTCCTGAGGCCGGGCCACAGGCCGGAGCTCCTGAGCCAGGTGGCTGGGGGAGCTCCTCCCGAGGCTGAGCCGTGTTTGACAATGACGGTAGGGCTGAGGGCTTGAAGAGCCGCTCCTCGAAAACGCCAGGCTCCTGAGGTAACCGCCTGGACGCCCGTTTGGCGATGTCGTCGGCCTCCTGATTGGTGCCACGGGGCACATGCTGCAACTCCAACCCCCAGAACTGCTTCTCCATCCTGCGGACCTCCGCAAGGTAGGCTTCCATGTGCTCATCTTTTGGCTCGTACACCTTGTTGGAGAAATTGACAAGGAGCTGCGAATCGCCCTTGATGGTGAGGCGTTTCACCCCCAGGGCAGCTACGGCCTTCAAACCCGCTATTAAACCTTCATACTCCGCTATGTTGTTGGAGACCTTTTCACCTTGCTGGAAACAGAGCTACACAGCGTAGTAGAGCTTGTCCTGAGTGGGCAATATAAGCACTGCCCCAGCCCCAGCGCCATGCCTGGAGAACGCCCCATCGAAGTACATGACCTAGCCTTCTGGCGCCTCGCTTCCCGGGGATAGGGACCGATCCTCGTCGTCCTTGAGGCCTGGTGCCTCCGTCCATTCTGCCACAAAATCCGCCAACGCTGCTCCCTTGATGACTCTGGTCGTGCTGAATTCGAGCTGAAACGCTTGCAGTTCCATGTTCCACTCAGCGACCCTTCCAGCTGAGTTAGGGCTCCTGAGCACTCTCTCCAGGGGGTATGACGAGACGACCTTGATGGGGTGACCCTGAAAATAGTGCCGCAGCTTGCGCGAGGCCACCAGTAGCGCAAGGAGGAGTTTCTGAGGCATGGGGTACCGTGCCCTCGCATCCCGCAACACCGTGCTGATGAAGTACACCGGGTGCTCTACGAGGTTGGGTGCATCAGTGCTGGCGGCTCCCTTCGGAGACCATGGCGCCTCTTGAGGCGATGAGGCCTCCTGAGGCTGGCCATTTGGGGAGGGGCCTCTTCCGCCTCCGATGCACTCCTCTGCGGCGGCTGATCCTCCTCAGCCGTGGTGGCGGTTTCTGTGGGCCTTCCTTGTTCCTGCTTTGCCTTGTCCCGGGCTGCTGCTGCGGTTTTGATTCGATGCTCCTCTCTAACCGCCACCAGGGCTGTGCTGGCGGAGTACGGAGTGGCGGCGAGGTAAAGCACCAGGGGCTCTTGAGGGCGCGGAGCCACCATGACCGGTGGGCTGGTCAGGTATCTCTTGAGATCCTGGAACGCCTTGTCGGCCTCTTCAATCCACTCAAAGGGCCCCTTTTTCTTCATTAGCTGGAAGAAGGGCAGCGCTCATTCCCCCAACTTGGAGATGAAGCGCCCTAGCGCGGTCACGCGCCCAGTGAGCTTCTGCATTTCTCTGAGGGTCTTTGGCGGGCTCATGTCTTCCACCGCCTTGACCTTTTCCGAGTTAGCCTCGATGCCTCGGTGGGACACGAGGAAACCCAAGAGCTTGCCGAGGGGACTCCGAACACACACTTCTCTGGGTTGAGCCGTAGGTTCACTGCGTTGAGGTTCGCGAAGGTTTCCTCCAGGTCTTGTATCAGGGTCCTGGCCTCCCGAGACTTTACCACAATGTCATCGACGTAAGCTTCAACATTCTTCCCGAGCTGCGGGCCCAAGGTGATGTGCATCAGCCGCTGAAAGGTCGCCCCTGCGTTACGCAGCCCGAATGGCATGCACGTGTAGAAGTACACCCCACACGGGGTTAGGAAGGCTGTCTTTTCGACGTCTTCTACCGCCATCTTGATCTGGTGATACCCAGAAAAGGCATCCAAGAAGCATAGTAGGTCGCATTCCGCGATGGAATCGATGATCTGGTCGATGCAGGGAAGCGGGAACGGATCTTGCGGGCATGCTTTGTTGAGGTTGGTGAAGTCGACACACATGCGCTCCTTCCCTCCCTTCTTTGGCACAACGACAGGGTTGGCCAACCAATCTGGGTATCGGACCTCATGAATGACCCCAGCGGCTTCAAATTTGCGGGTCTCTTGGACGATGAAGGCCTCCTTTTCTGTGACTGCCGCCTGGCCTTCTGCTTCACAGGGCGCACGTTGGGGCACACGTTGAGGTGATGCTCGATTACTCTCCTAGGGATCCCTGCCAACTGGTCAGGCTCCCAAGTGAATACCTTCTTGTTTGCACGCAGGAACCCGACCAGGGCCTCCTCCTGCTCGGGTTCGAGGTTGGCGCCTATGGTGAAAGTGGCGTTGGTGGACCCGTCCTCATCGACGGGTATCTGCTTGGTTTCTGCCTTGTCTTGGGTGAACAACTGTTTCTTCTTAGCGGGTGCAGCCCCCTTGGGCTCGGGGATCTCCAAGTCGGCGGGCTGCGCCGACACCGCCGTCTTGAAGGCGAGCTTGAGCACCCGCTGCGCGTCTCCGGTGTCCCCATGCACGGTGAGGACACCGCTGCTCCCGGGCATCTTCATGAGGTTGTACGCCGGGTGCGTCGCAGCCATGAATTGGGCCAGCGCTGGGTAGCCGAGGATGGCGTTGTAGGGGAGGCCGATGGGGGCGATGTCGAAGTCGACCAGCTCCGTGCGGAAGTTGTTGTAGGTGCCGAAGGTTACTGGGAGCCGGATCTGTCCCAAGGAGCTGGATGATCCGCCCCCAACGCCTGAGAAGGGCTGGCTGGGTTGCAACCATTCCAGGGGTATGCGGAGGAGGTCGAAGGCCTCGACCGAGAGCACGCTGAGGCCCGCACCGCCATCAATGAGAGTTCTGGTGACGGCCACCTGGCAGATGGTGGGGGTGCATAGCATGGGGAGCGCACCCGAGCAGGCCGAGTTGGGAGGGTGGTCCTCCGAGCTGAAGGTCAGGCCGGCCTTGGGCGCCGCCCGGTCCGGGAGAGCCCCCTGCCGCATGGAAGCGGCGCTGACCCGGCGGATGAACGACTTGACGTGGTGACTTGTAGGCGGCGCCTGCGAGCCGCCCAGGAGGGCCGCGACGACCGGGGGTGTCAGTGTAGCACGATGGGCGGGGAAGAGGCTGCGGGGCTCTTCCCAAGAGGCCACGGAGGCTGCCGGCGGGTGGAGCAGCCATGTGCGCGGAGCGCCGGTGAGGGCCATGGGGAGCCAGTTGGCCATGACCCTATCGTCACCTCGAGCTTCGAGGAGGGCCTCCTCGCTCGCCAGCAAGAAGGCCAACGGATTTGTCGCGCCGCCGTAGCGCGGCGGCGTCGTTGGCTTGAACTTGTCCAGCCACCGTACCCGTTGCAGGGCTGGGGCCAGGGCTCGGAGCCCCCTGGCCCCCGTGGTGGCGCCGGTGGCCGGAGCGGGCGGCGCACTACTCATCGCGAGGCAGGCCATGGCGGTGGCGGAAGATAAAACTCCGGTGCACCCCTACCTGGCGCGCCAAATGTTGGATTTCGGGTTCCGGCAGACCCTTGAGGTTCGAACACTCGGGTGCGCGCGGAGATTTCGCCTCCTACCTACCTGCTCCCCTCCACCTCGCTAAGATCTAAGCTATGGAAAGAACAACACGAGAGACACAGGGTTTATACTGGTTCGGGCCACCGTTGTGGTGTAATACCCTACTCCAGTGTGTGGCATGGTGGATTGCCTCTTGGGCTGATGATGATGAATGATACAAGGAAGAACAGCCTCGCGAGGGTCTGTTCTTGGCTGGGGCGATGAACTGCTGGGAGGAGTTCAGCCACCCTTCTCTCTCTCTCTGATTCCTCTCCAAAAAATCTCCCTCTCCTCTGTGGGTGCCTGGTCCTATTTATAGAGGCCCTGGTCCTCTTCCTAAATATCGAGCGGGAAGGGAGCCAACAATGGCGGGCTAATTTGAAAGGGGACAGCTAGTACTAGCTACCCTGACAAAAGTAGTCTTCGCCTGCACAAAGCTCTGGTGGTGACGCCGTCTTGGGCTCCACGATGACCTTAGTCTTGCAGTCCTCCTGGTCTTGGTCTTGTTGCACCGAAATGGCAACCTTTGCCTGATGCCTCGGTACTCCGCGGCTGCGCTTGCCCCCTTTGCACCAAAGAGGAAAGGAGGACACTGCGCGGGCTGGCACCCGCCTGGCGCCCTTGGTCGTCATGGCTTGCGGCATGGGCACCTCGTGAGGTACCCCGCCTTGATCTCTCCGCCTCCTCATGAGCCAGCCTGGTGAGGCCATGCCTGAGGAAGCTCCGCGTTGTCCGCCCCGCGAGGCTTGGCCCCTCGCGAGGGTCTTCGGTCTGTGTTGATGAAGATGGGCCGTGCTGGGCCCCCTTTTAAGCCATGCCGCAGGCCGCAGGCAGGCAAGTCTAGGGACCCCCGTTCCCAGAACGCCGACAGGACGCAAGGAACAAGTTTGCACAACCGGATGAAGAAGCACCTTTTGGACGACACTTGAAGGAAGTCACTAGCTACCTGAATATTGGAATACCAAGCTTCACCGGGACTTACAACGCCACATTACCAGAAGAGGAGCGATGGATGATTCAAGTTCAAGTTCCAGGAAGGACATTCATGCCAATCACTAAGCCCATAGAGTCTTCCTTCCATGCACCAACCTGGAGTCTAGGAAAGAGTATGGCAGCTCACATCACCATGGGACGCATTGGAGGAGTTTATCACATGGAGCTTAAAGATACTATCTATCATATTTGTGGGTGCCGAGACGAGCAATGGGAAATGATCAGTACCAGGAAGGATAGATCAATTGCAGCTCTCATCCAGGAGTTAAACCAGCATATCCGTTGCCAGGAGAACCAGATGTGCGCAGGAATTATAGACCTGAAGAAGGCAATGACTAGGATCACGGAACTGGAGGAAGAATTTAAGGCTACTCGTGAAGATTATGAGGAGGAAATCGTCGTACTAGTGGAGAAGAATAACGATCTGGAAAGGAAGCTAGGAGTATTCATGGGAGACCCCACACCAGGAGGAGAAGACGAAGAACCCAAGGAGATTCGCCCAGAGGACTACATTATCATCGACGACACCGACTCGGACCCTGACAATAGCGATGATGACTATGAAGACGAAGTTGGAGAAGACATCATGGAGTCTTCAACCGAAGAATATTTTTAGTAGACCACTGCATCAGTAGTAGTATTCCACCATGTAAATAGTATAGTCCGAGCACTTTTGTAACGATAGTTAGATCGATTGTATGCTCATGCTTGATTGATTGAGTGAAATGTTTGTGTTTGTCTCATGTGCATATGGGTAGTGTTTCCTCATTAGACCTCATTCTATTCTAATCTCTCCCCTCTAAACACATCAGATGCCTCCGAGACGTGACCCCGGATTTACTTTCCCACCGGAGCTCACTCAGTTGATCCAGCAGCAAAATACCCTGATGCAGTTGTTAGTTCAGAACCAAGGCAACAACAACAACAATAATCCACCGCCGCCACCACCAGTTGATAACTTAGCCTTCTTTTTGAGGTTGCAGCCGCCGATGTTTTCCAGTAGCACCGAGCCGATAGTGGTAGATGATTGGCTCTGCAGGATTGGAAGGGAGTTAACCACTGCATGATGTACTGATGCTGAGAAGGTGCATTTTGCCGCACATCAGTTGGATGGACCAGCAGCCTCATGGTGGGAGAATTACACTATCACCTACCCTATAGCCACTGTTACATGGGATTAGTTTCAGCAAGCTTTCCGTACAGCCCATGTCTCAACTGGAGCTATGAGTATGAAGAAGCGTGAGTTTCGCAACTTACACCAGGGGAACCATACTGTGGCTCCGTACGCGGATGAGTTTAGCAAGTTATCTCGTTATGCCCCTGATGATGTGGCCACAGATGCCGCAAAGCAGGAGAAGTTTATGGAAGGGCTGAATGATGAGATGAGCATGCAGTTGATGGTGGCAACATTCAACAACTACTAGGAGTTGGTAGATAAGGCTCTTATGATTGAAGGGAAGCAGCAGCAAATTGAGAACCGTAAGAGGAAGTATGGACAAGGAAGGTATAATTCAGGAGCTCAGCAGAAGCCTCGCCTAACCCCGAACTCGGGAGGACTTGTTCATAACCATGGAGGCCACACCCATAATGGAGGAAGTAACCACAATCATACTGGCCCAAGGAATGGGAATGGGAATGGAGCAAGAAACAATCAGAACCGCTCCAATCCAGCCACACCCGCGAAGAGAGACCTAAGCCACGTTACTTGTTTCAAGTGTGGGAAGACTGGACACTATGCCACGGAGTTCCCTGAAGTGAAGAATGGAAATGGCAATGGGAGCGCTGGAAAGAAGCCCAATCCAATCAACAAAGGACAAGTGAACCACGTCAACGTGGAGGAGGTTGAATAGCAGCCAGACGCGGTTATTGGTAAGTTTTTGGTTAAGTCTTTTACCGCCCTTGTTCTTTTTGATACTGGTGCATCACATTCATACATATCAAGGGAATTCATGGATAAGTTTAAACTACCAACCCAAACCCTTAGGACCCATCTGTTAGTGAGTTCACCTGGAGCAGAGTATATGGATAGTCGATCGTGCGACCAAATACCGTGTAGCGACCAGACCTCAAACAGTCTGATCTCTGTGTATAAGTGTCATCCCTGGATAGGTAATGCTGACACACACATTACTCGAAGGATTTATAACAGAGTGGCAATCACACACTTATTACATCGAATGTCTCAAAAGAGAACTTATTACAATAAATATGGCTTAAGGCCATCTAATACGATAACAACGGAAGGCTTGGAAGATAAAGTGAGTCCATCAACTCCAATGGCATCATTGAGTGAAAGACCACAACCTAAGGCTCCTTACTTGTCGTCTAAAAAGTCTGCAACATGATACGTTGCAGCCTGAAAATGGGTCAGCACATAGAATATGCTGGCAAGGTAACACAAGAGAGTAATGAACAGAATAAAGCTATCACTATATGCATATGTGGCTGGTGGAGGCTGTATGGTTGATATGTTTTGTGAAAAGCCAATTTTTCCCTACTGCAAAGGAATAAATTTTATTTAACTATCATGGTAGTTGTTAAACATTGAGAAGGTTCACCCAACTCAATCCCAATTAAAAGTAATCATCATTAAACCCAATCAAATTTATATTAAGAGTGATGAGATCCACATGATAATCCAAGAACTAGATACTCAAGATGTCCATAACCAGGGACACGGCTAACCATGATTAGTTTATACACTCTACAGAGGTTTGTGCACTTTTCCCCACAAGACTCGATCTCTTCCGTTGGATTTCTCGCACTACTTGATGTTTGAGAAACGGATGACCAAGACACAGTCTTTCAGAAGCGTTAGCACCTTACGATGGGTAGACCGGTGCACCTACATCCCCTACATCTTCTAGTCTACCACTGTAAGAGTTCACACGAACGGTGATACACACCAAGTCGTATCCCATGGTCACGCCGGACTGTGGAGAATACAACTATTACAGTACTAGTGAAACTACTACTAGCTCAGACGGCTCCGTAGTAATCCTCATAAAAGTCACCACCAAAACCTGGAAGCGGAACATGATCATCTGGGAACAGACGGTCCTGTGGAGCTTGCGGACCATAGGGACTCGGATGTGGCCTTGGTCCCACAAACGGTGGCAGACGGGGACCACGAGGGGGGGTGATGCCTCCTACATCACGCCACTCCATACAATCTGGCAATCCAGACCGCACGGGGTACAGGTCCCTCAGGTCCATGTATCCTGCCTGCATAGCAGGTGCAAACCGAGTCAAAGTGGCCCAGCGATCAGAACAAGGGTTGAAAAGCTCCATACGCAAGGCCCGGTTTTCACAGTCCTTATCCTCGAGCATCTCAGTAGTGGTGCAGAGTAGTGATTCCTTATGTGTAGAGTCATAGTACAAAGCCTGATAGTACCCCTGTGCTCCAGGGAGTGAGGCTGGCATGTAGCGGAAATCGGTGTTCTGAAGCAAGGCAGTCCTGGCTCGAATGATAGTCATCATTGAGTAAGTTGCATCCTGCACAGACATCTCAATAGTAACCCCAAGCCCATAAGAGCAGTGGAGGGGTTCAGTGGCTCCAGGATAAGAGGAATATATCCTAACGGTACAAAGGTACTGGCTCTAGTTGAAGTCTCGGAACTGCTCCTCGACGGTATATTCCGAATACCATCGATAGCCTGTCTCGACCATCAATTGAACCAACATGGCCGTGTGACCGGGTACATCGAGGCACCGGGTCAGACGAACCACTTGGTTCTGGGAACGGGTGGCCATCTGAAAGCATAGAATAATGCAAAGGCATTAGAATTTCCTAGGAGAAATCGGACAGCATAACAGCTGTAAATGCTTAGAAAAAGATTTGAGACATTCACAATATTTTGCAAAACCACTCAACAACATCATATCAAGGTTCTGGTTCAACTGACAACATACTAAAAGTAGTAGAAACTGTACTGAGGCTTGTAACAACAATCCTATAAGCTACTACGGATTAGTAACACGTGAACCTGATAGAAAGAAGAGAGCCTAGTCCTTAACCCACGTAGAATGAGAAGAGAATGACTCAGATCAGAGGGCATAAGGTAAAGGAGTAAAAGAGCCTTACGTTCCCTTCCACAATCAATTCCCCTACATATAACTAAAGCATTTCTAGACTCGACATCGACCAGTTTGGCTCAACAAACCTACAGGCAGTCCGGCTCTGATGCCAACACTGTCAGGACCCCGATTACAAGTCACATCGATCTTGCCGGTAACACCTCATATCACTTTGCGGCCTCACACACGGTATCCCCACGGGTGTCGCCTTACCAAGGCCCGGGACCGTTTGCGCCTTTTGGCTCACGTATATGATAGTGTCGCTAGCATCCATATGATAGAGAACCCGGGCCTACATGGCTAGTCGTGAACCCAAAGCGGCACCGACCTATGGGGACAGGCACACATGAATCACATCGAGCATGTCGGTCAACAGCATGTGAAACCGGGCTGTAGCACTGGGCTAACAGGACTCCGGGGAACCCGGGCTATAGTAGTCTAGGCAGGACTCCGGATGTCACCGCGTGACATTTCCCCAAAGGGACAGACATAGGAATGAAGTGAAACACATGCCGGCCAGTCAAGTGTCCTGAGTAGTAGTGCTGGGCTAGCAGGACTCCAGTGAACCGGGTTGTAGCGGACTACTATGGCTCAAGGAGGCACTAGACTACATTTTCCCATAAGAGAGGCTGCCAAGGATAAACAACTAGATTGTCGGATCCCACACATACCAAGCATTTCAAACATACACACAATATGCTCGATATGTGTAAATACAACATGGCATCACAACAAAACTCTACAACTCAAGTACTTTATTTAAAGGCTCCGGAGAGCCATACATAACATGTTCATACAGGTAGGGGTCACATGACCCGACACTCAAGTCATACAAGCATACAAGCACATGCGGAAGCAAATAAGTCTGAGTACAGATAATAGAAAGAAAGAAGGCTTGACGAAGCCTGTCTATCTACATAGGGCCCTCCATGGCCAGAATCACCACCTGGGTGGCAAGTTACTCATCAACGTCGAGGTCTATGTAAAACCCATCGGAGGGGGCGGTGTTATCGTCTGAAAACAGTAATTAAAGTAACATGAGTACAAAGGTACTCAGCAAGTCTTACAACATATCCTACTATACATGCTTATTCTCAAGAAGGTGGTGGAGTTATTGCAGCAAGCCAGCTTTGACTCTTGGCTAAGCTATCCTATGAGACACCACTGTAAAATAGTTTTCGCACACGAGTCCACTAATCACCAACACAATACTCCATCGGGGATCCTCCCTCGTCATCCTACGAGAGGGCCATCCTCGGTACTCACACTTATCTTGAGTCTTTTAGTATTAACCATTAACTTGTCTATGAACTATATAGGCAACCAAGTAGTCCTTTACCACGGACGCAGCTATTCAAATAGTTTTATACCCTGCAGGGGTGTACTTTGTCACACATGTTTCCACCACTTAGCATCTGCACACGACATGTGCTCGGCAGACTTCAAGCGAAAGCCGACGTGGGTGTAGACCACGACCAGACTAACCACACAAGTCTCTAGTCTAGGTTTATCGCCTATTCGGGTTCCATCCGCAAGGAAATCCGGCTGGGGTGTCCTCAACGGCCCCAAATGATGTGTACAGGGTCCCGAGACGCCAAACGGGCGCCCGGCATACCCGGCCATGGTGTATCTACCGCATCATAGCCCACCCCTAGGGTCAGCGCTACGCACGACTGCCAACACATAACCTATAAACACCAGAAACTAGTTGCAACTCCTGGACAGAGGACGAGAGGGGTCAGTAAGTCGAGCGGGGTCATATTTTAGGGCCCAATGTGTGGTAGTAGCTGAATCTTAAATCACGCATACAGATCTCAGTTCTTAGGGACGGCCTCAATGAAACAACCCACCATGTACTCCTACATGGCCTCTCATCGATACCTTTACCAAAACATGTTCAACACATCCCACACATTATCGATGTAATCATTTCACTCTAGCCCATCACCCAGATGAATCAGACCTGACACAACTCTAAGCATAGCAGGCATAGCAAGGTAGGAAACACATACATGGCTCAATCAACTCCTACACATGCTAGTGGGTTTCATCTAGTTACCGTGGCAATGATAGGTCATGCAGAGGATAAGGGTTCAACTACCACAGCACCCAGCAGTTTGAAACGTTGTTGTCTTAATGCAGTAAATGAGAGCAGAAGCGAGAACATGGGATTGTATCGATATGATCAATGGGGCTGCTTGCCTGATGGAGTAGTAGGGTACTGCCCTTCAGCTGGATACTCGGAAATATCCTCGGAGGCAGAACCTACCACGGAGGACACCATAGAACACAATCATCACATGGAAATATGCAACAATATGATGCATGCTATGACATGGCAATATGAGGTGTCCTGCCTAATGCAATGTGAAACAAGTTGGTTTGGGTCCATTTGAATCAAAGATTCAAATGGAAGCTTATGTTCTTAAGCCTTATAAGTGTATTATCTTGTTTCACCTAAACAGCAAGATTAAAGTGTTTTGTCATGCATTAAACCATTACAGATGGAAAGGTTGAATTTTTCTGATCAAATTTCATATATAAATCTTTGCATTTGGAGTTACAGATTAAAAGTTATGAATTTTTGAAGGTTGTAATATTTTCTGGAATTTCCTGTATAAGAATAATTCCAGTAATTGAGTTATTGCGTCAACATTGCATCAGGGTGACGTCAGCAGGTCAAAGGCGCCAGCCCAGGTCAAACCTGACCGGTGGGCCCCGTCTGTCAGTGTAACAACTAACTAACATAGTTAGTTAATGTTACGTTAGCGCTAAACTAGGTTAGTTAGGGCCTCGGCCCACATGTCAGTGAGTCAACCTATTAACTAAAGTAATTAGCGGTAAATAATCTAATTCTAAATTAAATAGGGGCATGGCCCACACGTTAGTGACCTTGGGGGGTCAAACTGGGTTAGCGGAGTCAAACTCGCCGGTGTTTTACCGCCGGCGAGGCCAGACGCGGCGGGGAGTGCGGGTTTTGCACTCCGACGACCAAATGGACGGCGGAGACCTCCTACGCATAGCAGGGAGCAAGCCGCATCGAGTGGTGGCAAAGGTTGGGCTCAGGGTCGCCGGAAACGATGCCGGCGACGAGCGTTGCGGCTGCCGGAGTTCGGGCAAGGTCGAACCAACCGCTAGGAGGCACGGCGAGGAGCGTGCGGGGGTGCTACAGGCTCATGCGAGTGCGGTGAAGGTGATGACATGCTCGGTTGCGAGCTAACGTGGTTGTGGCCACGACGGCGATGTGCGGTGGCGGCGGTGGGTGCGGCCGAGCTTGGTGCGGTCGCTGCGGTGCTCGAGAAGGCAAACAGAGAGGATGGGGAAGTAGCTAAGCTCACGGGGGTCACGTCGAGGCTGACGGCGAGGTCAGGGACGAGCTGGTGCTGCGGTGAAGGCGAAGGGGATCTCCGGTGGCCGGAGTTGGGGAAGACGGGGTCGGGGCGACTCCAGAGCGGGCGAGCGCTCGGGGCTCGGCCTGCTCGACGTAGTCAACGACGGCGGAGCTCGTGGACACGGTGACGCGGCGCGGGGACGACGACGGACGCGGCTACATCGACGGTGCAGCGGCAGGGGCGTCGGCCATGGTGGGAGAGGGCGAGGGAGAGAGGCAAAGGAGTGAGCGAGGTGTCTGCGGGGTCGGGGCGGCGACGTGGAGCTCGCCCAGGTGTCCAGGGGCGAGGGCGGCAAGCAGCTGACGCGCTGGCGAGCTCACGCTCGCCGGCGTCACCTCCCTGCCTGCCTGGCGGGGACGAAGCAGCTGGCTGGCGCGGGCCAGCACAGTGCTGGGACGCCAGGTGGGCCGGCTGGTGGCTTTGCCAGGTTAGTTTCCTTTCTCTCTCTCTTTTGTGTTTTCTATTTATTCTGTTTTGTCTTTTGAAATAGTAAAAAATACTATTTCATTTAGGAAAAACCTGGAAATATTCAGAGGCACATTTGAAAATATTCTCAACAGCCTAAAAATACTTTCAGGATTATTTGGGCATTTTAAAATATTTACAGGATTTAAATTGCCCAAATGCGATAAGTAATGAATTAATCCAATGACCTTATGATGTACTAGAAAAGTGTGCACCATTTTTGTCAAAGGTTTTAACCCAAAACAAAAAGGGTGGACTTTTTAGAAGGGCATTTCAGGTTCATTGAAAAAGTTTTTAGTAAACCCTAGTTGTTCCATGGGGGGTGCTGGGGGTTCTGTCATCCCCATTTCAGTTTTCTCGGAAAATAAACATGATGCAACACTCTAATGCATGAACTAGCTAGGGTGTGACAACTCACCCCCACTCAAAAGAATCTCTTCCCAAGATTTAGGATCCGTTGGGAAGAATGTGTGGTACTCGAGTCGAAGACGATCCTCCCTTTCCCAAGTGGCTTCTTTTTCAGAGTGGTGTGACCATTGAACCTTAAGAAACTTGATGTTATGGCGTCGAGTGGTACGCTCGGCTTGATTAAGGATACGGACAGGGTATTCCCGATATGAGAGATTATCTTGTAGATCAAGCGTTTCGTGGTCCACTCCACGGATAGGATCCGCGAAGCAACGCCTGAGTTGAGAAATGTGGAAGACATCGTGAACTCTGGAAAGATACGGAGGTAGTTCCAATTGGTAGACAACTTCTCCTCGTTTGGCAAGAATGCGAAAGGGTCCAATGTAACGAGGAGCCAATTTGCCTTTGATACCGAAACGATGGGTTCCCTTTAACGGAGTAACCCGAAGGTAAGCCTTCTCGTTGACTTCATAAGTCATAGGCTTATGTTTACGATCATATTGACTCTTTTGACGAGATTGGGCTGTTTTCAATTTCTCACGAATAACGCGAACCTGCTCTTCTGCTTCCTGAATCATATCCGGGCCAAAGAGTTGTCTTTCCCCGGTTTCTGACCAGTTAAGAGGCGTTCGACATTTTCGTCCATAGAGAACTTCGAAAGGAGCCTTGCCTAAGCTGGCTTGATAACTATTGTTATAAGCAAACTCCGCGAATGGAAGGCATTTCTCCCAACTCATTCCGAATGAGATGACAGAAGCTCGGAGCATATCCTCCAGAATTTGATTTAGTCGCTCTACTTGACCACTTGATTGGGGGTGGAAGGCGGTGCTAAAAGAGAGACGAGTTCCCATAGCATTTTGGAAACTTTCCCAAAATCGAGAGGTGAAGAGACTCCCATGGTCTGAGTTAATTTCCAATGGGACACCATGAAGAGACACTATTCGGGAGATGTATAGGTCAGCTAGCTGGCTAGCGATGATACTCTCACGAACAGGTAGGAAGCGGGCTACTTTGGAAACACGGTCGATCACGACGAAGGTAGCATTATTCCCTCTCTTGGTCCTGGGAAACCCAGTAATGAAATCCATACTGATTTTATCCCATTTCCATTCAGGAATAGCCAAAGGTTGAAGGGTGTCAGCAGGCCGTTGATGCTCTGCTTTAACACGATGACAGACGTCGCAACTAGCAATGTATTGAGCAATTTCTCTCTTCATCCTAGTCCACCAAAACCTCTGGCATAGGTCTTGATACATTTTAGTACTACCGGGATGAATGGTGGGAGGGGATTCATGAGCCTCCTTAAGAATCAACTGACGTAGATGTTGTTTCTTGGGAACCACCAAGCGGTTCTCGAAAAAGACAACACCTCGCTCATCCATGGAAAAACATTTAGCAACTCCGCTAGCGATGTTTTCCTTAATCCGGGATATGCCCTTATCACGCTTCTGGGCAGCTATGATTTGATCTGTAAGGTTAGGCTTCGCCACCAGGCTGGATAGGAATCCTCGAGGAACTATGTGAAGGTTAACCTTACGAAATTCCTCGTGGAGAAGTGGTTGACTTTGTTGTAACATCAGGTTGTTACAATAAGATTTACGACTTAGCGCATCAGCCATGACATTGGCTTTGCCCGAGGTGTAAGTTATTCCTAAGTGTTAATCTGAGATCAACTCGACCCAACGTCTTTGCCTGAGATTCAAATCTGGTTGGGTGAAGATATATTTCAAACTTTGGTGATCGGTGAAGATCTCGCAACGATTACCAAGAAGGTAATGTCGCCCTGTTTTAAGTGCATGGATTACAGCTGCAAGCTCTAGATCATGTGTGGGATAGTTTTCCTCATGGGGGTGTAATTGCCGTGAAGCATAGGCAATTACCTAACGATCTTGCATGAGTATGCAACCTAGTCCTTGTCGCGAGGCGTCGCAATAGATAATAAAGTCCTTGGAGAAATCTGGTGGTACCAGTACAGGAGCAGATGTCAGGCGTCTTTTCAGTTCCTAAAAGCTGAACTCGCACTGTGGGGTCCACTCGAAATTTTTATCTTTCTTGAGGAGTTCAGTTAGAGGTTTAGCAACCTTGGAGAAATTCTCGACGAAGCGGTGACAATAGCTCGCTAAGCCAAGGAAGCTCCGAACTTGCTTGACCGTCTCAGGTGGGGTCCAATCAAGGATAGTTTGAACTCGCTCGGGATTGACAGCAATACCCTTACCATAGATTACATGGCCTAGATAGGTCACTTCTGGCAACCAAAATTCACACTTGGAGAACTTGGCATAAAGGCGATGCTCTCGAAGTTTCGTCAATACCAGCCTTAGATGTTCAGCATGTTCCTCCTCGCTCTTGGAGTTGATGAGTATATCATCGAGGTATACTACGACGAGTTTATCCAAATACTCCATGAAGACTGAGTTCATTAACTGAGAGAAAGTGGCTGGGGCATTGGTTAAAATGAAGGACATAACGGTGTACTCGTATTGGCCATAACGAGTAACAAAGGCCGTTTTGGGAATGTCCCCATTTTTGATTTTGATTTGATGGTAGCCCAACCTCAAATCCATCTTGGAAAACACTGAGGATCCAGCGAGCTGATCATACAGATCGTTGATCCTGGGAAGCGGATACTTGTTCTTGATAGTCACCAAGTTGACAGGTCGGTAATCTACAACCATCCGATCCGTTCCATCCTTCTTCTTGACGAAGAGGACGGGGCAAGCCCAAGGAGAGGAACTAGGACGGATGAAACCCTTTTTCAAGGACTCATTGAGTAGGTTCTTAAGCTCAGCTAGTTCTAAGGGTGCCATCTTATAGGGTCTTCTAGAAATTGGGACGGTTCCTGGAACAAGGTCTATCACGAACTCGACATCCCTGTCAGGTGGAACACCTGGAAGTTCTTCTGGAAATACATCGGGGAAGTCTCGGACTACCGGAATATCTTCAAGGTCTGGAAGGGGGTTGGCATTTAGGGAGTAAAGCTGGCGCTTGGCCACTCGAGTTAAGACATTGACTGTCTTGCCCGATGGGTCAGTAAGTTGAACAGTTCTAGTAGAGCAATCAATCTTAGCATAATGGGCTGACATCCAGTCCATACCCAAGATGATGTTTATGTCCGAGGACTTGAGAGCTATTAAAGATGCAAGGAAGACAAGTCTATCGACAAGAATTTCATTCCCATGGCTTACTCTAGAGGTTTGCCATCTAGAGCCAGGGGTTTGAATTTCCATGGTAGTGGGCATGTCACAGAATGTCGTGTTATGCAATCGAGCATAGCTCTCAGATATGAATGAATGAGATGCTCCAGTATCGAAAAGAACAGATGCCAGATGTCAACTAACAAGGATCGTACCAAGGACGATGTTAGGATCATCATGAGCCTCCTCAGCTGAGACATAGTTGACATGGCCACGTGTAGTGGTGGCTGGCTTGGCGTAGAATGTCTTTCCCGCTGGCTTACCACGGCCAACGGAATTTCCAGACTAGTTGGGGTTGTTGTTCTGGGGACACTCTCGACTGTAGTGACCCGGCTCTCCACACTTGAAACATGTCACAACATTGGGGCGTGGAGCAGCATTAGCAGCGGGGCCACCATAGGGCTTAGGCAGTGCAAATTGATGGTTGGGGCAAGGCTCCTCAAAGGATGGCCTCGGAATGAACCTGGGTGGCAGCGCTGTGCTTGGAATCCACACCCGGCGCTTCTGAGATCCAGAGCCGGATGAAGAACCAAAATCACGAGAGTGCTTGCGTGAAGCGTCATAGTCAGTCTGGCCTATCTCAGCACTGATGGCTTTATTGACCAACTTCTGGAAGGAGGTGCACTCGTGCAGACAAAGATCGTGGCGAAGCTCGGGGCTAAGTCCCTTGCGGAACCGTGCCTGCTTCTTAGAGTCGGTGGATACCTCTTCAGGAGCATAACGTGCCAGATTTCCAAACTCACGACTATAAGCATCCACAGTCAGTCTGCCTTGGGTGAAATTGTAGAACTCTTCCCTCTTATGATCCATGAGACCTTCTGGGAGTGATGCTCATGGAAAGCCTCACTGAATTCAGCCCAAGTAGTGATTTGGCCGACCGGGTGCATAGCCTCAAAGTTTTCCCACCAAAGGCTAGCAGGGCCTTCGAGGTGACAGGCAGCATAGGTAACCTTATCAGCTTCGGCTACGTTGGCAGAATGTAGCTTGTGGGTGATGCTGCGAAGCTAGTCATCCGCATCGAGGGGCTTGATGGAATGATTAAACTTTGGTGGGTAGAACTTGATAAAGTCATTGATTGACACCAAGTCGTTTCGCTGATGACGTGCAGTGTTCTGCTCAATCTGCTCCAGCAAGCGGTTAGTCTCACGCTTGTTTCTTTCTGCCTCCAGCATAACTTCGGCCAGAGAAGGCGGGTGAGGCAGATTCTCACCCCTAGCTGCACTAGCTTCCCCCTGCTCCGGGGCAGCAGGGTTGCTGCGGGTGTTGACCATCCTAGGAAAAACAAGACAATGGTTTAGACAAGGATGGCACAACCTTGGCAAGGAAGTGCAGAATGTAATGGATAGCATGGAATGTTGAGATGTTCATTGCACGACATGGTAATATAGAAACTGCCATATATATACCATTGGCCATACACACCATACATAGTTTAGTACCAGCCCAGGCTAGAGTACAACTAAGGTGAAAGACATTACATCTCATCGGAGGCATTCCAAGCTCCTATACATTATTTTTCTACACCTCCGGAGCGTGACACACACCAAGTCATATCCCACGGTCACGCAGGACTGTGGAGAATACAACTATTACAGTACTAGTGAAACTACTACTAGCTTAGACGGCTCCGTAATAATCCTCATAAAAGTCACCACCAAAACCTGGAAGCGGAACATGATCATCTGGGAACAGACGGTCCTGTGGAGCTTGCATACCATAGGGACTCGGATGTGGCCTTGGTCCCACAAACGGTGGCAGATGGGGACCACGAGGAGGGGTGATGCCTCCTACATCACGCCACTCCATACAATCTGGCAATCCAGACCGCACGGGGTACAGGTCCCTCAGGTCCATGTATCCTGCCTGCATAGCAGGTGCAAACCGAGTCGAAGTGGCCCAGTGATCAGAACGAGAGTTGAAAAGCTCCATACGCAAGGCCCGATTTTCGCGGTCCTTATCCTCGAGCATCTCAGCAGTGGTGCGGAGTAGTGACTCCTCATGTGTAGAGTCATAGTACAAAGCCTGATAGTACCCCTGTGCTCCAGGGAGTGAGGCTGGCATGTAGCGGAAATCGGTGTTCTGAAGCAAGGCAGTCCTGGCTCGAATGATAGTCATCATTGAGTAAGCTGCATCCTGCACAGACATCTCAATAGTAACCACAAGCCCATAAGAGCAGTGGAGGGGTTCATTGGCTCCAGGATAAGAGGGATATATCCTGACGGTACAAAGGTACTGGCTCTGGTTGAAGTCTCGGAACTGCTCCTCGATGGTATATTTCGGATACCATGGATAGCCTATCTCGACCATCACTCGAACCAACATGGCCGTGTGACCGGGTACATCGAGGCACCGGGTCAGACGAACCACTTGGTTCTGGGAACGGGTGGCCATCTGAAAGCACAGAATAATGCAAAGGCATTAGAATTTCCTAGGAGAAATCGGACAGCATAACGGCTGTAAATGCTCAGAAAAAGATTTGAGACATTCACAACAGTTTGCAAAACCACTCAACAACATCATATCAAGGTTCTGGTTCAACTGACAACATACTAAAAGTAGTAGAAACTATACTGAGGCTTGTAACAACAATCCTATAAGCTACTACGGATTAGTAACAGGTGAACCTGATAGAAAGAAGAGAGCCGGTAACACCTCATATCACTTTGCGGCCTCACGCACGGTATCCCCACGGGTGTCGCCTTACCAAGGCCCGGGACCGTTTGCGCCTTTTGGCTCACGTATATGATAGTGTCGCTAGCATCCATATGACAGAGAACCCAGGCCTACATGGCTAGTCGTGAACCCAAAGCGGCACAGACCTATGGGGACAGGCACACATGAATCACATCGAGCATGTCGGTCAACAGCATGTGAACCGGGCTGTAGCACTGGGCTAACAGGACTCCGGGGAACCCCGGCTATAGCAGTCTAGGCAGGACTCCGGATGTCACCGCGTGACATTTCCCCAAAGGGACAGACATAGGAATGAAGTGAAACACATGCCGGCCAGTCAAGTGTCCTGAGTAGTAGTGCTGGGCTAGCAGGACTCCGGTGAACCGGGCTGTAGCGGACTACTATGGCTCAAGGAGGCACTAGACTACATTTTCCCATAAGAGAGGCTGCCAAGGATAAACAACTAGATTGTCGGATCCCACACATACCAAGCATTTCAATCATACACACAATATGCTCGATATGTGTAAATACAACATGGCATCACAACAAAACTCTACAACTCAAGTACTTTATTTAAAGGCTCCGGAGAGCCATACATAACATGTTCATACGGGTAGGGGTCACATGACCCAACACTCAAGTCATACAAGCATACAAGCACATGCAGAAGCAAATAAGTCTGAGTACATACACTAGAAAGAAAGAAGGCTTGACGAAGCCTGTCTATCTACATAGGGCCCTCCATGGCCAGAATCACCACCTGGGTGGCAAGTTACTCATCGACGTCGAGGTCTACATAAAACCCATTGGAGGGGGCGGTGTTGTCGTCTGAAAATAGTAATTAAAGCAACATGAGTAAAAAGGTACTCAGCAAGTCTTACAACAGATCCTACTATACATGCTTATTCTCAAGAAGGTGGTGGAGTTATTGCAGCAAGCCAGCTTTGACTCTTGGCTAAGCTATCCTACGAGACACCACTGTAAAATAGTTTTCGCACACGAGTCCACTAATCACCAACACAATACTCCACCGGGGATCCTCCCTCGTCATCCTACGAGAGGGCCATCTTCGGTACTCACACTTATCTAGATTCTTTTAGTAGTAACCATTAACTTGTCTACGAACTGTATAGGAAACCAAGTAGTCCTTTACAGCGGACGTGGCTATTCAAATAGTTTTATACCCTGCAGGGGTGTGCTTCGTCACACACGTTTCCACCACTTAGCGTCTGCACACGACATGTGCTCGGCAGACTTCAAGCGAAAGCCGACGTGGGTGTAGACCACGACCTGACTAACCACACAAGTCTCTGGTCCAGGTTTATCCCCTATTCGGGTTCCATCCGCAAGGAAATCCGGCCGGGTGTCCTCAACGGCCCCAAACGATGTGTACAGGGTCCCGAGACGCCAAACGGGTGCCCGGCATACCCGGCCACGGTGTATCTACCGCATCATAGCCCACCCCTAGGGTCAGCGCTACGCACGGCCGCCAACACATAACCTATAAACACCAGAAACTAGTTGCAACTCCTGGACAGAGGACGAGAGGGGTCAGTAAGTCGAGCGTGGTCATATTCCAGGGCCCAATGTGTGGTAGTAGCTGAATCTTAAATCACGCATACAGATCTCAGTTCTTAGGGACGGCCTCAATGAAACAACCCACCATGTACTCCTACATGGCCTCTCATCAATACCTTTACCAAAACATGTTCAACACATCCCACACATTACCGATGTAATCATTTCACTCTAGCCCATCGCCCAGATGAACCAGACCTGACACAACTCTAAGCATAGCAGGCATAGCAAGGTAGGAAACACATACATGGCTCAATCAACTCCTACACATGCTAGTGGGTTTCATCTAGTTACTGTGGCAATGACAGATCATGCAGAGGATAAGGGTTCAACTACCGCAGCACACATCAGTTTGAAACGTTGTTGTCTTAATGCAGTAAATGAGAGCAGAAGCGAGAACATGGGATTGTATCGATATGATCAATGGGGCTGCTTGCCTGATGGAGTAGTAGTAGGGTACTGCCCTTCAGCTGGATACTCGGAAATATCCTCGGAGGCAGAACCTACCACGGAGGACACCACACAACACAATCATCACATGGCAATATGCAACAATATGATGCATGCTATGACATGGCAATATGAGGTGTCATGCCTAATGCAATGTGAAACAAGTTGGTTTGGGTCCATTTGAATCAAAGATTCAAATGGAAGCTTATGTTCTTAAGCCTTATAAGTGTATTAGCTTGTTTCACCTAAAAAGCAAGGTTAAAGTGTTTTGTCATGCATGAAACTATTACAGATGGAAAGATTGAATTTTTTGATCAAATTTCATATATAAATCTTTGCATTTGGAGTTACAAATTAAAAGTTATGAATTTTTGAAGTTTGTAATATTTTCTGGAATTTCCTGTAAATTCCAGTAATTGAGTTATTGCGTCAGCATTCCATCAGGGTGACGTCAGCAGGTCAAAGGCGCCAGCCCAGGTCAAACCTGACCGCTGGGCCCTGTCTGTCAGTGTAACAACTAACTAATAGAGTTAGTTAGTGTTACGTTAGCGCGAAACTAGGTTAGTTAGGGCCTGGGCCCACATGTTAGTGAGTCAACCTATTAACTAAAGTAATTAGCGTTAACTAATCTAATTCTAAATTAAACAGGGGCATGGCCCACACGTTAGTGACCCTGGGGGGTCAAACTGGGTTAGCAGAGTCAAACTCGCCGGCGTTTAGCCGCCGGCGAGGCCAGACGCGGCGAGGCAGTGCGGGTTTTGCACTCCGATGACCAAATGGATGGCGGGGACCTCCTACGCGTAGCTGGGAGCAAGCCGCGTCGAGTGGTGGCAAAGGTTGGGCTCAGGGTCGCCGGAAACGATGCCGACGACGAGCGTTGCGGCTGCCGAAGTTCAGGCGAGGTCGAACCAACCGCTAGGAGGCACGGCGAAGAGCGTGCGGGGGTGCTACGGGCTCCTGCGAGCGCGGTGAAGGTGATGACGTGCTCGGTTGCGAGCTAACGTGGCTGTGGCCACGACGGCGACGTGCGGTGGTGGCAGTGGGTGTGGCCGAGCTTGGTGCGGTCGCTGCGGTGCTCGAGAAGGCAAACGAAGAGGATGGGGAGGTAGCTGAGCTCACGGGGGTCACGTCGAGGCAGACGGCGAGGTCAGGGATGAGCTGGTGCTGCGGTGAAGGCAAAGCGGATCTTCGGTGGCCGGAGTTGGGGAAGACGGGGTCGGGGCGACTCCAGAGCGGGCGAGCGCTCGAGGCTCGGCCTGCTCGACGTAGTCGATGGCGGCGGAGCTCGTGGACACGGTGACGTGGCGTGGGGACGACGACGGACGCGGCTACGTCGACGGTGCAGCGGCATGGGCGTCGGCCATGGTGGGAGAGGGCGAGGGAGAGAGGCAAATGAGTGAGCAAGGTGTCTGCGGGGTCGGGTCGGCGACGTGGAGCTCGCCCAGGTGTCCAGGAGCGAGGGCGGCAAGCAGCTGACGCGCTGGCGAGCTCACGCTCGCCGGCGTCACCTCCCTGCCTGCCTGGCGGGGACGAAGCAGCTGGCTGGCGCGGGCCAGCACAGTGTTGGGCCGCCAGGTGGGCCGCCTGGTGGCTTTGCCAGGTTAGTTTCCTTTCTCTCTCTCTTTTGTGTTTTCTATTTATTCTGTTTTGTGTTTTGAAATAGTAAAAATACTATTTCATTTAGGAAAAACCTGGAAATATTCAGAGGCACATTTGAAAATATTCTCAACAGCCTAAAAATACTTTCAGGATTATTTAGGCATTTTAAAATATTTATAGGATTTAAATTGCCCAAATGCAATTAGTAATGAATTAATCCAATGACCTTATGATGTCCTAGAAAAGTGTGCACCATTTTTGTCAAAGGTTTTAACCCAAAACAAAAAGGGTGGACTTTTTAGAAGGGCATTTCAGGTTCATTGAAAAAGTTTTTAGTAAACCCTAGTTGTTCAGGAGGGTGGTGTTGGGGGGTTCTGTCATCCCCATTTCAGTTTTCTAGGAAAATAAACATGATGCAACACTCTAATGCATGAACTAGCAAGGGGGTGACACAAGCATACAATAAGCAATCAAGAAAAAGCACGGGTAAAACTCAAATAAGAGATCTAACTAGAAAGTTCAACTTAAGAACTCCAGTTTGCAAAAAGAATCAAATCAAACGAAACAACAAAACTCAAACGGCGAGAGAAACAAGCTTCGTTAACTAATCTGGACCTAGGTTAAATTTTACAGTAGCAAAACTTGTTTAAGTTGGTTAAACGGAAAGAGGGTTTCAAGACGAAACTCTAGGCGCTTGAATCACCTGATTCCGATAAACGAGCGAAAAGTTATACTAGAACAAAAATCGGATCAGAAATCGCAATCGAAAATAATCTCAGAAAATTTGAGAAAAAGAAAAACTGACGAACAGGCTAACGAACGAGTGTTCGCTGTCTGCGGCTAAACGGTGAAAACCGTTCGTAAAACCGAACGTAAAAGCGGGCGTTCGCTAAATAACTAAACCGAAAAAATAAACTGAACCGGATCTAATAAAAAACGGATCTAGGGTTTACGAAATAAAACTGATCAGTTTTTAAAAAAACCGGCGGCTATCTCGAACTCCGGCGGGGTCCAGCGGGTCGGCAGCGGCGTGGGGCTCCGGCGGGGCGGCGGCGGGCTCCGGCGAGAGGCGGCGCGGGTGGCGGGGCGATACGGCGGCGAGGCGGCGGTGCGGCGGCGCGGCGGCGGCGGACTAGGGTTTAGGGTGGCTGGGGCGGATCGGGGCATTGGGCTTTAAAGGTCGGTCCGAGAAGACCTGGCTGAGTATGGCCCTAAGTCGGTTGACTTTTTTTATAAATAATAATTTCAACATGCAGAAAAAAAGAAATAATAAACGGACTTCAAAAATCCTGAAATAAATTTTCCTCGTCCTCTAAAAATAAGCCGGACAAGGTGAACATTTATTTGGGCCTAAAATGCAATTTTGAAAAACACATATTTTTCCTAATTCAAATAAAATAGCGACAAAACTCTGAATAAAAAACATGTTTGATTTTAATATTAAATCTCTGATATTTCTTTATTTTGAGGAAGTCATTTTATCCTCTCTCATTTATTTTTAAGAAGAGAAATATTTCAGAGAAAAATAATTAAAATCAAACGATCCTCTTTTCATAATTCGAGAAAAACTCAAATATGAAAGTAACGAAATCCCCAACTCTCTCCGTAGGTCCTTGAGTTGCGTGAAATTTCTAGGATCAACCAAAACGCAATAAAACATGATATGAAATGATGCTCTAATGTATAACATTCCAAATTGAAAATTTGGGATGTTACAAACCTACCCCCCCCTTAAGATGAATCTCGCCCTCGAGATTCGGGTTGGCTAGAAAAATAGGTGAGGGTGATCCTTTCGTAAGTCTTCTTCTCGTTCCCAAGTGGCTTCATCCTCGGCATGGTGACTCCACTGAACCTTGCAAAACTTGATAACCTTGTTGCGCGTAACTCGGCTGGCAAACTCGAGTATCTTTACTGGTTTCTCCTCATAAGTCAAATCACTATCCAACCATATCGCTTCTGGCGGCACTGTATCACTCAGAGGAATTTCAGCCATCTCCGCGTGGCACTTCTTCAACTGAGAATCGTGAAACACATCGTGAACTCCGGACAATCCCTCGGGTAATTCCAACTTGTAAGCAACTTCTCCCATACGTTCCAAAACCCTGTATGGTCCCACAAAACGTGGTGCTAACTTCCCCTTAACTCCAAAACGCTTCACTCCTCGGAGTGGTGATACTCGAAGATACGCTCTGTCTCCGACTTTGTAGATTTTCTCCTTGCATTTCGAATCCACATAACTCTTCTGCCTAGATTGGGCTACCTTGAGTCTATCACGAATCAGCTTAACCTTCTCTTCAGACTCTTTAATCAAATCTGGTCCAAACAACTGTCGGTCTCCAACTTCGTCCCACAACAACGGTGTTCTGCACCTCCTTGCGTATAGTGCTTCGAGAGGGGCCATCTTCAAACTAGCTTGATAACTATTGTTATAAGAGAACTCTGCATAAGGCGAATTATCGTCCCAACTAGATCCATAGTCTAGTGCACAAGCTCTCAACATGTCCTCCAGAATCTGATTTACTCTTTCAGTCTGTCCATCTATTTGTGGGTGAAAAGCTGTACTGAACTCTAGTCTGGCTCCTAAAGTTTCATGCAACTGATTCCAAAACTTAGAAGTAAACTGGGTTCCTCTATCTGATAGAATGGTCCTCGGAACTCCATGCAGACATACGATCATGGTCATATAGATCTTTGCTAACTTAGCACTGGTGTAAGTGGTCTTTACTGGGATGAAATGAGCTACTTTTGTCAGTCGATTGACTACAACCCATATCGAGTCATAGCCTGAACGAGTCCTGGGCAATCCTGTGATAAAATCCATGCCTAGTTTATCCCACTTCCATTCGGGTATAGGCAATGGTTGTAGCAAACCTGCTGGCTTCTGATGTTCTCCCTTCACTCTCTGACATACATCACAAACTGCTACATACTCCGCAATATCCTTCTTCATACCGGTCCACCAGAAATTTTCCTTCAAATCCAGATACATTTTGGTATTTCCTGGGTGAATCGAATATGGCGAATCATGGGCCTCTTGCAGAATCAACTTCCCGATCTCCTGATCTCTGCTAGGCTCTAGAATTATACTTCCCCTGTCCATACTTCCTCTTGCGGCTATCAATCTGCTGCTGCTTCCCTTCAAGCATGAGAGCTCTATCCACCAACTCCTGGTAGTTATTGAAATTTGCTACCATCAACTGCATGCTCAGCTCATCATTCAGTCCTTCCAAAAACTTCTCCTTCTTAGCTGCATCTGTAGCAACGTCATCTGGAGCATAACGTGCTAACTTACTAAACTCATCTACATACTGGTCAACAGTGCGTCCTCCTTGGCGTAAGTTGCAAAACTCACGCTTCTTCATGGCAATAGCTCCTGATGATACATGGGCAGTACAGAAAGCCTGCTGGAACTGATCCCATGTGACAGTGGCTATGGGATAAGTGACAATGTAATTTTCCCACCATGAGGCTACTGGTCCATTCAACTGATGTGCGGCAAAACGCACCTTCTCAGCATCTGTGCATCCTACAGTGGTTAATTCCCTTCCAATCCTGCGGAGCCAATCATCTGCAACTATCGGCTCGGTGCTACTGGAAAACACCGACGGCTGCAACCTCAGAAAATGGGCTAAGTTGTCAACTGGTGGTGGTGGTGGTGGTGGGTTGTTGTTGTTGTTGTTGCCTTGATTCTGAACTAACAACTGCATCAGGGTATTCTGCTGCTGGATCAACTGAGTGAGCTTCGGTGGAAAGGTAAACCCGGGGTCACGTCTCGGAGGCATCTGAGGGTTTAGAGAGAAGAGAATAGAATAGAATGAGTTCTAGTGAGAAAACACTACCCATATGCACATGAGACAAACACAATCATATCACTCAATCAATCAAGCAAAGGCATACAATCGGTCTAGATCTATCGTTACAAAGTGATGGGACTATAGTATTTACATAGTAGACTACTACTACTGTTTTGGTGGTCAACTAGAAATATTGATCGGTCGAAGACTCCATGATATCTGCTCCAGCTTCATCAACATAGTCATCATCGCTATCGTCGGGGTCTGAGCCGATGTCGTCGATGATGATGTAGTCCTCTGGATGAATCTCCTTGGGTTCTTCGTCTTCTCCTCCTGGTGCGGGGTCTCCCATGAATACTCCTAGCTTCCTTTCCAGATCATCATTCCTCTCCACTAGTACGGCAATTTCCTCCTCATAATCTTCACGAGTAGCCTTGAGTTCTTCTTCAAGCTCCGTGATCCTGGTCATTGCCTTCTTCAGATCTATCATGCCTGTGCACATCTGGTTCTCCTGGCGGCGTATATGCTGGTTTAACTCCTGGATGAAAGCTGGAATGGATCTATCCTTCCTGGTGCTAATCATCTCCCATTGCTCATCTCGGCGCCCACAAATCTAGTAGATAGTATTCTTGAGATCCTTGTGGTAAACTTCTCCAATGCGTCCCATGGTTATGTGAGCTGCCATACTCTTTCCTAGACTCCAGGTTGGTGCATCAAAAGAAAACTCTATGGGCTCAGTGACTGGTGTGAATGTCCTTCCTGGAACTTGAACTTGAACCATCCAGTGCTCCTCTTCTGGTAAAGTGGCATTGTAGGTCCCGGTGAAGCTTGGTATACCAATGTTTAGGTACCTAGTGACCTCCTTCAAATGTCTTCCAAAGGGAGTGTCTTCATCCGGTTGCGCAAACTTGTTCCTTGCGTCCGCCATCCTAAAGAGTAGAAAAAGGGGAGGAGTTAGAAATGAGAAGAGAATAGTGATCTAGGGGTTTAGCTTAGTGGTCGTGTCCTACAGTCAGCGTGTGCTCTGATACCATCTTTGTAGCGACCAGACCTCAAACAGTCTGATCTCTGTGTATAAGTGTCATCCCTGGATCGGTAATGCTGACACACATAGTACTCGAAGGATTTATAACAGAGTGGCAATCACACACTTATTACATCGAATGTCTCAAAAGAGAACTTATTACAATAAATATGGCTTAATGCCATCTAATACGATAACAGCGGAAGGCTTGGAAGATAAAGTGAGTCCATCAACTCCAACGGCATCACTGAGTGAAATACCACGACCTAAGGCTCCTTACTCGTTGTCTGAAAAGTCTGCAACATGATATGTTGCAGCCCGAAAATGGGTCAGCACATAGAATATGCTGGCAAGGTAACACAAGAGAGTAATGAACAGAATAAAGCTATCACTATATGCATATGTGGCTGGTGGAGGCTGTATGGTTGATATGTTTTGCGAAAAGCCAATTTTTCCCTACTGCAAAGGAATAAATTTTATTTAACTATCATGGTAGTTGTTAAACATTGAGAAGGTTCACCCAACTCAATCCCAATTAAAAGTAATCATCATTAAACCCAATCAAATTTTATATTAAGAGTGATGAGATCCACATGATAATCCAAGAACTAGATACTCAAGATGTCCATAACCGGGGACATGGCTAACCATGATTAGTTTATACACTCTGCAGAGGTTTGTGCACTTTTCCCCACAAGACTTGATCTCCTTCCTTGGATTTCTCGCACTACATGATGTTTGAGAAACGGATGACCGAGACACAGTCTTTCAGAAGAGTTAGCACCTTACGATGGGTAGACCGATACACCTACATCCCCTACATCTGCTAGTACCACTTTAAGAGTTCACACGACTTAATCAACTATGCCAGAGCCCATAATGGCATGTGGCTGCACACGGAAGTTTCCAGTATGAATAATCTTATGATCCCTTTGAGCCTGGGTGGCGGTCCATAGGAAAATCACACGGTACCCCGGGATTTCCAAAAATACAGGCAATCACTGGGTTCCCCAGGTGCCTCAATCCACCCAGATGTGTATTAAAGTTGCCACCTTAGTTGAACCATTAAATTAACAATCTCACATCTATCATGAAACACACAAACCCAATCCACGTCTACTAGCATAGCATAGCAATATAAGCAACGTAGAAGTAACTCCCAGGGCTTGATAATAAACAGGTGAATAGGTACTACCTCATCTACTTCCCAAACCCCACAATTTAATTCAGATCCTAACCATGCAATGTTTTAGGGTTGATCTAATGCAATGAAAATTGGATAGTAAGAGGTATGATCAAAGTGTTACTTGCCTTGCTGATGATCCATGAAAACTAGAGACTCGATGTAGCACGCTTCACACTCCGGGTACTCTATCGCAATCAAACAAGCATACAAAGCAATCAAGCAAAAGCACGGGTAAAACTCAAATAAGAGATCTAACCAGAAAATTCAACTTAAGAACTCCGGTTTGCAAAAAAGAATCAAATCAAACGAAACAACATAACTCAAACAGCGAGAGAAACAAGATTTGTTCACTAATCTAGACCTAGTTCAAATTTTACAAAAAAAAAAACTTGTTTAAGTTGGTTAAACGGAAAGAGGGTTTCGAGACGAAACTCTAGGCGCTTGAATCGCCTGATTCCGATAAACGAGCGAAAAGTTATACTAGAACGAAAATCGGATCAGAAATCACGATCAAAAATAATCGCGGAAAATCCGAGAAAAAGAAAAACTGACGAACAGGCTAACGAACGAGCGTTCGTTGTCTGCGGCTAAACGGTGAAAACTATTCGTAAAACCGAACGTAAAAGCGGGCGTTCGCTAAATAACTAAACCGAAAAAAATAAACCAAACCGGATCTAATAAAAAAATGGATCTAGGGTTTACGAAATAAAACTGATCGGTTTTAAAAAACGGCAGCTACCTCGAACTCCGACGGGGTCTGGCGGGTCGACGGCGGCGTGGGGCTCCGGCGTGAGGCGGCGCGGGTAGCAGGGCGATGTGGCGGCGCGGGCGGCGGTGCGGCGACGGTACGGCGGCGCGGCGCGCGAGGCTAGGCGTCAGCGGCTCATTGTGGCGGGGCGGCGACGGCGGACTAGGATTTCGGGTGGCTGGGGCGGATCAGGGCATCGGGCTTTAAAGGCCGGCCCGAGAAGACCTGGCCGAGTACGGCCCTAAGTCGGTTGACTTTTTTTAAATAATAATTTCGACGTGCAGAAAAAGAAAGAAAAGAAATACTAAACGGACTCCAAAAATCTCGAAATAAATATTCCCCGTCCTCTAAAAATAAGCCAGACAAGGTGAACATTTATTTCGGCCTAAAATGCAACTTTGAAAAACGCATATTTTTCCTAATTCGAATAAAATAGCGACAAAACTCCGAATAAAAAACTTGTTTGATTTTAATATTAAATCTCTGATATTTCTTTATTTTGAGGAAGTCATTTTATCCTCTCTCTCTTTTATTTTTAATAAGAGAAATATTTCAGAGAAAAATAATTAAAATCAAACGATCCTCTTTTCATAATTCCAGAAAAACTCAAATATGAAAATAACGAAATCCCCAACTCTCTCCGTAGGTCCTTGAGTTGCATGAAATTTCTAGGATCAACCAAAATGCAATAAAACATGATATGCAATGATGCTCTAATGTATAATATTCCAAATTAAAAATTTGGGATGTTACATACCCTTAACCATTGGTAGCCATGTTTTTCCGTCCGACCTAATAATCTTGGAGTCACAAGGATTGGATGTGATATTAGGCATGGACTGGATGTCAAAGTATGGAGGAAGCATTGACTGTGTTAGTAAGTCAATTTGTCTCACCACTCCAGAGGGAAAAAGGATCAAGTATGTATCTAGGCATGTGCTAAGGGCTAGCCATTTAAATACCCTCACGGGAGTTGTTCAGGAGGAAGTGCCTGTAGTCAAGGATTACCCGGATGTTTTTCCAGAGGAGTTACCAGGCATGCCACCGGATCGAGACATCGAGTTTTTGATAGAGTTATTGCCAGGCACCGGGCATATATCAAAGAGACCATACCAGATGCCCACAAATGATCTGGAGGTAATTAAGAAATAGATCAAGGAGTTATTGGAGAAAGGTTACATTCGACGGAGCTCATCACCATGGGGAGCCCCAGTGCTTTTGGTCGAGAAGAAGGATAAGTCTCTAAGAATGGTTTTTGATTATCGAGCGTTAAATAAGGTGATGATCAAGAACAAATACCCACTGCCGATGATCATTGATTTATTCGACCAGTTGCAAGGAGATAAGGTGTTTTCAAAGATCGATCTGCGATCTGGATATCACCAGCTAAAGATACGAAAGAAGGACATACCAAAGACAGCCTTCACCACACGGTACGGGTTGTATGAATATACGGTCATGTCGTTGGACTGACTAACGCCCCTTCCTACTTCATGAGCATGATGAACAAAGTGTTCATGCAATATTTGGATAAGTTTGTTGTGGTATTCATTGATGATATAATGGTATACTCGAAGAACGAGGAGGAGCACGAAGAGCATTTGCGCTTAGTTCTCGAGAAACTCAGGGAACATCGGTTGTATGCCAAGATCAGCAAATGTGAGTTTTGGTTGAAAGAAGTTGGATTCCTTGGACATGTTATATCAGGAGAAGGTGTAGCAGTATATCCTACCAAGGTTCAGTCAGTCACGGAATGGTTGGCACCCACTTCAGTTAGCGAGATCCAAAGTTTTCTTGGACTCGCAGGATACTATCGGAGATTCATTGAGAATTTTTCCAAAATTGCGAAGCCAATGACGGAGTTATTGAAGAAGGATACCAAATTTAAATGGGTAGAAGAATGTGAAGCAAGTTTTCAAGAGTTAAAGAAACGTTTGACTATAGCCCCAGTGCTGATTCTGCCGGATATACGCAAGGAGTTTCAAGTGTATTGCGATGCCTCTCGCCTAGGACTTGGAAGTGTGCTTATGCAGGATGGAAGAGTTGTTTCATATGCCTCGCAGCAACTGAAACCGCACGAGTTAAATTATTCCATGCATGATCTGGAGTTGGCTGCCGTAGTGCATGCTTTGAAGACCTGGAGACATTACCTTATTGGAAATCGTTGTGATGTGTACACGGATCATAAGAGTTTGAAGTACATTTTCACACAGAAGGAGATGAACCTTAGGCAGAGGAGATGGTTGGAGCTTATAAAGGATTATGACATGAAGCTTCACTATCATCTAGGCAAGGCCAACGTCGTAGCAGATGCCTTGAGCCGGAAGAGTTATGCTAATACCCTAGTGAGCACGGGATTGCCGAAGGAGTTAGCAGAGGATCTCAGGGAATTTCGATTGGAGATTGTTCCTAGAGGTTTTATTGCAACAATGGAGGTTCAGTCTACATTGTTAGGAAAGATTCGAGAAGCTCAGAAGGATGACAAAGAGGTTGCCGAGATAAAAGAGAGAATGAGCGAAGGAAAGGCTAAAGGTTTTCGTGAGGATGAGCACGACACCTTATGGTTCGAGGACCGTGTTTATGTGCCCAATAACACAGGGATCGGGAAATTAATACTTCAGGAGGCTCATGACTCACCATACTCGATACACCCCGAAAACACCAAGATGTATTTGGATTTGAAGGAGCGTTTCTGGTGGACTGGTATGAAGAAGGATATTGTCGAGTATGTAGCTGTATGTGATGTATGTCAGAGAGTGAAGGTTGAGCATCAAAAGCCAGCAGGCTTGTTACAGCCTATGCCGATACCCGAATGGAAGTGGGATAAACTTGGCATGGATTTTATCACCGGATTACCCAGGACCAAATCAGGATATGATTCTATATGGGTAATAGTTGATCGCTTGACCAAAGTGGCTCACTTTATCCCAGTGAAAACCACCTATACAAGTGCAAAGTTGGCCAAGATATATATGACCAGGATCGTATGTCTGCATGGAGTTCCAAGGACCATCGTATCAGATAGAGGAACACAGTTTAATTCAAAGTTTTGGCATTAGCTACACCAAACTTTGGGGACAAGGTTGGAGTTCAGTACAACATTCCACCCACAGACAGATGGACAGGACGAGAGAGTCAACCAGATTCTAGAGGATATGTTGATAGCCTGTGTGCTAGATTATGGATCTAGTTGGGATGAAAATTTGGCCTACACAGAGTTCTCATACAACAATAGCTATCAAGCCAGTTTGAAGATGGCACCGTTCGAAGCCCTGTATGGACGAAGGTGCAGAACACCGTTGATGTGGGATGAAGTTGGAGACCGACATTTGTTTGAACCAGATTTGATCAAAGAGTCTGAAGAGAAAGTTAAGTTAATTCGAGATAGACTGAAGATAGCTCAGTCCAGACAGAAGAGTTATGCAGATTCGAAACGTAAGGAAATAACCTATGAAATTGGAGATAGAGCATATCTGCGAGTGTCACCCCTGCGAGGAGTGAAATGTTTTGGAGTTAAGGGAAAGTTAGCCCCGAGATTTGTAGGACCGTATCGAATTTTGGAACGTATGGGAGAAGTTGCCTACAAGTTGGAGTTACCTGAAGGACTGTCAGGAGTTCGTGATGTATTTCATGTTTCACAGCTAAAGAAGTGTCATGCTGAGATGGCCGATATACCGTTAAGAGATACAGTACCCTTGGAGGCGATTCAGTTGGACAGTGATTTGACCTATGAGGAAAAGCCAGTCAGGATTCTTGAATTTGCCAGCCGAGTCACCCGCAGCAAGGTTATCAAGTTTTGCAAAGTTCAGTGGAGCCACCATACCGAGGATGAAGCCACCTGGGAACGAGAGGATGATCTTCGCAAAGACCACCCACACCTATTCTCTAGCCAACCCGAATCTCGAGGGCGAGATTCATCTTAAGGGGGTAGGTTTGTAACATCCCAAATTTTCAATTTGGAATGTTATACATAGATCATTCATGCATATCATATTTTATTGCATTTCGTTTCGCGAATCCTCAAAATCCTAAGCGACTCAAGGACCCTTGGAGAGAGTTGGGGATTTCCCTGTTTCCATATTTGAGTTTTATCAAATATTGAAACGAGGATTTTTGGTTTTAATTATTTTCTCTCTAAAAATATTTCATATTAAAATATATGAGAGGAGATAATATGACTTCTCCAAAATAAATGAAATATTGGAGGAAACATATTAAAATCAAATATTTGTTTTTATTCGGAGTTTATTGCTATTTTATTTGAACTAGCACATATGCCCGTGCGTTGCAACGGGAGAGATTTTTTTGTGAGAAGCATCGGCAGAGATAATTGATGTGTCCATCAAAACATTCTCCACAACAGTGGCGCCATAGAGCGGAGAGTTGTGGTGTTCTCGTGGGTCATGTTTGGTCTGTGAGATCTTTATAGTAGTGGGGTTGGTCCGAGTGATGGCACTACCCAACGCGTGCCTTTTTTCCCTTCAGGTCCACCTCCTTATCGAGGTTGTGGTTACCTCTTGATTTTTCTTAAAACATATCAGATTTTTTTTGGAAAAAGCGTTAACTTCTGGAAAAGGCAAAAAAACTTGAAATAGGAAGATTTTTTCAAATTCACAAACATTTTTTTAAAACAAGACCATTTTAAGGCGGAGAAATGGACATTTTTCGAATTTGTGAAACATTTTTTAAAATGGAAACTTGTTTTGAACTTTCAAAACCAATTTCAAAAATGTGTTTTTTATCATGAACATTATTTTGAATTTTTAAACATTTCAAAAAAATATTTTTCGAATTACTATTATTTTTAAAATGAAATTTATTTTGTATGTCTCGAAAAAAATTGGATTTTTTTAAAATGCGAATTTTTTTTAATTTCGAGAAAAAATGAACGAACATATAAATTTAAAGTTCCAAATAATTTTGAAAAATAGAAAAAAAATTGAAATTCTAAGATTTAACGAAAATTATTACAAGAAACGAAATTTGGGAAAATTAAAAAAATACATTTATGAAAAAGGAAAATATATCTTGGAAGGGAAAATTGAAAAATAAAAAAACACAGAAAAAAAAGAAATGGGCTGGCCCAACATTGGGCGACAGATGAGAAGCTCCTACTATATGTGGCTCTGTGCGACAAATAAGGTTCTCCAGCAGGGTGCGCAAGATATAAATTTGGGGCTTTTCTTGGCCTTAGCACGTGCCGCCCATGTACGAAATTCTGGACAAAACTCTTTTGTTTTCTTTTCTAGCAGCTGGACCACAAAAATTTAGTACCACCTCGGATATAAAAAAATATTTTCGGCAGTGAACGGATGAAAAAATTGGCGAAACGCACCTTGCTTTATTAGTAGGTATAGATTATAAAAATTGCACGTTTTTCAAAGTTGCATTTTAGGGCCAAGAAAATGTTCATCATGTTCTAAATATTTTATTTAGACGGTGAAAATTTGTTTTGGCATTTTTAGATTTTATTTTATTTTCTAGGATTTATTTTAGTTCGGCGAAATTATTTTTAAAAAAAAAAAGAAAAAAAGAAACTTCCGCCGGACCGCACTGGGCCGAGGCCCAGCCGGCCCAGCCGCGCCGCCTCCCCGCACCGGCTCGGGAGAGGAGTCCCGAGCGGCTCCGCCGCCGCCGCCGTGTCCGACCCGGACATGCGCCGCCCGCCCCCTTCCCCAAGTTGCCGCACCCCCCCTCCCTTATAAGCCGCCGAACCCCACTGGAGCCCGAGCCGCCCCGCCGCCGTAAGCCGCTGCCCCGCCGCCTCGCGCTGCCGCTGCCGCTTGCTGCCGCCGCCCCTGCCCCGTCGCTTGCCCCGCGCCGCCCCGCCCCACTCGCCGGAGCCGCCCGCCACGCCGGACCTCGCTGGAGGTATAACAGCCGTTCGGTTTTTTTATAAAAACCAATTCGGGTTTCTGTTAGAAACCCTAATTTTTTTGGATAGATCGGTTCGCCGGTTTTTCCCGGTTCAGTTACTTTGCGGACGTTCGTCCGTATGTTCGTTTTAACAAACGGAGTTCACTCATTAGCCGCAGACAACGAACGTTTGTTCGTTAGCCTGTTCGTTAGTTTTCTTTTTCTCGAATTTTCCGCGATTATTTTCAATCGCGATTTCTGATCCGATTTTCGTTTTAGTTTATCTTTTCACTCATTGGCCGGAATCAGGCGATTCAAGCGCCTAGATCTTCGACTCGAAACCCACTTTCTGTTTAACCAACTTGAACAAGCTTTTGCTAATGTAAAATTTAACCTTAGTCCAGATTAGTAAACGGATCGTGTTTCTTTCGCAGTTTGAGTTTCGTTGCTCCGTTTGATTTGATTCTTTTCGCAAACCGGAGTTCTTAAGTTGAACTTTCTGGTTATATCTTCTTGTTTGAGATTTACCCATGTTTCTTTGCTTGATTGCTTATGTATGCTATTGTTTGTTTGCGATAGAACACCCAGAGTGCGAACGTGCTACTACGAGTCCCTAGGTTTTGCAGATCATCAGCAAGGCAAGTAACACTTTGATCATAACCCTTTATCACCCAGTTTTTATGCATTAGTTTCAATCCTCAAACATTGCATGATTAGGATGTGATTAAAATGTGGGTTGGGAAGTAGTTGATGAGGTAGAACCTATTGCCCTGTTATATTCAAACCCTTGGGAGTTACTTCAACGTATTGCTTTTATTGCTATGCTATCCTCGTAGACGTGATTTGGGTGAGTGAAATCCATGACAGATGTGAGATTTTTAATTAATGGTTCAACTTAAGGTGGCAACTTGAATACACATCTGGGTGGATTGTTTTTTGGGCACCTGGAGAATCCAGTGTTGTCCTAGGATATCCTGGAGTACCCGTGTGATAATCCTATGGTCCGCCACCCAGGCTCAAAGGGAACTGAGGTATTTTCATGCTAGAAACTTCCGTGTGCAGCCACAAGCTATTATGGGCTCTAGCATAGTTGAGTAAGTTGCGTGAAGCTCCCGAAGAGGTGGATCAGCAGGTAGAGGGATGTAGGTTGGTATGGTCTGCCCGGAGTAAGGGGTTAATGCTTCTGAAAGACTGTGTCTCGGTCATCCGTTTCTCAAACACCATGTAGTGCGAGAAATCCAACGGAGGAGATCGGGTCTTGTTGGGAAAAGTGCGCAAACCTCTGCAGAGTGTATAAACTAATCATGGTTAGCCGTGTCCCCGGTTATGGACATCTTGAGTATCTAGTACTTGGAGTATCATAAGTATCTCATCACTCTAAAATAATATTGTTGGGTTGTTAACTACTTTAATTGGGATTGAGTTGGAGGAACCTTCTCAATGATGTTTCAACTACCATGATAGTTAAATAAAATCTATTCCTTTGTTGTAGGAAAAAATTGGCTTTTCGCAAAAACTGTAACCATAGAGCTTTCCACCAGCCAAATATGCATGTAGTGATAGTATTATTCTGTTCTTGCTCTATTGTGTTACTTTGCCAGCATATTCCATGTGCTGACCCGTTTTCGGGCTGCAACGTATTATGTTGCAGACTTTTCAGATGAGGAGTAAGGTTCGTTAGGTTGTTGACGTGCAGCTCAGCTATACCGTTGGAGTTGATGGACTCACTTTATCTTCCAGGCCTTCCGTTGTTATCGTATTAGATGGCCTTAAGCCATATTTATTGTAATAAGTTCTCTTTTGAGACATTCACTGTAATAAGTGTGTGATTGCTACTCTGTTATAAATCCTCGAGTACTGTGTGTGTCAGCATTACCGATCCAGGGATGACACTGAAGCACAGAGACTTGACCGTTTGAGGTCGGGTCGCTACAGGGGCACTCTTTGAAGTTCTTTGTGTTGGTTGAATAGATGAATATGAGATTGTGTGATGCATATCGTATAATCATACCCACGGATACTTGAGGTGACATTGGAGTATCTAGGTGACATTAGGGTGTTGGTTGATTTGTGTCTTAAGGTGTTATTCTAGTACGAACTCTTGAATAGATCGATTAGAAAGAATAACTTTGAGGTGGTTTCGTACCCTACCATAATATCTTCGTTTGTTCTCCGCTATTAGTGACTTTGGAGTGACTCTTTGTTGCATGTTGAGGGATAGTTATATGATCCAATTGTGTTATTATTGTTGAGAGAACTTGCACTAGTGAAAGTATGAACCCTAGGCCTTGTTTCAGCGCATTGCAATACCGTTTGTGCTCACTTTTATCATTAGTTACCTTACTGTTTTTATATTTTCAGATTACAAAAACCTATATCTACCATCAATATTGCACTTGTATCACCATCTCTTCACCGAACTAGTGCACCTATACAACTTACCATTGTATTGGGTGTGTTGGGGACACAAGAGACTCTTTGTTATTTGGTTGCAGGGTTGCTTGAGAGAGACCATCTTCATCCTATGCCTCCCACGGATTGATAAACCTTAGGTCATCCACTTGAGGGAAATTTGCTATTGTCCTACAAACCTCCGCACTTGGAGGCCTAACAACGTCTACAAGAAGAAGGTTGTGTAGTAGACATCAATCTCTTTTCTGGCGCCGTTGCCAGGGAGGTTAGCGCTTGAAGGTATATCTTTAGATCTTGCAATCGAATCTTTTTGTTTCTTGTTTTATTACTAGTTTAGTCTATAAAAGAAAATTACAAAAAAATGGAATTGAGGGTACCTCATATGCTTCATCTTTTTAATATCTTTCATGAAAATAAGGATTTTGATAATTGTGCCAAAATGCTAGAAGAAGAATGCATTAAAATGTTTGGCACTAAATCTTTGAATGATGAGCATGATTGCAATGTTGTTAGTATGAATTCTTTGAATATCCATAGTACTAATGATGATTGCACTAGTCATGATCAAAATGTCTCTTATAAGCATGTCAATTTTGTGGAGTGCATAGGGTTTGCAAGTACACACCAAATAGAGAAGATAGATTTTGCAAGAGGCATAAGTATTTAGAAACTAAATGGTTGCAAGAAAGGCTAGATGCTTGTGCTGAAGATTTAAAATTTCTTTGCCATCCTTGTGAACTTTGCAATGAACATGATCATTTAAATATCCAATGCAAATTGTTTCGTGATCGAATCATGTCCAAAAATTGTGATGACTTGATTTCCCTTGCACATCATAATGAACTTAGTTTGTTTCTGGGTTATGAAGAAATGAAACGTATAACTAAGGATATTCCAGAATTTTCCCTTGACAAGGTTCTCGATTTTGATCTAGAGGAAATTTATATGTATTGTGCGGTGAATTGCATTGATAATCCTTATATTGCCAATTACATAAAGACAAGAAAACAAATACAAGATGAAGAGAATACTAATGAAAGGGAAGAGACTTCCCAATATCCTCCTATTATTTCTTATGATGAATCGGGTAATGAGGAGGAGCCTTCTATACAACCAATCTCATTAATAAGGAGCTCCAAAAAGAGGATTAAAGCCACACATGATGTGGAGAAGAAAAAGAAAAGACGGATAAGCAAAGGTAAAAAGGCATCCCTCTCAAATGATGTTGCTCCTACTACTCATTGTGATGATAATTGTTGCTATAATATTGGTGCTATCCATACTATTAATGATGAGAGTGATTATGCTTATGATATGAAAAGGCACAAGCTTGGGGATGCTATGTTTGATGAGAATGACATGTTAGAGAGAATGTATCATAATCATGCGTAGTGAAGTTAAGAAAAGACTCTATTACTTTCGATGAATAATCTAATCATAAACCCACAATTCATTGGATCCCAACAAACACACCGCAAAAGAATATTACATTAGATAGAACTCCAAGAAGATCAAGGAGAACATTGTATTGAAGATCAAAGAGAAAGAAGAAGCCATCTAGCTACCAGCTATGGACCTGTAGGATTGTGGTGAACTACTCATGCGTCATCGGAAGGCAACAATGATGATGTAGAAGCCCTTCGTGATCGATTCCCCCTGTGGCAGACTATCGAAAAAGGCCTCCAGATGGGATCGCGGAAGAACAAAACCTTGCGACAGTGGAAAAAGTGTTGTGGGTAGCTCTCTAGGGGTTTCCAAATATTTCAGAATTTATAGATGTGGAATTAGATCAGACGGAGCCACATGGGTCCAACAAGGTAACAAGGCGCGCCCTGTTGCCTTGCCGTCTCCTCGCTTACCGTCTGGTCTCCTCCTGAAGTTTCTAGGGTCTCTTTTGTCCAGAAAATAATCGACAAAAAGTTTCATAGCGTTTGGACTCCGTTTAGTACTGATTTCCGAAAAACCAAAAACAAGCAGAAAATGACAACTGGCACTAGGCAGTTGGTTAATAGGTTAGATCCCAGAAATGATATAAAATAGCATAAAAATGCATATAAAGTATCCTAGATTGATAATATAATAGCATGAAACAATAAAAAAAATTATAGATACCTTGGAGACGTATCAACATCCCCAAGCTTAATTTCTGCTCGTCCTCAAGTAAGTAAATGATAAAAACAGAACTTTTGATATGAAATGCTACTTAACATGTGTATCATGTAATCTCTTTACGGTATAATCACTGAGATTGATGAAGTAACAATATCAACATAATAATATCCATGAATATAAGAAACATAATCATCATTTTTTCAAAATATATGATCCTTAATGAATGTTATACCCACTCATTTTATCATGTTACCATGGCATGACTCCGCCTTCACCACATAAATATAGATTATGAGCACCCCGGTGTCAAACCGGGCAATCGGATCGTACTTCTAACGCGCTTGAGCATGTTTAACCCCACTCAATACATGAGAGTGAGCCATGGATATAACACTATATGGAATAGAATACAGTGATAGAGATCAATAAGGGAAGTCAAAAAAGGAAGAATGTCTCGCATTGACGCGGCTAATCAACGGGCTATGTAGATGCCCATTAATCGATATCAATGCGAGGAGTAGGGATTGCCATGAATGGCTACACTAAGAGCTATAAGTGTATGAAAGCTCAACAGAAACTAAGTGGGGGTGCATCCAACTCGTTTGCACAAATGTGGAAGTGATAACTCAGGAGACTCTCTATATGAATAAGATGGTGCTACTCTGAAGCACAAGTGTGGAAAAGGATAGTAACATTGCCCCTTCTCTCTTTTCTCTCATTTTTTCTTGGGCTCTTTTTGGCCTCTCTTTTTTCGTCCAGAGTCTCATCCCAACTTGTGGGGGAATCATAGTCTCCATCATCCTTTCATCACTGAGACAATGCTCTAATAATGATGATCATCACACTTTTATTTACCTACAACTCAAAATCACAACTCGATAACTAGAACAATATGACTCTATATGAATGCCTCTGGCAGTGTACTAGAATATGCAACGATCTAGTGTAACATGTCTAATAATAATGAATGGTGGCTGAGTCACAAATATCATGTCAGCTCTATATGATCATGCAAAGCAATATGACAATGAACACGTATGTCATGAAAATGGAACAGTGGAAGTTGCATGGCAATATATATCGGAATGGGTACGGAAATGCCATAATAGCTAGGTATGGTGGCTGTTTTGAGGAAGATATAAGGATGCTTATGTGTGATAGAGCGTATTATACCATGGGGTTTGGATGCACTGGTGAAGTTTGCACCGACTCTCAAGGTGAGATAAGGCAATAAACGGTGCCGAAGAGACTAGCAAATTGCAGAAAGGTAGGAGTGCGTATAATCCATGCACTCATATTTGTAATAAAGAACTCACATACTTATTGTGCCAGCCTATTAGCCCTCGAAGCAAAGTACTACTCACACGCCCCTAGGGAATTGGTTGGTAGGATTTAGCCATCGTGCGCATCCGATTATAACAACACTCAAGGATTTCAACCAGAAATACAAATGCTCAAACCTTCCCCATCATGCCATGACCAACACTTAGATGAGAAGTTAATAACAAGCTTTAATACCGATATTTCTACTAAACAATGATCATGAACCAATATCCTTTCATATTATGACATCAATATCATTAAACCACATGTTTCATATTTAGTGATCTACATGAAAGTGTAGGATCGAAAGTATGTCTAGAGGGGGGGTGATTAGACTACTTGACCAAATAAAAATCTAGCCTTTTCCCAATTTTAAGTCTTGGCAGATTTTAGCAACTTATCACAAGTCAACCAATCAACCTACACATGCAATTCTAAGATTATAGCGGCGGAATGTAAATCATTGCATATGAAGGTAAAGGGGAGGAGTTTGGAGGGAGAAAACGCAATGTAGACACAGAGATTTTTGGCGTGGTTCCGATAGGTGGTGCTATCGTACATCCATGTTGATGGAGACTTCAACCCACGAAGGGTAACGGCTACGCGAGTCCACGGAGGGATCCACCCATGAAGGGTCCATGAAGAAGCAACCTTGTCTATCCCACAATGGCCATCGCGCACGAAGGACTTGCTCACTTGGGTAGATCTTCATGAAGTAGGCAATCTCCTTGCCCTTATAAACTCCTTTGTTCAACTCCACAATCTTGACGGAGGCTGCTAGGTGACACCTAACCAATCTAGGAGACACCACTCTCCAAAAGGTAATAGATGGTCTGTTGATGATGAACTCCTTGCTAATGTGCTTCAAATGATAGTCTCCCCAACACTCAACTCTCTCTCACAGATTTGGATATGGTGGAAAGATGATTTGAGTGGAAAGCAACTTGGGGAAGGCTAGAGATCAAGATTCTTGTGGTTGGATTGGAATATCTTGGTCTCAACACATGAGTAGGTGGTTCTCTCTTAGAAAATGAATGCTAGAAGTGTAGGCACGTTATGATGTCTCTCTCCCCAAATGGAGGAAGGGTGGAGGGGTATATATATCCTCCACACAAAATCTAACCGTTACACACAATTTACCAAACTCGGTGGGACCGAATACTGAAACTTGGTCAGACCGATTTAGTTCAAAATGTGAATGTTAGGCTTTTTGGTGGGACTGACATGTCAACTCGGTGGGACCGATTGTGTTAGGGTTAGGACATACCGTAATATCGGTGAGACCGATTTCTGTAATAGGCAAACAGAGAGTTGGTCAGGTAAACTCAGTGGGACCGATTGCTCATTTCGGTGAGACAGAAACGTTATGAAAAGGAAACAGAGAGTTTGCATTGCGAACTCGGTGGGACCGATCGCTCATCTCGGTTAGACCAAAACATTATGAAGGGAAATAGGGAGTTTGCAATCCCATCTCGGTGAGACCAAGATCCCTATCGGTGAGACCGAACTGATTAGGTTTTCTGGCTATGGTTGTCAAATGAACTCGGTGGCACCGGATAGATCAAATCGGTGGGGCCGAGTTTGACTTTTGTTTTGGTATATATGTGGATATGAGAAAATGGTTGAGGGCTTTTGGAGCATATCACTAAGCATTTTGAACAAGCAAGCCATTAAGCAACACCTCATCCCCTTTTAATAGTATTGTCTTTTCCTATGGACTCAATGTGATCTTGGATCACTAAAATGAAAATGTAGAGTCTTGAGCTTGAGCCTATATGTGTCCTTAGCATTTTGAGGGGTCCATGCCATGCCAATCATTGAACTTTCTAAAAAGATTATTTTGAATGGATGTTAGTTCAATGAGCTATATGTTGTTAATAATTACCAAAACCACCCAGGGATTAGTGGCACTTTCAATCTCCCCCTTTTTGGTAATTGATGACAACATATAGGTCAAAGCTTCGACAAATGATAATAAGAATGAAATACATCGTCGCTTTGAGAAGTATGTGATAAGCAAGAGCTCCCCCTAAATTTGTGCATTATTAAAATTTTCTTTTGAATGCAAATGCACAATCGATTAGGATCATGGGTTACTCTTCCATGTCACATACATCTTGGTGGAGCGCTCAAAATGATAGAATAATAAAAACACTCATCACCAAGACAAAGTGAATAATCATCATACATGAGAGATAGATAATATCATCATCCAAGCACAAGCATTAACATATGATAGGATCAAACACATGACCATACAAGTATCTCACACACACATAAAGTATCATCCAAGCAAGCAAACAAATAAGTAGAAAACAAGTTGCAAAAGAGATAGCAAAAAGAAGCAAAGCTCTCTCTCTCTCAGCCTATGATCTATACAATTTCTCCCCCTTTGGCAACAAGTTACCAAAAATCTCGAAAATGCATAGTGCCATGCGGCTCTCTAAGCTTGATCTTCGGGAGGTGGCGTGGAGAGGACTCCTGCGACAAATTCATCTGTTGAGGTTGTAGGAGCTGGTGGAATTGTAACCAGAGGGGCAACTGAAGCTGTGGCTGTAGGTGCTGAAGTAGTAGCTCTAGTGTCTGTCACTGGCACTGCTGCAGATCTCTGTGCCCTAGGCACTCTCTGAAAAGCTTCAGTGGTAGTTTTCCCTTTCCTCTCTTCAGCTTCATCCTGGAGCTGCTCAACAGCTGTTTGCATCTCTGTGACCTCCAAGTCTAGATCATAAAACTTTGTTTCAATGATCCTTTCAAGACTCTCTTGATTCCAAGTCGGGGTGGCCAATCCTTTGTCAATCCTCAAATTGGCTTGAATAATATATCCAAGTTGATCTTGTTTTGACTTGAGAAAAACTTGAGAAGCCTCTACAGCACTTGGCATCTTGGCTGCCTTCTCTTCTTTTGCTTTTGCTCTCTTCTCTTGACCCTCTACTGAAGTAGGTTATGTAGCATCCATGACAACTGTGTTGTCCTCAAAGTCAGGCCTCAAGGGAAGATGCTCTTTGTCCAACAAGTATGTCCCTTTGTCCATCTTGGAGTTGATGAGCATATGGATGTGTGGAGCATACCCACATGACCTCTTCAGATCAGCAACTATCCTCATTATTGTCTCTACAATCAGTGCCATCGCCTTAAACTTTTCTGGCACATCAAACATATGCAGCAAATTTATGGAATGCCCTCTTATCATTATGTGATCACCAGACTTGGGCAATAATGTGTGCCTGAGGATGGTGTAGATTGTGGGCAATCTTGATAGAAGAAAATAGCAGAGCCAAACTTGTGATGTTCTAAAGCTGCATCTAGAATCTCCTTGTACATATGTGCCATGGAGTTGTGTCCCTTCCTTGGCTTGGCATACACATCAGTGTCATCCTCATGCTCTTTAGGGGCATTGATCAGCTTGGCCCACTCAGCAACTGTTGATTGGTACCTTGTACCTTCAGACATCCAAACAATCCTTCCATTTGGGTAGAAGTGAGCTGTTGAATAAAACTGCATAATGAGCTCATCATTCCACTTGGTCAACTTTTGACCCACAAAGGCATCAACTCCATTCATCCTGAAGGTCTCATGAACTCCAGGGAAGTGGTCTTCATTGTTGTCGATGTACTTCCAGTCAACCCACTTCATGTCACATACAATGGGCTTCATGTCCAGGAGCACAGTCTCATAGAAGTCCTGTTGTTCCTTAGTGTGGAACCTGTAATCTACAGCAGTCCTTCTTCTTGAGGCATAAGGATCTGACTGTCTCCATAGTCTGAGACATGCATCCTTCCTTATCTTCATGTTTTCATCCACTGGATGTGTATCATCGTGATCAGGGATCTTGGGCTTTAACTTTCTGAGCACTTGGGCTCCATCTTCCTATTCTTCTTCAATTTCAGGCACTGGGGCCTTGTTCTTCTCAGTAGCAAGAATAATTCTTGTGCTTCTCTTTGGTGCAGACTTGGTGGCTGGAGCAGTAGCTTTGGGGCAGTCTTGGGCTTTGATGGAGCAGCCCCAGACTTGATGGCATCCCCCATCAGCTTCTGGGTTTTAGGTGGTGGTGCAGCATCCTCTTCTTCCTCTTCTTCCTCATCAGATTGAATCATCATTGAGGGCTTTCCAATAACTCTTGCCATAGTCTTCTTGGCCCTTTCCTTCCTCTTCTTGCCTTCACCAGCAGCCTCTTCTTCAATTGTTTTGGAGGCTTCAATAGTTGAGGCTCTAGCCTTTGAAGTGGGCACTCTCTTGGCAGGAGCCTTCTTGTGCATACCAGGCTTAGTTGAAGAAGTTGTGCCAAATTCCTTCTTGACCACTTTCTTCTTGGAGCTGACCTCCTTCTCAGCAGCAACATAATCCTCATCTTCAGAGTATGAGTTTCTCTTCTTCCTCTGCCTAGTAGCAGCCTTAGGCAGGTTGCTAGGAGTACTTCTGCTACCCTCATCATAGGCTCATAGCTATCAGAGGGACTAGTGCCCTCACTCATGTTAACTTGATCCTCAGACTTGTTCTGGCTATCACTCTGATCAGACATTTCTGACACTGCAAACTGAGAGCTGACCCTGTGAATAGATGTAGTTGAGATAGAGTGGATGAGCATCACAAAGTGCAGAGATTTTGCAAAACAATTGAGTCAAAAACTTAGTTTTAGTTTTCCACAGAAAGCATTTCGGAGCTACCGATTTGTTAAACTCGGTGCCACCGAAGCAATATTGGAGTCTAAACTAGTGAAATCGGTCAGACCGAGTCACAGTTCGGTGAAACCGAGATTGCTAGGGTTTCACTGAGAGTTGAAATCGGTCACACCAATTTGCAAGTTTCGGTCAGACCGAAAGTTACAAGTGCAATGGTCTAAGATAAATCGGTGAGACCAATTTCTACAACTCAGTCGGTCCGAGATGAGTTTGGCGGAAACCTAACCCTAAATTTTCAAATCAAAACTAATCTAAAGGGAGGTTTTACTGGATAGGATAATCTCAAACTTGGTAAGAATCATGGCATTGACTTTGTGCTAAGAATCAGAGGTAAAGATTGCACAAAGAATCGAACTCATACCCTAACTTGGCGATGAGCTGGCTATGGCAACAACGCGGTGAGGATTCCCGTTGACGACAGTGGAGACCAGCGGCGGGAGGTCATTGGCGATGAGGAGATGATCCGGAGACCCGAGTCGGCAGAGCAGGACACGCGCGGGTGAAAGGTTTCAAAGGAATTGATACGTATCCATCGTATCTATAATTTTTGATTGTTTCATGTCAATATTATACACGTTTTACATACTTTTGGCAGCTTTTTATATGATTTATTGGACTAACCTATTGATCCAGTGCCAAGTGCCAGTTCCTGTTTTCTGCATGTTTTTGTATCGCAGAGTGTCCATATCAAACGAAGTCCAAATGCAATAAAATTTCATGGAGAATTATTTTGGAATATATGTGATTATTTGGAAGTTGAAATCATCGCAAACGGAGGCCCCAGGTGGGCACAACCCACCAGGGCACGCCAGAGGAGCCAGGTGTGCCATGGTGGGTTGTGCCCACCTCATATGTCGGTTGGACCTCTACTTTGGGTGCAAGGAATCTTATATCCGAAAAAAATCGTGTTAAAATCTCAGCGCAATCGGAGTTACGGATCTCCGGGAATATAAGAAACAGTTTTCGGCCAGATCTTGGGGACGCGAAACAGAAGAGAACAGAGAGGGAGATCCAATCTCGGAGGGGCTCCCACCCCTCCACGGCCATGGAGGCCATGGAACAGAGGGGTAACTCTCCTCCCATCTAGGGGGGCAAGGAAGAAGAATAAGGAGGGGGGCTCTCCCCCCTCGCTTCCGGTGGTGCCGGAGTGCCACCAGGGCAACGATCGGGACGACCATCTACATCAACAATCTTGCTACCGTCAACACCAACTTTCTCCCCCTCTATGCAGTGGTGTAACACCTCCTCTCCCCGCTGTAATCTCTACTTAAACATGGTGCTCAACTCCATATATTATTTCCCAATGATCTATGGTTATCCTATGATGTTTGAGTAGAACTGTTTTGTCCTCTGGGTTAATCATGATCTTGGTTGGTATCATTGTATATTTTATTTATGGTGCTGTCCTACGGTGCCCTCCGTCTCACGCAAACGTGAGGGTCCCCCGGTGTAGGGTGTTGCAATATGTTCATGGTTCGCTTATGGTAGGTTGAGAGAGTGACAGAAACTTAAACCCAAGTAGGTGGGGTATGACGTATGGGAATAAAGAGGACTTGATACTTAATGCTATGGTTGGGTTTCACGACCTTAATGATCTTTAGTAGTTGCGGATTCTTGCTAGAGTTCCAATCATAAGTGCATATGATCCAAGTAGAGAAATTATGTTAGCTCATGCCTCTCCCTCATATAAAGTTTCAAGAATGATTACCGGTACTTGTTATTGATTGCCTAGGGACAAATAACTTTCTTGTTGGCACAAACCCTTTTACTAAACACCTAACTTTTATTATCTTACAAAGTACTTCTCGATTTATTCTTGCAAAGTAGTTCTAGAATCACACCTACAAAATAGTTTCATACTTGTTTTCGGTAAAGCAAACATCAAGTGTGCGTAGAGTTGTATCGGTGGTTGATAGAACTTGAGGGAATATTTGTTCTGCCTTTAGCTTCGTTGGGTTCGACACTCTTATTTATCGAAAAAGGCTACAAACGATCCCCTATACTTGTGGGTTATCAAGACCTTTTTCTGGCGCCGTTGCCGGGGAGTTATAGCGTGGGGTGAATATTCTCGTGTGTGCTTGTTTGCTTTATCACTAAGTAATTTTTTATTTTTTGCTCTTGTTTTCTATCTTTAGTTATGGGTAGGAAACGCAAAATACCAGAAAAAATTAGTTGTACCTACTAAACCAATGGTTGAAGATGTTGGAAATATGCCCTAGAGGCAATAATAAATTAGTTATTATTATATTTCCTTGTTCATGATAATCGTTTATTATCCATGCTAGAATTGTATTGATAGGAAACTCAGATACATGTGTGCATACATAGACAACACCATGTCCCTAGTAAGCCTCTAGTTGACTAGCTCGTTGATCAATAGATGGTTACGGTTTCCTGACCATGGACATTGGATGTCATTGATAACGGGATCACATCATTAGGAGAATGATGTGATGGACAAAGACCCAATCCTAAGCCTAGCACAAGATCATGTAGTTCGTATGCTAAAGCTTTTCTAATGTCAAGTATCATTTCCTTAGACCATGAGATTGTGCAACTCCCGGATACCGTAGGAGTGCTTTGGGTGTGCCAAATGTCACAACGTAACTGGGTGGCTATAAAGGTACACTACAGGTATCTCCGAAAGTGTCTATTGGGTTGGCACGAATCGAGACTGGGATTTGTCACTCCGTGTAAACGGAGAGGTATCTCTGGGCCCACTCGGTAGGACATCATCATAATGTGCACAACGTGATCAAGGATTTGATCACGGGATGATGTGTTACGAAACGAGTAAAGAGACTTGCTGGTAACGAGATTGAACAAGGTATCGGGATACCGACGATCGAATCTCGGGCAAGTATCGTACCGCTAGACAAAGGGAATTGTATACGGGATTGATTAAGTCCTTGACATCGTGTTTCATCCGATGAGATCATCGTGGAACATGTGGGAGCCAACATGGGTATCCAGATCCCGCTGTTGGTTATTGACCGGAGAGTCATCTCGGTCATGTCTGCATGTCTCCCGAACCCGTAGGGTCTACACACTTAAGGTTCGGTGACGCTAGGGTTATAGAGATATTAGTATGCGGTAACCCGAAAGTTGTTCGGAGTCCCGGATGAGATCCCGGACGTCACGAGGAGTTCCGGAATGGTCCGGAGGTAAAGATTTATATATGGGAAGTCTTGTTTTGGTCGCCGGAAAAGTTTCGCGCATTATCGGTATTGTACCGGGAGTGCCGAAAGGGGTCCGGGGGTCCACCAAGGGGGTCCACCTGCCCCGGGGGGGGCACATGGGCTGTAGGGGTGTGCGCCTTGGCCTATATCGGCCAAGGGCACCAGCCCCAAGAGGCCCATGCGCCAAGAGATAAGGGAAAGAAAGAGTCCTAAAGGGGGAAGGCACCTCCTAGGTGCCTTGGGGAGGATGGACTCCTCCCTGGCCGCACCCTTCCTTGGAGGAAGGGCCAAGGCTGCACCCCCCCTCCCTTGGCCTTATATATAGTGAGGGGAAGGGAGGGCAGCCGCACCTAAGCCCTGGCGCCTCCCTCTCCCTCCCATGACACATCTCCCTCCTCCCGCAGCGCTTGGCGAAGCCCTGTTGGAATCCCGCTACTTCCACCACCACGCCGTCGTGCTGCTGGATCTCCATCAACCTCTCCTCCCCCTTGCTGGATCAAGAAGGAGGAGACGTTGCTGCTCCGTACGTGTGTTGAACGCGGAGGTGCCGTCCGTTCGGCGCTAGGATCATCGGTGATTTGGATCATGACGAGTACGACTCCATCAACCCCGTTCTCTTGAACGCTTCCGCGCGCGATCTACAAGGGTATGTAGATCCACTCCTCCCTCGTTGCTAGATGACTCCATAGATAGATCTTGGTGACACGTAGGAAAATTTTGAATTTATGCTACGTTCCCCAACAGTGGCATCATGAGCTAGGTCTATGCGTAGTTTCTATGCACGAGTAGAACACAAAGTAGTTATGGGCGTTGATTTTGTTCAATATGCTTACCGTTACTAGTCCAATCTTGATTCGGTGGCATTGTGGGATGAAGCGGCCCGGACCGAACTTACACGTACTCTTATGTGAGACTGGTTCCACCGACTGACATGCACTAGTTGCATAAGGTGGCTAGCGGGTGTCTGTCTCTCCCACTTTAGTCGGATCGGATTCGATGAAAAGGGTCCTTATGAAGGGTAAATAGCAATTGGCATATCACGTTGTGGTTTTTGCGTAGGTAAGAAACGTTCTTGCTAGAAACCCATAGCAGCCACGTAAAACATGCAAACAACAATTAGAGGACGTCTAACTTGTTTTTGCAGGGTATGCTATGTGATGTGATATGGCCAAAAGGATGTGATGAATGATATATGTGATGTATGAGATTGATCATGTTCTTGTAATAGGAATCACGACTTGCATGTCGATGAGTATGACAACCGGCAGGAGCCATAGGAGTTGTCTTAATTTATTTATGACCTGCGTGTCAACATAAACGTCATGTAATTACTTTACTTTATTGCTAACCATTAGCTGTAGTAGTAGAAGGAATAGTTGACGAGACAACTTCATGAAGACACGATGATAGAGATCATGATGATGGAGATCATGGTGTCATGCCGGTGACGATGATGATCATGGAGCCCCGAAGATGGAGATCAAGAGGAGCAAAGTGATGATGGCCATATCATGTCACTATTTGATTGCATGTGATGTTTATCATGTTTATGCATCTTGTTTACTTAGAACAACGGTAGTAAATAAGATGATCCCTCATAATAATTTCAAGAAAGTGTTCCCCCTAACTGTGCACCGTTGCGACAGTTCATTGTTTCGAAGCACCACGTGATGATCAGGTGTTAGATTCTAACGTTCACATACAACAGGTGTAAGACAGATTTACACACGCGAAACACTTAGGTTGACTTGACGAGCCTAGCATGTACAGACATGGCCTCGGAACACAAGAGACCGAAAGGTCGAGCATGAGTCGTATGGTAGATACGATCAACATGAAGATGTTCACCGATGATGACTAGTCCGTCTCACGTGATGATCGGACACGGCCTAGTTGACTCGGATCATGTAATCACTTAGATGACTAGAGGGATGTCTATCTGAGTGGGAGTTCACAAGATGAACTTAATTATCCTGAACATAGTCAAAAGGTCTTCGCAAATTATGTCGTAGCTCGCGCTTCAGTTCTACTGTTTAGATATGTTCCTAGAGAAAATTTAGTTGAAAGTTGATAGTAGTAATTATGCGGACTAGGTCCGTAAACTGAGGTTTGTCCTCATTGCTTCATAGAAGGCTTATGTCCTTAATGCACCGCTCAGTGTGCTGAACCTCGAACGTTGTCTATGGATGTTGTGAACATCTGACATACACATTTTGATAACTACGTGATAGTTCAGTTAAACGGCTTAGAGTTGAGGCACCGAAGACATTTTGAAATGTCGCGAAACATATGAGATGTTTCGAGGGCTGAAATTGGGATTTCAGGCTCGTGCCCACGTCAAGAGGTATAAGACTTCCGACAATTTTCTTAGCCTGCAAACTAAGGGAGAAAAGCTCAATTGTTGAACTTGTGCTCAGATTGTCTGAGTACAACAATCGCTTGAATCGAGTGGGAGTTGATCTTCCAGATGAAATAGTGATGGTTCTCCGAAGTCATTAACACCAAGCTGCTTGAGCTTCGTGATGAACTATAATATATCAGGGACATATATGATGATCCTTGAGATATTCGCGATGTTTGACACCACAAAATTAGAGATCAAGAAGGAGCATCAATTGTTGATGGTTGGTGAAACCACTAGTTTCAAGAAGGGCAAGGGAAAAAAGGGATGCTTCATGAAACGGCAAATCAGCTGCTGCTCTAGTGAAGAAACCCAAGGTTGAACCCAAACCCGAGACTAAGTGCTTCTGTAATAAAGGGAACAGCCACTGGAGCAGAATTACCCTACATACTTGGTAGATAAGAAGGCTGGCAAGGTCGATAGAAGTATATTGGATGTATTATGTTAATGTGTACTTTACTAGTACTCCTAGTAGCACCAGGGTATTAGATACCGGTTCGGTTGCTAAGTGTTAGTAACTCGAAATAAAAGGTACGGAATAAACGGAGACTAGCTAAAGGTGAGATGACGATATGTGTTGGAAGTATTTCCAAGGTTGATCAAATATCGTACGCTCCCTCTACCATCGAGATTGGTGTTTGCGTTGAGCATAGACATGATTGGATTATGTCTATCGCAATACGGTTATTCATTTAAAGATAATAATGGTTACTCTGTTTATTTGAATAATACCTTCAATGGTCTTACACCTGAAATGAATGGTTTATTGAATCTCGATCATAGTGATACACATGTTCATGCCAAAAGATAGTAATGATAGTACCACCTACTTGTGGCACTGCCACGTAAGTCATATCGGTATAAAACGCATGAAGAAGCTCCATGATGATGGATCTTTGGGCTCACTTGTTTTGAAAGGTTTGAGACATGCGAACCATGTCTATTGGTGTATATGCATGAAGAAACTCCATGCAAATGGACCATTTGGACTCACTTGATTTTGAATCACTTGAGACATGCAAATCATACCACATGGGCAAGATGACTAAAAGCCTCGTTTTCAGTAAAATGGAACTAGAAAGCAACTTGTTGGAAGTAATACATTTTGATGTGTGCAATCCAATGAGTGCTGAGGCATGTAGTGGATATCGTTATGTTCTTACTTCACAGATGATTTGAGTAGATGTTGAGTATATTTACTTGATGAATCATGAGTCTGAATTATTGAAAGGTTCAAGTAATTTCAGGGTGAAGTTGAAAGATCGTCGTGACAAGAGGATAAAATATCTATGATATGATCATAGAGATGAATATCTGAATTACGAGTTTGGCACAGAATTAAGACATTGTGGAAATTGTTTCACAACTAATACAGCCTGGAACACCATAGTGTGATGGTGTGTCCGAACATCATAACTGCACCCTATTGGATATGATGCATACCATGATGTCTCTTATCGAATTACCATGATAGTTTATGGGTTAGGCATTAAAGACAACCACATTCACTTTAAATAGGGCACCACGAAATTCCGATGAGATGACACCATATGAACTATGGTTTAGAGAAACCTAAGCTATCATTTCTCAGAAGTTTGGGGCTGCGACGCTTATGTGAAAAAGTTTCAGGCTGATAAGCTCGAACCCAAAGCGGATAAATGCATCTTCATAGGACACCCAAAACAGTTGGGTATACCTCCTGTCTCAGATCCGAAAGCAATAAGGGATTGTTTCTAGAATCGGGTCCTTTCTCGAGGAAAAGTTTCTCTCGAAAGAATTGAGTGGGAGGATGGTGGAGACTTGATGAGGTTATTGAACCGTCTCTTCAACTAGTGTGTGGCAGGGCACAGGAGTTGTTCCTGTGGCACCTACACCAATTGAAGTGGAAGCTTATGATAGTGATCATGAAACTTCAGATCAAGTCACTACCAAACCTCGTGGGATGACAAGGATGTGTACTACTTCAGAGTGGTACGTAATCCTGTCTTGGAAGTCATGTTGCTAGACAACAATGAACCTACGAGCTATGGAGAAGCGATGGTGGGCCTGGATTCCAAAATGGCTCGAGGCCATATAATCCGAGAGAGGATCCATATATGAAAACAAAGTGTAGACTTTGGGAGAACTACTTGATGGTCGTAAGGCTGTTAGGTACATATGGATTTTAAAAGGAAGACGGACAATGATGGTAGGTATCACCATTAAGAAAGCTCGACTTGTCGTTAAGATGTTTTCCGACAAGTTCAAGGAGTTGACTGCGATGAGACTTTCTCACTCGTAGTGATGCTAAGAGTTTGTTGGAATTATATTAGCAATTACTGCATTATTTGTGAAATCTTGCAGATAGGATGCCAAAAACCATTGTTTCCTCGACGATTTTTGAGGAAAGGTTGTATGTGATACAACCGGAAGGTTTTGTTAATCCTGAAAGATGCTAATAAGTATGCAAAGCTCCGGCAATCCTTCTAAGGACTGGAGTAAGCATCTCGGAGTTGGAATGTATGCTTTGATAAGATGATCAAAGTTTTGGGTGTATACAAAGTTTATGAGAAACTTGTATTTCCAAAGAAGTGAGTGGGAGCACTATAGAATTTCTGATAAATATATGTTGGCATATTGTTGATCAGAAATGACGTAGAATTTCTGGAAAGCATATAGGGTTATTTGGAAAGTATTTTTCAATGGAAAGCCTGGATTAAGCTACTTGAACATTGAGCATCAAGATCTATAAGGATAGATCAAAATTCTTAATGGTACTTTCAAATGAGCACATACCTTGACATGATCTTAAAGGTGTTCAAGATGGACCAGTCAAAGAAGGAGTTCTTGCCTGAGTTGTAAGGTATGAAGTTAAGACTTAAAGCTCGACCACGGCAGAAGAAAGAGGAAGGACGAAGGTCGTCCCTATGCTTTTGTCATAGGCTCTATACGGTATGCCATGCTGAGTACCGCACCTGATGTGTGCCTTGCCACATATCTGGCAAGAGGGTACAAAGGTAATCTAGGAGTAGATCACCAGATAGCGGTCTAAATTATCCTTAGAGGAATGAGGATATGTTTCTCGGTTATGGAGGTGATAAAGAGTTCGACGTAAAGAGTTACGTCGATGCAAGCTTAACACCTATCCGGATAGCTCTGAGTAGAGATACCGGATACGTATAATGGAGCAACAATTTATAATAGCTCCAAGTAGAACAGTTATTTAAAATGGCTCCAAATATAGCGTAGTAGCTGCATCTACAAGATGACATAGAGATTTGTGAAGTACATACGGATCTGAAAGATTCAGACCCGTTGACTATAACATCTCTCACAAGCATAACATGTTCAAACCCAGAACTCATCGAGTGTTAATCACATGGTAATGTGAACTAGATTATTGACTCTGGTAAACTCTTTGGGTGTTAGTCACATGGGGATGTGACCTTGAGTGTTAATCACATATCGATGTGAACTGGATTATTGACTCTAGTGCAAGTGGGAGACTGTTGGAAATATGCCCTAGAGGCAATAATAAATTAGTTATTATTATATTTCCTTGTTCATGATAATCGTTTATTATCCATGCTAGAATTGTATTGATAGGAAACTCAGATACATGTGTGGATACATAGACAACACCATGTCCCTAGTAAGCCTCTAGTTGACTAGCTCGTTGATCAATAGATGGTTACGGTTTCCTGACCATGGACATTGGATGTCATTAATAACGGGATCACATCATTAGGAGAATGATGTGATGGACAAAGACCCAATCCTAAGCCTAGCACAAGATCATGTAGTTTGTATGCTAAAGCTTTTCTAATGTCAAGTATCATTTCCTTAGACCATGAGATTGTGCAACTCCCGGATACCGTAGGAGTGCTTTGGGTGTGCCAAACGTCACAACGTAACTGGGTGGCTATAAAGGTACACTACGGGTATCTCCGAAAGTGTCTGTTGGGTTGGCACGAATCGAGACTGGGATTTGTCACTCCGTGTAAACGGAGAAGTATCTCTGGGCCCACTCGGTAGGACATCATCATAATGTGCACAATGTGATCAAGGAGTTGATCACGGGATGATGTGTTACGAAATGAGTAAAGAGACTTGCCGGTAACGAGATTGAACAAGGTATCGGGATACCGACGATCGAATCTCAGGCAAGTATCGTACCGCTAGACAAAGGGAATTGTATACGGGATTGATTAAGTCCTTGACATCGTGGTTCATCCGATGAGATCATCGTGGAACATGTGGGAGCCAACATGGGTATCCAGATCCCGCTGTTGGTTATTGACCGGAGAGTCATCTCGGTCATGTCTGCATGTCTCCCGAACCCGTAGGGTCTACACACTTCAGGTTCGGTGACGCTAGGGTTATAGAGATATTAGTATGCGGTAACCCGAAAGTTGTTCGGAGTCCCGGATGAGATCCCGGACGTCACGAGGAGTTCCGGAATGGTCTGGAGGTAAAGATTTATATATGGGAAGTCTTGTTTTGGTCGCCGGAAAAGTTTCGCGCATTATCGGTATTGTACCGGGAGTGCCGAAAGGGGTCCGGGGGTCCACCTGCCCCGGGGGGGCACATGGGCTGTAGGGGTGTGCGCCTTGGCCTATATGGGCCAAGGGCACCAGCCCCAAGAGGCCCATGTGCCAAGAGATAAGGGAAAGAAAGAGTCCTAAAGGGGGAAGGCACCTCCTAGGTGCCTTGGGGAGGATGGACTCCTCCCTGGCCGCACCCTTCCTTGGAGGAAGGGCCAAGGCTGCCCCCCCCCCTCTCCCTTGGCCCTATATATAGTGAGGGGAAGGGAGGGCAGCCGCACCTAAGCCCTGGCGCCTCCCTCTCCCTCCCATGACACATCTCCCTCCTCCCGCAGCGCTTGGCGAAGCCCTGTTGGAATCCCGCTACTTCCACCACCACGCCGTCGTGCTGCTGGATCTCCATCAACCTCTCCTCCCCCTTGCTAGATCAAGAAGGAGGAGACGTCGCTGCTCCGTACGTGTGTTGAACGCGGAGGTGCCGTCCGTTCGGCGCTAGGATCATCGGTGATTTGGATCACGACGAGTACGACTCCATCAACCCCGTTCTCTTGAACGCTTCCGCGCGCGATCTACAAGGGTATGTAGATCCACTCCTCCCTCATTGCTAGATGACTCCATAGATAGATCTTGGTGACACGTAGGAAAATTTTGAATTTATGCTACATTCCCCAACAGAAGAACCACCCAAAATATATCATACCACTGAAGCTCTCTACTTAGATCATCTTCGATCCATTTGTGCTTGTGCTGAAAACCCAACTAGCTTAGTTGAGGGAAAATCATTAGATGAGCAGGCTTGTTTTGTACGACATCGTTTATCTGAAAAGGAAACTTTTACAACATCAAATTAATACTATGCAATGCTATGCTTGGAATTTATGTGAATTATATGATGTTACTTGTTGTTCTGAAGACCCTAAGAAACACCTTCCCTAGCAATGTGAGTTTATTGATAATGGAATCGTATCTTCTTATGTCAAAGGTGTTTATAATTACATTGATATCGAACAAATTGAAGAATTTGTTGCTTTTAAGGGTGCTTATGAAATTGCTTCTTTGATTGAAAAGTATGATGCTACTCTTTACAAATATGAAAATTTTGCCATACTTAAATATTGTTATGATAATTATGCTTCTAATTCCTATGTTAAACCATATATTGAGGACTCCTCCACTGTCTAAGAAGAGACTAATATTTTGCAGGAGACTATGGAAGAAGAAATTGATGAAGATGCGAGCTCATTGGATGAAAAAGATGATGAGGAGAGCGAAGAACAAATGAAAGAAGAACGGATTAGCTACCCGTGCCCACCTTCTAATGAGAGTAACTCTTCAACTCACACATTATTTAATGCCCCTTCATTCTTACCGAAGGATGAATGCTATGATAATTGCTATGATCCCGTTGATTCTTTTGAAATATCCCTTTTTGATGAACTTGATGCTTGCTATGCTTGTGGCCAAGATGCCAATATGAATGATGCTTATGGATATGAACTTTCTATTGTTCCTTATGTTAAACATGAAATTGTTGCTATTGCACCCACACATGATAGTCCTATTATCTTTTTGGATTCTCCCGACTACACTATATCGGAGAAGTTTGCTCTATTAAGGATTATGTTGATGGGTTGCATTTTGCTACTACACATGATGATTTTGATGAATATAATATGCACGTGCTTGCTTCTCCTACTTTCAATTATTATGAGAGAGGATATCTCCACCTCTCTATGTTTCCAACACGATAGAATTGCAAGAAACTGCTTATGTTATGTATTGGCCTTTACTTGATGTGCATGAATTGTTCTTGTATGACATGCTGATGCCTAGGAAGAGAGTTAGACTTCGGCATTGCTTGATATATGTTGCTTTGTGCTCACTACTAAATGCCAAATCATTGTTAATTAAAATTGGCTTTGATATACCTTGGGATCCAGGTGGATTCATTACTTGAGCACTTTATGCCTAGCTTAATGGCTTTAAAGAAAGCGCTGCCAGGGAGACAACCCTAGAGAGTAATTTATTTCTGTTGAGTGCTCTTATAAAGTTTAAAAACAAAAAAAATATAGAGGGGAACTTAAAAACCTTTTCACAAAAGAGAAGCGATTGGAAGTTATGCATTGGAGAAGTGAGGGTCTACCTTGAACACTTGTGTTCATGCTCATGGAAACAATGTAGAATTTTTCATGAAGATTCTCACAAAAATAATTAACCGCTTGTACAAATCCTTTGTATTATAAAAATAATGTGCCAAGATTTGCCTTTAGGATGTTTAGATTGCTTGTTGGTATGTGCGGTGTAGAAACAAAAACTTTGGCTGTAGTGCGTGATTTTACATTTTTTACTGGAACGTCGAAAGCTTCTGAAACTTTTTGCACAGTCTTGCTGTAATTTTTTTTATTTTTCCTAATTGTTTCAGAATTTTTGGAGTACCAGAGGTATGGTGAATGTTCAGATTACTATAGACTATCCTGTTCAAGATAGATTCTATTTTTGATGCATTGTTTTGCTCGTTTTGATGAAACTATTGACTTTTATCGGTAGTATAAGCCATTGAAAAGTTATATTACAGTAGCTACAATGAAAAACAAAATATGGATTGGTTTGCAACAGTACTTAGAGTACTGATTTGCTTTATTATACTAACGAATCTTACCGAGTTTTCTATTGAGTTTTGTGTGGATGAAGTGATCAAAGATCGAGGAGGTCTCGGTATGAGGAGAAGGAGGAGAGGAAAGAGCTCATGCTTGGGGATGCCCAAGGCACCCCAAGTAAATATTCAAGGAGACTCAAGCGTCTAAGCTTGGGGATGCCCCGGAAGGCATCCCATCTTTCTTCAACAAATATCGGTATGTTTTCGTTTTCGTTTTGTTGATGTGATATGTGCAAATCTTGGAGCGTCTTTTGCATTTAGTTTTCATTTTTATTTTATGAACCATGCTGGTATGATATAGTCCAAGGTTGATTTATAGAATTCTCATTGCACTTCACTTATATATTTTTAGTATGGCTTTATAGAATGCTTCATATGCTTCACTTATATCATTTGAAGTTTGGATTGCCTGTTTCTCTTGACATAGAAAACTGTTGTTTGTAGAATTATCTTTTGCTTCACTTATATTTATTAGAGCATGGTATTTTGTAGAAATAATTAAACTCTCATGCTTCACTTAGATCTATTTAGAGAGTCAAAAGGAATTGGTCAATTGCATGGTTAGTCATAAAATCCTACATAAAACTTATGGATCACTGCGTATGATATGTTTGATTCCTTGCAATAGTTTTGCGATATAGAGATGGAATATGTGGGAGGTACTAGTAAATGGTTGTGTTTAGTAAGAATATTGGTGGTAAGGTTTGTGATTCCTGAAGCATGCACGTATAGTCTCTCGTTATGCTATGATGTTGGAGCATGATTTATTATTGATTGTCTTCCTTATGAGTGGCGGTCGGGGATGAGCGATGGTCTTTTCCTACCAATCTATCCCCCTAGGGGAATGCGTAGTAGTACTTTGCTTCGAGGTCTAACAAACTTTTGCAATAAGTATATGAGTTCTTTATGACTAATTTGAGTCCATGGATTATACGCACTCTTACCTTTCCGCAATTTCCTAGCCTCTACGGTACCGTGCATTGCCCTTTCTCACATCGAGACGTGGTGCAAACTTTGCAGGTGCATCCAAACCCCGTGATATGATATGCTCTATCACACATAAGCCTTATTATATATTCCTCAAAATAATCACCATACCTACCTATTATGGCTTTTCCATGGCCATTCCGAGATATATTGCCATGCAACTTCCACCGCTTCCGTTTGATGACTTGAGCATTCATTGTCATATTTCTTTGCATGATCATATAGCTGACATAGTGTTTGTGGCTCAGCCACCGTTCATCATTTTTCATACATGTTACGCTAGATCATTGCACATCAGGGTACATGCTAGAGGCATTCGTATAGAGTCATACTTTGTCATAGGTATCGAGTTGTAATTTTATTTTCTTTTGAGTTATAAGTAAATATAAGTGTGATGATCATCATTATTCATTTTTAGAGCAGTGCTCCAGTGAGGAAAGGATGATGGAGGCTATGATTCCCCCACAAGTCGGGATGAGACTCCGGACAATGAGAGAGAAAAAAAGAAAAGAAAAGAAAAAATATATAAATAAACAAAGAGAGAAGGGGCATTGTTAGTATCCTTTACCACACTTGTGCTTCAAAGTAGTGATACGTCTCCATCGCATCTACTTTTCCAAACACTTTTGACCTTGTTTTGGACTCTAACTTGCATGATTTGAATGGAACTAACCCAGACTGACGTTGTTTTCAGCAGAATTGACATGGTGTTATTTTTGTGCAGAAATAAAAGTTCTCGGAATGACCTGAAACTTCATGGAGAATATTTTTGGAATTTATAAAAAATACTGGCGAAAGAATCAACACCAGGGGGCCCACACCCTGTCCATGAGGGTGGGGCGTGCCCCCTGTCTCGTGGGCCCCCTGAGGCTCCACCGACCTCAACTCCAACTCTATATATTCCTGTTCGGGGAGAAAAAATTAGAGAGAAGGATTCATCGCGTTTTACGATACAGAGCCGCCGCCAAGCCCTAATCTCTCTCGGGAGGGCTGATTTGGAGTCTGTCCGGGGCTCCGTAGAGGGGAATGCGTCGCCATCATCATCATCAACCTTCCTCCATCACCAATTTCATGATGCTCACCGCTGTGCGTGAGTAATTCCATCATAGGCTTGTTGGACGGTGATTGGTTGGATGCAATTTATCATGTAATCGAGTTAGTTTTGTTAGGGTTTGATCCCTAGTGAGGGAGTCTTGGATTAGGGGGTCTCCGGACAGCCGGACTATATCCTTTGTTCGGACTGTTGGACTATGAAGATACAAGATTAAAGACTTCGTCCCGTGTCCGGATGGGACTCTACTTGGCGTGGAAGGCAAGCTAGGCAATACGGATATGTATATCTCCTCCTTTGTAACCGACCTTGTGTAACCCTAGCCCCCTCCGGTGTCTATATAAACCAGAGGGTTTTAGCCCATAGGACAACATACAATCATACCATAGGCTAGCTTCTAGGGTTTAGCCTCTTTGATCTCGTGGTAGATCAACTCTTGTAATACTCATATCATCAAGAACAATCAAGCAGGACGTAGGGTTTTACCTCCATCAAGAGGGCCCGAACCTGGGTAAACATCGTGTCCCCTGCCTCCTGTTACCATCCGCCTTAGATGCACAGTTCAGGACCCCCTACCCGAGATCCGCCGGTTTTGACACCCACATTGGTGCTTTCATTGAGAGTTCCACTGTGTCGTCACCATAAGGCTTGATGGCTCCTTCGATCATTGCTAGCGATGCGGTCCAGGGTGAGGCTTTCCTCCCCAGACAGATCTTCGTACTTGGCGGCTTCGCACTGCGGGCCAACTCGCTTGGCCATCTGGAGCAGATCGAAAGCTACACCCCTGGCCATCAGGTCAGATTTGGAAACTTGAACTACACGGCCGATATCTGCGGAGACTCGATCTTTGACGGATTCGAACCCATGCCGGACGCACCGCACAGTCGCGACGAGAAAGACGTAACTCTGTTGTCGGACAGTGTTCGGGAGATCGCATCCGTAGCTACTCCGGTCGTTAATCTGGAGCAAATCGCGCCATCCGAGAGCGGAGGGATAGACCCCGCCATGGAGGCCGCACTCTCAGTGGCGTTAGAGCCAGATACTGACTTCACCCCTTCCGAGAGTCGCGTCGCCGAACCACTGGATTTATCCTTGGCCACGGACTCCGAGCCGCCTACATCCATGCCTATCGAATCCGATGGGGCACCGATCATGGAGTTCACCTCCGCGGATATCTTTCAGCACTCACCTTTCGGAGATGTGCTAAATTCATTAAGGTCTCTCTCCCTGTCAGGAGAACCTTGGCTGAACTATGTCCGGCTAGAATGGGATGCGGACGACGAAGAAATTCGCTGCCCACGCACCACCCACTTAGTAGCCATTGTCGACGACTTAACCGACATGCTCGACTTCGACTCCGAAGACATCGACGGTATGGACGACGATGCAGGGGACGAACAGGAACCACCGCCCACAGGGCGTTGGACCGCTACTTCATCACATGACGTATACATGGTGGATGCACCTAGAGAGGGCAATGGCGAAGAGACAGCGGAGGATGCACCCTCCAAGCAACCCAAGCGTCGACGTCAGCGGCGCCGCTCTAAGTCCCGCCATAGCAAAAACAGCGATAACAGCGCAAGAGGAAATAATAGTGCATGCGACTCCGGAAGAAACGACAACTGCACCACCCCGGTGGCAGAACATGATCAAGATGCAAATTGCAAACATAGTACGGATCCGACGTCCGAACACGATGACACCAAAGATAAGCCTCATCAATCCCCGTCTAGGGAAGAAAACAGTCCGGACGAAGATGCACACATCATCCCGGAAACACACTTGGAGCAAGAGAACCTCCGCAGAAGGCTTATTGCCACAGCGAGGAGCCTGAAGAAACAGAAGCAAAGGCTCAAGGTCGCTCAAGACACGCTCAACAACAAGTGGAACAAAGTAACAAAGTATGGTGGAAGTTACTATAAAAATAGCTATCCAAAGCGCAAGCTATTACCGGAATTCGACGATGAGGCCTTAGAGCCCATGCAGCCGAAAAGTGATACGGCCAACCGGCCAGATCCACTACCTTGTGAGTGCGATAGAGCGGCTAACAAAGTCGCGCATAAGTCAACACACGATCTATGTGAGAACTTGCGTCAAAAATTCGGCGCGACCAGATCTATCTATGGATCTAGGAAGCATGCTACGGTACACAACCAACACCGAATACTACAACCGTCCGAACACCATGGCGCATCCCAATACAGGGGTGCCGCACACCCCTTATGTTTCACTGATGAGGTGCTGGATCACGAATTCACGGAGGGATTCAAACCGGTGAACATAGAGGCGTACGATAGAACCACAGACCCTGGAGTCTGGATAGAGGACTTCATCCTCCATATTCATATGGCTCGTGGAGACGATCTCCATGCCATTAAATACTTACCCCTCAAGCTTAAAGGGCCAGCTCGGCACTGGCTGAAAAGCCTCCCCGAAAACTCAATTGGAAGTTGGGAGGAGCTCGAGGACGCTTTTTGGGACAATTTTCAAGGGACTTATGTCTGACCTCCGGATCCAGACAATTTAAGTCATATAATCCAACGGTCCGGAGAGTCTGCCCGAAAGCTTTGGAACAGGTTCCTCACCAAGAAGAACCAAATTGTCGACTGTCCGGACGCCGAAGCCTTAGCAGCTTTTAAACACAGCGTCCGAGACGAATGGCTCGCCAGACACCTCGGTCAAGAAAAACCGAGAACAATGGCAGCCCTAACAAGCCTCATGACCCGCTTTTGCGCGGGCGAGGACAGCTGGTTGGCCCATAGCAGCACCAGTGACCCAAGCACATCCGAAGTCAGGTATGGCAATGGTAAACCACGACGCAACAAAAACAAGCGTCGAAATAAAGAAGGTAGCCCAGATAACATGGCGGTAAACACCGGATTCAGGGGCTCCCGACCAGGTCAGTGGAAAAAGCCTTTCAAAGGCAGCAGAGAAGGACAATCTGGCCTAAACAAAATTCTTGACAAACTCTGTCAGATTCACGGCACCCCAGACAAACCTGCAAACCATACCCACCGAGAATGCTGGGTCTTCAAGTAGGCCGGTAAGCTAAACGCTGAACACAAAGGGGAAGAGACACCAAGCGAAGACGAGGATGAACCTCGCCAGCAAAACGCCGGAGGTCAGAAAAAGTTCCCACCAGAGATTAAAACAGTAAACGTGATCCATGTGACAAAGAGGAGAAGCAATCATGCACTCCGATGCACACGCGCCATAGAGCCCGTCACCCCTAGGTTCAACCCCTGGTTGGCCTGCCCGATCACTTTTGATCGTAGGGATCATGATACAAATATCCGGCGCGAAGGACTGACGGCCTTGGTGTTAGACCCAATAATAAATGGGTAACATTTCACAAGAGTCCTCATGGACGGCGGCAGTGATCTAAATCTGATATATCAAGACACAGTCCGCAAAATGGGGATAGACCCAACACAAATAAGCCACAGTAATACTACCTTCAAGGGAGTAATACCAGGACAAGAGGCCCGCTGTACGGGCTCCCTACCACTAGAGGTGGTATTCGGTTCTCCCGATAACTTCCGAAGCGAAACGTTAACTTTTCACATCGCTCCATTCTGAAGTGATTATCAAGCACTACTCGGAAGGGCGGCTTTTGCTCCTTTTAACGCAATACCGCATTATGCTTTTCTCAAGCTCAAGATGCCCGGTCCACGTGGCATCATCACAGTCAGCGGAAATACCGAACGTTTTTTACGCACGGAAGAGGAGCGGTGGCTCTAGCAGCCGCAAACTAGACGGCCTCCCCAACCAGAAAAATGGCAGGTCGTCAAGACCACGGACACAGTTAGACGAGTCCAGCGTTCCATCATATATGCATGAGATTGGTTTTCAAACCCTCATAAACGATACCAGGGGCTTCCCGCGTGTAATCAGGGCCAGCCCGGCTCAACTAGGCTTCTCTTGAATTTTGATAGTTCATTGACCATAACCAATTCTTCTTTTTGGCATGGCAACTTTCACTTAAGTTCTTTCCTTTTGCAGATGACAAACGTGCTACACCCGTCCAGGACACGGCACAACGGAGACATAGGCGCAGACGTGCAGCAGGGACCCGCCCAAAGGTTTCTTTTTAGATTAAGACCCTGCGTAAACCTTTTTTACTGTCTCTTGTTGCTCACATCCTCCGGATACTCCACACAACCGAGAAGGATGCTGGCGTTTTTGGCATGTGGCCACGCCAGAATTTTGCACGTACATGGACACATGGGGTTTCTTATTAAGGGCATTGTTTAGCCAGGTATATGTTATAAAGACCGAACACCTTAGGGAGTGTTCGGCGTCGCGAGTTTGGCCCTATATGCATCAGCTCCGAATCATGTCTTTGGTCAAATGTTGGGTTTGCCCGGCTCCCACGTTTTGGTACCTTACGTTCCGTTATATCGGCTAAGGTAGCACTGGGAGAACTACTGCGATTGTGCCCTCGTTCATCCGGATGAGCACCTCAGTAGAGAAAGCCGAAAACTAATTGTCATGATATCGCGAGAGACTGGTCAACCACTCGATGACTCATAGGAATCTTCGGGGTTCCTCCGCATTAACGAAGGGCCATTTCCCGGTCATGTACGTACGCACCCCGTATTCGGACAAGCACAGAAGTACCAGGGGCTATATAGTAGCCCCACTGTCAAACTCCTATGGCTAAGTGAAAGTGTTAAAGCAATATAGTTCGATTGCCTGTTCGCTACGCTATCACCTCCTTAACAGACCAAGACGTTGGATCAAGTGTGGATATGCATCTTTTGCGAACACCCCCACATTATATGCGTGGGGACGGAGCCGACGACTGCAATCTTTCAGGTTATACACATATATACTGTCACATCCTAGCTAGTTCAAGCATTAGAGTGTGCATCATATTTAAATTTCTCTTAAATTTGAAATGGGGAAGGCAGAAACCCCCAACACCCCCCTGGAAACAACTAGGGTTTACTAAAATTATTTTCAATGAACCTGAAATGCCCTTCTAAAAAGTTCACCCTCTTTGTCTTGGGTTAAAACTTCTGGCAAAATTGGTGCACATTTTTCTAGGTCAACAGAAGGTCATTGAATTAAATCATAAGTATTTGAATTTGGGCATTTAAATGCTATAAAATAATTTAAATGCCCAAATAATTCTGGAAATAAATGTTTGCTGTTGGAAATAATCTAAACAGAGCCCACAATTATTTTCAGGATTTTTGGAAACGTTTTAGTATTTTAATTAAAGCCCAACAGTTGTAGTTAAATAGAAAAACATAAACAAATTAGAAAAAAAGAGAGAGAGGGAAGCTACCTGGGCCTTACCTATGCTGGCCCAGCCCACCTGGCTCGGCCCAGCCGACTGGCCCTGCCAGTCGTCCTCCTCCTCGCGCCAGAAGGACGCGGAGCGCGTGGCCGGCGCCCGCGGCCACACGCTGGCCACCTCCTGCTTCTGCCGACGTCCTGGAGACGTCCAGGGATACCACGCGACCCCCACGTCCCCCTCTCATCCTCGCTCACTCTCCCCCTCGTCTCCCTCACTCTCTCCCACGATGCTCGAGCGCGTTCCTCGCCGCCGTTCGCCGTAGATGACGCCAGAGCCACCCCTTCGCCCCTCCGACAAGCCAAATTGCTCCGCCGTGACACCCTCGCCCTCCCCACCGAGCCACACTTTGTCGGAGGCCCTACATCGCCGCTATCGCGTCGTCTTCAACCTCGGTACCCGTCGGACGCCGCTCATCGATTCGCCTCGCTCCGGTCGCCCCCGAGCCCACTGAGCTGCTCATCGACCTCCCTGTGAGCTCCGCCGCCTTCCCCCTCTTCTTTTCCATGCATTTGCACCCTCTAGGCCATAGTTCCACCATGGCCGAAGCTCGTCTCCGCTCGAGCTCGTCGCCGGCGTCGCTCCAGCGACCATTTGGTCATCCCGTGCTATGCAACGTGCTTGCCGCATCGCGTAGTGCCTCGCTAGCGCCTCAGTTTCCGTGTTTGCACGCCGCAGCCCAAACCCCGCACATGGCCGAACTCCGGCCACCGCCTTGGAGCTCGCCGTCGTTGTCTTCAGCCACCATAGGCCCGGCCTCCACCACCACTAGATGCTCGACTGCAAGAGCTCTCCAACGAGCCCAAGAACGGCCTCGCCCGTGCCCTGTGGGCGTTTTCCGAGCCGCGCCACCGTCTCGGGCCTTGCCGGCGACTCACCGCCGGCGGGATTAGCCCCGCTGACCAGGGGTTTGACCCCAGTTTGACTCCCCTGAGTCAATGACAAGTGGGCCCCCTCTGTTAACTAAATCAGATTAGTTTTAACTAAAGATAATTAGCTTAATTAACTACTGACACGCGGGACCCACCAGTCAGGTTTGACCTGGACGTCCCCGTTGACCACTGACGTCACTCTGACGTAATGCTGATGCAGTAATTAAATTACTGGATTTATTCTTATACAGGAAATTCCAGAAAATAGTCAAAACTTCTAAAAATCATAGAAAATCAACCATAGCTCCAAATGCAAAAATTTATATATGAAAAATGATCAGAAAAATTCAATCTATCCATCTGTAAAGGTTTCATGCATGACAAAACAAGTTTACCTTGCTGTTTAAGCAGATTAAGGAAATGCACTACTAAGGCCATGTTTAATGAGTTAATATTTGAATCTTTGATTCAAATGAGTTCATTCCTTTCTATTATAGCTTGCATTAGGCCAAGACACATTCATATTGCCATGTCATAGCATGCATCATATTGTTGCATATCGTCATGTGTTGATTGTGTTCCGATGTGTTCTTCGTGGTAGGTTCTGCCTCCGAGGATATTCATGAGTATCCAACTGAAGGGCAGTATCCCACTACCACTCCATCAGGCAAGCAACCCATTGATCATTCCGATACAAACCCATGTTCTCGCTTCTGCTCTTGTTTACTGCATTAAGACAACGTGTTTCAGTCTGCTGTGTGCTACGATAGTTGAACCCTTATCCTCTGCATGACCTGTCATTGCCACAGTAACTAGATGAAACCCACTAGCATGTGTAGGAGTTGATTGAGCCATGTATGTGATTCCTACCTTGCTATGCCTGCTATGCTTAGAGTTGTGTCAGGTCTAGTTCATCTGGGTGATGGGCTAGAGTGAAATGCTTATGTCGGTAATGTGAGGGATGTGTTGAACATGTTTTGGTAAAGGTATCGATGAGAGGCCATGTAGGAGTACATGGTGGGTTGTTTCATTGAGGCCGTCCCTAAGAACTGAGATCTGTATGTGTGATTTAAGATGCAGTTACTACCGTACATTGGGCCCGAAACCAATGGACCCTCTCGGCTTCTTAATCACCTTAGTACTCTGTCCAGGAGTTGCAAATAGTTTCTGGTGTTTGTAGGTTATGTGTTGGCGGCCGTGCGTAGCGCTGACCCTAGGGGTGGGCTATGTTGCGGTAGATACACCGTGGCCGGGTATGTCGGGCGCCCGTTTGGCGTCTCGGGACCCTGTTCACATCGATCGGGGCCGTATGTGGAAACCTCGGCCGGACTCCCTGCGGATGGAACCTGGATAGGCGATAAACCTGGACTAGAGACTTAAGTGTTTAGGTAGGCCGTGGCCGACACCCTCGCTGGGCTTCCGCTTGAAGGTTGCCGAGTACATGTCGTGTAAGCGACGGTAAGTGGTGAAAGCGTGTATGACAAAGGACACCCCTGCAGGGTATAAAACTATTCGAATAGCCGCGTCCGCGGTAAAGGACTACTTGGTTGCCTATACAGTTCATAGACAAGTGAATGGATACTGCTAAAAGACTCAAGATAAGTGTGAGTACCGAGGATGGCCCGCTCGTAGGATGACGAGGGAGGATCCCCGGTGGAGTATTGTGTTGGTGAGTAGTGGACTCGTGTGCGAAAACTATTTTACTGGTGGAGTTCCGTAGGATAGCTTAGCCAAGAGTCAAAGCTGGCTTGCTGCATTAACCCCACCACCTTCTTGAGAATAAGCATGTATAGTAGGATCTAATGTAAGACTTGCTGAGTACCTTTGTACTCATGTTTGCTTAATTATTGTTTTCAGACGACGCCGCCCCCTCCGATGGGTTCTACGTAGACCTTGACGTCGACAAGTGACTAGCCACCCAGGTGGTGATCCTGGCCATGGAGGGCCCTATGTAGATAGACAGGCTTCGAGAAGCCTTCTTTCTTTCTAGAGTCTGTACTCAGACTAGTTGCTTCCGCATGTGCTTGTATGTTTGTATGACTTGAGTGTCGGGTCATGTGACCCCTATCTGTATGAACATGTTATGTATGGCTCCCTGGAGCCTTTAAATAAAGTACTTGAGTTGTAGAGTTTTGTTGTGATGCCATGTTGTATGTACTCATATCGGGCATATTTTGTGTATGATTGAAATGCTTGGTATGAGTGGGATCCGACAATCTAGTTGTTTATCCTTGGCAGCCTTTCTTATGGGGAAATGTAGTCTAGTGTTCCTCGACCATAGTAGTCCGCTACAGCCCGGTTCACCGGAGTCCTGCTAGCCCAGCACTACTGTTTAGGACACTTGACTGGCCGGCATGTGTTTCACTTCGTTCCTATGTCTGTCCCTTCGGGGAAATGTCACGCGGTGACTTCCGGAGTCCTGTTAGCCCAGTGCTACAGCCCGGAATCACTCGCTGATGACCGACATGCTCGATGTGATACATGTATGCCTGTCTCCATAGGTCTGTGCCGCTTTGGGTTCACGACTAGCCATGTCGGCCCGGGTTCTCTGTCATATGGATGCTAGCGACACTATCATATACGTGAGCCAAAAGGCGAAACGGTCCTGGGCCATGGTAAGGCGACACCCGTGGGATACCGTGTGTGAGGCCGCAAAGTGATATGAGGTGTTACCGGCTAGATCGATGTGACTTGGAATCGGGGTCCTGACAGCGTTGGTATCAGAGCCGGACTACCTGTAGGTTCGTTGAGCCAAACTGGTCGATGTCGAGTCTAGAAATGCTTTAGTTATATGTAGGGGAATTGATTGTGGGAGGGAACGTAAGGCTCTTTTACTTCTTTACCCTATGTCTCTGATCTGAGTCATTCTCTTCTCATTCAACGTGGGTTAAGGACTAGGCTCTCTTCTTCTATCAGGTTCACGTGCTACTAATCCGTAGTAGCTTATAGGATTGTTGTTACAAGTCCTAGTTCAGTTTCTACTATTCTTAGTATGTTGCTAATTGGATCATAATCTTGATATGATGATGTTGAGTGGTATTGCGAACTGTTGTGGATGTCTCAAATCTTTTTCTGAGCATTTACAGCTGTTATGTTGTCCAATTTTTCCCTAGAAATTCTGATGTCTTTGCATTGTGGTTGTGCTTTCAGATGGCCACTCGTGTTCAAAACCAAGTGGTTCGCCTGACCCGGTGCCTCGACGTGCCCGGTCATACTGCTATGTTAGTCCGGGTAATGATCGAGACGGGTTACCGTTGGTATCCCGAATACACCGTCGAAGAGCAATTCCGAGACTTTAATCAAAGCCAATATTTCTGCACCATCAGGATATTTCCTTCTTATCCTGGATCTATCGAGCCCCTTCACTGTTCCTATGGACTCGGGGTTACTGTTGAGATGGCTGTGCAGGATGCTGCCTATTCCATGATGACCATTATGCGAGTCCGGACTGGCCTGCTTCGGAACACCGACTTCTGTTACATGCCAGCTTCACTTCCGGGAGCGCAAGGGTATCTTCAGGCTATCTATGCTGACTCCACTCAGGAGGACTCATTAACTCGCACCACTGCCGAGATGCTCGAAGATAAGGACCGAGAGAATCGGGCCTTGAGGCTAGAGCTTTTCAATACCCATGTTGATCATTGGGCCACATTGACTCAGTTTGCACCTGTGGTGCAAGCTGGATGTATGGATACAAGGGATCTGTATCCTGTGAGATCAGCTCTGCCAGACATGGTGGATTGGCGTGATGTGGGAGGCATTACCCCACCCCGTGGTCCCCGCAGGCCACCGTTTGTTGGTCCAAGACCTCATCCTAGTCCCTATGGTCCACAGGCTCCTCAGGACCGTCTATTCCCGGATGGTCATGTTGAACTTCCAGGCCACGGAGGTGACTTCTATGAGGACTACTACGGAGCTGTCTGAGTTAGTAGTAGTACCACTAGTAATATAGTAGTTGTATCTCCACTGTCCTGCGTGACTTGTGGAATACGACTTAGTGTGTAGTCAATTCCGGAGGTGTAGACAAATAATGTATAGGAGCTTGGAATGCCTCCGATGAGATGTAATGCCTTTCATCATAGTTGTACTGTAGCCTGGGCTTGTACTAAACTATGTATGATGTGTATGACCGTTGGTATATATATGGCAGTTTTATATTACCATGACATACGGATGAACATCTCTGCATTCCGTGTTATCCATTACATTCTGCACTTCCTTGCTAAGTTTGAGCCATCCTTATCTAAACCATTGTCTTGTTTTCTCCTAGGATGGTCAACACCCGCAGCAACCCTGCTGCCTTGGAGCAGGGGGAAGCCAGTGCAGCTAGGGGTGAAAAATCTGCCTCACCCGCCTTCTCTGGCCGAAGTAATGCTGGAGGCGGAAAGAAACAAGCGTGAGACTAACCGCCTGCTGGAGCGGATTGAGCAGAACACTGCACGCCACCCGCGAAATGACTTGGTGTCGATCAATGACTTTATCAAGCTGTACCCACCAAAGTTTAACCATTCCGTCGAGCCCCTCGACGTGGATGACTGCCTTCGCAGCATCACCCACAAGCTACGTTCTGCCAACGTAGCCGAAGCCGACAAAGTTACTTATGCTGCCTATCATCTCGAAGGCCCTGCTAGCCTTTGGTGGGAAAACTTTGAAGCTATGCGCCCGGTCGGCCAAATCACTACTTGGGCTAAATTCAGTGAGGCTTTCCGTGAGCATCACATTCCGGAAGGTCTCATGGATCGCAAGAGGGAGGAGTTCTGCAACTTCACCCAAGGAAGACTGACTATGGATGCATATAGTCGTGAATTTGGGAATCTGGCACGCTATGCCCCTGAAGAGGTATCTACTGACGCTAAGAAGCAGGCAAGGTTCCGCAAGGGACTTAGCCCTGAGCTTTGCCGCGATCTTCGTCTGCACGAGTGCACCACCTTTCAGAAGTTGGTCAATAAAGCCATCAGTGCTGAGATGGGCCAGACTGATTATGACGCTTCACGCAAGCACTCCCGTGATTTTGGCTCTTCATCCGGCTCTGGAACTCAGAAGCGCCGGGTGTGGATTCCAAGCACGGCACTGCCACCCAGGTTCATCCCGAGGCCATCCTTTGAGGCGCCTCGTCCCAACCAGCAATTTGCACCGCCCAAGCCCTATGGTGGCCCCGCTGCTAATGCTGCTCCACGCCCCAATGTGGTGACATGCTTTAAGTGTGGAGAGCCGGGTCACTATAGTCGAGAGTGTCCCCAGAACAACAACCCCATTCAGACTGGAAAGTCCGTTGCCCGTGGTAAGCCCGCGGGAAAGACATTCTACGCCAAGCCAGTCACCACTGCCCGTGGCCATGTCAACTATGTTTCAGCCGAGGAGGCTCATGAGGATCCCAACGTCGTCCTTGGTATGCTCCTTGTTAACTGCCATCCAGCATCTGTTCTTTTTGATACTGGAGCATCTCATTCATTCATATCCGAGAACTATGCTCGATTGCACAACACGACATTCTGTGACATGCCCTCTACCATGGAAATTCAAACTCTTGGCTCTAGATGGCAAACTTCTAGAGTAAGCCATGGGAACGAAATTCTTGTCGATAGACTTGTCTTCCTTGCATCCTTAATAGCTCTCAAGTTCTCGGACATAAACATCATCTAGGGTATGGACTGGATGTCAGCCCATTATGCTAAGATCGACTGTGCCACTAGAACCGTTCAACTTACTCACCCATCGGGCAAGACAGTCAATGTCTTAACTCGAGTGGCCAAGCGCCAGTTTTACTCTTTAAATGCCAACCCCCTTCCAGATCTTGAGGATGTTCCGGTAGTCCGAGACTTTCCGGATGTCTTTCCAGAAGAACTGCCAGGTGTTCCACCTGACAGGGATGTTGAGTTTGTGATAGACCTTGTTCCAGGAACCGTTCCAATTTCTAGAAGACCCTACAAGATGGCACCCTTAGAACTAGCCGAGCTTAAGAACCAACTCGATGAGTCCTTGAAAAAGGGTTTCATCCGTCCTAGTTCCTCTCCTTGGGCTTGCCCCGTCCTCTTCGTTAAGAAGAAGGATGGAACGGATCGAATGGTTGTGGATTACCGACCTGTCAATTTGGTCACCATCAAGAACAAATATCCACTTCCCAGGATCAATGATCTGTATGATCAGCTCGCTGGATCCTCAGTCTTTTCCAAGATGGATCTGAGGTTGGGCTACCATCAAATCAAAATCAGAAATGGGGACATTCCCAAAACGGCCTTTGTTACTCGTTATGGCCAATACGAGTACACCGTTATGTCCTTCGGTTTAACCAATGCCCCAGCCACCTTCTCCCGGTTAATGAACTCGGTCTTCATGGAGTATTTGGATAAATTCGTCGTAGTATACCTCGATGACATACTCATCTACTCCAAGAACAAAGAGGAACATGCCGAACATCTAAGGCTGGTATTGATGAAACTCCGAGAGCATCGCCTTTATGCCAAATTCTCCAAGTGTGAATTTTGGTTGCCAGAAGTGACCTATCTAGGCCATGTAATCTCTGGTAAGGGTATTGTTGTCAATCCCGAGCGAATTCAAGCTATCCTTGATTGGACTCCACCTGAGACGGTTAAGCAAGTTCGGAGCTTCCTTGGCTTAGCGAGCTATTGCCGCCGCTTCGTCGAGAATTTCTCCAAGGTTGCTAAACCTCTAACTGAACTCCTCAAGAAATATAAAAGGTTCGAGTGGACTCCACAGTGCGAGTTCAGCTTTCAGGAACTGAAAAGACGCCTGACATCAGCTCCCGTACTAGTACCACCAGACTTCTCCAAGGACTTTATTATCTATTGCGACGCCTCGCGACAAGTACTAGGTTGCATACTCATGCAAGGTCGTCAGGTAATTGCCTATGCTTCACGGCAATTACACCCACATGAGGAAAATTATCCCACACATGATCTAGAGCTTGCAGCTGTAGTCCATGCACTTAAAACCTGGCGACATTACCTCCTCGGTAATCATTGCAAAATCTTCACCGATCACCAAAGCTTGAAATATATCTTCACCCAACCAGATTTGAATCTCAGGCAAAGACGTTGGGTTGAGTTGATCTCATATTACGACTTAGGAATAACTTACACCCCGGGCAAAGCCAATGTCATGGCTGATGCGCTAAGCCGTAAGTCCTATTGTAACAACCTGATGTTACAGCAAAGTCAACCACTTCTCCATGAGGAACTTCGTAAGCTAAATCTTCACATTGTTCCTCGAGGATTCCTATCCACCCTGGTGGCGAAACCTACCCTTACGGATCAGATCATCAAGGCACAGAAGGTAGATCCGAGAATCTCCCGTATTAAGAGAAACATTAAGAAAGGAGTTGCGAATTGTTTCTCCATTGATGATCAAGGTGTCGTATACTTTGGGAATCGCCTAGTGGTTCCAAAGGCACGAAACCTGAGGCGGCTGATCCTTAAGGAAGCTCATGAATCCCCTCTCACCATTCATCCCGGTAGTACTAAAATGTATCAAGACCTACGCCAGAGGTTTTGGTGGACTAGGATGAAGAGAGAAATCGCTCAATACATTGCTAATTGCGACGTTTGTCGTCGTGTTAAAGCAGAGCATCAACGGCCTGCTGGTACCCTTCAACCTTTGGCTATTCCCAAGTGGAAATGGGATAAAATCAGTATGGATTTCATCACTAGGTTTCCCAGGACCAAGAGAGGGAATAATGCCATCTTCGTCATGATCGACCGTCTTTCCAAAGTAGCCCATGTCCTACTTGTTCGTGAGAGTATCACCGCTAGCCAGCTAGCTGATTTATACATATCCCGAATAGTGTCTCTTCATGGTGTTCCATTGGAAATTAACTCAGACCGTGGAAGTCTCTTCACCTCTCGATTTTGGGAAAGTTTCCAAAATGCTATGGGAACTCGTCTCTCCTTTAGCACCGCCTTCCATCCTCAATCAAGTGGTCAAGTAGAACGAGTCAATCAATTTCTGGAAGATATGCTCCGAGCTTCTGTCATCTCGTTCGGAATGAGTTGGGAGAAATGCCTTCCATTCGCGGAGTTTGCTTATAACAATAGTTATCAAGCCAGCTTAGGCAAGGCTCCTTTCGAAGTTCTCTATGGACGAAAATGTCGAACGCCTCTTAACTGGTCAGAAACCGGGGAAAGACAACTCTTTGGCCCGGATATGATTCAGGAAGCAGAAGAGCAGGTTCGCGTTATTCGTGAGAAATTGAAAACAGCCCAATCTCGTCAAAAGAGTCAATATGATTGTAAACATAAGCCTATGACTTATGAAGTCGACGAGAAGGCTTACCTTCGGGTTACTCCGTTAAAGGTAACCCATCGTTTCGGTATCAAAGGCAAATTGGCTCCTCGTTACATTGGACCCTTTCGCATTCTTGCCAAACGAGGAGAAGTTGCCTACCAATTGGAACTACCTCCGCATCTTTCCAGAGTTCATGATGTCTTCCACGTTTCTCAACTGAGGCGTTGCTTCGCGGATCCCATCCGTGGAGTGGACCATGAAACGCTTGATCTACAAGATAATCTCTCATATCAGGAATATCCCGTTCGTATCCTTGATCAAGCCGAGCGTACCACTCGACGACATAATATCAAGTTTCTCAAGGTTCAATGGTCACACCATTCCGAGAAAGAAGCCACTTGGGAAAGGGAGGATCGTCTTCGACTCGAGTACCCCACCTTCTTTCCAGAGGATCCTAAATCTCGGGACAAGATTCTTTTGAGTGGGGGTGAGTTGTCACATCCTAGCTAGTTCAAGCATTAGAGTGTGCATCATGTTTAAATTTCTCTTAAATTTGAAATGGGGAAGGCAGAAACCCCCAACACCCCCCTGGAAACAACTAGGGTTTACTAAAATTATTTTCAATGAACCTGAAATGCCCTTCTAAAAAGTTCACCCTCTTTGTCTTGGGTTAAAACCTCTGGCAAAATTGGTGCACATTTTTCTAGGTCAACAGAAGGTCATTGAATTAAATCATAAGTATTTGAATTTGGGCATTTAAATGCTATAAAATAATTTAAATTCCCAAATAATTCTGGAAATAAATGTTTGCTGTTGGAAATAATCTAAACAGAGCCCACAATTATTTTCAGGATTTTTGGAAACGTTTTAGTATTTTAATGAAAGCCCAACAGTTGCAGTTAAATAGAAAAACATAAACAAATTAGAAAAAAAAGAGAGAGGGAAGCTACCTGGGCCTTACCTGTGCTGGCCCAGCCCACCTGGCTCGGCCCTGCCAGTCATCGTCCTCCTCGCGCCAGAAGGACGCGGAGCGCGTGGCCGGCGCCCGCGGCCACACGCCGGCCACCTCCTGCTTCTGCCGACGTCCTGGAGACGTCCAGGGATGCCACGCGACCCCCACGTCCCCCTCTCATCCTCACTCACTCTCCCCCTCGTCTCCCTCACTCTCTCCCACGATGCCCGAGCGCGTTCCTCGCTGCCGTTCGCCGTAGACGACGCCAGAGCCACCCCTTCGCCCCTCCGACAAGCCAAATTGCTCCGCCATGACGCCCTCGCCCTCCCCACCGAGCCACGCTTCGCCGGAGGCCCTGCATCGCCGCTATCGCGCCGTCTTCAACCTCGGTACCCGCCAGACGCCGCTCATCGATTCGCCTCGCTCCGGTCGCCCCCGAGCCCACTGAGCTGCTCATCGACCTCCCTGTGAGCTCCGCCGCCTTCCCCCTCTTCTTTTCCATGCATTTGCACCCTCTAGGCCATAGTTCCACCATGGCCGAAACTCGTCTCCGCTCGAGCTTGTCGCCAGCGTCGCTCCGGCGACCATTTGGTCATCCCGTGCTATGCAACGTGCTTGCCGCATCGCGTAGTGCCTCGCTAGCGCCTCAGTTTCCGTGTTTGCACGCCGCAGTCCAAACCCCGCACATGGCCGAACTCCGGCCACCGCCTTGGAGCTCGCCGTCGTTGTCTCCGGCCACCATAGGCCCGGCCTCCACCACCACTAGATGCGCGACTGCAAGAGCTCTCCAACGAGGCCAAGAATGGCCTCGCCCGTGCCCTGTGGGCGTTTTTCGAGCCGCACCACTGTCTCGGGCCTCGTGACTCACTGCCGGCGGGATTAGCCGCGCTGACCAGGGGTTTGACCCCAGTTTGACTCCCCTGAGTCAATGACAAGTGGGGCCCCTCTGTTAACTAAATCAGATTAGTTTTAACTAAAGATAATTAGCTTAATTAACTACTGACACGCGGGACCCACCAGTCAGGTTTGACCTGGACGTCCCCGTTGACCACTGACGTCACTCTGACGTAATGCTGATGCAGTAATTAAATTACTGGATTTATTCTTATACAGGAAATTCCATAAAATAGTCAAAACTTCTAAAAATCATAGAAAATCAACCATAGCTCCAAATGCAAAGATTTATATATGAAAAATGATCAGAAAAATTTAATCTATCCATCTGTAATGGTTTCATGCATGACAAAACAAGTTTACCTTGCTGTTTAAGCAGATTAAGGAAATGCAATATTAAGTGTTGGGTTTCGTAGTAATTTCAAAAAAATTCCTACGCACACGCAAGATCATGTGATGCATAGCAACGAGAGGGGAGAGTGTTGTCTACGTACCCACGCAGACCGACTGCGGAAGCGTTGACACAACATAGAGGAAGTAGTCGTACGTCTTCATGATCCAACCGATCAAGCACCGAAACTACGGCACCTCCGAGTTCGAGCACACGTTCAGCTCGATGACGATCCCCGGACTCCGATCCAGCAAAGTGTCGGGGAAGAGTTCCGTCAGCACGACGGCGTGGTGACGATCTTAATGTACTACAGCAGCAGGGCTTCGCCTAAACTCCGCTACAGTATTATCGAGGACTATGGTGGCTGGGGGCACCGCACACGGCTAAGGAATAGATCACGTGGATCAACTTGTGTGTTTCTGGGGTGCCTCTGCCTCAGTATATAAAGGACTAGAGGGGGGAGGCTGGCCGGCCAAGGGTGGCGCGCCAGGAGAGTCCTACTCCCTCTGGGAGTAGGATTCCCCCCCAATCCTAGTTGGAATAGGACTCCTTGAGGGGGGAAAGAGAGAGAGGGGGGCCAGCCACCTCTCCTAGTCCTAATAGGACTAGGGGAGGGGGGAGGCGCGCGGCCACCTTGGGCTGCTCCTTTCTCCTTTCCACTAAAGCCCACTAAGGCCCATATAGCTCCCGGGGGGTTCCGGTAACCTCCCGGTACTCCGGTAAAATCCCGATTTCACCCGGAACACTTCCGATATCCAAACATAGGCTTCCAATATATCAATCTTTATGTCTCGACCATTTCGAGACTCCTCGTCATGTCCGTGATCACATCCGGGACTCCGAACAACCTTCGGTATATCAAAATGCATAAACTCATAATATAACTGTCATCATAACCTTAAGCGTGCGGACCCTACGGGTTCGAGAACAATGTAGACATGACCGAGACACGTCTCCGGTCAATAACCAATAGCGGGACCTGGATGCCCATATTGGCTCCTACATATTCTACGAAGATCTTTATCGGTCAGACCGCATAACAACATACGTTGTTCCCTTTGTCATCGGTATGTTACTTGCCCGAGATTCGATCGTCGGTATCCAATACCTAGTTCAATCTCGTTACTGGCAAGTCTCTTTACTCGTTCTGTAATACATCATCCCGCAACTAACTCATTAGTTGCAATGCTTGCAAGGCTTATGTGATGTGCATTACCGAGAGGGCCCAGAGATACCTCTCCGACAATCGGAGTGACAAAACCTAATCTCGAAATACGCCAACCCAACATGTACCTTTGGAGACACCTGTAGTACTCCTTTATAATCACCCAGTTACGTTGTGACGTTTGGTAGTACCCAAAGTGTTCCTCCGGTAAACGGGAGTTGCATAATCTCATAGTTATAGGAACATGTATAAGTCATGAAGAAAGCAATAGCAACATACTAAACGATCGGGTGCTAAGCTAATGGAATGGGTCATGTCAATCAGATCATTCTCTTAATGATGTGATCCCGTTAATCAAATAACAACTCATTGTTCATGGTTAGGAAACATAACCATCTTTGATTAACGAGCTAGTCAAGTAGAGGCATACTAGTGACACTTTGTTTGTCTATGTATTCACACATGTATTATGTTTCCGGTTGATACAATTCTAGCATGAATAATAAACCTTTATCATGATTATAAGGAAATAAATAATAACTTTATTATTGCCTCTAGGGCATATTTCCTTCCGTCTCCCACTTGCACTAGAGTCAATAATCTAGATTACACCGTAATGATTCTAACACCCATGGAGCCTTGGTGCTGATCATGTTTTGCTCGTGGAAGAGGCTTAGTCAACGGGTCTGCAACATTCAGATCCGTATGTATCTTGCAAATCTCTATGTCTCTCACCTGGACTAGATCCCGGATGGAATTGAAGCGTCCCTTGATGTGCTTGGTTCTCTTGTGAAATCTGGATTCCTTTGCCAAGGCAATTGCACCAGTATTGTCACAAAAGATTTTCATTGGACCCGATGCACTAGGTATGACACCTAGATCGGATATGAACTCCTTCATCCAGACTCCTTCGTTCGCTGCTTCCGAAGCAGCTATGTACTCCGCTTCACATGTAGATCCCGCTACGATGCTTTGTTTAGAACTGCGCCAACTGACAGCTCCACCGTTTAATGTAAACACGTATCCGGTTTGCGATTTAGAATCGTCCGGATCAGTGTCAAAGCTTGCATCAACGTAACCTTTTATGATGAGCTCTTTGTCACCTCCATATATGAGAAACATATCCTTAGTCCTTTTCAGGTATTTCAGGATGTTCTTGACCGCTGTCCAGTGATCCACTCCTGGATTACTTTGGTACCTCCCTGCTAGACTTATAGCAAGGCACACATCGGGTCTGGTACACAGCATTGCATACATGATAGATCCTATGGCTGATGCATAGGGAACATCTTTCATATTGTCTCTATCTTCTGCAGTGGTCGGGCATTGAGTCTTACTCAACTTCACACCTTGTAACACAGGCAAGAATCCTTTCTTTGCTTGATCCATTTTGAACTTCTTCAAAATCTTGTCAAGGTATGTGCTTTGTGAAAGTCCAATTAAGCGTCTTGATCTATCTCTATATATCTTTATGCCTAATATGTAAGCAGCTTCACCGAGGTCTTTCATTGAAAAACTCTTATTCAAGTATCCCTTTATGCTATCTAGAAATTCTATATCATTTCCAATTAGTAATATGTCATCCACATATAATATCAGAAATGCTACAGAGCTCCCACTCACTTTCTTGTAAATACAGGCTTCTCCGAAAGTCTGTATAAAACCAAATGCTTTGATCACACTATCAAATCGTTTATTCCAACTCCGAGAGGCTTGCACCAGTCCATAAATGGATCGCTGGAGCTTGCACACTTTGTTAGCTCCCTTTGGATCGACAAAACCTTCTGGTTGCATCATATACAACTCTTCTTCTAGAAATCCATTCAGGAATGCAGTTTTGACAACCATTTGCCAAATTTCATAATCATAAAATGCGGCAATTGCTAACATGATTCGGACAGACTTAAGCATCGCTACGGGTGAGAAGGTCTCATCGTAGTCAACCCCTTGAACTTGTCGAAAACCTTTTGCGACAAGTCGAGCTTTGTAGACAGTAACATTACCGTCAGCGTCAGTCTTCTTCTTGAAGATCCATTTATTCTCAATTGCTTGCCGATCATCGGGCAAGTCAACCAAAGTCCATACTTTGTTCTCATACATGGATCCCATCTCAGATTTCATGGCTTCAAGCCATTTTGCGGAATCTGGGCTCACCATCGCTTCTTCATAGTTCGTAGGTTCATCATGATCTAGTAGCATGACTTCCAGAACAGGATTACCGTACCACTCTGGCGCGGATCTCACTCTAGTTGATCTACGAGGTTTAGTAGTATCTTGATCTGAAGTTTCGTGATCATTATCATTAGCTTCCTCACTAACTGGTGTAGGTGTCACTGAAACAGTTTTCTGTGATGTACTACTTTCCAGTAAGGGAGCAGGTACAGTTACCTCGTCAAGTTCTACTTTCCTCCCACTCACTTCTTTCGAGAGAAACTCCTTCTCTAGAAAGTTTCCGAATTTAGCAACAAAAGTCTTGCCTTCGGATCTGTGATAGAAGGTGTATCCAATAGTTTCCTTTGGATATCCTATGAAGACACATTTCTCCGATTTGGGTTCGAGCTTATTAGGTTCAAGCTTTTTCACATAAGCATCGCAGCCCCAAACTTTTAGAAACGACAACTTTGGTTTCTTGCCAGACCACAGTTCATAAGGCGTCATCTCAACGGATTTTGATGGTGCCCTATTTAACGTGAATGCGGCCGTCTCTAGAGCGTATCCCCAAAACGATAGCGGTAAATCAGTAAGAGACATCATAGATCGCACCATATCTAGTAAAGTACGATTACGACGTTCGGACACACCATTACGCTGTGGTGTTCTGGGTGGCATGAGTTGCGAAACTATTCCACAATTTTTCAAATGTACACCAAACTCGTAACTCAAATATTCTCCTCCACGATCAGATCGTAGAAACTTTATTTTCTTGTTACGATGATTTTCAACTTCACTCTGAAATTCCTTGAACTTTTCAAATGTTTCAGACTTATGTTTCATTAAGTAGATATACCCATATCTGCTTAAGTCATCTGTGAAGGTGAGAAAATAACGATATCCGCCACGAGCCTCAATATTCATCGGACCACATACATCTGTATGTATGATTTCCAACAAATCTGTTGCTCTCTCCATAGTACCGGAGAACGGTGTCTTGGTCATCTTGCCCATGAGGCACGGTTCGCAAGTACCAAGTGATTCATAATCAAGTGGTTCCAAAAGTCCGTCAGAATGGAGTTTCTTCATGCGCTTTACACCGATATGACCTAAACGGCAGTGCCACAAATAAGTTGCACTCTCATTATCAACTCTGCATCTTTTGGCTTCAACATTATGAATATGTGTGTTACTACTATCGAGATTCAACAAGAATAGACCACTCTTCAAGGGTGCATGACCATAAAAGATATTACTCATATAAATAGAACAACCATTATTCTCTAATTTAAATGAATAATCGTCTCGCATCAAACAAGATCCAGATATAATGTTCATGCTTAACGCTGGCACCAAATAACAATTATTTAGGTCTAGTACTAATCCCAAAGGTAGATGTAGAGGTAGCGTGCCGACTGCGATCACATCGACTTTGGAACTGTTTCCCACGCGCATCACCACCTCGTCCTTAACCAATCTTCGCTTGATCCGTAGTCCCTGTTTCGAGTTGCAAATATTAGCAACAGAACCAGTATCAAATACCCAGGTGCTACTGCGAGCATTAGTAAGGTACACATCAATAACATGTATATCACATATACCTTTGTTCACCTTGCCATCCTTCTTATCCGCCAAATACTTGGGGCAGTTCCGCTTCCGGTGACCAGTCTGCTTGCAATAGAAGCACTCAGTTTCAGGCTTAGGTCCAGGTTTGGGTTTCTTCTCTTGAGTAGCAACTTGCTTGCCGTTCTTTTTGAAGTTCCCCTTCTTCCCTTTGCCCTTTTTCTTGAAACTAGTGGTCTTGTTGACCATCAACACTTGATGCTCCTTCTTGATTTCTACCTCTGCAGCTTTCAGCATCGCGAAGAGCTCGGGAATAGTCTTGTTCATCCCTTGCATATTATAGTTCATCACGAAGCTCTTGTAGCTTGGTGGCAGTGATTGAAGAATTCTGTCAATGACGCAATCATCTGGAAGATTAACTCCCAATTGAATCAAGTGATTATTATACCCAGACATTTTGAGTATATGCTCACTGACAGAACTGTTCTCCTCCATCTTGCAGCTATAGAACTTATTGGAGACTTCATATCTCTCAATCCGGGCATTTGCTTGAAATATTAACTTCAACTCCTGGAACATCTCATATGCTCCATGACGTTCAAAACGTCGTTGAAGTCCCGATTCTAAGCCGTAAAGCATGGCACACTGAACTATCGAGTAGTCATCAGCTTTGCTCTGCCAGACGTTCATAACATCCGGCGTTGCTCCTGCAGCAGGCCTGGCACCCAACGGTGCTTCCAGGACGTAATTCTTCTGTGCAGCAATGAGGATAATCCTCAAGTTATGAACCCAGTCCGTGTAATTGCTACCATCATCTTTCAACTTTGCTTTCACAAGGAACGCATTAAAATTCAACGGAACAACAGCACGAGCCATCTATCTACAATTAAACATAAACAAGCAAGATACTAATCAGGTACTAAGTTTCATGATAAATTTAAGTTCAGTTAATAAAATTAATTAAAGAACTCCCACTTAGATAGACATCCCTCTAATCCTCTAAGTGATTACGTGATCCAAATCAACTAAACCATAACCGATCATCACGTGAGATGGAGTAGTTTTCAATGGTGAACATCGTTATGTTGATCATATCTACTATATGATTCACGCTCGACCTTTCGGTCTCCGTGTTCCGAGGCCATATCTGTATATGCTTGGCTCGTCAAGTATAACCTGAGTATTCCACGTGTGCAACTGTTTTGCACCCGTTGTATTTGAACGTAGAACCTATCACACCCGATCATCACGTGGTGTTTCAGCACGAAGACCTTTCGCAACGATGCATACTCAGGGAGAACACTTCTTGATAATTTAGTGAGAGATCATCTTATAATGCTACCGTCAATCAAAGCAAGATAAGATGCATAAAAGGATAAGCATCACATGCAATCAATATAAGTGATATGATATGGCCATCATCATCTTGTGCTTGTGATCTCCATCTCCGAAGCACCGTCGTGATCACCATCGTCACCGGCGTGACACCTTGATCTCCATCATAGCATCGTTGTCGTCTCGCCAAGCTTGTGCTTCTACGACCACGCTACCGCTTAGTGATAAAAGTAAAGCATTACATCGCGACTGCATTGCATACAATAAAACGACAACCATAAGGCTCCTGCCAGTTGCCGATAACTCGGTTACAAAAAATGATCATCTCATACAATAAAATTCAGCATCATGTCTTGACCATATCACATCACAACATGCCCTGCAAAAACAAGTTAGACGTCCTCTACTTTGTTGTTGCAAGTTTTACGTGGCTGCTACGGGCTTAAGCAAGAACCAATCTCACCTACGCATCAAAACCACAACAATAGTTTGTCAAATAGACTCCGTTTTAACCTTCGCAAGGACCGGGCGTAGCCACACTTGGTTCAACTAAAGTTGGAGAGACAGTCGCCCGCAAGCCACCTATGTGCAAAGCACGTCGGGGGAACCGGTCTCGCGTAAGCGTACGCGTAATGTTGGTCCGGGTCGTCTCGTCCAACAATGCCGCTGAACCAAAGTATGACATGCTGGTAGGCAGTATGACTTATATCGCCCACAACTCACTTGTGTTCTACTCGTGCATATAACATCAACATAAATAACCTAGGCTCGGATGCCACTGTTGGGTTTCGTAGTAATTTCAAAAAAATTCCTACGCACACGCAAGATCATGTGATGCATAGCAACGAGAGGGGAGAGTGTTGTCTAAGTACCCACGCAGACCGACTGCGGAAGCGTTGACACAACATAGAGGAAGTAGTCGTACGTCTTCACGATCCAACCGATCAAGCACCGAAACTACGGCACCTCCGAGTTCGAGCACACGTTCAGCTCGATGACGATCCCCGGACTCCGATCCAGCAAAGTGTCGGGGAAGAGTTCCATCAGCATGACGGCGTGGTGACGATCTTGATGTACTACAGCAGCAGGGCTTCGCCTAAACTCCGCTACAGTATTATTGAGGACTATGGTGGCTGGGGGCACGGCACACGGTTAAGGAATAGATCACGTGGATCAACTTGTGTGTTTCTGGGGTGCCTCTGCCTCAGTATATAAAGGACTAGAGGGGGGAGGCTGGCCGGCCAAGGGTGGCGCGCCAGGAGAGTCCTACTCCCTCTGGGAGTAGGATTCCCCCCAATCCTAGTTGGAATAGGACTCCTTGAGGGGGGAAAGAGAGAGAGGGGGGGCGGCCACCTCTCCTAGTCCTAATAGGACTAGGGGAGGGGGGAGGCGCGCGGCCACCTTGGGCTGCTCCTTTCTCCTTTCCACTAAAGCCCACTAAGGCCCATATAGCTCCCGGGGGGTTCCGGTAACCTCCCGGTACTCCGGTAAAATCCCAATTTCACCCGGAACACTTCCGATATCCAAACATAGGCTTCCAATATATCAATCTTTATGTCTCGACCATTTCGAGACTCCTCGTCATGTCCGTGATCACATCCAGGACTCCGAACAACCTTCGGTATATCAAAATGCATAAACTCATAATATAACTGTCATCGTAACCTTAAGCGTGCGGACCCTGCGGGTTCGAGAACAATGTAGACATGACCGAGACACGTCTCCGGTCAATAACCAATAGCGGTACCTGGATGCCCATATTGGCTCCTACATATTCTACGAAGATCTTTATCGGTCAGACCGCATAACAACATACGTTGTTCCCTTTGTCATCGGTATGTTACTTGCCCGAGATTCGATCGTCGGTATCCAATACCTAGTTCAATCTTGTTACTGGCAAGTCTCTTTACTCGTTCTGTAATACATCATCCCGCGACTAACTCATTAGTTGCAATGCTTGCAATGCTTATGTGATGTGCATTACCGAGAGGGCCCAGAGATACCTCTCCGACAATCGGAGTGACAAAACCTAATCTCGAAATACGCCAACCCAACATGTACCTTTGGAGACACCTGTAGTACTCCTTTATAATCACCCAGTTACGTTGTGACGTTTGGTAGTACCCAAAGTGTTCCTCCGGTAAACGGGAGTTGCATAATCTCATAGTTATAGGAACATGTATAAGTCATGAAGAAAGCAATAGCAACATACTAAACGATCGGGTGCTAAGCTAATGGAATGGGTCATGTCAATCAGATCATTCTCTTAATGATGTGATCCCGTTAATCAAATAACAACTCATTGTTCATGGTTAGGAAACATAACCATCTTTGATTAACGAGCTAGTCAAGTAGAGGCATACTAGTGACACTTTGTTTGTCTATGTATTCACACATGTATTATGTTTCCGGTTAATACAATTCTAGCATGAATAATAAACCTTTATCATGATTATAAGGAAATAAATAATAACTTTATTATTGCCTCTAGGGCATATTCCCTTCATTAAGGCCATGTTTAATGAGCTAATATTTGAATCTTTGATTCAAATGAGTTCATTCCTTTTTGTTATAGCTTGCATTAGGCCAAGACACATTCATATTGCCATGTCATAGCATGCATCATATTGTTGCATATCGTCATGTGTTGATTGTGTTCCGATGTGTTCTTCGTGGTAGGTTCTGCCTCCGAGGATATTCACGAGTATCCAACTGAAGGGCAGTATCCCACTACCACTCCATCAGGCAAGCAACCCATTGATCATTCCGATACAAACCCATGTTCTCGCTTCTGCTCTTGTTTACTGCATTAAGACAACGCGTTTCAGTCTGCTGTGTGCTACGATAGTTGAACCCTTATCCTCTGCATGACCTGTCATTGCCACAGTAACTAGATGAAACCCACTAGCATGTGTAGGAGTTGATTGAGCCATGTATGTGATTCCTACCTTGCTATGCCTGCTATGCTTAGAGTTGTGTCAGGTCTAGTTCATCTGGGTGATGGGCTAGAGTGAAATGCTTATGTCGGTAATGTGAGGGATGTGTTGAACATGTTTTGGTAAAGGTATCGATGAGAGGCCATGTAGGAGTACATGGTGGGTTGTTTCATTGAGGCCGTCCCTAAGAACTGAGATCTGTATGTGTGATTTAAGATGCAGTTACTACCGTACATTGGGCCCGAAACCAATGGACCCTCTCGGCTTCTTAATCACCTTAGTACTCTGTCCAGGAGTTGCAAATAGTTTCTGGTGTTTGTAGGTTATGTGTTGGCGGCCGTGCATAGCGCTGACCCTAGGGGTGGGCTATGTTGCGGTAGATACACCATGGCTGGGTATGCCGGGCGCCCGTTTGGCGTCTCGGGACCCTGTTCACATCGTTCGGGGCCGTATGTGGAAACCTCGGCCGGACTCCCTGCGGATGGAACCTGGATAGGCGATAAACCTGGACTAGAGACTTAAGTGTTTAGGTAGGCCGTGGCCGACACCCTCGCTGGGCTTCCGCTTGAAGGTTGCCGAGTACATGTCGTGTAAGCGGCGGTAAGTGGTGAAAGCGTGTATGACAAAGGACACCCCTGCAGGGTATAAAACTATTCGAATAGCCGCGTCCGCGGTAAAGGACTACTTGGTTGCCTATACAGTTCATAGACAAGTGAATGGATACTGCTAAAAGACTCAAGATAAGTGTGAGTACCGAGGATGGCCCGCTCGTAGGATGACGAGGGAGGATCCCCGGTGGAGTATTGTGTTGGTGAGTAGTGGACTCGTGTGCGAAAACTATTTTACTGGTGGAGTTCCGTAGGATAGCTTAGCCAAGAGTCAAAGTTGGCTTGTTGCATTAACCCCACCACCTTCTTGAGAATAAGCATGTATAGTAGGATCTGATGTAAGACTTGCTGAGTACCTTTGTACTCATGTTTGCTTAATTATTGTTTTCAGACGACGCCGCCCCCTCCGATGGGTTCTACGTAGACCTTGACGTCGACAAGTGACTAGCCACCCAGGTGGTGATCCTGGCCATGGAGGGCCCTATGTAGATAGACAGGCTTCGAGAAGCCTTCTTTCTTTCTAGAGTCTGTACTCAGACTAGTTGCTTCCGCATGTGCTTGTATGTTTGTATGACTTGAGTGTCGGGTCATGTGACCCCTATCTGTATGAACATGTTATGTATGGCTCCCTGGAGCCTTTAAATAAAGTACTTGAGTTGTAGAGTTTTGTTGTGATGCCATGTTGTATGTACTCATATCGGGCATATTGTGTGTATGATTGAAATGCTTGGTATGAGTGGGATCCGACAATCTAGTTGTTTATCCTTGGCAGCCTTTCTTATGGGGAAATGTAGTCTAGTGTTCCTCGACCATAGTAGTCCGCTACAGCCTGGTTCACCGGAGTCCTGCTAGCCCAGCACTACTGTTTAGGACACTTGACTGGCCGGCATGTGTTTCACTTCGTTCCTATGTCTGTCCCTTTGGGGAAATGTCACGCGGTGACTTCCGGGGTCCTGTTAGCCCAGTGCTACAGCCCGGAATCACTCGCTGATGACCGACATGCTCGATGTGATACATGTATGCCTGTCTCCATAGGTCTGTGCCGCTTTGGGTTCACGACTAGCCATGTCGGCCCGGGTTCTCTGTCATATGGATGCTAGCGACACTATCATATACGTGAGCCAAAAGGCGCAAACGGTCCCGGGCCATGGTAAGGCGACACCCGTGGGATACCGTGCGTGAGGCCGCAAAGTGATATGAGGTGTTACCAGCTAGATCGATGTGACTTGGAATCGGGGTCCTGACATATACATAAACGGCCGCACGGGAGGCACCATAGTACTTTCGGGCAAAAGTATAAATACAGCCTTGATAATTCAATAAAACATTGTTTTTACTATGGGAATACATGTCACTTGAACATAACATTCTTCGAGCACTGAGCCTCTATCGAACGAGCGCCTTCAAGAACTTCTTCAAAGTAGTGCTCGGCAGCCACTCAGCCTACAGCCGAACCCTGTGTCGCAACAATGGTGGCATCCATCTCCGCCCAGTATGTCTTGACACGGGCAAAGGCCATCCGTGCACCTTCTATGCACGCCGATCTCTTTACAGCATCGGTGTGTGGCACAACACCAAGGAATTGTTGCACTAAGCTAAAGTAGCTATTCGGCCTTGGCCCTCCCGACCACAGGTGATCCACAACGGACCTCATGGCAAGTCCGGACAACCTATGGAGCTCGGCCCACTCGGCCAATCGCTCATTCAATAGCAGCGGACGGTCTGGAGCATGAAACTGTGACCAGAACAACTTTTCCACTTCGGGACCTTTCTGATCCTTGAAGTACTCGGCCGCATCAGGAGCACTTGCAGCCAAATCCATGTACGCGTCCACAGAACTCCATAGCCGGTCCAGAGGAGCATACTTTGGATCTCCGAACTTAGTCCGCAACAAGAAGGGCTTCCCAGACATGATATCTGCAGCTTGATTCAGCTCCTCCTTTGTCGCTCTAATTTTGGAGCGGTCTTCCTTGGCAGCCACCCAGGCCTTCTCCAGGTTCGTCATCTTTGCCCGGTTTTCTTCTTCAAGAAGCTGGTAACGGTCGGCGACATCTCTTAACTCTACAGCCATCTGGCTATTTTTTCCTTGCTCTCGCAATGCGCGGCCTTTTCGGCCCTTAACTCTTTAGCCTCCTTTAAAGCGGCCGCATTGCTACTCCTTGCTTGCTCCTTGGCTCAGGCAAGCTCCGCCCGAAGGGTCTCCACGGTGGCAGCTCCATCTGCAGTCACAACATATTAAAGATACTGGCATCATGCTACTCTTATTATGTGACGATCACCAGAAAAATCACTCACCTTGTGCCTCGTCAAGCCGCTTGTTGACAAGCATGATGTTGGCATCTGCCGCATCCAGTTGCCGCTTTAGCTCGGTAAACCCATCAGTCCGGCTAGCCATCGGAGCTTCAGCCACCTGCACATAAAGGCGGTCTGGTTATTACCTGGGACTATGATCCTCTGTTTGCCGCCGTTTTTGACGACAACCAGAGTCTTAGGGGCTACTATCTGCATAGGGCATACCTAACGTATGCGGTACTGTTAAAAACATACATTATTTCACGTACCTCGAAGCCTTTCAGTAGACTCATAAAGGCTTCATGCAAACCGCTTTCAGCGGATGAAATCCTTTCAATTACCGTACCCATTAGCGTACGATGCACTTCCGAGACGGCCGCTTGCCCCAGAAGATCCTTCAGCATGTCCGACCACACACTGTATGGACCCTTGTTGTCGCTCTCTTTAGGAGCCGGATACTGGGGATTTCGGGTAGCCAAGGGGTTATCCTCTGGCCCTAGTGGATCCGAAGATACCCTTCACGACGACACTTCAAGGTCGGCCGCTTCTTGAGCCGGGGTGTCCGGGGGAGGCGTTTCGATCTCCATCATCTCCGGAAGAAGATCCCCCGAAGATGAACTCTGTCTAGAAGGGCTGCGATCCGAACTACAATTTATAAGCATCGGTTATTGTCTTCGGAAGTAAGGTAGGATGTTTTCACTATTAAGTACTTTTTGATTACTTATAGCTCGGTAGAGGGCTGATCCCCGTGCGGACATTGTGCGGCAAGAATACCCTCCGAGGCAGGACCCTCTGATGAAGATTTCTTCTCCCGTTTGGAAACCTTGGTTTCCGGATCTTCAGAGGTAGTCCTCTTCCTTCCCCGGGGAGAGAGAATGTCATATTCTTCCCTTTGATCGTCCTTCCTCGCGGAGGTGCTCATTCCCCCGGCTGGAATAAGTAGCGAGTGAGGCCCGCTTTTGCCCTCTTTATTCCCCCCATCATCTTCCTTTGAGGACACTGGATAAGGCACCGGCTCGAGCATCTTGTCCATACCGGATTGTCCAAGCCCTCAGGAAGGGGGGCCGAACATCTAATCATCATCGCCTTTGTTATCCAGTCTTGGTCAAAAGGCGGCTCTTTAGAATGATACCATGATAAATAAAAGGACAGCAGGTTCGGCATTGGATTACTTACTTGGGCAGCGGGGCGGTTGCAGCTCAGGCCCATGTCCTCGGTGGTGTCCGGACACTCTATTTGGGGTCCGAAGAATGATTTGTACATCTCTTCGTGCATCATGCCGAGGAAATGTTGAATAGCACGCGGTCCTTCCGGGTCAAATTCCCACATGCGGAGGGGCCGGCGTTTGCAAGGCTGGACTCGACGAACCAGCATAACTTGCATTACCATAACCAGACTGAAATCTCCCTCGAAGAGATCTCGGATACGGCTCTGTAGTATTGGCACGTCCTTGGCTGGACCCCAGCTCAGCCCCCTGCTGATCCATGACATCAGTTGTGGTGGGGGGCCCGAGCGAAAGGTGGGGGAAGCTACCCACTTGGCACTTCGGGGAGCTGTGACGTAAAACCACTCCCGCTGCCACAATCCGGACACCTCTGGAAAGGAACCTTCCGGCCATGGAGCGTCAGCAATTTTGCTTATTAAAGCACCTCCGCACGCTGCATACTACCCCTCGACCATCTTCGGCTTCACATCGAAGGTCTTGAGCCACAGGCCGAAGTGAGGGGTAATGCGGAGGAAGGCCTCACATACGACAATAAATGACGAGATGTGAAGAAGGGAATCCGGGGCCAGATCATGAAAATCCAGCCCGTAATAGAACATAAGACCCCTAACAAAGGGATCCAGAGAGAGGCCTAGTCCTTGGAGGAAGTGGGAGATGAACACAACGCTCTCGTTGGGTTCGGGAGTAGGGACGACCTGCCCTCGGGCGGGCAGCCTATGTGAAATTTCGGCGGTCAGATATCTGGCCTCTCTCAACTTCTTGATGTCTTCCTCTGTGACGGAGGAAGGCATCCACCGACCTTGAAGGTTGGATCCGGACATAGTTGAAGGTCCGAAGCACCTGACCTGAGCTTTGGGTGTTAGAACTCGAGGCGGGGGAAGGATTCGATTGAGCCCGGGAGGGAAAAAAGAAAAAGCCTTGTCCCCTTTATAAAGAGGGTGAATATCAGGCGTCCTCCTCGTGGCCGTTTGAGACTTACCTAAGATCTAGGAGTCATACCAACAGGCATGGTTGGGTTACCCACATTTGTATTGATGAGAATCCCGTGATAAGGGGAACACGATCTCTGCTTTGACAAGACATGTCAAGGAAACCGCCTCGCGTTATGTGCGGAGCTGGTTAAGAAACCGGTTCTAATAATGACCGGGCTGTGGCGTGATGTCATGATGTCAAAACGTGTCAGCAGATTAGATTTGTGGGAATATTATTCTCTCTACGGTGGTATGTGGAACTTATTTTGCAGGGTCAGACACTATCCTTGTATTCAAACTCTTCCATGGTGTATTCGGAGGAGGAACCCGCCTTGCAATACCGAAGACAACACTGCGTGCCGGACTCATCGTCGTTGAAGCCTGGTTCAGGGGCTACTAAGGGAGTCCTGGATTACGGGGTCACCGGACAGCCGGACTATATCCTTTGGTCGGACTATTGGACTATGAAGATACAAGATTGAAGACTTCGTCCCGTGTCCAGATGGGACTCTACTTGGCGTGGAAGGCAAGCTAGGCAATAAGGATATGTATATCTCCTCCTTTGTAACCGACCTTGTGTAACCCTAGCCCCCTCCGGTGTCTATATAAACCGGAGGGTTTTAGTAAGTAGGACAACATACAATCATACCATAGGCTAGCTTCTAGGGTTTAGCCTCTTTGATCTCGTGGTAGATCAACTCTTGTAATACTCATATCATCAAGAACAATCAAGCAGGACGTAGGGTTTTACCTCCATCAAGAGGGCCCGAACCTGGGTAAACATCGTGTCCCCTGCCTCCTGTTACCATCCGCCTTAGACGCATAGTTCGGGAGCCCCTACCCGAGATCCGCCGGTTTTGACACCGACACCTAGTATCCATTATGTTCTGAGATTGATGTTGCTATGACTTTGCTATGCTTAATGCTTATCATTAGGGCCCGAGTGCCATGATTTCAGATCTGAACCTATTATGTTTCCATGAATATATGTGATTTCTTGATCCTATTTTGCAAGTCAATAGTCACCTACTATATTTTATGATCCGGTAACCCCGAAGTGACAATAATCGGAACCACTCCCGGTGATGACTATAGTTCGAGGAGTTCATGTATTCACTAAGTGTTAATGCTTTGTTCCGGTACTCTATTAAAAGGAGGCCTTAATATCCCTTAGTTTCCAATAGGACCCTGCTGCCATGGGAGGGTAGGACAAAAGATGTCATGCAAGTTCTTTTCCATAAGCACGTATGACTATATTCGGAATACATGCCTACATTACATTGATGAACTGGAGCTTGTTCTGTGTCACCCTATGTTATAACTGTTGCATGAGGAATCACATCCAGCATAATTATCCATCACTGATCCATTGCCTACGAGCTTTTCATATATTGATCTTTGCTTAATTACTTTTCTGTTGCCATTGTCACAATCACTACAAAACCAATACTATTACTTTTGCCACCGTTATCGTTACTTCCATATTACTTTGCTACTAAATACTTTGCTGCAGATATTAAGTCTTTAAGATGCGGTTGAATTGACAACTCAACTATTAATACTTGAGAATATTCTTTGGCTCCCCTTGTGTCGAATCAATAAATTTGGGTTGAATACTCTACCCTCAAAAACTGTTGCGATCCCCTATACTTGTGGGTTATCAAGACTATTTTCTGGCGCTGTTGCCGGGGAGCATAGCTCTATTCTTTGAGTCACTTGGGATTTATATCTGTTGATCATTATGAAGAACTTGAAAGATGAAAGAACCAAGATTTTTCCCTCAACTACGAGGGGAGGTAAGGAACTGCCATCTAGCTCTACACTTGATTCGCCTTCTGTTTTGAGTAAACTTGCGACACCTACTCCTACTATTTATTCTGATATGTCACATTTAATTGATGATTCCACTTCTGCTATCCATGATGCTTATGATGAAACTACTTATATGCTTGATAATATTGTGCCATTAGGTTAATTTCTTGATGAACAACTTGCTAGGGTTAGAGAGAATGAAATTATTGAAACTGATAATAGTGATGAAAGTGATGATGAAGATTCTCCCCCTAGGTATGAATTGCCTGTTGTGACTGAGGGTTATGTTATGGATGAAGAAACTGCTAGATACTTTTTAGCTTGCAATGATAGGTATGATCTTAAGAAACTGTTAGCTAAGCTGAAAGAAAAATCTTTGAATGCTAGAATGAAATATGACCCAGCTTTTGCTACTTCACCTATCTATATTTCTGATAAGGATTATGATTTCTCTGTCGATCCTGAGTTGATTACTTTGGTTGAATCTGATCCTTTTTTATGGCTATGAATCTAAAAATTCGTTACTAAAGAGGAGAAAATTCGTTACTACTAAATCCTTAAGTTATTTCCGTTCTCATTAAAGGGTGATGCTAAAACATGGTTTAATTCTCTTGATCCTGGTTGTGTGCGTAGTCCCCAGGATATGATTTATTACTTCTCTGCTAAATATTTCCCCACTCATAAGAAACAAGCTGCCTTAAGGGAAATATATAATTTTGTGCAAATTGAAGAAGAGAGTCTCCCACAAGCTTGGGGGAGGCTTCTCCGATTACTTTGCCTGATCATCCTCTCAAGAAAAATGAAATACTTGATATCATTTATAATGGACTAACCGATGCTTCTAGAGACCACCTGGATAGTTGTGTTGGTTGTGTTTTCAGGGAAATAACTGTTGATCAAGATGAATTGCTATTGAATAATATGTTGAGTAATGAAAATAATTGGACACTTCCTGAACCAACTCCTAAGCCAACTCCGAAGAAAAGGGGTATTCTATTTCTCAGTCGTGAAGATATGCAAGAGGCAAAGAAATCTATGAAAGAAAAGGGTATTAAAGCTGAAGATGTTAAGAATTTGCCACCTATTGAAGAAATACATGGTCTTGATAACCCGACACAGGTAGTAAAGGTAAATTCTCTCTATAGATTTGATAAGGGTGAAATCCCATCTACTAAGTTTGCTAGCCAATGTTTGGATGAGTTTGATAATTTTATGGTTAAACAAGAAGACTTCAATGCTTATGTTGGTATACAATTGAAACGTAATGCTTATATGATTGAACACTTGAGTGATTATATGTCTAGATTTAAAGGTGGACTTAAACTTATTAGTAAACATGCTTCTATGGTTACCACTCAAGTAGAACAAGTACTTAAAGCTCAGAATGATTTGCTCAATGAATTAGATAATAAGAAAAATGAAAATGTTGTTAGAGTTGTGACTAGAGGGGGTAAAATGACTCAGGAACCTTTGTATCCTAAGGGCCACCCAAAGAGAATTGAGCAAGATTCTTAGAGAACTAATGTTGATGCACCTAGTTCTTCTAAGAAGAAGAAAAAGAAAAACAATAGGACTTTGCATGCTTCTAGTGAACCTGTTGTTGACACACCTGAGAATCCCAATGACATTTCTATTTCTGATGCTGAAACACAATCTGGTAATGAACATGAACCTAGTGATAATGTTAATGATGATGTTGATGTGTAGCGACCCGACCTCAAACGGTCAAGTCTCTGTGCTTCAGTGTCATCCCTGGATCGGTGATGCTGACACACACAGTACTCGAGGATTTATAATAGAGTAGCAATCACACACTTATTACATCGAATGTCTCCAAAGAGAACTTATTACAATGAATATGGCTTAAGGCCATCTAGTAAGATAACAGCGGAAGGCTTGGAAGATAAAATGAGTCCATCAACTCCAACGGCATAGCTAAGCTGCACGGCAATGACCTAACGAACCTTACTCCTCGTCTGAAAAGTCTGCAACATAATACGTTGCAGCCCGAAAACGGGTCAGCACATGGAATATGCTGGCAAAATAACACAGTAGAGCAAGAACAGAATAATGCTATCACTACATGCATATTTGGCTGGTGGAAAGCTCTATGGTTACAGTTTTGCGAAAAGCCAATTTTTTCCTACAACAAAGGAATAGATTTTAATTTAAATATCATGGTAGTTGAAACATCATTGAGAAGGTTCCTCCAACTCAATCCCAATTAAAGTAATTATCAACCCAACAATATTAATTTAGAGTGATGAGATACTTAAGATACTCCAAGTACTAGATACTCAAGATTGTCCATAACTGGGGACACGGCTAACCATGATTAGTTTATACACTCTGCAGAGGTTTGCGCACTTTTCCCCACAAGACTCGATCTCCTCTGTTGGTTTTCTCGCACTACAGGGTGTTTGAGAAACGGATGACCGAGACACAGTCTTTCAGAAACATTAACTCTCTACTCTGGGCAGACCATACCAAACCTACAATCCCACTACCTGCTGATCCACCTCTTCAAGAGCTTCACGTAACTTACTCAGCTGTGCTAGAGCCCATAATAGCTTGTGGCTGCACACGGAAGTTTCTAGCATGAATAATCTCAGTTCCCTTTGAGCCTGGGTGGCGGTCCATAGGAAGATCACACGGGTACTCCGGGATTTCCAAAAATACAGGCAACACTGGGTACTCCAGGTGCCTCAATCCACCCAGATGTGTATTTAAGTTGCCACCTTAAGTTGAACCATTAATTGTAAATCTCACATCTGTCATGGATTTCAATCACCCAAACCTTGTCTACGAGCATAGCATAGCAATATAAGCAACGCGTAGAACTAACTCCCAAGGGTTTGAATGTAACAGGGTAATAGGTTCTACCTCATCAACTACTTCCCAACCCACATGTTAATGACATCCTAACCATGCAATATTTGAGGATTGGCAGTAATGCATAAAAACTAGGTGATAAAGGGGTATGATCAAAGTGTTACTTGCCTTGCTGACGATCCGCGTAACCTAGAGACTCCAGATAACACGCTTCGCACTCCGGGAATTCTATCGCAAACAAACAATAACTTACATAAGCAATCAAGCAAAGAAACACAGGTAAATCTCAAATAAGAAGATTTAACCAGAAAGTTCAACTTAAGAACTCCGGTTTGCAAAAAGAATCAAATCAAATGGAGCAACGAAACTCAAACGGCGAAAGAAACAAGATCCGTTTACTAATCTGGACCTAGGTCAATTTTTATAGTAGCAAAAACTTATGCAAGTTGATTAAACGGAAAGAGGGTCTCAAGACGAAGATCTAGGCGCTTGAATTGCCTGATTCCGACTAACGAGCGAAAAGATAAACTAGAACGAAAATCTGATCAGAAATCGCGATCAGAAATAATTGCGGAATAATCCGATAAAAGAAAACTGACGAACAGGCTAACCAACGAGCGTTCGTTATCTGTAACTAACAGCAAAAACCATTCGTTAAAACGAACGTACGGACGAACGTCCGCTAAAAAGAAAAACCGGAAAGAAAACCGGCGAACCGAAAAAAACAAGCTAGGGTTTTCTAATGAAAACCGAGCCGGTTTTCTAAAAAAACAGAACGGCGCTATACCTCCAGCGAGGTCCGGCACGGCGGCGGCTCCGGCGAGCGGCAAGCAGCGCGGGGCGGCGGCGGCGGCTCCGGCGAGGGGCGGCGCGCCAGCGGGCAAAGGGCAGCGGGGCGGCGCGGCAGCGGGCAAAGGGCGGCGGGGCGGCTTGCAACGGCGGGGTCGGCTGCTCGCGGCGGCGGGGTGGGCGGCTCCAAGGGGCGGCGGGGCGCGGCTTTTAAGGGGGAGGCTCGGCTTAGGGGAGGGGGCATGGCGCGGGGAAGCGGAGTCCAAGCCGGACTCTGTTTCGGGCGGCGCGGCGGCCGTCTCCCGCTAGGAGACGATGGCGCGAGGAGGTGGGCCTGGCAGCTGGGCTTCGGCCCAGTAGCCCTGGCGTTTTTTTTAATAATTCCGCCGAAACTAAAAAAATCCTAGAAAATAAAATAAAACTCTAAAAATGCCAAAACAAAATTTTCTCTGTCTAAATAAAATATTTAGAACGAGATGAACATTTTCTTGGCCCTAAAATGCAATTTTGAAAACGTGCAATTTTTCTAATGCAAACAAAATTGCAAATAAAATACAAAATAAAACAAATATGGATTTTTAATATTTTTCCTCCAATATTTCATTTATTTTGGAGAAGTCATATTATCTCCTCTCATATATTTTAACATGAAATATTTTTGGAGAGAAAAATATTTAAAACCAAAATCCTCGTTTCAAAATTTGATAAAAATCAAATTTGAAAACCGGGGGAATCCCCAACTCTCTCCGAGGGTCCTTGAGTTGCTTAGGATTTCGAGGATCGCGAGACAAAATGTAATAAAATATTATATGCAAGAATGATCTATGTATAACATTCCAAATTGAAAATTTGGGATGTTACAAACCTACCCCCCTTAAGATGAATCTCGCCCTTGAGATTCGGGTTGGCTAGAAAATAGGTGTGGGTGGTCTTTGCGGAGATCATCCTCTCATTCCCACGTGGCTTCGTCCTCGGTATGGTGGCTCCACTGAACTTTGCAAAACTTGATGACCTTGCTGCGGGTGACTCGACTAGCAAACTCCAAAATCTTGACTGGCTTCTCCTCATAAGTCAAGTCATTGTCCAATTGAATCGCCTCCAAGGGTACAATATCTATTAGCGGTATGTCGGCCATCTCAGCATGGCACTTCTTCAACTGGGAAACGTGAAACACATCGTGAACTCCTGACAGTCCTTCAGGTAACTCCAACTTGTAGGCAACTTCTCCCATCTGTTCCAAAACACGATATGGTCCCACAAATCTCGGGGCTAACTTTCCCTTGACTCCAAAACGTTTCACTCCTCATAGAGGTGATACTCGCAGGTATGCTTTGTCTCCAAGTTCATAGGTTACCTCCTTGCGTTTCGAATCTGCATAACTCTTCTGTCTGGATTGAGCTATCTTCAGTCTATCCCGGATCAGTTTAACCTTCTCCTCAGACTCTTTAATCAAGTCTGGTCCAAACAACTGTCGGTCTCCGACTTCATCCCACATCAATGGTGTTCTGCACCTTCGTCCATACAGGGCTTCGAACGGTGTCATCTTCAAACTGGCTTGGTAACTATTGTTGTATGAGAACTCTACGTAAGGCAGATTGTCATCCCAACTAGATCCATAATCTAGCGCACAGGCTCTCAACATGTCCTCCGGAATCTGATTGACTCTCTCGGTCTGTCCATCCGTCTGCGGGTGAAATGTTGTACTGAACTCCAATCTCGTTCCCAAAGTCTGGTGCAGCTGATGCTAAAACTTTGAAGTAAAATGTGTTCCTCTATCTGATACGATGGTCCTCGGAACTCCATGCAGACATACGATCCTAGTCATATATATCTTGGCCAACTTTGCACTGGTATAAGTTGTTTTCACTGGGATAAAGTGTGCCACTTTGGTCAAACGGTCAACTACTACCCATATAGAATCATATCCTGATTTGGTCCTGGGCAATCCGGTGATAAAATCCATGCCAAGTTTATCCCACTTCCATTCGGGTATCGGCATAGGCTATAACAATCCTGCTGGCTTTTGATGCTCTGCCTTTACTCTCTGACATACATCACATATGGCCACATACTCGGCGATATCCTTCTTCATCCCTGTCCACCAGAAACGTTCATTTAAATCCAAATACACCTTGGTGTTTCCGGGGTGTATCGAGTATGGTGAGTCATGTGCCTCCTGAAGTATTAACATCCTAATCTCTGTGTTATTGCTACCTCTTGAGCACTGCGTTGGATTTCCCCGAAGAGGAAGGGATGATGCAGCAAACTAGCGTAAGTATTTCCCTTAGTTTTTGAGAACCAAGGTATCAATCCAGTAGGAGGCTAGGCTCGAGTCCCTCGTACCTACACAAAAACAATAGCTCAACGCAACCAACGCGCTTAGGGGTTGTCAATCCCTTCACGGTCACTTACGAAAGTGAGATCCGATAGAGATGATAAATAATATTTTTGGTATTTTTGGTATAGAGATGCAAAGTAAACAAAGTAAAAGCAAAGTAATAATAAAGTGATGGAGATTGATATGATGAGAAAGAGACCCGGGGGCCATAGGTTTCACTAGTGGCTTCTCTCAAGAGCATAAGTATTCTACGGTGGGTGAACAAATTACTGTTGAGCAATTGACAGAATTTAGCATAGTTATGAGAATATCTAGGTATGATCATGTATATAGGCATCATGTCCGAGACAAGTAGACCGAAACGATTCTGCATCTACTACTATTACTCCACTCATCGACCGCTATCCAGCATGCATCTAGAGTATTAAGTTAAAAACAGAGTAACGCCTTAAGCAAGATGACATGATGTAGAGGGATAGTTTCATGCAATATGATAAAAAAACCGATCTTGTTATCCTCGATGGCAACGATACAATACGTGCCTTGCTGCCCCTTCTGTCACTGGGAAAGGACACCGCAAGATCGAACCCAAAGCTAAGCACTTATCCCATGGCAAGAACAACCAATCTAGTAGGCCAAACCAAACTGATAATTCAAAGAGACTTGCAAAACCAATCATACATAAAAGAATTCAGAGAAGATTCAAATATTATTCACAGATAGACTTGATCATAAACCCACAATTTATCGGTCTCAACAAACACACCGCAAAAAGAAGATTACATCGAATAGATCTCCACGAGAGAGGGGGAGAACATTGTATTGAGATCCAAAAAGAGAGAAGAAGCCATCTAGCTACTAGCTATGGACCTGTAGGTCTGAAGTTAACTACTCACACTTCATCGGAGGGGCTTGGATGATGATGTAGAAGCCCTCCGTGATCGATGCACCTCCGGCGGAGCTCCGGAACAGCCCCCAAGATGGGATCTCATGGATACAGAAAGTTGCGGCGGTGGAATTAGGTTTTTGGCTCTGTCCCCGATCGTTTGGGGGTACGTGGATATATATAGGAGGAAGAAGTACGTCGGTGGAGCTTCGAGGGGCCCACGAGGTAGGGGGCGCGCCGTAGGGGGGGCGCCCCTACCCTTGTGACCACCTCGAGGCTTTCTTGACGGAGGGTCCAAGTCTCCTGGATCTTATCTGATGAGAAAATCATGTTTCCGAAGGTTTCATTCCGTTTGGACTCCATTTGATATTCCTTTTCTTCGAAACCCTAAAACAGGCAAAAAACAGCAATTCTGGGCTGGGCCTCCGCTTAATAGGTTAGTCCCAAAAATAATATAAAAATGGATAATAAAGCCCAATAATGTTTAAAACAGTAGATAATATAGCATGGAGCAATCAAAAATTATAGATACGTTGGAGACGTATCAAGCATCCCCAAGCTTAATTCCTACTCGTCCTCGAGTAGGTAAATGATAAAAACAAAATTTTTGATGTGGAGTACTACTTGGCATAATTTCAATGTAAATCTTCTTAATTGTGGTATGAATATTCAGATTCGAAAGATTCAAGACAAAAGTACATATTGATATAAAAATAATAATACTTCAAGCATACTGACAAAGCAATTATGTCTTCTCAAAATATCATGGCCAAAGAAAGTTATCCCTACAAAATCATATAGTCTGGCTATGCTCTATCTTCACCACAAAAATTATTTAAATCATGCACAACCCCGATGACAAGCCAAGCAATTGTTTCATACTTTTGACATTTTCAAAACTTTTTCGATCTTCACACAATACATGAGCGTGAGCCATGGATATAGCACTATAGGTGGAATAGAATGGTGGTTGTGGAGAAGACAAAAAGGGAGAAGATAGTCTCACATCAACTAGGCATATTAACGGGCTATGGAGATGCCCATCAATAGATATCAATGTGAGTGAGTAGGGATTGCCATGCAACGGATGCACTAGAGCTATAAGTATATGAAAGCTCAAAAGAAACTAAGTGGGTGTGCATCCAACTCGCTTGCTCACGAAGACCTAGGGCATTTTGAGGAAGCCCATCATTGGAATATACAAGCCAAGTTCTATAATGAAAAATTCCCACTAGTATATGAAAGTGACATAATGAGAGACTCTCTGTCATGAAGATCATGGTGCTACTTTGAAGCACAAGTGTGGTAAAAGGATAGTAACATTGTCCCTTCTCTCTTTTTCTCTCATTTTTTATTTGGGCCTTTCTCTTTTTTTATGGCCTCTTTTTTAAAAAAAATTCATCTGGAGTCTCATCCCGACTTGTCAACTACATCATCATAGTCTCCATCATCCTTTCCTCACTGGGAGAATGCTCTAATAATGATGATCATCACACTTTTATTTACTTACAACTCATGAATTACAACTCGATTCTTAGAACAAAATATGACTCTATATGAATGCCTCCGGCAGTGTACCGGGATGTGCAATGACTCATGAGTGACATGTATGAAAGAATTATGAACGGTGGCTTTGCCACAAATACGATGTCAACTACATGATCGTGCAAGCAATATGACAATGATGGAGCGTGTCATAATGAACGGAACGGTGGAAAGGTGCATGGCAATATATCTCGGAATGGCTATGGAAATGCCATGATAGGTAGGTATGGTGGCTGTTTTGAGGAAGGTATTTGGTGGGTGTATGATACCAGCGAAAAGTGCGTGGTATTAGAGAGGCTAGCAATGGTGGAAGGAAGGAAAGTGTGTATAATCCATGGACTCAACATTAGTCATAAAGAACTCATATACTTATTGCAAAAATCTAGAAGTTATCAAAGCAAAGTATTACGTGCATGCTCCTAGGGGGATAGATTGGTAGGAAAAGACCATCGCTCGTCCCCGACCGCCACTCATAAGGAAGACAATCAATAAATAAATCATGCTCCGACTTCATCACATAACGGTTCACCATACATGCATGCTACGGGAATCACAAACTTGAACACAAGCATTTATCAAATTCACTACTACTCAACTAGCATGACTCTAATATCACCATCCTCATATCTCAAAACAATTATCAAGTATCAATTTCTTCTTAGTATTCAACACACTCATACGAAAGTTTTATTATTAATCTTGCATACCAAGCATATTAGGATTTTAAGCAAATTACCATGCTATTAAGACTCTCAAAATAATCTAAGTGAAGCATGAGAGATCAATAGTTTCTATAAAACAAATCCACCGCCATGCTCTAAAAGATATAAGTAAAGCACTAGAGCAAAACTGTAAAGCTCAAAAGATATAAGTGAAGTACATAGAGTATTCTATCAAATTCCAAATCATGTATGGCTCTCTCAAAAGGTGTGTACAGAAAGGATGATTGTGGTAAACTAATAAGCAAAGAATCAAATCATAAAAGATGCTCCAAGCAAAACACATATCATGTGGTGAATAAAAATATAGCTCCAAGTAAAGTTACCGATAGAAGTAGACGAAAGAGGGGATGCCTTCCGGGGCATCCCCAAGCTTTGGCTTTTAGGTGTCCTTAGATTATCTTGGGGGTTACATGGGCATCCCCAAGCTTAGGCCCTTGCCACTCTTTGTTCCATAATCCATCAAATCTTTACCCAAAACTTGAAAACTTCACAACACAAAACTTAAAGTAGAAAACTCGTGAGCTCCGTTAGCGAAAGAAAACAAAAGACCACTTCAAGGTACTGTAATGAACTCATTATTTATTTATATGGGTGTTAAACCTACTGTATTCCAACTTCTCTATGGATTATAAACTATTTTACTAGCCATAGATTCATCAAAATAAGCAAACAACACACGAAAAACAGAATCTGTCAAAAACAGAACAGTCTGTAGTAATCTGTAGCTAGCGCAAGATATGGAATCCCAAAAATTCTAAAATAAATTGCTGAACGTGAGGGATTTATCTATTAATAATCTTCAAAAAGAATTAACTAAATATCACTTTTCCAAATAAAAATTACAGCAGTTCTCGTGAGCGCTAAAGTTTCTATTTTTTTACAGCAAGTTCAACAAGACTTTCCCCAAGTCTTCCCAATGGTTCTACTTGGCACAAACACTAATTAAACACAAAAAACACAACCAAAACAGAGGCTAGATAATTTATTTATTACTAAACAGGAGCAAAAATCAAGGAATAAAAATAAAATTGGGTTGCCTCCCAACAAGTGATATCGTTTAACGCCCCTAGCTAGGCATAACAAGCAAGAATAGATCTAGGTATTGCCATCTTTGGTAGGCAATTCTTCAATGAGGCATCTATTTCCCTTAGGAATTTCTTTCTTTCTAGTGATTATCAAACTCTTAGGCACAAGATCGAAAAATTCATTTGTAACAATTGGTTCCTTAATGATTGCAAAAAGATTGGGATGAATACTTATAGATTTAAGATCTGCAGTTTCCTTACTAGATGATTCACCCTTATTTTTAGGAACATACATAAGCTTGGCAATTTTAGTAGGAGGACTTGGAGTATTCTTTACGGAATAAAAAGCGGTTCCCAAGTGTGTAATGATACCCTCAAGTTTATCAATTCTAGTAGAATCTAAGTTTATCTTCTCATTAACTATGGGTTCCTTTTCCTTAATATTTTTCAAAGTCATTCCTACCTTAGATCCATATTGAGTAATTTGATTGTGGATCTTCTTATCTAGATTTTCAATTAATTCAATAGTAGCAACTTTATTTTCAATAATTTCAAGTCTTTGCATAACATGCTCCAAAGTTAACATAGTTCCATTAACCAAAAGAGGTGGTGAGCCAAATAAATCTAACATAGCATTATAAGAATCAAAAGTATGGATACCCAAGAAATTCCCTCCAGTAATGGTATCAAGGATATATCTATACCAAGGATTAACACCTACATAAAAATTGCGGAGAAGAACTGAAGTAGATTGCTTCCTGGTAGATCTATTTTGAGCATTGCAAATTCTATACCAAGCATCTTTTAGATTTTCTCCCTCCCTTTGTTTAAAATTTAGAACTTCATTCTTAGGAGACAATGGAGAAGATATGAGACTAGCCATGATGACAAGCAAACAAACTAACACGCGAGCAAACAAAGAGCAAACGGGCAAAAGAGGCAAATAGAGAGGGGGAGGGAGGAAGAGAGAGGGCGAATAAAACGGCAAGGGTGAAGTGGGGGAGAGGAAAACGAGAGGCAAATGGCAAATAATGTAATGCGGGAGATAGGGATTGTGATGGCTACTTGGTATGTTGACTTTTGCGCAGACTCCCCGGCAACGGCGCCAGAAATGGCTCATTGTCGGGAGTCAAATCTTGACTTGCGCGAACCTCCCCGGCAACGGCGCCAGAAATCCTTCTTGCTACCTCTTGAGCACTGCGTTGGATTTCCCCGAAGAGGAAGGGATGATGCAGCAAAGTAGCGTAAGTTTTTCCCTCAGTTTTTGAGAACCAAGGTATCAATCCAGTAGGAGGCTACGCTCGAGTCCCTCGTACCTACACAAAAACAATAGCTCAATGCAACCAACGCGCTTAGGGGTTGTCAATCCCTTCACGGTCACTTACGAAAGTGAGATCTGATAGAGATGATAAATAATATTTTTGGTATAGAGATGCAAAGTAAATAAAGTAAAAGCAAAGTAAAATCAAAGTAATAATAAAGTGATGGAGATTGATATGATGAGAAAGAGACCTAGGGGCCATATGTTTCACTAGTGGCTTCTCTCAAGAGCATAAGTATTCTAAGGTGGGTGAACAAATTACTGTTGAGCAATTAACAGAATTTAGCATAGTTATGAGAATATCTAGGTATGATCATGTATATAGGCATCATGTCCGAGACAAGTAGACCGAAACGATTCTGCATCTACTACTATTACTCCACTCATCGACCGCTATCCAGCATGCATCTAGAGTATTAAGTTAAAAACAGAGTAACGCCTTAAGCAAGATGACATGATGTAGAGGGATAGTTTCATGCAATATGATAAAAAACCGATCTTGTTATCCTCGATGGCAATGATACAATACGTGCCTTGCTGCCCCTTCTATCACTGGGAAAGGACACCGCAAGATCAAACCCAAAGCTAAGCACTTCTCCCATGGCAAGAACAACCAATCTAGTAGGCCAAACCAAACTAATAATTCGAAGAGACTTGCAAAACCAATCATACACAAAAGAATTCAGAGAAGATTCAAATATTATTCATAGATAGACTTGATCATAAACCCACAATTTATCGGTCTCAACAAACACACCGCAAAAAGAAGATTACATCGAATAGATCTCCACGAGAGAGGGGGAGAACATTGTATTGAGATCCAAAAAGAGAGAAGAAGCCATCTAGCTGCTAGCTATGGACCCGTAAGTCTGAAGTAAACTACTCACACTTCATCGGAGGGCTTGGATGATGATGTAGAAGCCCTCCGTGATCGATGCACCTCCGGCGGAGCTCCGGAACAGGCCCCAAGATGGGATCTCGTGGATACAGAAAGTTGCGGCAGTGGAATTAGGTTTTTGGCTCTGTCCCCGATCGTTTGGGGGTACGTGGACATATATAGGAGGAAGAAGTACATCGGTGGAGCTTTGAGGGGCCCACGAGGCAGGGGCGCGCCCTAGGGGGGCGCCCCTACCCTCATGACCACCTCGAGGCTTTCTTAATAGAGGGTCCAAGTCTCCTAGATCTTATCTGATGAGAAAATCACGTTTCCGAAGGTTTCATTCCGTTTGGACTCCGTTTGATATTCCTTTTCTTCGAAACCCTAAAACAGGCAAAAACAGCAATTCTGGGCTGGGCCTCCGGTTAATAGGTTAGTCCCAAAAATAATATAAAAATGGATAATAAAGCCCAATAATGTTTAAAACAGTAGATAATATAGCATGGAGCAATAAAAAATATAGATACATTGGAGACGTATCAGTTATTGGGCACATAAACACGGTCCTCAAACCACAGGGTGTCGTGCTCATCCTCACGAAAACCTTTGGCCTTTCCTTCGCTCATTTTCTCCTTTATCTCAGCAATCTCTTTGTCATCCTTCTGAGCTTCTCGAATCTTCCCCAACAATCTAGACTGCACCTCCATTGTTGCAACAAAACCTCTAGGAAAAATCTCCGATCGAAGTTCCCGGAGATCCTCTGCTAACTCCTTTGGCAATCCCGTGCTTATTAGGGTATTAGCATAGCTCTTCCGGCTCAAAGCATCTGCTACGACATTGGCCTTTCCTGGATGATAATGAAGCTTCATGTCATAATCCTCTATAAGCTCAACCATCTTCTCTGCCTAAGGTTCAGCTCCTTCTGGGTGAAAATGTACTTCAAACTCTTATGATCCGTGTACACATCACAATGGTTTCCAATAAGGTAATGTTCCAAGTCTTCAATGCATGCACTATGGCTGCTAGCTCCAAATCATGCATGGCATAATTTAACTCATGTGGTTTTAGTTGTCATGAGGCATACGAAACAACTCTTCCGTCCTGCATAAGCACACTTCCAAGTCCTAAGCGAGAGGCGTCGCAATACACTTGAAAATCCTTACATATATCTGGCAGTGTCAGCACTGGGGCTGTAGTCAAACGTTTCTTCAGCTCCTGGAAACTTGCCTCGAAATCTTCCGTCCATTTAAACTTGGTATCCTTCTTCAATAATTCTGTCATGGGCTTTGCAGTCTTTGAAAAATTCTCAATGAATCTACGGTAGTATCCTGCGAGTCCAAGAAAACTGCGGATCTCGCTAACTTAAGTGGGTGCCAACCATTCAGTGACTAACTGAACCTTGGTGGGGTCTACTGCTATACCTTCTCCTGATATAACATGTCCAAGGAATCCGACTTCCTTCAACCAAAACTCGCATTTGCTGAACTTGGCATATAACTGATGTTCCCTGAGTTTCTTGAGAACTAAACGCAAATGCTCCTTCTGTTCCTCTTCATTCTTCGAATATACCATTATATCATCAATGAACTGAAGGAAATATGCCCTAGAGGCAATAATAAAGTTATTATTTATTTCCTTATATCATGATAAATGTTTATTATTCATGCTAGAATTGTATTAACCGGAAACATAATACATGTGTGAATACATAGACAAACAGAGTGTCACTAGTATGCCTCTACTTGACTAGCTCGTTAATCAAAGATGGTTATGTTTCCTAACCATGGACAAAGAGTTGTTATTTGATTAACGGGATCACATCGTTAGATGAATGATCTGATTGACATGACCCATTCCATTAGCTTAGCACCCGATCGTTTAGTATGTTGCTATTGCTTTCTTCATGACTTATACATGTTCCTATGACTATGAGATTATGCAACTCCCGTTTGCCGGAGGAACACTTTGTGTGCTACCAAACGTCACAACGTAACTGAGTGATTATAAAGGTGCTCTACAGGTGTCTCCAAAGGTACATGTTGGGTTGGCGTATTTCGAGATTAGGATTTGTCACTCCGATTGTCGGAGAGGTATCTCTGGGCCCTCTCGGTAATGCACATCACATAAGCCTTGCAAGCATTGCAACTAAATGAGTTAGTTGTGGGATGATGTATTACGGAACGAGTAAAGAGACTTTCCGGTAACGAGATTGAACTAGGTATTGAGATACCGACGATCGAATCTCGGGCAAGTAACATACCGATGACAAAGGGAACAACGTGTGTTGTTATGCGGTCTGACCGATAAAAGATCTTCGTAGAATATGTAGGAGCCAATATGAGCATCCAGGTTCTGCTATTGGTTATTGACCGGAGACATGTCTCGGTCATGTCTACATTGTTCTCGAACCCGTAGGGTCCGCACGCTTAAGGTTTTGATGACAGTTATATTATGAGTTTATGCATTTTGATGTACCAAAGTTTGTTCGGAGTCCCGGATGTGATCACGGACATGACGAGGAGTCTCGAAATGGTCGATACATAAAGATTGATATATTGGAAGCCTATATTTGGATATCGGAAGTGTTCTGGGTGAAATCGGGATTTTACCGGAGTACCGGGAGGTTACCGGAACCCCCCGGGAGGTATATGGGCCTTAGTGGGCTTTAGTGGAAGAGAGGAGAGGTGGCCAGGTCTGGGCCGCGCGCCCCTCCCCCCCCCCTAGTCCGAATAGGACAAGGAGAGGGGGGCGGCGGTAAGGGCAGCAAGGCGATGAACCTACAAACTATGAAGAAGCGATGGTGAGCCCAGATTCCGCAAAATGGCTTGAAGCCATGAAATCTGAGATGGGATCCATGTATGAGAAGAAAGTATGGACTTGATAAGAGAGACTACGGGTCCATAGTTAGTAGCTATATGGCTTCTTCTCTCTTTTTGGATCTCAATACAATGTTCTCCCCCTCTCTTGTCGAGATCTATTCGATGTAATCTTCTTTTTGCGGTGTGTTTGTTGAGACCGATGAATTGTGGGTTTATGATCCAAGTTTATCTATGAACAATATTTGAATCTTCTCTGAATTCTTTTATGTATGATTGGTTATCTTTGCAAGTCTCTTTGAATTATCAGTTTGGTTTGGCCTACTAGATTGATGTTTCTTGCAATGGGAGAAGTGCTTAGCTTTGGGTTCAATCTTGCGGTGTCCTTTCCCGGTGACAGTAAGGGCAGCAAGGCACGTATTGTATTGTTGCCATTGAGGATAACAAGATGGGGTTTTCTTCATATTGCATGAGTCTATCCCTCTACATCATGTCATCTTGCTTAAGGCGTTACTCTATTTTTAACTTAATACTCTAGATGCATGCTGGATAGCAGTCGATGAGTGGAGTAATAGTAGTAGATGCAGGCAGGAGTTGGTCTACTTGTCTCGTACATGATGCCTATATACATGATCATACCTAGATATTCTCATAACTATGCTCAATTCTGTCAATTGCTCAACAGTAATTTGTTCACCCACCGTAGAATACTTATGCTCTTGAGAGAAGCCACTAGTGAAACATATGGCCCCAGGTCTATCTTTATCATATCAATCTCCTACTACTTAGTTATTTACTTTGCCTTTTTTTTACTTTGCATCTTTATCATAAAAATACCAAAAATATTATCTTATCATATCTATCAGATCTCACTCTCGTAAGTGGCCCTATAGGGATTGACAATCCCTATTTGCGTTGGTTGCGAGGATTTATTTGTTTTGTGCAGGTGCGAGGGACTCACGTGTAGCCCCCTGCTGGATTGATACCTTGGTTCTCAAAAACTGAGGGAAATACTTACGCTACTTTGCTGCATCATCCCTTCCTCTTCGGGGAAAACCAACGCAGTGCTAAAAGAGGTAGCAAGAAGGATTTCTGGCGCCGTTGCCGGGGAGGTCTACGCAAAAGTCAACATACCAAGTACCCATCACATACACTTATCTCCGACATTACATTATTTGCCATTTGCCTCTCGTTTTCCTCTCCCCCACTTCACCCTTGTCGTTTTATTTGCCCTCTCTCTCTATCCTCCCTCTCTTTCTCTATTTGCTTCTTTTTGCCCGCTTGCTTTTTGTTTGCTTGTGTGTTAGTTTGCTTGCTTGTCACGATGGCTCAAGATAATACTAAATTGTGTGACTTCACCAATACCAACAACAATGATTTTATTAGCACTCCGATTGCTCCTCTTACCGATGCTGAATCTTGTGAAATTAATGCTGCATTGCTGAATCTTGTTATGAAAGATCCGTTCTCCGGCCTTCCTAGTGAAGATGTCGCTACCCATCTAAATAGCTTCAATTGATTTGTGTGACATGCAAAAGAAGAAAGATGTGGATAATGATATTGTTAAATTGAAGCTATTTCCTTTTTTGCTTAGAGATCGTGCTAAAGCTTGGTTTTCGTCTTTGCCTAAAAATAGTATTGATTCATGGAACAAGTGCAAAGATGCTTTTATCTCTAAGTATTTTTCTCCTGCTAAGATCATCTCTCTTAGAAACGATATTATGAACTTTAAGCAACTTGATCATGAACATGTTGCACAAGCTTGGGAGAGAATGAAATTAATGATACGTAATTGCCCTACTCATGGTTTAAATTTATGGATGATTATACAAAAATTTTATGCCGGATTGAATTTTGCTTCTAGAAATCTTTTAGATTCGGCCGCGGGGGGCACTTTTATGGAAATCACTTTAGGAGAAGCTACTAAACTCCTAGATAATATTATGGTTAATTATTCTCAATGGCATACTGAAAGATCTACTAATAAAAAGATGCATGCGATAGAACAAATTAATGTTTTGAGTGGAAAGATGGATGAACTTATGAAATTATTTGCTAATAAGAGTGTTTTTTTTATCCTAATGATATGACCTTGTCTACTTTGATTGAGAATAATAATGAATCTATGGATGTGAATTTTGCTGGTAGGAACAATTTTGGTAACAACGCGTATAGAGGAAATTTCAACCCTAGGCCTTATCCTAGCAATCCCTCTAATAATTATGGTAATTCGTACAACAATTCTTATGGAAATTATAATAATATGCCCTCTGATTTTGATTCTAATATTAAAAAATTTATTACTTCGCAAAAGAATTTTAATGCTATGATTGAAGAAAAATTGATTAAGATTGATGATTTGGCTAGGAACGTTGATAGGATTGCTCTTGATGTTGATTCTTTAAAACTTGGATCTATTTCACCTAAGCATGATATCAATGAGTCTCTCAAAGCCATGAGAATTTCCATTAATGAGTGCAAAGAAAGAACCACTAGGATGCGTGCTAAGAAAGATGCCTTTATAAGAGCGTGTTCTTCTAGTTCCTATGAAAATAATGATGAAGATCTAAAAGTTATTGATGTGTCCCCTATTAAATCTTTGTTTTATAATATGAATCTTGATAATGATGGGACTGAATATGATCCACCTTTACCTAGAAGGCGTTCCAAGAATTCTGAATCTTTTGATCTTGATGCTAAATTTGATAAAAGTGGGATTGAAGAAATTAAAACCTTAGATGTTGCTAAACCCACTATTATGGATTTCAAAGAATTTAACTATGAAAATTCCTCTTTGATTGATTGTATTTCCTTGTTGCAATCCGTGCTAAATTCTCCTCACGCTTATAGTCAAAATAAAGCATTTACTAAACATATTGTTGATGGCTTGATGCAATCTTATGAAGAAAAACTTGAATTGGAAGTTTCTATCCCTGGAAAACTTTATGATGAGTGTGAACCAACTATTAAAATTAAAATTAAAGATCCTGAATGCTATGCTTTATGTGATATGGGTGCTAGTGTTTCCACGATTCCAAAGACTTTGTGTGATTTGTTAGGTTTCCGTGATTTTGATGATTGCTCTCTAAACTTGCACCTTGCGGATTTCACTATTAAGAAACCTATGGGAAGAATTAATGATGTTCTTATTGTTGCAAATAGGAATTATGTGCCCGTAGATTTTATTGTTCTTGACATAGATTACAATCCTTCATGTCCTATTATTCTTGGTCGACTTTCCTTAAAACGATTGGTGCAATTATTGATATCAAGGAAGGAAATATTAGATTATAATTTCCATTAAGGAAAGGCATGGAACACTTTCCTAGAAAGAAAATTAAATTACCTTATGAATCTATTATGAGAGTCACTTATGGATTGCCTACCAAAGATGGCAATACCTAGATCTATTCTTGCTTGATATGCCTAGCTAGGGGCGTTAAACGATAGCGCTTGTTGGGAGGCAACCCAATTTTATTTTTATTCCTTGCTTTTTGCTCCTGTTTAGTAATAAATAATTTATCTAGCCTCTGTTTTGGTTGTGTTTTTGGTGTTTAATTAGTGTTTGTATCAAGTAGAACCGTCGAGAAGACTTGGGGAAAGTCTTGTTGAACTTGCTGTAAAAAACAGAAACTTTAGCGCTCACGAGAACTGCTGTCATTTTTATTTGGAAAGTATTTAGTTAATTTTTTTTGCATATGATTAATAGATAAATTCCTCACGTCCAACAATTTATTTTAGAATTTTTGGGGTTCCAGATCTTACGCTAGATGCAGATTACTACAGATTCTGTTTTTCGTGTGTTGTTTGTTTATTTTGATGAATCTATGGCTAGTAAGATAGTTTATAAACCATAGAGAAGTTAGAATACAGTAGGTATAACACCCATCTCTATTCCTAATGTCTCAGTCCGTATGTCGTTTCGTTCGCTCGCATCGCTGGTTCTGTCCCACATTTATTCGCGCACGATAACAGGAAACTTCCCTCGTGTGCGCTTCCGATTTTCTCTCTTACCAAATCAGCGATGCAGCAACCAAAAAAACAAACAACGATGCAGCCCCGCAAGAAAAGCAAACGGCCCACCCTTTTTTAGGCTCCCGAGTCCCGAGCAAGGGTTATCTCAAAAGAAAAAAAAGTCCCGAGCGAGGGTTAGGTCTCCTGCCCGCGTGCACGCCGCCACCATGCTTTCGCTCGAAATCCCTAGTATTCTCATGGCTCACCCCTGACCCCGGCTCTGGTTTTCCTCATACCAGCCGCCGGCGACCGGACTCGCTTCCTTCCTCCGACCTGTGGATCGGCTCCACCGTCCCCAGAATCCCCACTCCCTTCGCTGACTCCTGCTCCAACACTGATGCGCTGACGCCGCCGCCTCCTGGTCGGCATGCACGGCCGCACGCCCAGCAGTTACCGTGGCCGATGATGGAACAGCCCCGAGACCCTCCTTGTGTTGCAGTGCTTGGAGAAGAGGCAAGGCGCCCAGGGAGTCCTGAGAAGACGCCCTCGCCGCCGACCTTGAGGTACAGGTCTGTCTCCATGAGCTCGAGGAAGCCATGGCCGATGCATCCAGCTGCGGATGCCGCATCTTTGTGGCCGCCACCCTCCCTCACCGCCCTACACAACCGGCTCCTCGGTCACCTCGTCGCCGCCGGCGGCCTTCAGTATGTCGTGATCGACCACGAATCTTCTTACTGTTCGATTTTGAGATTCAATCAGTTAGGATTTCATTTGGTTCCCTATCCCCTTTTGCAGGTTTTGTGAACTCCATTTGCAGAGGTAGCTTAAGTGCAATTTCATTTCAGGGAGAGTTGGCACATATTTCTCCTTTTAGGCTGATACTTCAGACTTCAGTACACATCAATATGTACTGAAGTACAACTTCAGGTTTTAGTTACGGTTTATGCACATTGCCATGTTCTAAACTTGTGATCCATGGAGACATAGCATGTTTTGTACAAAAATAAATCATCGTAATCTAATCTCATGCAACTTTATGTACTATTCTTTGTTGTACTGAGAAGCTGCAAAGCCCAAGCCTCGTGTAAATATAAGAGGGCATCTCAGAAGATATGGGGTGAATGATCTACATAATTTTTGGGATGCAGTAAATCTAAATCTTACCTCTCCCTTAGCCATTTGCGATCTGGCACCCCCCCCCCCCCCTTGCATAGATAAGTACATGGTGTTTACCATAATTTACATTTGTCTTTATAGTACTCCTCCTAAATGTTTATTGTTGAGTGTCTCATTTCCAGCATATTAGTAGAGGAGCATGCAAGTTTGGATAGCTAAGTTTGTTGATGGGATTCATTGTGCTGGTTAAAGTCATAATATATCAGCAGGTATGGCATGGGATTCATTGTTCTAGTAAGATGAGAGTAGATCATTGTATACATTTCACCGTATTGGATTATTTTGTGCCGAATTCTTTAGTCAGGCACCTTCTTTCTCTTAAGCCATCTTCATCTACGTGTTTTATATATTTACAACTTCCAATTTAATAGTAGAGATTTAATCTCAATACTTGCTTGCATGGTGTAAGAATGTTGAAGTATGTTTTATTTTGGCTCCTACCTGTAGTCTACAACTGGGTGTTCCAAGAATTTGTTTTTCGCATGGTCTTCTTTGCTACCTCTTCATGGGCGATCCTCATTATTTGTTCCTTGATTCTCTATGCAAGAATCTTGCCTCATGGTCGAAAACATATGGTCACATATTTTCTCCAGGGGATTAATTTTAGTCAGAGCCGATCGATAAATGATCGGCCAATTAGTATAATTTTCTAGCTTAATACATGTCATGTAAGTATGTTTTCCTTAATGTGATAGGTAATGTAAATTTTGTGGGTCTCTCAGTTGCTATGAGCCTACTACAGTTAATTGGAAAGCATGATTCCGATGGAAATGCAACAGAAACAGAACCTGAAATATTAGTTAATTGGATAGCATGGTCCCGGCGGAAATGCAAATGAAACAGAACCTGGAATAATAATTAAAATTGGATAGCATGATTCCGATGGAAATGCAAAAGAAACAGAACCAATAATAAGATAGATAAGATGTGACTGACACTGGAGTAGGGAGCACACGACGGCCGTCGTTCGCGCGGCCGACACCGACACTGGTGTAGACAGTAGGCCACTGAAGATCGTGTTGGCGATGTAGTATTTCCATGAGCATGCATCAAATATCAAATCTCTTTACCAGTCTCTTCCGCTGTCCACATGGCTCCCCTTTTTATGTACCACCACCTCAACTTGGTAGGACTTGAGATTTACTTTGGTGTCTACCCCGTGCAGGAGATGACTTTGTCGTACCTGACTTGCGGAAATGCGATGGTGTCTACCTTGAAGCTTGAAGAGTTCATGAGGAAGTCTTGCTAGCATCTAGAGTTGGATGCCCTCATGAAGACTACTGTCAGTCAATTTTCATGACTGGTTTGCTTCTTTCCTCTAGCTGCACAATATGACATATTGCTTCTTAATTCAACACTTACTGCTACGTAGTAATAAGAGGACATATGGGACTTTGTTTCTCGAATTGACACTCAATAGTAGAAGAGGTTCATACCTCGAATAGTTGATCACAAAACTGCCGTATCATGGCTTCTAGCTTATATGTTACATAGCAAGTGAGCAACCTCTGTTTTCCCTCCCTCCAATATCTATTTTCTAGCTTGGATTAGCTAAAAAAGCTTATTCTGGTATATATTCATTGGCGCAAAAACTAGAAGCTCAATGGTATTTTTTTTCTTATCACACACATATATATGAAGGATTGTGCAGACAACTTGCAGCTTTATAATAAATATCTGGTTCGTTCATAGTTTTCTCAAGGATTTGGGAACATCGCATTGACATTTAGATATATATTTTTAGCATTCTTCAAGGTCTTGATTTATTTTATTTTTATGCTGTAAAATAATAAAAATAAAAATATGTTGTACAATAGTAGTATCGGGTATGTAGTCAAATTTATTGAAATCAAAAGAAAACAAGGAAAGGAGAGCCGAAGTTCAAGGCATGTTCAACTCCAATTATTTGCTCTCTCAATGGAGTGTTAGTCCTCTGAATATTTTTATTCCTCTGATCTCAAACATCGTCCACGAAAGAGTGAAGCTTCGTCTGCCACTGCTTTTCAGTTCACACCGTTGATGTTGTGAGGACTGGCAGCTCTTCAGTTCACACCGCCAATGTTGTGAGGAGTGGCAGGACTTCAATGGGCATGGAGGCTGCAACCTAGGGCGAGGGCGTGGTGCGTTGAGATGGCGGAGCTGCGTTGGTGGGAGGCGGCGATGGCGGCGGCAACGCCAATGTCCACAGGGATCTCTTAGCCGCAACAGATCGAAGAACAACTTGGGGATGTCGTGCAGCTCCTGCGTGTAGTAGATAAATTGCCGCCCAGATAAATCACCGGGACACTACCAAGTGTGTCGTTCATTGGGCCAGGATAAAAAATCTTGAGGGTGCCTCATGTGCGACTCTAGCTATTGAAAGTCAAAGAACTTGACTACTTCCGGAGTTTGATAAGGCTTTATAGTGAGTTCTCATACTTTTACTGCTGTTGTTATTAAGCAGATTTTGTCAAAGCAATTGCTATGTGTATGCCATTTTCATGTTCTATACGTGGCTGTTTTTCCATGTTCTAGACATGGATATGATGATTCGTCGATGAAGCAATTGATTTCTAATACTAGCAATTGGGCTTCTGGATATTCTAATACTGACAGTTTTGTTTCATTGTCCAACACTGAATATATTCATATGGTGATGGATGCAGCATAACCATCAATTGAAGTAGATAATCTGCAAGGCTATTTACCATTATCCAGGTTTATTCAACATTTAGGTTTGTAGTAATTTATTCAACATCCAGGTTTGTAGTGTTAACACTGATTTATTTAGTTTCAAATTGGTACGTTTCAGTTGCATAAAGGCATAAACATCTGTCATTTCTGAATAAGTTGTAGATGATTTCCCAGCTTTAAGTATATACGAAACACACATTATATTTTATTTTAGTTGTTATCTGCACATGGCAATTAATTTGGATAGGACAAGTTAAAGTACATCTCATTCAACGGCAGTTTTTGTCGTGTGTTTTAAGTTTTCATTATTAGTAGCAGGGGTTTCTATAGCTAGCCCAATGATGACCCCCACTTTAACTAACATGATGTCAAGCTCAAGGCTACCAGTGAACATCCATATAGCTCATCGAGTCATTTTCTGATCACTAGCCCTATTGTTATCGTGTCATTTTCATGATTGTCAAATGCCTAACTGATGCTTTAATTAATTCATTGCCTTCAGTTCGTGTAGCATGGTGGTAACGTAATTTGGTCCATTTTGTGAATGATGTGAACTTTGAGAGTAGCCACAATACCAAATCATGTGTAGCAGGGTGTAGGGAGTCTGTCGATTTTTTATATGTGAATCACTGATTGCTACAGTTAGGAAGAATTTTCGTTCACCACCAAAGACCGACACGTGATAACCATTGCGCTTTCTTTCTAGAGCTGGTTTTGGGTGCACTACTATACTATACCCTGCGACTGCATTTATATCCCGTGAGACTATATTTTTGGTTGTTGGCTGGAGCTATCACTATGGCTGTTTTACTTTTCATTCAAATAAATTTGTATGACAACCAAAACCCAATGACAGGTCAACACTTATCAATAGCAGCTCAGTTCAATGATCTCTCATGACAAAAATTTCAGCGGAAACCTCGTGACAGTTTGCACCCCCTTATCTGCTTTTGACTTAACCTATGCAACTATACTCTGACCAGATACATGTATTAACCTATTGCAACAATAGAGTGTGCCTAAGCCAATGATTGGACATCGGCTGTTTGGATCCACCCTTAAGCCGAGGCACAAGTCCATTCAGTTGATTATTGTTTGGGGATTCAGTTCCATGGTGAGATATGATTTTCTGGATCTGGTTATCGTTGGATTGTGATTTGTTGGTTTGGGAACTAACGTCCGTTGCTTGCAGCAAGGGGAATCATATTGGTTGAAACCTTGAAGTTGAACATGAAGGGCACAATGTTGATTTCCATTGGGTGTTCCCCTTGTTGAGCACATTAGTAGATGGTCTCTTACTGGATTATGGCAGTGATAGTGTGGTATTGTTGTGAATTTTGTTTTCTTCTTTTAGTAGACCAATTATTTCAGAGAAATTTGAGATGCTACAATACTGATAGACATGGGTCTGTCCCTTCATTTTATCAAGGATGATTATTGATGAAAGGACATTTACATATTTATAGGTTGCAACTAGATCAATGACGGTCTAATCTAACACCCATTGGGACAATCATACAAACTAAGGAACAATGGATATGCCTTTATGATGGTTGTCAACAATGCCACTACCTCCTTATTTGGTATGTCATACATGATCTATATGTATCATAACTTTTGTGCCATCTCCATACTAGGAATGACTCGTAAATTGATGCCTGTGGTACGATTGTATTAGTGGAATAAGTTTACTACTTTGGATAATGTGGATTTCAGTAGAGATGGCTTTACAACAAATTGCATGAGCGAGCGGTTCATTTTTTCATCAAGTTGTACAATTTTTGGGTTAATATAGAAGGGTAAATGCATTGGTTGGTTGCTTCAAGAGTTAATAACGAACACGGTGGTGTATCAATTGCATGCCCAGCAATGAACATCGTATTGTTGTTTCATGGTAATGCACATCGTTCAACTGTATATATTACAACGTGACAATGGCTCAAGAGACATCGGATCCGCCTTCTTAGCTCAGGGGCGTCATGGGCGACGCATGCCTCAACCACCTTGATGACGGTGGTGGATCGACATGAACAAGGGGGGGATCAAGGCAGTTGACGGGGGACTCCTCCTTGGCGGTCCGTGGGGAAGTCCAGTGTGAAGGGGAGAGGGCGACATGGCGAAGGTGAGGTGGGTGTCATCCGGTTTTAAAGAGAGGACAAAATAGGAGGGGTGCATCAGGGGGCGGGGCTGTGTATTGGATATAACATGTTGGGTAGTCCAGACAACCACATTTCTCCCCACATATGTGTTGGATTTGGGGCTAGCCAAACTGTTTAGATGGTTGGATTTTCAAGAGCCCAATGGACACCTGTTTGATGTCCAAACACGCCCAGACGTATGAGGGAGAAATAAGAGTCAACCTTGGAGAACATTAATTATTTGTTTGGTTCATGTATATGCATTGTAGCCCGTAGCAACGCACGGGCATTCTACTAGTATAAATAAAGTATGAGTTCATTACAGTACCTTGAAGTGGTCTTTTGTTTTGTTTCGCTAACGGAGCTCACGAGATTTTTCTACTTTAAGTTTTGTGTTGTGAAGTTTTCAAGTTTTGGGTAAAGATTTGATGGATTATGGAACAAGGAGTGGCAAGAACCTAAGCTTCGGGATGACCATGGCACCCCCAAGATAATCTAAGGACACCTAAAAGCCAAAGCTTGGGGATGCCCGAAAGGCATCCCCTCTTTCGTCTACTTCTATCGGTAATTTTACTTGGAGCTATATTTTTATTTACCACATGATATGTGTTTTTGCTTGGAGCGTCTTGTATGATTTGAGTCTTTGCTTGTTAGTTTACCACCATCATCCTTGCTGTACACACCTTTTGAGAGAGTCATACATGATTTGGAATTTGTTAGAATACTCTATGTGCTTCGCTTATATCTTTTGAGTTATATAATTTTGCTCTAGTGCTTCACTTATATCTTTTAGAGCACGGTGGTGGATTTGTTTTATAGAAACTATTGATCTCTCATACTTCACTTAGATTATTTTGAGAGTCTTAATAGCATGATAATTTGCTTAAAATCCTAATATGCTTGGTATGCAAGATTAATAATAAAACTCTCTTATGAGTGTGTTGAATACTATGAGAAGTTTGATACTTGATAATTGTTTTGAGATATGGAGATGGTGATATTAAAGTCATGCTAGTTGAGTAGTTGTGAATTTGAGAAATACTTGTGTTGAAGCTCGTGATTCCCGTAGCATGCACGTATGGTGAACCGTTCTGTGATGAAGTCAGAGCATGATTTATTTATTTATTGTCTTCTTTATGAGTGGCGGTCGGGGACGAGCGATGGTCTTTTCCTACCAATCTATCCCCCTAGCAGGATGTGCATAATACTTTGCTTTGATAACTTGTAGATTTTTGCAATAAGTATATGAGTTCTTTATGACTAATGTTGAGTCCATGGATTATACGCACTCTCACCCTTCCACCTTTGCTAGCCTCTTTAATACCGCACACCTTTCGTCGGTATCATACACCCACCATATACTTTCCTCAAAACAGCCACCATACCTACCTATTATGGCATTTCCATAGCCATTCTGAGATATATTGCCATGCAACTTTCCACCGTTCCGTTTATGACACACTCCATCATTGTCATATTGCTTAGCATGATCATGTAGTTGACATAGTATTTGTGGCAAAGCCATCATTCATAATTCTTTCATACTTGTCACTCATGCATCATTGCATATCCTGGTACACCGCCAGAGGCATTCACATAGAGTCATATTTTGTTCTAACTATTGATCATCATTATTAGAGCATTGTCCCAGTGAGGAAAGGATGATGGAGACTATGATTCCCCCACAAGTCGGGATGAGACTCCGGACAAAAAAAAAGAAAGAAAAGAGGCCATAAAAAAGAGAAAAGGCCCAAATAAAAAAATGAGAGAAAAAGAGAGAAGGGACAATGTTACTATCCTTTTACCACACTTCTGCTTCAAAGTAGCACCATGATCTTCATAGTAGAGTGTCTCTCATGTTATCACTTTCATATACTAGTGGGAATTTTTCATTATAGAACTTTTCTTGTATATTCCAATGATGGGCTTCCTCAAATTGCCCTAGGTATTCATGAGCAAGCAAGTTGGATGCACACCCACTTAGTTTCTTTTTGAGCTTTCATATACTTATAGCTCTAGTGCATCCGTTGCATGGCAATCCCTACTCACTCACATTGATATCTATTGATGGGCATCTCCATAGCCCGTTGATACGCCTAGTTGATTTGAGACTATCTTCTCCTTTTTTTCTTCTCCACAACCACCACTCTATTCCACCTATAGTGCTATATCCATGGCTCACGCTCATGTATTGTGTGAAGATTGAAAAAGTTTTGAGAATGTCAAAAGTATGAAACAATTGCTTGGCTTGTCATTGGGGTTGTGCATGATTTAAATATTTTGTCTGGTGAAGATAGAGCATAGCCAGACTATATGATTTTGTAGGGATAACTTTCTTTGGCCATCTTATTTTGAGAAGACATAATTGCTTTGTTAGTATGCTTGAAGTATTATTATTTTTATGTCAATATGAACTTTTGTCTTGAATCTTTCGGATCTTAATATTCATACCACAATTAAGAAGAATTACATTAAAATTATTCCAAGTAGCACTCCGCATCAAACATTCTGTTTTTATCATTTACCTACTCGAGGACGAGCAGGAATTAAGTTTGGGGATGCTTGATACGTCTCCAACGTATCTATAATTTTTGATTGCTCCATGCTATATTATCTACTGTTTTAGACATTATTGGGCTTTATTATCCACTTTTATATTATTTTTGGGACTAATCTATTAACCGGAGGCCCAGCCCAGAATTGCTGTTTTTGCCTGTTTTAGGGTTTCGAAGAAAAGGAATATCAAACGGAGTCCAAACGGAATGAAACCTTCGGGAACGTGATTTTCTCATCGAATACAACTCAGGAGACTTGGACCCTACGTCAAGAGACGTAAGAGGAGGCCACGAGGTAGGGGGCGCGCCTACCCCCCAGGCGCGCCCTCCACCCTCGTGGGCCCCCTGTTGCTCCACCGACGTACTTCATCCTCCTATATATACCCACGTACCCCCAAATGATCAGATACGGAGCCAAAACCCTAATTCCACCGCCGCAACTTTCTGTATCCACGAGATCCCATCTTGGGGCTTGTTCCGGAGCTCCGCCGGAGGGGGCATCGATCACGGAGGGCTTCTTCATGAACACCATAGCCCCTCCGATGAAGTGTGAGTAGTTTACCTCAGACCTACGGGTCCATAGTTAGTATCTAGATGGCTTCTTCTCTCTTTTTGGATCTCAATACAATGTTCTCCCCCTCTCTTGTCGAGATCTATTCGATGTAATCTTCTTTTTGCGGTGTGTTTGTTGAGACCGATGAATTGTGGGTTTATGATCAAGTCTATCTATGAATAATATTTGAATCTTCTCTGAATTCTTTTATGTATGATTGGTTATCTTTTCAAGTCTCTTTGAATTATCAGTTTGGTTTGGCATACTAGATTGATCTTTCTTGCAATGGGAGAAGTGCTTAGCTTTGGGTTCAATCTTGCGGTGTCCTTTCCCGGTGAAAGTAAGGGCAGCAAGGCACGTATTGTATTGTTGCCATCGAGGATAACAAGATGGGGTTTTCTTCATATTGCATGAGTCTATCCCTCTACATCATGTCATCTTGCTTAAGGCGTTACTCTGTTTTTAACTTAATACTCTAGATACATGCTAGATAGCGGTCGATGAATGGAGTAATAGTAGTAGATTCATGCAGGAGTCGGCCTACTTGTCTCGGACGTGATACCTATATACATGATCATACCTAGATATTCTCATAACTATGCTCAATTCTGTCAATTGCTCAACACTAATTTGTTCACCCACTGTAGAATACTTATACTCTTGAGAGAAGCCACTAGTGAAACCTATGGCCCCCGGGTCTATCTTTATCATATCAATCTCCTACTACTTAGTTATTTACTTTGCCTTTATTTTACTTTGCATCTTTATCATAAAAATACCAGAAATATTATCTTATCATATCTATTAGATCTCACTCTCGTAAGTGGCCCTATAGGGATTGACAACCCCTATTTGAGTTGGTTGCGAGGATTTATTTGTTTTGTGCAGGTGCGAGGGACTCGCTCGTAGCCTCCTACAGGATTGATACCTTGGTTCTCAAAAACTGAGGGAAATACTTACGCTACTTTGCTGCATCATCCCTTCCTCTTCGGGGAAAACCAACGCATTGCTAAAAGAGGTAGCAGTTCGCCATCAGTTTGTTGAGAGGAAAGATTAGTTCCTCCAGTACCGACTAATCTTTGACAGATGGTGCACCGTCCATGTTGCTCTCCTTGCTCCCACTCTCTTTGACTTTCAGGCAAAAAGGAGATATGTTATAACCAGAGAGGAGGCGAATGAGTACGAGAGGAGGACGGAGGCAGCTCGCCTCCAAACTGCAGCTCGTCACGCAGTAGCTGCTGCATCTCAGTATGACCCCAACTACAACTTTGGATATCCACCAGGCCATTAGTGGCCATAGACCAACTTAGGCCAAAAGCCTAAGCTTGGGGGAGTACGTATTTCTCACTGACATTACATTCATGCTCACACACTCATGCCAGTTGTCGGTGCTCATACTTCTTCATTGTACTATCCATGCTAGTTTATTTTCTTTTCCAGCATTCTTCTTGTATGTTTGAAAAACCTTAAGAAAAACAAAAAAATAGTTGTAGCTTTTAGCTAGTTTACTTCCCATGCTGTAGTAGTAATTAAAAGAAAACCCAAAAAGATTTCGCGTTCTTCTTTTGCTTGTTGGGAGCTTTCCCGTGTAAATAGTTTTGTTTCTTTTCTTTAGCGGTCGAGAGGACAAGACCATGATGAAAATGTTGAGTGGCTCTCATATGCATTATTGTTTATTTAACCAAGAGCCCATATTACCTTGTCTTCTCATGTGTATTAAATGCTTACAGATTCCAGCCTAGTCCAATGCACGTGCACTATTATTATTATCCACACCGTTTGGTTGTGCAAGTGAAAGGCAATAATGACGATATATGATGAACTGATTGAGATGAGAAAAGCTGGTATCAACTCGACCTATCTTGTTTTTGTAAATATGATTAGTTCATCATTCCTGATTCAGCCTATTATGAATGAAACATGTTTGCAATGACAATTAGATATTATAGTTTCTCATGCCATGCTTAATTAGCTAGGAGTTTATAATGGTTTACCTTCTGTGCCAACATGCTATTAAAATGGTTGTGATGTGGTATGATAGGGTGGTATCCTCCTTTGAACGATCCGAGTGGCTTGACTTGGCACATGTTCACGCATGTAGTTGAAACAAAATCAACATAGCCTCCACGATATTTATGTTCATGGTGAATTATATCCTACTCATGCTTGCACTCGGTGTTGATTAATTTTAATGCATGTTCATGACTGTTGTCGCTCTCTAGCTGGTCGCTTCCTAGTTTCTTTCTAGCCTTCACTTGTACTAAGTGGGAATACTGCTTGTGCAACTACTTCCATAAACCCCAAAAGTTATTCCATATGAGTCCACCATACCTTCCTATATGCGGTATCTACCTGCCGTTCCAAGTAAATTTGTATGTGCCAAACTCTAAACCTTCAAATGAAATTCTGTTTTGTATGCTCATGTATCAACTAGGGTTGTCTATATCTTCCATGCTAGGTGGGTTATTCTCAAGAGGAGTGGACTCCGCTCCTCATTCACGAGAAAATGGCTGGTAACCGGGATGCCCAGTCCCATGCTTAAATTAAAATAATTGCAAACAAAAATCCCCCAAGATTGTTGTTAGTTGGAGGCACCCGTTGTTTCGGACAAGTCGTGGATTGATGTTTGTTGGTGGTGGGGAGTATAAACTTTACCATTCTATTTGGGAACCGCCTATAATGTGTGTAGCATGAGAGATATCGAGATCTCTTGGTTGTTATGTTGACAATGAAAGTATGCCACTCAAAATGTTATTTATCTCTATTTCAAAAATCGAGCTCTGGCACCTCTACAAATCCCTGCTTCCCTCTGCGAAGGGCCTATCTATTTACTTTTATGTTGAGTCAACATCCTCTTATTAAAAAGCACCAGTTGGGGAGCACTGCTGTCATTTGCATGCATTACTATTAGTTTACATTGAGTATGACTGTGAATGGATCTCTTTTATCATGAATTACAATGTTTAGTCAGTCCTTGAACTTCAAAGGTGCTCTGCATTTATGTTTTGCGGTCTCAGAAAGGGCTAGCGAGATACTATCTTGTTATATCATATTATGATTGTTTTGAGAAAGTGTTGTCATCCGAGATTTACTATTATTGCTCGCTAGTTGATTATGAAGGAAATATGCCCTAGAGGCAATAATAAAGTTATTATTTATTTCCTTATAATCATGATAAAGGTTTATTATTCATGCTAGAATTGTATTAACCGGAAACATGATACATGTGTGAATACATAGACAAACAAAGTGTCACTAGTATGCCTCTACTTGACTAGCTCGTTAATCAAAGATGGTTATGTTTCCTAACCATGAACAATGAGTTGTTATTTGATTAACGGGATCACATCATTAAGAGAATGATCTGGTTGACATGACCCATTCCATTAGCTTAGCACCTGATCGTTTAGTATGTTGCTATTGCTTTCTTCATGACTTATACATGTTCCTATAACTATGAGATTATGCAACTCCCGTTTACCGGAGGAACACTTTGGGTACTACCAAACGTCACAACGTAACTGGGTGATTATAAAGGAGTACTACAGGTGTCTCCAAAGGTACATGTTGGGTTGGCGTATTTCGAGATTAGGTTTTGTCACTGCGATTGTCGGAGAGGTATCTCTGGGCCCTCTCGGTAATGCACATCACATAAGCCTTGCAAGCATTGCAACTAGTGAGTTAGTTGCGGGATGATGTATTACAGAACGAGTAAAGAGACTTGCCACTAACAAGATTGAACTAGGTATTGGATACCGACGATCGAATCTCGGGCAAGTAACATACCGATGACAAAGGGAACAACGTATGTTGTTATGCGGTCTGACCGATAAAGATCTTCGTAGAATATGTAGGAGCCAATATGGGCATCCAGGTCCCGCTATTGGTTATTGACCGGAGATGTGTCTCGGTCATGTCTACATTGTTCTCGAACCCGTAGGGTCCGCACGCTTAAGGTTACGATGACAGTTATATTATGAGTTTATGCATTTTGATATACCGAAGGTTGTTCGGAGTCCCGGATGTGATCACGGACATGACGAGGAGTCTCGAAATGGTCGAGACATAAAGATTGATATATTGGAAGCCTATGTTTGGATATCGGAAGTGTTCCGGGTGAAATCGGGATTTTACTGGAGTACCGGGAGGTTACCGAAACCCCCCGGGAGCTATATGGGCCTTAGTGGGCTTTAGTGGAAAGGAGAAAGGAGCAACCCAAGGTGGCCGCGCGCCTCCCCCCTCCCCTAGTCCTATTAGGACTAGGAGAGGTGGCCGGCCCCCCTCTCTCTCTTTCCCCCCTCAAGGAGTCCTATTCCAACTAGGATTGGGGGGGAATCCTACTCCCAGAGGGAGTAGGACTCTCCTGGCGCGCCACCCTTGGCCGGCCAGCCTCCCCCCTCTAGTCCTTTATATACTGAGGCAGAGGCACCCCAGAAAAACACAAGTTGATCCACGTGATCTATTCCTTAGCCGTGTGCGGTGCCCCCAGCCACTATAGTCCTCGATAATACTGTAGCGGAGTTTAGGCGAAGCCCTGCTGCTGTAGTACATCAAGATCGTCACCACGCCGTCGTGCTGACGGAACTCTTCCCCGACACTTTGCTGGATTGGAGTCCGGGGATCGTCATCGAGCTGAACGTGTGCTCGAACTCGGAGGTGCCGTGGTTTCGGTGCTTGATCGGTTGGATCGTGAAGACGTACGACTACTTCCTCTACGTTGTGTCAACGCTTCCGCAGTCGGTCTGCGTGGGTACGTAGACAACACTCTCCCCTCTCGTTGCTATGCATCACATGATCTTGCGTGTGCGTAGGAATTTTTTTGAAATTACTACGAAACCCAACAGATTATGCCATTGATATGAGTAAACATGAGACCTAAATGTTATTGTGAATATGGTTAGGTCATAATCTTTGCTGAAAACTTGAATGCTGGCTTTACATATTTACAACAACAAGATCAAACAGAGTTTGTAAAAGTTTTTCTATATCACTTTCAGTTTGTCAACTGAATTGCTTGAGGACAAGCAAAGGTTTATGCTTGTGGGAGTTGATACGTCTCCATCGTATCTACTTCTCCAAACACTTTTGACCTTGTTTTGGACTCTAACTTGCATGATTTGAATGGAACTAACCCGGACTGACGTTGTTTTCAGCAGAATTGCCATGGTGTTATTTTTGTGCAGAAATAAAAGTTTTCGGAATGACCTGAAACTTCACGTAGAATATTTTTGGAATTTATAAAAAATATTGGCGAGAGAATCAACACTAGGGGGCCCACACCCTGTCCACGAGGGAGGGGGCGCGCCCCCTGTCTCGTGGGCCCTCTAAGGCTCCACCGACCTCAACTCCAACTCTATATATTCACGTTCGAGGAGAAAAAAATCAGAGAGAAGGATTCATCGTGTTTTACGATACAGAGCCGCCACCAAGCCCTAATCTCTCTCGGGAGGGCTGATCTGGAGTCCGTTCAGGGCTCCGGAGAGGGGAATCCGTCGCCATTGTCATCATCAACCTTCCTCCATCACCAATTTCATGATGCTCACCACCGTGCATGAGTAATTCCATCGTAGGCTTGCTGGACGGTGATGGGCTGGATGAGATTTATCATGTAATCGAGTTAGTTTTGTTAGGGTTTGATTCCTAGTATCCATTATGTTCTGAGATTTATGTTGCTATGACTTTGCTATTCTTAATGCTTGTCACTAGGGCCCGAGTGCCATGATTTCAGATCTGAACCTATTATGTTACCATGAATATATGTGAGTTCTTGATCCTATTTTGCAAGTCAATAGTCACCTACTATATGTTATGATCCGGTAACCCCGAAGTGACAATAATCAGGACCACTCCCGATGATGACTATAGTTTGAGGAGTTCATGTAATGCTTTGTTCCGGTACTCTATTAAAAGGAGGCCTTAATATCCCTTAGTTCCAATAGGACCCCGCTGCCACGGGAGGGTAGGACAAAAGATGGCATGCAATTTCTTTTCCATAAGCACGTATGACTATATTCGGAATACATGCCTACATTATATTGATGAACTGGAGCTAGTTCTGTGTCACCCTATGTTATAACTATTGCATGAGGAATCACATCTGGCATAATTATCCATCAAGTAGCACCATGTTTTTCATTTGGAGAGTCTCCTATGTTGTCACTTTCATATACTAGTGGGAATTTGTCATTATAGGATTAGATGCACACCCACTTAGTTTTCATATTGAGCTTTCATACACTTATAGCTCTTAGTGCGTCTGTTGCATGGCAATCCCTACTCCTCGCATTGATATCGATTGATGGGCATCTCCATAGCCCGTTGGTTAGCCGCATCGATGTGAGACTTTCTTACTTTTTTGTCTTCTTTATATTTACCCCTATAATCATACTCTATTCCACCTATAGTGCTATATCCATGGCCTGCGCTCATGTATTGCGTGAGGGTTGAAAAAGCTGAAGCGCGTTAAAAAGTATGAACCAATTGCTCGGCTTCTCATCGGGGTTGTGCATGATAAATACTTTGTGTTAAGAAGACAGAGCATGACAAGACTATATGATTTTGTAGGGATAGCTTTCTTTAGCATTGATATTTTGAAAGACATGATTGTTTGTTGGGATGCCTGAGTACTGATGTCTTTATGTCAAATTATAGACTATTGCTTTGAATCACTTATGTCTTAATATTCATGCCATGACTAGACATATGATCAAGTTTATGTTAGGTCGCATTCCACATCAAAAATTATCTTTTTTATCATTTACCTACTCGAGGACGAGCAAGAATTAAGCTTGGGGATGCTGATATCTCCGTCATATATATCTATAATCTTTTATTGTTTCATGCCAATATTATACAAGTTTTACATACTTTTGGCAACTTTTATATGATTTATTGGACTAACCTATTGATCCAGTGCCAAGTGCCAGTTCCTGTTTTCTGCATGTTTTTTGTATCGCAGAGTATCCATATCAAACGAAGTCCAAATGCAATAAAATTTCATGGAGAATTATTTTGGAATATATGTGATTTTTGGGGGTTAGAATCGCCACAAACGGAGGCGTGTGGTGGGCACAACCCACCAGGGCACGCCAGAGGAGCCAGGCGTGGCGTGGTGGGTTGTGCCCACCTCGTACATCGGTTGGAACTCTACTTCGGGCTCAAGGAAGCTTATATCCGGAAAAAAATCATGTTAAAATATCAGCGCAATCGGAGTTACAGATCTCCGAGAATATAAGAAACGCTTTTCGGCCAGATTTGGGGGATGCGAAACAGAAGAGAACAGAGAGGCAGATCCAATCTCGGAGGGGCTCCCTCCCCTCCGTGGCCATGGAGGCCATGGACCAAAGGGGTAACTCTCCTCCCATCTAGGGGGAGGCCAAGGAAGAAGAAGGAGGGGGGCTCTCTCCCCCTCGCTTCCGGTGGCGCCAGAGTGCCACCGGGGCAACGATCGGGACGGCGATCTACATCAACAATCTTGCTACCGTCAACACCAACTTTCTCCCCCTCTATACAGAAGTGTAACACCTCTTCTCCCCGTTGTAATCTCTACTTAAACATGTTGCTTGCTACCTCTTGAGCACTGTGTTGGTTTTCCCTTGAAGAGGAAAGGGTGATGCAGCAAAGTAGCGTAAGTATTTCCCTCAGTTTTTGAGAACCAAGGTATCAATCCAGTAGGAGGCCGCACACAAGTCCCTCTCACCTACACAAACAAATAAATCTTTGCAACCAACGCGATAAGGGGTTGTCAATCCCTACACGGTCACTTACGAGACTGAGATCTGATAGATATGATAGGACAATATTTTTGGTATTTTTATGATAAAGATGCAAAGTAAAACAAATGGCAAAGGAAATAACTAAGTATAGGAAGATTAATATGATGGAAGATAGACCCGGGGGCCATAGGTTTCACTAGTGGCTTCTCTCAAGAGCATAAGTATTTTACGGTGGGTGAACAAATTACTGTTGAGCAATTGACAGAATTGAGAATAGTTATGAGAATATCTAGGTATGATCATGTATATAGGCATCACGTCTGAAACAAGTAGACCGACTCCTGCATGCATCTACTACTATTACTCCACACATCGACCACTATCCAGCATGCATCTAGAGTATTAAGTTCAAGAGAACAGAGTAACGCTTTAAGCAAGATGACATGATGTAGAGGGATAAACTCATGCAATGTGATATAAACCCCATCTTGTTATCCTCGATGGCAACAACACAATACGTGCCTTGGTGCCCCTACTGTCACTTGGGAAGGACACCGCAAGATTGAACCCAAAGCTAAGCACTTCTCCCATTGCAAGAAAGATCAATCTAGTAGGACAAACCAAACTGATAATTCGAAGAGACTTGCAAAGATAACCAATCATACATAAAAGAATTCAGAGAAGATTCAAATATTGTTCATAGATAAACTTGATCATAAACCCACAATTCATCGGTCTCACAAACACACCGCAAAAGAAGATTACATCAAATAGATCTTCACAAGAGAGGGGGAGAACTTTGTATTGAGATCCAAAAAGAGAGAAGAAGCCATCTAGCTAATAACTATGGACCCGTAGGTCTGAAGTAAACTACTCACACTTCATCGGAGGGGCTATGGTGTTGATGTAGAAGCCCTCCGTGATCGATGCCCCTCCGGCAGAGCTCCGGAAAAGGGCCCAAAATGGGATCTCGTGGATACAGAAAGTTACGGCGGTGGAATTAGGGTTTTGGCTCCATATCTGGTAGTTTGAGGGTACGTAGGTATATATAGGAGGAAGGAGTACGTCGGTGGAGCAACAGGGGCCCCACGAGGGTGGAGGGCGCGCCTGGGGGGTAGGCGCGCCCCCTACCTCGTGCCTTCCTCGTTGATTGCTTGACGTAGGGTCCAAGTCCTCTGGTTCATGTTCGTTCTGAAAATCAAGTTCCCGAAGGTTTCATTCCGTTTGGACTCCGTTTGATATTCTTTTTCTTCGAAACCCTAAAATAGGCAAAAAAACAATAATTCTGGGCTGGGCCTCCGGTTAATAGGTTAGTCCTAAAAATAATATAAAAGTGTATAATAAAGCCCAATAATGTACAAAACAGAATATAATATAGCATGGAACAATCAAAAATTATAGATACGTTGGAGACGTATCATTGCTCAACTCCATATATTATTTCCCAATGGTCTATGGTTATCCTAATGACGTTTGAGTAGATCCGTTTTGTCCTATGGGTTAATCGTGATCTTGGTTGGTATGATTGTATATTTTATTGATGGTGCTGTCCTACGGTGCCCTCCATCTCGCGCAAACGTGAGGGGCCCATGTTGTAGGGTGTTGCAATGTGTTCATGGTTCGCTTATGGTGGGTTGCGAGAGTGACAGAAACTTAAACCCGAGTAGGTGGGGTATGACGTATGGGAATAAAGAGGACTTGATACTTAATGCTATGGTTGGGTTTCACGACCTTAATGATCTTTAGTAGTTGTGGATGCTTGCTAGAGTTCCAATCAGAAGTGCATATGATTCAAGTAGAGAAAGTATGTTAGCTCATGCCTCTCCCTCATATAAAGTTGCAAGAATGATTACCGGTACTTGTTATCGATTGCCTAGGGACAAATAACTTTCTTGTTGGCACAAACCCTTTTACTAAACACCTAACTTTTATTATCTTGCAAAGTACTTCTCGATTTATCCTTGCAAAGTAGTTCTAGCATCACGCCTACAAAATAGTTTCATACTTGTTTTCGGTAAAGCAAACATCAAGTGTGCGTAGAGTTGTATCGGTGGTCGATAGAACTTGAGGGAATATTTGTTCCGCCTTTAGCTCCTCGTTGGGTATGAAACTCTTATTTATCGAAAAAGGCTACAAACGATCCCCTATACTTGTGGGTTATCAGGAATTTCCAAAATTTTACCCGTGGGTATATATATCCTAACCCTGTCGGTGTGACCGAGTGGAACAACTCGGTGGCACCGAGATGCAGAACCGCAAGCGGTTACTGCAACTCGGTGTGACCGAACGGTTCTAATCGGTTTCACCGAGATTGAAAACCTAGATCAACTCAATGAACTCGGTATGACCAAAGGGGATGAATCGGTCAGACCGAAATACACATAGGTTTTGGAAGTTTAAGTCTATGACGAATCGGTGACTCCGAGTGCTCCTCACCCAGAGGGTTCGAATCTGACTTGATCAAACTTTGTGATGTAGCATGAATAGAGTTTGAGACGAGAAAAGCATAGATAGATAGGTAGAGGAAGTTCTTAGGCATTCTTGTCCATCCATTTGGCAAAAAGAAGAGACCAAACAATCAAAATAACAAATGGATGTCCTTGAATGAGAAAAATATGCAATCAACATGCTCACACAATAAGATGGCAAATAAAATATGTGGCAAAGCATGCACAAACACTCTAGCGTCTAGAAAGCAATTGGTGATGACTAGGTCATCTATATATGAGTATATTGACCGAGGAGTCAAATGAGAACATTTTATCGTTGTTCATACTCATCGTTTAAGCACAAGTGGGGTTACTAAAGAAAATATGCCCTAGAAGCAATAATAAAGTTGTTATTTATATTTCCTTATATCACGATAAATGTTTACTATTCATGCTAGAATTGTATTAACCGGAAACTTAGTACATGTGTGAAGACATGGACAAACAGAGTTTCCCTAGTATGTCTCTACTTGACTAGCTCGCTAATCAAAGATGGTTAAGTTTCCTGGCCATAGACATGTGTTTCATTTGATGAATGGGATCACATCATTAGAGAATGATGTGATGGACAAGACCCATCCGTTAGCTTAGCATAATGATCGTTTAGTTTTATTGCTATTGCTTTCTTCATGACTTATACAAGTTCCTCTGACTATGAGATTATGTAAGTCCCGAATATGGAGGAACACCTTGTGTGCTATCAAAAGTCACGACGTAACTGGGTGGTTATAAAGATGCTCTACAGGTGTCTCCGATGGTATTTGTTGAGTTGGCATAGATTGAGATTAGGATTTGTCACTTCGTGTATCGGAGAGGTATCTCTGGGCCCTCTCGGTAATGCACATCACTATGAGCCTTGCAAGCAATATGATTAATGAGTTAGTTACGGGATGATGCATTATGGAACGAGTAAAGAGACTTGTCGGTAACGAGATTGAACTAGGTATGAGGATACCGACAATCGAATAATGGGCAAGTAACATACCGATGACAAAGGGAATGACATATGTTCTTATGTAGTTTGACTGATAAAGATCTTTGTAGAATATGTAGGAGCCAATATGAGCATCCAGGTTCCGCTATTGGTTATTGACCGGAGATGTGTCTCAGTCATGTCTACATAGTTCTCGAACCCGTAGGGTCCGCACGCTTAAAGTTTGATGATGATTTGTATTATGAGTTATGTGATTTAATGACCGAAGTTTGTTCGGAGTCCCGGAGGAGTCTCGAAATGGTCGAGAGGTAAAGATTCATATATTGGAAGATTGCATTCGGACACCGGAATGGTTTCGGAAAGTTTCGGATAAGTTTCGGAGTACCGGGGGTTACCGGACCCCCCCCCCCGGGAAGTTAATGGGCCATCATGGGCCTTAGTGGAGAAGAGAGGGGGTCGGCCAAGGAGGTGGCGCCCCCCTTGCCAATCCGAATTGGACAAGGGTCGGCGCCCCCCTTTCCCTCTCCTACTCCTTCTCTCTTTCCCCCTTTGCTACTCCGGAAAAGGAAAAAAGGAGAGGGGAATCCTACTAGGACTAGGGAGTCCTAGTAGGACTCCCCACACATGGTGCACCCCTAGGGGGCAGCCTCCTCTCCTCCCCCTTTTATATACGGAGGCGGGGGGCACCCCAAAGGCACAACAGACAATCTCTTAGCCGTATGTGGTGCCCCCCTCCATAGTTTACCACCTCGGTCATATCGTTGTAGTTCTTAGGCGAAGCCAAGCGCCGGTAACTTCATCATCACTGTCACCACACCGCTGTGCTGACGGAACTCTCCCTTTTCCTCAACTAGATCAAGAGCTCGAGGGGCGTCATTGTGCTGAACGTGTGTTGAACACGGAGGTGCCGTACGTTCGGTACTTGGATCGGTTGGATCGTGAAGACGTTTGACTACATCAACCGCGTTACTAAACGCTTCCGCTTTCGGTCTACAAGGGTACGTGGACACAGTCTCCCGTCTCGTTGCTATGCATCTCCTAGATAGATCTTGCGTGATCGTAGGTAAATTTTTTGAAATACTGCGTTCCCCAATAGTGGTATCTGATGTCTACTACACAACCTTCTTCTTGTTGACGTTGTTGGGCCTCCAAGTGCAGAGGTTTGTAGGACAGTAGCAAATTTCCCTCAAGTGGATGACCTAAGGTTTATAAATCTATAGGAGGCGTAGGATGAAGATGGTCTCTCTCAAGCAACCCTGCAACCAAATAACAAAGGGTCTCTTGTGTCCCCAACACACCCAATACAATGGTAAATTGTATAGGTGCACTAGTTCGGTGAAGAGATGGTGATACAAGTGGTATATGGATGGTAGATAAAGGTTTTTGTAATTTGAAAATATAAAAACAGCAAGGTAACTAATGATAAAAGTAAGCACAAATGGTATTGCAATGCGTTGAAACAAGGCCTAGGGTTCATACTTTCACTAGTGTAAGTCCTCTAAACAATAATAACATAATTGGATCATATAACTATCCCTCAACATGCAACAAAGAGTCACTCCAAAGTCACTAAGAGCGGAGAACAAACAAAGAGATTATGGTAGGGTACGAAACCACCTCAAAGTTATTCTTTCCAATCAATCCGTTGGGCTATTCCTATAAGTGTCACAAACAGCCCTAGAGTTCGTACTAGAATAACACCTTAAGACGCAAATCAACCAAAACCCTAATGTCACCTAGATACTCCAATGTCACCTCAAGTATCCATGGGTATGATTATACGATATGCATCACACAATCTCAGATTCATCTATTCGAACCAACACAAAGTACTTCAAAAAGTGCCCCAAAGTTTCTACCGGAGAGTCAAGACGAAAACGTGTGCCAACCCCTATGCATAGGTTCATGGGCGGAACCCGCAAGTTGATTACCAAAACATACATCAAGTGGATCAATAGAATACCCCATTGTCACCACGGGTATCCCACGCAAGACATACATCAAGTGTTCTCAAATCCTTAAAGACTCAATCCGATAAGATAACTTCAAAGGGAAAACTCAATCCATTACAAGAGAGTAGAGGGGGAGAAACATCATAAGATCCAACTATAATAGCAAAGCTCACGATACGTCAAGATCGTACCACCTCAAGAGCACGAGAGAGAGAGAGAGATCAAACACATAGCTAATGGTACATACCCTCAGCCCCGAGGGAGAACTACTCCCTCCTCATCATGGAGAGCGTCGGGATGATGAAGATGGCCATCGGAGAAGGATTCCCCCTCCGGCAGGGTGCCGAAACGGGTCTAGATTGGTTTTCGGTGGCTATGGAGGCTTCTAGCGGCGGAACTCCCGATCTATTATATTCCCCGATGGTTTTAGGGTATATTGGTATATATAGGAGGAAGAAATACGTCAGGGGAGCCACGAGGGGCCCACGAGGGTGGAGGGCGCGCCCAGGGGGTGGGCGCGCCCCCCTACCTCGTGCCTTCCTCGTTGCTTCCCTTACGTACACCCCAAGTCTTCTGGGTTGATTCCGTTCCAAAAATAAGTTCCGTGAAGTTTCAGGTCAATTGGACTCCGTTTGATTTTCCTTTTCTGTGATACTCTAAAACAAGGAAAAAACAGAAACTGGCACTGGGCTCTGGGTTAATAGGTTAGTCCCAAAAATAATATAAAAGTGTCTAATAAAGCCCATAAACATCCAAAACAGATAATATAATAGCATGGAACAATCAAAAATTATAGATACGTTGGAGACGTATCAGCATCCCCAAGCTTAATTCCTGCTTGTCCTCGAGTAGGTAAATGATAAAAACAGAATTTTTGATGTGGAATGCTACCTAACATATTCATCATGTATTTCTCTTTATTGTAGCAAGAATATTCAGATCGATAAGATTCAAGACAAAAGCTTAATATTGACATAAAAATAATAATACTTCAAGCATACTAACTAAGCAATCATGTCTTCTCAAAATAACATGGCCAAAGAAAGTTATCCCTACAAAATCATATAGTCTGACTATGCTCCATCTTCACCACGCGACGTATTCAAATCATGCACAATCCCGATGACAAGCCAAGCAATTGTTTCATACTTTTGATGTTCTCAAACTTTTTCAATCTTCACGCAATATATGAGCGTGAGCCATTGATATAGCACTATAGGTGGAATAGAATGGTGGTTGTGGAGAAGACAAAAAGGAGAAGATAGTCTCACATCAACTAGGCGTATCAACGGGCTATGGAGATGCCCATTTATAGATATCAATGTGAGTGAGTAGGGATTGCCATGCAACGGATGCACTAGAGCTATAAATGCATGAAAGCTCAACAAAAGAAACTAAGTGGGTGTGCATCCAACTTGCTTGTTCATGAAGACCTAGGGCATTTGAGGAAGCCCATCATTGGAATATACAAGCCAAGTTCTATAATGAAAAATTCCCACTAGTATATGAAAGTGACAGAACAAGAGACTCTCTATCATGAAGATCATGGTGCTACTTTGAAGCACAAGTGTGGAAAAGGGATAGTAGCATTGTCCCTTTTATTTTATTTTTTATTTGGCCCCTTTTTGTCTTTCTTTTTTTATTTGGCCTTTCTTTTTTATTTGGCCTTTTTTGGGACAATGCTCTGTTAATGATGATCATCACACTTCTATTTATTTACAACTCAAAGATTACAACTCGATACTAGAACAAAGTATGACTCTATATGAATGCCTCCGGCGGTGTACCGGGATGTGCAATGACTCATGAGTGACATGTATGAAAGAATTATGAATGGTGGCTTTGCCACAAATACAATGTCAACTACATGATCATGCAAAGCAATATGACAATGATGGAGCGTGTCATAGTAAACGGAACGGTGGAAAGTTGCATGGCAATATATCTCGGAATGGCTGAAATGCCATAATAGGTAGGTATGGTGGCTGATTTGAGGAAGGTATATGGTGGGTTTATGATACCGGCAAAAGGTGCGCGGTATTAGAGAGGCTAGCAATGGTGGAAGGATGAGAGTGTGTATAATCCATGGACTCAACATTAGTCATAAAGAACTCACATACTTATTGCAAAAATCTATTAGTTATTGAAACAAAGTACTACATGCATGCTCCTAGGGGGATAGATTGGTAGGAAAAGACCATCGCTCGTCCCCGACCGCCACTCATAAGGAGGACAATCAATAAATACATCATGCTCCGACTTCTTAACATAACGGTTAACCATACGTGCATGCTACAGGAATCACAAACTCCAACACAAGAATTTCTCATATTCACAACTACTCAACTATCACGACTCTAATATCACCATCTCCATATCTCAAAACAATTATCAAGTATCAAACTTCTCTTAGTAATGCACTCTATATGAAAGTTTTTATTATATCCCTCTTGGATGCCCATCATATTAGGACTGGTTTCATAACCAAAGGAAACTACCATGCTGTTCTAAAGGACTCTCAAAATAATATAAGTGAAGCATGAGAGATCAATTATTTCTATAAAATAAAACCACCACCATGCTCTAAAAGGATATAAGTGAAGCACTAGAGCAAATGACAAACTACTCCGAAAGATATAAGTGAAGATTAATGAGTAGTCGAATGATTATGCAACTATGTGAAGACTCTCTAACATTTAAGAATTTCAGATCTTGGTATTTTATTCAAGAAGCAAGCAAAACTAAATAAAATAATGACTCTCCAAGCAAAACACATATCATGTGGTAAATAAAAATATAGCTCCAAGTAAAGTTACCGATGAACGAAGACGAAAGAGGGGATGCCTTCCGGGGCATCCCCAAGCTTAGGCTTTTGGTTGTCCTTGGATATTACCTTGGGGTGCCTTGGGCATCCCCAAGCTTAGGCTCTTGCCACTCATTATTCCATAGTCCATCGAATCTTTACCCAAAACTTGAAAACTTCACAACACAAAACTTAACAGAAACTCGTAAGCTCCGTTAGCGAAAGAAAACAAAACACCACTTCAAGGTACTGTAACGAACTCATTCTTTGTTTATATTGGTGTTAAACCTATTGTATTCCAACTTCTCTATGGTTTATAAACTATTTTACTAGCCATAGATTCATCAAAATAAGCAAACAACACACGAAAACAAAATCTGTCAAAAACAGAACAGTCTGTAGTAATCTGGATCAAACGTATACTTATGGAACCCCAAAAATTCTAAAATAAATTAGTGGACCTGATGAATTTATCTATTAATCATCTGCAAAAGTAATTAACTAAATATAACTTTCCAATAAAAAATGGCAGCAATTCTCGTGAGCGCTAAAGTTTCTGTTTTTACAGCAAGATCGCAAAGACTTTCCCCAAGTCTTCCCAAAGGTTCTACTTGGCACAAACACTAATTAAACATAAAAAATCAATAATAACAGGGGATAGATAATTTATTTATTAATAAACAGGAGCAAAAAGCAAGGAAAAAAAATAAAGTTGGGTTGCCTCCCAACAAGCGCTATCGTTTAACGCCCCTAGCTAGGCATGATGATTTCAATGATGCTCACATAAAAGATAAGAATTGTAACATGAAGAGAGCATCTTGAAGAATATGACTAGCACATTTAAGTCTAACCCACTTCCTATGCATAGGGATTTTGTGAGCAAACAACTTATGGGAGCAAGAATCAACTTGCATAGGAAGGTAAAACAAGCATAACTTCAAAATTTTAAGCACATAGAGAGGAAACTTGATATTATTGCAAGTCCTACAAGCATATGTTACTCCCTCATAATAATTTTCAGTAGCATCATGAATGAATTCAACAATATAACTATCACATAAAGCATTCTTTTCATGATCTACAAGCATAGAAATTTTATTACTCTCCACACAAGGAAAATCCTTCTCATGAATAATAGTGGGAGCAAACTCAACAAAATAATTATCATGTGAGGCATAATCCAATTGAAAACTAAAATCATAATGACAAGTTTCATGGATATCATTATTCTTTATAGCATACAAGTCATCACAATAATCATCATAGATAGCAACTTTGTTCTCATAATCAATTGGAACCTCTTCCGGAATAGTGGATTTCATCACAAAATAAAGTCATGACCTCTCCAAATCCACTTTCATAAATATAATCATCATAAATAGGAGGCATGCTTTTATCATAATAAATTTGCTCATCAAAACTTGGGGGACAAAAAATATCATCTTCATCAAACATAGCTTCCCCAAGCTTGTGGCTTTGCATATCATTAGCATCATGGATATTCAAGGAATTCATACTAACAACATTGCAATCATGCTCATCATTCAAATATTTAGTGCCAAACATTTTAATGCATTCTTCTTCTAACACTTTGGCACAATTTTCCTTTCCATCATACTCACGAAAGATATTAAAAATATGAAGCGTATGCGGCAAACTCAATTCCATATTTTTTTGTAGTTTTCTTTTATAAACTAAACTAGTGCTAAAACAAGAAACAAAAAGATTCGATTGCAAGATCTAAAGATATACCTTCAAGCTCTAACCTCCCCGGCAACGGCGCCAGAAAAGAGCTTGATGTCTACTACACAACCTTCTTCTTATAGATGTTATTGGGCCTCCAAGTGCAGAGGTTTGTAGGACAGTAGCAAATTTCTCTAAAGTGGATGACCTAAGGTTTATCAATCCGTAGGAGGCTTAGGATGAAGATGGTCTCTCTCAAGCAACCCTGCAACCAAATAACAAAGAGTCTCTTGTGTCCCCAACACACCCAATACAATGGTAAATTGTATAGGTGCACTAGTTCGGCGAAGAGATGGTGATACAAGTGGTATATGGATGGTAGATAAAGGTTTTTGTAATTTGAAAATATAAAAACAGCAAGGTAACTAATGATAAAAGTAACCAAAAATGGTATTGCAATGCGTTGAAACAAGGCCTAGGGTTCATACTTTCACTAGTGTAAGTCCTCTAAACAATAATAACATAATTGGATCATATAACTATCCCTCAACATGCAACAAAGAGTCACTCCAAGTCACTAAGAGCGGAGAACAAACGAAGAGATTATGGTAGGGTATGAAACCACCTCAAAGTTATTCTTTCCAATCAATCCGTTGGGCTATTCCTATAAGTGTCACAAACAGCCCTAGAGTTCATACTAGAATAACACCTTAAGACGCAAATCAAGCAAAACCCTAATGTCACCTAGATACTCCAATGTCACCTCAAGTATCCGTGGGTATGATTATATGATATGCATCACACAATCTCAGATTCATCTATTCAAACCAACACAAAGTACTTCAAAGAGTGCCCCAAAGTTTCTACCGGAGAGTCAAGATGAAAACGTGTGCCAACCCCTATGCATAGGTTCATGGGCGGAACCCGCAAGTTGATCACCAAAACATATATCAAGTGGATCAATAGAATACCCCATTGTCACCATGTGTATCCCACGCAAGACATACATCAAGTGTTCTCAAATCCTTAAAGACTCAATTCGATAAGATAACTTCAAAGGGAAAACTCAATCCATTACGTGAGAGTAGAGGGGGAGAAACATCATAAGATCCAACTATAATAGCAAAGCTCGCGATACATCAAGAGTGTACCACCTCAAGAACACGAGAGAGAGAGAGATCAAACACATAGCTAATGGTACATACCCTCAGCCCCGAGGGACAACTACTCCCTCCTCGTCATGGAGAGCGCTGAGATGATGAAGATGGCAATCGGAGAAGGATTCCCCCTCCGGCAAGGTGCCGGAACGGGTCTAGATTGGTTTTCGGTGGCTACGGAGGCTTCTGGCGGCGGAACTCCCAATCTATTATATTCCCCGATGGTTTTAGGGTATATTGGTATATATAGGAGGAAGAAATACGTTAGGGGAGCCACGAGGGGCCCACGAGGGTGGAGGGCGCACCCAGGGGGTGGGCGCGCCCCCTGCCTTGTGCCTTCCTCGTTGCTTCCCTTACGTACACCCCAAGTCTTCTGGGTTGCTTCCGTTCCAAAAATAAGTTCCGTGAAGTTTCAGGTCAATTGGACTCCGTTTGATTTTCCTTTTCTGTGATACTCTAAAACTAGGAAAAAACAGAAACTGACACTGGGCTCTGGGTTAATAGGTTAGTCCCAAAAATAATATAAAAGTGTCTAATGAAGCCCATAAACATCCAAAACAGATAATATAATAGCATGGAACAATAAAAAATTATAGATACATTGGAGACGTATTAGTATCAGAGCCAGGTCTATGCGTAGATGTTATATGCACGAGTAGAACACAAAGAGTTGTGGGCGATATAGTCATACTGCTTACCACCAATGTCTTACTTTGATTTGGCGGTATTGTTGGATGAAGCGGCCCGGACCGACATTACATGACCGCGTTCATGAGACTGGTTCTACCGACGTGCTTCGCACACATGTGGCTGGCGGGTGTCTTTTTCTCCAACTTTAGTTGAATCGAGTTTGACTACAACCGGTCCTTGTTGAAGGTTAAAACATCACACTTGACGAAAAATCATTGTGGTTTTGATGCGTAGGTAAGAACGGTTCTTGCTAGAAGCCCGTAGAAGCCACGTAAAACTTGCAACAACAAAGTAGAGGACGTCCAACTTGTTTTAGCAGGGCATGTTGTGATGTGATATGGTCAAGACGTGATGCGATATAAATTGTTGTATGAGATGATCATGTTTTGTAAAAGTTATTGGCAACTGACAGGAGCCTTATGGTTGTTGCTTGATTGTATGAAATGCAATCGCCATGTAATTGCTTTACTTTATCACTAAGCGGTAGCGATAGTCGTAGAAGCAATAGTTGGCGAGACTACAATGATGCTACGATGGAGATCAAGGTGTCAAGCCGGTGATGATGGAGATCATAACGGTGCTTTGGAGATGGAGATCAAAGTCACAAGATGATGATGGCCATATCATCTCACATATTTTGATTGCATGTGATGTTTATCCTTTATGCATCTTATTTTGCTTAGTACGACGGTAGCATTCTAAGATGATCCCTCACTAAATTTCAAGGTACAAGTGTTCTCCCTGAGTATGCACCGTTGCTACAGTTCGTCGTGCCGAGACACCACGTGATGATCGGGTGTGATAAGCTCTACGTTCACATACAACGGGTGCAAGCCAGTTTTGCACGTGCATAATACTCGGGTTAAACTTGACGAGCCTAACATATGCAGATATGGCCTCGAAACACTAAGAACGAAAGGTCGAACCGGAATCATATAGTAGATATGATCAACATAGTGATGGTCACCATTGAAAACTACTCCATCTCACGTGATGATCGGACATGGTTTAGTTGATATGGATCACGTGATCATTTAGATGACTAGAGGGATGTCTATCTAAGTGGGAGTTCTTAAGTAATATGATTAATTCAACTTTAATTTATCATGAACTTAGTACCTGATAGTATTTGCATGTCTATGTTGTTGTAGATCAATGGCCCGTGCTACCGTTCCCTTGAATTTTAATGCGTTCCTAGAGAAAGCTAAGTTGAAATATGATGGTAGCAACTACACAGACTGGGTCCGTAACTTGAGAATTATCCTCATTTCTACATAGAATAATTATGTCCTGGAAGCATAGCTAGGTGCAAGACCCGCTGCAGGAGCAACGCCGGACGTTGTGAATGTCTGGCAGAGCAAAGCTGATGACTACTCGATAGTTCAGTGTGCCATGCTTTACGGCTTAGAACCGGCACTTCAATGACGTTTTGAACGTCATGGAGCATATGAGATGTTCCAGGGGTTGAAGTTAATATTTCAAGCAAATGCCCGGATTAAGAGATATGAAGTCTCCAATAAGTTCTATAGCTGCAAGATGGAGGAGAATAGTTCTGTCAGTGAACATATACTCAAAATGTCTAGGTACCACAACCACTTGACTCAACTGGGAGTTAATCTTCCTGATGTTAGTGTCATTGACAGAGTTCTTCAATCATTGCCACCAAGCTACAAAAGCTTTGTGATGAACTATAATATGCAAGGGATGGATAAGACAATTCCCAAGCGCTTCGCGATGCTAAAGGCCGCAGAGGTAGAAATCAAGAAGGAGCATCAAGTGTTGATGGTTAACAAAACCACTAGTTTCAAGAAAAAGGGCAAAGGGAAAAGGGGTAACTTTAAGAATAACGACAAGCAAGTTGCTGCTCAAGTGAAGAAGCCCAAGTCTGGACCTAAGCCTGAGACTGAGTGCTTCTACTACAAAGGGACTGGTCACTGGAAGCGGAACTGCCCCAAGTATTTGGCGGATAAGAAGGATGGCAAAGTGAAAGGTATATTTGATATACATGTTATTGATGGGTACCTTACTAATGCTCGTAGTAGCGCCTATGTATTTGATACTGGTTCTGTTTCTCATATTTGCAACTCGAAATAGGGGCTACGGATTAAACGAAGATTGGCTAAGGACGAGGGGACGATGCACATGGGAAATGGTTCCAAAGTCGATGTGATCGCCGTTGGCACGCTACCTCTACATCTACCGTCGGGATTAGTTTAGACCTAAATAATTGTTATTTGGTGCCAACATTGAGCACGAACATCATGTCTGGATCTTGTTTAATGTGAGACGGTTATTCATTTAAATCAAAAAATAATGGTTGTTCTATTTATATGAGTAATATATTTTATGGTCATGCACCCTTGATGAGTGGTCTATTTTTGTTGAATCTCGATTGTAGTGATACACATATTCATAATATTGAAGCCAAAATATGCAAGGTTAATAATGATAGTGCAACTTATTTGTGGCACTGCCGTTTAGGTCATATTGGTGTAAAGCGCATGAAGAAACTCCATGCTGATGGGCTTTTGAAATCACTTGATTATGAATCACTTGATGCTTGCGAACCATGCCTCATGGGCAAGATGACTAAGACTCCGTTCTCCGGAACCATGGAGCGAGCAGCTGACTTATTAGAAATAATACATACTGATGTATGCGGTCTGATGAGTGTTGAGGCTCGCAGCGGGTATCGTTATTTTCTGACCTTCACACATGATTTGAGTAGATATGGGTATATCTACTTGATGAAACATAAGTCTGAAACATTTGAAAAGTTCAAAGAATTTCAGAGTGAAGTGGAAAATCATCGTAACAAGAAAATAAAGTTCCTACGATCTGATTGTGGAGGTGAGTATTTGAGTTACGAGTTTGGTCTTCATTTGAAACAATGTGGAATAGTTTCAAAACTCACGCCACCTGGAACACCACAGCGTAATGGTGTGTCCGAACGTCGTAACCGTACTTTATTAGATATAATGGTGCCATCTATGATGTCAAATGTGTCTTCATAGGATACCCAAAGGAGATTGTTGGGTACACCTTCTATCACAAATCCGAAGGCAAGATATTCGTTGCTAAGAATGGACCCTTTCTAGAGAAGGAGTTTCTCTTGAAAGAAGTGAGTGGGAGGAAAGTAGAACTTGATGAGGTAATTGTATCTTCTCCCGAGTTGGAAAGTAGTTCATCACAGAAATCAGATCTAGTGATTCCTATACCAATCAGTGAGGAAGCTAATGATGATGATCATGAAACGTCTGATCAAGTTACTACCGAACCTCGTAGGTCAACCAGAGTATGATCCACACCAGAGTCGTACGGTAATCCTGTTTTGGAGGTCATGTTACTTGACCATGACGAACCTACGAACTATGAGGAAGCGATGATGAGCCCAGATTCCGTGAAATGCCTTGAGGCCATGAAAGCTGAGATGGGATCCATGTATGAGAACAGAGTGTGGACTTTGGTTGACTTGCGCGATGATCGGCAAGCAATAGATAATAAATGGATCTTCAAGAAGAAGACTGACGCTGCGGTAATGTTACTGTCTACAAAGCTCGACTTGCTGTGAAAGGTTTTTGACAAGTTTAAGGGGTTGACTACGATGAGACCTTCTCACCGTAGCGATGCTTAAGTCTGTCCGTATCATGTTAGCAATTGCCGCATTTAATGATTATGAAATTTGGCAAATGGATGTCAAAACTGCATTCCTTAATGGATATCTTAAAGAAGAGTTGTATATGATGCAACCAGAAGGTTTTGTCGATCCTAAAGGTGCTAACAAAGTATGCAAGCTCCAGCTATCCATTTATGGACTGGTGCAAGCATCTCGGAGTTGGAATATATGCTTTGATAGTGTGATCAAAGCATATGGTTTTATACAGACTTTTGGAGAAGTCTGTATTTACAAGAAAGTGAGTGGGAGCTTTGTAGCATTTCTAATATTATATGTGGATGACATATTGTTGATTGGAAATAATACAGAATTTCTGGATAGCATAAAAGGATACTTGAATAAGAATTTTTCAATGAAAGACCTCGGTGAAGCTGCTTATATATTGGGCATCAAGATCTATAGAGATAGATCAAGATGCTTAATTGGACTTTCACAAAGCACATACCTTGATAAAGTTTTAAAGAAGTTCAAAATGTATTAGTCAAAGAAAGGGTTCTTGCCTGTGTTATAAGGTGTGAAATTGAGTCAGACTCAATGCCCGACCACTGCAGAAGATAGAGAGAAAATGAAAGTCATTCCCTATGCCTCAGCCATATGCTCTATCATGTATGCAATGCTGTGTACCAGACCTGATGTGAGCCTTGCTGTAAGTTTAGCAGGGAAATACCAAAGTAATCCAGGAGTGGATCACTCTACATCGGTCAAGAACATCCTGAAATACCTGAAAAGGACTAAGGATATGTTTCTCGTTTATGGAGGTGACAAAGAGCTTGTCGTAAACGCTTACGTCGATGTAAGCTTTGACACTGATCCGGATGACTCTAAGTCACAAACCGGATACGTATTTATATTGAATGGTAGAGCTGTCAGTTGGTGTAGTTCCAAGAAGAGCGTCGTGGCGGGATCTACGTGTGAAGCGGAGTACATAGCTGCTTTGGAAGCAGCAAATGAAGGAGTCTGGACGAAGGAGTTCATATCCGATCTAGTGTAATACCTAGTGCATCAGGTCCAATGAAAATCTTTTGTGACAATACTGGAGCAATTGCCTTGGCGAAGGAATCCAGATTTCACAAGAGAACCAAACACATCAAGAGATGCTTCAATTCCATCCGCAATCAAGTCAAGGAGGGAGACATAGAGATTTTCAAGATACATACGGATCTGAATGTTGCAAACCCGTTGACTAAGTCTCTCTCAGGAGAAAAACATGATCAGCACCAAGACTCCATGGGTGTTAGAATCATTACTATGTAATCTAGATTAGACTCTAGTGCAAGTGGGAGACTGAAGGAAATATGCCCTAGAGGCAATAATAAAGTTGTTATTTATATTTCCTTATATCATGATAAATGTATATTATTCATGCTAGAATTGTATTAACCGAAAACTTAGTACATGTGTGAATACATGGACAAACAGAGTTTCCCTAGTATGCCTCTACTTGACTAGCTCGCTAATCAAAGATGGTTAAGTTTCTTGACCATAGACATGTGTTGTCATTTGATGAACGGGATCACATCATTAGAGAATGATGTGATGGACAAGACCCATCCGTTAGTTTAGCATAATGATCGTTTAGTTTTATTGCTATTGCTTTCTTCATGACTTATACATGTTCCTCTGACTATGAGATTATGTAACTCCCGAATACGGAGGAACACCTTGTGTGCTATCAAAAGTCATGACGTAACTGGGTGGTTATAAAGATGCTCTACAGGTGTCTCTGATGGTATTTGTTTAGTTGGCATAGATCGAGATTAGGATTTGTCACTCCGTGTATCAGAGAGGTATCTCTGGGCCCTCTCGGTAATGCGCATCACTATGAGCCTTGCAAGCAATGTGACTAATGAGTTAGTTACGGGATGATGCATTACGGAACGAGTAAAGAGACTTGCCGGTAACGAGATTGAACTAGGTATGAGGATACCGACGATCGAATCTCGGGCAAGTAACATACCGATTACAAAGGGAATGACATATGTTGTTATGCGGTTTGACCGATAAAGATCTTCGTAGAATATGTAGGATCCAATATGAGCATCCAGGTTCCGCTATTGGTTATTGACCGGAGATGTGTCTCAGTCATGTCTACATAGTTCTCGAACACGTAGGGTCCGCACGCTTAATGTTTGATGATGATTTGTATTATGAGTTATGTGTTTTGATGACCGAATTTTGTTCAGAGTCTCGGAGGAGTCTTGAAATGGTCGAGAGGTAAAGATTCATATATTGGAAGGTTGCATTTGGACACCGGAATGGTTTCGGGAAGTTTTGGATAAGTTTCGGAGTACCGGGGGTTACCGGAACCCCCCCCGGAGTTAATGGGCCATCATGGGACTTAGTGGAGAAGAGTGAGGGCCGGCCAAGGAGGTGGTGCCCCCCCTTGTCAATCCGAATTGGACAAGGGGTGGGGGCGGTGCCCCCCCTTTCCCTCTCCTACTCCTTCTCTCTTTCCCCTTTGCTACTCCGGAAAAGGAAAAAAGGAGAGGGGAATCCTACTAGGACTAGGGAGTCCTAGTAGTCCTAGTAGGACTCCCCACACTTGGCGCGCCCCTAGGGGTCCGGCCTCCTTTCCCCCCTTTATATACGGAGGGGGGCACCCCAAAGGCACAACAGACAATCTCTTAGCCGTGTGCGGTGCTCCCTCCATGGTTTACCACCTCGGTCATATCGTCGTAGTGCTTAGGCGAAGCCCTGCGCCGGTAACTTCGTCATCACCGCCGCCACACCGTCGTGCTGATGGAACTCTTCCTCGTCCTCAACTGGATCAAGAGCTCGAGGGATGTCATCGTTCTAAACGTATGCTGAACACGGAGGTGCCGTACGTTCGGTATTTGGATCAGTTGGATCGTGAAGACGTTCGACTACATCAACCGCGTTACTAAATGCTTCCGCTTTCGGTCCACGAGGGTACGTGGACACACTCTCTCGTCTTGTTGCTATGCATCTCCTAGATAGATCTTACATGATCGTAGGTAAATTTTTTGAAATACTGCGTTCCCCAACAAGTCCAACTAGGATTGGGAGTCCTAGTTGGACTCCCCCCTTTGGCGCGCCTCCTAGGCCGGCAGCCTCCTCCCCTCCTCCTTTATATACGGGGACAGGGGCACCCCAAAGGCACATCAATTGTTTGTGCAATGCCCCGCTCCATAGTTTACCACCTCGGTCATATTGTCGTAGTGCATAGGTGAAGCCCTGCGCGGATCACATCACCAACACCGTCGCCACGCCGTCGTGCTGACGGAACTCTCCGTCGACCCTCTACTAGATCAAGAGCTCGAGGGACGTCATCGTGCTGAAGTGTGCTGAACACGGAGGTGTCGTACGTTCGGTACTTGGATCGGTTGGATCGTGAAGACATTCGACTACATCAACCGCGTTACATAACGCTTCCACTTTCTATTTACGAGGGTACGTGAACACACTCTCCCGTCTTGTTGCTATGCTTTTTCTAGATAAATCTTACGTAATCATAGATTTTTTTTGAATTACTACGTTCCCAACACGTCAGCCCTCGCTAGTCGCCTCCAGCAGCCCACTGCCTCGCCGTCACGAGCACATCCAGCCGCTTGGACGCTGTAGACCTTGCGGATGATGATCATACCTTACACGAGGACGGCAACCGGGATAAGTAGATGCAGCTCACACTCATGGGGACTGAGTTAGAGGGCGGCGACCACCACGGCCAGCAGCATGGCACGACCGCCCCGATCCCGTCGTTGGATGGTGCCACCCATCTCCGTCCGCCAGGAAAGGGCCAAGTTCCCGGCCAACGTAAAGGTCCTCCAGCTCCTGCTTTGGCATCCAAGGCACAGCACCGTCGCAACACAACTACGTCAAGCCGACCACCTCGCCCTAGCCCGCTTAGTCGATCCTCTGCTGCCAAAAAAACAAGACCAAGAGCAAGGCTATTTTTGGCTTGGTGAGTTTCAGTTTTGTGTATGATTTTATGAATATGAGCAGTGATCTTGTAGTTTTTATATGCATGATGTGATGCATCCGTGTATATAATTATAAGCATTGATTTCTTCTTATACATGATGTATATAGTATATAGTTGTTGTGATGTATACAATTATATATATATATATATATATATATATATATATAGAGAGAGAGAGAGAGAGAGATTTTAGATGATATGTAGGAGAATCCGGTACATAGTGTATGATGTATATACATTTTTCTGTATATATAGTTGATGTCATGTATACAATTTTTCTATACATATAGATCTTATATAAGTAGGAGCTTCCAATACGTAGTGTATGCTGTATATATGAGCATCGTAATTTCAGTGCGCATTAAGAACCAAGTATTACATTCAGTAGACTATTATAAATTTGATGTCTATTTTGTTATTTCTGATCATTTTGCAGTGGCACAAGCTCTAGCAGCCAAGTACAAGTTCCTTGTGAATATGCCAATGATACATCTGCCCCAATGAATGAAGATGGAGATCATGTTATTCTTTCCAATGATGAAGATTCTTGGAGGCATGCGTTGATCGAATGCACTATGGCCAAGTGTGTGTGGTCACTTTGATGAAGAGCTGGTAGAACACTTGATTGCCTGCAGACACGATGACGCCAGGCTGTGGTTAATCGAGCTACAGGATTCAGTGAACAGTGAAGATTTTGTCAAAATACTTGTGACTTTATGGTCAATTTGGTGGGCACGCAGGAAGGCTATTCATGAGGAAAACTTCCAATCACCATTATCGACTTTCTCCTTCATTACAAGCTACTTAGCTGATCTAGCTGAAGCAACAAGGAAAAAGCAGGGATGTGTGCAAGCCCATCAGGATGGCCCCAAACGGAAAGCTCCTCCTCTGGGATCTGTAAAAATCTATGTGGATGCAGTTGTAGGCCGTCATGAGGATGGTGGTTCATTTGCTGCTGTTTGCCGAGATGGTATAGGCAACTTTCTGGATGCATTTGCAGTTTCTGTCCAGGACATAACTGATCCAGAAATGCTTGAGGCAATGGCCACGAGTGAAGGAATGCCACTAGCACTTGATCTTGCATGCAACAACATTGTTATTGCTACTGACTGTTCTGCCACGGTGAGACACATCAAGGAGGCTTATCTGGGGACCTCGGCTGCTATTATTCATGAGATAAAAAGGTGCAGCCATTTGTTTGCTTCAGTGGAAGTGGTCCATGAAAACAGATGCATGAGCGTTGAAGCTCATTCACTGGCAAAAGCGACAACTACTCTAGCTCCTGGTCGGCATGTGTGGCTAATCGATAGACCTGATATTGTTTATATTCCTGAGAACATTCTGAGCTAATAGAGTGTTTTCTATTCTCAACAAAAACGAGAGCAACTAGTTAACAAGCGCTCCTTCGAAAGCCTCGTAACGATCAACGCCACTTGGCGCGCTTTCAGCCATTCGCCACGTTTCGCGCTTGGGCGCTCCCTTCGAAGTTTTGTTTTATTTTTCTGCACGCGTTTTCGGCTTTTTAAACGGTTTTTTTTGGGTTTTTTTTAACTTTTTGGTTTTCCACCGGTCTTCCTTACCTTTTCAATCAATTTTTTATGAAAAAACATTTTATTTGCGCCAAAAAACGCATTTTCTTTTTTTCCTTTCGCGAGTCACGTTTTGCTTTCACGAGAGGCACTGAGGCACGGTTTGCTTTCGCGAGAGTCACGGCCCTGCCTCTTGGAAATGAAAAAAGCGCGTTTTCTTTTTTTTTTCTTTCGTGAGAGTCATGGTTTTGCTTCCGCGAGAGACACGGTTGTGCTTTCGCGAGAGAAACGAAAAAAAACGTGTTTTTTATTTTTTTTTCCTTTCGCGAGAGCCACGGTTTTGCTTCCGCAAGAGGCATGGTTGCGCTTTCACGAGAGTCACGGCCGTGCCTCCTCAGAAACGAAAAAAAAACGCATTTTCTCTTTTTTTTTCCTTTCGCGAGAGTCACGGTTTTGCTTCTGCGAGAGGCACGGTTGTGATTTCGTGAGAGGCACGAGCGTGCCTCTTTCGGAAAGAGAAAAAACCCGTGCTCCCGGTTCGGTTTTTTCGTGAAAAAAAAGTTCGTCAAAACCTATCAACATGAGATCTAGTTTTGATGATCTCGATGCGAGGAGTCCAACGGTGAAAGCAGTTCGAGATTTGAACGCATGGTTTGAGAGATAAAACGTTTTAAATAAACGGATCTATGAAAAAAGGGAAAAACTTTCAGGTTGCGACAAGTGGTGCGTTGCATGTGCGCCACTTGTCGCAATCAGGGAAGTTAGAGTGATCTTTGCAACGAGTACTTCTCAACTAGTGATTTCGGCCTTTCACATATGTGAAGCCAGTATGCTTGTGTCATACAATCATATTTGCACAGACCACGAACAGAGGGAGACCTGAGTCAACCCGGTAATTCGACCCATAGGTATGTGAGCCCATGGGCATCCGACCCGAATGGGTAGGGTATGGGTCTCCATGCTCATACCCATGGGCGACCTGATTATCGGTGGGTAGGGTATGGGTACAAGGCTACACCCTTGGGTTACCGATGGGCAACCCGATTAATGTGGCATGTGGTTGACATGATGATATTATGTACTCCCTCCGTCCCAAAATAAGTGACTCAATTTTGTACTGGCTTTAGTGCAAAAGTTAGTACAAAGTTGAGTCACTTATTTTGGGATGGAGCGAGTAATTATTAACTAATTATTTTGTATCTATGCTCAAGCCACATAGAAAAATAGAGGAAAATATAAAAGTGTCATCTATACATGCATGGGCCAACGCACTTAGCACAGAAACAGAAGAAAGGGACTTTCCAGCGTGAGGCACATGCACATCCGTCAAAACAAAGTACAAAGCACCTGGCCCATGTCCTGCCCGTGCAAGCTAAAAGCATCTGGCCCATGTTCCACTATACTCTGGCTGGCCCCCTGCTACTGCTATATGCAGCGCAGTAGTCTTCATTGATATAGTACCACCTCGCTCGTGGGAGTAGGAAACAAAGGGTCGGATGCCTATATAAGACAACCACAACAACAAGGGAGCAGAGTAGTTGCCTGTGTGTCTCATTTGAAAACAAATACAGTGAAAATTTAATCTTGTTACACTGACACGATGGGTGACTTGGTCTGGTCGGGTGACCCCGTGGGTTCGGTTATGGGTCTAACCTCAGATCCATGGGTAGTGTTGTGGGCAAGGGATCCACACGATTGTTATTCAGGCATGGGTTTGGTTGAGGTTGACCTGACCAAACCCGACCCGATTGCCACCTTGAGACCTGATGATGAGTCCTAGGCGCAACTGCCGCCTGACGGTCGCCCGGCTGGTTTGTCGATCTATGGCCCTTTCAATTTTATCTGTGATGCCCGGTTGGTTTGTCGATCTATGGCCCTTTTAATTTTATCTGTGATGCTCTTCTGCGTCTTATTGATCAATCGAGATAAGCCCTAGGATAAGTACATCTTTTCTAGTTTCAGTTTTAATTTTCAAATTGTTGTTCCTTCTATATTTCTGAGTTAGGAATTGGGCGAGTTTTATTTAAAATATCAACCTTGTGTACAATATACCAATTGATAACTAGGTTAACTGATTCTAGCTTCATGGAATAATTTGTACAAAATAAGTTTGAGTATGTGAGAGAGGAATAAATCTGTAGGTAGTATCTGCCTTCAGTATGATATTTTATTTAATGTCTCAACCTTTTGACATTGGCAGGGGAGCTAAAGGAGGGTTTTCCTATGTTTGTTGTAAAATCTACAATTTGCAACATGTCTCAGTTAATTGATCTGAACAAGCTTCCTTGGGATCTATCTAAAAGTAAGAGAATTACATGTTTTGATCTCAATAAACATAAGAACAAAGAATTATACATGGGGACATTATGAGCCTCATGCAACTAAGTTTCAACCTAGGAAGATTGGAAAAACCTCATCCATCTGTTGAGAGATTCTTCTCGCTATGAAGTTTGTGAAGAATGCTTTACGTAACATTTTCTTTGTGGAAGAGAAATGTTGGATATCATCTACGATGAAGTGATAGTAAAATGCTTCCATGAAAAATTTGTTCTGCGATGAACAGGATGAAGTAATGGGTTTAAATTAATTTCTTCATTATAATGTTTACATTCTCTCTTAACATGTACTTTTTTTCTTACAGGTTGCCGGCTAGAAATTTTATTCAAGAAGATTACGAACAACATATTGCTGGTTAAATGGTTAGTCTACTTTTACTCTTGCAATAAAGTTTTCATAATTATGTGTATGATGAAATTATACTACAACGAAATATATGATTTTGCTTATTATTCCTCCCTATATGTATGCTTGTGTAGTTGTGTGGCTAGTTTGTGTAAATAGTGTAACCATTAGTGTCTATAGATCTTCCCGTAAAAATATATACTACACATCTTTGCCCCTTCTCAGTTTTCGTCCTGGGTCCGCCCCTGACGAGGGCTCAGCCCACTTGATTTGCTCTTTAATGCACCTACTATACAAGTGCTCCGCCTCTCGAGCAATTGTACTGGTGTAAAACAACGACGGTTAGCTCTTTCATCTTGTTCCCATGAATCCAAAAATAATAGATTATCCAGAAGAAATGAAAAATATTATAATTAGTAAATTATTACAACAAAAAAGAATAAATAACAATAGGATCTTGAAAATTGAACCTCAACCTAAGTAAATTATATAAATGCAGATCCTCTCCCACTCCTCACATTTGTTAACAAACGAATTCGGAATTTACAGTACCAACCCAATAATTTGATTCCAAAAGCACTACATCGTCCTACACTGTTGGCTAAGCTGCCTGCTTGGTCTCGAGATACTGACTTTCACAAAATGACGCGATCCATAATTAAGAAGATATCATGCAGAAGAGATACTTTGGTAGAGCCAACATTAGTAGCATCAACTGGACAACCGAACCTTCTTTCCATTGATCCTATGGTACAACATATTGTTAACATTAAGGTTCATTAAGAACAATAGGTGTCAACAAAGAACTAACAATATGTCTGGTACTCTTTTAGGATGTTTCTCAAAGAATATTAAAATAGGTAAGATATTGATCTTACAATTTTCATTCTCTACATTAAGGTTCCTAATGGTATACTCGTACAAGTTCTCACAAAGTTCCACAAGCACACTACCAAATTAATGGGCCAACTGCGCGTCCAACAACATCCTCCACCATCGCGATGACGGGTGACAACGACTTCTCCTGACCGAATCCCTTGGAAGGAGCTGCTGATGGCGTCGTTCTCATGACGCCGCTACTGGCATGGTTCCTCTAAGACGTGTTTGGCGCCGAGGCTTCCATGCAGCGTGGGAGTACTTGAGACGATGGTGTACCACGGATGGCTTCTAGTATGGCAGGGATGGGAAGCGGACAATGCCAGATCCCGATGTGCCGGTGTTCCGGCAACGATGTGGACGACGGGTTCCCTTTGGTGACTACCTTGGTCTGTTGCGGTCGATTCGCCACATCGGCGGGGTCCAAACGGCGGCAGGTAGACACACCGACCTCATTCCCGAATACCCAGCGAGCTGCGGCATGGTTCAGGCCCTCTCCTAGGCCCTCTCCTCCAGTGCGACACACCTTGGGCAGGGGTGTGGTGCCTCGCGATGTTGGAGTGCACGCACATCCTATGAAGGCAGTGCGGCGGCCTGCTTTTGTGGTTGATAATGGTGGTTGTTGCCAAATCATGTTGTGCGAGAGCTTTGGTAGAGGATTAGCTACACATTGCTTATTGCCATATATTGTTTATATGACTGCCACTTGCCATAAGATTTACCTGATGATTGCCAATTGCCTAAAATAGGTTCCCATAGTATCCCTAAAATCAGCTCCGAAACAGATTGGTTTCTCGTTTCTTGTTCGTAGGCCATGCACGTGTATCCCTCATATTGCGTTGCGTCGAACTAATCCACACATAATGCTTGGTTTCTAACTATGGCCAAACCCATGAAAAGAAAATTAAGATGTTGTAGTTAATTCATATGCTACAAGAAAGGAGGAGGCGTGGAAGGAGGAGCGGTTTGGCAAGTTCAGATTGGGAACGGGATGTGAATCCCACCCTGCGCCTTACTTAATGAAAAAATGGAGAAAAATGCAGCAATCGACAGAACGAGGGGTGGGGTACGAAGCGGCGATACTACCTACCAACTCCCCAACTAGGATTGGAGAAACATATGTAAATAAAATTAAAAGAAGCATATGAAAATCTCAAATTCTAAATGGCGCTTACGGGAAGTTCATGAGGCCAATCTCGAGGAAAGGGACGTGGCATCTATTTATTTAATCTCACTAATGTTGCATCTTACCATCGTATGCAAGAATAGCAACAACATCTGCAAAAATTTAATTATAATGAGACACCGAGTTGTATAAAGTAATATGCAAGAACAAAGTTAAAGATGATGCAGAGGTGGTGCTTTTGTCCCGTAGTGAGAATATGACCCCAAACTGTGGGAAGCACAGTGGACAAATTGTCGATTCTATCCTGTGTCGATTCTAACCTCGGTCCTAACATTTAGTGTGATGACAAACTCCATGGCTAGATATCAGAAATGTCCATCTAGTATTTCCGTGGGGTTGAACCCGACGCGGGTGAAGTCATATTTCATGCTGGTTTGTAGCATGGTATTGAAGCGAAATGTTTGGTTGTTGTATGCGATCGCTTCCATTTGTGTTTCCTAATATAATTTTATGAATCATAACAATAATCAGAGAACAAAATTGTTTATCAAATGTGTGTGTTAAAAACATGTTGTAAGTAGTGATGAGTAATGCCTTACATCTTGATCCAGTAGTGTACACACTGAAGGTATCCCACATTCTCCTTCATTTGGGCCTTACACAATACCCTAGCATGAATGGTTCAACAATTCTGATATATATGCTCTATCTGCACGCTTTGAAAAGTCAAGTTCCTGTCCATAGAATGAATGGATGAGGTAAATAATTGAGCGGTGATGGCAAACTACTGTATAGGCTGATCTATTTATTTTGCATGTTCATCGGAGGGATGGTAGGTCGAGGGATGACAGGAACCGGCAGCGATGCCATCACCTTCTTAGAGGTCAATCTGTATGAGATTACCATGGGTGTGTAGGAGATGGCTGAGCCTATGTAGAAAGATGGAGACATGTATGGTGGTGCAGGACATTTTTATATGCATAGTGGGCGGCGGAAAAATCAAATAACTTTAAAAAATTGGTTTTGGTGGTCTATGTGCCCGTGGGTGAAAATTCTCTCTCATACGACTCACTTATTGAGCGATCGCAGTAGTCATTTGATCAATCTTTAGCAACCTAATAAACATTGTTTATTATTTTTAGTATCCAGACAAATTCGTATCTCCCTATAATCAAGGCCAACATCCCTCAACGAGCATGTTTTCCATTTGACCAACAAAAATTCGAATCTCACTGAAACCATGCTCATTGAGGGATACTGGCCTTGATTACAGGGAGATATGAATTTGTTTGGTTACTAAAGATAATAAACAATGTTTGTTAGGTTGTCAAAGATTGATCAAATAACTACCGCGATCGCTCAAGGAGTGGGGGTCGTACGAGAGAGATTTTTCACCCACGAGCACCTATACCGCCAAAACCAAAATTTGAAAGTTATTTGGTTTTCCCGCTACCCACTATGCTTATAAAAATGCCCCGCACCACCATCTATGTCTCTATCTTAGGCTCAGCCATCTCCTCCACGGCCATGGTAACCTCATATAGATTGACGACATCTAAGAGGGTGATGGCATTGCCGCCGGTTCCTGTCATCCCTTGACCTATCATCCCTCCGATGAACAGGCAAGATAGATGAATCAGCCTATACGGCAGTTGGCCATCACCGCTTAATTATTTACCTCATCCATTCATTCTATTCTATGCACAGGAACTTGACTTTTCAGAGCGTCCAGATGGAGCATATCTATCAGAATTGTTGGACCATTCATACTAGGGTCTTGTGGAAGGCCAATGGAGAACATTTACCTTAGTGTATACTACTGGATCAGGATGTAAGACATTACTCATTACTACTTACTACTTACAACACGTTTTTTAATATACACATTTGATGAACAGTTTTGTTCTCGGATTTTTTTATGATTTATAAAAAATATTAGGGAACAAAAATGGAAGCGATCGCATACAACAACCAAGCGTTTTGCTTCAACACCATGCTACAAACCGGCATAACACATGACTTCACTCGCGTCGGGTTCAACCCCACGGAGATACCATATGGACATTTCTGGTATCTAGCCATGGAGTTTGTCATCACACTAAATGCTAGAACCGAGGTTAGGATGTCGGTGCACAGGATAACATCGACAATTTGTCCATCGTGCTTCCCACAATTTGGGGCCATATTCTCGCTACGGGACAAAAGCATCATTGGTGCATCATCTTTAACTTTGTTCTTCCATATTACTCCATACAACCCAGTGTCTCATTCTGATTAAATTTTTGCAGATGTTGTTGCTATTCTTGCCTATGTTGGTAAGATACAACATCAGTGGGATTCAATATATAGACGCCACATCCTTTTCCTTGAGATTGGCCTCATGAACTTTCGGTAAGTTTGAGGAGATGGCTAAGTTTTAAAAAAGTTAAAATAACAAGAAAGTTGATTCGTGATTGCAAAACTATGTGGAACTCAACTTTCATGATGCTAGAAGCAGCTTTACCATACAGAGTTGATTTTGAACGTGCAAATCATGTTGAGAAACAATATGAGCATTTACCTAGTGCCAAAGAATGGGAGTTTGCTGCAGAGATGTTGGAGAGACTTGGATTATTCGATGAGATAACTAAGTTGTTCTTTGGAAGTGATTATGTGACTTCTAATGTTTACTTCCCTAAAATCTATGAGATTAAAATGAAAACGAGACAGTGGGCCATTTCTAGCAATTCAGTTATAAAAAAACTCTCTGAGGAAATGAATACTAAATTTGACAAGTATTGGAAGGACATTCAAGATCTGATGGGGATGGCTACACTTCTTGATCCTCGTTACAAGAGGCATATGTTGATAGCTTGCTTTGCCATGCTCCATGGAATTGAGCCATCTTCTTATGACAATGTGTGGATTTGGTTGATGCATTAGTTGCTAGACTGCATTCATTCATAAAGGAGTGAAGTGGAAGTAGATGAATATAAACCATGTGAAGAACTGATTTCTTCAGTGAAAGCTCCAGCCATCATGAACATCTTCAATGACATCAAGGTGAAATAGATATGTACTTGACAGATGGCCTAGTGCCATACACAGAAGTATTTAGTGTGTTGGATTAGTGGAACGTAGCTAGAACAAGATATCCAACATTAAGGAAGGTCGCCAGAGATATTTTTGCTATTCCCGTGACAACAGTTGCTTCAGAGTCGGCCTTTAGTACAAGTGGCAGAATACTTAGTGAGCATAGGAGCCGCCTAACTCCTAATATGGTGGAAGTTTTGATGTGCTCCCAAGATTGGCTTAGAAACAAACAAAAAGGTGAGCAAATAATGTACTTTTTTCAAATTTAGAATTTATTTATCTATTGCTAATCACTATCTCGTCGTGTGTATAATCTTTTTTGTTCTAGATGCTCATAAAGGAGATGCAATTTTGAACTTACCTTCAAGACATTCAAGAGGGGATGCCGGTTGGTACTCACCAACACATTTCCTTTGCCAATTGAGTATTTGACTGTACCTTCTACAAGTGACAACAGTTGCTTCAGAGTCGGTCTTTAGTACAAGTGGCAGAATACTTAGTGAGCATAGGAGCCGCCTAACTCCTAATATGGTGGAAGTTTTGATGTGCTCCCAAGATTGGCTTAGAAACAAACAAAAAGGTGAGCAAATAATGTACTTTTTTCAAATTTAGAATTTATTATCTATTGCTAATCACTATCTCGTCGTGTGTATAATTTTTTTTGTTCTAGATGCTCATAAAGGAGATGCAATTTTGAACTTACCTTCAAGACATTCAAGAGGGGATGCCGGTTGGTACTCACCAACACATTTCCTTTGCCAATTGAGTATTTAACTGTACCTTCTACAAGAAAAATCCTAAACATTGACTATATTCATGTTTCCAACTAGGACTTTTGCCCTTTGAGACGTAGAGACATGGTCTTGTCGAGTTATGCTCGAGACTGAAGACTTATTGCGCTACGGTCTTCGTTATGCTACCGCTGGATTGCTCGAGTTTATTTTAGTTGAGCTTGCTACAGTGTCGAAACTTTATTGTGATGCTTAATTTGTGGCCTTATGTATGGTCAAATTGCCTTCATACTTTGTCGTGAGTTTGTGAACTTAAAATAAATGATTATGCATTGCTGTTTATGAGTGTGTTGCTGTTTTTATGTGTTGTTGTCTATGAGTGAGTGCTGCTATTTATGGGAATATGTTGATGTTTAGGAATTACGATGTGTTGCTGTCTACAAGTGCTGCTATTTATAAGAATGTGTTGATGCTTATGACGTGTTGTTGTTTATAAGCATATGATGTTGTTATGATGTGCTGCTGTTTATAAATTATGATGATGCGTTGTCGTTTATGACTATTTGTTGCTCAAGTTGACATGTGCACATGTGGGTACTTTTATTTGTGGATACCCATTTACCCTATCGGGTAAAGGGTATGGAGAAAACTTGTACCCATTAACGGGTATGGGTACGAGTGATGGGTAAGATCAAAGAGGATGGATAAGGGTACGGGGTAGCTCCACCCGTACCCAAACCCAGCGGGTGCCATCCCTAGGGTCTCGATCGAGCGCGCCACCAGAGCTTACTTGTGGGGCGCAACACGAAGAAACTTCCGCACCAGGTTGTTGACGAGCCCGCTCAACCGGATGACGAATTCATCGACGGTCTCACCGGACTTGAACCGAATCTCCTTGAAATGTTGACGCAGACCCTGGGCCTCTGCCTCGCGCACCACAATCGAGCACATGCACATCCTCCGCATCCCAATCCTCCTTCGCCATTTGCATGGTGGAGAGGACGAAGAGCATCCCATGACCGTGCTAACCGGAAATCAACGGGCAAAGCACCTAATCAACTAACAATGCACATGAGCAGTCGATACGCAGACTTCTGCCATGGCACGATTGTTGAACTGAAAAGAGCTGCCATGGCAGCCAAAAACGCTGTGACATAGCACCTAAACTAGACAACGCAAGTTTATTCAACACTACCTTTGTGCCGATGAGGGAGCTACACATTTTCTACACAAGAAGAAAAATCCTTGCACTGACCAGGTCCCAATCTCACAGAAATCAACTAAGCAGTATGGCTGTTCACATAACCCATGTTCGATCCAGTTCCAATGAAAAATCTCCCATGGAATTTCTGTGATCAACACACGTTCCAGGTATCTGTTACACGGAACAGCATGCATCAGAGTGCAAGCCTTTTTGACACAAGACCTATGAGCTAAACCCCCCTTTTCTTACCCTAGCAAAGAAAGACAAGAACATGTGCAAATACAAACTCTAGTCAAATACATTTCGGTCAAAAAAGTACCCACATTAAGCATTTCATTTGGACACGACTACCCGCTCCCATTTGCATCAGGTGGTCAGTGTTGTCAAATTCACAAAGTTCTGATTCTCAAAAAAACAAAAAATCACTAAGTTCTCAGAGGACATTTCGTGACCGGGGTTTTGAGAAAATGCTGAGCTTTCTTGAGATATACCGAGCAGATTTGGATATCGGCTGTTTGCAGATCGACCCATTGGGTGAGCTCTCTACTCCACCATCGACAGCAGCATGAGCTACCCCTGAGCCCCCCAAGATTTGAAGCAGCTTGATTGAAGACGCTTTTGCCACCTCAGTTCCATAAACCGACAGATCAACAAGGGCAGGTATGACACCTTCCTTCATCACAAGAAAACGATCCGCCTCGGTGCTGCGGGAACATACCGTATGAAGGATAACAGATGCATGCTCCTGCTCACTGCGGCTTCCTGTGTCTAGATGATCTGAAATTGAACCGATATAATGCTCTGATCTGATGATAAGATCAGCAGCTTGTTTCACTTCGCATAAGTTCCGCATAATCTTCAGGCAATACTCGGTCAAGCTTACTTCACTGAGCAATGTAGACAGCTTGGCAATTATGCCTGGAGAAATAAGTAAGGATTTTACGTCATTACTGGATGACAGTTCGAAGATCATCTTTAGAGCGAGCTGCAAGCACTCATTGTCTCCAGTATCCAAAGCTACAATCACAGAAGGAGCCACAAGCGAGGCCATGAGAGGAGATTCCCGACAAATTGGATGATGCAGCAGTTCATGAAGTATCAGCAAAGCTTCCAGCTTTAACTCAGAATCAACAAGCGATACAATCAGCCGCACTGCATCTTCAGTGATAGATAAAATTCTAGTCCTGGATGAAAATTAAAAAATTAAACATCACAAATATCCATTTTAAACTAAACTAAAACTACATAATAGGATCTTAGGCCTTTGTGCAAAAGCATAGGACAGAATTCCTAACTTTTGGAGCATGGAACTAGTTTAATTGAATTGAAAAACAGAGAGAGCGTCATCATCCAAAACAAGGTCTTATTACTACTTCTTATGGACTTGCGATTTACTGCTGAGAATCATTATTTTTCTTTTAGAAAGAAAATATCTTCTTTTCAACATCAACTAATATCTGCAAATGGAGAATATAAATGAAGATATATCCATACCTGCTATTGCAAAGAAACGTAAGGAAAAAATAAATTCCAGTTTTCTGAGCTTGTAATGTGCTTCTGAGATTGTCATTCTTAAGAAATTCAAGGAATGCTTCTAAAAAGCCATTGGAGATCATGGACTGCCAAACCTCATTTTCACTATTCAGGACAGCTTTTAAGTCTTTGACAGACTGCCTTTGCAGTTCCACCGGGAGCTCTGAGAGTTCTTGAAACAAATTCAGAAACATTTCCTTATCAAAGTTGCAGAAGGACAGATACAACTGGCAATTGACATTTGAATAAAACCGGGTAAAACTAGTTTTTGGCACATCTGTTTCCCTAACTGGGGATGATAAGTAACTAGCACCAGATAATGCAACTGATGAACCGCTATGCTCGATCATGTAATCAAAGTTTTTGTGAGCAATCAGGGGCGCCGAGATATCGTGCAAACTTGATAGGGAGTAATTATGAAATTGCTCGGGCAAATAAGTGCATTCAAGCTTCTGTTCTTTGCACCAGTTGTAAATAACAGCCTGCATACAAGTATTTGGAGTTATTGTAAAGTTTTCTAAATTTACTTGTGTCCTAGGACAAGTATCGTATCCTTTACTGAACCACCTCTCGATATTTTCTCTTTCATAAGTTTGTCCAGAGGCTATTATCACAGGATCATGCATCAGCTTCATAGATATTGGGCAGCAGAGCTCTGGAGGTGGTGTAGCAAGTCCTGACAAATTATTCTGATCATCATATCTCCCTGTCCCAGAGTTCACACCTGGAATGCATTTTCTGTGTGCACCGGTGTCACTAGAAATTACATTTGTGCATGTAGTTTCACTCGCAGTTCCATTCTTTGCACCTGTCTCAGGCTTGCTGTTCTTTCCGTACTTCCTGACTAGATACAGGAAAAAACTGAGGATACCTTCCTTTTTGGGATCGTTGCCGTTGATCTTATCTAGTAATTTCTTGATTGCCCGTCTTTCGATTAACATAGCTTTCTGTGATGTCAGATTTAACTTTGAACATGCTAGAAGGAATGTATGCATTTCAAGTTCTTCAGTTGCATCCGAATGTCGAAGCATCTTCAAGACCGCTTTTCCAGCTTCTTCTTCTGCTGGATCAACAAGGAATTTCATATTTCGGAGATCATTATGTACATCAGCAACCTGTTACAAATAGTCAGGTGTAAATATACTATTTAAAACCTGATCAATATTGGCGTAGTACTAATAAATGCAGTTATTTGGTAAGCAGAAATTTCTGCAGACAACGCATGTCTAACTCATATGCAAATACTGGATACACCTCCAACTAAAAATATGTGAATGCTAGTTTCCCATACTCAGGCTACTTTGATTGACATTCCAACAAATGGTTCGCCAGAGAATTACTCTCTTTTACATCTAGCGAGCAAACCATGTACTTAGTAATGATCAGCGTAGAAAAAAGTTTGCCTGCTATTGAGTGATCTATAAAGTTCAGTAAACTAGCCTGATCAGCCAACATAGACGGGACCATATTCTGAATCAGGAACAAGCTCCGCCTCATCGAGTTTCTAATCCTTTCGCATCGCATTGCTGTTGCTTCTCCCGTAATAGCCTGAAATGTGTGTGCTCACTATCAAAAGACAATACATGAGTAGCAAAGGAAACCCATTTAATCAAGAAAAAGACTAAGAAAATATAAATAAAATGGTTTAACATCCTCAATGCAGAGTGACATACCAAATAAAGACTACTACACTCAATGCAGTTCTGGATTATAAGTTTCCCTTTGTCAACTATGCTGTATAGATTGCATAGTTCCTCTATGCCAGCTTTACATCCTGGTTGAGCCGCTTCTATTGATGGAAGAATAGAAGTAACTTTATCCAACATCATTTTCAACTCACTGCACATCAAGCTGTGAACCTGCAAAAACAGGGTCAGAGAAGAATAATCACAATAACTGAAAACTAGCCGAATATGAGAGTTTGCACAAGTACCTGGTGAAAATTATGTAACAAAATAAATAATACCATGAACATATGAAATGGTAGTTAAAACATACTGCTCTTTTAAGTTGTTACTACAACTGCCAACTAGTACGAAAGCTAAATGCAGTATGTGCTTGATGAAAGAAATTCCACTATTTCAGGCTTAATCATTTGAGACACTGTTATAGTTTTTGAAATCATATTTGGATACAGCATTTAGCATTGTACGGAATTTTTAAACATATATATTAACCATACACAATTATTCTTGCTTATGATGGGAAGTACTGGATTAATGCCTGAAAAAACTCATGACCATTTTACTGTACCGCAGATGTCCCCAGTTCTAAGAAAGAGTGGCATGACAAATTACCAGCAATCAAATAATGATCGGACAAGAAAATATGAACTTCACCTTACAACAAAATACAAACAGTTATATGTAAGCAGAAATAGTTGTCAACAAATGGAAATGCTAGCAATCTAATATCTGCACCTTAGGATGTGAGCTATGCTCAGGTGTACCAAACATTCCATCATTATTATTCTCCATCTGTCAAAACCATGATAGATTGTCAAAATAGGGCAAGTTAAAATCAACAGTCAAATAAACCCCTACATGCAAACTTTCATTGTTTTGTTATTTGTAGCACAATAAGTATCTTCAGCAAAAGAAAGGAGATGATGACGGTACGTAAGCTGCAAGTGCATAATTTTTACTAGAAAAGGTAAACCATATACATTAAAAAAACACATTAGTATGTCAGGTATTTCCCTAAGGAATATGTCAGATAGACTATTATCAGGCATATTCCTGGTCACTGTCTGACACCATTGTCTTGCAGTTCGAAAGTAACCTAACATTAGCATGAGTGGCCAATCAAGTATGAAAACAATTAGTTATGCCGCAACTCGTGGAGTGCTCTTCATACATGGTGAAATGCCAATAGTTTGGCCAACCGACTGCTTTCTTTGGAAAACATTCTTTTATAGTTGGAACTAGATAAATCTAGTGAATTATACAACACTTTAAGCTTTCTAGCGCATGTAAGAAAAATTCTTGAATACATCCCTTTTTGACCATATCCGAAATAAAATAGGAAGAACTTAAGTTGTCTTATTAGATACTCCCTCCGTCCCAAAATAAGTGTCTCAACTTTGTACTAACTTTAGTATAAAGTTGTACTAAGGTTAAGACACTTATAAGGCACTTACTTTGGGACGGAGGGAGTAGAACATATGTACCTTCTATACATTTCAATGTTAATTTGACACTATTTACATAAGTACCTTGTAAAACTTTGTGAATGGAGGGAGTAGTAGAGAACTCAGGTACAAAAAAGAAGAATCTGAAACTTGAGGAAGCAACTCACTTTTGTGACCTCCTCCCCTTGAAGAGAACCTGTATTAATTCGTTGGATCAGACGGAGACAAGCAACCAGCGTTGGAGAGAAATGCTAGCCAGAGGCCAGAGGCCAGAGATTAAGCAAAAACAATGAGCAACCTCAGGAGCTTCTCCTTTTCTGAACCTGTGGGCTAAAACCAAGAGAACTTCATTTTCCTGTAATTATAGGGCACCAATCAAACACGGGGAAACCATAAAACCCCACCAACCAAAATCAGGACAGGGAAAAGATGAAAGGAGAGTCCGCAAACCGAACCTCTCAAGGAACATGAACCTCCTTCTGAACCCCACCTCTTTTCTTCAGAGGAAACCCTCGCGCGCAGGAGGCTGGCCCCGTTCCGGGAAGGAGGCCAGAGGAACTAAACGGGGAGGGCGCAAGGGGGCGAGGTGAGATCACGATGGCCGCTGCCCTGCCGCGTAAGCCAGAGAAACCGTTGACGATCGGAGAATGGGGGTGGGATCGAGGAGGACTCCTCGTCACCTCGCACGTTTATCCTCTCGCTTTTCTCAGGCAGACGCAGGCGGCAGGCCTCGGTGCGCAGCCGGGGAGACTGTGGAGTGCGCTGGGACGTGGACGCGACGGCGGTGCTCTGTTTCCCGGGCATGTTCAATGCGCTCTCGGCTGTCGTCCACTACGCACGGCGCGCACCGGGATTAGCAGGCGGTTTAAGCGGCGAGGTTTACGTGTGAGCTGGTGGTTTAGTTTGGCTAAGAGAAGATCTCGAGGTCGTCTGTCATGGGCGACAGGGTATTGCGCTTTCAGATTACTTTCAGACTTTACTCCTGGGTTGGCCGCTTCCATTTGTAGCCGCCTGTTCTACCACCACTACAGAGAGCCCACGGCGCCTTCTTCGTCGAGATGCCGGCTCATAGGTCCCGCGTCGCACACTCCCTCCCAGCTGTCGTATCATATCATTTTTTCTGCGGGAGCCGTCTTACCACTTCATTAGATGTCTCTCTCACAGTTCACAAGTGTTAAATTATTGGCCCCGCCAGGCATTGGTCGACTGGACTTGATCGTAAGATCATAACGGTCTACCATTGTGCAGCAGAAAAATCTCTGTGCAACACCCTTTTTGTATATGTTTATTATAAGACATTATCGTCATTTTTTGGCCTAATCTGGGACATCAATAAGACAATGTTTGGTTGAAGGTGTAGATATGAGTGGACTGGGACCATCCCAATGAGATGGTTCAATTTTGGTGTTTGGTTAAGATGAATGGGATGAGCCCATAAAGGTGATTTGGATGTGGTCCTCACATAAGATAATCACAAAGGCATAGATACATCATGACATACATAAGATAATCATGTGAGGAGCCAGATAGGGATTGGACCGTTCGGTCCGACCAATTATATGGGGTGGGATCTTCACATCATATTCTCCTTTTTTGTTGTTGCAACCATTCAAGTGTTTTTTAACCGAACAATTGGGTTTTCATTTTTGGTATGGTCCCAATCCATCATGAGCGACCCCTTCAACCAAACACGTCCTTAGTACCAAGTGTCAGTTCCTTTTTTTTTTGCCTATTCCTTTGTTTTATAGAAAAGCCATACCAAACAAAGTCCAAACACGATGATATTTTACAGCGTTTTTTTGGGACCAGAAAAGACCCTGAAAGCTTCGGGGAGAGACCAGAAGGTGCACGAGAGAGCGACAAGCTCACCAGGCGCGCCCCGGGGGGAGGTGCGCCATCAGCACTTGTGGGGCCCACTGGGCTCCGTTTGACCTAATCTCTGGCCTATAAATTCCTTAAAATCCAAAAACCCCGAGAGGGAGACCCAAAACAGTTTTATCGTCATTGCAAGCCTATGTTCTTCAGTTATCCCATCTAGAGGCCTCCACTGGTACTCTGTCGGAGGAGGAAACCATTGGGGAGGCAATCTTCATCGACTTTGTTGCCTCCATGATGATGCGTGAGCAGTAGCTAGATGGCTTTCTCTCTCTCTCTCTCTCTCTCTCTCTCTCTCTCTCCTTTTGTTCTTCAATACAATGATCTCTTCAGAGATCTATTCAATGTAATTTTCGACGCGTGTGTTTGTTGTCGGATGAATTGTGGGTTTATGATCAGATTGTCCACTGAAAGTATTTGAGTCTTTTCTGAGATTTATTTATGTGTGGTTTTATAGTCTTGTATTTCTCTCCGATCTATCTATCTGTTTTGGCCAATTAGAACGATTTATCTTCGGTGGGAGAGGTGTTTGGTAGTAGGTTCAATCTTGCGGTGTCCTTACTCTATGTCAGGAGGAGTAGCAAGGCACATTTTTATATTATTGCTACTAACAATAAAACGACGGGGTTCGAACATATTATTTGATCTTACTTTGTCTACATTATGTCATTATGCTTCAAGCACTACTCTATTTGCTACGAACTTAATACTTTGAGATGCATGCTAGATAGCGGTCTTGAGGTGGAGTAATAGTAGTAGGCGCTAGTAAGTTTAACGGTCTACTTGTCACGGATGTAATGCCTATATATTGATCATGCCATTAAGAATCATCATAACTATGCTATTTTGACAATTGCCCGACAATAATTTGTCTACTCACCGTTGTTATGCTTACGAGAGGGGCGCCTCTAGTGAACCTATGCCCCATATTTACTAAAACCCTAAAAAATGCTCCTTGTTGTTATTTCCCTTTTATTTTATTTTATATATCTACCACTACCAGATTTAATCCTTACAATTGACGAGAACAAGGGGTTTGACAACCCTCTTGCCTTCATTGGGTGCAAGCATTTGCTTTGTGTGTGCAAGTACCGCTTATCTTGTTTGTGTGGTGTCTCCTACTGGTTCGATAAAACTTGGTTCTTAACTGATGGAAATATTATCTGCTACTATACTACATCACCCTTCCTCTTTGGGGAATCCCAATGCCTATCACAAGTAGTAGCCCCCGGGCCGGATGTCCTCCTGGTGGCCTTCTTTCTGAAGTTTTGGCCCTAGCTTCAGCCGGTTATCATGCTGATGTTCCACGAATTTTACATTGGGTCTCTAGACATGACATGAACTTTAGTGTCATTACCCTGACCCCAAAAGTAGTAGGAGTGGCGGATATGCAACACTTTAGGCCGACTATGGTGATTAATGTGCTTGAGCAAATTTTTGCGAAGGTCCATGTAGCGCGTTTGGCACCTATTGTGGATTGCCTTGCAAACTGTCTGACTCGATGGTTCTGATGAGCAAGTTCGAGCCACTTATGAGAAGGGTTGTGTCTCGGGCCAGAACTATCATATGTGAAGTGGGTTGAAATTTGTATGCCCAAGGACTTGGGAGGGTTGGGCAGCCTAGCGTCCCGTCGCATGAACATGGCCCTCATGTTGCGGTGGGTTTGGCAGATCATTCGCGGGGAGAGGGGTTTGTGTCTATGGCTTCTTCAGGCTAAGTACTTGCGAGCGAGCCCCTCTTTGCTTGCTCGCACATGGAGGGATCCTAGTTCTGGAAGTCCATGTAGAGGATCAAACAGGAAATCCGCCTTAGGGTTTCCTTCTCTGTAGGCAATGGTGAAGGCTGAAGGAACTCTATTCTGGATTAAAACATGGGTTGGGGGAGTCCCATTGTGTACGGGATTCCCTGGCTTGTTTGCCATCTGTGCAGATCAGATGGTGTTGGCCTCAACGACTGCGCAGAATGGCCACTGGAACATCTTGTTTTGAAGGCCATTTAGGTAGGTGGATATAATAGATTAGGCTAATTTGCGAGCTGCCCTTCCACTGGTGCTCGCGGATAATTCGGACAACATATCGTGGAGTCTCTAACCTTCGGGTATGTTCTCCGTTGGCTCGACTTGCCATGCTCTATGTCATAGTCATACTATTCTTTGGACTACCTCCTCTTTGGAAAGCACCTCTGCCCTTGAAGATCAAGATTTTTGTGTGGCAATAATCATTGAGGAACCGACTCCCATCTGGGACAGAGGGGCTTAAGAGACACGACCCTAGTAATGGCTTTTGTCCCCTCCGTGATGTCCTGGAAACAGGTACCAATATCCTTTTCTCTTGCACGGTGCAAGAGTTCCCTGTAGCTTCGTCCATGAGGCTCTAGGGTCGGACTAGGAGGCCTCGGACATAGCTAGGTTTCTTGGGACTAGAGCCAATCCGCCCGAGCAGTAATGTTGACTGTTCTGGTTGATTTTTGCGGCATTAGCTTGGACGATGTGCACAAGTGTAATAAGATCAACATTTAGAGGGTCTTTCCTAGGTGCGCCGCTGACTCGCTCTTCAAATTCCTTACTTTCTTGCAGCACTGGCACCCCTTGTCTAGGTAGCATGACCGTGAGTGTCTTGGACTGATGATGGATGTGCTGCATGCTACCGTGATGTCTAGTACGCAACTTTTATTCTTGTAGACATTGTTGGGCCTCCAAGTGCAGAGTTTTGTAGGACAATAACAAATTTCCCTCAAGTGGATGACCCAAGGTTTATCGATCCGTGGGAGGTGTAGGATGAAGATGATCTCTGTCAAACAACCCTGCAACCAAATACAAAAAATCTCTTATGTCCGCAACACACCCAATACAATGGTAAATTGTATAGGTGCACTAGTTCAGCAAAGAGATGGTGATACAAGTGTAGTATGGATAGTAGATATAGATTTTTGTAATTTGAAAATATAAAAACAGCAAGATAGCAAGTGATAAAACGGACCACAAAAATGTATTGCAATGCTTAGAAACAAGGCCTAGGGTTCATACTTTCACTAGTGCAATCTCTCAGTAGTGCTAACATAATTGAATCATATAACAATCCCTCAACATGCGACAAAGAATCACTCCAAAGTTTCTATCAAGAACATAGGATGGAAACGTGTATCAACCCCTATGCATAGATTACCCCAATGTTAAGATAATCCGCAATTTGAATACCAAAACATACATCAAGTAACTCAATAGAATACCCCATTGTCACTGCGTGTATCCACATGCAAGACATACATCAATTTATCTCAAATCCAATATTCAGTCCAATATAGTGAAACCTCAAAGAGTAAGACTCAATTCATCACAACAAGAAGACAGAGATAAACACCATATGATCCGACTGTATTAATAAAGCCCATGGTTACATCAAGATCGTGTCAGATCAAGAACATGAGAGAGAGAGAGAGAGATCAAACACCTAGCTACCGGTACGTACCCTCAGCCCCGAGGGTGAACTACTCCCTCATGGAGACCGCCGGGATGATGAAGATGGCCTCCAGTGATGATTTCCCCCTCCGGCAAGGTGCCAGATAAGGCCTCCAGATGAGATCTCTTCGGTATAGAGGCTTGCGGCGGCGGAGCGGAAGTTCTAGGTTTCTTTCTGGGTTTTTTATATTTATAGGAATTTCTGGCGTCGGTTTCACGTCAGGGGGGCCACGAGGAAGCGAAAAGCTCGGTAAGCCCTCCCTATCCCCCAGGGCGCACCTACTGAGCTTGTCGTGTCCTCATGGCTCTTCTGGTCCTTCCATGAAGCTTCAGGGGTATCTTTTGTTCCATAAAAAATCACCATAAATTTTCAACCCAATCCGAGAACTTTTATATCTGCACAAAAATAACACCATAGTAGTTCTGCTGAAAACAATGCTAGTCCGAGTTAGTTTCATTCAAATCATATAAAAAGTGCACCAAAACCATATAAATTTGTTGTAAACATGGCATGAATACTTCATAATTTATAGATATGTTGGAGACGTACCGGGATCCCCAAGATTAATTCTTGCTCGTCCTCGAGTAGGTAAATGATAAAAAAATTATGAAGTGTGAATGCTAGCATAGTGTATAACTAAGTTTGATCAATGATAATTCCAAACATTTTTTCTAGCATCATTATATTCATAAACAATAGCTCATCTCATAAAACTTCTCATGATCAAGTAGCAAGCTATTCACATGTTAAAGTATAGACCATAAACCTTCTTGAAAACTAACAAACTATGTTTTCAGTCATCAAACAAATATAACTCATTTTATTTTCAGGAAGGGTCTATGTAAGATCATTGTTTCAGCAAATTCCACATACTCAACTATCATTTAGTCTTCCATGATTGATGACACTCAAAGCATATTTTTAGAACAAACTATTTCAGTCAAACACATAGGAAGATAGGGGCTTAATGTTTTGCCTCCCAACATCTTAGGGATAATGTAAACAATAATAACTCATGATCACCTATATTCAACTGGATATATGTGCCTGGATCTTTCCCCACCACATGATGCTTGCCAACAAAAGAATAATTGAGGTTGAAATGATAAGGAATACTATTGACTCTTGCATAAAAGTAAATACTAAAAGTAAAAGATATGCCCTTCACAAAGGGAAGCAGAGGTTGTAATGCACTTTTGATTTTTTTGGATGTGCAAACCCTTAATGCAAATGAGCGTCACTTTACATTGACCCTTGTGATAGCAACCTTTATTATGCAGTCTGTCGCTTTTATTTCTTTACCATCATAAGTTCGTACAAAGCTTATTTTTCCCTTGCAATAAAAGATCATATATATTTAAGAGAAAATTTTATTGTTTTTGCACCAATGACAACTTACTTGGAAGATCTTATTCAATCCATAGGTAGATATGGTGGCTGATACGTCTCCAACGTATCTATAATTTTTTATTGTTCCATGCTGTTATATTATCAATCTTGGATGTTTTATAATCATTTTATATCATTTTTTGGTACTAACCTATTGACATAGTGCCAAGTGCCAGTTCCTGTTTTTTCGGTGTTTTTTACATCACAGAAAATCAATATCAGACGGACTCCAAATGTCACGAAACTTTACGGAGAATTTTTATGGGCCAAAAGGAATACAACGGGCCCTGACTGCGCCTGGGGGGTGCCCCGAGGGGGGCACAACTCACCAGGGTGCCCCAGGAGGCCCAGGTGCACCCTGGTGGGTTGTTCCTGTTGGAAATATGCCCTAGAGGCAATAATAAATTAGTTATTATTATTATATTTCATTGTTCATGATAATCGTTTATTATCCATGCTAGAATTGTATTGATAGGAAACTCAGATACATGTGTGATACATAGACAACACCATGTCCCTAGTAAGCCTCTAGTTGACTAGCTCGTTGATCAATAGATGGTTACGGTTTCCTGACCATGGACATTGGATGTCGTTGATAACGGGATCACATCATTAGGAGAATGATGTGATGGACAAGACCCAATCCTAAGCCTAGCACAAAGATCGTGTAGTTCGTATGCTAAAGCTTTTCTAATGTCAAGTATCATTTCCTTAGAACATGAGATTGTGCAACTCCCGGGTACCGTAGGAGTGCTTTGGGTGTGACAAACGTCACAACGTAACTGGGTGTCTATAAAGGTACACTACAGGCATTTCCGAAAGTGTCTGTTGGGTTGGCACGAATCGAGACTGGGATTTGTCACTCCGTGTAAACGGAGAGGTATCTCTGGGCCCACTCGGTAGGACATCATCATAATGTGCACAATGTGACCAAGGAGTTGATCATGGGATGATGTGTTACGGAACGAGTAAAGAGACTTGCCGGTAACGAGATTGAACAAGGTATCGGGATACCGACGATCGAATCTCGGGCAAGTACAATACCGCTGGACAAAGGGAATTGTATACGGGATTGATTAAGTCCTTGACATCATGGTTCATCCGATGAGATCATCGTGGAGCATGTGGGAGCCAACATGGGTATCCAGATCCCGCTGTTGGTTATTGAGCGGAGAGTTGTCTCGGCCATGTCTGCATGACTCCCGAACCCGTAGGGTCTACACACTTAAGGTTCGATGACGCTAGGGTTATAGGGAAAGTATGTACGCGGTTACCGAATGTTGTTCGGAGTCCCGAATGAGATCCTGGACGTCACGAGGAGTTCCGTAATGGTCCGGAGGTAAAGATTGATATATAGGAAGTATGGTTTTGGCCACCGGAAGTGTTCCGGGCATCACCGGTAGTGTATTGGGACCACCAGAGAGGTTCGAGGGTCCATCGGGAGGGGCCACCAGCCCCGGAGGCCTACATGGGTCAATAGTGGGAAGGGACCAGCCCCTATGTGGGCTGGGGCGCCTCCCACCAAGGCCCAAGGCGTCCTCAAGAGGAGAGGGGGCAAACCCTAGGCGCAGATGGGCCCTAAGGCCCACCCTAGGTGCGCCCCCTCTCTCTCCCCCTTGGCCGCCTCCCAGATGGGATCTGGGGGCTGCCGCCACCCCTAGGGAGGGAACCCTAGGTGGGGGCGCAGCCCTTCCCCTCCCCCTATATATACTTGAGCAAAGGGGTAGCCCAACACACGATTCAATCTCCCTGTTGGCGCAGCCCTACCCCTCTTCCTCCTCGTCTCTCGTAGTGCTTGGCGAAGCCCTGCTGGAGTCCCGCGCTCCTCCACCACCACCACGCCGTCGTGCTGCTGCTGGATGGAGTCTTCCCCAACCTCTCCTTCTCCCCTTGCTGGATCAAGGCGTAGGAGACGTCACCGGGCTGTACGTGTGTTGAACGCGGAGGTGCCGTCCGTTCGGCACTAGGATCATCGATGATTTGGATCACGACGAGTACGACTCCATCAATCCCGTTCACTTGAACGCTTCCGCTTAGCGATCTACAAGGGTATGTAGATGCACTCTCCTTCCCCTCGTTGCTAGATTACTCCATAGATTGATCTTGGTGATGCGTAGAAAATTTTGAATTTCTGCTACGATACCCAATAGTGGTATCAGAGCTAGGTTTATGCGTAGTTTCTATGCACGAGTAGAACAAGTTGTTGTGGGCGTCGATATTGTCAATTTGCTTGCCGTTACTAGTCTTATCTTGATTCGGCGGCATCGTGGAATGAAGCGGCCCGGACCGACCTTACACGTACTCTTACGTGAGACTGGTTCCACCGACTGACATGCACTAGTTGCATAAGGTGGCTAGCGGGTGTCTGTCTCTCCCACTTTAGTCGGATCGGATTCGATGAAAAGGGTTCTTATGAAGGGTAAATAGAAATTGGCATATCACGTTGTGGTTTTCGCGTAGGTAAGAAACGTTCTTGCTACAAACCTATAGCAGCCACGTAAAAACTTGCAACAACAATTAGAGGACGTCTAACTTGTTTTTGCAGCATATGCCTTGTGATGTGATATGGCCAAAAGGATGTGATGAATGATATGTGTGATGTATGAGATTGATCATGTTCTTGTAATAGGAATCACGACTTGCATGTCGATGAGTATGACAACCGGCAGGAGCCATAGGAGTTGTCTTAATTTATTTATGACCTGCGTGTCAACATAATCGTCATGTAATTACTTTACTTTATTGCTAAAGCATTAGCCATAGTAGTAGAAGTAATAGATGACGAGACAACTTCAAGAAGACACGATGATGGAGATCATGGTGTCATGCCGGTGACAACGATGATCATGGAGCCCCGAAGATGGAGATCAAAAGGAGCAAAATGATATTGGCCATATCATGTCACTATTTGATTGCATGTGATGTTTATCATGTTTTACATCTTATTTGCTTAGAACGACGGTAGCTTAAATAAGATGATCCCTCACTAAAATTTCAAGAAAAGTGTTCCCCCTAACTGTGCACCGTTGAGAAGGTTCGTCATTTCGAAGCACCACGTGATGATCGGGTGTGATAGATTCTAACGTTCGAATACAACGGGTGTAAGCCAGATTTACACAGCAAAAACACTTAGGTTGACTTGACGAGCCTAGCATGTACAGACATGGCCTCGGAACACGGAAGACCGAAAGGTCGAGCATGAGTCGTATAGAAGATACGATTAACATGAAGATGTTCACCGATGTTGACTAGTCCGTCTCACGTGATGATCGGACACGGCCTAGTTGACTCGGATCATGTTTCACTTAGATGACTAGAGGGATGTCTATCTGAGTGGGAGTTCATTAAATGAACTCAATTATCATGAACATAGTCTAAATTGTCTTTGCAAATATGTTGTAGATAAATAGCTCACGTTGTAGCTCCTTGTTTCAATATGTTCCTAGAGAAAGACCAAGTTGAAAGATATTGTAAGCAATGATGCGGACTAGGTCCGTAGTCCAAGGAGTGTCCTCAGTGCTACACAGAAGGCTTACGTCTTTGATGCACCGCTCGATGTGTAAACCCCTACAACGTCGTCTGTGGATGTTGTGAACACCTGACAGACACATCCTGATGACTACTTGATAGTTTAGTGCACCATACTTTACGGCTTAGAATCGGGATTCCAATGACGTTTTGAACGCCACAGAACATATGAGATGTTCCAAGAGCTGAAATTGGGATTTCAGGCTCATGCCCGTGTTGAGAGGTGTGAGACCTCTGACAAGTTCTTTTGCCAACAAGATGGAGGAGAATAGCTCAGCTAGTGAGCATGTGCTCAAAATGTCTGGGTGCTACAATCACTTAAATCAAGTGGGAGTTAAACTTCCAGATAAGATAGTGATTGATAGAGTTCTCTAGCCACTATCACTAAGCTACTAGATCTTCGTGATGAACTATGACATGCAAGGGATGGAGTTGATCCCGGAGCTGTTCGCGGTGCTTAAGACCGCAAAAGGTAGAAATCAAGAAGGAGTATCAAGTGTTGATGGTTTAATAAGACCACTGGTTTCAAGAAGGGCAAGGGCTAGAAGGGAAACTTCATGGATGGCAAACCAGTTGCCACTCCAGTGAAGAAACCCAAGGTTGAACCCAAACTCGAGACTAGGTGCTTCTATTGTAAGGGGAACGGTCACTGGTAGCGGAATAACCCCAAATGCATGGTAGATAAGAAGGCTGGCAACTTCAACAAAGTATATGCATGTTATTAATGTGTACCTTACTAGTACTCCTGGTAGCACCTGGGTATTGGATACCGGTTCAGTTGCTATTATTGGCGACTTGAAGCAAAAGCTACGGACTAAACAGAGACTGGCTAAGGGCGAGGTGACGATGTGTGTTGGAAGTATTTCCAAAGTTGATGAGACCACCATCGCACGCTCCATCTGCCTTCGGGATTAGTATTGAACCTAGATAAATGTTATCAGGTGTCTACGTTGAGCATGAATATGATTAGATCATGTTCATTGCAATACGGTCATTCATTTAAGTTAGAGAATAATGGTTATTCTGTTTACATGAATGATACCTTTCATGGTCATGCACCCTATGTGAATGGTTCATTGAATCTCGGTCGTGGTAATACACATGTTCACGCCAAAGGATGTAGAGTTAATAATGATAGTACCACTTTCTTGTGGCACTGCCGCTTAGGTCATATTGGCGTAAGATGCATGAAAAACTCCATGTCGATGGATGTTTGGAGTCACTTGATTTTGAATCGCTTGACACATGCGAGCCATGCCTCATGGGCAGGATGACTAAGACCCCATTTTCAGGTACAATGAAACGGGCAAGTGACTTGTTGGAAATCATGCATGCTGATGCGTGTGATCCAATGAGAATTGAAGCGTGCGGTGGATATCGCTATTTTCTCATCTTCACTGACGATTTGAGTAGATATAGGTATATTTACTTAATGAAGCACAAGTCTGAAACGTTTGAAAAGTTCAAGCGATTTCAGAGTGAAGTTAAGAATCATCATAACAAGAAGATCAAATTCCTACGATCTGACCAATGAGAATTTCTGAGTTATGAGTTTGGCAATCACTTAAGACATTGTGGAATTGTTTCACAGTTGAAGCCAGCTGGAACACCACAGGGTAATGGTGTGTCCGGACGTCGTAATTGAACCTTATGAGATATGGTGCGATCTATGATGTCTCTTATCAATCTACCGTTTTAATTTTGAGGTTATGCGTTAGAGACAGTTGCATTCACTTTAGATAGGACACCATCTAAGTCCGCTGAGACGGCGTCGTATGAACATTGGTTTGGCAAGAAACCAAAGTTGTCGTTTCTTAATGTTTGGGGCTGCGATGCTTAAGGCTTTAGCCGGAGAAGCTCGAACCCAAAGTGGACAAACACATCTTCATAGGATACCCAAAGGTGACAGTAGGGTATACCTTCTATCTCAGATCCGAGGGCAAATTGTTTGTCGCTAAGAACGAGTCCTTTCTCGAGAAGGAGTTTCTCTCGAAAGAATTGAGTGGGAGGAAGATAGAACTTGATGAGGTTGTCGAACGTTTACTTCAACCAAAGAGTGATGCAACACAGAAAGATGTTTTCTGTGGCGCCTACGTCTGTTGAATAGGAAGTTAATGATAGTGATCATGAAGCTTCGGATCAAGTTGCTATCGAACCTCGTAGGTCGACAAGGATATGTACTACTCCTAAGTGGTACGGTAATCCTGTCTTAGATATCATGTTGTTGGACAACAATGAACCTACGAGCTATGGAGAAGCGATGGTGGGCCCATATTCCGACAAATGGTTAGAAACCATGAAATCTGAGATAGGATCCATGTATGGACTTTGGTGGACTTGCCCATTGATCGGCAAGCCATCGAGATAAATGGATCTTTGAGAAGAAGACGGACATGGGCGGTAATGTTACCTTCTATGGAGCTCGACTTGTGGGAAAGAGTCTTTTCACAACTTCAAGGAGTTGACTACAATGAGAATTTCTCACCCGTAGCGATGCTTAAGTCCGTCGGAATCATGTTAGAATTAGCTGTGTTTTTCGATTATGAAATCTGACAGATGGATGTCAAAACAAGTTTTCTTACCAGTTTTCATAAGAAAAAGTTGTATGTGATACAATAAAAGGTTTTGTCGATCCTAAGGATGCTAGAAGGCATGCTGGCTCCAGCGATCCTTCTATGGACTAGAGCAAGCATCTCGGAATCGGAATATATGCTTTGATGGAGTGATCAAAGCTTTTAGGTTTATACAATGTTTGCTAGAAGTTTGTATTTACAAGAAAGTGAGTGGGAGCACTACAACATTTCTGATAAGTATATGTGGATGACATATTGTTGATCCGAAATAATGTAGAATTTCTGGAAAGCATAAACGGTTGTTTGAAGAGTGTTTTTCAAAGGAAGACCTGGATAAAGCTGCTTACATATTGGGCATCAAGACCTATAGAGATGGATCAAGACGCCTGATGGTACTTTCAAAGAACGCACACCTTGACATGTTTTTGAAGGAGTTCAAAATAGATCAGTCAAAGAAGGGGTTCTTACCTGAGTTGTAAGGTGTGAAGTTGAGTAAGACTCAAAGCTTGACCACGTCATAAGAAAGAGAAAGGACGAAGGTCGTCCCCTATGCTTTTGTCATAGGCTCTATATGGTATGCCATGCTAAAGTACCGCACCTGATGTGTGCCTTGCCACATGTCTGGCAAGAGGGTACAAAGGTGATCTAGGAGTAGATCACCAGATAGCGGTCAAAATTATCCTTAGAGGAATAAGGAAATGTTTCTCGGTTATGGAGGTGATAAAGAGTTCGACGTAAAGAGTTATGTCGATGCAAGCTTAACACCTATCCGGATAGCTCTGAGTAGAGATACCGGATACGTATAATGAAGCAATAATTTGGAATAGCTCCAAGTGGAACGTGGTAGCAGCATCTACGATATAAAGTTTTGTGAAATACATAGGGATCTGAATATGGCAAGACCCGTTGACTACAACCTCTCTCACAAACATAACATGATCAAACCCAAAACTCTTTGAGTGTTTATCACATAGTGATGTGAACTAGATCATTGAGTCTAGTAGACTCTTGGATGTTGGTCACATGGCGATGTCACCTGTGAGTGTTGATCACATGGCGATGTGAACTAGATTATTGACTCTAGTGCAAGTGGGAGAGTGTTGGAAATATGCCCTAGAGGCAATAATAAATTAGTTATTATTATTATATTTCATTGTTCATGATAATCGTTTATTATCCATGCTAGAATTGTATTGATAGGAAACGCAGATACATGTGTGGATACATAGACAACACCATGTCCCTAGTAAGCCTCTAGTTGACTAGCTCGTTGATCAATAGATGGTTACGGTTTCCTGACCATGGACATTGGATGTCATTGATAACGGGATCACATCATTAGGAGAATGATGTGATGGACAAGACCCAATCCTAAGCCTAGCACAAAGATCGTGTAGTTCGTATGCTAAAGCTTTTCTAATGTCAAGTATCATTTCCTTAGACCATGAGATTGTGCAACTCCCGGATACCGTAGGAGTGCTTTGGGTGTGACAAACGTCACAACGTAACTGGGTGTCTATAAAGGTACACTACAGGTATTTCCGAAAGTGTCTGTTGGGTTGGCACGAATCGAGACTGGGATTTGTCACTCCGTGTAAACGGAGAGGTATCTCTGGGCCCACTCGGTAGGACATCATCATAATGTGCACAATGTGACCAAGGAGTTGATCATGGGATGATGTGTTACAGAACGAGTAAAGAGACTTGCTGGTAACGAGATTGAACAAGGTATCGGGATACCGACGATCGAATCTCGGGCAAGTACAATACCGCTGGACAAAGGGAATTGTATACGGGATTGATTAAGTCCTTGACATCGTGGTTCATCCGATGAGATCATCGTGGAGCATGTGGGAGCCAACATGGGTATCCAGATCCCGCTGTTGGTTATTGACTGGAGAGTTGTCTCGGCCATGTCTGCATGACTCCCGAACCCGTAGGGTCTACACACTTAAGGTTCGATGACGCTAGGGTTATAGGGAAAGTATGTATGCGGTTACCGAATGTTGTTCAGAGTCCCGGATGAGATCCCGGACGTCACGAGGAGTTCCGGAATGGTCCGGAGGTAAATATTGATATATATGAATTATGGTTTTGGCCATCGGAAGTGTTCCGGGCATCACCGGTAGTGTACCGGGACCACCGGAGGGGTCTGGGGGTCCATCGGGAGGGGCCACCAGCCCCGAAGGCCTACATGGGCCAATAGTGGGAAGGGACCAGCCCCTATGTGGGCTGGGGAGCCTCCCACCAAGGTCCAAGGCGTCCTCAAGAGGAGAGGGGACAAACCCTAGGCGCAGATGGGCCCTAAGGCCCACCCTAGGTGTGCCCCCTCTCTCTCCTCCTTGGCCGCCTCCCAGATGGGATCTGGGGGCTGCCGCCACCCCTAGGGAGGGAACCCTAGGTGGGGGCGCAGCCCCTCCCCTCCCCCTATATGTACTTGAGCAAAGGGGCAGCCCAACACACGATTCAATCTCCCTGTTGGCGCAGCCCTACCCCTCTTCCTCCTCGTCTCTCGTAGTGCTTGGCGAAGCCCTGTTGGAGTCCCGCGCTCCTCCACCACCACCACACCGTCATGCTGCTGCTGCATGGAGTCTTCCCCAACCTCTCCTTCTCCTCTTGCTGGATCAAGGCGTAGGAGACGTCACCGGGCTGTACGTGTGTTGAACGCGGAGGTGCCTTCCGTTCGGCACTAGGATCATCGGTGATTTGGATCACGACGAGTACGACTCCATCAACCCCGTTCACTTGAACGCTTCCGCTTAGCGATCTACAAGGGTATGTAGATGCACTCTCCTTCCCCTCGTTGCTAGATTACTCCATAGATTGATCTTGGTGATGCATAGAAAATTTTGAATTTCTGCTACGATCCCCAACAGTTCCCACCTCGGGTGCCCCCTGGACCGCCTCTTTGCTCTATAAATACCCAATATTTCCAGAACCCTAGGGGAGTCGACGAAATATTCATCCAGTTGCCGCGGAGTCTAGAACCACCAGATCCAATCTAGACACCATTTCGGATGGGGTTCACCACCTCCATTGGTGCCTCTCCAATGATGCGTGAGTAGTTCTTTGTAGACTTCGGGTCTGTAGTTAGTAGCTAGATGGCTTCATCTCTCTCTCTCTTGATTCTCAATACAATGGTCTCTTGGAGATCCATATGATGTAACTCTTTTGCGGTGTGTTTGTTGGAATCCGATGAACTTTGAGTTTATGATTAGATCTATCTTTTTATATCCATGAAAGTATTTGAGTTTCTTTGATCTCTTTTATGCATGATTGCTTATAGCCTCGTATTTCTTCTATGATATTTGGGTTTTGTTTGGCCAGCTTGATCTATTTATCTTGCAATGGGAAGAGGTGCTTTGTAGTGGGTTCGATCTTACGGTGCTTGATCCCAGTGACAGAAAGGGAAACGACACGTATGTATCGTTGCTACTAAGGATAAAACGATGGGGTCTATCTCTACATAGATAGATCTTGTCTACATCATGTCATCATTCTTATTGCATTACTCCGTTTCTCCATGAACTTAATACACTAGATGCATGCTGGATAGTGGTCGATGTGTGGAGTAATAGTAGTAGATGCAGGCAGGAGTCGGTCTACTAATCTTGGACGTGATGCCTATATAATGATCATTGCCTGGATATCGTCATAATTATTTGAAGTTCTATCAATTGCCCAACAGTAATTTGTTCACCCACCGCTTTGCTGTTTTTCTCGAGAGAAGCCACTAGTGAAACCTACGGCCCCGGGTCTTCTTTCTCATATATTTGCCTTTCCGATCTATTTTTATTTACTTTTATTTTTAGATCTATTAATCCAAAAACCCCAAAATATCTTGCTGCACTTTATTTTATTTGCGATCTATTTATCCAATCTATTATAACATTTTTCCTGTCACGCACCAATTTCTGGCACCGTTACCCGAAGGGATTGACAACCCCTTTAACACGTCTGGTTGCGAGGATTTGTTATCTGTGTGCAGGGGTTGTTTATGTTGTGTTGCTTGGTTCTCCTACTGGTTCGATAACCTTGGTTTCATATTTGAGGGAAATACCTACCGCCGTTGTGCTGGATCATCTCTTCCTCTTTGGGGAAATACCGACGTAGCTTCAAGCGACATCAGTGGCTCAAGGATTTTGGATGCACAAGCACTATTTCTGCTTAGTACATAAATTTTTGGCTAGCAAAGATCCTAAACAAGCTCACATGTTGGAGGATCCATAACAATATAACTTCTATGTGAATATAAACAAACATAACCCTGTACGTTGTCTTCCTTGTCCAACATCAACCACTTGATCAAGCTTGAAAATAATTAATGGGGGCTCACAATCATAGAAGATGTCCAATATAGTATATTTATATGTGAAATCTCTCTTCCTTCAATATTCTTTCGTGAATTGTTCAAGTGAACAATGTTGTGTTTGCTAACTTTCAATAAATTTTACCACTTATACTTCTTATATGTGAAGTCATTACTCCCCATGGGACAAGCATATGAAGCATATATAATTCAGATTTATGATATTCAATTCATTCAATAATTTACTCTTAGAATATAATTGAAGCACAAGAGTAAATGACAAACTACTCCAAAAAGATATAAGTGAAGATCAATGAGTAGTCAAACAATTAAGTAGCTATGTAAGGAATCTCTCTCATTTAATTTTTTTAGATCTTAAGTATTGTATTCAAACAACAAACAAAATAAAATAAAATCATATTCCAAGAATAGCACATCTCATGCGAAGAAGGAAAAACTTAGGCTCAACCGAGACTAACTGATAAGTGTTGATAAAGAAAGGTGGGATGCCTACCGGGGCACCCTCAAGCTTAGATGCTTGAGACTTCTTAGAATATTAACTTTGGATGCCTTGGTAATCCCCAAGCTTGAGCTTTTGTGTCTCCTTAATTCCTCTCATATCATGGCTTCTCCTAAATCTTAAAAACTTCATCCACACAAAACTCAACAAGAACTCGTGGGATAAGTTAGATAAACCAATGCAAAACCTTATCATTATCCACTGTAGAAAATCACTAAAATTTAATTTAACATTGCATACTAAATCCCTCTGCATATTTAATAGTCCTATCCTCAAATAAAATCATTAAACAAGCAAACGTAAGCAAACAATGCAAATATAACAGCAATTATCTAAACAGAACAATATGTAAAGGATAAAGAAAGATTCATACTTATATAACTCCAAAAATTCTGAAAAATTACCACATTGTAGAAAATTTGTTATAGCGCGTTGTGTCAATATTTCAAGATTTTATCACATTCTGACTTAATTCATACAATAATAGAAAACTTTCGGTTTTAAAACAGCAACTCATGAACATGCAAACTAAGCATGGTAAAGGCTATACTCGACTCTCTTATTGAAATAAAAGATACAAAACATTATTATAAATAACAGCAAGCAAATCTCAACAAAATAAAATGATGCTCCAAGCAAAACACATAGCATGTGACAAATAAAAATATAGCTCCAAGTAAGGTTACCGATGAAGACGAAAGAGGGGATGCCATCTGGGGGCATCCCCAAGCTTAGACGCTTGAGTCTTCCTTGAATATTACCTTGGGGTGCCTCGGGCATCCCCAAGCTTAGGGTCTTGCCACTCCTTATTCTCCTCATATCGATATCTCACCCAAAACTTGAAAACTTCAATCACACAAAACTTAACAGAACTTCGTGAGATAGGTTAGTATGATAAAGAGCAAATCATTCACTTTGGTACTGCCAAGACAAGATTTTCTCACACAATGCCTATTGTACCTTACCATTTCCACAATTTATATTGACAAATATAAGTCATAGAAACTATAAAACAAGCAAACTATGCATTGAAAACAGAATTTTGCAAAAACACCATACTTATGTCCAAAAATTCTGAAAAATTAGGAAAATGTAGGAAATTTGTATATCAATCATGTGTAAAAATTTCAGAATTTTATCACATCCCAGTGAACTACAGTAATTCCAGCACTGGGCGCAAAAATATCTGTTTTTGCACAAAATCAAATCAACTATCATCCACACTATCCCGAAGGCTTTACTTGGCACGTTATTGAAACAAAAACTATAAAACATGATTACTACAGTATCTTAATCATGTGAGCACACAAAAATAGTAGGTATAAGTATTGGGTTGTCTCCCAACAAGCGCTTTTCTTTAATGGCTTTTTAGCTAGGCATGATGATTCAAATGATGCTCACATAAAAATAAAGAATTGAAACATAACAGGAGCATCATGAAACATATGACTAGTACATTTAAGTCTAACACACTTCCTATGCATAGGGATTTTCTGAGCAAACAACTTATGGGAGCAAGAATCAACTAGCATAGGAAGGCAAAACAAGCATGACTTCAAAACTTTCGACACATAGAGAGGAAACTTGATATTATTGAGATATGTAAAAGCACATGTTCCTCTCTCATAATAATTTTTAGTAGCATCATGAATAAATTCAACAATATTACTATCACACAAAACATTATTTTCATGATCCACATGCATAGAAAATTTATTACTCTCCACATAAGCAAATTTCTTCTCATTCATAATGGTGGGAGTGATGTCTACAACTTTATTCTTGTAGACTCATGTTGGGCCTCCAAGCGCAGAGTTTTGTAGGACAGTAGTAATTTTCCCTCGAGTGGATGAACTAAGGTTTATCAATCCATGGGAGGTGTAGGATGAAGATGGTCTCTCTCAAACAACCCTGCAACCAAATACAAAAAATCACTTGTGTCCCCGGCACACCCAATACAATGGCAAATTGTATAGGTGCACTAGTTTGGCGAAGAGATGGTGATACGAGTGTAGTAACGATAGTAGATATTGATTTTTGTAATAAGAACAATAAAAAAACATCAAGGTAGCAATTGATAAAACGGAGTACAAACGGCATTGCAATGCTTGAAAATGAGGATTAGGGCTCGTACTTTCGCTAGTGCAATCTCTCGACAATGCTAATCTAATTGGATCATATAACCATCCCTCAAAGTGCGATGAAGAATCACTCCAAAGTTCATATCTAGCGGAGAACATAAGAAGAATTGTTTGTAGCTATTCTTTCCGATCGATCTATCCAAGAGTTCGTACTAAAATAACACTAAGTTATTCTTTTCGATCGATCTATCAAGAGTTCGTACTAAAATAACACTAAGTTATTCTTTCCGATCTATCTATCAAGAGTTCGTACTAAAATAACACCAAAGCAAATTCAGATTCATAATACCCAATCCAACACAAAGAACCTCAAAGAGTGCCCCAAGATTTCTACCTGAAAAACAGAAGACAAGAATGTGCATCAACCCCTATGCATAGATTATCCTAATGTCACCTCGGGAATCCGCAAGTTGAGTGCTAAAACACATATTAAGTGAATCAATATGATACCCCATTGTCACCACAGGTATTCATAGCAAGACATACATCAAGTGCTCTCAAATCCATAAAAGTATTCAATCCGATAAAACGGAATATCAAAGGAAAAACTCAATTCACAACAAGATAGAGAGGGGAAAACACCATATGATCCGACTATATTAACAAATCCCGCGATACATCAAGATCGTGACATTGCAAGAACACGAGACAGAGAGAGATTAAACGCATAGCTACTGGTTCAAACCCTCAGCCCCGAGGGTGGACTACTCCCTCCTCATCGTGGTGGCTGCCGGGATGATGAAGATGGCCACCTGTGATGATTTCCCCCTCCATTGGAGTGCCGAAACAGGGTCTAGATTAGTTTTTCATGGCTACAGAGGCTTGCGGTGGCGGAACTTATGATCTAGGGTTACCCCTAAGGGTTTCTCTATTTATAGGAATTTTTGGCGTTGGTATCATGCTAAGATGGGCCTCGAGGTGAGCACAACCCACCGGGGCACGGACAAGGGCCCAGGCGCGCCCCGGTGTCTTATGCCCTACTCCTTCACCTTCTGGTCCTTCCACGAAGCTTGGGGGTCTATTTTGTTCAAAAAAAATCATCAAAAAGTTTCAGCTCATTTGGAGAACTTTCATTTATGCACAAAAAACAACACCACGATAGTTCTGCTGAAAACGACGTCAGTCCGGGTTAGTTCCATGCAAATCATACCAAAACCATATAAAATTGTTGTAAACATGGCATGAATACTTCATAAATTATAGATACGTTGCAGACGTATCAGGGAGCAAAGTCAACAAAATAGCTATCATGAGATACTTGATTGACATAGCCAAATTGAACATTAAAATCATGATGACAAGTTGCATGGTTATCATTACTCTTTACAACATACATGTCATCACCATAATCATCATAGATAGCAACTTTGTTGTCAAAATCAATTGGAGCCTCTTCCAAGATAGTGGAATCATCATTAAATAAAGTTATGACCTCTCCAAATCGACATTTATCAATATTATAATAAGATTCAACACCCTCCAAAATAATGGGATAATTATTACATAAAGTTGACACTCTTCCAAACTCACGTTCATTGTTGTAATCATCATAAATAGGAGGTATGCTATCATCATAATAAATATGCTCATCAAAAGTAGGGGGACTAAAAAGATCATCTTTATCAAACATAGCATCCCCAAGCTTATGGCTTTGCACATCATTAGCATCATGTATATTCATAGAAAGCATACTAACAACACTGCAATCATGCTTATCATTCAAAGATTTTATGCCAAACATTTCATTGAATTCTTCTTATAACACTTTGGCACAATTTTCCAATCCATCATTTTCATGAAAGACATTATAGAGATGAAGCATTTGAGGCAACATCAATTCTATTTTTAAGTTTTCTTTTATAAACCAGACTAGTGATAAAACAAGAAACTAAAGATTGAATTGCAAGATCTAAGGATATAACTTCAAGCACCCACCTCCCCGGCAACGGCGCTAGAAAAGAGCTTGATGTCTACTACACAACTTTTATTTTTGTAGACGTTATTGGACCTCCAAGTGCAGAGTTTTGTAGGACAACAACAAATTTCCCTCAAGTGGATGACCTAAGGTTTATCAATCTGTGGGAGGGAGGGGTAGGATGAAGATGGTCTCTCTCAAACAACCCTACAACCAAATACAAGAAATATCTTGTGTCCCCAAAACACCCAATACAATGGTAAATTGTATAGGTGCACTAGTTCGGCTAAGAGATGGTGATACAAGTGTAGTATGGATAGTAGATATAGGTTTTTGTGTGAAAAATCAGCAAGGTAGCAAGTGATAAAAAGGATCAAAAATGGTATTGCAATGCTTAGAAACAGGGCCTAGGGTTCATACTTTCACTAGTGAAATCTCTCAATAGTGCTAACATAATTGAATCATATAACAATACCTCAAATTGCAATAAAGAATCACTCCAAAGTTTCTATCGGAGAACTTAGGAAAACATGCATCAACCCCTATGCAAAGATTGTCCCAATGTCACGATAATCCGCAAGTTGAATACCAAAACATACATCAAGTAACTCAATAGAATACCCCATTATCACCCTAGGTATCCACATGCAAGACATACATCAAGTGATCTCAAATCCAATATTCAATCCAACATAATGAAACCTCATAGAGCAAGACTCAATTCATCACAACAAGAAGAGAGAGAAAAACACCATATGATCCAACTATATTAACAAAGCCAATGGTTACATCAAGATCATGTTGGATCAAGAACATGAGAGATAGGGAGATAGGGAGATAGGGAGAGAGAGAAGAGAGAGAGAGAGATCAAACACATAGCTACTGGTACATACTCTTAGCCCCGAGGCTGAACTACTCCCTCATGGAGACTGTCGGGATGATGAAGATGGCCTTCGGTGGTGATTTCCCCCTCCGGCAAGGTGCCAGAGAAGGCCTCCAAATGAGATCGCTTCGGTACAGAGGCTTGCAGCGGCGGAGCGGAAGTTCTAGGTTTCTTTCTGGGGTTTTCTATATTTATAGGAATTTTTGGCGTCGGTTTCATGTCAGAGGGCCCACGAGGAAGCGACAAGCTCGGTAGGCCCTCCCTACCCCCAAGGTGCGCCTACTGAGCTTGTCCTGTCCTCGTGGCTCTTCTGGTCCTTCCATGAAGCTTCTAGGGTCTCTTTTGATCCATAAAAAATCACCGTAAATTTTCAGCCCAGTCCGAGAACTTTATTTCTGCACAAAAATAATACCATAGTAGTTCTGCTGAAAACAACGCCAGTTCGGGTTAGTTTCGTTCAAATCATATAAAAAGTGCACCAAAACCATATAAAATTGTTGTAAACATGGCATGAATACTTCATAAATTATAGATACGTTGGAGACGTATCATACCCCTAGATGCCTATCCTCACATCAGGATCCTTGAGTCTGCAACCACTTTGTGGCCTTTTTTCCGATTTCTTTTCTACTTTTCTTTGGGCATATTTGTGCTTATGCTGCAGCCATTCTATGTAGCCTCCATGCACTTGAACTTGTTGTATGGATCTTGGCTTTATTTATAAAGCGGGAAGAAAGCCTATTTTGAGGAGGAAAAAATCTGAACGGTCCAACCATTAAGCATAAAAACTCAATGCAACACTTTTTTTATGTGTTTACACACATCCATGTAAACAAATATTGTCATGGTAATTTTTATCGCAGTATGTTAAAAGCATGTAAGAAGGTCACAACATTTTAAACACATCCATGCAATATTGTTCAGGTGTATGCAACAAATCTTCATTTGCGTATGATAACCCACAAGTATACGGGATCGCGATAGTCTTCGAGGGTAGTATTTCACCCAAATTTATTGATTCGACACAAGGGGAGCTAAATAATATTTGCAAGCATTAGTAGTTGAGTTGTCAATTCAACCACACCTGGAGAACTAAATATCTGCAACAAAGTGTTTAGTAGCAAAGTAGTATGATAATTTGATAGCAGTGGTAATAGTAGCAATAGTAACGATAACAATAACGGTAGCAGTTTTACAGTGATTATAACAACAGCAGCAACAAAAGTAACTTAGCAAAGATCAATATGCGAAAAGCTTAGGCATTGGATCAGTGATGGATATTTGTGTTGGATGATATTCATCATATAATAGTCACAACCTAGAGTGATACACAATAGCTCCAATTCATCAATGTAGTGTAGGCATGTATTCCGTATATAGTCATAGGTGCTTATAATAAGAACTTGCCTAACTTTTTTTGTCCTACCCTCCCATGACAGTGGGGTCCATAAGGAAACTAAGGCCTCTTTTTAATAGATAACCGGAACAAAGCATTAGCATATGGTGAATACATGAACTCCTCGAATTACAATCATCCCAGAGAGTATCCCAAATATTGTCACTTTGAGGTCTACGGACCAGAACAATAACAAGTGCATATAACTAGCAGATAGGATCAAGAACTCAAATATATTCATGAGAACATAGAGGGTTCAGATATGATATCATGGTACTCGATCCCTAGTGACAAGCATTAAGCATAGCAAAGTCATAACAATATTAATCCCAAAACGTAGTGGATACTAGGGATCAAGCCCTAACAAATTGACTCAATTACATGACAAATCTCATCCAACTCCATCACCGTCCAACAAGCCTACGAACAAATTACTCACTCCTGGTGGTGAGCATCATGAAATTGGTGATGAAGAAGGGTTGGTGATGATGATGGCGACGAACCCCCCTCTCCGGAGCCCCGAACAAACTTTAGATCAGCCCTCCTGATGAAGAACAGGAGGTGGTGGAGGCCCCGTATCGTAAAATTTATGTTAGTGTTTCACATCTGCCAACTTGAACCAACAGAAAAAACATAGAGGGTTGTGAAATCTTTCATACCTTCCATTTATGATGGCTACTTTGCTTCAAAGATGAGTGTTAGTGTTGGTCCGGAAGTTAAAATCTTCATGGTTCCAAGCCAAAACATAATCAAACAAGGTGGCTACGGCCACCGCCCTTCTTTCTTAAGAGAAGTTTAGACTTCATTGGTGTTATTTGGCTATTGTAAACCTATGTCACTACATGCTAAAGTATGATCATAGTACTCATAGTTGGTTTTCGCTTTCGTTCTTACAAATATGTGTGTACTAGATCACTATAAGACAACGTTTACACTCTATCCCAAGCCATTTTATCCGAAGGCATGCTTTCACCTTTGCAAGAGTCCTTTTTTGATCATATTCATGTAGTTAGGATTTCCTTATGGTGAGTATCCTCGATTTGTGAAGACTTTTGAACTATTTCTTGGGAAGTCTACAAATTGTTAGGCACCCTAGAGCTGACTTTCAAACTTTTTCACCAGTATCTGGATAGCCCAGGCACCCAATCTCCTTGAGTCGAAGCACCCGGTCCCCTTTACCCCGGGTACCCGGGGTAATCAGGCCGACCGACTATATATAGGAGAGCATGTGGGGGTTAGTGTTCCTTTCAACCCAAGTTGCACCCACGACCCCCAAGCCGCCACCTAAAATGTCCGCATATTCAAAAAAGATATATGCCTGCAGATTCAAAAAATGTTCGTCTATTTCAAAAATTGCACACAAATCCAAAAAATGTGCATGAATTTCTAGAAAAATGTTAATGAATGCCTAAAAAATGTTCACAATATTCCAAAAATATACGGGATTTATTAAAACTGTTCCTTAATTTCAAAAAATGTTCATAGAAATTAAAAATAATTCACTGATTCAAAAAGTGTCCATGAACGCAAAAATTGTTCGTAAAAAAATTTGTTCATGAATTACCAAAAATTGTTCCCAAATTTTAAAAAATGTTTGCCATTCAAAATAATTGTTCACGTGTTCAAAACAATATATGCAAATTCTAAACTTGAATTTGAAAAATGTTCGTGAATTTGTAAAACATGTTCGCGAATCAAAAAGATGTTCATGTATTTGAAAAAATGTTAACTATTTCAAAATTTGTGAATTAAAAATATGGTTCCAATTGAAAAAGAAAACAAAAAGGAAATAAAAATGAAAAAGAACAACAAAAAAGAAAAGAAAAAACGAAAAACAATAAAGAAAATACCTTGTTGAAGGAAGGTCCTAGAACCTTCCCAAAAGCGGTGAGATGAAATCTGATAATGGGCCGCCCCATAATCATATATAGCACGTAAGGCGGGGTACGCCGAGAGCAACTAGTTGACGAGCGCTCCTTTGGGAGCCTCCCAACGATCACTGCGCGCTCTCAGCCGTCACCATGTGTCGCGTTCTGGGCGCTCTCTCCGGATTTTTAAATAGTTTTTTTTTCGGTTTTTTCAACTATTTAGTTTTCCGAAAAAAACACATTTTTTCTTCCACGAGAGTCACGATTTTGCTTTCGCGAGAGACATGATTTTGCTTTTGCAAGAGGCAGGACCATGCCTCTCGGAAACAAAAAAACATATTTTTTATTTTTTTCCTTCCGATAGAGGCACGGTTTTGCTTTCGCGAGAGGTATGGTTGTGCTTTCGTGAGAGGCACAGTTGTGCTTCTTGAAAACGAAAAAACGCATTTTTTTTCCTTTCATGAGAGACATGGTTTTGCTTCTGTTTTGTATTCTTTTTCCTTCCGCGAGAGGCATGATTTCGCTTCAGCGAGAGGCATAATTGTGCTTTCGCGAGAGGCATGGCCGTGCCTCCTTTGGAAACGAAAAAAATGTGATTTTTATTTTTTTTCCTTTCGCGAGAGGCACGGTTTTGCTTCCGCGAAATGCATGATTGTACTTTCGTGAGAGGCAGGGCCGTGCCTCTTTCGGAAAGAAAAAAAAACATGCTCCCGGTTCGATTTTTTGTCCGATTTTTTTGTCTGCTATTTTCGTGAAAAAAATGTTCGTCAAATCTATCAATATGGGATCTAGTTTTGAAGATCTGAACGCGAGGAATCCAATGATGAAAACGGTTCGAGATTTGGACGCACGGTTTCAGAGATAAAACATTTTGAATAAATGGATGTACGAAAAAGCAAAAACTCTCAGTGCGCCACTTGTCGTAACCTGAGGAGATGGGAGTGATCTTTGAAAGAAGTACTTCTTAATTAGTGATTTAGGAGTACACGTGGTAACGCAAAACCCTATTCACCGCATTCTGTGGCAAGTTGTCGATTTATCGCACACTTTCGATGGTACATGGGCCGGCCCAGTTAGCTTTTTATAGGTGCGATCATTTTTCCGGTTTTGCGAACCTTCTTGAAGGTTTCCTTGCCCTGTTTTGGGAACCTTCCAGAAGGTTCTTCAACCGGTTTTTCTTTTTGTTTTTCATTCCTTTTTTCTGTTTCTATTTCCTTTTCTTTCTTTTTTGGTTCTCTATTTGTTTTTTCTTTTGTCCTGCTTTTTTCACCAAAATGTTCAAAATTTGTTCGCGTTTCCAAAAATTGTTAGAAAGTTTCAACAAATATTCTCACAATTTAAAAAATGTTCACATTTTTGCAAAAAATGTTCAAAAAGGCAAAATTAAAAAAGTGTTCAAAATATTCGAAATTTGTTTGCCTTTCAAACAAATGCCAGGATTTTTTCAAATAAAAGATTGTGTTTTTGTAAAAAAATATGTTCGTGTTTTACAAAATTTGTTCAAAGATTTCAAATAATGTTCTGGATTTCAAAAGTTTGTTCACATATTCAAAAAATGTTTGTGATTCCAAATTTGTTTAGTATTTTTGAAATTGTTCTTCGTTTCAAAATTTGTTCTGATATTATGAAGTTGTTCAAAAATTCTAAAAATGTTCACGTTTTTTAAAAGCGTTTTGGAAATCCTAAATTTGTTCGCAATATCATAAAATTGTTTGCCTTGGTCAAAAAAAGTTCATACGTTCAAAAAATTAATTAAAATATGGAAAATTGTAAAGGATTTTTTCTAACAGTGTTTAGTCTTGTATTTTCTTTAGTTCTTTTTAGTGTTCCGCTGTACATTGGTCAACCGAGCTCTTCCATCGTAGTGGCTACTAGCGAGTGCGCACAAGTAGCCAGTCCTGTGTTTGATTGCCAGCCATCGTGTCCTACCTTTTTACGATTTTTTACCCTGGTATTTGCGGCGCACTGCAATGGGTCCGCCCAATCGGCGCACCCTGCGTTATATGGGCCGTCCATTCTGGTTTTCTTGGAATATGGATTCCCCAAGGTTTATATAGATCTACTCTAATTTTTGGGACACGCCATGAAAAAGGAGAGCTGGAGAATTCCCTATGACGCGCGTGTCCAAAGCCAAGAAATGTCAGGGCAGAAGTCGGCACCGGCAATAAGTAATCCGTAGACCGGAATTTCCATTAGACAAATATATATATCAGGTAACAGATTCGACAGGGAGACAGACCACGGCACCAGCGTACAAGCGCCCGTCGCGTCCGATACCTCCGGCGGTACAATATAGCTGGGGACATGGCTCGTGGTGCGGGTCATATACACGAAGACAATGCGTACAAAATATACGGAAGATACAGCTCCGATGCGGGACTTGATTATGTCTCGGACTTTATTCTTGTCGTAGTGCCATCATCATTGGAGAGCAATAGCTACTTCAGCTAGCTACATGACCGGATGACGATCACCATGGGGTCATGTGTATCTAGTAGTGTAGATAGAGTAGTACTGGCTTCAGGCTGGAAAACAGGCAGAGGCAGGAGGCTAGCTGTGCTCGAGTCTTGCACCAGCCCAGCGATCACTGGCTCTTCAGGTACCTTGGCCTGGAAAAAGGAGAGAATAAACCGAGTGTTAGTCTAGCTATGTTCCGGAGGCAACAGGGAACTGAAAAACTGAAAAGGCCATGGATTGATATAGGCATGGATTTAATGGCTGAAAATGAAATCCACAAAGGAAATAGAAATGCTTGGCTCACAGTGTAACAAGTCTGAATGTTCCATGTAAAGGAAGAGATGCCGACAGAAACAAAGTAGAGGGTCTTTCCAGTGAAGGGCATTAATTTGGAAATAACATATAGAAGCGGATCTATTCTAGTCTAGCTAGGGGGGCAAGAGGAAGAAACCTAAGATTGGAATTTGTCCTATACGTCCATATGCGAGAGAACAGAACATCAACTGTTGAGATGAGCAGCACTTTATGCCCGTCGAAAGGACAGCAAGCTTTAAGGGACTGAGCCCGCAAGCTTTACGCGCAAATCTTGAGCAAAAGCATGCTCTAGCTGCCTGCTTACTACACTTTTTTTGTTATTCTGGACAAATTAGTCTCCCTGCGGTATCTCCTTTTTTTGCCAGTTAAGGGCATGCTGTGGTTAAAACATAGCCTATAAGCCTAATAAAGGCGCGCTGCTTTTGAGGTTAGTTATCAGATGGACTGTTGGATATATTCTGACGCTGTCCTTTCTTCACCGTCTTTATAAGACCAACTGATAAAGCCAGAAAATAAACCTGTGTTTATATAGTGATAAACCTGTGTTTATATAAGTGATAAACCTGACAGCAGTTCACTAGTTAAGTGATTGGCTACGGTCAGTCAAATGGGTGAAGGAACAAAAATATGTTCATGGATTAGTCAAGTAACTAGCTTCCCAACAATGGTAAAGGAGTCAATGCTACTACATTTGCAAGACCACATAAACTACAAACAAAATTCAGTAGGGCAAACATAGTTTTTCCTAAAGGTCAAGAGATAACCAAATATAGCATTTGCAAGACATGTAGAGTAAGAAGGGAACAGAGAAGTCGATGCCCAAGGGAGCAGCAAGAGACCATGCATATTAGTAGAGGGAAATGCATGTATGGAAGGAATATAAAGCATCCAGTGCAAGTGACTGCACGGAGAAAGCTAGCCAGGCCGGCCGAAAGGAAGACCGCCCTTTCCCTTTGCACACACCACATTAGTAGAGGGTGGTCAATTATGTGATGATGCATGTGCACGGATGGAACAGTCCAGAACTAGGAGATTCGGACAGACTACTTACTACCTCTGCCCATGGCTGCTGCCACCGCGGCTGGAACCGCCCTTGATGTTGTTGCTGCTGCTGCCGGCACCGTTTGTATGAATCTCGTCCACGTCTTTTTCCAGCTCCGCGAAGTGCTTCTTCACATCCTCCACCGTCTTGCCGTCGCCAACCTCCCGCGCCACATTCTGCCATCTGTCTGGCGTGTCCTTGTCGTACTTGGCCAGCGCATCCTCGAACACCTTGTTCTGCTTGAATGTCCACGATGAACTCATGCTTGACTGGGCTGTGGCTTCTCAACAGGAAAGAAAACTAAGGTGGATTGCAATGACCACTGTTACTACTACTACTACTACTACTAGTGCTACTACGGTTGCTAGATCACCGGGCTTGGCTTGTGTTTGTATGCAACAAGAGTGGTGGCAATGGTGCAGCTTATATAGTGGGAGGAGAGGCTAGTTGGAGAATAATGCTTGGGAATGGTGGGGGTGGATTGGAGGTGTTAGTAGCAGTACCAGTAGGCAAATCAGCGACAAGCTTGCATAGGAGCCACAAGAAGAAAGAAAGAAAGAAAGATAGGAGAGATTTTATTTCATATTTTCATTGTACGAAATGAAATGCAGGGGAGAATCTGCATCACCTCCTCGGGTCTGCTGGAGGAGGGGGGAGGCCCCTTTCATCTCTTTTTGTCTGCCTATCTTCGTTGAGACTAGTTGGTTCCATTGCTCAATGGCAGAGGCCTCTAATACTTTAAGCAGGATAATGACTACTATGATTAGTAATTACCATAGGCTAAATATACCTAAAGCACCTGCTGAATATGCAAAAATGGCAAGCTGATTCTTCTTTGGACCGTTGAAGCTTTAAGGGGACATAAAGTTATTCCTACCTCTGTTTCTAAATGTAAGACGTTTTGGCAGTTTAAATTAAACTGCCAAAATGTCTTATATTTAGGAACAATATATATTATGACTACCTATCACTAGAAAAATATTTCTTAAGTAATATTTTTGAGTGATGCCCAAATGGGTAGGTACTTCTTGGTTGGACTTTTAAAACTTCAAGTGGATTGTTATCAAACATTTAGACATACATAACTGATGCAGTACGTGAAAAATGCGCACACATCCTTACTGAGTGATATATCTTAGAACTTCTACTTGAAGAATATTTAGCACCACATAAAGCCGCAGTGCTGGGAATTTCGACGTACATTCTCTCTTAGAAAGCAAGCGTACGCTGAATGAATTTTCTTCCCGACAAAGTACGTACACTGATGGAATGTCTGTTGTATACACTAGGAACAAACAATGTGCACCATCAGTTATGATTCCAGTTTGTAAAAGCAGGACCGATTATGTAAGACACTGCCTGAGAATCAATGCACCTCTAAGGCTAGACGCTAGAGAACTGCTAGCATTGTTGTGTTGGCATTCACCCTAGCCTCTGAAGCAGAGATTTTCAAAGATCTTTAATCCACCAATGATGGAATGCTGGACTTGTATTACAGGTGTTAATAGAGTGTTTGCATGCTCTATACCACTCTTTACATGTAACATCCAAAAGGACAAGATATGTGCAGATTCTCTTATGCGACACAAAGCAGATGGAACAAACTTGTCCTCCTTGCTAATTTTCTTTATCGTATTTAATCAGGGTACTTCTCTTGACAAAGGATGAAAACTAACCCAGAAATAATTTTATATTAGAGTTGAACTAGCTCTTTTTCCCAATTAAAATAATTTTACACTAGAGTTGAGCTAGGGGGGACTTTTTTTTCAATAGAAGGTACTAGTGCAGAATTAAAAAAAGAACATGCGTCCTTTTGGTCAGAAATGATAGCAGAGTAGGTTCATCTCCCCTTCCATGAGTTTATTGGTCTGATTTCTCAGCCCATGAGGGCTTATGGATTCAGCTGATGGATAAGTGATGTATAAAATCCATATCGACCCTGAATTTTTGTCAGTTCCTTTTCGATGGCAGACAAATCGGATGCAGAGCTAACCTAGTTCTGTTTGCAGAAACTATATGATGGACAGATCGATCTAACATGGTACTCTTATGGTTTGTTTCTGATCAAGGATCGTTAATAGGTTCAGACTGTGCTCAAGTGAGACAACTAGATCTGATCCAAATCTTGGACCTACACAACAAAAGTGAAGGGACTCTGTATAGTTGCACAGGACAATGCTATATAACTGATAACTATAAAAACAATATCTACTCCTAAGCTAGCGAATTATGTATGCATTTCCACTGTATGTTGATTTTCATATACATGTTCTGGTGGCTTCTTTCCTATATTAATTAATTTTGCAAACACAATTTGATTTCCACTATTAGTTCTATGAAGTATATATAAATAAAATATGCAGAACATATGTATGAATCTACCCATATGTTCTTCGGGCTACGAGGTGCATTTGAATGTTGTTAACCTAAGATGAAAGTAAATAAAAAAACTGAAGTAGAACTAATTCTCTCTCTCTTTTTTTTGAGAAACGAAGTAAAACTAATTCGATGAGGGGTTAGCTTGGAATTGCAGTGATTTGTGATAATATCGTCACATAAATCTGTGGAAAAGCGAGCCTAACGCACTTCTGCTAGATGTTTTACATATCTGACAAATAGGCATACATCACACTAAAGATTAGAGGCACCTTCTTTAGTAATACCTTAGGCCCAAAATATTCTGGTGATATATATACTGTGGTAAATTTGATTAAGCTTTCTATAGACCAAAACGAACATTAGTGTAGGGAAACCGTCATGATTCTACTCAATAACAAAGATGGGATAAGCTTGTGAAGAAGCAAGCTTATTGCCCACCCCCCCAAAACAAACCGACCCAGCAAGAAAACGAATGCCCAGGCGCAACAAAACATACACATCAACACATACGCAGTTTTGTCTTCTTAATTTTTTGTAGGTCTGCTACCTCTCAGGAGCTTCATGTCTTTTCCTTCTTCGTCCTTGTACCATACTTCGTAATTTGAAAATTTATAAAAATCCAGTTCGTAGAAATCCCGTCCGATTCTCTGAAAAAAACTACGTAGTGTTGTAGCATACACGGAACGTGAAATTACCATGTAAGCTCGAGATGCATCAACTAAATTAAGTAGAAGAACTTACTCAATAGTCTGCGTCATTCAGAAAGTTCCATACTTTCCTTCCATAGATGCGCCTCTTACAACTAGTTTCAAGTGGCTGCAGCTTTAGTCATATTCCAAGTACAGAAAGAAGCATGATAGCAACTCCTGTGGTATTCGAGATTCAAGGTCAGAACATATACTATTGACCAGCAATTTTCGGGACTTTGATACGAAGCAGGTTGCAAAGGAAAACTATAACACAAGGAAGGTATGGTGGCTATTAATGTTAGCCATATAAATAACTCATGTTTAAGCAAACAAATTCATTTGTGGAAGATGATTTTTGTCCCTCAATTGTTCACAAAGTTGATTTTTAGTTGCTTAACTTTTTCCGTATACCTTTGGTCCCTCATCTTTCTAAACCTGAGAGGTTTGGTCCCTCACCAAACCCGAAGTGGTTTTCTCGCTCACATGGTCTGGTTTTAACCCACATGCCACATGACCCTACACATGCTTTTTCTTCTCATGAATCTTAAATTCCTGCTGGTGTGCTTTGAGTCGATGTGCGGACTGAAGATCAATTATGCAAAGACTGAAGTGGTAATCATGGGGTGTGATTTTGAGGAACAGCTCTGGTCAGTTCACATGAGGAACTGTGGGCTTGATTTGCATCCCAATTGACTCTAAGAAGCTTTCAATTGTTGATTTGAAGTCCCCTCACAGACATAGTGGCCAATAAGGTTGACTTGCAAAGAATACTATCTCCCTTTTCCTTGTTCACCAAAAGAAAAACTAAGTGAGGATGTCTTTATTGCGGAACCCTACGAATAACTCTTGGTGTTCAGATCACAAATTTCTGTGTAAAAATCTTGAAATACGCTTCTCCGGTTACCAGTTGTATTCTAGCCCATGTGTCACGCGTTCATCCTCAAGCCAATATATGGCCTATAGCTGAACTACTTGTTACTAACGAACACCACAGAACTATCTTTGCACACACCGTGGTCCCAATGCACCCTATGGACTTTGAAATGAATTGGAAATATTTTATAAGAGAAACTTTTTTTTTTGGCTAGAATTTTATAAGAGACTTGCAGAAGAAACAAGCTTCTGTAGTTATGACAGGAACAAGAGACAGAAGTAGAGTTTTGCACCTAAGGAGATACGGCATGCACATCAGGAAAAGGTACATATGCCCGTGCTCATGAGAATCTCCAACGTGACATGCTTCAAAGTGCTCACTATCCTGAGGTACGCAGATTTGAAAAGGTGCAAACACCTGCTCAAGTTGCTTAAATTTTGCATCAACTTGGACTTCATGCCTCATGATTGGAGGATAAAGATTCAACTTCGATGGTAACGTGAGTCTTGTCGACTATCACCGAAAGAAGTAATTTTATTTGAATTGTTGATCTTTTCAGTAGAGCTCTTGCTAAACCATTGATCGGAAAATATATTTGGGGAAAGCACCATGTATTGTCTCCCCATGCAGCAACTTCCGTGGAATTACTCCTCTATATAGATGACACATGTATGCATATGTTAATTGCAAAATATGTCTTCACTAATGGCAAGGGCTTCAAAACAAGATCCCATTTTGTCATTCTTGATGATTTTTTTACCGCAAGTGTCATATTAATAACCAACAGCTGCCATGATAATGATGTATGGTCATTGCACAATAATTTACATGTTTTAGGCATTATACCATGTTATGTAGAGCTAGAAAATGAGTTTTCAAGTTTTATCATCATGCAAATGATGGTACCATATCACAAAAAAACCCGATCATGCAAGTCTTGTATGGGTGGAGAATGTTGTTTAGTAATATGGTAACCAAGTTATTATAATTTGACAAATAAGTGACTATAATCTGGCCACGACATCCTCCAGTGACCTGGGAGGGAGTTGGAGCGGTGGAGGTGGCTAGGTTATTTGAAAGGGGTGGAGGTGGCTAAGTTAAGAGGAAAGGTGTGGAGGCGGCTCATAAAAATTAAAGCTAATTCTATTACCATTGACATCGTCAAAGAATATTTTCCTAGAAAGTGTGTCATCCTAGGGAACCTACATTTAACCCTTTGTTACTCACTTAGAGCATCGCCATCCGTTCCCCTAAAGAGTCATCCCCTAAAGGCTCTTTTTTGCACCACCCAAAACTCGCCTCCCTCTCCACCCCTGCCCCCACCCCCCGCACCTAAATTCCTTTTTTAGTTAATTTCTCTCCCTACCCCAACTTATTCTATTACCGTTGGTCGCGAGATCTTATGGATTTCACCTCTAGCCTACCCCAACTTGTTTGGGACTAAAGGCTTTGTGGTTGTCAATTTCCCTCCCTGTATTGTGCATGCAAATCATTAGAACTCAAATTTATATTTTACATGATAATAATTCAAATCAACCAAACAATATTTACATTGATCATATAGAACAGAGAATTCGTCTACACAGAAGAAACAGAACATGTCAATTTACAGTTCACATTGATCGTAAAGATTCACAAGAAACACTTGCTGGTAATGTTATCAAATACCTTGCGGGCGTCAAAAATGACGTTGGCTAGCAAGGAGGAGGAGGCACAATGATGGAGTTCATAGGCAGAGAGGAGGGGTAGGAGGAGGTGACGCACAAGGCAAGGAGGGGTGCGGCACATGGTGAGGCAAGGCGCAGGAGTCCGTGAGAACTGGAAATGGCAGTGGTGACAAAAAAGGACAGGGGTACTAGAGGCGGCCCCACAGCGTCAGAATGAGTGACAGGGCCTGGAAAGCAGCAGCGGCACAACAAGGGAAGGACGGATGACACTGCAGGGTGGGTGGAGGCTGCACCGTTCAGGAGTGGTGGTGGCAAGAGTAGGCGGGTGGTTTTGAAATTTGAGCCTGCCAAAATAATGTGGGATATGGAACCCCTCCATGTACAGTGTGTGGGGATGTTTTTTGGCGTGCCTGTTTTTTTTTTTTGGTATTGAGGATGGTTGAGGCGAGTCTTTCGAGTATGTTATTTCAACCTTTGATGATTTTTTTAGTGAAGGGGTTGTTTTGGGGGATCTATTAGAGATGCTCTCACATGGTTATTATACAACTAATAGTGGGGTATGGGCCGTATGGCAGTTCTCTTTTGCTATGGAACGGATAATGGTGCAGCCAAAGAGTTGTTGGGTAACTGCTATATCATAAACATGATGTTAAATAAAAGTTGTCCCCTTGAAATCTATACATCTAAACGATTGTGTGGCTAAGGGAGTGTGGTGGTAGACGTGTGATTGAACCTTTCTTGCGACCAGGGTCCGGTCACTGGCATTGGTTAAAAGGCCCATCCAAAAAAGAATTTTATCTGAATAGAGCTTCAATTATATGCCATAGCCCTGGAAAAGGTGGCAGAAGGTTAAAACATTGTTCTCCTACGTTTGAATGATGCACTGGTTTTTTTGATTGAGTGAAACTTCCGCAGCGAAACCAATTAGCACACTATAAGACATCACTAGTTTTTAGAATCTATGCCCATAGGCCTGGTGAACAGTTTAAAAAGTAGTTGCGTTGGATTCCTCTTTGGGGAGAATGGTTACTAGATGCCGATTTTCACAATATTCTGATGCCCTTTTCACATTTCCCTCTAGCTTTCGTACTGTCCCTACCCCTTAAGTATCTTATGTCATAATTCATGAATCACAGATTGTGTGTATGATGTCAATAACACTACGGAATCATCAAATCACGATAGAATGGTCGGTGCAATGAGATGGGCGTCGACTTGCTGAAAAAGCAGAGAATCCCACAGGATAGATATGGTGAATATGTGGCTTAAAAGCAAAAGCATAATGAGTGAACATGATTGGATAAACCCCCCTGCTTACACTGCTTCGAAGGACATAAATGTGGCATGTAGCTAGATAATAGTGCTGTCCAAATATGATACGGGGACTCAACTCAAACAGAAGTTTTGTTGTTTTTGTGGTTGCTTTTGGATAAGGTTACACTCTTATTTAGCTTCAGGTAAGGTACTACCTCTTTAACTAAAAAAGGGTTTCCCCCGCTTTAGATTATAAAGCAACCATCACCGATTACAACCAAGAAACCGATACAAACACACACCACCACCGCACACAACCCACACACCCACGGCAAGATACAAAGATGCCGGGCGCCAACACCCCACCCCACCGACAGCCAAGCAAACTACAAATGAGCAAGGAAGACCGCTTGGAGCCGACAGAGGCCTCCACAAAGAGAGGTGAGCCAGACAACAACGAAGTCAGGACTCCAGAGCGGTGCCTCCTAGAAGGTTACGACCATGGATAGCCGCCACTGCCTGATCCCGAAGATCAGGTTTTCACCCGAAGCAAGACGACAGGAGTGGGAACGCCACGACGGAGCCTTCAGGAAGGGTACGACGTCCATCGGCCAGTCACAGAACTAGGCAAGTGGTATACCTCGGCCCTCACACCCCTCCTTCGCACCCTAACTCCGTCGACCACCCGCAACCACGCCACCCGCATGGCCATGGGTGCCCGCCCGCACCAGAGACGCACGCTCCGCCCCCAAACGCCGCGCCTCCCGCCACCAGAGCCGCCGCTCTGCAACCAGACCACCCCGAGACCTACACAAAGGCTCCGGCTTTGGACCAATCGGCGGCCCTCGACCGACAGATCCACCCGCAGGCGCTCCGCTGGAAGGCCTGCACCAACCCGCCCGTGGCCGAGAAAAGGGGGAGAAAGGGGAGCGGACGAATCCGGACCAGCATGAAGGTGTGTCGGCGACACGTGACGCGACCGCATCGAGGCCACCCATCCCTCCAACCAAGCTCCTCGCCAAAGACGAGGAAAGGGGAAGAAGGAGGAGCGGACGCATTCGGACTGGCAAATGTGCCGGCGACAGGTGGCATGACGGCATCGAGGCCACCCATCCCTCCTACCGAGCTCCCCATCGAGCACTCCCGTGCCGCCCCACTATGGTAGCTGGCACACATCTCCGCGAGGCCACCCGCAAACGCTCGCCCGCCAAAGAGGGCTACCACATTGACCCGCCGCCGCAGCCAAGGAAGCTCACCGGAGATGCCTCCTCACGCCGCCTGCCGATGTCCAAGCGCTAGACTAGGAAGGTCCCGACACGGACAAGACCAGCACGCCCAACCAGCCACCACCACAGAGCCGCCACCCCCCACCAGCCCGAAGCCGTGGCAGGGGCAGCCGCCCGCAGATCCTGTCACCCGCGACCTGCACCACCCTCAGCACCAAGCCAGGAGCCAGCCCTGGCCACACTGGACCCCGCCACCGATGTCCTGCCTCGCCATGACCGCCGCCACTGCCAGATCCGCCCGCCACCATGTACACCCACACCAGCCGGGCGCCGCCCCTGCTGCTCCACGACTAGGCGAGGCCTCGCAGCCACCGCGGCCATCACGGCCGCCCGCACTGCCGGCCTAGCCGACCATGACGCCGCCGCTGTGCCTTGCACAAACGCTGCGTCCCCAAGGGCCCCCCGCATCTCGCGCTGCAGGGGGACCGCCAGGGAGGAAGACAACCCCGCCGCCGCACTAATGGCTTTTCATTGCAAGAATAAATGAAAATAATACTAACTCCTTTCAGGTTTATTAGACCTACGCATATCCCAAGATTGATAATTTCGCCAACATAACATGAGTTGTAGTCTAGAAATTATACCATTAGAAAATATACAATTTGAAGTTTCTAATGATATTTTTTTGTGATATATAACTTGTATTATAGTGGTCTAATTATTAATATGGGAAACACACATGCCTAATAAACCAGAAAGGAGGGACTAATAGTGTTAGCTGTCAGCAACTTAAGGGCTACCAAGATTATAACTGGAGAGATGCAAGATCATATTGGATGGAAATATGATAGAAGACCAGTGCGGATTGAAAAAAAAATCCTCCTAGCCCCTCCAGTGCCGCCCAAGCAAGGCGACGGGGAGGGTGACCTTGGTGCCGCTTCCAGTCCCACCTCCTCCTCCCACATCGCCACCGCCAAAGGGCACGATCGGGTGAAGCTCGACCAGCGCCGACGGGGCTTTGGTGTTTCACATGGCGGGGGTGGTGCAGGCCTGCTCCCCTGGACCAGCAGTGCGCGGGTGTGGCTAAGGCATGCAGGTGTGGTGGGTGGTGTGATAGGCAATGTTGATGGCGGGGCGTGCCTAGGCTCCGGCTGCCAGATCTGGCCGGCAAGCGATACAGGCTGCGGTGGCGTGGGTTAGAGGCTACTGCCCTGCCCCCCGGTGGCGGCGGTGGTGGTTCCCTGACCTGTGTTTAGTCGGTTGTCCGGGGCCGGTACGGGTTGGGGCGACGGCGCGGGCTACGGCGGCGTGGCGGCCGTGGCCTTATAGGCGGCGCGGAGGGACAGTGGACTCCTCCCTTCTCCTAGATATGAGTTGGCGGCGTGCGGGGCAAGGTACTGGCTACACAGGCGACGGCTCTGTCCTAGGTTTTGTGCTTGGGCGGTCTGGGTCTGGCCTGAGGCGGATCTGAGTTGTCACCCCGAGTAGGTTGGGTCTAGCCTGGGGTGTGCCCGTGAGTAATGTCCTCGCGGATGCGGTGGTCGGTGGTGGTGGTCGTGACGTCGCTTCGCCATCCTACTGATCGATCCAATGGCCTTAGACTTGGCATCGTTCGAGCTCACCTAGTCGAGGCCAGACGGGTTTGACTAGGGCAGCTCGGCTGCGTCCGTCGGCAGTCTTGGGGTCGTGCCCCCTCCCCGCGCTGGTCCACCGGGACTAGTTGGGGACCCAAACTCGCGAACTGATGTCGGGCTAGGTATGGAAGGATTGTCTTCTACTCTTCCTGCTGGGGTTGGTGTGTTGTGATGTGGATGGTCAGCGGTGTAGCGAGACATGGATGTCGAGACGGCGACCCTGAAAGATGGTCTGCATGGCTTGGCTCTTCGGTGGGCGCCATGGCGATAGTGGTGGCTCGGCCTCTCAGTCGTGTGGGCAGCGAGCGGTACAGTCGCAAGTGGCTTGGGCTAGCTCTCCATCGTTGATAGTAGTGATGCCCAGACCTGAAGCTAGAGGTTGATGCTCGTCACAGCTATCCTAGGTTCCTCTTGGTGGCACGGGCGAGCCGACGAGAAAAAGTTCCACGCCTTGGCGGTGGCGCCTACAGGCTTCATTCTCTTCTCAGGGGGCGTCATTATGGTTCTCCCCTTCGTGTCAGGGCTCCGGGTGAAGACCCTTGTCCATCTCAAACTCGGCAACAACAACTCTTACCACTGTATCACCTCCTAAGTGCGTTGTCGTGGAGCTATCCATGAAAACCCTATTTACAGCCTTTTGCAGGTAATAGCAAGTCGTCACTCACGCCATATCCCACGTGGGTTAGCCCATTAGCTGGGTCGCGACTCTTGTCATCGCTAGTCCATGATAGGGATGACACATGTTGGACTCCTTCCTTATATTTTCCGCTCATCCTATTTTCCTTTTTTATTGATTAATTTCCTTATTTATTATTTACTTGTTTAGCTTAATTTATTTATTTACTTATCTTTTCATTCATTTATTTTCCACTTTCTCTTTGTCTTTAGTTGGGTCTTTTTTTGTTTCAATGTGAATAGAAGAGATATTAGCATGAATAACTCATATTGTTTGTCCTCAAGCACAAGGTAGAGTCTAATTTGTATGTTGTTTAAACATGAGACAACACTGACAAATTTGATTAACCTTCTTTCGATATACATGATAATATATGATGAGGTGAGAACATGACAATAACATGTTCTTTTAGAAGTGCAACAATTTATTTGAGTTGTGTGAACATTTTGACGATTGGTCTAAGATGAGATGTGGACCATTGGAATTAGCTTCCGCTTTTTGGCGGTTATGACTTGATAAATGTATACTAGATGGGCCATGCAACATGAGAGAGGGAGAAAGCGCGCTCTGACCCCTTGAGAATCAATCCTGCGTGAGCCTAAAAGCTGAAGCTCTGGCCATGCTCTATGCTGTGAATGAAGCGTCAAGAATGGGGTGCCAAAAAGTCATCTTAGAGACGGATGCAGTTGCTCTAAAGCAGGCAATCACAAGCGACCTGTACGACTACTCAAGCCTAGGCGTGCTGTTTAAAGAGATAAGAGCAGTGTTGCAATCAGCTTTTCAATCTTGTAAAGTAGAAACCTGCCCACGGGCATGTAATATTTCTGCACACTGTTTAGCTGCTCATGGTGTATGTATGGAGCGGAAGAGCTATCATATTTGGCTTGATCCGTTTCCGAGCCATGTAAAAAAACTTGTCGCTGGCGAGTCCAGCTTGCCTGGGTAATGGAATACATTTGTGTTTCAAAAAAAAAGGAAAAGAAACATTGATAGACCAAGAGGCTAACGCGTGCTTCACCGCGTGGTTCTTCACTGGTGGGGTTAAGTTTTTTCCCCTCTAGCAGACTATTGCGATCGGTTGTTTCGTTTTGATTTTATCTGTTTTGGCTAGGTTTTAATTATGTTCTGCTAGGGTGATGCTAGAGGCGGTATTTGTTCTAAAAGAAGAGTAGAGTAGTTCGATGCGTTGTTGTGGTGGCCTTACACATTTCAGCCTCGATGTCATCTGGTGGTCCATGTGTGAGCCCCTTGGGAGCTCCTATTCTACGCTTAAACCATGGAATTGCAGTTATAACGCTCAAATGAACCGGCCCACAAACCTCTCGTACGCTCAACTCGGCTCCCTGCTCTGCTCGCTTAGCATTTTGTGTAGAAAGGCAACTATCTTTTTTTCATTTAAAAAAGTTCATTAAACCAAAAGATGTTCATGGATTTTAAAAAATGTTGCAAACTAAAAAACTATGCATTTTAAAATATATTTGGGAATTTAAAAACTATTAATGGATTTCAATTCTTTTTGGCAAATCTTAAATAAAGTTTGTAAAGTAAAAAATGTTTCAAAGTTTAATAATGTTCGTAAAATCTAAAAATATTCATGAATTAAATATTTTTTGAGATTTTTAAATATTCATAGTTCTCTATAATGTTCACAATTTTCAATAATGTTCATTAATTAAAATGTGAAAAAAGAAAGTTAAAAATAGAAAATAGATGAAAAACCAAAAATAATAATAAGAAGAAAAAAACAAGCAGAAGGAGGAACCTCAACAAACAACACATATATCCTTATAGGCGGCGCCCAGCGACCCACATCCTCGACACACCAGGATGCTCCAAAGTCTAGAGAGCTTAATATCTAGAGTAGAAGGTGACGCGCGCTTTGCCACGCCATTCCTCGGTAATGAGCTAAGTCTTTTGTTTAAACGGAATAAGTCTTCTTTTCTTTATAAGGCCTGTTACAAATAGAGTTGGGCACTATGAACCAAACCAAACGGAGTTGACCAATATTTTTGGTTTATTTAGTTTACGGTGTTCGGTTCAGTGTTTCCATTGGTAATTGTTTGGTATTCAGGCGTATTGTTGGTTTTCATCCTACATAAGTTGAACTGACCATCAGACCAAATACACCTAAATTACCGAGTAGGGCATTTTGGAGACCGAGCTCTATGGAGGCCTTTATTTTGAAAAATTCAAAATTCAAAATTTCAGTTTCAAAAAATTCTGAAAACAAATACACATGTATGCAAAGATGTAACGTGTATGTGTGAAAAATTTCAGAATGAAATACCTTGAATTGCGAGCTGCACACAAAAAATCATGGACTTTGAGGATGAATAATACATATGCCAAAAGCCACAGATTTATATTTTTTTGTAGCTCTATTTTGACCTCAAAATTTGCACACATGTACATTATGTACCTAGGTATATGTGTATTTTTCCAGAACTTTTTGAAACTAAAAGGTTTGAATTTTGAAATTTTCAAATTAAGACCTTCATGGAGCTTGGTCTCCGTTTGGCATTTTCAGAAATTACCTCCCTGGCATCCTAAGGCCCATGTACAATGCGTGACAATCCAATTCACTCGTACCTTTGCCTCTTAGAATCACTCTTCATGCATTGATTTTCATCCCCCAAAAAGACTCCAATCTCTCAACCTAGTCGGCTCTGAACATTGAGGTTAGATATACCGCCAGAAGGCCCAGCTACAACGGCCGACTGACATGTACTCATGTTGTCTTGGATCTTCGGCGCTCGATCTTTCCATTTCTGGCTCTCCTCCAATGCTAGCACAACGTCGGTCTTCCACCGCGAATCCACAACTTGACGAGCCCGCCGGAGAAAGCGGCGACCCGACTGCTCGACACACAAACAACAAGCCACCGCCACCCCCTCTCAAACACACGAAGCAGAAAACCAGATCGTCCCAACCCCCAACAGCAAAATAACCCACAAGAGAGGGAGGTCATATTCAGCGGGCAACATATCAAAGGACTACCAAACACACACGCCCCAGGATCCTCGCTTTGGTTGGCTAGCTAGTCGTCATAGTTGGGTCTCGGGCCATTCAAAGAAGTGAAGAAAAAACGATAGGAAGGAAAACTGAAGAAAAAATTGTAGAGACGATACATAAAATGTTTCAAAAAATAATTTGTGAACTTTCAAAAAGTTGCAATTTTTTGTGAATTTAAAAATGTTAGCAAATTTTAAAAATCATGAATTTAGAAAATGTTCACAAATTTCAAAAAATATTGCCTGAATCTACAGAAATGAGCCCAAATTTTAAAAATATTCGTGAATTTAAACATCTTCACAAATTTTAAAATCTTTTAGCATTTCGAAGGAAGTTCCTTAAATTTCAGAAATGCACACCAATTTTAAAAATGTTCTCGGATTTTAAGAAAGTGTTCACAGACACAAAAAATTACGCAAATTTGAAAAATATAAAATAGAAGAAGAGAAGAAAAACTAAAATACCTGTAAAATGACCGAATAGAAACACAAGAAAAAAAGGTCGAGAGAATGCTTAGAATCTTCCTATAACTGGTAGAAAAAAGTTAGACGCTATAAGATTTGCCCAGACGTGCGAATTGGATGCCCTATAAGCGCCATATTACCATGCGAATAGGTCCAATTACATCCCACAACCGATCCACTCTTTGACATGTGGGGCCATAAACGCGAAAAAAAAACTTCATGCGCCAGGAGGCTTCATTTCTTAGTATCTCTAGGGATTTTGTGTCATTGAGCAAGTTTTCGATTAAGCCGTGTAAGCTACAAAACTGACTTTTCTAACACTATCATTGACTCTAAAAAGTTAGGGAGGGAGTACAAATCTACCTTTTCAGTTAACATTTGGAAAGACATTTCCAACTAGCTAATTTAACAAAAACATTTCTCCTTGAGAGCAAAAGGCGGGGGACAAGGCAAAGCATCGAAACGAGTCGATTCGTGCATCCAGAGCGAACCAACCAGACTGGAACACCACAGACGCGCACAGCAAGCGCGGACGGAGGAAGGAGGTGGTAGCAGGGGCGTACCCGCACTTATCGCAGAGCATGTCGAAGCCTCCGGATCACAGCGACCAACCCTTCCTCCACTCCCTCGCCCCCGCCGGGGCCGCCGCAGCCATCCCCGCCATGGTCGCGCGCCGATGACTCCCCCGCGCCTTCCTTCGATTGTCAGCACCCCTGCTACCCTGGGCTGGCTATGGGCTAGGCCCAGCTGACTTGCTGCCACAAGTGCTACAGCCACAACCACTATACATAGCAGGACCAAGGCACTGGACGAGCCATCTAGTGGATCACGGACGGCTCGGCGGCGGCTACCTTCCTCTCTTCCCTCTACCTCCAGTTCTTCCCCAATTCGCTTGTAACCTCTGGTTGTAATTGCTACTCTGTATCAAACTTTCCTGAGAGAGAGAGATTACTAGCAAGACTACAGCTAGTCCCTTACATCGATCAAGCTGCTGCCCCACCAAAACGGAAAGCTCAATTCACCTCACCGCATCACCCACCCCCCAGATACGGAGAGAGGGAGGGGGCGTAGGCGGCGGGGAAACCCTAGTTTCCCTCTGGATGTGGAGAGAGCAACCAACCAACCGACGCGCGCACGAACGGGCGGGCGATCGCTGGCGATTGGTGCATGCGGTGCAGACTGCGGAGGCGGGACGAGGCTGGTCATAGTGGGGAGTATATGTCTAAAAATTACTAGTATTTTTATAGTGCAAAGTAACATATTAGTGCTGTAAAAAAATGCTGTCAAAAAAATAACATACTAGTAGTGTTATAGATGGTTGCATTTATTAGCTTGTAGACTCATATTGACTTGAAAAGCTCTATGTTATAGTAACATATTATGTTACCACTTGTCATTAACTACTTGCTACATGGGCAAAATTTTCTCGAAGTGCGCTATGTTACTAGCTAAGTTACTCACACTATGACTAGCCGAGAGAAGCCGCAACAGCGACAGTGCATCCGCCGGCGGATGTGTTAGAAACATCCGCCGCCCGGAGAGCCGTTGGATTAGACACCTGACAACCGTCGGATGCAACCATCACGCGCAAATGACCAGGTCATTATTTCCTGCAACAGCCGTTCTGTTTCAAAAACGAAATCCCCTATTTTCCGTCCAGGCACAGCTGCGCGCAGCGCGGCGCCAGTCCCCACCATCACAAAATCATTGCCGCCGGCGCGGGCCAGCTAGTCCTGCAGCGCAAAAACCTGCAACAACATGGTGCATCACATCATGAGGCAGATGTTGAGATCCAAGGCAGATCGAGCTTGCCGGGGGCCGCTGCTTCGAGGAAGCCACGACCAACGTTCTCAGATCCGACCGCCACCGAGGGGGTTCTTGCGCGAGCTGGAGTATCATCCTGGTTCACCCCCCCCTCGGGGTTGTGCTTCCCGAAACAACTTCCACCAGATCATATTAGGGTAGCTGTGTGAGTTCCTGACTCTGAAAAACATGAACACTTGTCTGTCTCCGAAACTCATGAAAAACATGTTTATCATAAACATAAATAGAATTCCTATTTGTTTCATGTGTGTGGCAGCTAGAAAATCAATTTTGTTTCATGTGTGTGAGTGGAACCAAAGCACATCCCCACACACCTGTCCGCTTCTTCTATCTCTGCAACATGATCCCCTCTGTTACTTGATATTTATCAACCTATTTGATGAAGAAAGTAATATATCACTGCGATACAATTTTGGGGTGTATGCTTATGTGAGAAAAGGCCACATTGAGTGAAGATTTTTGTGTGCAAATGAAGCTGAAAAACTGTTGATTGATGTATCTGTGTACCTGAATTTCTGAAACAACACCTCTCTATTTACATAAAAAACACGTGTCTCGTTTCAGGAAGCTGGGACTGAAGGGGAAGAGATCTATGTCGAAGAGAACTTTTCTGTCGACAATCATGCATATTCAGATGGTTTGTTTCATGTTGATGATGCGATGCAAGATGATTCAGATGACGGTGATGTTTCATCGCAACCACTACCACCCTATGTTGGCATGGTGTTTGACACAATTGGGGATGCCAAGAAATTCTACAATGACTATGCCTTCAAGTTGGGGTTCAGCACACATATATCTTCTACAAAGTACAGCCAAAAGAGAGGCCAGAAACAAGAGGATGCAATAATGATCAAGAGGGTCTTTGGGTGTATGCACGCTGGAAATCCCGATAAACCAGAAGCAAGTAGCTAGGGGAAGTTCTTGGTCCTAGTCAAAGATGTTTTGCATTCCCTGTGCTTGAGCAAAAAACATTCATAGTTTCCTTTCATTGTTGCAACCTTGATGCTGTATTTAGGTTCTATTTCAATTTGGAAAACGTATGTTACATTAAAACAGAAAAAAAATAAGAGATCTCATATTTGGACTTGAGACATTCAAGATAGCTCACATTTTGTTTTTTGAATTTTTTTGAGGTATGTGCCATATTTCCAGTACTACTCCAGCACATGAATGTGTTGTTTGTTTCATGATTCATGTTGTACATTTTGTCCTCCCTAGCATATACATGAATGTACCGTTTGCTTCATGTTGCGACATCATGTTTTTAATGCTCAAAAAAGCTATTATATAGATGACTGATGATACATGATGGTTTCATTGTGCATTCTTGCTACAACATGTTTCCCCATAGCACATAATGATACCAGTAGGATTCATTGTTTCAGCAAAAAAATATACCAATAAGCAAGGAAACAAACTGCAAAAAAGCCAGTCATTTTCATTGCCAACTCTGCATCCATCTCTAATTCACATTGATAGCTAAGCATGGCTGATGCTCCAGCATTTTCAAGAAAAGAGGGGGAAAAGGGGACATGCCCAGCATGATACATGCTCCAGCTTGAGTTCCGCAAAAGACAACTAGCTAGTTAACAGAAACTTGTTGTTTCAGTTACATAAAAGAATGTAGCGCACACAAGGACCCGTAAAAGCCTAAAAACTAAACTAGCAAGATCTCGTTTCGGAAACGACATCTTCTACGAGCTTCTCAACAATTTTTGGAACTCTTCAGCTGAGTTGACTGTGTTTTAAGGATGCTTGAATAGCTTTGCCGCAACGAATGTTCAGAAATTGAGCAACGACCTCGTGTCCTGAGCATACAAAATGCAAAAATACAAAAACACCATTAGAAACACGGGAGGGGGAGGGGAATGTTGATAGGAGTCATATTAACAAAAGTAGTGTTTCGAAAAACAAAAAATGTTATTTAGCTACTAGTGTTGTATAGCAAAAATGGTTATACCGTGTTGAATGGCTTCATCACCCTTGCTATTAGATTCTCCATGTATAGAATAATAAAGAATCCACAATCAAACCTACCAAAAAAAGGTACACCTAAAAATGCTTCCTGAAACAAATGTAGAAAGTTGTGGATGGGCACATGAAAGAAAAGAAAAATGAAAAAGAGAATAATACATTGTTGATTGCTGCGGGTACCCCTTTGGGCTTCGTTCTTGGACCAGAGTTTTGAAGTTTGTTATCTGCACATTTAATATCAGAAAAAATGAAGATATAAAAAGATGGCACGGTGACATCTTCTTTGATTGGTATCACAACATCAATTTGATACGAGAAAAAGAATGAAAATGACCAAACAAAGATGGAAAAAAGGGGTGTAGTTTTCATACCAGATTGCAACATGGGTGCTCAAGGTTGCTGACGTAGTCAGGGTCATCGCTCCTGGAGTCAAAAAAACATTGAATTTTTTTTGCATCAAGTTCGCAACAACAACTCCCCGATGTCCATCCTTGAGAATGGTGAAGAAGAGCTACAATATTAACATTTTTTTCACAAACCCAAATGATGATGCACCAAAAGATATCTTTGAAAAGATAGCTTATAGCATTATCAAAAAATCAGTAGCATAAAAACTATAAAAATCCATTCAGAAAGCTATGAGCTGCAGAAAGCTTTAAGCTACAAAAATTCAGAAAACTTTTGGACTTAGGTTTCCTTTCCAGTGAGCGTATGACTGTACGATTTTCAATGGATTCAGTGTAAAAAAAATATGCTCCAATAGTTCCTGGAGCTACAACTATTCTGGGAAAAACTTGTTGTGCCTGTGCTACAACTATTCCTGCAGCTACAACTATTCCTGCTCCTCTCCAGGTGCCAAGGGGCAGTCATGTAGGGAAAAACTTGTGGCCATTCATGCTCACAAACAGAAAACGAAAAAATTCATGCTAAAACTGCATGCTCCTCTCCGGGTGCTCCTGGGCTGGGGCCTTCCTTCTCCATCGCAGGTCAGGTGATGAAACAACAAACATGTGGCCACTCATGCTCATAAACAGAGGGCGCAAAATCCATTCTCCGCCCCAAGTTCCTAGTCAATTCCCCACCCAAATTCGGGGGCGCAAATCAAAAAAAGAGGGCGCCACCGCAACCCTAACCACAACATAGCCACTCGCTGCGGAGCCGCCGACGAAGCCACCGGAAGGCACGGAGCTGAACTCAACCGAAGCAACAACGTCGGCCAGAAATAGGGGGAAGGAAGGAGGAGATATCACAGGGATCCAGAGGAGATCCATACTTGCTTGGGATGCCGCCGGTCCCGAAGACGTCGTCGTCGTCACTGCGGTGGGTTAGCCCCGGTCGCGCCGCCGCCTTCCCAGATCCAGTCGTCGTGGCCCTCCCAGCCCTGCGAGCACACACTACTGCGGGAATGACCGCTTCGAGCTGCAGAGTCATTTTCCTGAAACAACGGGTATGTTTTAGAAAACAGACGCGCGTGATGCGGAAGCGGGATGGCGGTTCTCGTCCGTCCGGTCAACAGACGATTTGACGGACGCAACACGCGTGATCGGTCGGGTGAACACAAGCTTTTCCCTTTTTTCCTTCGAAATCTGTTAAATGTGTTTAATATGCCAGGCGAAACCCGCTACCGATTCCATTTGTTTCGATATTATTCCAAGTATTTCATAATTTAGCAATTCCTGGGATTATCAATTCCATTGATTTCTCTCTTTTACGAAAGGACACCGATAAATGTCACATGTGTGGCATAATGGAGACCTGACCACACGACTCATCCGGTTGTACCCAGGAGGTAGCCCACACGACTGTGTATGAGCGGACGTTAAAACAGCCCACACGTTCGCGTGTAGCTACGGACACCCCATAAGCTACCCCGTAAGCCTGTAAACTATTCACCGACACCTCGTAAACTATTCACCCCCCGTAAGCGCGAACACGCGTGTATTTAACTTTAGTTGCCATGTGTAATTAACTGTAGTTACCATGTATCATTAAATATAGTTGCCATATATAATTAATTAGAGTTGCCACGTGTGGTCAAACCATAGTTGCCATGTATGAACAACCGTAGTTGCCATGTGTGATTAACTAGTTGCCACATATTTGTAAAAAAATATAGTTGACATCTATCATCGTTTGAGCGTCGCATAGACGAAGAGCAGTTTCACCCACAGATACGGGCGAGCGTCGTGTGTCCGTTCAGGCGAGGAGCGCCCACACGTGTGACACAAAATGATAACGCTCACACGATGCTGGGTGCTTACGTGGCTTTCGACCCAGATGACAACTGCTGCAATATTCGTGCAAATGAATTGAACAGAATTAACTGTGTTTGGATCATGTTGAAAAGTGCCACCTATGTGGACATTATCATTTAGGTTTACCAAAGGGGTTTGGACAAAACACCTCCTGAGATCTGACTCGGGAAGGTAAAATTAGTACGGCTTCGTGGAAGGTCTTTTGTACGACATGGGTACACATCAGCGTCAAGATTCTAAAAGTCATCCGTGTATATAGTCTTTTGGTCTTGTATAACATTGGTATATCTGCATAATGTAATTTTCAATCGAAGTAGTAGACATGTCTATGTAGGGTCGCTTTTTGCGTAGCATTCGAATTACTAATCTAACGTAGTTACGTAGTAGATACTCCGGGTCGAGCTCAGGGTCAGGCGCGCGAAGGACCTCAGACGCGTAGAGGACCTCGAGTAGCCACACCACCAACGTTAGGTGACATTTGGACGACGGCACAGGAAGCGACGGGGTCCTCCGCGTGCCTGACCCCGACCCGGAGTATCTACCCGGAGTCTCTTCCAGGTCCTCGTTGGTGGTGTGGCTGCTCGAGGTCCTCCGCGCGCCTGACCCTGTCACTTCCTGCGCCGCCGTCCAAACGTCACCCAACGTTGGCCTCCTATGCGAGCACTCGGTCGCCATCGGCCTTCTCCTCCAAAGGCCGCTATGGCCAGGACCTCACCGCTGATACCACCTCCGTTGGCCGCCCCCTCCTCCCCGAAAGAATTGTCATGGACACATGATTGGGGAGGAGAACAATGAGAGGGTGGGCGATATGTTTGTTGTTGCGCATGGATTAGGAGTACTAATGGACGAGTTCTCTCGGACACATGTTACAGCCCCCCACTCCACGCCCGCGCTCCAGCATATCCACCCACGTGTCGCTCCGGGGCCCCTCCCAAGCGCACGTGGCAGGAGGCTGTGTAGCTAGGGGCGTGCGGTGGCACGCAGGCGCTGACAAGACAACCATCGTGGCAAGACGGTGGCGTCCCTAGCGGTCCCTTTCGGTACTGTCTAGGCGACACAGACGGGCATTTAATGCCCTTGTCCCCTGCCGTCAGGGTTAGGTATGATAACACTGTAGCCGCTAGCTGTGCCTACTACAGCACCTAGCTGTGCCTACCCACAGCACCCTTTCCACTTTTGCCCTCCGTTGCCCTATGTCGGTAACCCCTTGAGCATATAAAAGGAGGCCCGGGGCAACGTAGAGGAGGGTCGGCCATTTTGAGAGCCTTCGAGAGGTTCAGCAATTCCACACACTCACGCTCGGTCTCGCTCCCGAGCTAGAAATCAATACCAAACCACAAAGCAGGAGTAGGGTTAACACTCCGGAAAAACTGACATGGCGACTCCATTGCACCAAGATCCTTGCTCTCCATCCAATTATTGTGGGGTGTTCGTTGGGCACATGCATGTTCTCGTCGAATGTTCGTCAAACATCACTATGGCATCTCTAACGCTGACCCGCATATTTACTCCCGTATCCATTCGCGGGCAGGCGAAGCAGTGCGCAGACACGGATGTGGGAGTCGGCCATCCAATGATCATACATTTGGCCCCAAATTTTTTTTAAAGCCCGCACGCTCAAATAGCCACATATATAGTCTAGAATTATTCAAATTTTCAAATGCAGTTGTAGTTCTAATTTAAATAAGTTCAAATATTAATCTCCAACATTGTTGTCTCATTTAACCGCCCACAGATCCTTAACTAGATCTTCCTTCAGTTGCTCGTGAGTTGCTCGATGCCGAATTTTTTGATACATTTGAACAAACTCTTCAAATGTGGCCGAATTTTGGTCTGGAAGTTTGATAGGACATGCTCTTCCGCACTCGATGACCCGTGACCGATCCCTTGAAATTGAGAACATGATCTTTCGCATGCTCCGCGTATGCAAGGACCGCCTGCATCATCACCGTGTCATTCGTATAGTCCTCGTTGGATGAGCCATCAAACTGTTGGGAAACGTTGCATGGAAAACAAAAAAATTCTACGCACACGCAATGCTCTATCAATGGAGATGCATAGAAACAAGGGGGAGAGTGTTTCTACGTACCCTCGTAGACCGTAAGTGGAAGAGTTTCTCAACGTGGTTGAGGTAGTCGAACTTCTTCACGCTTCAACCGATCAAGTACCGAACACACGTCACCTCCGCGTTCTGCACACGTTCAGCTCGGTGACGTCCCTCGCCTTCTTGATCCAGCAAGACATCGAGGCAGTAGATGAGTTCCGTCAGCACGACGGTGTGGTGATGGTGATGGTGAAGTGATCCTCGCAGGGCTTCGCCTAAGCACTATGAAGATATGACCGTGGGAGTAAACGGTGGAGGGGGGCACCGCACACGGCTAACAATTGTCTGGGTGTGTGTTAGGGGGAGCCCCCCACATATATATAGGTGGGAGGGAGAGGGGAGAGGCCAGGAGGCACCCCAAGTAGGACCGAATCCTACTTGGGTTCCTCCTAGGCCGGCGCCCCCTTCCTTATTAATTTACCGGAGGGGGAAGGAAAGAGCAGGGAGGAGGGAAGGAAGGGGGAGGCCGAACCCCCCTTTCCTTCTCCCTTCCCCTCTTTCCTTCTCCTCTGGTTCAGCCCATATGGGGGGCACACCAGCCCCTGGTGGCTGGTGCATTTCTCCTCTTGGCCCATTAGGCCCATATCTTTTGCCGAGGGTGCCCAGAACCCCTTCCGGTGACCCGACATGTACCCGGTACTCTCCAGAACACTTCCGGTGTCCGAATACTGTCGTCATATATATAAATCTTTACCTCTCGACAAATTCGAGACTCCTCGTCATGTCCGTGATCTCATCCGGGACACCGAACTACATACGGTCACCAAATCACATAACTCATATAATACAATATCGTCATCGAACGTTAAGCGTGCGGACCCTACGGGTTCGAGAACTATGTAGACATGACCGAGACACCTCTCCGGTCAATAACCAATAGCGGAACCTAGATGTCCATATTGGCTCCTACATATTGTACGAAGATCTTTATCGGTCGAACCGTTATGACAACATACGTTATTCCCTTTGTTTGTCGGTATGTTACTTGCCCGAGATTCGATCATCGGTATCTTCATACCTAGTTCAATCTCATTGCCGACAAGTCTCTTTACTTGTTCCGTAATACATCACCTCGTGACTAACTCCTTAGTCGTTTGCTTGCAAGCTTATGATGTGTATTACCGAGAGGGCCCAGAGATACCTCTCCTATACTCGGAGTGACAAATCCTAATATCGATCTATGCCAACTCAACAAACACCTACGGATATACTTGTAGAGCATCTTTATAATCACCCAGTTACGTTGTGACATTTGATAGCACACAAGGCATTCCTCCGGTATCCGGGAGTTGCATAATCTCATAATCGAAGGAATATGTATTTGACATGAAGAAAGCAATAGCAATAAAACTAAACGAGCACAACCTTTCGCACTCCAATAGGCATATATTGTTACAAGGTTATGCCCAAAGGTCTCAAAAACGCCGGTGCTACATATCAACGCGCCATGACTAAGATCTTCATTATGCTAAGCTAACATATGGGTCTTGTCCATCACATAATTCTCTTAATGATGTGATCCTGTTATCAAATGACAACTCATGTCCATGGTTAGGAAACCTTAACCATCTTTGATCAACGAGCTAGTCATGTAGAGGAACACTAGGGACACGGTGTTTGTTTATATATTCACACATGTATTTAGGTTTCCGATCAATACAATTCTGGCATGAATAATAAACCTTTATCATGAATAACGAAAATATAAAATAACAACTTTATTATTGCCTCTAGGGCATATTTCCTTCAGTCTCCCACTTGCACTAGAGTTAATAATCTAGATTACATTGTAATGAATCTAACACCCATGGAGTCTTGGTGATGATCATGTTTTTCTCGTGGAGGAGGCTTAGTCAACGGGTCTGCTACATTCAGATCCGTATGTATTTTGCAAATTTCTATGTCTCCCTCCTTGACTTGATCACGGATGGAGTTGAAGCGTCTCTTGATGTGTTTGGTTCTTTCGTGAAATTTGGATTCCTTCGCTAAGGTAATTGCTCCAGTATTATCACAAAAGATTTTCATTGGACCCGATGCACTAGGTATTAGACCTAGATCGGATATGAACTCCTTCATCCAGACTCCTTCATTTGCTACTTCCGAAGCAGCTATGTACTCCGCTTCACACGTAGATCCCGCCACGACACTCTGCTTGGAACTGCACCAACTGACAGCTCCACCATTCAATACAAATACGTATCCGGTTTGTGACTTAGAGTCATCTGGATCAGTGTCAAAGCTAGCATCGACGTAACCATTTATGACGGGCTCTTTATCACCTCCATAAACGAGAAACATATAATTGGTCCTTTTCAGGTACTTCAGGATGTTCTTGACCGCTATCTAGTGATCCACTCCTGGATTACTTTGGTACCTCCCTGCCAGACTTATGGCAAGGCACACATCAGGTCTGGTACACAGCATAGCATACATGGTAGAGCCTATGGCTGAGGCATAGGGAATGACTTTCATTTTCTCTATCTTCTGCAGTGGTCGGGCTTTGAGTCTGACTCAACTTCACACCTTGCAACACATGCAAGAACCCTTTCTTTGACTGGTCCATTTTGAACTTCTTCAAAACTTTGTCAAGGTATGTGCTTTGTGAAAGTCCTCTTAAGCTCTTGATCTATCTCTATAGATCTTGATGCCCAATATATAAGCAGCTTCTCCGAGGTCTTTCATTGAAAAACTTTTATTCAAGTATCCTTTTATGCTATCCAGAAATTCTACATCATTTCCAATCAACAATATGTCATCCACATATGATATTAGAAACGCTACAGAGCTCCCACTCACTTTCTTGTAAAAACACGCTTCTCCGAAAGTCTGTATAAAACCATATGCTTTGATCACCTCATCAAAGCGTACATTCCAACTCCGAGATGCTTGCACCAGTTGATACATCTCCAACGTATCTATAATTTTTGATTGTTCCATGCTATTATCTTATCTATTTTGGATGTTAATGGGCTTTATTTTACACTTTTATATTATTTTTGGGACTAACCTATTAACCCAAGGCCCAGTGCAAATTGCTGTTTTTTGCCTATTTCAGTGTTTCACAAAAAAGGAATATCAAACAGAGTCCAAACGGAATGAAACCTTCGGGAGCGTGATTTTTGGAACAAACATGATCTAGAGGGCTTGGAGTGGACGTCAAGAAATGAACGAGGTGTCCACGAGGCAGGGGGCGCGCCCTCCCCCTCGTGGCTCAACCGACCTACTTTTTCCTCCTATATGTTCACATACCCCGAAAATATCCAGGAGCACCACGAAACACTACTTCCACCGCCACAACCTTCTGTACCCAAGAGATCCCATCTTGGGGCCTTTTCCAGAGCTCTGCCGGAGGGGGCAGCGATCACGGAGGGCCTCTACATCAAATCCATGGCCTCTCCGGTGATGTGTGAGTAGTTTACTTCAGACCTTCAGGTCCATAGTTATTAGCTAGATGGCTTCTTCTCTCTCTTTGGATCTCAATACAAAGTTCTCCTCGATCTTCTTGGAGATCTATTCGATGTAACTCTTTTTGCGGTATGTTTGTCGAGATCCGATGAATTGTGGTTTTATGATCAAGTCTATCTATGAACAATATTTGATTCTTCTCTGCAATCTTTTATGCATGATTGGTTATCTTTGCAAGTCTCTTTGAATTATCAGTTTGGTTTGGCCTACTAGATTGATCTTTCTTGCAATGGGAGAAGTGCTTAGCTTTGGGTTCAATCTTGCGGTGCTCGATCCCAGAGTGACAGAAAAGGAAACGACACGTATTGTATTGTTGCCATCGGGGATAAAAAGCTAGGGTTTATATCATATTGCTTGAGTTTATCCCTCTACATCATGTCATCTTACCTAAGGCATTACTCTATTCTTATGAACTTAATACTCTAGATGTATGCTGGATAGTGGTCGATGTGTGGAGTAATAGTAGTAGATGCAGGAAGGAGTCGGTCTACTTGTCATGGACGTGACGCCTATATACATGATCATGCCTAGATATTCTCATAATTATTCGCTTTTCTATCAATTTCTCGACAGTAATTTGTTCACCCACCGTAATACTTATGCTATCTTGAGAGAAGCCACTAGTGAAACCTATGGCCCCCGGGTCTATTCTCCATCATATAAGTTTCCAATCTATTTTACTTTGCAATCTTTAATTTCAATCTATATCACAAAAATACCCAAAATATTTATCTTATCATTATTATCTCTATCAGATCTCACTCTCGTAAGTGACCGTGAAGGCATTGACAACCCCTTTATCGCGTTGGTTGCGAGGTCCTTATTTGTTTGTGTAGGTACGAGGGACTTGCGTGTGGCCTCCTACTGGATTGATACCTTGGTTCTCAAAAACTGAGAGAAATACTTACACTACTTTGCTGCATCACCCTTTCCTCTTCAAGCGAAAACCAACGCAGTGCTCAAGAGGTAGCAAGAAGGATTTCTGGCACCGTTGCTGGGGAGTCTATGCACAAGTCAATACATACCAAGTACCCATCACAAACTCTTATCCCTCGCTTATTTTCCATTTGCCTCTCGTTTTCCTCTCCCCCACTTCACCCTTGCCGTTTTATTTGCCCTCCTTTTCCATTCCCCTTCTCGTTTCCAGTTCGTCTCTTTTTGCTTGTTTCTTGTTTGCTTGTGTGTTGGATTGCTTGCTCATCACGATGTCTCAAGATAATACTAAATTGTGTGACTTTTCCAATACCAACAATAATGATTTTATTAGCACTCCGATTGCTCCTCTTACCGATGCTGAATCTTGTCATGAAAGATTCGTTTTCTGGCCTTCCTAGTGAAGATGCCGCTACCCATCTAAACAACTTTGTTGATTTATGTGATATGCAAAAGAAGAAAGATGTGGATAATGATATTGTTAAACTGAAGCAATTCCCGTTTTCCCTTAGAGACCGTGCTAAAACTTGGTTTTCGTCTTTGCCTAAAAATAGTATTGATTCATGGAATAAGTGCAAAGATGCTTTTATCTCTAAGTATTTTCCTCCCGCTAAGATCATCACTCTTAGAAACGATATTATGAATTTTAAGCAACTTGATCATGAACATGTTGCACAAGCTTGGGAGAGGATGAAATTAATGATATGTAATTGCCCTACACATGGTTTCAATCTTTGGATGATTATACAAAATTTTTATGCCGGATTGAACTTTGCTTCTAGAAATCTTTTAGATTCGGCTGCGGGAGGCACTTTTATGGAAATCACTTTAGGAGAAGCTACTAAACTCCTAGATAATATTATGGTTAATTATTCTCAATGGCATACTGAAAGATCTACTAATAAAAAGGTGCATGCTATAGAAGAAATCAATGTTTTGAGTGGAAAGATGGATGAACTTATGAAATTGTTTGCTAATAAAAGTGCTTCTTCTTATCCTAATGATATGCCTTTGTCTACTTTAATTGAGAATAATAATGAATCTATGGATGTGAATTTTGTTGGTAGGAACAATTTTGGCAATAACGCATATAGGGGTAATTTTTATCCTAGGCCGTTTCCTAGTAATTCCTCTAATAATTAAGGTAATTCCTACAAAAATTCTTATGGAAATTATTATAAGATGCCCTCTGATTTTGAATCTAATATTAAATAGTTTATTAGTTCGCAAAAGAGTTTCAATGCTTTGATTGAAGGAAAATTGTCTAAGATTGATGAGTTGGCTAGGAACATGGATAGAATTTCTCTTGATGTTGATTCTTTGAAACTTAGATATATTCCTCCTAAGCATGATATCAATGAGTCTCTCAAAGCCATGAGAATTTCCATTGATGAGTGCAAAGAAAGAACCGCTAGGATGCTTGCTAAGAAAGATTGTTTTGTAAAAGTGTGTTCTTCTAGTTTTCATGATAATAAGGATGAAGATCTAAAAGTGATTGATGTGTACCCTATTAAATCCTTGTTTTGCAATTTGAATCTTGATAATGATGGGACTGGAGATGAGTCAACTTTAGTTAGAAGGCATCCCAAAAATTCGAAGTTTTTAGATCTTGATGCAAAAATTGATAAAAGTGGGATTGGAGAGGTCAAAACTTTAAATAGCAATGAACCCACTATCTTGGATTTCAAGGAATTTAATTATGATAATTGTTCTTTAATGGATTGTATTTCCTTTTTGCAATCCGTGCTAAATTCTCCGCATGCTTATAGTCAAAATAAAGCTTTTACTAAACACATCGTTGATGTTTTAATGCAATCTTATGAAGAAAAGCTTGAATTGGAAGTTTCTATCCCTAGAAAACTTCATGATGAGTGGGAACCTACTATTAAAATTAAAATTAAAGATCATTAATGCTTTGCTTTATGTGATTTTGGTGCTAGTGTTTCCACGATCCCTAAAACTTTTGTGTGATTTGCTAGGTTTCCGTGAATTTGATGATTGTTCTTTAAACTTGCATCTTGTGGATTCCACCATTAAGAAACCTATGGGAAGAATTAATGATGTTCTTATTGTTGCAAATAGGAATTATGTGCCCATAGATTTCATTGTACTTGATATAGATTGCAATCCTACATGTCCTATTATTCTTGGTAGACCTTTCCTTAGAACGATTGGTGCAATTATTGATATGAAGGAAGGGAATATTAGATTCCAATTTCCGTTAAGGATGGGCATGGAACACTTTCCTAGAAATAAAATTAAATTACCTTATGAATCTATTATGAGAGCCACTTATGGATTGCATACCAAAGATGATAATACCTAGATCTATCCTTGCTTTTATGCCTAGCTAGGGCGTTAAACGATAGCGCTTGTTGGGAGGCAACCCAATTTTATTTTTGTTTCTTGCTTTTGATTCTGTTTAGTAATAAATAATTCATCTAGACTCTGTTTATATGTGGTTTTATTATTTTAATTAGTGTTTGTGCCAAGTAGAACCTTTGGGAAGACTTGGGGAAAGTCTTTGCGATTTTGCTGTAAAAAACAGAAACTTTAGCGCTCATGGGATTTGCTGCCATTTTTTATTGGGAGTGCTATTTAGTTAATTATTTTTGAATAAGATTAGTAGATAAATTACTCACGTCCAGCAATTTATTTTAGAATTTTTAGGGTTCCATAAGTATTCGAAACCTACAGATTACTACAGACTGTTCTGTTTTTGACAGATTCTGTTTTTCGTGTGTTGTTTGCTTATTTTGATGAATATATGGCTAGTAATAGAGTTTATGAACTATAGAGAAGTTGGAATACAGTAGGTTTAACACCAATATAAATAAATAATGAGTTCATTACAGTACCTTGAAGTGGTGGTTTGTTTTCTTTTACTAACGGAGCTCACGAGATTTTCTTTTAAGTTTTGTGTTGTGAAGTTTTTAAGTTTTGGGCAAAGATTTGATGGATTATGGAAAAGGAGTGGCAAGAGCCTAAGCTTGGGGATGCCCAAGGCACCCCAAGGTAAAATCCAAGGACAACCAAAAGCCTAAGCTTGGGGATGCCCCGCAAGGCATGCCCTCTTTCGTCTTCGTCCATCGGTACTTTACTTGGAGCTATAGTTTTATTCGCCACATGATATGTGTTTTGCTTGGAGCGTCTTGTATGATTTGAATATTTTCTTTTTAGTTTACCACAATCATCCTTGCTGTACACACATTTTGGGAGAGACACACATGAATTGGAATTTATTAGAATACTCTATGTGCTTCACTTATATCTTTTGAGTTGAATAATCTTTGCTTTAGTGCTTCGCTTATATCTTTTAGAGCAGGGCGGTGGTTTTATTTTATAGAAATAATTGATCTCTCATCCTTCACTTATATAATTTTGAGAGTCCTTTAGAACAGCATGGTAATTCACTTTGGTTATAAATTTTAAATGCTAAGAGAAGTTGGATGCTTGATAGATTGTTTTGAGATATAAAGGTGGTAATATTAGAGGTGTGCTAGTTGAGTAATTGTGAAATTGATGAATACTTGTGTTGAAGTTAGAAAGTCCCGTAGCATGCACGTATGGTAAACGCTATGTGACAAATTTGAAGCATGGGGTGTTCTTTGATTGCTTTCCTTATGAGTGGCGGTCGGGGACGAGTGATGGTCTTTTCCTACCAATCTATCCCCCTAGGAGCATGCGCGTAGTGCTTGGTTTTGATGACTTGTAGATTTTTGCAATAAGTATGTGAGTTCTTTATGACTAATATCGAGTCCATGGATTATACGCACTCTCACCCTTCCATCATTGCTAGCCTCTTCGGTACCGTGCATTGCCCTTTCTCACCTTGAGAGTTGGTGGAAACTTCGCCGGTGCATCCAAACCCCGTGATATGATACGCTTTATCACACATAAGCCTCCTTATATGTTCCTCAAAACAGCCACCATACCTACCTATTATGGCATTTCCATAGCCATTCCAAGATATATTGCCATGCAACTTTCCACCGTTCCATTTATTATGACACGCATCATCATTGTCATATTGCTTTGCATGATCATGTAGTTGACATTGTATTTGTGGCAAAGCCACCATGCTTAATTTTTCATACATGTCACTCTTGATTCATCGCAATCCCGGTACACCGCCGAAGGCATTCACATAGAGTCATATTTTGTTCTAAGTATCAAGTTGTAATTCTTGAGTTGTTAGTAAATAAAAGTGTGATGATCATCATTAGAGCATTGTCCCATGTGAGGAAAGGATGATGGAGACTATGATTCCCCCACAAGTCGGGATGAGACTCCGGACGAAAAATGAGGACATAAAAAAGGCCCAAACAAAAAAAGAGAGAAAAAGAGAGAAGGGACAATGTTACTATCCTTTTTCCACACTCGTGCTTCAAAGTAGCACCATGATCTTCATGATAGAGAGTCTCTTATTTTATCACTTTCATATACTAGTGGGAATTTTTCATTAAAGAACTTGGCTTGTATATTCCAATGATGGGCTTCCTCAAATTACCTAGGTCTTCGTGATCAAGCGAGTTGGATGCACACCCACTTAGTTCCTTTGATGAACTTTCATATATTTATAGCTATAGTGCATCTGTTGCATAGCAATCCCTACTCCTTGCATTGACATCAATCAGTGGGCATTTGCATAGCCCATTGATTAGTCTCGTCAATGTGAGACTTCCTCCCTTTTTGTCTTCGCACACAACCTCAATCATCATATTCTATTCCACCCATAGTGCTATGTCCATGGCTCGCGCTCATATATTGCGTAAAAGTTGAAAGAGTTTGAAAAGGCTAAGTATGAAACAATTGCTCGGCTTGTCATCGGGGTTGTGCATGATGGGAGCATTTTGTGTGACGAAAATGAAGCATGGCCAAACTATATGATTTTTTAGGGATAAGTTTTCTTTGGCTATGGTATTTTGATAACACATAATTGCTTGATTAGCATACTTGGAGTATTACTATTTTTATGTCAACAATAAACTTTTATCTTGAATCTTTCGGATCTGAACATTCATGCCACAATAGATAAAAATACATTAAAGAACATGCTAGAAAGCATTCCACATAAAAAATTCTGTTTTTATCATTTACCTACTCGAGGACGAGCATGAATTAAGCTTGGGGATGCTTGATACGTCTCCAACGTATCTATAATTTTTGATTGTTCTATGCTATTATATTACCTGTTTTGGATGTTAATGGGCTTTATTTTACACTTTTATATTATTTTTGGGACTAACCTATTAACCCAAGGCTCAGTGCAAATTGCTGTTTTTTTGCCTATTTCAGTGTTTCGCAGAAAAGGAATATCAAACAGAGTACAAATGGAATGAAACCTTCGGGAGCGTGATTTTTGGAACAAACATGATCCAGAGGACTTGGAGTGGATGTCAAGAAACGAACGAGGCGTCCACGAGGCAGGGGGCGCGCCCTCCCCCTCGTGGCTCAACTGACCTACTTCTTCCTCCTATATATGTTCACATACCACGAAAACATCCATGAGCACCACGAAACCCTATTTCCACCGCCGCAACCTTCTGTACCCAAGAGATCCCATCTTGGGGCCTTTTTCGGAGCTCCGCCGGAGGGGGCAGCGATCACGGAGGGCCTCTACATCAACTCCATGGCCTCTCCGGTGATGTGTGAGTAGTTTACTTCAGACCTTCAGGTCCATAGTTATTAGCTAGATGGCTTCTTCTCTCTCTTTGGATCTCAATACAAATTTCACCTCGATCTTCTTGGAGATCTATTCGATGTAACTCTTTTTGCGGTGTGTTTGTCGAGATCTGATGAATTGTGGGTTTATGATCAAGTCTATCTATGAACAATATTTGATTCTTCTCTGAAATCTTTTATGCATGATTGGTTATCTTTGCAAGTCTCTTCGAATTATCAGTTTGGTTTGGCCTACTAGATTGATCTTTCTTGCAATGGGAGAAGTGCTTAGCTTTGGGTTCAATCTTGCGGTGCTCGATCCCAGAGTGACAGAAAGGGAAACGACATGTATTGTATTGTTGCCATCGAGGATAAAAAGATGGGGTTTATATTATCCCTCTACATCATGTCATCTTACCTAAGGCGTTACTCTGTTCTTGTGAACTTAATACTCTAGATGCATACTGGATAGCGGTCGATGTGTGGAGTAATAGTAGTAGATGCAGGCAGGAGTCGGTCTACTTGTCACGGACGTGCTGCCTATATACATGATCATGCCTAGATATTCCCATAATTATTCACTTTTCTATCAATTGCTCGACAGTAATTTTTTCACCCACCGTAATACTTATGCTATCTTGAGAGAAGCCACTAGTGAAACCTATGGCCCCCGGGTCTATTCTCCATCATATAAGTTTCCAATCTATTTTACTTTGCAATCTTTACTTTCAATCTATATCATAAAAATATCAAAAATATTTATCTTATAATTATTATCTCTATCAGATCTCACTCTCGTAAGTGACCGTGAAGGGATTGACAACCCCTTTTTCGCGTTGGTTGCGAGGTTCTTATTTGTTTGTGTAGGTACGAGGGACTTGCGTGTGGCCTCCTACTGGATTGATACCTTGGTTCTCAAAAACTGAGGGAAATACTGACGCTACTTTGCTGCATCACCCTTTCCTCTTCAAGGGAAAACCAACGCAGTGCTCAAGAGGCAGCACCAGTCCATAGATGGATCGTTGGAGCTTGCACACTTTGCTAGCACCTTTAGGATCGACAAAACCTTATGGTTGCATCATATACAACTCTTCTTTAAGAAACCCATTAAGGAATGCAGTTTTGATGTCCATTTTACAGATTTCATAAGCATAAAATGCGGCAATTGCTAACATGATTCGGACAGACTTAAGCATCGCTACGGGTGAGAAAGTCTCATCGTAGTCAACTCCTTGAACTTGTCGAAAACATTTTGTGACAAGTCGAGCATTATAGACTGTAACATTACCATCAGTGTCAGTCTTCTTCTTGAAGATCCATTTATTCTCTATGACTCGACGATCATCGGGAAAGTCCACCAAAGTCCACACTTTGTTCTCATACATGGATCCTTGATACGTCTCCAACGTATCTATAATTTTTGATTGTTCCATGCTATTATATTATCTATTTTGGATGTTAATGGGCTTATTTTACCACTTTTATATTATTTCTGGGACTAACCTATTAACCGGAGGCCCGGCCCAAATTGCTGTTTTTTGCCTATTTCAGTGTCTCGCAGAAAAGGAATATCAAACAGAGTCCAAACGGAATGAAACCTTCGGGAGCGTGATTTTTGGAACGAACGTGATCTAGGAGACTTGGAGTGGACGTCAAGAATTAATCGAGGAGGCCACGAGGCAGGGGGCGCGCCCTCCTCCCTCGTCGGCCCCTCGTTGCTCCACCGACCTACTTCTTCCTCCTATATATATCCATATACCCCGCAAACATCCAGGAGCACCACTAAACCCTATTTCCACCGCCGCAACCTTCAGTACCCAAGAGATCCCATCTTGGGGCCTTTTCCGGAGCTCCGCCGGAGGGGGCATTGATCACGGAGGGCCTCTACATCAACTCCATGGCCCCTCCAATGATGTGTGAGTAGTTTACCTCAGACCTTCGGGTCCATAGCTAGTAGCTAGATGGCTTCTTCTCTCTCTTTGGATCTCAATACAAAGTTCTCCTTGATTCTCTTGGAGATCTATTCGATGTAATCTTCTTTTGCGGTGTGTTTGTCGAGATCCGATGAATTGTGGGTTTATGATCAAGTTTATCTATGAACAATATTTGAATCTTCTTTGAATTCTTTTATGTATGATTGGTTTATCTTTGCAAGTCTCTTCGAGTTATCAGTTTGGTTTGGCCTACTACATTGATCTTTCTTGCAATGGGAGAAGTGCTTAGCTTTGGGTTCAATCTTGCAGTGCTCGATCCCAGTGATAGAAAGAGAAACGACACGTATTGTATTGTTGCCATCGAGGATAAAAAGATGGGGTTTACATCATATTGCATGAGTTTATCCCTCTACATCATGTCATCTTGCTTAAGGCGTTACTCTGTTCTTATGAACTTAATACTCTAGATGCATGCTGAATAGCGGTCGATGTGTGGAGTAATAGTAGTAGATGCAGAATCGTTTCGGTCTACTTGCCACGGACGTGATGCCTATATATATGATCATGCCTAGATATTCTCATAATTATTTGCTTTTCTATTAATTGCTCGACATTATTTTGTTCACCCACCGTAACACTTATGCTCTTGAGAGAAGGCACTAGTGAAACATATGGCCCCCGGGTCTACTCTCCATCATACAAGTTTCCAATCTATTTTATTTTGCAATCTTTACTTTCAATCTATATCATAAAAATACCAAAAATATTTATCTTATTATTATCATCTCTATCAGATCTCACTCTTGCTAGTGGCCGTGAAGGGATTGACAACCCCTTTATCGCGTTGGTTGCGAGGTTCTTATTTGTGTGTGTAGGTACGAGGTGACTTGCGCGTGGTCTCCTACTGGATTGATACCTTGGTTCTCAAAAACCGAGGGAAATACTTACGCTGCTTTACTGCACCACCCTTTCCTCTTCAAGGGAAAACCAATGCAGTACTCAAGAGGTAGCAAGAAGGATTTCTGGCGCCGTTGCCGGGGAGATCTATGCCAAGTCAAGACGTACCCAGTACCCATCCCAACTCTTATCCTTCGCATTACATTATTTGCCATTTGCCTCTTGTTTACCTCTCCCCCACTTCACCCTTGCCGTTTTATTCACCCTCTTTTCCTTTCGCCCTCTCTTTCCGTTCGCCTCTTTTTCGCTTGCTTCTTGTTTGCTTGTGTGCTAAATTGCTTGCTTGTCATGATGGCTCAAGATAATACTAAATTGTGTGACTTTGCCAATACCAAGAATAATGATTTTATTAGCACTCCGATTGCTCCTCTTACCGATGCTAAATCTTGTGAAATTAATACTGCTTTGTTGAATCTCGTCATGAAAGATCCATTTTCTGGCCTTCCTAGTGAAGATGCAGTTACCCATCTAAACAACTTTGTTGATTTGTGTGATATGCAAAAGAAGAAAGATGTGGACAACGATATTGTTAAACTTAATCTATTTCCGTTTTCGCTTAGAGAACGTGCTAAAGCTTGGTTTTCGTCTTTGCCTAAAAATAGTATCGATTCATGGAATAAGTGCAAAGATGCTTTTATCTCTAAGTATTTTCCTCCCGCTAAGATCATCTCTCTTAGAAACGATATTATGAATTTTAAGCAACTTGATCATGAACATGTTGCACAATTTTGGGAGAGGATGAAATTAATGATACGTAATTGCCCTACACATGGTTTGAATTTATGGATGATTATACAAATTTTTTATGCCGGATTGAATTTTGCTTCTAGAAATCTTTTAGATTCGACCGCGGGAGGAACTTTTATGGAAATCACTTTAGGAGAAGCTACCAAACTCCTAGATAATATTATGGTTAATTTTCTCAATGGCACACTGAAAGATATACTAATAAAAAGGTGCATGCAATTGAAGAGATTAATGTTTTGAGTGGAAAGATGGATGAACTTATGAAATTGTTTGCTAATAAGAGTGCTCCTACTGATCCTAATGATATGCCTTTGTCTACTTTGATTGAGAATAATAATGAATCTATGGATGTGAATTTTGTTGGTAGGAACAATTTTGGTAATAACGCGTATAGAGGTAATTTTAATTCTAGGCTGTTTCCTAGTAATTCCTCTAATAATTATGGTAATTCCTACAACAATTCTTATGGAAATTATAATTAGATGCCCTCTGATTTTTATTCTAGTATTAAAGAATTTATTACTTCGCAAAAGAGTTTCAGTGATTTGATTGAAGAAAAATTGCTTAAGATTGATGAGTTGGCTAGGAACGTGGATATAATTTCTCTTGATGTTGATTCTTTGAAACTTAGATCTATTCCACCTAAGCATGATATCAATGAGTCTCTCAAAGCCATGAGAATTTCTATTGATGAGTGCAAAGAAAGAACCGCTAGGATGCTTGCTAAGAAAGATTGTTTTGTAAAAGTGTGTTCTTCTAGTTTTCATGATAATAAGGATGAAGATCTAAAAGTGATTGATGTGTCCCCTATTAAATCCTTGTTTTGCAATATGAATCTTGATAATGATGGGACTGGAGATGAGTCAACTTTAGTTAGAAGGCGTCCCAAAAATTCGGAGTTTTTAGATCTTGATGCAAAAATTGTTGAAAGTGGGATTGGAGAGGTCAAAACTTTAAATAGCAATGAACCCACTATCTTGGATTTCGAGGAATTTAATTATGGTAATTGCTCTTTGATAGATTGTATTTCTTTGTTGCAATCTGTGCTAAATTCTCCTCATGCTTATAGTCAAAATAAAGCTTTTACTAAACATATCATTGATGCTTTGATGCAATCTTATGAAGAAAAACTTGAGTTGGAAGTTTCTATCCCTAGAAAACTTTATGATGAGTGGGAACCTACAATTGAAATTAAAATTAAAGATCATGAATGCTATGCTTTGTGTGATTTGGGTGCTAGTGTTTCCACAATCCCAAAAACTTTGTGTGATTTGCTTGGTTTCCGTGAATTTGATGATTGTTCTTTAAACTTGCACCTTGTGGATTCCACTATTAATAAACATACGGGAAAAATTAATGATTTTCTTATTATTGCAAATAGGAATTATGTGCCCGTAGATTTCATTGTTCTTGATATAGATTGCAATCCTTCATGTCCTATGATTCTTGGTAGACCTTTCCTTAGAACGATTGGTGCAAGTTGATACGAAGGAAGGGAATATTAGATTCTAATTTCCGTTAAGGAAGGGCATGGAACACTTTCGTAGAAAGAAAATTAAATTACCTTATGAATCTATTATGAGAGCCACTTATGTATTGCATACCAAAGATGATAATACCTAGATCTATCTTCACTTTTATGCCTGGCTAGGGGCGTTAAACGATAGCGCTTGTTGGGAGGCAACCCAATTTTATTTTTATTCATTGCTTTTTGCTCCTGTTTAGTAATAAATAATTTATCTAGCCTCTGTTTTGGTTGGGTTTTTTTTGTTTAATTAGTGTTTGTGCCAAGTAGAACCGTTGGGAAGACTTGGGGAAAGTCTTTTTGATCTTGCTGTAAAAAACAGAAACTTTAGCGCTCACGAGAACTGCTGCCATTTTTTTTATTGGAGAGTGATATTTACTTAATTCTTTTTTAAGAGGACTAATAGATAAATTCTTCACGTCCAGCATTTTATTTTAGAATTTTTGGGATTCCAGAAGTATTCGAAACCTACAGATTACTACAGACTGTTCTGTTTTTGACAGATTCTGTTTTTTGTGTGTTGTTTGCTTATTTTGATGAATCTATGGCTAGTAATAGAGTTTATAAACCATAGAGAAGTTGGAATACAGTAGGTTTAACACCAATATAAATAAAGAATGAGTTCCTTACAATACCTTGAAGTGGTGGTTTGTTTTCTTTTACTAACGGAGCTCACGAAGATTTTCTGTTAAGTTTTGTGTTGTGAAGTTTTCAAGTTTTGTGTAAAGATTTGATGGATTATGGAACAAGGAGTGGCAAGAGCCTAAGCTTGGGGATGCCCATGGCACCCCAAGGTAAAATACAAGGACACCAAAAAGCCTAAGCTTGGGGATTCCCCGGAAGGCATCCCCTCTTTCGTCTTCGCCTATCGGTAACTTTACTTGGAGATATATTTTTATTCGCCACATGATATGTGTTTTGTTGGAGCGTCTTGTATTATTTGAGTTTTTGCCTTTTAGTTTACAACAATCATCCTTGCTGTACACACCTTTTGAGATAGACACACATGAGTTGTAATTTATTAGAATAGTCTATGTGCTTCACTTATATCTTTTGAGCTATATAGTTTTTGTTCTAGTACTTCACTTATATCTTTTAGAGCACGGATGTGGTTTTATTTTATAGAAATAATTGATCTCTCATGCTTCACTTATATTATTTTGAGAGTCCTTTAGAACAACATGGCAATTTGCTTTTAGGCATAATAAAAACTTTCATATAAGTGCATCGAATACTAAGAGAAGTTTGATACTTGATGATTGTTTTGAGATATGGAGATAGTGATATCAAAGTTGTGCTAGTTGAGTAGTTGTGAGTTTGAGGAATACTTGTGTCGAAGTTTGCAAGTCTCGTAGCTTGCACGTATGGTAAGCGTTGTGTAACAAAATTGAAACATGAGGTGTTATTTGATTGTCTTCCTTATGAGTGGCGGTCGGGGACAAGCGATGGTCTTTTCCTACCAATCTACCCCCCTAGGAGCATGCACGTAATACTTGGTTTTTGATGACTTGTAGATTTTTGCAATAAGTATGTGAGTTCTTTATGACTAATGTTGAGTACATGGATTATACGCACTCTCACCCTTCCATCATTGCTAGGCTCTTCGGTACCGTGCATTGCCCTTTGTCACCTTGAGAGTTGGTGCAAACTTCGCCGGTGCATCCAAACCCCGTGATACGATACGCTCTATCACACATAAACCTCCTTATATCTTCCTCAAAACAACCACCATACCTACCTATTATGGCATTTCCATAGCCATTCCGAGATATATTTCCATGCAACTTTCCACCGTTCCGTTTATTATGACACGCATCATCATTGTCATATTGCTTTGCATCATCATGTAGTTGACATCATATTTGTGGCAAAGCCACCATTCATAATTATTTCATACATGTCACTCATGAGTCATTGCACATCCCGGTAGATTGCCAGAGGCATTGTTATAGAGTCATATCTTGTTCTAGTATCAAGTTGTAATCATTGAGTTGTAAATAAATACAAGTTTGATGATCATCATAATAGAGTATTGTCCCATAAAAAGGAAAAAAGAAAGGCCAAATAATAATAAAAAAGAAGGCCCCAAAAAATAGAAAAAATAAAAATAAATAAAAGGGGGCAATGCTACTATCCTTTTTTCCACACTTGTGCTTCAAAGTAGCACCATGATCTTCATGATAGAGAGTCTCTTGTTTTGTCATTTTCATATACTAGTGGGAATTTTTCATTATAGAACTTGGCTTGTATATTCCAACAATGGGCCTCCTCAATTGCCCTAGGTCTTGTGAGCAAGCAAGTTGGATGCACACCCACTTAGTTTCTTTTGCTGAGCTTTCATACATTTATAGCTCTAGTGCATCCATTGCATGGCAATCCCTACACCTCGCATTGACATCAATTGATGGGCATCTCCCTAGCCCATTGATTAGCCGCGTCGATGTGAGACTTTCTCCTTTTTTGTCTTCTCCACATAACCCCCTTCATTATATTCTATTCCACCCATAGTGCTATATCCATGGCTCACGCTCATGTATTGCGTGAAAGTTGAAAACAGTTTGAGATTACTAAAGTATGAAACAATTGCTTGGCTTGTCATCAGGGTTGTGCATGATGAGAGCATTCTTGTGTGAATAAAATAGAGCATGACCAAACTATATGATTTTGTAGGGATGAACTTTCTTTGGCCATGTTATTTTGAGAAGACATGATTGCTTAGTTAGTATGCTTGAAGTATTATTATTTTTATGTCAATATTAAACTTTTATCTTGAATCTTTCGGATCTGAACATTCATGCCACAACAAATAAAATTACATTGAGAAATATGTTAGGAAGCATTCCACATCAAAAATTCTGTTTTTATCATTTACCTACTCGAGGACGAGCAGGAATTAAGCTTGGGGATGCTTGATACATCTCCAACGTATCTATAACTTTTGATTGTTCCATGCTATTATATTATCTATTTTGGATGTTAATGGGATTATTTTTACACTTTTATATTATTTTTGGGACTAACCTATTAACCGGAGCCCAGCCCAAATTGCCGTTTTTTGCCTATTTTTGGGACTAACCTATTAATCGGAGGCCCAGCCCAAATTGCAGAAAAGGAATATCAAACGGAGTCCAAACGGAATGAAACCTTCGGGAGCGTGATTTTTGGAACGAACGTGATCCAGGAGACTTGGAGTGGACGTCAAGAATCAATCGAGGAGGCCACGAGGCAGGGGGCGCGCCCTCCACCCTCGTGGGCCCCTCGTTGCTCCACCGACCTACTTCTTCCTCCTATATATATATCCATATACCCCGCAAACATCCAGGAGCACCACGAAACCCTATTTCCCCCGCCGCAACTTTCTGTACCCAAGAGATCCAATCTTGGGGCCTTTTCCGGAGCTCCGCCGGAGGTGGCATTGATCACGGAGGCCTCTACATCAACTCCGTGGCCCCTCCGATGATGTGTGAGTAGTTTACCTCAGACCTTCGGGTCCATAGCTAGTAGCTAGATGGCTTCTTCTCTCTCTTTGGATCTCAATACAAACTTCTCCTCAATTCTCTTGGAGATCTATTCGATGTAATCTTCTTTTGCGGTGTGTTTGTCGAGATCCGATGAATTGTGGGTTTATGATCAAGTTTATCTATGAACAATATTTGAATCTTCTCTGAATTCTTTTATGTATGATTGGTTTATCTTTGCAAGTCTCTTTGAATTATCAGTTTGGTTTGGCCTACTAGATTGATCTTTCTTGCAATGGGAGAAGTGCTTAGCTTTGGGTTCAATCTTGCGGTGCTCGATCCCAGTGACAGAAAGGGAAACGACACATATTGTATTGTTTCCACTGAGGATAAAAAGATGGGGTTTGCATCATATTGCTTGAGTTTATCCCTCTACATCATGTCATCTTGCTTAAGGCGTTACTTTGTTCTTATGAACTTAATACTCTAGATGCATGCTGGATAGCGGTCGATGTGTGGAGTAATAGTAGTAGATGTAGAATCGTTTCGGTGTACTTGTCACGGACGTGATGCCTATATACATGATCATGCCTAGATATTCTCATAATTATTCGCTTTTCTATCAATTGCTCGATAGTAATTTGTTCACCCACCGTAATACTTATGCTCTTGAGAGAAGCCACTAGTGAAACCTATGGCCCCCGGGTCTATTCTCCATCATACAAGTTTCCAATGTATTTTATTTTGCAATATTTACTTTCAATCTATATCATAAAAATACCAAAAATATTTATCTTATTATTATCATCTCTATCAGATCTCACTCTTGCAAGTGGCCCTGAAGGGATTGACAACCCTTTTATCGCGTTGGTTGTGAGGTTCTTATTTGTGTGTGTAGCTACGAGGTGACTCGCACGTGGTCTCCTACTGGATTGATACCTTGGTTCTCAAAAACCGAGGGAAATACTTACGCTGCTTTACTGCACCACTGTCAGGACCCCGATTCTAAGTCACACCGATCTAGCATGTAACACATCATATCACTTTGCGGCCTCACGCACGGTATTCCCACGGGTGCCACCTTACCTGGCCCAGGACCGTTTGCGCCTTTTGGCTCACGTATATGATAGTGTTGCTAGCATCCATATGACAGAGAACCCGGGCCGACATGACTAGTCGTGAACCCAAAGTGGCACTAACTTACGGAGACATGCATACATGAACCAGCATCGAACGTGTCGGTCATCTCTGATTTATTTAAAATCCCAGAAAATATTTAATGCTTCAGCATGACGTCTGGTTGACGTCAGCAGGTCAACGGGTCGCTCCAGGTCAAACTTGACATGTGGGGGCCACACGTCAGTGACATAGGGCTGTTTAGCTCGTTGACAGGTGGGCCAGGTCAACGGCCATGTCAGCAGGGTCAACTCTGACGCGTGGGTCCCGCTGGTTTAATCTAAACTAAATAGGAAGTAAAACCTGGGGTTAATTAGGGCACGGGGCCCATATGTCAATGACACGAGACACTAACTAAACACGATTAGTACCTAAACTAATGGTGCCACGTCAGCCACCGGAGTTTTGCCGGCGACGACCACGGCCGACGGCGGAGGTGCACCGTGCACTCGCTACGGAGCACCATTCAATGCGCGGTTTGCTCCTACGGGTTCCTAGGAGTGAGGCACATCCAAGGCAACAAGCGGCAGCAGCTGGGGTGGCTGGAGCTGACGGCGGCGAGCTCTTTTGCGGCCGCCGGAGTTCAGCCATGTACGGGGTTGGGGCTGCGGCGTGCAAACGCGCGAACTGAGGCGATAGAGAGGCACTACGCGGTGCGCTAAGTATGTTGGGTAGCACGGGATGACCAAATGGTCGCCGGAGCGACACCGGCGACAAGCTCGAGCGGAGGCAAGCTTCGGCCATGGTGGAAGTATGGCCTAGAGGGTGCAAACGCGTGGGGAAGAACAGGGGTTCGAAGCAGGGGCTCACGTAGAAGTCGTTGACGGTCTCAGTGGGCTCGGGGAGGCGCGTACGGTGGCGAATCGATGACGGCGGTGATTGGCTCCCGAGGTGGAAGACGGTGGTGATGACGACGCTATGGCAAGCCCCGGCTTGCTTGGCTTGGTGGGGATGACGAGGACGATGTCGCGGAGCTCGTAGGCACGTTAGAGGGGCGAGGCGGAGATGGTGGCCGCGGCAGCAGCGATCGGCGGCGACGAGCTCGCTCGGACGCGCGCGAGAGAAAGAGATCCAGGGAAGGGTGTGAGAGCGAGGGAGAGTGAGAGAGGATCGAGGGGGTCTGCGTGGCACTCGTGGAGGTGTCCAGGCCCTCGGCGGCAAGCAGGAGCTGGCGAGGCGCGTGCTCGCGAGTGGCGGCCACGCGCACTGTGTCCTCCTGGCAAGAGGAGAACGATGACTGGCCACTGGGCCAGTCGGGCCGGTTGGGCTGTCACAGGAACCAGGCCGAGGTAAGTGGGCTGCCAGGTAAGCTACATGTAAGGTTCCTCTCTCTCCTCTGTTTTCTCTTTTGTTTCTGGTTTCTACTTTGCGTGTTTGTTTGAATTTGGTTACTGGACCAAATCATTTTTTTAAATGCTGAATTTTTTTGTGGATGCTGAAATAATTATTCCAGGGCCCCACACAAAGTTTCAGAATTATTGGGGCTAGGTAATTATTTATAGAAATTTATAGCCCCAATTTAAATACTTAGTGACTTAATTCAAAGAACAAAAATGCCAATGAAAAATATGCATCACCACTGGATAAGGTTTTCACCTTTCTCACTAGATCATGAACATTTTAAAGGGCATCTTGGTTTCAATGAAAATGTTTTGAGTTGAACCTATTTGAATTATGTTTGGTGCTAGGGTTTAGTCATTCCCCATTTCAAGTTTAACTGAAGTTAAACATGATGACATGAATGCTTATGCAACTAATTGCAACCAAATTCTGGGGTTGTGACAACTCACCCCCACTAAACAAGAATCTCGTCCCGAGATTCAAGACATGTGGTAAGAAGACAGAGGGGACACAGAGCTAACACGATCTTCATGATCCAATTGCCCTTCTCGAAGATGTTGATTCATTGATTCAAATTGATCTTGACGTCTTTGCTTTCTAGATCTTCATCCAACACGAGAACGAGAAGAAAGGGAAAACTCTAGAAGAGTTGATCTTCTCAAAGATCGAACAACTCAGGATCAACTCATGGAGTGAGACATTGAAACATCTCTCAAGTTGAGACATATAACATACGTCTAGAGGAATGGAGTGAAGCAGATGATGATGGTTCACTTGGTAGGCAACAATTCCATGCTGGAGTAGGATGGTGCATGGTTTTCAAGGTTGTGAGGAGAAAATTGCCATGATTCCATAACGGGACACCTCGCGGAAGGTGACTCGTAGAATTATTCCCTTAAGTGGCAAAAAGAATTACTTTTATAACATAGATCATTGAAACTCTCTATACCAACCTAAGGAAAATCACAATTGATCATTTGAAGGGATTCGAAAGAATGGCATACTCAGTTTGGAAAGGAAACTAGAGTTTTAAGACAACTCGGCAAACGTAAGGCACATTCCAATTGATACCGAGGATATAACCTAGTGTCTGAGCATGCTCTCAAGAACTTGAGCATTTCCATATTCATCAGGCTCTTACCAGCATCCATGTCGAGGATCCTGGCAACACACATACTACCATGATGAATAGTGATGGACGTTGCAGATGCAAAGGAAGAAAACACTTCCTCAGATTCGACCAAGAGACATTTAGCACTCCACTTCTAATGTTCTCCTTGATGTACTGGTTACCACAGTCATGCTTAAAAGCATCAATGTAGCCATCAAGTAAAGGTCGGACTTTAGAATACAAAGGATCCATAAGGAACAAATTCTATAATAAGTCACTCGAAATCCTCATGGAGAAGATGGTCAACTTGCTCAATCAAGATGCTACAGTGATAGATCTTCCGGCTAGGTGTGTCGGCCAGAACATCAACCTTGTCGGGACCTACATAACAAATCTTGGAAAAGTTCCAACCATCATATCTGCCTGAGATTCAGATCTGGTTGGTAACATGATATTCCGGACTCATCAAGTCTAGAAAGAAAATGAAAGTTTGTAACACAAATTGACGAGATGGCGTTGCGAGATTCTCGGGGAATGAACTACGATAGCAAGCTCCAAAGCATGAGCTGGTTCTGCTACACACATGTGAACATGTTGTCCAAGACAAGCATGACCACAGAGTAGTCTTACAATAAAACACTACCGAGTTCAGGTGGGGAACCATCAAAGAGGATATCAAAGTCCTTACATAAGTCCGGATTAGCTCTTAAGAAGGAACTTCTTCTCCTTGAACAAATCAATCAGTGGCTTGGTGTGCTATGGAATACATATGGGATGGAGGTAATTAATCTACCAACCAAAGAATACTTCGCACATGCATGACCAACTTAGGATGGTTCCAACGGAAGCAAAACAAACTTTCTCAAATTCACGGCGACAACTTACATCACTGATACGTCTCCAATGTATCTATAATTTTTGATTGCTCCATGCTATATTATCTACTGTTTTGGTCATTATTGGGCTTTATTATCCACTTTTATATTATTTTTGGGACTAACCTATTAACCGGAGGCCCAGCCCAGAATTGTTGTTTTTTTGCCTATTTTAGGGTTTCGAAGAAAAGGAATATCAAACGGAATGAAACCTTCGGGAACGTGATTTTCTCACCGAACATGATCCAGGGGACTTGGACCCTACGTCAAGAAACAAAGGAGGAGGCCATGAGGTAGGGGGGCGCGCCTACCCCCAGGCGCGCCCTCCACCCTCGTGGGCCCCCTGTTGCTCCATCGACGTACTCCTTCCTCCTATATATACCTATGTACCCCCGAACAATCAGACATGGAGCCAAAACCCTAATTCCACGGCCGCAACTTTCTGTATCCACGAGATCCCATCTTGGGGCCTGTTCCGGATCTCCGCCGGAGGGGGTATCCATCACGGAGGGCTTCTACATCATCACAATAGCCCCTCCGATGAAGTGTGAGTAGTTCACCTCAGACCTACGGGTCCATAGTTATTAGCTAGATGGCTTCTTATCTCTTTTTGGATCTCAATACAATGTTCTCCCCCTCTCTTATGGAGATCTATTCGATGTAATCTTCTTTTTGCGGTGTGTTTGTTGAGACCGATGAATTGTAGGTTTATGATCAAGTCTATCTATGAACAATATTTGAATCTTCTCTGAATTCTTTTATGTATGATTGGTTATCTTTGCAAGTCTCTTTGAATTATCAGTTTGGTTTGGCCTACTAGATTGATCTTTCTTGCAATGCAATGGGAGAAGTTCTTAGCTTTGGGTTCAATCTTACGGTGTTCTTTCCCAGTGATAGTAGGGGCAGCAAGGCACGTATTGTATTGTTGCCATTGAGGATAACAAGATGGGGTTTTCATCATATTGCATGAGTTTATCCCTCTACATCATGGCATCTTACTTAAGGCATTACTCTTTTTTCATTAACATAATACTCTAGATGCATGCTGGATAGCGGTCGATTAGTGGAGTAATAGTAGTAGATGCAGGCAGGAGTCGGTCTACTTGTGTCGGACGTGATGCCTATATACATGATCATACCTAGATATTCTCATAACTATGCTCAATTCTATCAATTGCTCAACAGTAATTCGTCCACCCACCATAGAATACTTATGCTCTTGAGAGAAGCCACTAGTGAAACCTATGGCCCCCAGGTCTATCTTCATCATATTAATCTTCCAATACTTAGTTATTTCCTTTGCTTTTATTTTACTTTGCATCTTTATCATAAAAATACCAAAAATATTATCTTATCATATCTATCAGATCTCACTCTCGTAAGTGGCCATGTAGGGATTGACAACCCCTTATCGCGTTGGTTGTGAGGATTTATTTGTTTTGTGCAGGTAAAAGGGACTCGCGCGGAGCCTCCTACTGGATTGATACCTTGGTTCTCAAAAACTGAGGGAAATACTTACGCTACTTTGCTGCATCATCCCTTCCTCTTCGGGGAAAAACCAACGCAGTGCTCAAGAGGTAGCAAGAAGGATTTCTGGCGCCGTTGCCGGGGAGTCTACACAAAAGTCAATATACCAAGTACCCATCACAATCCTTATCTCTCGCATTACATTATTTGCCATTTGCCTCTCGTTTTCCTCTCCCCCACTTCACCCTTGCCGTTTTATTCGCCCCCTCTCTCTATCCTCCCTCTCTTTATCTATTTGCCTTTTTGCCCGCTTGCTTTTTGTTTGCTTGTGTGTTGGATTGCTTGCTTGTCTCGATGGCTCTACCCCGATTTGGTGATCTTCACCTTAAAAGGTTAGAAGAAATCGAAAACAATGTTAGGAGTTTTATGGTCTTGCAATTCGAGCATAATAGTTTCTTTAGAAATGAGCTTAAGGAACAAAATTTTTTTATGAATAAAGGGCTCTATGATATTCCTAAAGAATTTTATGGGTTAAGATCCCAAATTGCTCATCTTGAGAAATTGACTGCTGAAATTTCGGATAAGCGGGCTACCTTAGTTAATAGGATGGCCGCTAAACCGGATCCCTATGAAAATAAAGATGAAGATCTAAAAGTTATTGATGTGTCCCCTATTAAATCTTTGTTTTGCAATATGAATCTTAATAATGATGGGACTGAATATGATCCACCTTTACCTAGAAGGCGTTCCAAGAATTCAGAGTTTTTAGATCTTGATGCTAAAATTGATGAAAGTGGGATCAAAGAAATTAAAACCCTAGATGTTGCTAAACCCACTATTTTGGATTTCAAGGAATTTAATTATGAAAATTGCTCTTTGATTGATTGCATTTCCTTGTAGCAATCCGTGCTAAATTCTCCTCACGCTTATAGTCAAAATAAAGCGTTCACTAAACATATCGTTGATGCCTTGATGCAATCTTATGAAGAAAAACTTGAATTGGAAGTTTCTATCACTAGAAAACTTTATGATGAGTGGGAACCAACTATTAAAATTAAAATTAAAGATCATGAGTTCTATGCTTTATGTGATTTGGGTGCTAGTGTTTCCACGATTCCAAAGACTTTGTGCGATTTGTTAGGTTTCCGTGATTTTGATGATTGCTCTCTAAACTTGCATCTTGAAGATTCCACTATTAAGAAACCTATGGGAAGAATTAATGATGTTCTTATTGTTGCATAGGAATTATGTACCCGTAGATTTTATTGTTCTTGACATAGATTGCAATCCTTCATGTCCTATTATTCTTGGTAGACCTTTCCTTAGAACGATTGGTGCAATTATTGATATGAAGGAAGGAAATATTAGATTCCAATTTCCATTAAGGAAAGGCATGGAACACCTTCCTAGAAATAAAATTAAATTACCTTATGAATCTATAATGAGAGCCACTTATGGATTGCCTACCAAAGATGGCAATACCTAGATCTATCCTTGCTTTTTATGGCTAGCTAGGGGCGTTAAACGATAGCGCTTGTTGGGAGGCAACCCAATTTTATTTTTATTCCTTGCTTTTTGATACTGTTTAGTAATAAATAATTTATCTAGCCTCTGTTTAGCTTTTTTTTTATGTTTAATTAGTGTTTGTGCCAAGTAGAACCGTTGGGAAGACTTGGGGAAAGTCTTGATATCTTGCTGTAAAAAAACAGAAACTTTAGCGCTCACAAGAACTGCTGCCATTATTATTTGGGAAGTGCTATTTAGTTAATTATTTTTTCAGATGATTAATAGATAAATTCCTCACGTCCAGAAATTTATTTTAGAATTTTTGGGGTTCCAGATCCTGCGCTAGCTACAGATTACTACAGACTGTTCTGTTTTTGACAGATTCTGTTTTTCGTGTGTTGTTTGCTTATTTTGATGAATCTATGGCTAGTAATAGAGTTTATAAAGCATAGAGAAGTTGGAATACAGTAGGTTTAACACCAATATAAATAAAGAATTAGTTCATTACAGTACCTTGAAGTGGTCTTTTGTTTTCTTTCGCTAACGGAGCTCACGAGATTTTCTACTTTAATTTTTGTGTTGTGAAGTTTTCAAGTTTTGGGTAAAGATTTGATGGATTATGGAACAAGGAGTGGCAAGAGACTAAGCTTGGGGATTCCCATGGAACCCCCAAGATAATCTAAGGACACCTAAAAGCCAAAGCTTGGGGATGCCCCGGAAGGCATCCCCTCTTTTTGTCTACTTCTATCGGTAACTTTACTTGGAGCTATATTTTTATTCACCACATGATATGTGTTTTGCTTGGAGCGTCTTGTATGATTTGAGTCTTTGATTTTTATATTACCACAATCATCCTTGCTGTACACACCTTTTGAGAGAGCCATACATGATTTGGAATTTGTTAGAATACTCTATGTGCTTCACTTATATCTTTTTGAGTTATATAGTTTTGCTCTAGTACTTCACTTATATATTTCAGAGCACGGTGGTGGATTTGTTTTATAGAAACTATTGATATCTCATGCTTCACTTAGATTATTTTGAGAGTCTTAAATAACAGGTAATTTTCTTAAATAATCCTAATATGCTAGGTGTTCAAGATTAGTAATTTTTTTCTTATGAGTGTTTTGAATACTAAGAGAAGTTTGATGCTTGATGATTGTTTTGAGATATGGAGGTAATAATATCAAAGTTGTGCTAGTTGAGTAGTTGTGAATTTGATAAATGCTTGTGTTGAAGTTTGCAAGTCCCGTAGCATGCACGTATGGTAAACGTTATGTAACAAATTTGAAACATGAGGTGTTATTTGATTGTCTTCCTTATGAGTGGCAGTCGGGGACGAGCGATGGTCTTTTCCTACCAATCTATCCCCCTAGGAGCATGCGCGTAGTGCTTGGGTTTTGATGACTTGTAGATTTTTGCAATAAGTATGTGAGTTCTTTATGACTAATGTTGAGTCCATGGATTATACGCACTCTCGCCCTTCCATCATTGCTAGCCTCTTCGGTATCGTGCATTGCCCTTTCTCACATTGAGAGTTGGTGCAAACTTCGCTGGTGCATCCAAACCCCGTGATATGATACGCTCTTTCACACATAAACCTCCTCATATCTTCCTCAAAACAGCCACCATACCTACCTATTATGGCATTTCCATAGCCATTCTGAGATATATTGCCATGCAACTTTCCAGCGTTCCGTTTATCATGACACATTCATCATTGTCATATTGCTTAGCATGATCATGTAGTTGACATGGCATTTGTGGCAAAGCCACCGTTCATAATTTTCATACATGTCACTCTTGGTTCATTGCATATCCCGGTACACCACCGGAGGCATTCATATAGAGTCATCTTTTGTTCTAGTATCGAGTTGTAAGTAAATAGAAGTGTGATGACCATCATTCATAGAGCATTGTCCTAAAAAAAGAAAAAAAAGAGAAAGGCCAAAAAAAGAAGGCCAAATAAAAAAAATATATAAAGAAGGGACAATGCTACTATCCTTTTTCCACACTTGTGCTTCAAAGTAGAACCATAATCTTCATGATAGAGAGCTTTGTCACTTTCATATACTAGTGGGAATTTTCATTATAGAACTTGGCTTGTATATTCCAACAATGGGCCTCCTCAAGTGCCCTAGGTCTTCCTGAGCAACCAAGTTGGATGCACACCCACTTAGTTTCTTTTGTTGAGCTTTCATACATTTATAAGCTCTAGTGCATCCGTTGCATGGCAATCCCTACTCCTTGCATTAACATCAATTGATGGGCATCTGCATAGCCCATTGATTATCCTCGTTGATGTGAGACTTTCTTCCTTTTTGTCTTCTCCACATAACCCCCATCATCATATTCTATTCCACCCATAGTGCTATATCCATGGCTCGCGCTCATATATTGCATGAAAGTTTATAGGTTTGAGATTACTAAAGTATGACACAATTGCTTGGCTTGTCATCGGGGTTGTGCATGATGAGAGCATTCTTGTGTGACGAAAATGGAGCATGACTAAACTATATGATTTTGTAGGGATGAACTTTCTTTGGCCATGTTATTTTGAGAGGACATAACTGCTTAGTTAGTATGCTTGAAGTATTATTATTTTTATGTCAATATGAACTTTTATCTTGAATCTTTCGGATCTGAATATTCATAGCACAATTAAGAATAATTACATTAAAATTATGACAAGTAGCACTCTGCATTAAAAATCCTGTTTTTATCATTTACCTACTCAAGGACGAGCAGGAATTAAGCTTGGGGATGCTTGATACGTCTCCAACGTATCTATAATTTTTGATTGCTCCATGCTGTATTATCTACTGTTTTGGACATTATTGGGATTTATTATCCACTTTTATATTATTTTTGGGACTAACCTATTAACCGGAGGCCCAGTCCAGAATTGATGTTTTTTTTGCCTATTTTAGGGTTTCGAAGAAAAGGAATATCAAACGGAGTCCAAACGGAATGAAACCTTTGGGAACGTGATTTTCTCACCGAACATGATCCAAGGGACTTGGACCCTACGTCAAGAAACAAAGGAGGAGGCCACGAGGTAGGGGGGCGCGCTTACCCCCAGGCGCGCCCTCCACCCTCGTGGGGCCCCTGTTGCTCCACCGATGTACTCCTTCCTCCTATATATACCTACGTACCCCCAAATGATCAGACACGGAGCCAAAACCCTAATTCCACCGCCGCAACTTTCTGTATCCATGAGATCCCATCTTGGGGCCTGTTCCGGAGCTCCGCCGGAGGGTGTATCCATCACGGAGGGCTTCTACATCATCACCATAGCCCCTCCGATGAAGTGTGAGTAGTTCACCTCAGACCTACGGGTCCATAGTTATTAGCTAGATGGCTTCTTCTCTCTTTTTGGATCTCAATACAATGTTCTCCCCCTCTCTTGTGGAGATCTATTCGATGTAATCTTCTTTTTGCGGTGTGTTTGTTGAGACCGATGAATTGTGGGTTTATGATCAAGTCTATCTATGAACAATATTTGAATCTTCTCTGAATTCTTTTATGTATGATTGGTTATCTTTGCAAGTCTCTTCAAATTATCAGTTTGGTTTGGCCTACTAGATTGATCTTTCTTGCAATGGGAGAAGTGCTTAGCTTTGGGTTCAATCTTGCGGTGTCCTTTCCCAGTGATAGTAGGGGCAGCAAGGCACGTATTGTATTGTTGCCATCGAGGATAACAAGATGGCGTTTTCATCATATTGCATGAGTTTATCCCTCTACATCATATCATCTTGCTTAAGGCGTTACTCTGTTTTCATTAACTTAATACTCTAGATGCATGCTGGATAGCGGTCGATGAGTGGAGTAATAGTAGTAGATAAAGGCAGGAGTCAGTCTACTTGTCTCGGACAAGATGCCTGTATACATGATCATACCTAGATATTCTCATAACTATGCTCAATTCTGTCAATTGCTCAACAGTAATTCGTTCACCCACCGTAGAATACTTATGCTCTTGAGAGAAGCCACTAGTGAAACCTATGGCCCCCGGGTCTATCTTCATCATATTAATCTTCCAATACTTAGTTATTTCCTTTGCTTTTATTTTACTTTACATCTTTATCATAAAAATACCAAAAATATTATCTTATCATATCTATCAGATCTCACTCTCGTAAGTGGCCGTGTAGGGATTGACAACCCCTTATCGCGTTGGTTGCGAGGATTTATTTGTTTTGTGCAGGTACAAGGGACTCGCGCGTAGCCTCCTACTGGATTGATACCTTGGTTCTCAGAAACCGAGGGAAATACTTACGCTACTTTGCTGCATCATCCCTTCCTCTTCGGGGAAAAACCAACGCAGTGCTCAAGAGGTAGCAATCACATGCACATGAACTAGAGAAAATCACTTCTTACCCCAAATATATACTTCGTGGGTTAGCACGAAGATAATGCCTATGTAAGTTTCCAACACTAGCTTGATGTTCAACACGAATCATGGAGGAGATAAAATGCTGCTGATGGGCTCAACAATAAGTCATCAAGACTCCCACGAAGATGGGATTCCACAACTATGTGAACAAGGCAATAACATTGGTCAGAACAAAAGATATAACAGAGTATGCTCGAGGAAAAACCACGAGTAAGACAACATTATGAACATCATTGGTTCTAATTTGATTTGATGTTAGCCCATATTCAAATCAAAGATTGGTTAAGACAATAGCACCGACAATTGATCAGGAGGATCAATCGATGAAGATATCATCTTTCTTCAACACACACACAGAAGATATCCCTTAGAGATGAACTAAGTTAAGCAAAGCTTTTACCTTCCAACTCTCCAAGTTGTTGTCTAGCTCAACCAACTAGCTCAGGGATATCCAACACAGATTCTTGGAGAAGGGGTGATTTATAAGAAAACCAACTTGATCACGAGCTCAACATAACAGTCAAGGAATAACCTGGTGATACTTCCGAGAAGATAATCAAAAAATCACGAACCACCGATATGTTATTAAGCTCAAGCATAATCTTGCTCTTCAGGCAAGACGATATGATCAAAAGAGCGAGGAATTAACATAATCCAAACTCATTGATCGGAGAGTGCACCAGGAAATATGGACTAGGTAACACGATCAATCTTAGGATGATGATTCAATAACCAACACGCTAAGAATGAAATTATCGTCCATTAACCACCAAGCAACGGGGTTGCTAGGAGTATTGATTTCACACATCACAGTTCACTTGTCGGTATTCCGGTTGCAACAACACGGAACCGAGGAACAAATGATGATGGCGAGAAGTATCACTGCATCAAGAATTCATAAGAGTTGGTGCAATTCTCATGACATTTCTGACATCAAGAGGGCAATACTTCAGGGTAGAACAGAATCAGAAGATGGATTGGCATTTTGATCTGCGATACACAACTATTTTGACCCAACCTTGGATATGGATGAGGTACTGGAGTTTGTTTCTCCTAGTCATTCTGAAATAGAATGGCTTGACAGACCACAAGAGTAATAGGTATCGATGAACGAATGCACACATACTCTTGACTATCAATTGATAGACGAGGGTCAGAATACAACTAAAGAGGGACAACTCAAAGGAGCATATAACTTTCTGAGTTGTGGATGCATAGATTAGTATGTCGAACCAAGTTCAACAGGTTTCTTCCAGATAACCCATGCAGAAAAAGAAGGACTAGTAGATCCATAACTATGGAATATGGAAAACTCTTTAAGAGCACTCTTATTGTGATCTTTTGGTTCAGGATGAGCTTTGCCAGGATGGTTCATGGTATTTGGAAGAAAGAAATACCACGGACATCGAGGTCTATCACAAAGGTTGCTAATATCCTAAAGGAACGAGCAACACTATCAACAGAAAGTAAGTAGAGCGAATCTTGGGTTCAAGAACCCAGGGATGGAATACCTACTAGCTAATAACATCATGAGATGCTTTCGAGAATGGTGGCCAGATTCATCACACTGGGAACACCAAACATGGCTAGATTACCAGGTGATCCTCTAAGACACCTAGGGTCATAATAATAGTTCCAACATATATACCGAGGTAATGAAGTACCTCAACACACTGGTTAGTGTGGTTAATCTGGCCCAAAAGAACATCGGGAACGGAAAGAAGGGAGTTGCAATTGCATCAGATTATTTAGAAACCTGGGGTGACTCGGATAGCATAACAGCTGTAAATGCTCAAAAGATTTGAGACATCTTGCAAAATAGTGGCATGACCACTCAACATCACAATATCAAGGTTCTGAGGCCAGCTATGAACATACGGAAGTAGTAGGAACTGAACTTGGGCTTGAAACTTATCAATCCTATAAGTCTACAGATCAGTAACACGTGATCCTGATAGAAGATGAGAAGCCTAGTTCTTAATCCCTGTAGAAGAGAAGAGGATGACTCAGATCAGAAGGGCATAAGGTAAAGGAGTAAAAAGAGCCTTATGTTCCCTTCCACAACCAAATCCCTTATATAACTAAAGCATTTCTAGACTCAACTTCGACCAGTTTGGCTTGGTAATCCTACAGGCAGTCAGGCTCTGATACCAAAGCTGTCAGGACCCCGATTCTAAGTCACACCGATCTAGCATGTAACACATCATATCACTTTGCGGCCTCACGCACGGTATTCCCACGGGTGCCACCTTACCTGGCTCAGGACCGTTTACGCCTTTTGGCTCACGTATATGATAGTGTCGCTAGCATCCATATGACAGAGAACCCGAGCCGACATGACTAGTCGTGAACCCAAAGTGGCACTAACTTACTGGGACAGCCATACATGAACCAACATTGAACGTGTCGGCCATCAGCGTGTGAATCCAGGTTGTAGCAACTGGCCTAACAGGACTCTGGGAACCCGGGCTGTAGCAGGCTAGCAGGACTCCGGAAGTCACCGCGTGACATTTCCCCGAAGGGACAGACACAGGAACGAAGTGGATCACATGCCGGCCAGTCTAAGTGTTCCGGAGTAGTAGTAACTGGGCTAGCAGGACTCCGGTAAACCGGGCTGTAGCAGACTTCCATGGCTTAGTGGAAGCACTAGACCGCATTTCCCCATAAGAGAGGCTACCAAGGATAAACAACTAGGTTGTCGGATCCCACACATACCAAGCATTTCAAAATCATACACACAATATGCTCGATATGTGCAAATACAACATGGCATCACAACAAGACTCTATGACTCAGAGTATTTATTCACTAGGCTCCGAAGAGCCAGATATTACAAACATGGGTCTCATGACCCAGCAATCAAGTCATACAAGCAATAGCACAAGCGGAAGCTTAAACATGTCTGAGTACAGACAACTACAAATGAAAAAGGCTGAGAAGCCTGACTATCTACAAGACCCTCCCGGGGTTACAAGATCGTAGCTGAGGTAACAACCTAAATGTTGAAGTCCACGCGGAACTACTAGCGAGACTGAAGTCTCTCTGCAAAACATAAATTAAGCAAACGTGAGTACAAATGTGCCCAACAAGACTTACATCAGAACTATATACATATGCATCAGTATTAACAAAGGGGGTGGTGGAGTTTAACTGCAGCAAGCCAGCTTTGACTCGGTGGCTATCCTAGACTACGACTGCTGGTAACTCTTTCGAGGTGGCGCACATGAGTCCACATATTCACCATATCAATACACCACTATGGATCCTCTCCCGTCTCCCTACGAGAACGCCATCCATAGCACTCACACTTATCTTGCGCATTTTAGAGTATCCACTTTCACTTGTCTATGAACTGTACAGGCAACCCAGAAGTCCTTTACCACGGACACGACTATTCGAATAGATGATGTTAACCCTGCAGGGGTGTACTTCTTCACACACGCTCTCACCACTTACCACCATGTACACATCGTGTATGTCGGCAACCTTCAAGCAGAAGCCCGGCGAGGGAGTCAGCCATGACCTGACTAACCACACAAGTATCTAGTCTAGGTTTATTGCCTATTTGGGTTCCACCCACAAGGAGATCCGGCTGGGGTTTCGCTCACGTCCCCAAACGATGAGAGCAGGGTTCCCGAGGCACCAAACAAGCATCTCGGTACACCGTGCCTCATGTCTCTACCGCAACATAGCCCACCCCTAGGGTCAACGCTACACACGGCCCCCAACACATGTCCTACAAACACCAGAAACTAGTTGCAACTCCTGGACAGAGATCGAGGCGATTAATAAGCCGAGAGGGGTCGAGTTACCGGAACTCAATGTGTGGTAGTAACTGTTCATGGATCACAAACATAGAAATCAGTTCTTGAGGACGGTTTCAATGAGACAACCCACCATATACTCCTACATGGCCTCTCACCGCTAACTTTACCAAATCGTGTTCACACACTTAGATCACACCCAGTAGGACATGTTCATCACCCTTCCAATTCATCCCCGATGAATCAGACCTGACTCAACTCTAAGCAGTAGCAGGCATGACAATAAGCATGAATGAGTAGGCACATCAGGGCTCAAACAACTCCTACTCATGCTAGTGGGTTTCATCTATTTACTGTGGTAATGACAGGTCATGCAGAGGAAAAGGGGTTCAACTACCGCAACATGTAACAGTTGAATCGTTGTTTTCCTAATGTAGTAAAAGAGAGCAGGAGCGAGAGATTGGGGTTGTATCGGAATGAACAAGGGGTTTTTGCTTGCCTGACACTTTTAAAGATAGTATAGCTCTTCATCGGTGTCACCGAACTCATCGTCGGAACGTCGTCTACTCAGAGGGGACAAATACCGGCAAACAAGGAAGAACACAATCAATGCAATTCACAATATGATGCATGATCATGACATGGCAATATGAGTGTGTTGGCCTAATGCAATTACAACCAAATGGGTTTGGGTCATTTTGAACCAAAGGTTCAATCCCAAATTCAATTTATGAATTTAAATAGTGCCTTATCATGTTTTGCAATAAATAGCAAGGTTAAGTTCCTTTATCATGCATGAAACCAGTACAGATGGATAGATTGGATTTTTCTGATCATTTTTCATATATAATTTGTTTGATCTGGAGTTACGGTTGAATTACTATGAAATTTTGAAGTTTTGGATATTTTCTAAAATAAATAAACCATCTCTAATTTATTTAAAATCCTAGAAAATATTTACTGCGTCAGCATGACGTCTGGTTGACGTCAGCAGGTCAACGGGTCGCTCCAGGTTAAACGTGACATGTGGGGGCCACACGTGAGTGACACAGGGTTGTTTAGCTCATTGACAGGTGGGCCAGGTTAACGACCATGTCAGCAGGGTCAACTCTGACGCGTGGGTCCTGCTGGTTTAATCTAAACTAAATAGGATATAAACCCGGGGTTAATTAGGGCGTGGGGCCCATATGTCAACGACATGGGACACTAACTAAATGCGATTAGTACCTAAACTAATGGTGCCACGTGAGCCAAGGGAGTTTCGCCGGTGACGACCATGGCCGACGGCGGAGGTGCACCGTGCGCTCGCGACGGAGCACCATTCGATGCGCGGTTTGCTCCTATGGGTTCCTGGGAGTGAGGCGCATCCAAGGCAACAAGCGGCATCAGCTGGGGTGGCCGAAGCTGACGGCGGCGAGCTCTTTTGCGGCCGCCGGAGTTCAGCCATGTACGGGGTTGGGGCTGCGGTGTGCAAACACGCGAATGCACGAACTGAGGCGCTTGAGAGGCACTATGCGGTGTGTTAAGCATGTTGGGTAGCACGGGATGACCAAATGGTCGCCGGAGCGACGCCGACGACAAGCTCGAGCGGAGGCAAGCTTCGGCCATGGTGGAACTATGGCCTAGAGGGTGCAAACTCGTGGGGAAGAAGAGGGGTTCGAAGCAGGGGCTCACGTAGAGGTCGTTGACGGTCTCAGCGGGCTTGGGGAGGCGCGGACGGCGGCAGTGATCGGCTGCCGAGGTGGAAGATGGTGGTGATGATGACGCTACAGCGCGCCCCGGCTTGCTTGGCTCGGTGGGGATGATGAGGACGATGTCGCGGAGCTTGTAGGCACGTCAGAGCGGCGAGGCGGAGACGGTGGCCGCGGCAGCAGCGATCGGCGGCGACGAGCTCACTCGGACGTGCGCGGGAGAGAGATCCAGGGAAGGGGTGAGAGCGAGGGAGAGTGAGAGAGGGTCGAGGGGGTCTGCGTGGCACTCGTGGAGGTGTCCAGGCCCTCAGCGGTAAGCAGGAGATGGTGAGGCGCGTGCTCGCGAGCGGCGGCCACGCGCAATGCGTCCTCCTAGCAAGAGGAGAACGATGACTGGCCACTGGGCCAGTTGGGCCGGTTGGGCTGTCACAGGAACTGGGCCGAGGTAAGTGGGCTGCCAGGTAAGCTACATGTAAGGTTCCTCTCTCTCCTCTGTTTTCTCTTTTATTTCTGTTTTCTATTTTGCATGTTTGTTTGAATTTGGTTACTAAACCAAATCAATTTTTTTAAAATGCTGAAATCTTTGTCGATGCTGAAATAATTATTCCAGGGCCCCACACAAAGTTTCAGAATTATTGGGGCTAGGTAATTATTTATAGAAATTTATAGCCCCAATTCAAATACTTAGTGACTTAATTCAAAGACCAAAAATGCCAATGAAAAATATGCATCACCACTGGATAAGGTTTTCACCTTTCTCACTAGATCATGAACATTTTTAAAGGGCATCTTGGTTTCAATGAAAATGTTTTGAGTTGAACCTATTTGAATTATGTTTGGTGCTAGGGTTTAGTCATTCCCCATTTCAAGTTTAACTGAAGTTAAACATGATGACATGAATGCTTATGCAACTAACGCAACCAAATTCTAGGGTTGTGACAACCACCCTTTCCTCTTCAAGGGAAAACCAACGCAGTGCTCAAGAGGTAGCAATCCTATCTCAGGTTTCATGGCCTCAAGCCATTTATCGGAATTTGGGCTCATCATAGCTTCTTAATAGTTCATAGGTTCGTCGTGGTCTAGTAACATGACTTCCAGAACATGATTACTGTACCACTCTGGTGCGGAACATGCTCTGTTCGACCTACGAGATCCAGTAGTAACTTGATCTCAAGTTTCATGATCATCATCATTAGCTTCCTCTCTAGTTGGTGTAGGCATCACGGGAACGGATTTCTCTGATGTGCTACTTTGCAAATTGAGAGAAGGTACAATTACCTCATCAAGTTCTACTTTCCTGCCACTCACTTCTTTCGAGAGAAACTCCTTCTCTAGAAATGTTCCATTCTTGGCAACAAAGATCTTGTCTTCGGATCTGTGGTAGAAGGTGTACCCAATTGTTTCCTTATGGTATCCTATGAAGACGCACTTATACGATTTGGGTTCAAGCTTATCAGGCTGAAGCCTTTTGACATAAGTGTCGCAACCCAAAACTTTAAGAAACGGCAACTTAGGTTTCTTGCCAAACCATAGTTCATACGGTGTCATCTCAACGGATTTAGCCGGTGCCCTATTTAACGTGAATGCATCTGTCTCTAATGATAACCCCAAAACGATAGTGGTAAATTGGTAAGAGACATCATAGATCGCACCATATATATCTAATAAAGTACGGTTACGACGTTTGGACACACCATTACGCTGTGGTGTTCTAGGTGGCGTGAGTTGTGAAACTATTTCACATTGTTTTAAATGAAGGCCTAACTTGTAACTAAAATATTCGCCTCCGCGATTAGATCGTAGAAACTTTATTTTCTTATTACGATGATTCTCTACTTCACTCTGAAATTCTTTGAACTTTTTAAATGTTTTAGACTTGTGTTTCATTAAGTAGATATACCCATATCTGCTCAAATCATCTTTGAAGGTCAGAAAATAACGATACCCGCCACGTGCCTCAACACTCATTGGACAACATACATTGGTATGTATTATTTCCAATAAGTCATTGGCTCGCTCGATTGTTCCGGAGAACGGATTTTTAGTCATCTTGCCCATGAGGCATGGTTCGCAAGTGTCAAATGATTCATAATCAAGTGATTCCAAAAGCCCATCTGCATGGAGTTTCTTCATGCACTTTACACCAATATGACCTAAATGGCAGTGCCACAAATATGTTGCACTATCATTATCAACTTTGCAGCTTTTGGCATCAATATTATGAATATGTGTATCACCACAATCGAGATTCAACAAAAATATACCACTCTTTAAGGGTGCATGACCATAAAAGATATTACTCGTATAAATAGAACAACCATTATCCTCTGATTCAAATGAATAACCGTCTAGCACTAAACAAGATCCAGATATAATGTTCATGCTCAACGCTCACACCAAATAACAATTATTCAGGTCTAAAACTAACCCCGAAGGTAGATGTAGAGGTAGCGAGCCGACGACAATCACATTGACCTTGGAACCATTCCCGACGTGCATCGCCACCTCGTCCTTAGCCAATCTTAGTTTAATCTGTAGCTCCTGTTTTGAGTTACAAATATGAGCAACCGAACCAGCATCAAATACCCAGGTGCTACTACGAGCATTAGTAAGGTACACATCAATAACATGTATATCAAATATACCTTTCTTCACTTTGCCATCCTTCTTATCCACCAAATACTTGGGGCAGTTCCGCTTCCATTGATCAGTCCCTTTGCAGTAGAAGCACTTAGTTTCAGGCTTGGGTCCAGCTTTGGGCTTCTTCCCGGGAGTGGCAACTTGCTTGCCATTCTTCTTAAAGTTCCCTTTCTTTCCCTTGCCCTTTTTCTTGAAACTAGTGGCCTTGTTAACCATCAACACTTGATGCTCCTTCTTGATTTCTACCTCCGCAGCTTTGAGCATTGCGAAGAGCTCGGGAATTGTCTTCTCCATCCCTCGCATATTATAGTTCATCCAAAAGCCTTTGTAGCTTGGTGGCAGTGATTGAAGAACTCTGTCAATAACACTATCATCTGGAAGATTAACTCCCAGCCGAGTCAAGTGATTATGATACCCAGACATTTTGAGTATGTGTTCACTGACAGAACTGCACTCCTCCATCTTGCAGCTATAGAACTTGTTGGAGACTTCATATCTCTCAACTCGGGCATTTGCTTGAAATATTAACTTCAACTCCTGGAACATCTCATATGCTCCATGACGTTCAAAATGTCTTTGAAGTCCTGATTCTTAGCCGTAAAGCATGGCACACTGAACTATCGAGTAGTCATCAGATCGAGCTTGCCAAACGTTCAAAACATCAACATGTTCTCTTGCAGCAGGCCTTTTACCTAGCGGTGCATCAAGGACATAATTCTTCTGTGCAACAATGAGTATAATCCTCAAGTTACGGACCTAGTCCGTGTAGTTGCTACCATCATCTTTCAACTTAGCTTTCTCTATGAACGCATTAAAATTCAGGGGAACGGTAGCACATCTCAAAATTTGGAGCACAACCTGTCAAAATTGTTCTTGTGTTTATTTTGCAGAATCAGTTTAACATGGATAAATCCAAATTAAACTGGGGGCTAATGTCGGGGATATACCCTGCGGTATGACCCGGCCGGATATATGACCCGACCGGACTTGGCGACTTACTAAGTGACCCGCCCGGATCTCTCCACTCACCGATGACCCGGCCAAGACAGGTGACTCATTGGTGACCCGGCAGGCGGGTCAGAGGAGTGACAAGACCCAGAGGCCCAGAAGGCTCAAGGCCCAGAAGGCTGGCTCATGTTATGGTAGGATGGCTTAAGAGGAAAGGCGTAAGGAATTTTCCCTTACAAAGGAAGCAAGACTAGGATTCCACTTGTAGTAGATAGTCCTAATCCTACTAGGACTCCACATGTAACCCGCCCCTCCAAGTTATATAAGGAGAGGCAGGGCACCCTAATAGACAAGTTTTGCTAGATGTCTCAATAGACAAGTCAAAGTAGACGCTCTCGAGATAGAGGTAGCGAACCTCACCCTTGTAACCGAGATCATCATCATCATCAATATCAATGAAGCAAGATGTAGGATTTTACCTCCACCGTGAGGGGCCGAACCTAGGTAAAACCTCGCGTATCTCGTCCCGCTCAACCCCTCTCAGGCTACCACATAGATGCGTTTGCCTCACAACTAAGTCCTCACATTAAGGACATCTGTCGTGACGAATCCAAGACAGTTAGTGACCAAGCGGCCTACCTAGCCGCTTGAGGGAAGTTTGAGGCGTCCGGATATAGATGCTCTAACAACTCAATAATTGCTCAATATCGTGCTCGCTTTCCACGGTACGGCCGTAATGGCCGCACAATTCAATTTTCCCTGAATGATGAACGGAAGACATTATCTCTGGTCGTCCAAATTAGTAGCAAATAAACGAATGCCATTGCCGCATGCAGCTTCCTCTGCATCCACCCCATTGGAGATGGCATGCCAGGTCGACGTCAGCTTCTTTCTGACCTCGCACAGACAAGGAATTATCTTCAAATATCACCATCGTGATTAGTAAGGTACCCCTCCGATCAAAAAAGAAAAAATTGTCGCCGCTTTGAACTAGAATTACAATCTCGAAATAGGATTTCGTCTTGCTTTTTCTTTTTGAAGCGGAGGCAAAAGATTTGCCTCATATATTAAATAAGGATAGAAGAGTTTGTTACAACACACACCCAGATTAGGCACGACAATTATTCTGACAATAAAAAATACCCTAACTTTTTTGCCCCGGCGGTGATCCAAAGGATTACCTCGTCGACGATGGTGTTGAGTAGAGTTGGCGGAGGCGTGCTCTTATGCCAGAACACTCTTGTGTTTCTCTCATTCCAAATTACCCACGACACAAGCATGGTTATCAAGGCCTTCGCTTTTTGGTTGGTGGTGCCCACGGCGCTCGTGCTTGCCCACCATGTCTTGACTTGAGTCCAAGGAGCTCCATGCAGACATGTCCATGTCGTGTATGAGAAATTTCTGAATAACCAAATTCCAAAGCCTCAGCGTGAAGCAGCACCTGAAGAATAAACGGGTTCCATATAAAGCAACCAACCAGTCCGTATACCGAGTAGCATCACATCGACATAAAAAATCTACTGGGGACATAGCACAAGCATGCCCAAAAAATGGAAGAGAAAAACAGAAAAATACCACCAAGTGGCCATCGCATCAAAGGACCATCGGATAGGCTAGTCGACGTGCCGAGTCATGTAGCACATCCAGCATCTGCTCCAGTCACACACGGCCCCGTTGCCTAGCCAGCGGGTGCCAGTGCTGCAAGAATGCAATAAATTTACCCAAATGATGACGCCCACACGTGTGGCATATCTGCACTTCGCCCACACACCTTGATCTCCGTATGTTATGTTTTGCATGAATCTTGAAGGAATCTTTTGAATTTATAGTGCCACGTAGGCATAGCGTGTTGTGTAGGTGTTAGAGCACTCACCCACACGACCCGCAGCGCGCGGCTGCCAGTTGCGCCATGTGGGCAAACCAGTTCCCGCCCACATAGTCACCACCCAGTCCACGCGCGTGTGGGTGAACTGCTCTTCGCTCACACGACGCTCGTATGGTTATAGATGGTAACTGCAGTTGCGTGTATGTGGCAACTAGGTAAACACACATGGAAACTATGATTTCGTTGGTAGATGGCAACTGCAGTTGTGCGTACGTGGCAACCAGATAAACACACATGACAACTATGATTAACCATACATGGCAACTATGGTTGAACCACACGTGGCAACTAGGTAAACACAAATATCAACTATTGTTTGACCACATGTGGCAAGTAATTAAGCACACACATGTGGCAAGTAATTAATCACACACGACAACTATGGTTTGATACAAGGGGCACCTACCATAAATTAGACATAGCAACTATAGTTAACAAAAACAGAGAGAGTTGCCATGCTTTTACAACTAAATTTGCCATCCCGGATAACTAAAGTTGCCATCCCCCGGGGTAACTAAAGTGTCATCCCACATGTAACTAACGTAGTTGCATCAGGACGTGTGGGCATATTTGCTCTATGCCACATGCGCGAGGTGGGGATGAGTAGTACTTTGTTGGGCGTGTGGCACAGAGTAGATGCGCCCACACGTGTGAGCAGTTCTAATGTTCGCCCACACATGGCCCGTGTGGGTTGCCTCCTGATTATGCCACATAGGGTGTGTGGGCGGATATCTAATATACCACACGTGTGGCAGATATCGGCATCCTAAATTTAAAGAAAAAAGTCACAGGCCCATCACAGAAAGACCTTTTAGATCATCATCTTATCACGTGTCATCCAAAGCATTCATGTTAACATAGAAAAATTAGCTAGAAGAGGCACCTTTTCCTGCTGGTCTGCACCGCTTTGGTCTAGGGGAAACCGACAAGATCCGCAGCCTCTCGCTCAAGTTCGATGGTCTGAGGGCCTTTCGGATAAAGCTCCAAAGCGACTGAGCTGCCATGTAAGAGAAGAGGTTGTGGGTCCTAATTTCCGGAACCCCACTGATAATCCCCAAGTGCAAGGAATCATCGTAGCAATTTTCGAAGGTGGAAGTGATAAGTATGGAGTGTCGAACTCACAAAGAGCTAAAGGTAAGAAATAACATTCTCTCAAGTCCTATCTACCACTGATATGACTCGACGTACACTGAACGTTTTCTTCCATCTAGAAACGAGAAATAAAATTACGTTGTGGGTATGAAGAGGATATATTTGCATGATATCGGAGAGCTAACATATAAAATAAGGTGTTGTTAATATAAAGTTAGAATATATTATAAATAGCAAGTGTGGAATAATGCTGGATCGGTGTGCGGAATTGTCCTAGACAATTGTTAACAAGATCACTGGTCGTTATTGCAATTTTATATGAGGGAGAGGCTTCTGTCACTCAAGCAACCCACTATAAGCGAATCATGAATGTATTGCAACACCCTACAACGGGAATCCTTCACATGTGCGCGACATGGAAGGCACCATAGGACGACACCAAAATAAAACATACAACTCAAACCAATCTATATCATCAATCAACCCAAAAGACAAAATAAATCTACTCAAAACATTATAGGATGGCAACACATCATTGGATCATAATATGTGGCATAAAGCACCATGTTCAAGTAGGGGATTACAGCGGGGTGCGGCTGAGTGGACCGCATAAAAGAGATGAGGAAGGTGATGAAGATGGTGATGTTGATGAAGATGATCACTGCGGCGATGATTCCCCTGGTGGCACTCTGATACCACCGAGAGAGAGGGGGAGAGGATCCCCCCTTGTCCTTTCTCCTCCATGCCCCCTAGATGGGGAGAGGTTGTCCCTCTGGTCCTTGGCCTCCATGGTGATGATGGCCCCCTAAAACGTCTCCAATGTATCTATAATTTATGAAGTATTCATGCCAATATATTATCATTCTTGGATGTTTTACAATCATTTTATAGCAACTTTATATCAATTTTTTGGACTAACCTATTGACCCAGTGCCCAGTGGCAGTTGCTGTTTTTACCTATTTTTTACATCGCAGGAAATCAATATCAAACGGAGTCCAAACACCGCGAAACTTTATGGAGTTTTTTTTTGGACGGGAAGGAACCCAATGGGCCAGAGCTGCACCTGGGGGGGTGTCCCGAGGGGGCACAACCCACTAGGGCGCGCCAGGGCCCCTTGGCGTGCCCAGGTGGGTTGTGCCCACCTTGGTTGCCTCCCGTACCCCTTCTTTGCACTATAAATTCCCAAATATTCCGAAACCCTTCGGGGTTAACCTAGATCAGAAGTTCCACCGCCGCAGGGCTCCGTAGCCACCAAAAACCAATCTAGACCCGTTCCGGCACCCTACCGGAGGGGGGAATCATCTCCGGTGGCCATCTTCATCATCCCGGTGACCACCACGATGAGGATGGAGTAGTCCACCCTTGGGGCTGAGAGTTTGTACCAGTACCTATGTATTTAATCTCTCTCTCTCTCTCTCTCTCGTGATCTATATCACGGGCTTTGTTAATATAGTCGGATCATATGATGTTTCTCTTCTCTATACTCTTATTGTGATGAATTGAATCTTTACCCTTTGAAGTTTTGTTATGCCGGATTGAATGTTCATATTTGAGAACACATGATGTATGTCTTGCGGTATGAATACTTGAGGTGACATTGGGGGTATCTTATTGATTCACTTGATATACGTTATGACACTCAACTTGCGGATTCCCGCGGTGATATTGGGGTAATCTATGCATAGGTGTTGATGCACATTTTTATTATATTTTCTCTGATAGAAACTTTGGGGTCTCCTCGTAGTTCTTTGTGTGGATTGAGTATTATGAATATGAATATGCTTTGGTGTTATTCTAGTACGAACTCTAGGATAGATCGAACGGAAAAAATAGCTTTGCGTTATTTTAGTACGAACACTTGAATAGATTGAACAGAAAGAATAGCTTTGAGATGGTTTCGTACCCTACAAAGAATTCCTATCTTTTGTTCTCCGCTAATAGGAACTCGGGAGTGATTCTTTATTACACTCCAACTATGTTAGCATTGTTGAGAGATTGCACTAGTGAAAGTACGGACCCTAGGCCTTGTTTTTAACCATTGAAATACCGTTTTTGTGCCTGTTTACTATTTGCTACCTTGCTGTTTTTATTTATTAAGATTATAAAAATATATTTCTACCATCCGTATTACACTTCTACTAGCATTTCTTCGCCGAACTAGTGCACCTATACAATTTGCCATTGTATTGGGTGTGTTGGGGAGACAAGAGATTTCTTGTATTTGATTGCAGGGTCGTTTGAGAGAGACCATCTTCATCCAACACCTCTCACGGATTGATAAACCTTAGGTCATCCACTTGAGGGAAAATTGCTACTGTCCTACAAAACTCTGCGCTTGGAGGCCCAACACGTGTGTACAAGAATAAAGTTGCGTAGTAGGCTTCAAGCTCTTTTTTGGCGCCGTTGTCGTGGAGGTGAGTGCTTGAAGGTATATCTTTAGATCTTGCAATTGAACTTTTTAGTTTCTTGTTTTATCAGTAGTTTGGTTTGTAAAAATAAAACTACAAAAAATGGATTTTAGGTTGCATCCTATTATTGATCATGTTTATAATATCTTTCTTGAAAATGATCGTTCGGAAAATTGTGCTCAATTGTTAGAACAAGAAGTCAATAGAATGCTTGGCACACAATATTTGAATGATGAGCATGATTGCAATGTTGTTAGTGGGAATTCTTTGAATATCCAAAATGCTAATGATGATTGCACAAGTCATGACAAAAATGTTTCTTATAAGCATGTCACTTTTTGCGGAGTGAATTGGGAGTGCAATTGCACACCAAAAAGGTTGTAAGAAAGGCTAGATGATTGTGCTGGAAGATTTATTTTTTTCGCCATCCTTGTGAACTTTGCAATGAACATGGTCATTTAAATCTCCAATGCAAATTCTTTCATGATCAAATTGTGTCCAAAAATTGTGATAACTTGATTACCCTTGAGAATCATAAAGAGCTTAGTCTTCTTTTGGGGTGTGAAGAAATGAAACGTATAACTAAGGGCATTCCAAAATTTAATCTTGAGAGATTTCTTGATTTTGATCTAGAGGAAATTTATATATTTTATACAGTAAATTGCATTGAGAATCCTTATATTGCCAACTATCTAAAGATAAGAAAACAAATGGAATATGAAGAGAGTACTAATGAAAGGGAAAATATTTCCCATTACCCTCCTAGTGTTTATTATGATGAATCAGGTAACGAAGAGGAGCTTCTATCCAATCAATCTCTTCAACAATAAGCTTGAAAGAATTAATTAAACCCACACATGGTGTGGTGAAGAAGAAGAAAGAATAGAGGTAGAAAGGTATCTCTCCCAAATAATGTTGCTCCCATCACCATCGTGCCTCATGAAAGTGAATGAAATATGTTGATGGAGGATGATGATATTGATGATGATTTTGTTATGCCTATTGCTTGTTGCGATGATTATGATTGTGAAGAATATGATAATAATGTTTGCTATACTGTTGGTGCCATTCATGCTATTGATAAAAATGATTGTGATGATATGCAAAACCACAAGCTTGGGGATGCTACGTTTGATGAGTATGATATGTTTGAAGATTTATTTGCTAGAAATAATGCTTGTCCTAAGCTTGGGGATGCTTTGCTTAATGAATATGATCATTTGATTCCTTCTACTTTTGATAAGAAAATTTATTATGATGATAGCATGCCTCCTATTTATGATGATTAGATTGATGAAAGTGGGTTTGGAAGAGTGTTGATACATCCATTTTGCATCATGCTTTTATATCGATATTTATTGCATTATGGGCTATTATTACACATTATGTCACAATACTTATGCCTATTCTCTCTTATTTTACAAGGTTTGCATGAAGAGGGAGAATGCCGGCAGCTGGAATTCTGGGCTGGAAAAGGAGCAAATATTAGAAACCTATTCTGCACAACTCCAAAAGTCCTAAAACTCCACGGAAGTCATTTTTAGAATAAAAAAATAGTGGGCGAAGGAAGCACCAGAGGGGGGCCACCCACCATCCACGAGGGTGGGGGGCGCGCCCCCTATCTCGTGGGCCCCCTGTCAGGCCTCCGGTGCCCATCTTTGGCTATATGAAGTCTTCTGCGCTAGAAAAAAACATAAGAAAGCTCTTGGGACGAAACTTCGCCGCCACGAGGCGGAACTTTGGCGGAACCAATCTAGGGCTTCGACAGAGCTGTTCTACCGGGGAAACATCCCTCCGAGAGGGGAAAATCATCACCATCGATCCTCTCATAGGGAGGGGGACAATCTCCATCAACATCTTCACCAGCACCATCTCATCTCAAACCCTAGTTCATCTCTTGTATCCAATCTTTGTCTCAAAACCTCAGATTGGTACCTGTGGGTTGCTAGTAGTGTTGATTACTCCTTGTAGTTGATGCTAGTTGGTTTATTTGGTGGAAGATCATATGTTCAGATCCTTTATGCATATTAATACCCCTCTAATTATGAACATGAATATGATTTGTGAGTAGTTACATTTGTCCATGAGGACATGGGAGAAGTCTTGCTATAAGTAGTCATGTGAATTTGGTATTCATTCGATACCTTGATGAGATGTATGTTGTCTTTCCTCTAGTGGTGTCATGTGAACATCGACTACATGACACTTCACCATTGGTTGGGCCTAGGGGAAGGCATTGGGAAGTAATAAGTAGATGATGGGTTGCTAGAGTGACAGAAGCTTAAACCCTAGTTTATGCGTTGCTTCGTAAGGGGCTGATTTGGATCCATATGTTTCATGCTATGGTTAGGTTTACCTTAATACTTCTTTTGTAGTTGTGGATGCTTGCAAGAGGGGTTAATCATAAGTGGGATGCTTGTCCAAGTAAGGGCAGTACCAAAGCACCGGTCCACCCACATATCAAATCATCAAAGTACCAAACGCGAATCATATGAGCGTGATGAAAACTAGCTTGATGATAATTCCCATGTGTCCTCGGGAGCGCTTTCCTCTATATAATAGCTTGTCCAGGCTTGTCCTTTGCTAAAAAAAGGATTGGGCCATCTTGCTGCACCTTATTTACTTTTATACTTGTGTGACGCCCTCGATTCAATCGTACACTAATCATACACGCAAATGTGTACGATTAAGATCAAGGACTCACGGGAAGATATCACAACACAACTCTAGACACAAATTAAAATAATACAAGCTTTATATTACAAGCCAGGGGCCTCGAGGGCTCGAATACATAAGCTCGAATACACAAGAGTCAGCGGAAGCAACAATATCTGAGTACAGACATGAGTTAAACAAGATTGCCTTAAGAAGGCTAGCACAAAAGCAACAATGATCGAAAAGGCAAGGCCTCCTGCCTGGGAGCCTCCTAACTACTCCTAGTCGTCGGCGGTTTTCCCGTAGTAATAGGCATCCTCCGGGTAGTAGTAGTCATCAGTGGCATCGTCTGGCTCCTGGGCTCCGCCATCTGGTCACAACAATCGGGTATGGGGGAAAAGAAGTAGCAAAGCAACCGTGAGTACTCATCCAAAGTACTCACAAGACTTACATCAGATCTAAACTAGTATGCATCTGTATCAAAGGAAAGGGTTGTATCTGTGGACTAAACTGCAGAATGCCAGAAGGGAAGGGGAAAGCCTAGCCTATCAAAGACTAGCATCTTCTGGAAACCACCATCTTGCAGCAATAGGAGGGAGTAGAGTAGCATAAAGTAAAGTAGCAGTAGTGTTATCAACCTCGGCCAGAGATCCTTTCTGGACTCCCTGCGAGAAAGCAATCCCAGAGCCATACTATCCATTTCTCATCACCATCCATTTCTCATCACAATCCATTTCTCATCACAAGTATCCAGTTCTAGTTGTATCGATCGGGATACAACTCCAAGTGTCTGTTACCGTAGGATAGGCTATCGATAGATGTTTTCTTCCCTGCAGGGGTGCACCAACTTACCACCACGCTCGATTAACTCCGGCCGGACACACGTTCCTGGGTCATGCCCGGCCTCGGCCAAACAATACGCCGCAACCCGACCTAGGCTTAATAGAGAGGTCAGCATGCCGGACTAAACCTATGACCCCAGGGGTCATGGACCATCTCCCCGGGAACTCCTGCATGTTGCATGGGCGGCCGGTGAGCAGACCTAGCTACCTCCTTCAACAAGGCAGGAGCTTACGCAGTCCAACCCGGCGCGCGCCGCTCAGTCGCTGACGTCTATTAAGCTTCGGCTAATGTATACGACGTAGAACGCCCATACAATGCCCACGTGATGGTTAGTGCTATCAGGCCAGAGGCCCCTCGAATTAAATATCCAAATCGTAGTGGATTAGGAACGCGCGGTAACGAGCAGAGACTCACGATCGATGTGACCGCATCGCCCCATCTCGAGTACTTGCGACAAGGGCTAAGAATGCCCGGCCACGCCTCGTAAGTATCTCACGGGCACCTTCCAGGTCAACCCGACTCCACATCACTCAGAAATAAGCTCGCGCGGGTACCCCTCAAGGTCGAACCGTCTTTAGTAACATGGTTCAGTGTAAAGTCATAGTAACCATAGTAACCGTGTGTCTAACACCAAGAGGAAAACCCTAAGGAATCACCCTTGATGGATTCCACTCGATGTAATCATCAAGGTGAACGTAAGAGGAATCACCCTCGAAGTTCACACTTGAGGGGTTGCATGACAGAGTCGTATCGGAAGTGGTTAAGGCGGAATCACCCTCGATGACCACGACCGAATAGCTACACTATAGGGTAACATCAGAAGTGCTGATGAGGTCTCACCCCCGGCACTCGATAGTAACACAGTAGTGTTGAGCAACTAAGGGGAAAGTGATGTGAGGTGTCGGGGCCTGGTCTTCGATCCCGTTGATCGGGTCTTCGATGATGAAGCAGGGGCAACAAGGACAAGGTGGGGGGGGGGTCACTGATGGATCACTAACCAACCTATACTAAGCAGTTTAGGATAAGCAGGTAGGTAACAACAACAGGTTACAATAAACAGGCTATGCATCAGAATAGGAGCAATCAATTACAGTAGCAAACTCTAATACAAGCATGAGAGAATGGAATGGGCGATATCGGGATGATGAAAGGGGGGCCTTGCCTGGTTTCTCTGGCAAGGAGGGGTCGTCGTCGATGTAGTCTATCAGAGGGGCGGCATCGGTCTCGGGGTCTACCGGAGAGAAGAGGGGGAAGAAACAGTAAATATAAAGCAACATAGCACCACAAATCATAACATTTCAAAAAGTGGTGCCGGGTGTGACCTAACGTATGGCTACACGATATAGGTGAAGGGGGGATTCAACCGGGAATGTTTTCTCGGTTCCGGACCTGTGTCAGACAGATGACCGGAGGGGGAAAGTTCGATGTTCACATAGTTAGAGGCAACTGACATGTATGTGGGTAGCGTATTCGGGTTCATCTCATTTTTCTAAGCAACTTTCATATATAAAACTTTTTCATCCGAGTTACAGATTATTTTATATTAATTTTTAAAGTTTTAAATGATATTCTGAAATTTCTGGAATTAAATTAAATCCGAGAAAAAAACAGAACATGTATGTCACCTAGTACTACTCTGGCCAAGTCTATTACATGTGGGGCCAGAGGGGTGCTGACTCAGCAGTCAACAGTCAAAGTGTTGACTCAGTTAAAAGCGAACAATGCCGTGGGTCCCATATGTCATTGACCGTAGTTAAAAGAAAAGGTTATTTAGATGGGGGTCCACTGTCATTGGGCCATTAGGCTAATTAGCACCTAACTAACCTAATTAGTACTAGCGAATTAGAACGGGCCGGCCTTAGTGGACAGAGCCCAGCCAGCCTCACTGTGGCTGTGCACACACGCACAAACGCACGGCGACTACGGCCAGCCATGGCCAGTAGCTCGCACGGGAGCAGCCGGGGGTTCAGGACGGTGACGGGAAGCGGCGCAGGCGGGCGCGGCGAGGCTGCGGCCGGCACATGTGCGGTAGGGCGCAGGGCAAGCGGCAGCTGCGTAACGCAACAACAGGCAGTCGACAGCAGCGGCGCGAAGCAGCAGTAGCAACACAGCGGCAAGAGCAGCTGCAGGCGACAGGGCATGGGGCGGCTACGGGCGCGCGCATCCAGTAGGCGCGGCGTGTGGGTGGCTGCAGGGGGCCGTGGGCGTGCGGGGTGGCTGGGGCAGGCGCACGCAGGAGCGCGGGTGCGGCTACGACAAGGTCCGGCCTTGGCGGCCTCGGGTGGGCGCGGGTCTACAACACTGATTCGAAGGGGAAAAGGGGGGGAATCGAGGGAGATGCTCACCACGGGGTAGATGGTGCGCTCGGAGAGTCCGGGAAGGGCTTGACGGCGATGGATTTGACGAAGGCGTCAGGCGTTCCGAGGTTGAAGAAGACGAGCGGGTGGTGATGCGGTGTGGCTCCTGTCGAACGGGTGCCCGAAATCGATGCACACGAGGACGGTGCAACTCCTGGATGTACTCCTAGGCGCCGGGGATGTCGGTGGCCGCGACGACAACGATGGCACAGTGGCGATGGCGTCGGGTGGGTGTGGGGGAGAGCAAAGCGGCGCGAGGGGAGGGGAAGTGGGGAGGCGCTAGGGTTCGGCCAGGGGGTCACAAGGGAGGTTTTGTAGGCGGCTAGGTGGGCGTGGATGGCCGCCACGCACGGCCATCGCCGGCGGATGGACGCCACGGTTCCCCTCTGCTCCTGTAGCAAGAAGGGAGAAGAGGTGAGGTGGGTTGGGCTATCCACCGTGGACTAGAGCCCAGTCTGCCTAGCTCTTTCCTTTTTTATGTATGTTATTTAATTATTTGGCATTTACTTTTAGCAGCAAATGATCTAGAGGTAGCTGAAGCTTGGCACATAAATACACGGTGTTATCCTAAGGCTGCACAAAAAGTTTTAGAGAATTTGGAAAATTTAGACCAATTGTTTAAAATTAAAAAAGACTTATTTTAATGTTGTTGGACCATTTATTAAATCCTAGGAATTTATCTATGAGTCAAATGATGTTGGTTTCTACATGATAACTCCTTGGTGAATATTTGTAACCCAACCAACATTTTTGTTTTATTTTTGAAGAAAAATAATTTGACATGAAAATTGAATATGAATTTGAAGTTGATTTGGAACAAAGTGATGATTAGCAAAATAATTGTGATGACTTGACAGTTATTAACAGGAGTTTACTGTACCATGATTATCGGGGTGTTACAAATCTCCTCCACTACAAGAAATCTCGTCTCGAGATTTAAGAGGTGGAGTAAGGGGGAAGAGTTGGTTATGAAATTCTAACGAATGTTCTTTTTCGTGTTGCCCTTATCGAAGAGGTTGATCGATAACATTGATGTCTTCAGTTTGCTGCATCAGGGCATCTTGATGATGTCCTCATCCTTTCTTGAGAAACTCCATCGTACTTACGAATAGGGTATAAGGGGAAAATTATAAGGACGGATATCTAAAAGATTTGGTATCCAATCCGGTAATTATCTCAAGGAAGGAGAGTTTAGAAGCACCAGGAAACAAATCGAGAGTGCTACAAGGAGGTTCAACAAGTTTCAACTAGGTAGGCATCAAGCTGATGCATATATCAGGTGAGGAAGTGGGAGGTTCAGAGCAATGAAGAATAATGTTGTCGCTGGTACCAGAATGAATCATGGTAAGGAGGTTAGGTCGTGAATTACCTACGAAGCCAAGTGCAAAGAATATTTCGGAATCAAAGTTGTACAGAAGAGTCAGGTTTCGATCATGTGGAACTGTGGGTTATGGGCCCACCTTGTGTCACTACTAGGAAAAGGGCTATAGATGAAATTGACACTAATGGTGCACCAGACAAGTGGTGCGCCACTACTATATACTAATGGCGCACCATGTGCTGATGCGCCATTAGTGTGGAAGACACTAATGGCGCACCAGACACACGGTGCGCCACTAGTAACACTTTTTTTTCATTTTTCCAAACATACTAATGGCGCATCCAGGCAAAGTGCGCCATTAGTAGTTCTAACTAGTAATGGCGCACCAGCCACACAGTGTGCCACTATTGTATTTTTTTATTCTTTTTTTTTGCAAAACTACTAATGGCGCACTGTGGCATAGTGCACCATTACTAGTTTAAACTAGTAATGGCGCACTACGCAATGGTGCGCCATTAGTATATATATATATATATATTTTTTTATTTTTTTGCAAAACTACTAATGGCGCACGGCCAGCAGGTGCGCCATTAGTATATTGGGTTACTAATGGCGCATGTGTGGGTGGTGCGCCATTAGTAACCTGGGACCAGCTAGATATTTTGGACAGCCACACCTACACACTCACTTTCCCACATCATTCCCTCCACCTCCTTCTCCAAGCTTGTCGGCTGCCTCCTCCTCCTCACCTCATTTGCACCATAGATTCATCAAAATTAAGTGGTTAAATTACCTTTTTTGATAGGTAAGTAAGGGGAAAGCTATCTTTATGTTGTAGATCTACTTTTTTTCTCCCTAGCTCGCTCCAACAACGTGCACATGCACTTTTTGTGGCCTACCTAGATCTATGTATGTTTGTGGTGTTGCATATGTTTGTGGTGTTGCATATATGTTTGTGTTTGCAGGTACCGGTATTTGAAATGTGATAGTTGCCAATATTTTGCCGGAATGTTGATTCATTTCCGTTTCGGCGAGAATTTTGGCACTATGCATTCTTTTTGGTCCTATTTTTAGGGAAAGTCATGCCAAAAATTTTCTTGGTTCTAAAATATCGTTTTGCTCTATCCCACAGGCGACCATGGTCCGCACGATGACCGAAGGCATCGTGAATAGGTTTTTGAGCTCCGGGAAGGCCGAGATGCTTCAAAAGAACGAGAAGGAGATAAGATGTCCGTGTCGAAGATGCAAGCTGAAGAGCCTTATTGCGGACCCGGATTCTGGGCAGGTGCGGGACCACCTGCTCTTGCGTGGTTTCATGGATGGCTATCGGTGGCAAGGTGATGAAGATGACTATGAAGTCGTCCATGGGGGCCGGGCAAGAAATGAGGAAGGGCAGCAAGACAACCACCGCGGCTCGGGCGGGCGAGAAGACGAAGAATCTCCAGGACATGATCACGACGGTGATGCTGTACACAGTCATCATGTAGAAGATGCCGGACATGATGATGAGGAAGATCAAGATGAAGGGCATGATCATGAAGATGAAGATGCCAGAGCAGACGACGATGGAGGTTGGGTGCAGGACCCTCATATTCAAGAGCTGCTTCTCAAGCAGACGGATAACGCAAGAGCTGCCGCCCGAGAGAAAGCCAAGCTGGATCAACTAGAGATAGACGCGGTTACTCCATTGTATGAAGGATGCAGGCCCGAAGATACCCGCCTGAAAGTAACGCTCATGGCTCTGGAGATGAAGGTAAAACACAAAATGACCGATGCATGCTTCGACGAGAACATGTCATTCTGGCACGAGCGTCTTCCCAAGGGGAACAAGTGCCCTACCAGTTTCGAGGAGGCGAAGAAAATCGTGTGTCCTCTGGATTTACCGCACGTGAAATACCATGTGTGCATGAACAATTGCATCATTTATCCGGACGAGCACGCGGAGTCTACCATATGTCCGGTGTGCGGCGTCACTCGATACAAGAAGAGGAAGAAAGCTCCTCTAAAAGTGGTGTGGTACTTTCCGTTCACTCCTCGTCTGCAGCGGTATTTCGCAGACCCTAAGGTAGCAAAGCTCCTACGTTGGCACACGGATAGGGAGGATAAGAAGCGGGAAGATGACGGAAATGATCTGGCGATAAATAAAAAAGACAAGATGCTGAGTCACCCTAAGGATGCGAGCCAGTGGCAAGCGTTGAACTTTGAAGACCCAGAATTTGGGGATGATCCAAGGAACATCGTGCTGGGCGCAAGCACCTATGGAGTAAATCCGTTTGGCAGCTAGAGAAGCACACATAGCACATGGCCTGTGTTTGTGTGGATGTACAACCTCCCCCCTGGTTGTGCATGAAGAGGAAGTACATTCACATGAGTATGCTAATTGAAGGGCCGAAACAACCAGGGAACGACATCAATCTGTATCTGGGGCTGCTGAAAGAGGAGCTAGACACGCTGTGGAAAATGCCAGCCAATACGTGGGACGCCACAGAGAAAGAATATTTCCCTATGAGAGCCGCACTGCTCACGACGGTGCACGACTATCTCGGTTACGGATATCTCGCGGGGCAGGTGGTCCACGGATTTTCTGGATGCGTCAGGTGCATGGATGACACAACGTATCGCTAGCTAGATAGAGATCCGGGGTCTTCTAAAACCGTATTTATGGGACATCGAAGGTGACTTTGCGACAATGACCCATGGAGGAAACGCAATGATCTGTTCGATGGTGAAACCGAACCCCGAAGACGCCCGCGTACGAGGAGCAGCGAGGAAATAGACGGGCTGTTGAAAAATTGGAAAGATTGCCCACTGCCGGGAAAGAAGCAAAAGGCGCCAGAGTCGGGAAAGAAGCGAAAGGCACCAGAGCCGCTGCTAAAGGTATGGAAAACGAGGTCTGTTTTCTGGGACTTGCCGTACTGGAAGATCCACCGTGTGCCTCACAGCCTTGATGTCATGCATATCACGAAGAACGTGTGCGAGAGCCTGCTTGGTACCCTTCTCAACATGCCAGAGAGGACCAAAGATGGGCCGAAAGTAAGGGCAGACTTGAAATCAATGGGCATCAGGTAGGAGCTTCACGCTAATGATGATGATGATGATGAGGCAAAGAAGGACACAGAAAGTCATCGCAAAGGCAAAAAGGCCAAGAAGACCGGAAATGACTACCCTCCCGCGTGCTCACTCTAAGTCAGGAGGAGATCGAGCAGTTTTTCACCTGCCTCATAGGAGTAAAACTTCCTTACGGTTACGCGGGGAAGATAAGCAGATACCTAGACCCAGCGAAGAAGAAGTTCAGCGGGATGAAGTCTCGCGACTGTCACGTGCTGATGACGCAGATACTTCCAGTTGCAATTCGTGGGATCATGGACGCGCATGTCCGTGAAATGCTATTTGGCCTATGCAACTTTTTCGATGTCATCTCTTGGAAGTCGGTTGATGTGAGGCAACTCAGAAGGCTACAAGAAGAGATCATGGTGATACTATGCGAGCTTGAGATGTACTTCCCGCCCGCATTCTTCGACGTTATGGTGTATCTGCTGGTCCATATCGTGGAGGATATCATCCAACTCGGGCCGACGTTCCTGCACAGCATGATGCCGTTCGAAAGGATGAATGGTGTCATCAAAGGATATGTTCGCAACATGTCACGTCCAGAGGGAAGTATAGCCAGGGGCTTTCTGACCGAAGAGTGCATCTCCTACTGCACGAATTATCTAGGCATCGAGAACCCCGTTGGTCTGCCCGTCAACAGGCACCTCGGCAGGCTCGCTAGATGGGGTCACCGTGAGGGTTGCCGCGAAATGCATGTCGACTTCGAGGGTCGACTCGCCGACTTTGAAAGAGCAAACCTAGTCACGCTACAACACATAGACGTGGTCGATCCTTGGGTGGTAGAGCACAAAACCTTTATTGAGAAGACGTACAATGACCAGGCCAACAGAGGACGGACGGAGATATAATCAAAGAGCACAACTCATGTTTCACGCGTTGGTTCAAGCAGAAGCTTCTGTCGTACCCTTTACATGTGGATTCTTCCATGGAAGAACAACTCATACGCCTTGTCACAGGGTGCCGAGCACAACTTGATGACCTATGAGGCGTACGATATCAACGGCTACACATTCTACACCGAGGACAAGGACATGAAGAGCGATGGTTATCATAACTCCGGGGTAACGATGGAATCCTACACCGGTAACGACAAGGACAGATACTACAGAAGGATCGAGGAGATCTGGGAGTTGAGCTATGCTGGAGAGAAGGTCCCGATGTTCTGTGTCAGATGTGCCGAGAGCGTCCTAAAAGAAGACCGGTATTTCACCATCATGGTTATACCCGAAGCCAAATCCAAGACCGTGGGCGCAAACGTCACCGCGAAAAATGAGCCATGGGTACTGGCTTCCCAAGTGGACCAATGCTTCTTCATTACTGACCCGTCAAAGCCCAGTCGTGTTGTCGTGAGGAGAGGCAAATGGAAGATCATCGGAATGGATGGAGTAGCCAATGAGCAAGACTTCAACAAGTACGGCGACCCGAAGATCGAACATGACGACGACGATGAAGTAGCAACATACACCACAAGAAGAAGCAGGACCACCCTACCTAAAGGACGTCCGTTCCACAGAAGAACTCCATTTGCGAAAAAGAAGGGCAAGAAGATTGTGAACAGATAGCTAGCTAGCTAAGATCGATTGTATTTAAATTGTAGTCTTCATTTCTCGATTGTATTTCATGGGCACTTTTTGAACTATCATGAATATTTTTAAATTTCATGGGAACTTTTTGAATTCATGAAAAAATATTGAATATTGATGAGGACACTCGATCTTGATCCCCCTCCATCTCGATCGCTATCCCCCCTCGCCAGATCCTCCTTGCCAGATCCCCCTCGCCGCCGAGCACCCCCCGCTCCACCACCGCCGACAACCCCCGCACCCTCCCCCGCTCCACCGTCACAAATGAATGCAACTAAAAATCCAAACAAAACAAATTTGATTATATTTTCAAAAAACAAATTTGATTATATTTTCAAATAACAAATTTGATGATATTTTTTTATATTCATAAATATTTTCAAATAACAAATCTGATGATATTTTTTAAAAAATTATTACTGTTTTTATAAAAAATATTACTGTTTCATATTCATATTCATTTTCTATTAAATTATTAGATGCAACAAAATAATAATAAAAAAATCTTACTTATGGCGCACAGCTGGCTGGTGCGCCATTGCTATCTAAAAAAAGAATACTTATGGCGCACGGCTGGCTGGTGCGCCATTGCTATCTAAAAAAAGAATACTTATGGCGCACGGTCCCGCTGGTGCGCCATTGCTATGAAAAAAAACATTCTAATGGCGCACCGCCAGGGGGTGCGCCATTAGTAATCTTCCCCCATCCATACACTTCGTCCCTCCCTTGTCCCTCCCTCTCGCCAGACACTTCGTCCCTCTCGCTCCCTCCACCACGTCGCTCCCTCCCTCGTCCCTCCCTCCACCATGCCGCCGCCGCCGCTGCCTCGACCCACTGCGCCGCAGCTGCCCACGCGCCCCCGCCGCCTCCCTCTCCCCTTCCTCCCCCTCGAGCGTCGCCCCCCCGAGCCCCGCCTCCCTCGCCTCCCTCGAAACCCTAGAAACCCGCCGTCTTGGAGCCTCGGAGCCGCCCCACGTCCACCAGGAGAGGAGGCCCGCGACCTCCCCGCCGTCTACCCCCGCCTCCCCCAAGCTCGCCGTCTCCGCTCCGGCCACCACCTCATCGTGGCCAGGTAACCCTCCTCCCTCTGCCTCTCTTCTCCTCTCTTGCTCCTCTCCTTAGCTAGTAGTGTATAATAATGGGAATTGGAGCTCATTAAGTTAGCCATGGTTGGGTGTCGGTAGATTCAGGCGCAAGCTCTCATGATTTTGTTTACTTCTATACTAGTACTACTCTCCATTGAGTAAACCCTAGATCAATTGGGCCACACACATTAAATAATCTGGAACCATTGGGTTAACCCGAACCTAATTTTGTGATGGTGCATTAGGAGGATCAGGAGGCAAGTTGCAGTGCTGCAAGTGGCAAGAAGAAGAGCATCAAGCATTAGATGCTTGCACTCCTGCTCTTATTTGCTTTTGAAGCAAAGTTTTTTCCTAGCACAAGGCTCGAGTCCGTGTGTCCATTTCTTTGAGGAGTTAACAACACACCTCGCAAGAACACAACTTGTCCATAGCTTAAGCCAGGGAAGTTCTAGAAGTAGAGGGAACCAAGGTTGGGTGTCAAGAGCTCACTTTGGCTTCCCCAATGGCTAAACCTCACATGGTTGATGTGAATGAAGCTTTAAATAGCCAGAGTACCATACCCCAAAAGAGGGAAAGTGAAGAACTCCTTTTGAGTCCTTTTTGTTGCCATTTCGCGAGCCAGCAGCGGCAGTACTAGTAGTTTACCTGCGCACAGTTGTATGCGCCGCTTTAAATTACCGCTGAAGCCTACTACAGGCTACAGCTGGAATAACACAGTAAAAAAGAAGTGTCTGAACAAGCTGTTGCTTTTTGCTGTGAATGTGCAGGTGTTCCTGGGCTGAGGGAGAGGATAGAGGTAGGAGGGGGAGAAGAGCACCTGGACCAGAGGTGAGAATGAATGAGCTGGTGTTTAAACCATGGCTAACTTAATTTGTGTTTGGGGTTGGAGCTGGGAAAGAGAGACAGAGGGATAGGAGGGGGGAGGGGAAAGAGAAATGTTTATTTTAGGGTTTAATTAGACTCAAGATTCTGGTGTTTAACCTTGTTGTGTTGCTTCTAGAAATAATATAAAAGCTGTGAAAAAGAAATCTGTGGAGTTGGCACTTTACATAAGGTTGTAGATCATTGTAGTGTCCTAATGTCTAAGACTGTTGCATTGGAGGTTCATCTTGCAAACATATCAGAACTTGCAAACATTTTGTTACTTGTTTCATTGGAGGTTCATCTTGTCTTGAGGCAAACAAATCAGCATTGGAGGCTCATCTTTGAGGCTCATCTTTATTACATATCAGAACTTGCAAACAAATCTGTGAAAGACTTGTAAAGTTGCTGGGTTTTGTCTCCGACCATTGTGTCGTGATGAATTTGCAGGTACCCCGAGAGGCCCTTGAGTTTGCTGGAATGTCGATTAACTTCCGTTTTGGCAAATTCGGGTACTCCATATGTCCTATTTTCAGCAAAGGTCATGCTGAAATTTTCCGTGAATTTTAGCATGACTTTGCTAAAAAAAGGACATATGGGGTACTTGCGACTAATGCATGGGCCGGGGTATCTTAGTACTTAGTTAAGTAGGATCAATTGCCCCGCCATTCTTGCTGCATTAAACCATAGGTGGCAATAGAGCCAAGTGATTAGGCCCAACTTAGAATTCTCCTTAGCATCGATAAACCCTAGATGATAAACCCAACATAGGTGGCAATAGAGCCAAGTGATTAGTGCCAAGTGATTAGGCCCAACCTAGGGTACCTCGGCATCGATAAACCCTAAATGATGAAAACTTAACTTGGCTTCTATAGGGTGCCTTGGTGTCGATGAGAACCTAAATGATGTACGCTTAGGCTTTTAGGGTGCCTCGGCGTCGACAAACCCTAAATGATAAAAGCTTAGCTTTTAGGATGCCTCAGTGTCGAAAAACCCTAAATTATGAGACCATGATCTTGTTCCTTGACAATAACCAACTTTTTGACCAAACTTTTTTCCTATTTAGAGCGAAACATGGCCCACAACGATGAGGCCGGCGGTTCGGGCGGCAAGCAATTCTAGGAGCTGTCCAAGGAGTTGGAGGAAGAACCTCACCGCTATGAGGACGCCGCGGAAGACACCGATCCTGACTACACAACCCCTAGTGGCGTCGGGGATGACACCACTGATGATGGTGCCGCGGATGCCACCACTGATGATGGCGGCGCACGCACAGATGGCAGCCAACCGAAGAGGCAATGGAAGGACCGGCGCCCGAGCATGCTCGGCACCGTCAGGGAGGAATTTACTGAAGTGAACTCCGATGGGCATCCGACGGCACCCAAACACGTAGTCAAGGGGTACTCGGTTTAGCTCGGGTGCATTCTCCGGAGCACCGTCTTGATCAACACCAAGAACTTAAGGCATAAGGACCGAGGGAATTTGCGCAGCCTCCTCTTCATGAAGCTGCACGAACGATACAAGTTCCCCGCTGAGTTTGCAAACACACGCCTCTCAGGGAATAAAGTGAACGTGCCACCCTCACGAGGATGAGCACGGCCCTGTCTACTTAGAAAAGCATGGTGAAGGCAATTATTGAAAAAGGTGATAGTTATGAGAAGATCAAGGCGAAATATCCTTTGATGAGTGAAGATGACTACAAGGAGTTCAAGATCAAGTGCGAGAGCAGCGCAACCTCCGAATCAAGTCAGTGGGGGAAAGAAATGCGGAAGTTGAACTTAGGGGGTCCACCAACTCGGTCCCGGCGGTTACAGAGTGGCGGAGCCTATATGGGACAAGGAGGACACAGAGCGTGCCGAGCAAGGCCTACCGCCCCGCTTCGAGAAATACCGTGACAAGCAGACTAGGAACTTTCTCAGGGCCCGGTACAAGGAGGACCCGGTAACAAAGGAGCTTACCACGGATCCGAAGACCAGGGCGCTTGAGCTTGTTCGGGTAAGGAATACATCCCCTGCGTAATTAGCTCCCTATGGTTGCATTCTAATTAATCCCCAATATTTCTAAATGGTTCACGTTCCTTCCGCAGGACAATGAAAGCAGTAGCGCGGGGTCGTCTCACAGCTCCCCTTTCGACACCCCTTTAAATAGAGCGTTGAACATAATGAAAAACAAGGATAAGCTCAGTAAGCCGACGTCAGCTGGTCGTGTGGCCGGCAAAGGCTTGTCCACAAAATGGTCGTCATACTATACCGCTGGAGGGCGAAAGGAGAAAAAGACCAGCTCGGAAAGCCAGTCGCGCGAGGTTGAAGCACTCAAGGCATAAGTGGCGCGGATTCCGGAGATTGTCCAAGAGCAAGTGCAACAACAATTTGGAACGACGCTCAACGCCATGGTGCCTATGTTGATTCATGGGCTGACGACGTGGATTGCGGGCGGCCAACAGGGGCCTCCCCCGGTTCCCAACTTCACGGCCAGTAACTCGAACGACGCGCAGGCGGCGCCATTGGTGTCTCCGGCGGAGGCGGTATTCATGTCTCCGGCGCCAGCACAGGCATTGGAGCTTAATGCACCCGGGTGTACGCCGGCCGGCACCTCGCCAGCAAGCGGCCCCTCCGTCAGTTGCACGCCCGCAGTTGGCGGTGCCTCGACATTAGCCGAGCTCGATGGCATCACGGTAACTAATCCTCTCGGCCGATGACTTCATCTCCTTGCCTTTGACTGGGCATCCCTGACGCCCTACATGTTTTCGTAGGGCGCCACCGATGTTCCTTACACTCTCCTGCACTTCATGGGCGGCGAGTTGGTCGATGTCGCCAAGGGCAGAATCGTTCAACCAGGCAACCCCATGTTCCACGGTAATCCGATGCCACCCACAGTGTATAGGGTTGAAGTGGTTCGGGTGCTGCCAGGCTGCGACGAGTTGTTACCTCCGATTCGACCCGCTGGGGCCGACGAAGAAGAAGAGATGACCCTCAGCGCCTGCGTAAGCTGGCCCCTGCTTTGGCCAAAGAGCTAGATTCGTTTGGGGGCAGGGGACACCACCCCACAGACAAGACCACCAGTCATGCCGGTGCCAAGCCATGGCAAGAACGCCGCAACGCTACCGGACATGCCGGACATCCCTATGGCACAGGATCCGAACATGCATATGGCATAAGATCCGGACGACAACGACAACGACGATGGTACATTTACCAACGTCGATAAGTGCCGAACATGGGTACGGTGACGAGTTCTGCGGGCCTCCTTCTCAAGAACCCAACCAAGACGACCGTGTTCTAGCTGGTACGACAGAGAAACCCAATTGCAACAGGCGTCATCTGACGTTCAGTTCTCAGGAGACGCCTCCAGCTGCCGCCTTCACCGAGCCTCAGATAGCTGAGGTGCCAAATATTATCAACCCCAACACGCTCAAGAAGGCGGCCTGTGAGCAGAACTCGGTCCCATTACAGCAGATCAAGAAGAAGGGACGGAAACGAAAGGCTAAAAAGGGCGCCGGTGCGAGCAAGCCGGCATCGAGTACGATCCGTGCTCAGGACGGGCCACCTTCACCTAAGGATATCTCGAGGAGGGTGCATGTGGCGGGTAGGGAGATGCTACCGACAAATATGCTCAATGCTACAACCGGTGCTATGCGGAGTCTGCATGACAGTGTTCTTTCTTTGGAGAAGCGGCGTCTCAGAGAGAATGATGTGGCTTACCCAGTTTTCATGGCCAAGGTGCCAGAGGGCAAGGGCTTTGTGGATGGCGCCATCGGGGGTACCATCGTCCTGCGGTTTGATGACATCTTTGCTATGTTTAACCTTCATCCGCTGCACTACACCTTCGTTCGGCTGTTTTCGCTGAGTATGGAGATGCGGATCATTAGAGACAAGACCCCGGACATCGTGATAGTCGACCCCTTCTACATGCGTGCCAAGCTCTTGGGCAGTGCTGGGGACCGCCAAGTCGCGAGTTCACACCTCGAAGGCGTCATTCTGGCAAACCTAGATAAGGATAACTTCCTCGTGTCTTACTTTCCCGAGTAAGTCATCCCTTAACCGCCCCGAAACAAATGATTTCTTAGATTTCGATCGTTCTTTCTTTTTTCTAACATTCCGTGTTCTGTGCAGTGACACACATTGCACACTCATCCTCTTAAGCCTGAAATATTCCATGGCCACGTATTTCGACCCGAACCGTGACTCCAAGATAGACTACACAAATATCAAGAAAGTTCTTGATGATGTTCTCCCCAGCTACGCCAAATCTGGAGGCACCTTCACCAGGCCAGTTCGTAGGTACGGCAGGCACGTGTTCGCCCACAATACTAAGTTTTGTTGTGTCAAGCAGCCGCCTGGCGGTCAGAAGGATGCCTAGTACGCCCTCCATCACATGCGGGCGATCCTACGGGACCATCATCACCTTCTGCTACCAGATAATCTCAAAGATTGGGCCGCGAGCTTGTCGGCAATCCAGGACGCGGACATCAGACAAGAATTCTTTTGCATCCAGTCGGAGTTAGCAAAAATCATCCATCAAGATGTCCTTCGTACCTCGGGGCGGTTCTACCTCAGATATCAACCGTCCAACAGTGAGATAGACACAACGCTACAAATGCAGGCTGACAACGCTCGCGATTTCATGACCATCACGACAGACGGCGGCTTCATCCACGCTCCGGTCCCATGAGTCGAGTCGAATGTAGTGATGCTATGTGTAGTTCTGAAACATTGATTGCCTCATGTTGTAATTAAACTTTAATGAATTTTATGTCTCTTTGGTTTGGACAGTCGTTCAACTTAGATGTAATCGATGCTATTTATTAGTAGGACCATGAATCGTGCTATTAATGTCTTGCTTTTCTCTTCCGATCCTTTTGTTGCATACTTATATATTGCTTATGTATTGTCTATTGTTTGGCTTATGCATAGAGATGCCGTCGTATATCGTGTACAAGGGTAAGGTTCTCGGAGTCTACGACGACTGGGAGGAGTGTCGGAGATAGGTTCACCATTTCAGTGGTAACAGTTACAAAGGGTACACCACTAGGGCGGAGGCGAAAGCTAGATACGCCCGCTATCTAGCGGGAGAGAGGAGGGAGCGTTGGAGGAACCGGATGAAGACCAGTTTCATCGCGATGATGCTCATCATGATGACCGCAACTCTCTTCTATGTGATGGTAGTTTAGATGATCGATATCGACTTGTAATGTAAAGACAAACTCGCTACTCGCGGTCTCGAGACTTGTAATGTTTTATCTTTGTTCGGTCTTTTGAATTCGGAGACTAATATGATGAATTGTATTCGGAGACTAATCTTCTATTGTATTCGATGAATCTGCTGTTGCTGTGTGCTGCTGTCTATATTCTGTCCAATAATACATTTTGTAACCTCTGCAAAAATCAGAAAAGTAAAAAAACCTAATATTCATACTAATGGCGCATCACCTCAAAGTGCGCCATTAGTATGCCAAAGGATACTAATGGCGCATCACTACACAGTGCGCCATTAGTATGCCAAAGGATACTAATGGCGCATCACCCCACAGTGCGCCATTAGTATGCCAAAGCACGTGGGTAAATATGGCCCCCTGGGAGGCATACTAATGGCGCATGGTGGTCTATACTAATGGCGCACGACGTGGTGCGCCATTAGTATACCAGATACTAATGGCACCAGTGGTGCGCCATTAGTAAAAAATACTAGTGGCATGGTACTAGTGGTGCACCAGTAGTGCGCCATTAGTAGGCAAAACTGGTGCACCACTAGTAGGCCTTTTCCTAGTAGTGTGTGTTGAAAAAGAAAGGGCGATGATGTTTTGCACATACATGATAGCAAGGCATGTCAGAGGATAGCATGCCCGTTATGTCGGCGACAACATCGGTACCAAGGGCGAGGGTCGAAGAGAACCATTTTCCTGCTCGTTGAACGAGGCGGACCTGGCAAAGTTCTCATCCATCGGTGGTTACCGAAATGTCATTAACAATAGTAACAGGGTCTTGCGGACAGAGTGGTACACTAGGGTGTTTTCCATAAGCAGGGAATTATTTCTACTTATAACATATATAGGTCACAAGAAAGGTTAAACAAACCAATGGAAAGAAAAATGTGTTTATACACAAGATTTAGGAGTGTATCTTTTCCAAGGAAAAGTAGAGCATGATATACATGTTAGATCAACAAGTACATCACCATTTGGATAAAGGGGCAAGGGAATTCATGATGTTATCCATACAACGGTGTTTGGATAATAGAGCAAGAAACATATGGCAATGCACTTCCAATGTTCTTGTTGCTATTCGTAATACCTTAGTCATGCTTCGAGGTAACATTAACATGGTGTTCCAAGTAGGGGTTGGAGTTGAAGATCACAGGAAATACTAAAGGAACAATTGTAGGAATAGCAAGGAGTCCAAGGTATAACCTAGACATGATCAAACATGTCTTGGAAAGAAGACAAGGGGGGTTGTCGATGATAACTCACATCATCGAAGGTCAAGGATGGTATTTCTCACCGTGAATTCAATTGTCATCTCAACAGAAGTCAAAATGTTGATGCTGATCACGTCAAATTTTGTCGGGAGACTCTATGAAGATGCCATCGAGCAGAAAAGGAAGGATGAAATGAAATGCTATGAGAACCACAGATTCGACACAAGCTCAAAGTCAAGCTTGTTGTTCGAGGTGAAATGATAAGATGAGGAAGATCTACGTAAGCTTAGCTCATCGTCGGAAGTTGCTCCGGGCATAATGACCAGGTAGCACAGTTAAAAGTTGGCACGATAAAAAATATAGCCGATCAGGTTAGGAATGATGCAATAGGGTATTAAACTTCCCAGTAACAAGTACTAGGGGTAATATCGGAAGGTAAATCAGAGTAGAGGTTGGACGGGTGAAATGATCTGCAAAGTGAAAGTATTTTAACTTATTCGGGAAATGGAATCAAGGAGGAACTATGGCCGGAACCACGATTGTAATGGATCAATTCACAGATACAAGATGAACTTGTACCATGGAAATAATTATTTTTACGAGCAGCTTCCATGATAAGCTCTACATAGGGTCCATGGGCATGAAAACAAAGTTCAAGGTCGACTCCCACTTCTTCAATGCATAACCTTTCATTCACTCCTCGTTTTTTGAAGAAATTGTAATGCGGAAGATTTATCTGGTGAAGTACTAGAAGAGTAAGACTCGTGAGAACTCTCGGGTTCACACGGATTATGGAAGGCATAAGTTCAACCCATTGGGGCATCTTAGGAACATATAACGCAAACTTCAGGGGTAAATAACTCAAGCTCAGAAGTAGAGCCTGGCTGGCAAAAGGCAGGTGACACAATTTACCAAAGGCATTATGTATCAGGGGAAGAACTCAAGGGTTTGAGAATAGGCAGGAACAATTAGATAATAATCCACCAACGGATATAGTGGACCACAAACAATCTGATGTGAGTATCGATGCTCAACCAGAAGAAGAAATAGTGCAAAGGCATCAGATTATAGAAATTTCTGGATAATTTCAAATCTTAATTACAAAGGAATTATGATTTTTCATATCAGAAGATCAGAAGCAGAGGCTCTCATCAAAAGAAAATTGAGTTGAATCGATATAGATAGACAATCAACCAAGGTTTCATTTGCCAAGAACAAGCCCATGTTCGGAGTGACGTCCGAGCTGGAAGGATGAATGCTAGGATCTGATTGAGGATTTCGAGCATTCGCAACAAATTGGATGAAGGGACTCGAAACGATAGAGACATAGGATGTCAACGGAGATTACTAGAAATATGGAATTAACCATAATGTCGGCACGCAAGACTTTCCAAAGCAATAGGTTGCAAAGGATTCTCGGAAGGTTGAATAACATTTCAAGATATTTTGTGAAACACATGAATAACTAGGAATGAACAAATCCTCGATAAATGTGAGAAATTATTCGAACATGTATTCATTGCGGAAAAGGAGCTGCAAAGCAGCAGGCGCAACAGATTTTAAGAATATCAGAAAGTATTTCAGGGTATCTTGTAATAACAAGAGCAATTGGAAAAGAAGGTTTGTACGGCAAGTGTATGTGGCCATCCATAGGGATTCATCGGTGGTAGGGAATTGCAACGGTGAAGGGCACAAGGGTCTCGGTAAAACATCGAAGAGTATTTTTGAAATCTTCTGGTTAGAGTTAGTAAAATCTAAGGTTAGAGTTAGTAAAATCTTTAACCCGAATAGAAGAGAGATCAGAGTCCCAGAGTATAGACGAGGAGTAAAAGATCCTAATACCACCCATATGGTGACGTGGGCCCGTAAGCCACACAACCATGTTAGTAAAAGTTTTTGTAGTGACTAGACTCAACTTTGGCCAAGGAGTTGGAAAGGGGGCTACCTATAGGCAGTCGGCTCTGATACCAACTTGTGACGCCCTCGATTGAATCGTACACTAATAATACACGCAAATGTGTACGATTAAGATCAATGACTCACGGGAAGATATCACAACACAACTCTAGACACAAATTAAAATAATACAAGCTTTATATTACAAGCCAGGGGCCTCGAGGGCTCGAATACATAGGCTCGAATACACAAGAGTCAGCGGAAGCAACAATATCTGAGTATAGACATGAGTTAAACAAGATTGCCTTAAGAAGTCTAGCACAAAAGCAACAATGATTGAAAAAGCAAGGCCTCCTGCCTGGGAGCCTCCTAACTACTCCTAGTCGTCGGCGGTCTTCACGTAGTAATAGGCATCCTCCGGGTAGTAGTAGTCATCAGTGGCATCGTCTGGCTCCTGGGCTCCGTCATCTGGTCGTAACAATTGGGTATGGGGGAAAAGAAGTAGCAAAGCAACCATGAGTACTCATCCAAAGTACTCGCAAGACTTACATCAGATCTAAACTAGTATGCATCTGTATCAAAGGAAAGGGTTGTATCTGTGGACTAAACTGCAGAATGCCAGAAGGGAAGGGGAAAGCCTAGCCTATCGAAGACTAGCATCTTCTGGAAACCACCATCTTGCAGCAACAGGAGGGAGTAGAGTATCATAAAGTAAAGTAGCAGTAGTGTTATCAACCTCGGCTAGAGATCCTTTCTGGACTCCCTGCGAGAAAGCAATCCCAGAGCCATACTATCCATTTCTCATCACAATCCATTTCTCATCACAAGTATCCAGTTCTAGTTGTATCTATCGGGATACAACTCCAAGTGTCCGTTACCGTAGGACAGGCTATCGATAGATGTTTTCTTCCCTGCAGGGGTGCACCAACTTACCCACCACGCTCGATTAACTCCGACCGGACACACTTTCCTGGGTCATGCCCGAACTCAGCCAAACAATACGCCGCAACCCGACCTAGGCTTAATAGAGAGGTCAGCACACCGGACTAAACCTATGCCCCCAGAGGTCATGGGCCATCTCCTGGGGAACTCCTGCATGTTGCGTGGGCGGCCGGTGAGCAGACCTAGCTACCTCCTTCAACAAGACAGGAGCTTACGCAGTCCAACCCGGCACGCGCCGCTCAGTCGCTGACGTCTATTAAGCTTCGGCTGATGCATACGACGCAGAACACCCATACAATGCCCACGTGATGGTTAGTGCTATCAGGCCAGAGGCCCCTCGGATCAAATATCCAAACCATAGTGGATTAGGAACGCGCGGTAACAAGCAACGACTCACGATCGATGTGACCCCGTCGCCCCGTCTTGAGTACTTGCGACAAGGGCTAAGAATGCCCTGCCACGCCTCGTAAGTATCTCGCGGGCACCTTCCAGGTCAACCCGACTCCACATCACTCGCAATTAAGCTCACGCGGGTACCCCTCAAGGTCGACCTATCTTTAGTAACATGGTTCAGTGTAAAGTCATAGTAACCATAGTAACCGTGTGTCTAACACCAAGAGGAAAACCCTGAGGAATCACCCTTGATGGATTCCACTCGATGTAATCATCAAGGTGAACGTAAGAGGAGTCACCCTCGAAGTTCACACTTGAGGGGTTGCACGACAGAGTCGTATCGGAAGTGGTTAAGGAGGAATCACCCTCGATGACCACGACCGAATAGCTACACTACAGGGTAACATCAGAAGTGCTGATGAGGTCTCACCCCCGGCACTCGATAGTAACACAGTAGTGTCGAGCAACTAAGGGGAAAGTGATGTGCGGTGTCGGGGCCTGGTCTTCGATCCCGTTGATCGGGTCTTCGATGATGAAGCAGGGGCAACAAAGACAAGGTGGGGGTCACTGATGGATCACTAACCAACCTATACTAAGCAGTTTAGGATAAGCAGGTAGGTAACAACAGCAGGTTACAATAAACAGGCTATGCATCAGAATAGGAGCAATCAATTACAGTAGCAAAATCTAATGCAAGCATGAGAGAATGGAATGGGCGATATCGGGATGATCAAAGGGGGGGCTTGCCTGGTTGCTCTGGCAAGGAGGGGTCGTCATCGACGTAGTCGATCACAGGGGAGGCATCGGTCTCAGGGTCTACCGGAGAGAAGAGGGGGAAGAAACAGTAAATATAAAGCAACATAGCACCACAAAGCATAACATGTCAAAAAGCGGTGCCGGGTGTGACCTAACATATGGCTACACGATATAGGTGAAGGGGGGATTCAACCAGGAATGTTTCTCGGTGCCGGACCTGTGTCAGACAGATGACCGGAGGGGGAAAGTTCCATGTTCAGATAGTTAGAGGCATCTCACATGTATGTGGGTAGCGTATTCAGGTTCGTCTCATTTTTCTGAGCAACTTTCATATATAAAAATTTTTCATCCGAGTTACAGATCATTTTATATTAATTTTTAATGTTTTAAATGATATTCTGAAATTTCTAGAATTAAATTAAATTCGAGAAAAAAACAGAACACGTATGTCACCTAGTACTACTCTGGCCAAGTCTATTACATGTGGGGCCAGAGGGGTCCTGACTCAGCAGTCAACAGTCAAAGTGTTGACTCGGTCAAAAGCGAACAATGTCGTGGGTCCCATATGTCATTGACAGTAGTTAAAAGAAAAGTTTATTTAGATGGGGGCCCACTGTCATTGGGCCATTAGGCTAATTAGCACCTAACTAACCTAATTAGTACTAGCTAATTAGAACGGGCCGACCTTAGTGGACAGAGCCCAGCCGGCCTCACTGTGGCTGTGCACACACGCACAAACGCACGGCGACTATGGCCAGTAGCTCGCACGGGAGCGGCCAGGGGTTCAGGACGGCGACGGGAAGCGGAGCAGGCGGGCGTGGCAAGGCTGCATCTGGCACAGGCGCGGTAGGGCGCAGGGCAAGCGGCAGCTGCGTAACACAACAGCAGGCAGTTGACAGTAGCGGCGCGAAGCAGCGGTAGCAGCGCAGCGGCAAGAGCAGCTGCAAGCGACAGGGCATGGGGCGGCTACGGGCGCGTGCATCCAGTAGGCGCGGCATGTGGGTGGCTGCAGGGGGCCGTGGGCGTGCGGGGTGGCTGGGGCAGGCACACGCAGGAGCCCGGGTGCGGCTACGGTGAGGTCCGGCCATGGAGGCCTCAGGTGGGCGCGGGTCTACAATGCCGATTCGGAGGGGAAAAGGGGGGAATCGTGGGAGATGCTCACCACGTGGTAGATGGTGCGCTCGGAGAGGCCGGGAAGGGCTTGACGGTGATGGATTTGATAAAGGCGTCAGGCGTTCCGAGGTTGAAGAAGACGAGCGGGTGGTGATGCGGTGCGGCTCCTGTCGAACGGGTGCCTGAAATCGACGCACACGAGGACGGCGCAACTCCTGGATGTACTCCTAGGTGCCGGGGAGGTCGGTGGCCACGACGGCGACGATGACACAATGGCGATGGCGTCGGGTGGCTGTGGGGGAGAGCAAAGCGGCGCGAGGGGAGGGGAAGTGGGGAGGCGCTAGGGTTCGGCCAGGGGGTCACGAGGGAGGTTTTGTAGGCGGCTAGGTGGGCGTGGATGGCCGCCACGCACGACCATCGCTGACAGATGGACGCCACAGTTCCCCTCTGCTCCTGTAGCGAGAAGGGAGAAGAGGTGAGGTGGGTTGGGCTGTCCACTATGGACTAGAGCCCAGTCTGCCTAGCTCTTTCCTTTTTTATGTATGTTATTTAATTATTTGGCATTTACTTTTAGCAGCAAATGATCTTAGAGGTAGATGAAGCTTGGCACATAAATACACGGTGTTATCCTAAGGCTGCACAAAAAGTTTTAGAGAATTTGGAAAATTTAGACCAATTGTTTAAAATTAAAAAGGCTTATTTTAATGTTGTTGGACCATTTATTAAATCCTAGGAATTTATCTATGAGTCAAATGATGTTGGTTTCTACATGATAACTCCTTGGTGAATATTTGTAACCCAACCAACATTTTTGTTTAATTTTTGAAGAAAAATAATTTAACATGCAAATTGAATATGAATTTGAAGTTTATTTGGAACAAAGTGATGATTAGCAAAATAATTGTGATGACTTGACAGTCATTAACAAAAGTTTACTGTACCATGATTATCGGGGTGTTACAACTTGTTACCCATTAAAAATTACCTTATCACAAAACTATCTGTTACCGATAATTTCAGTGCTTGCAGAGAATACCTTACTGAAAACTACTTATCATTTCCTTCTGCTCCTCGTTGGTTCGACACTCTTATTTATCGAAAGGACTACGATAGATCACCTATACTTGTGGGTCATCAAGACTCTTTTCTGGCGCCGTTGCCGGGGAGTGAAGCGCCTTTGGTAAGGAAAAATTTATATAGTGTGCCGAAATTTACTGTCACTTGTTACTATGGAAAGTAATCCTTTGAGGGGCTTGTTCGGGGTATCTTCACCCCGACCAGTAGAGCAAAGAGTTGCTCCTCAACCTACTGAATCTACTGAAAATGTTTACTTTGAAATTCCTTCGGGTATGATAGAGAAACTGCTAGCTAATCCTTTTATAGGAGATGGAACATTGCATCCCGATTTGCACTTAATCTATGTGGATGAAGTTTGTGGATTATTTAAGCTTGCAGGTATGACCAAGGATGTTATCAAGAAAAAGGTCTTTCCTTTATCTTTGAAGGGAAAGGCATTGACATGGTTTAGGCTATGTGATGATATTGGATCACGGAACTACAACCGATTGAAATTGGAATTTCATCATAAGTTTTATCCTATGCATCTGGTTCATTGTGATCGTAATTATATATATAATTTCTAGCCTCGCGAAGGAGAAATCATCGCTCAAGCTTGGGGGAGGCTTAAGTCAATTTTATATTCATGCCCCAATCATGAGCTCTCAAGAGAAATTATTATTCAAAATTTGTGTGCTCGACTTTCTCTGAATAATTGCTCCATGCTCGATACTTCTTGTACTGGTTCTTTTATGATGAAGACTATTGAATTCAAATGGGATTTATTGGAAAGAATTAAACACAACTCTAAAGATTGGGAACTCGACGAAGGTAAGGAGTCAGGTATAACACCTAAGTTTGATTGTGTTAAATCTTTTATGGATACTGATGCTTTTCGTGAATTTAGCACTAAATATGGACTTGACTCTGAGATAGTAGCTTATTTCTGTGAATCATTTGCTACTCATGTTGATCTGCCTAAGGAGAAGTGGCTTAAATATCATCCTCCCATTGAAGTAAAAGTAGTTGAACCTATTAAAGTTGAATAAAAGATTATCACTTATAATGTTGATCCTATTGTTCCTACCGCTTATATTGAGAAACCACCTTTCCCTGTTAGAATAAAGGATCATGCTAAAGCTTCAACTGCATTTCGTAAGAGTAATACTAGAACACCTACACCCTCTGAGCAAATTAAAGTTGAACCTAGTATTGCTATGGTTAAAGATCTCATGTCCTATAATATTAATGGGCATGTTATTTACTTTTGTGATGAAGCTGCTAGAATTGCCAGACCCGATACTAAAAATAAACATAGACCTGTTGTAGGCATGCCGGTTATTTCTGTTAAAAGAGGATATCATTGCTATCATGGCTTATGTGATATGGGTGCTAGTGTGAGTGCAATACCTCATTCTTTATATGAATAAATTATGCATGATATTGCACCTGCTGAGATAGAAGGTATTGATGTTACAATTAAACTTGCCAATAGAGATACTATTTCACTGGTTGGGATTGTTAGAGATGTTGAAGTCTTGTGTGGGAAAGTTAAATATCCTACTGATTTTCTTGTTCTTGGTTCCCTACAAGATGACTTTTGTCCCATTATATTTGGTAGACCCTTCTTGAATACTATTAATGCTAAGATAGATTGCAAAGAGGATATTGTTTCTGTTGGTTTAGGGGATATGTCTCATGATTTTAATTTTGCTAAATTTCATAGACAACCCCATAATAAAGAATTGCCTAGTAAAGATGAAATTATTGGTCTTGCTTCTATTGTCGTGCCTCCTAATGATCCTTTAGAACAATATTTGCTAGACCATGAAAATGATATGTTTATGAATGAAAGAAGGGAAATAGATGAAGTATTCTTTAAATAGGGACCTATTTTGAAACACCACTTGCCTGTCGAAATTCTAGGGGATCCTCCTCCACCCAAGGGTGATCCTGTGTTTGAGCTTAAACCGTTGCCTGATACTCTTAAATATGCTTATCTTGATGAAAAGAAGATATATCCTATTATTATTAGTGCTAACCTTTCAGAGCAGGAAGATGAGAAATTATTGAAGACTCTGATGAAGCACCATGCTGCTATTGGATATACTCTAGATGATCTTAAGGGCATTAGTCCCACTCTATGCCAGCACAAAATAAAATTGGGAGAAAGACGCTAAACCGGTTGTTGATCACCAACGACGGTTAAATCCTAAAATGAAAGAAGTGGTAAGAAAAGAAATACTAAAGCTTCTGGAGGCAGGTATAATTTATCCCATTGCTGATAGTCACTGGGTAAGTGCAATCCATTGTGTCCCTAAGAAGGGAGGTAATACTGTTGTTCCTAATGATAAAGATGAATTGATCCCACAAAGAATTGTTACAGGTTATAGAATGGTAATTGATTTCCGCAAACTAAATAAAGCTACTAAAAAGGAACATTACCCTCTACCTTTTATTGACAAAATGCTAGAAAGATTATCCAAACATACACATTTTTTCTTTCTAGACGGTTATTCTGGTTTCTCTCAAATACTTGTGTCAAAAGAGGATCAGGAAAAGACCACTTTTACTTGTGCTTTCGGTACCTTTGCTTATGGACGTATGCCTATTGGTTTATGTAATGCACCTGCTACCTTTCAAAGATGTATGACTGCTATATTCTCTGACTTTTGTGAAAAGATTGTTGAGGTATTCATGGATGATTTTTCTGTATATGGAACTTCTTTTGATGATTGCTTAAGCAACCTTGATCGAGTTTTGTAGAGATGTGAAGAAACTAATCTTGTTTTGAATTGGGAGAAGTGCCACTTTATGGTTAATGAAGATATTGTCTTGGGGCATAATATTTTTGAAAGAGGTATTGAAGTTGATAAAGCTAAAGTTGATGCTATTGAAAAGATGTCGTGTCCAAAGGACATTAAAGGTATAAGGAGTTTCCTTGGTCATGCCAGTTTTTATAGGAGGTTCATTAAAGACTTCTCAAAAATTTCCAGGCCTCTGACTAATCTCTTACAAAAAGATGTTCCTTTTGTCTTTGATGATGATTGTGTAGAAGCATTTGAAATACTTAAGAAATCCTTGATTTCTGCACCTATTGTTCAGCCTCCTGATTGGAATTTACCCTTTGAAATTATGTGTGATGCTAGTGATTATGTGTCGGGGGACTAATCCACGAGCATCTATGGGACCGGCAGACCGAGTCCCTTTCGGTTCGGCGGGGGCGAGGGTCGCACGAAGAGCGGATCGAGGCGAAGCACACAAGCAGTTTACCCAGGTTCGGGCCGCACGGATGCGTAAAACCCTACTCCTGCTTTGTGGTTTGTATTGAGTTCTTGCTCGGGAGCGCGGAGTGCTATAGTACACCCCAGCAGCTAACGAGACCGAGCGTGAGTGTTCTCCTTTTCCCCCTTCCTCCACGTTGCACATGGGCCTCCTTTTATATGCTCAAGGGGTCACCGACAGGTGGCAACGTAGACAAGGGTAAAAATGGAAAGGTGTTGCGGTTGGTACAGCTACCTGCTACAGTGTATCATACCTAACCCCGACGGTAGGGGACCAGGCATTAAATGCCCGTCTGCGTCGCCTAAATAGTGCAAAAGGGACCGTCAGGGACGCCACCGCTCGCCACGATGGCAATCTTGTCAGCACCGCTTGCCACCGCGCACCGCTGGCTGCACAGCCTCCCGCCACGTACACCTGGAAGGGTCCCAGAGCGACACGTTGGTGGATGTGCTGGAGCGCGGACACAGAGTGGTGGCTTGCCGCGACAAGCGCCTTGCCGCGGTCGTTGTCTTGTCGCGTCCAGGAGCTTGTCACTCACCGGGCCTTGCCGGGACGCGTGGCGCGTCGCGGCAAGTTCCTTGAGATGCCTTGGTTGGCCTTCCCGGCAAGCTCCTCTTGCCGGGGTCTTGTGTCCTTGGCTTGGATACTTTGTCCTTGAATGGCTCCAAAGGAACCACGGAGGACCTTGGCGGTCACCCGGCAAGCCTTGCCGCGGGATGCTGCGACTGCCCGTGCACAAGTTCGGGATACTAGGGTACCCCTACTCTAGTACACCGACAGGAGCCCCCGGGCCTGGGCCATACACGGTGCCGAGCGCTGTTGGGCCAGGCCTAAAACAGGGCATGGGCACGCGCGGCCTGGGTTACGCCGTATCTCTCCCCGTATCCACCGCGCCCTCCCCGAATGGCACGCGTTGAATGCGGCGTCGTGGGATAGATCGTGAGTGGTTTCTTTATTCGGAAAGGCGGAACATCCGCCCCCTCCCTCTTTATAAGCATGGGAAACAGGGGTAGTTCGCCCATTCGCCGGTTGCTACTCCAATCTCGGAAACCTCCACCGCTCCCTCGTCTTCCCAAAGCTGAAAGAGAGCAGCGCCCCGCCCCCCATCGCCACCAGCACCACCAACGCCGTCGACCTCCTCCACCACTTCCACCATGGCTCCGAGAGCCGACAAAGGGAAGGTTGTGAAGTTGACCGAGGCGCAGCGGCTTGCGGCGCTGCGAAAGGAGCGGGCAATCTTCCCCCCCAAGCTCGCCGCGAGGGAGCTGAGGGAGAATTACTACCTCTTCTGGTCGACGGAGACGCGAGCGCATCCGCGCACGAAGGTACTTCCAGCCGCCGCTTGGAAAATGGCTCCAAACGGATATCCTTTCTTCGCCTTGTTCTTCTACTGCGGGCTCTGCCCGCCCTTCTTTGAGTTTTTCTGCGATATTATGAACACCTACGGGTTCCGCCTCCTTGACTTCACCCCCAATGCTGTTCTGACCATGGCAGTTTTCGCACATTTCTGCGAAAACTTTGTCGGAGTCTATCCCAATGTAGCCCTTTTTCGCCACTTCTTTATGCCCCGAGTAGAGAGAGGAGAGCCTTTATCCGGCGGAATCGCCTAGATCTCGAGGGCCGGCAAGAAGGACACTTATCTGGAGGGAGAGTTCCGCGGCAAGTGGGAGGAATGGAGAGCAGACTGGTGCTGGATTGTCGAGGAGAACCCGCAGCCGTTTACCGCCCGGCGCCAAGCCCCAGTAGCACGCGACAGCGATTGGAGTGACGTGGCCCCGGAAGACGATAGGCTTAAGATTGCCGTCACCCGGATCCAACGCCTCAGGCTTGCCGGGCTCACTGTAGGCGCTGTTGGCGCAGATTTTCTTCACCGCCGGATCGCCCCCTGCAGGAACGGAGGAGACCTGCCTGGGAATTCAAGAATGCGGCGGATATCATGAGGCTGTGTCTGGGCCTCAACTTCAACTTCACTGTTCTGGAGCTTAACGCGATGCTCCAGGAGCTGTTCAACTATGACCCTCAACATCCCGAAGTGTTTAGGTTGCCGAAGGGTGTCATTCCGCTGTGCAACAACTCCGCGCTCGACCGCATCCGTGCAATGATGCCACTGTGCGATTCGCATGGAATTGTCCCAACTTGGCAAGAGCCTGCAGACGACGTCGTGCAGGAGTTCTTTGACGGCTTGGTAGAAGTGCCGGTCCGCTCCGACGAAAAGAATAGCCTCACCCGCGACACCACCGATGCGGAGATGACACGCATCGCCACTAGGCTGGAAGAGGCGGCGGCAGCCGCAGCCGCGGGCGAATTTGGATTCACCATGGAGGAGGCAGAGGCAGCAGAGGCGGCAAGCCGTGCCGAGCGAGAGGAGCTCGTCGGCGAGAAAGAGCTTGCCGGGCATGACGTCGAGTCAAGCGAGCCCGCCGAGGATACGAGCGGCTCGCTGGAGATCAACTCCTCTTCCTCCTCATCTTCAGGCAGCTCGCCGCAAGCAGAGCCTCCATGCCCACCAAGAAGGCGTCTCCGCAAGGCCGGGGACGTAGCGGGGCGGCGGGCAAGTGAACAGTCGCCGCGCCACGTGACACGCTCCACCGCGGCAAGCACTGTTGCTGCGGGAGCACCTCACGCTGCTGCGGCAACTGGAGCGGGGTCCACCCGGACCACCGCTTCTGCTCCTGCTGCTTCTCACGCCGCGGCGGCAGCCGGAGCGGGGTCGTCTCAGACCACCGCTACTGTTCCCGCCAAGCGGCCAAGGGAAACTACTCCTCCGCCTCCTCGCGCCGGACATGAGACGGACTTCGACTTCTCCGCATTCAGCTCCGACGAGGAAGAAGAAGAGTAAGATTCTCTTGTTGTACTTGTAGTTCTTCAATTCTTGCTGTTTTGTCTTGTATCTCATTTGCTTTACTCTGAACTTATTCCTTTTTAGGACTCTGGCCCAGAGAGCAGCGAAGAGAGCCAAGGTCCCGGTGATTGTCATCGAGGACGAACCCACCGCGACAGCAGGGGTGCGTCCGAGACAACCTTGCCGGACCCGGCAACTGTTCTCCAGAGCAGCCCCCAGCATAATTATATGGTTCGCTTTCTGCTCGTGGATACTCTTTTTTGCTGACATCTGACTATTGGTTTGTGTAGGAGCAGAGCAGCCCCACCAGGAGCGCCCGGAGGCCGCCCCCGAAATGCCAAGGGAGAGTCCTCCGGCAAGGGAGAGTTCTCCGGCAAGGGACAGCACCAGCGTCCCCCCGGCGGCGGAGACTACGACTGCCGAACCCAGTACAGGTAATCTTCTCTTCAAAGCTTCCCTTGGGTTCTTCTTCTTTTTGGGTATTTGCTTGACTTCTCTCACTTTTCCGGCCATCAGACCCATCTGCTGCGGAGCCGATGGAGACCGAGGTTGCTGCCGACGACGCCGCTGCCACTGAAGAAGCAGCCGGCGCTGATGATCCCGTCGGCGACGAGGCCGCCAAAGCTACCGCCACAGCAGCTGGCGAGGGGTCTGGCGATCGCACTGACGGCCCTGAGGCCGCAGGAGCGCCAGGCGCTACGTCGACCGCCGACCCGTCCACCGCTGCCGCAGCGCCAGGCGTCTACTTGAAGGCCGGCGATGGCGTCTTCATCAACCTCCCTTGGGAGTCAAGCTCCAGGGCGCCGGTCGAGGGAGAGAGCTTCCGCTGGGCTGACGCTAGTTGATGCGCCGAGCAGCAGCAACGGCGAGCCTGAGGAGGAGCGGCTGCTGCGGAAGCTGTTGTCGCTCTACTGCGCGCGGCAAGCCAAGCTGGAATCCCGCGAGGTGCTTGTCGCGAAGGCGGGAGCGGACATCGAGAACCGCGCGGAGGAGCTCCAGGGTCTCAACCAGGAAGCTCTCCGATCCCTGGCAGAGGAGCGGGAGCAACTCGCCGAAGAGCAGAAGGCCTTCTTCCTCGAGAAGGCCGAAGTTGAAGAGCAACAGCGGCTTGCCGCTGAGAAGCTGTCTGCGCAGGAGGGCGAGCTGGTGCAGCGGAAAGTTAATCTCGACAGCCACGAGGAGGAGCTTGCCGCGCGTGAGCAAAAATTCGGCGGAGCCCTTAAGCAAGCAGAGGATGCTGCCGCAGTTGCCGAGGCCGCCAAGAAGGAGCTGGAGACGAAGGTGGCGCAGCTGGAGGCCGATCTCAAGGCGAGTAGTGAAGAGCTTGCCGCGCTCAAGCGTGAGCGGGAGAAGGACGCCCACAGCAACTCAGAGCTGCAGGTTCGTCTCGCCGAGAAGGGCAAAGAGCTTAGCGCCGCCAAGGACTCCAACGCAGATCTTGAGTTGAAGCTGACCACTTTGACCAAGACGCTGGACGGCGCCAGGGAGCAGGAGGTGGCCTCGAAGCAGGAGATCAAGGGCGACAAGGCGCTGCTGGCGAGTGCTCCCGCCGCCCAGAATGCTTTTAGGGAGAAAGTGGAGCACTAGACGGAGGGTCTCGTGAATGCTGTCGCAGATATCGACAGGGAGCTGGCGCAGCTGGGGGTGGAGGATCTCGGGTATCCCTCTGATGAGAACCTCCAACCCAGCGCCAAGCTCACCTTGTTCTTCAAAGGCGTGGCGACGGCCCTCCAGCGGCTCCGGGAGAAGATCCCAAAGCAGCTGGCTGACGAGTCGCGCAAGATCTGCACGGGAGCTCTTCAAAAGGTGTTGGTGAAGGTGGCCTTCCGCAACCCGGGCCTCAACCTCACCAACGTCCTCAAGACCCTGCCGCCGGATGCTGATCTGGAGGCGCTCAAGACCCTTGTCGCACCCATTGTGGATAAGGTGAGCGGGATCAAGAGGATTGAGGGCGACCGCGTAGACTAGGCCGCCCATTTTCTTCTTTTCTTGTCGCTGCTGGTCATGTTATGAGAACAATCTGTTAGAGCCGCGACAAGCTACCTTGTAATATAACTCTGTTCCGGGTAATGATTGCAATGTTATTCCCTTTACTTGATTCCTCCCTTTGTATGTTTTTGCCCTACGCTTTTAGGGAACTTGCCGGTGCAGGCACCTTAGCCGCGAGCGCTGAGTGCGGGACGTCAGCAGCCTGCTGGCGGTGCCGCTACCGACAAGAAACCTTGTCGCAACTAGTCGCAGCTCACTTAAGTTGTTGAGCGGACTCGAAACAAAGTAAGGGCGCAACTAGCTACGAGTTGGTTCCTCCGCGCACAGGTTTTCCATACAAAGTGCGGTCGTTCAAGGGAGATAACTTAAAATTTTTAAAAATCTCATTGCTCAAACTTTGGCAACTTAGCTTTTCTGTTGTTTGCTTCCCGGTAAGGCGAAACTTTCTTGAACGACGCCTGGTCCATACCATTATCTTCTCCTTTACCCCTGGCAAACTTGTGGGCGAGGGAACCTTCCTTTCCTTGAGAAAAAAGAAAGAGGAGAAAATAAAGATATGGAGCCTTATGGATCGTTATTGCTTACCGGGGAGTAGGTGCTGCACAAAGTGTCAGATCACATATGCAAAAAATAGAAAGCATGAAATTGACAAGATGTGCGGAGCATATGAGCTTTACTTATGCACGGGGTCTGCGCCCGGCTTTGTACAAAGGATTACATGCAACAGCGGCAAGACTTGTACAAAAGGTGGTTGCCAGAACAGGTTCCGGCAACCGCGCCTTACGGGTAAAACTTACGAAGATGCTCAATGTTCCAGGAATTGATCACTGGAATGCTATCTTCGGTCTCAAGGCGGACAGCACCAGGCCTAGTGACTCGTTTCACCCGGTAAGGGCCTTCCCACTTCGGCGTCAACTTGTTGGAATTCTTGGCGGACTGAACACGCCGAAGAATAAGGTCGCCTTCCTCGAGACTTCTGGCGTTAACTTTGTGGCTATGGTAGCGGCACAAAGCTTGCTGGTAGCGAGCAGCTCGTACAGCAGCCTGAAGACGGTCTTCCTCAAGGAGTAGCGCGTCATCTTGTCGCAGCTGCTCTTGCTCAAGCTCATCATAAGCGAGCACTCCAGGTGACCCGTATACGAGTTCCGTGGGGAGAACTGCCTCTGCTCCATAGACTAGAGCGAAAGGTGTCTGGCCAGTGGCTCGATTTGGCGTCGTCCTGATCGACCAAAGAACCACCGGCAGCTCCTCGATCTAGTTTCTTCCGCACTTGTGCAGCCTGTCGAAAGTCCTGGTCTTGAGCCCATGCAGCACTTCAGCATTTGCCCTCTCCTCTTGACCGTTGCTTCTCGGGTGAGCAACAGAAGCGAAGCAGACCTTGGCGCCAAGATCTTGGACGTACTGCATGAAGGTGCGGCTCGTGAATTGCGTACCGTTGTCGGTGATTATCCTGTTAGGGATCCCGAAGCGGCAAACAATTGACCTGAAGAACTTGACTGCTGATTGTGCTGTCACCTTCCTCACTGCTTCCACTTCCGGCCACTTTGTGAACTTGTCGATTGCAATGTACAAGTACTCAAAGCCCCCGACTGCTCGGGGAAAGGGGCCGAGGATGCCGAGCCCCCAGACCGAAAATGGCCAGGATAAAGGGATCGTCTGGAGAGCTTGAGCTGGTTGGTGTATCTGCTTGGAATGGAACTGGCACGCTTCACACTTGGTTACTTGTGCAGTTGCATCCTGGAGGGCTGTCGGCCAAAAGAAACCTTGCCGAAATGCTTTGCCGGCAAGTGCTCTTGCGCCAATGTGGTGACCACATATGCCTCCATGTATCTCTGCCAACAGCTTTTGTCCATCTTCCCGGTGAATACACTTGAATTTCACACCGTTGAGTCTTCTTCTGTACAGTGTGTTGTCGACAAACTGGTACATACTTGACTGCCGGGCTACTCTTTCCGCTTCTTCTTGCTCTTCGGGAAGTTCTCCTGTCTGAAGGAAACGGACAATCTACTGTGTCCATGCTGGAGCTTGTGGCTCGAAAACAAGGACTAAAGGCAAATCTGCTGCTGCGGGAACATCCGCTTCTACGGCGAGAACCTGCGGCTCTGCCGGAGCTTGACGTTCCCCGGCAACCTTGCCGGAGCAAAACTTGTCGGGAGTTTCTGCTTCAACGGAACAAACCCTAGGGCTTGCCGGAGCAGACTGCTCCTCAGCGCTCTTGGCATTGATCTTGGGGACCTTCTTGGCGGCGGCTTCGGGAAGCTCTGCCAGAAAATAGTCACCAGAAATCAACTTCCTCTTCTTGCTCTGTCCAGTTGATGGCGTTACAGACGGTTGAGTCAGCTTGAGCACAAAGATCCCTGGTTCCACAGGTAACTTAAGTGCGGCGCACTTTGATAGGCCATCGGCAATGGCGTTCTGAGCTCTTGGAACATGCTCCATCTGTAGGCCGTCAAAGTGCTCTTCTAGCTTTCTCACTTCGTCGACGTAGGCTTCCATCAACGGACTCTGATAGCTCTTCTTTACTTGGCGGACGACAAGCTGCGAGTCACCCCTGACAATGAGCTTATTGATCCCAAGGTCTGCCGCGATCCTGAGACCGGCAAGCAAGCCTTCATACTCTGCAGTATTGTTTGTTGCTTGCTCCTTGGGAAAGTGCATCTGGACTACGTACTTGAGGCGCTCTCCGGTGGGTGCGACAAGCAGCACGCCAGCGCCGGCGCCTTGCAGCGAAAAGGCACCATCAAAGTACATCAGCCACTCTTTGCTTGCTTCCTCGACGGGGATGCTCGTTTCTGGAATTTCTTCATCTGGTGTTGGCATCCATTCTGCTATGAATTCTGCCAATGCTCTGCTTTGGATAGTTGAAGTACTCTCAAACTTGAGGCCAAAGCTTGACAGTTCCAGTGCCCACTCAACAATCCTGCCTGTCGCTTCTGGATTCTGTAGTATCCTCTTCAGCAGAAAACGAGTGACAACTGTGATCTCATGTGCTTGGAAGTAATGGCGCAGCTTTCTCGAGGCCATGAGAAGGCCGAAAAGCAATTTCTACACGCCAGAGTACCTTGACCTAGCCCCCTGCAGAAGGGAACTGACAAAGTAAACTGGGCGCTGTACCATTCTCTTCTGTATCTCCTCGCGCGTCTGCGCAGATCCATCCTTGTCGGGACCAGAGCTTGTCGGGGAAGCCCCCTACTTGTCGCTGGATGCGCCTGCCGTGGTTGCTGGCTCGTCATCTGCCTCCCTCTCTGCTACTAATGCAACACTAACCACTTGATTGGTTGCCGCTATATACAGCAGCAACTTCTCTTGTGGCTTAGGTGTGACAAGTGTTGGAGTGGAGGACAGGTATCTCTTCAAGTCTTGCAGCGCAGCCTCCGCTTCTGGAGTCCATTTCATTGGACCTGCCTTTTTCAATATTTTGAAAAATGGCAGGGCGCGCTCAGCAGACCTAGAGATAAACCTGCTGAGAGCAGCCACGCAACTGGCAAGTCTTTGTACATCCTTGACGCGCTTTGGTGCTTCAATCTGCTCAATGGCCTTGATCTTGTCGGGATTGGCTTCGATTCCCCGCTGAGACACGAAGAACCCGAGAAGCTTGCCGGAGGGGACTCCAAACACACACTTCTCGGGGTTGAGCTTGAGGCTGATCTTGCGCAGATTTGCAAAGGTCTCGTCTAAATCTTGAATCAGAGTTGTCTTGTCCTTGCTCTTGACCACTATGTCATCCATGTAGGCTTCCACATTTCTGTGTATTTGTGGCTCAAGAGCGACATGGACTACCCTTGCGAATGTTGAACCAGCATTTTTTAAACTGAAAGGCATCCGTATGAAACAGTACGTGCCACATGGAGTGATGAATGCGGTCTTCTCCTCATCCTCTTCTGCCATGAAGATCTGATGGTATCCTGAGTATGCGTCAAGAAATGAAAGCAAGTCACATCCGGCCGTGGAGTCAACAATCTGGTCAATGCGCGGCAAAGGAAATGGGTCTTTGGGACAAGCTTTGTTAACATCGGTAAAGTCGATACAAAGTCTCCATTTCCCATTGGCCTTGCGCACGACTACAGGATTGGCCAACCACGTAGGATGGAGCACTCCTCTGACAAGGCCTGCTGCTTCCAACTTCTTGATATCTTCTGCGATGAATTCTTGGCGCTCCACTGCTTGCTTCCTGACCTTCTGCTTGACGGGCCGCGCATGAGGATAAACGGCAAGATGGTGCTCAATTACTTTCCTGGGTACACCAGGGATGTCAGACGGTTGCCACGCAAACACGTCAACGTTCGCCCGCAGGAAAGCAATGAGCGCGCTTTCCTATTTAGGGTCGAGAGTGGCACTGATGGTGAAGGTACCACCAGTGCCGTCCTCCTTGGCGGACACCTTCTTGGTCTCTGGCGGAGCTGCCATTGTCTTCTTACACTTGCCGGTGGAGCTCGATGGTGCGTCCTCGACGGCAGCGCAGCACTCCAAAGAGGTGCGCTTGCCGGAGTGGGCATCAGAACTTTTGCCGGACTTGGTCTTCTTCTTCCCCCCGGGAGCTTCAACAGCAGGTGACTTGCGATCTGTTGCGGCTGCCGCTTCCCGGTAGATCTTGTCGGCGCAGATAAGAGCATCCTTCTTGTCGCCAGGGATAGAGATGACGCTTATCGGGCCTGGCATCTTCAGCATGTTGTATGCGTAGTGAGAGGCTGCCATGAACTTGGCGAGTGCTGGACGGCCGAGTATCCCATTGTAAGGCAATGGAAAATCGGCAACGTCAAAAGTGACCCTCTCAGTCCTGAAGTTCACCTCGTTGCCAAATGTTACTGGCAACGTGACCTTCCCCTTCGGCTTGCTCCTTCCCGGGTTGATTCCTTGGAATGTGCCGGTCTCTTCAAGCTCGCTGTCAGGGATCTGGAGTTTCTGGAGTACAGCGGAGGAGATCAAGTTCAAGCCGGCCCCGCCGTCAACTAGCATCTTAGTGACCTTGAGGTGGAGGATAGTTGGTGAAACCAACATCGGCAAGCACCCGACCGCAGTTGTGCGATCAGGGTGGTCCTCAATATCAAAGATGATAGGCGTGCTGGACCATTTCAGAAGCTTGCGTGACTCGACAGGTGGTTCCGCCGCATTGACTTCCCGCACCCACTGCTTGAGTTGGCGGTGCGAAGTATGCAGAGAAGCACCGCCGTCAACGCACAAGACCTCTGTGGCTTTCTGGAACTCCTGCTCACTGGTCTCGACACCATCCATGTCTTCGTCGTCATCGTCATCTTCATCCTTGTCGCGGCCGCGGGGAGGTCTGTCTCCTTGCCGCTGCTTGGCCTTGCCGCGGCATCCTCCCCGGCCGGCGCGCTTCTTGCCGGATTCTCCAGCGCCTCCTTGGGCCCTCTCCTTGTCGCATTGCTCGTATTCAGCCTTTTGCTGCTAGACAAGCTGCTCGACCTTCTTGCAGCTCTAGAGGTCATGGCCCTTGGTGCGGTGGATCTTGCAGTACTTCTTGTCGGTGCCGTCCTGCTTGTCGGCGACCGCCACAGTCTGGCAGTTGGTGCATGCGGCAATCTCCTTGCCGGAGCTACCAGCTTTGGCTTTCTTGGCGCCACCTTCGTTGCCGGACTGCTCAATGACTAGCACATCTTTGCCTTTCTTCTTCCTGTTGTTCCGTCTCCGGTTTTTCTTTGCCGGGGCAGCATCCTCGCTGTCAGATCCTCCTGCTCCTGTATTCTCTCCGGGGAGTTTCCTCCCTTCCTCAGCACGTGCACACTTGTCGGCCAGGGCATACAGCTCACTGACGTCTCTGATCTTGCACACCGCCATCTCCTCCCGCATCCTGCGGTTACGCACGTTCTGATGGAATGCGCTGATGACCGCGGTAGGGTGGACATCTGGGATGTTGTGCTGTACACGGCTGAATCTCTGAATGTACTTGCGCAGGGGCTCTCCTTCCTTCTGGGTGAGCAGATGAAGGTCACTCTCTTGGCCATGAGGTTTGTGGCCGCCTGTAAAGGCGCCGACAAACTGATGGCATAGGTCTGCCCAGGAGGATATGGAGTTGTCCGGCAAGTGCATGAGCCAGGACCTGACGTTGGGCTTGAGCACCAGCGGGAAGTAGTTGGCAAGGATCTTGTCGTCCCGCCCCCCAGCAGCCTGCACCGTGATGGTGTAGATGCTGAGGAACTCCGACGGATGCGACTTGCCGTCGTACTTCTCTGGTACGTCTGGCTTGAAATTCTTCGTGCTGGGCCACTGGACTTGCCGCAACTCACGAGTAAACGCAGGGCAACCTACCGCGTACGGCAAGTCGCCTGGTTCCCCTGGCGCATGCATGTCGACAGAGGGCCCAGCGCGCTGGTCCGATTGACGTCGCGCTTCTCTTTGGCGCTCGATGCGAGTACGAGCGTCTTCTTGCTGTCATTCATGAAGAACTTGGCGCTGATCGCGACGAGCTCGTGGATTCGGCGCGGACGGAGCAGCCGCCTCCGAAGCCTTCTTCTTCGGCGGCATGTCGATGAAGATGATGAAGATCTAGCTCGTGTGAACGCCGGATCTGGTTCACACAACCTCGACGCCCCTACCTGGCGCGCCAAGGATGTCGGGGGACTAATCCACGAGCATCTATGGGACCGGAGGACCGAGTCCCTTTCGGTTCGGCGGGGGCGACGGTCGCATGAAGAGCAGATCGAGGCGAAGCACACGAGCAGTTTACCCAGGTTCGGGCCGCACGGATGCGTAAAACCCTACTCCTGCTTTGTGGTTTGTATTGAGTTCTTGCTCGGGAGCGCGGAGTGCTACAGTACACCCCAGCACCTAACGAGACCGAGCGTGAGTGTTCTCCTTTTCCCCCCTTCCTCCACGTTGCGCATGGGCCTCCTTTTATATGCTCAAGGGGTCACCGACAGGTGGCAACGTAGACAAGGGTAAAAATGGAAAGGTGTTGCGGTTGGTACAGCTACCTGCTACAGTGTATCATACCTAACCCTGACGGCAGGGGACCAGGCATTAAATGCCCATCAGCGTCGCCTAAATAGTGCAAAAGGGACCGTCAGGGACGCCACCGCTCGCCACGATGGCAATCTTGTCAGCGCCGCTTGCCACCGCGCACCGCTGGCTGCACAGCCTCCCGCCACGTACGCCTGGAAGGGTCCCAGAGCGACACGTTGGTGGATGTGCTGGAGCGTGGACACAGAGTGGTGGCTTGCCATGGCAAGTGCCTTGCCGTGGCAAGTGCCTTGCCGCGGTCATTGTCTTGTCGCGTCCGGGAGCTTGTCGCTCACCGGCCTTGCCGGGACGCATGGCGCGTCGTGGCAAGTTCCTTGAGATGCCTTGGTTGGCCTTCCCGGCAAGCTCCTCTTGCCGGGGTCTTGTGTCCTTGGCTTGGATACTTTGTCCTTGAATGGCTCCAAAGGAACCACGGAGGACCTTGGCGGTCACCCGGCAAGCCTTGCCGCAGGATGCTGCGACTGCCCGTGCACAAGTTCGGGATACTAGGGTACCCCTACTCTAGTACACCGACATTATGCTGTAGGTGTTGTTCTAGGACAAAGAGTTGATAAGAAATTAAATGTTATCCAATATGCTATTAAAACTCTAGACAGTGCCCAGAGAAACTATGCTACTACTGAAAAGGAATTTTTAGCAGTTGTGTTTGCTTGTGATAAGTTCAGACCTTATATTGTTGATTCTAATGTAACTGTTCACACTGATCATGTTGCTATTAAATATATTATGGAAAAGAAAGATGCTAAACCTAGACTTATTAGATGGGTTCTCCTACTACAAGAATTTGATTTGCATATTATTGATAGAAAAGGAGCTGAGAACCCCGTTGCAGACAACTTGTCTAGGTTAGAGAATGTTCTTGATGACCCACTACCTATAGATGATAGCTTTCCTGATGAACAATCAGCTATCATAAATGCTTCTCGTACTACTCCATGGTATGCTGATTATGCTAATTACATTTTTGCTAAATTTATACCACCTAGTTTCACATACCAGCAAAAGAAAAAGGTTTTCTATGATTTAAGACATTACTTTTTGGATGACCCACATCTTTATAAAGAAGGAGTAGATGGTGTTATTAGACGTTGTGTACTTGAGCATGAACAGGAACAAATCTTACACAAGTGTCACTCTGAGGCTTACGGAGGACACCATGCTGGAGATAGAACTACACATAAGGTATTGCAATCTGGTTTTTATTGGCCTACTCTCTTTAAGGATGCTCGTAAGTTTTTCTTGTCTTGTGATGAATGTCAAAGAATTGGTAATATTAGTAGACGTCAAGAAATGCCTATGAATTATTCACTTGTTATTGAACCATTTGATGTTTGGGGCTTTGATTATATGGGACCGTTTCCTTCCTCTAATGGGTATACACATATTTTAGTTGCTGTTGATTACGTTACTAAGTGGGTAGAAGCTATTCCAACTAGTAGTGCTGATCATAACACCTCTATTAAGATGCTTAAAGAAGTTATTTTTCTGAGGTTTGGAGTCCCTAGATACTTAATGACTAATGGTGGTTCACATTTTATTCATGATGCTTTTCGTAAGATGCTTGCTAAGTATGATGTTAATCATAGAATTGCATCTCCATATCATCCACAGTCTAGTGGTCAAGTAGAACTGAGCAATAAAGAGCTTAAACTAATTTTGCAAAAGACTGTTAATAGATCTAGAAAGAATTGGTCCAAGAAACTTGATGATGCATTATGGGCCTATAGAACTGCATATAAAAATCCTATGGGTATGTCTCCGTATAAGATGGTTTGTGGAAAAGCATGTCACTTACCTCTCGAACTAGAACATAAAGCATATTGGGCCATTAAAGAGCTTAATTATGATTTCAAACTTGCCGGTGAGAAGAGACTATTTGACATTAGCTCACTTGATGAGTGGAGAACCCAGGCCTATGAGAATGCCAAACTGTTTAAAGAAAAAGTTCAAAGATGGCATGACAAAAGGATACAAAAATGTGAGTTGAATGTAGGTGATTATGTATTGTTATACAACTCTTGTTTAATATGTTTTGCAAGAAAACTCCTCTCTAAATGGGAAGGTCCTTACGTTATTGAGGAGGTCTATCGTTCTGGTGCCATAAAAATCAACAACTTCGAAGGCACAAATCCGAGGGTGGTGAACGGTCAAAGAATCAAACATTATATCTTAGGTAATCCTATAAATGTTGAAACTAATGTTATTGAAACCGTAACCCCGAAGGAGTATATCAGGGACACCTTCCAGAACGTTCAGCCTCCGAAAAGGAAGAGGTATGTGGTATGGTAAGTAAACCGACTCCAAAACAGTTCTAATAGCAATTTTTCTCCGTTTTGGAATATTTAAGAAATAGGAAAATAAGAAGCAGTCCGGGAAGGACACGAGGCGTCCACGAGGGTGGAAGGCTCGCCCTACCCCCCTGGGCGCGCCCCTACCTCATGGGCACCTCGTGTGCCCTCCAGACTCCGTTTTCTGGCACAATACTTGTTTTGGTCAGTAAAATTCATTATATAATCTCCCGAAGGTTTTGACCACCGTACCACGTGATTATCCTCTATTTTTGTTTCGAGATGTTTTCTACCAGAGTTGTCAAGGCTAGGCATCATGTCGTACCCTTCCTCCAACAATGAGGGCAATGATGCTTGGCTAATGAAGATAGAGCTGAAGAGAGCAGAACCCGGGGAGATCAACAAGGATGATGGTATCAATAAGGCAATAGAGGATCAAACTCCGACAGAAGAAGAAGAAGACATCCTTCAATCTCATCACAATCTTCTTACCCCTACTGAAATTGAAGCTTTCAAGATGATTGAAATAGCTCGGGTGCAGAACAAGTATCTAACTCGTGAAAATATTCTGTTGCAAGAGCATATCATCACACTCAAGGGCATTATTCGTAAGTTGGAGCATCTCCTACGCTCGATGCTGGATGACAAGCCTACTGATAACCCACAAGTATAGGGGATCGCAACAGCTTTCGAGGGTAGAGTATTCAACCCAAATTTATTGATTCGACACAAGGGGAGCCAAAGAATATTCTCAAGTATTAGCATTTGAGTTGTCAATTCAACCACACCTGGAAACTTAGTATCTGCAGCAAAGTGTTTAGTAGCAAAGTAATATGATAGTGGTGGTAGCGGCAACAAAAGTAAAGACAACAAAAGTAATGTTTTTGGTATTTTGTAGTGATTGTAACAGTAGCAGCGCGAAAGTAAATAAGCGTAAACGAGTATATGGAAAACTCGTAGGCACCGGATCAACAATGGATAATTATGCCGGATGCGGTTCATCATGTAACAGTCATAACATAGGGTGACACAGAACTAGCTCCAATTCGTCAATGTAATGTAGGCATGTATTCCGTATATAGTCATACATGCTTATGGAAAAGAACTTGCATGACATCTTTTGTCCTACCCTCCCGTGGCAGCAGGGTCCTATTGGAAACTTAGGGATATTAAGGCCTCCTTTTAATAGAGAACCGGAACAAAGCATTAGCACATAGTGAATACATGAACTCCTCACACTATGGTCATCACCGGGAGTGGTCCTGATTATTGTCACTTCGGGGTTGCCGGATCATAACACATAGTAGGTGACTATAGACTTGCAAGATAGGATCTATAACTCACATATATTAATGAAAACATAATAGGTTCAGATCTGAAATCATGGCACTCGGGCTCTAGTGACAAGAATTAAGCATAGCAAAGTCATAGCAACATCAATCTCAGAACATAATGGATACTAGGGATCAAACCCTAACAAAACTAACTCGATGACATGATAAATCTCATCCAACCCATCACCGTCCAGCAAGCCTATGATGGAATTACTCATGCATGGCGGTGAGCATCATGAAATTGGTGATGGAGGATGGTTGATGATGACGACATCGACGAATCCCCCTCTCCAGAGCCCCGAACGGACTCCAGATCAGCCCTCCCGAGAGGTTTTAGGGCTTGGCGGCGGCTCCGTATCGTAAAACGCGATGATTTCTTCTCTCTGATTTTTTCTCTCCGAAAGCAAATATATAGAGTTGGAGTTGGCGTCAGAGGGTCAACAGGGGGCCCACGAGGTAGGGGGGCGAGGATTTTTTATTGTTTTTTCTAAGACCTCCCATGGAGTTTCAGGTCATTCCGAGAATATTTGTTTTCTGCACATAAAACAGCATCATGGTAATTCTGCTAAAAACAGCGTCAGTCCGGGTTAGTTCCATTCAAATCATACAAATTAGAGTCCAAAACAAGGGCAAAAGTGTTTGGAAAAGTAGATACGATGGAGATGTATCAACTCCCCCAAGCTTAAACCCTTGCTTGTCCTCAAGCAATTCAGTTGACAAACTGAAAGAAAGAAAGAAAAACTTTTACAAACTCTGTTTGCTCTTGTTGTTGTAACTACGTCAAGCCAGCATTCAAGTTTTCAGCATAAATCATAACTAACCACACTTGCAATAATTCTCAGGTCTCATCATTACTCATATCAATAGCATAATCAACTAGCAAGTCATAATAATAAATCTTGGATGACAACACTTTCTCAAAACAATCATACTATGATATAACAAGATGGTATCTCGCTAGCCCTTTCTGAGACCGCAAAACATAAATGCAGAGCAACTTTAATGATCAAGGACTGACTAGACATTGTAATTCATGGTAAAAGAGATCCAATCATAGTCATACCCAACATAAATTAATAGTGATGAATGCAAATGACGGCTGTGCTCTCCAGCTAGTGCTTTTTAATAAGAGGGTGATGAATCAGCATAAAAGTAAATGGATAGGCCCTTCGCAGAGGGAAGCAGGGATTTGTAGACGGGCCAGAGCTCGGTTTTGCAATAGAGATAAATTGTATTTTGGGTGGTATACTTCCATTGTCAACATAACAACTAAGAGATGGCGATATCTTCCATGCTAAACACATTATAGGCGGTTCCCAAACAGAATGGTAAAGTTTATACTCCCCCTCCACCAACAAGCATCAATCCATGGCTTGCTCGAAACAACGAGTGCCTCCAACATACATCAGGTCCCAGGGGGAGTTTTGTTTGCAATTAATTTTGATTTAGTTTGCATAAAGCATGGGACTGGGTATCCCCATGACCAGCCATTTTCTCGTGAGTGGGGAGTGGAGTCCACTCCTCTTGAGAATAACCCGCCTAACACGGAAGATAAGGACAGCCTTTGTTGATACATGAGCTATTCGAGCATACAAAACAGAATGTTTATTTGAAGGTTTAGAGTTTGGCACATACAAATTTACTTGGAACGGCAGGTAGATACCGCATATAGGAAGGTATAGTGGACTCATCTGGAATAACTTTGGGGTTTGGATGCACAAGCAGTATTCCCGCTGAGTACAGGTGAAGGCTAGCGAAAGACTGGGAAGCGGCCAACTAGAGAGCGACAACAGCCATGTACATGCATTAAAATTAATAAACATTGGATGCAAGCATGAGTAGGATATAATCCACCATGAACATAAATATCGTGAGGGCTATGTTGATTTTGTTTCAACTACATGCATGAACATGTGCCAAGTCAAGTCACTTAAATCATTCAAAGGAGGATACCACCCCATCATACCACATCATAATCATCTCAATAGCATGTTGGCACACAAGGTAAACCATTATAACTCATAGCTAATCAAGCATGGCACAAGCAACTATGATCTCTAATTGTCATTGCAAACATGTTTATTCATAATAAGCTGAACCAAGAACGCGGGACTCATCATATTTACAAAAACAAAAGAGGTCGAGTTCATACCATCTTTTCTCATCTCAGTCAGTCCATCATATATCATCATAATTGCCTTTCACTTGCACGACCGAACAGTGTGAATAATAATAAGAGTGCACGTGCATTGGACTAAGCTAGAATCTGCGAGCATTCGATAAACAGGAGAAGACAAGGCAATATGGTCTCTTGGTTAAATCAATCAATAATGCATATAAGAGCCACTTCAACAATTTAATTATGGTCTTCTCCTACTGACCCCCAAAGAAAAGAAATAAAACTATTTACACAGGAAAGCTCCCAACAAGCAAAAGAAGAACGGGAAATATTTTTGGGTTTTCTTTTTTAATTATTACTACTACAGCAAAAAAATAAACTACTACTATTTTTTTGGTTTTTCTTAAGGTTAAGCAAACACACAAGAAGAAAGCAGGAAAAAGAAAATAAACTAGCATGGATATTACAATGAAAAAGTATGAGCACTGACATCTAGCAATGAGTGTGTGTGGGCATAAATGTAATGTCGGTGAGAAATACGTACTTCCCCCAGCTTAGGCTTTTGGCCTAAGTTGGTCTATGGCCACGGCTGGCCTGGCGGATATCCATAATAATAGTTGTTAGGGTCGTACTATGACGAGGAGGAATAGTTGGGATCATATTGTTGTGCAGCGGTTATTGCCTGCTGAGCTGCAGCGTGGAGTCGAGCTGCCTCTGCTCTCCTGTCGTACTCTTCTGCCTCCTCTCTGGTAATAACATATCTTCCTTTTGCCTGTGAATCGAAGAAGGCAGGAGTAGGGAGAGTAATACAGAAAACACGTCGTTTATCAAAAATTAAGCGGTATAAGAGAGGTGATTCAGGCCTCTTGACAAACTAGTGCGAAGCCATAGGGTTATAATCTAAATATGCAGGAGGCAACTCCATATCACCCTCACGAATGTCTATTCCAAGAAAATGAGCTAAGCGAGTTGCATAAATTCCTCCAAAGAAATCTCCATTATGTCTATTATGATGCAACCTACGAGCTACAATGGCTCCCATATGATAAGATTGGTCTCCTAACACAGCACTCCTAAGAATGCTAAGATCAGGGACACACATGTGACATGCTTCATCCTTAGCATTTATGCATCTACCGATGAAAAGAGCAAAATAATGTACAGCAGGAAAGTGAATCCTCCCTATGGTAGCCTGCGTTATATCTCTGGATTCCCCCATAGTTATACTAGCAAGAAAGTTTCTAAATTTAGATTTAGGGGGATCCCTAATACTGCCCCATGATGGAATTTCGCAAGCAGAAGTGATATCCTCTAGGTCCATGGTATAAGATTTGTCATAAAGATCAAACATGACTAAAGGAGAATTACGCGAAGATGAATACTCAAACCTCCTCACAAATGAACTTGTGAGATCACGATACTGGGGGCATTTGTTAGCCTCAAAATCCTCAAGACCGGCATTGTGCAAATATAATTTGAATTCTTCTTTAATTCCCGCATGGTCCATAAAATTTTCCGACGGCCATTCGCAAGGCCATACTGGAGCGTCTCTTGGTGGATCCTCGTCAGCATCCCGCATAGCAATTCTGGGTCCTTGCTTCTTAGAGGAACCACCTTGGAACATCTTCCTAAACATATTGTTTTTCTCTGAAAAATTCTGAAATTTTTAGTAACTTCGAAATAAAAGTGAACCAAACTCAATTAAACTGATAGCAACTACTCCTACAAGTGCCTAGAGCCTATATCAAGCATTAGAACTACTTGGAACCATATAAATTTGACATGAAAGCTCAAGAACATGGTCATCTATGCAGCACAAATTTGCAAAGAATAAAGCACTAGAACAAAAACTAATTGGACCAATGGAGGAGTCACATACCAAGGAACAATCTCCCCAAGCAGTTTTGTGAGAGGTGCTTTGAGCAAGGAGATCGAAAATCACAGCAAAAGTGGCTGGAACTCGTGCTTGAGTTGGTTTTTCGGGTTTGTGTGAGACAGGAAGAAGATGGGTGCTGGGATAAGTGGAGGAGGGCCACCGTGGGCCCACGAGGCAGGGGGCACGCCCTATAGGGGGGGGGCGCCCACCACCCTCGTGGCCAGGTGGCAGCTCCTCCCGCGGTAATTTTTCACAGTAAATCCTCAAATATTCCCGAAAAAATCATATTAAATTGGCATGGCATTCTGAGGACTTTTATTTTCAGGATGTTTTTATATTGCATGGATAATCAGATAACAGACAGAAAAATACTATTTTTACTTTATTTAATATAAATAAAAGAAAATATAAAGAGGGTACAGAAGTTTGTGCTTCTAGTTTCATCCATCTCATGCTCATCAAAAAGAATCCGCTAACAAGGTTGATCAAGTCTTGTTAACAAACTCATTCCGATAATCATGAAACCGGAGAAATTTCGAATAACACTAAGTTACCTCAACAGGGATATGCACATCCCCAATAATAAGAATATCATATTTTTTCTTGACAGTAGGAAGAGGAAATTCAAAACCTCCAAATATAATCAATGGAATTTTTCCAATAGAGTTGATACTATGAACTTGAGGTTGTTTCCTCGGAAAGTGTACCGTATGCTCATTTCCATTAACATGAAAAGTGACATTGCCTTTGTTGCAATCAATAACAGCCCCTGCAGTATTAAGAAAAGGTCTTCCAAGAATAATAGACATACTATCATCCTCGGGAATATCAAGTATAACAAAGTCCGTTAAAATAGTAACGTTTGCAACCACAACAGGCACATCCTCACAAACACCGACAGGTATAGCAGTTGATTTATTAGCCATTTGCAAAGATATTTCAGTAGGTGTCAACTTATTCAAGTTAAGTCTACGATATAAAGAGAGAGGCATAACACTAACACCGGCTCCAAGATCACATAAAGCAGTTTTAATATAATTTCTTTTAATGGAGCAAGGTATAGTAGGTACTCCGGGGTCTCCAAGTTTCTTTGGTATTCCACCCTTAAAAGTATAATTAGCAAGCATGGTGGAAATCTCAGCTTTCGGTATCTTTCTTTTATTAGTAATAATATCCTTCATATATTTAGCATAAGGATTTGTTTTGAGCACATCAGTTAATCGCATACGCAAAAAGATAGGCCTAATCATTTCAGCAAAGCGCTCAAAATCCTCATCGTCCTTTTTCTTGGATGGTTTAGGAGGGAAGCATGGGTTTCTGAACCCAAGGTTCTCTTTCTTTACCATGTTTCCTAGCAACAAAGTCTCTTTTATCATAACGTTGATTCTTTGATTGTGGGTTATCAAGATCAACAGGAGGTTCAATTTCTACATCATTATCATTACTAGGTTGAGCATCATCATGAACATCATCATTAATATTTTTACTAGGTTCATGTTCATTACCAGATTGTGTTTCAGCATCAGACATAGATATATCATTTGGATTATTAGGTGGTTCAGCAATAGGTTCACTAGAAGTTTGCACAGTTCTATCATTTTTCTTCTTCTTCTTTTTAGAAGAACTAGGAACATCAATATTATTTCACTGAGAATCTTGCTCGATTCTCTTAGGGTGGCCTTCAGGATACAAAGGTTCCTGAGTCATTCTACCAGTTCTAGTAGCCACTCAAACAGCATAATCATTTTTCTTACTATTCATTTCATTAAGAACTTCTTTTTGAGCTTTAAGTACTTGTTCTACTTGGGTGGTTACCATAGAAGCATGTTTGCTAATAAGTTTAAGTTCACCCTTAATATCAGCCATATAATCACCCAAGCGTCTAATCATATAAGCATTTTCTTTTAATTGTCTACCAAAATAAGCATTGAAGTCGTCTTGCTTATACATAAAGTTATCGAACTCATCCAAGCACTGACTAGCAATTTTAGTAGGAGGGACTTCAGCTTTATCATATCTATAGAGAGAATTTACCTTTACTACCTGTGTCGGGATATCGGGATCAGGAGGTTCTTCAGTAAATAAATAATTGAAATCATATGTTTCTTCAACAGGCGGTATATTAAGACCATGTATTTCTTCAATAGGAGGTAAATTCTTAACATCTTCAGCTTTAATACCTTTTTCTTTCATAGATTTCTTTGCCTCTTGCACATCTTCGGGGTCTGAGAAATAGAACACCTCTCTTCTTCGGAGTTGGTTTAGGAATAGGCCCAGTAATTGGAGCAGGAGCTGGCTCAGGAGGTGCCCAATTATTTTCATTTGTTAACATATTATTCAATAGAATTTCAGCTTCATCCGGTGTTCTTTCCCTGAAAAGAGAACCAACACAACTGTCCAGGTAATCTTTGGAAGCATCGGTTAGTCCATTATAAAAGATATCAAGTATTTCAGGTTTCTTAAGAGGATGATCAGGCAAAGCATTAAGTAACTTGAGAAGCCTACCCCAAGCTTGTGGGAGACTCTCTTCTTTAATTTGCACAAAGTTGTATATTTCCCTCAAAGCCACTTGTTTCTTATGAGCAGGGAAATATTTAGCAGAGAAGTAATAGATCATATCCTGGGGACTACGCACACAACCAGGATCAAGAGAATTAAACCATATCTTAGCATCACCCTTTAATGAGAACGGAAATATTTTGAGTAAATAGAGGTAACGTGATCTCTCATTATCAGTGAACAGGGCAGCTATATCATTTAACTTAGTAAGATGTGCAACAACAGTTTCAGATTCATAGCCATAAAACGGATCAGATTCAACCAAAGTAATTATACCAGGATCAACAGAGAATTCATAATCTTTATCAGGAACACATATAGGTGAAGTAGCAAAAGCAGGGTCGGGTCTCATTCTATCTCTAAGTGATTCTTTGTTCCATTTAATTAATAACCTCTTAAGCTCATATCTATCTCTGCAAGCTAAAATAGCTAAAGAAGCATCTTTATCAAAAAGATAACCTTTAGGAATAACAGGCATATTTTCATCATCACTATCATCATCGTATTCAGATTCAATAATTTCTTTTTCTCTAGCCCTAGCAATTTGTTCTTCTAGAAAATCACCAAGGGGCATAGTAGTATCAGACATAGAAGCAGTTTCATCGTAAGTATCATGCATAGCAGAAGTGGCATCATCAATAACATGCGACATATCAGAACGAATAGCAGAAGCAGGTGTAGGTGTCGCAAACTTACTCATAACAGAAGGTGAATCAAGTGCAGAGCTAGATGGCAGTTCCTTACCTCCCCTCGTAGTTGAGGGATAGATCTTGGTGTTTGGATCTCTCAAGTTCTTCATAGTGTCCAGCAGATATAAATCACAAGTGACTCAAAGAATAGAGCTATGTTCCCCGGCAACGGCGCCAAAAATTAGTCTTGATAACCCACAATTATAGGGGATCGCAATAGCTTTCGAGGGTAGAGTATTCAACCCAAATTTATTGATTCGACACAAGGGGAGCCAAAGAATATTCTCAAGTATTAGCAGTTGAGTTGTCAATTCAACCACACCTGGAAACTTAGTATCTGCAACAAAGTGTTTAGTAGCAAAGTAATATGATAGTGGTGGTAGCGGCAACAAAAGTAAAGACAGCAAAAGTAATGTTTTTGGTATTTTGTAGTGATTGTAACAGTAGCAGCGGGAAAGTAAATAAGCGTAAACCAGTATATGGAAAACTCGTAGGCACCGGATCAGCGATGGATAATTATGCCGGATGCAGTTCATCATGTAACAGTCATAACATAGGGTGACACAGAACTAGCTCCAATTCGTCAATGTAATGTAGGCATGTATTCCGTATATAGTCATACATGCTTATGGAAAAGAACTTGCATGACATCTTTTGTCCTACCCTCCCGTGGCAGAGGGGTCCTATTGGAAACTTAGGGATATTAAGGCCTCCTTTTAATAGTGAACCGGAACAAAGCATTAGCACATAGTGAATACATGAACTCCTCAAACTATGGTCATCACTGGGAGTGGTCCCGATTATTGTCACTTCGGGGTTGCCGGATCATAACACATAGTAGGTGACTATAGACTTGCAAGATAGGATCTAGAACTCACATATATCAATGAAAACATAATAGGTTCAGATCTGAAATCATGGCACTCGGGCCCTAGTGACAAGCATTAAGCATAGCAAAGTCATAGCAACATCAATCTCAGAACATAATGGATACTAGGGATCAAACCTTAACTCGATTACATGATAAATCTCATCCAACCCATCACCGTCCAGCAAGCCTACGATGGAATTACTCACGCACGGCGGTGAGCATCATGAAATTGGTGATGGAGGATGGTTGATGATGACGACGGTGACGAATCCCCCTCTCCGGAGCCCCGAACGGACTCCAGATTAGCCCTCCCGAGAGGTTTTAGGGCTTGGCGGCGGCTCCGTATCGTAAAACGCAATGATTTCTTCTCTCTGATTTTTTTCTCTCCGAAAGCAAATATATAGAGTTGGAGTTGGCGTCGGAGGGTCAACAGGGGGCCGACGAGGTAGGGGGCGTGCCCTGGGGGGGGGGGGCGCCCCCACCCTCATGGAAAGGGTGTGGGCCCCCTGGTCTTCATATTTGGCGAGGATTTTTTATTGTTTTTTTCTAAGACCTCCCGTGGAGTTTCAGGTCATTCCGAGAATATTTGTTTTCTGCACATAAAACAACATCATGGTAATTCTGCTGAAAAAAGCGTCAGTCCAGGTTAGTTCCATTCAAATCATACAAATTAGAGTCCAAAACAAGGGCAAAAGTGTTTGGAAAAGTAGATACGACGGAGACGTATCACCTACATCATCAACAATCTCTTCTTCACCACCAAAGGAGAACTGAGTATCGGGTATGGGCACTCCCCTTGGCAACTTCCAAGCTTGGGGGAGTGCCCCGGTATCGTATCACCATCACATTTTTATCTTTACCCTTTTTCTTAGTTCGATCCTTTTGGTAATATCTTGATCTAGTAGAATAAATTTTTATCTTTACCCTTTTTCTTAGTTCGATCCTTTAGTTTTGAGTTTTGCTTTATGATCCTTCTATGTAATCGAGTCCGTGAGCTATATATAATAAAGATTAGTGTCGAGTCAAGGGATTTGCTATCTTGCTATGACTTGAGAAAAAAAGGGAGAGAAAGAATAAAAAGAAATAAAGAGACCATATTGATCTTATGGAGAGTGATGACTTCACATATAAAGAGTATGATGAATAAAAGTTGTTGAGAGTTGACAAACATAGTTTTGGTCATCATTGCAATTAATAGGAAGTAATACAGAAAGAGAGGTTTTCACATATAAATATACTATCTTGGACATCTTTTATGATTGTGAGAACTCATTAAAATATGACACGCTAAAAAGTTGATGTTGGACAAGGAAGACGACGTAATGGGTATGTTTTCTTACATCCAAAGTAAATTATATTGTCATGGATCATCCAACATGTTGAGCTTGCCTTTCCCCCTCATGCTAGCCAAATTCTTTGCACCAAGTAGAGATACTACTTGTGCTTCCAAATATCCTTAAACCCAGTTTTGCCATGAGAGTCCACCATATCTACCTATGGATTGAGTAAGATCCTTCAAGTAAGTTGTCATTGTTGCAAGCAATAAAAATTGCTCTCTAAATATGTATGATTTATTAGTGTGGAGAAAATAAGCTTTATACGATCTTGTGATGTGGAAGAAATAAAAGCGACGGACTGCATAATAAAGGTCCATATCACAAGTGGCAATATAAAGTGACACTCTTTTGCATTAAGATTTCATGCATCCAACCATAAAATCACATGACAACCTCTGCTTCCCTCTGCGAAGGGCCTATCTTTTATTTTTGTCCTATACCTCTTACAAGAGTCATGGTGATCTTCACCTTTCCTTTTTACATTTCATCCTTTGGCAAGCACTATGTGCTGGAAAGATCCTGATATATATAGCTAATTGGATGTGGGTTTTCATAAACTATTATTGTTGACATTACCCTTGAGGTAAGAGGTTGGGGGGCAAAACTATAAGCCCCTATCTTTCTCTGTGTCCGATTAAAACTACATACCCATAAATATTGCGTGAGTGTTAGCAATTGTGAAAGATTAAATGATAGTTGAGTATGTGGACTTGCTGAAAAGCTCTTATATTGACTCTTTCCGACGTTATGATAAATTGCAATTGCTTCAATGACTGAGATTATAGTTTGTTATTTTTCAATGACGTTTCTGATTCATACTTGAAATTGTGAATGAATTGTTACTTTAGCATAAGAAATCATATGACAATATATATATATATATGTGTGTGTGTGTGTGTGTGTGTTGCTATTATAAGAATGATCATGATGCCCTCATGTCCGTATTTTATTTTATCGACACCTCTATCTCTAAACATGTGGACATATTTTTCGATATCGGCTTCCGCTTGAGGACAAGCGAGGTCTAAGCTTGGGGGAGTTGATACGTCCATTTTGCATCATGCTTTTATATCGATATTTATTGCATTATGGGCTGTTATTACACATTATGTCACAATACTTATGCCTATTCTCTCTTATTTTACAAGGTTTGCACGAAGAGGGAGAATGCCAGCAGCTAGAATTCTGGGCTAGAAAAGGAGCAAATATTAGAAACCTATTCTGCACAACTCCAAAAGTCCTGAAAATCCACGGAAGTCATTTTTAGAATATATAAAAAATATTGGGCATAGGAAGCACCAGAGGGGGGCCACCCACCATCCACAAGGGTGGGGGGCGCCCTACCCCCCTGGCCGCGCCCCCTGTCTTGTGGGCCCCCTGACAGGCCTATGGTGCCAATCTTTGGCTATATGAAGTCTTTTGCCCCGGAAAAAATCATAAGCAAGCTCTTGGGACGAAACTCCGCCGCCACGAGGCAGAACCAATCTAGGGCCCCGGCAGAGCTGTTCTACTGGGGAAGCATCCCTTCGGGAGGGGGAAATCATCACCATCGATCCTCTCATCGGGTGGGGGTCAATCTCCATCAACATATTCACTAGAACCATCCCATCTCAAACCCTAGTTCATCTCTCGTATCCAATCTTTGTCTCAAAACCTCAGATTGGTACCTGTGGGTTGCTAGTAGTGTTGATTACTCCTTGTAGTTGATGCTAGTTGGTTTATTTGGTGGAAGATCATATGTTCAGATCCTTTATGCATATTAATATCCCTCTGATTATGAACATGAATATGATTTGTGAGTGGTTACGTTTGTTCCCGAGGACATGGGAGAAGTCTTGCTATAAGTAGTCATGTGAATTTGGTATTCGTTCGATATCTTGATGAGATGTATGTTGTCTTTCCTCTAGTGGTGTCATGTGAATGTCGACTACATGACACTTCACCATTGTTTGGGCCTAGGGGAAGGCATTGGGAAGTAATAAGTAGATGATGGGTTGCTAGAGTGACAGAAGCTTAAACCCGTGTTTATGCGTTGCTTCGTAAGGGGCTGATTTGGATCCATATGTTTCATGCTATGGTTAGGTTTACCTTAATACTTCTTTTGTAGTTGTGCCTGCTTGCAAGAGGGGTTAATCATAAGTGGGATGCTTGTCCAAGTAAGGGTAGTGCCAAAGCACCGGTCCACCCACATATCAAATTATCAAAGTACCGAATGCGAATCATATGAGTGTGATGAAAACTAGCTTGACGATTATTCCCATGTGTCCTCGGGAGCGCTTTCCTTTATATAAGAGTTTGTCCAGGCCTGTCCTTTTCTACAAAAAGGATTGGGCCATCTTGCTGCACCTTATTTACTTTTATTACTTGTTACCCGTTACAAATTACCTTATCACAAAACTATTTGTTACTGATAATTTCAGTGCTTGCAGAGAATACCTTACTAAAAACTACTTATCATTTCCTTCTGCTCCTCATTGGGTTCGACACTCTTACTTATCGAAAGGACTACGATAGACCCCCTATACTTGTGGGTCATCAAGTATCAACTCTAGGTAGTTGTGATCCCACTATTTTGGATGTAGCGACCCAACCTCAGACGGTCAAGTCTATGTGCTTCAGTGTCATCCCTGGATCGGTAATGCTGACACACACAGTACTCGAAGGATTTATAACAGAGTAGCAATCACACACTTATTACAACGAATGTCTCAAGATAGAAATTATTACAATAATATATCTTAAGGCCATCTAATGCGATAACAGCGGAAGACTTGGAAGATAAAGTGAGTCCATCAACTCCAACGGCATAGCTGAGCTGCACGGCAACGACCTAACGAACCTTACTCCTCGTATGAAAAGTCTGCAACATAATATAGGTTGCAGCCCGAGAATGGGTTAGCACATGGAATATGCTGGCAATGTAACACAGTAGAGCAAGAACAAAATAATGGTATCACTACATGCATATTTGGCTGGTGGAAAGCTCTATGGTTATAATTTTTGCGAAAAGTCAATTTTTCCCTACAACAAAGGAATAGATTTTTAATTTAACTATCATGGTAGTTGAAACAATATTGAGAAGGTTCCTCCAACTCAATCCCAATTAAAGTGGTTGACAACCCAACAATATTAATTAAGAGTGATGAGATACATGTGATAACCCAAGTACTAGATACTCAAGATTTGTCCATAACCGGGGACACAGCTAACCATGATTAGTTTATACACTCTGCAGAGGTTTGCACACTTTTCCCCACAAGACTCGATCGCCTCTGTTGGATTTCTCGCACTACAGGGTGTTTGAGAAACGGATGACCGAGACACAGTCTTTTAGAAACATTAACTCTCTACTCCGGAAAGACCATACCAAACCTACATCCCACTACCTGCTGATCTGCCTCTTCAAGAGTTTCACGTAACTTACTCAACTATGCTAGAGCCCATAATAGCTTGTGGCTTCACACGAAAGTTTCTAGCATGAATCATCTCAGTTCCCTTTGAGCCTGTGTGGCGGTCCATAGGAAGATCACACGGGTACTCCGGGATTTCCAAAAAATACAGGCAACACTGGATACTCCAGGTGCCTCAATCCACCTAGATATTTGATTAAGTTGCCACCTTAAGTTGAACCATTACTTAACAACTCACATCTGTCATGGATCTCACTCAAACCCCAAACCACGTCTACGAGCATAGCATAGCATAGCAATATAAGCAAATGTAGAAGTAACTCCCAGGGTTTGATAGTAACAGGGTAATAGGTTCTACCTCAACAACTACTTCCCAACCCACATGTTAATGACATCCTAATCATGCAATGTTTGAGGATTGGAACCAATGCATAAAAACTGGGTATGAGAAGAGTATGATCAATGTGTTAGTTGCCTTGCTGACGATCTACGAAACCTAGAGACTCGTAGTGGCACGCTTCGCACTTCGGGTGTTCTATCGCAAACAAACAATAACATACATAAGCAACAAGAAAAGATGCACAAGCAAAAACTCCAACAAAAGAGTTTGACCAGAAAGTTCAACTTAAGAACTCCGGTCAGCAAAAAGAATCAAATCAAACGGAGGAACAAAACTCAAACGGCGAAAGAAACAAGATCTGTTTACTAATCTGGTCCTAGGTCAAATTTTACCGTAGCAAAAACTTGTTCAAGTTGATTAAACAGAAAGAGGGTCTCGAGACGAAGATCTAGGCCCTTGAATCGCCTGATTCTGACTAACGAGCGAAAAGAAAAACAGAAACTAAGATCGGATCAGAAACCGCGATCGAGAACAATCGCAGATAACTCCGATAAAAGAAAATCGATGAACAGACTAATGAATGAGTGTTCGTTAGCTGCAACTAGTGGGCGAAGAACTGTTCATTAAACGAACGTACGGACGAACGTCCGCTAAACAGCTAAACCGAAAAAATCGGCGATCCGGAAAAAAACGGATCTAGGGTTTTCAAAGAAAAACCGAACGGTTATAAAAAACCGGCGGCTCGGATTCCGGCGCGGTACCTCCGGCGAGAGCGCCGGCGAGGTGGGCGGCGGGGCGGAGGCTCGCGGGGCGGCGGGGCTCGGCGGCGGCGCGGGCGGCAAGGGGCGGCGGCGGCAAGCGCGGGCGGCGGCTATGGGCGGCGCGACAGGCGGCGGCGGGGCTGCGGTGGTGGCTCGGGGCGGCAGTGGTTGTGGTGGTGGGGGGGCTCGGGCGGCACGTATATAAAGGGGGCGGGGCGGGGCGGCTTGGAGGAGGGGCCAAGGCGGCGGCGGTGGAGTCCGGCTCGGACTCCTCGTCCGAGTCGGCGGCGACGGCGCGCGCGCGAGGAAGGCGGCGCGGCGTCTTGGGCCGGCCTGGCTCGGCTGGGCCTTAGGCCCAGTGGGGCACAGAACTTTTTTTTAAATAATTTCGCCGACGGAAATAAAATCCTAGAAAAATACATAAAAATCTAAAAATGCCAAAACAAATTTTCATTGTCTAAATAAAATTTTTAGAACGAGATGAACATTTTCTTGGCCCTAAAATGCAATTTTGAAAAACGTGCAATTTTTCTAATGCAAACAAAATTGCAATAAAATCCAAATAAAACAAATATTTGATTTTAATATTTTTCCTCCAATATTTCAATTATCTTGGAGAAGTCATATTATCTCCTCTCATATATTTTAATATGAAATATTTTCGGAGAGAAAAATAATTAAAACCAAAATCCTCGTTTCAAAATTTGATAAAAATCAAATTTGAAAACCGGGAAAATCCCCAACTCTCTCCGAGGGTCCTTGAGTTGCTTAGGATTTCGAAGATTGCGAGACGAAATGCAAATAAAAATATGATATGCAAGAATGATCTATGTATAACATTCCAAATGGAAAATTTGGGATGTTACAAACCTACCCCACTTAAGATGAATCTCGCCCTCGAGATTCGGGTTGGCTAGAAAATAGGTGCGGGTGGTCTTTGCGAAGGTCATCCTCTCGTTCCCAGGTGGCTTCATCCTCGGTATGGTGGCTCCACTGAACTTTGCAAAACTTGATAACCTTACTGCGAGTGACTCTGCTGGCAAACTCTAGAATCTTAACTGGCTTCTCCTCGTAAGTCAAATCACTGTCCAACTGAATCGCCTCCAAGGGTACTGAGGGAGTCCTGGATTAGGGGGTCTCCGGACAGCCGGACTATATCCTTTGGCCGGACTGTTGGACTATGAAGATACAAGATTGAAGACTTCGTCTCGTGTCCGGATGGGACTCTACTTGGCGTGGAAGGCAAGCTAGGCAGTACGGATATGTATATCTCCTCCTTTGTAACCGACCTTGTGTAACCCTAGCCCCCTCCGGTGTCTATATAAACCGGAGGGTTTTAGTCCGTAGGACAACATACAATCATACCATAGGCTAGCTTCTAGGGTTTAGCCTCTCTGATCTCGTGGTAGATCTACTCTTGTACTACTCATATCATCAATATTAATCAAGCAGGACGTAGGGTTTTACCTCCATCAAGAGGGCCCGAACCTGGGTAAAACATTGTGTTCCCAGCCTCCTGTTACCATCCGCCTTAGACGCACAGTTCGGGACCCCCTACCCGATATCCGCCGGTTTTGACACCGACAGGTACTATATCCCTTAACGGTATATCGGCCATCTTAGCATGACACTTCTTCAGCTGTGAAACGTGGAACACATCGTGAACTCCTGACAATCCCTCGGGCAATTCCAACTTGTAGGCAACTTCTCCCATCCGTTCCAAAACACGATACGGTCCTACAAATCTCGGAGCTAACTTTCCCTTAACTCCAAAACGTTTCACTCCTCGCAAGGGCGATACTCGCAGATATGCCCTATCTCCAATTTCATAGGTTACCTCCTTACATTTCGAGTCTGCATAACTCTTCTGCCTAGACTGAGCAATCTTCAGTCTATCACAAATCAACTTAACTTTCTCTTCAGACTCTTTGATCAAGTCTGGTCCAAACAGCTATCGGTCTCCTACTTCATCCCACATCAACGGCGTTCTGCACCTTCGTCCATACAGGGCTTCGAACGGTGTCATCTTCAAACTGGCTTGGTAGCTATTGTTGTATGAGAACTCTGCGTAAGGCAAATTGTCATCCCAACTAGATCCATAATCTAGCGCACAGGCTCTCAACATATCTTCCAGAATCTGGTTGACTCTCTCGGTCTGTCCATCCGTCTGTGGGTGAAATGCTGTACTGAACTCCAATCTTGTACCCAAAGTCTGGTGTAACTGATGCCAAAACATTGAGGTAAACTGTGTTCCTATATCTGATACGATGGTCCTCGGAACTCCATGCAGACATACGATCCTGGACATATATATCTTGGCCAACTTCGCACTTGTATAAGTGGTTTTCACTGGGATGAAGTGAGCCACTTTGGTCAAGCGATCAACTACTACCCATATGGAATCGTATCCTGCTTTGGTCCTGGCAATCTGGTGATAAAGTCCATGCCCAGTTTATCCCACTTCCATTCGGGTATCGGCATAGGCTGTAACAGTCCTGCTGGCTTCTGATGCTCTGCCTTCACTCTCTGGCATACATCACATACGGCTACATACTCAACAATATCCTTCTTCATACCTGTCCACCAGAAACGTTCCTTCAAATCCAGATACATCTTGGTGTTTCCGGGGTGTATCGAGTATGGTGAGTCATGAGCCTCTTGAAGTATTAACTTCCTGATCTCCTGGTTATTGGGCACATAAACTCGGTGTTCGGTATCATGCTCATCCTCACGAAAACCTTTGGCCTTTCCTTTGCCCATCTTCTCCTTTATCTCGGCAATCTCCTTGTCATCCTTCTGAGCTTCCCGAATCTTGTCCAGCAACATCGACTGGACCTCCATTGTTGCAACGAATCCTCGAGGAACTATCTCTAACCGAAGTTCCATGATGTCCTCTGCTAACTCCTTTGGCAGTCCCTTACTTTCAAGGATAATAGCATAACTCTTCCAGCTCAAAGCGTCTGCTATGACATTGGCCTTTTCTCGATGATAGTGAAGTTTCATGTCATAATCCTTTATAAGCTCCAACCATCTCCTCTATCTAAGGTTTAGTTCCTTTTGGGTGAAAATGTACTTCAAACTCTTATGATCCGTGTACACATCACAACGATTTCCTATGAGATAATGTCTCCAGGTCTTCAATGCATGCACTATGGCTGCTAACTCCAAATCATGCGTGGCATAGTTCAACTCATGAGGTTTTAGTTGTCGTGAGGCATACGAAACAACTCTTCCGTCCTGCATAAGCACACATCCAAGTCCTAAGCGAGAGGCGTCGCAATACACTTGGAACTCCTTATGTATATCTGGCAGTGTTAGCACTGGCGCTGTAGTTAAACGTTTCTTCAACTCCTGGAAACTTTCCTCGCAATCGTCTGTCCATTTAAACTTGGTATCCTTCTTCAATAGTTCAGCCATTGGTTTCGCAATCTTGGAAAAATTCCCAATGAATCTTCGGTAGTATCCTACGAGTCCAAGAAAGCTGCGGATCTCGCTAACTGAAGTGGGTGCCAACCATTCTGTGACTGACTGAACCTTGCTGGGGTCTACTGCTATACCTTCTCGTGATATAACATGTCCAAGGAATCCGATTTCCTTCAACCAAAATTCGCATTTGCTGAACTTGGCATACAACTGGTGTTCCCTGAGTTTCTCGAGAACTAAGCGTAAATGCTCTTTGTGCTCCTCTTCATTCTTCGAGTATACCATAATATCATCAATAAACACCACAACAAATTTGTCCAAATATTCCATGAACACCTTGTTCATCATGCTCATGAAATAAGCAGGGGCATTAGTCAGTCCAAATGACATGACCATGTACTCGTATAATCCATACCGCGTTGGAACGCTGTCTTTGGTATATCCGTCTCTCATATCTTCAACTGATGGTACCCCGATCGCAAATCGATCGTCGAGAACACTTTAGCTCCTTGTAACTGATCGAACAGATCATTAATCATCGGCAGTGGGTACTTGTTCTTGATCGTCACTTCATTCAAGGCTCGATAATCAACAAGCATCATTAGGGATTTATCCTTCTCCACCAAAAGCACTGGGGCTCCCCAAGGTGATGAACTTCTTCAAATGTACCCTTTCTCCAATAACTCCTTGATCTATTTCTTAATTTCCTCTAGATCATTCGCGAGCATCCAATAGGGTCTCTTGGATATTGGCCCGGTAACTGGCAATAGCTCTATCAAAAACTCTATATCTCTATCCGGTGGCATGCCTGGTAACTCCTCTAGAAAAACATCCGGGTAATCCTTCACTATAGGCACTTCCACCTGAATAACTCCCGTTAGGGTATTCACTTGGCTCCTCCTAGGCACATGCCTAGATACATACTTAATCCTTTTTCCCTTCGGGGCGGTGAGATAAATTGATTTACTAGCACAGTCAATGCTTCCTCCATACTTTGACATCCAGTCCATACCTAATATCGCATCCAATCCTTGTGACTCCAAGATAATTAGGTCGGACGGGAAGACATGGGTGCCAATGGTTAAGGGTATCTGGTCGCACCATCGGCTGGCCATGTATTCTGCTCCAGGTGAGCTTACTAACAGAGGGGTTATAAGGGGTTGGGTTGGTAGTTTAAACTTATCCACGAATCCCCTTGATATGTATGAATGCGTTGCACTAGTATCGAAAAGAACAAGAGCGGTAAATGACTTAACCAAAAACTTACCTATTACTGCGTCCGGCTGCTCTTCAACCTCCTCCACGTTGACGTGGTTCACTTGTCCGGAGAAGAACCCGCCTTGCAATGTCGAATATAACACTGCGCGCCGGACTCATCGACATTAAAGCCTGTTTCGGGGGCTACTGAGGGAGTCCTGGATTAGGGGGTCTCCGGAAAGCCGGACTATATCCTTTGGCCGGACTGTTGGACTATCAAGATACAAGATTGAAGACTTCGTCTCGTGTCCGGATGGGACTCTACTTGGCGTGGAAGGCAAGCTAGGTAGTACGGATATGTATATCTCCTCCTTTGTAACCGACCTTGTGTAACCCTAGCCCCCTCTGGTGTCTATATAAACCGGAGGGTTTTAGTCTGTAGGACAACATACAATCATACCATAGGTTAGCTTCTAGGGGTTAGCCTCTCTGATCTCGTGGTAGATCTACTCTTGTACTACCCATATCATCAATATTAATCAAGCAGGACGTAGGGTTTTACCTCCATCAAGAGGGCCCGAACCTAGGTAAAACATTGTGTCCCCTGCCTCCTGTTACCATCCGCCTTAGATGCACAGTTCGGGACCCCCTACCCGAGATCCACCGGTTTTGACACCGACATTGGTGCTTTCATTGAGAGTTCCTCTGCGCCGTCGCCAGAAGGAAGGATGTCTCGTCTCGTCTTTAAAGATGGTACTACTGTCCGGGAAGCTTTGGCTATCGGCCAAACTCTCCAGCTAGGCGGGTTCGTCATGACCGCCTGTTCGGCCGTCGCGCTGATGATGACTTCTCGGGTCATCGAAAACAGCCTCCACGTCAAATCGGCACTCACGGAACAGATGGATCCAATGGAGCTCGCTTCCTTTAATGAACTCTTGGATCGCATCGCCACCTTGGGAGTCGCTACGGACTATGATCGGATTGTGCTTAAACCCGACCAAAGGGAGATTAACTCTCCACCGGTCACCCATCATATTGCAGTGGTGGAGGAACAATGCGGTGACCTCTCCTCCATCTTGAGGACCAACTATGTCCGGATTCTCGAGCTCTCTGAGCCGGACGCCCGTTCGCGGGAGGACAACATCCAATCCCTAAACTTAGAGTCAGGCAGCGGACCAGGATTATCGGGTAACACCCCAGAACCGGAACTTCCAAAATTGGAAACTCCTCGGCCCCTGGATCCCAGATCAGGTAAGAGAAGCCGAGCTTGATCAGCAGGACAGTCTGGACACCTTGGAGGAGGAGCGCGACGTAGCCAAAGCCCGCTCCGCATTTTATCAGCAACAGGCTCGCAGATACCAAAGCAGAGAAGTACGGGCCAAAACTTATAACATTGGTGAACTAGTTCTATGCCTGCCGGATAAGAAAAAGACCAAGCTCGAGCCCAAATGGGAAGGTCCCTTCATTATTGACCAAGTTCTGACCGGTGGAGCGTACCGACTACGGGATGCATCGACTAGTCGACTCGAGCCGAACCCATGGAATGCGGCCAGGCTCCGAAGATTCTACGCCTAGCACCGGACTCTATGTTAGTCCCCTCCCTTTGTCCATTTTGCGCGTATACATTATCTGTCTTATTTTCCTTTCTCTCTTTTTCTTTGCTTATTCCTCTAGGCCTTCAAGGGTCACCTTGTGCCTTGTTTGCACATCACAGATGCGCTAGCCCTACTCTTCATACATGGGGGCTTCTTTCACAGAAGCTTAAATTATTTATCCGGGCTTCCTGCCCAGCACATGTATTATACTTCTGCATGTACCTTTTTTCACCATTATATGCATCGATATGACTTAAGTTTTGGCCAAGCTGGGTTGCCTGGCTCTTGTATTTATGCCCTACGTTCCCGTTAATTCGGCTAAGGCATAAGCGGAGCACCTCTGCGATTGTTACTGCCGGGTCAGCCGGATGTGTACCTCAGACTGGGTGAAGCCGAAAGCTAGCGTTCAGGGAATATTCGGTCGGGGAACAAAAGATGATTTTTATTTTTCATACCTGCCCCTAGATGTTTTTCCTACGTCTCCTATCGCAGTCCGGACATGAACTTTAGGGCATGATTGCCCAGGGAAAGGAACCCTTAACGGAACTATTCTCCCTGGAAGATGTTTCTTGCTACCCATGCAATATAACATAACTAGTTGGGCACTTGTCTGATAAAGCACTCATGACCCCTACGCCTGGTCTCCACGCATACCCCTGTTCTTATATAACTGAGCGAGTATTCGGATACACTCCGGACTATTGGGCCCGGAGGCTGAAGCGAAAAGGTCCGCAATGACAAATGATCTACAATCCGGCTAGAAGGCATTATACATGTCACTTTAATTACATAGTCATGCAGAATGACTAAATTCTTCTTCTATACCATCCAACAGGCGGTCTAGCCTACAATCCTGTTGGGAATACTTTGCGGCTAATTCTACTTGCCCATAAACTAAGCTAACGAGGATCTCTTTTCCGTCAGGCCCCACAGGTCCGACCCCGGCCATGTGATTTGGGTCTGCTTTGGTATATCGCGTCTTCACCATGGCACAGGCTTCTCTGGCACCCTGTCGGCAGGCCGATATCTTCCATAATCGGAAGCGCCGCCGTTCTCCTTTGAGCTTCTCCGCAAGCTCTGCAATGCCCTCTGGCAGGGAGACGGATGGCCACAAGGCCTGGGCAACACCCTGCATCACCTGCCGAACTTGTTCGTGCAGATGTGATAGCTCGGACAGAAGATCACCCACAGACCCGGGCATTTCCTCCGCGGGATGACCCGTCAGCATACCGACAGACATAATGCTGTTAGTCGGCTTCTTCGCCGAATACCTTTAATGGATTCGTTCAAGCACTTACTGAAAATGCCGCGCCAAAGCCTCTTATTCTCCTTCTCGGAGTCTGCAAGCTGGCCCCGAACGTCTTTTAGTTCCACATTTAGCTTTATATTGGCGTCTTGGAGATTGTTTTTCTCCCACCCAACCTCAGTCCGCACGCGTTTGCCAGCTTCTAGCTGCCGCATAACATGCTGGTCCCCTGGATTTTCTCCGGATTCATCTACAAAATCTATTGTTAGATCTGCAGCCACGCCGCGCACTATATGGTAACCATCATTTTTCAAAAATTACTAACGGGAGGCTTTTTCGGTCCCTGCAATGTGGCAACAGTGGCCTGCAGTTGGGCCTTGCATTTTTCTAGCTCCTGGGACAGCCTAGTATTCTTCTCTGTAAGAACCTATACAATAAAGATGATCCTTAAATCAGTTCTGCTAACTGTTTCAAGTCTCAGGGGCTACTGATACATACAAATTGTCAGATTCACTCACCCGTACATCCTTTACATACTGATCCGTGGCTCTGGTTAGACCATCTTGAGCGGCACAAAGGTACGCTTCTCCAGAATTAAAGGCATCAAACGCCTCTGGTGAGAAACAAGCATCGCGGAGTACGGCCCTGCGGTGCCTATGATTCATGGCGCTCTCCACTTCTGAGTTTGTAGCAGATAACCTATCCGCATCCTCTGTAGGGGATTATCCGGCGCCTGCCTCATATCGGCTTCTGCCTCCATGTCCGGTCCTGGTGCCCGACTGGTGGAAGCGTGATCGGCAATATCGCCGGACATATTCCGGCGAGCGTTTTTTATGTTAAAGAAACACGGGCGTCATTGTATTTTGAAAAAGACGACAACCACGGAGCGGGGTTTGTTGCACCTTTGCACCGGTGTCTCCGTCCAAACTGCCTTCCTTTTTGGCCTACCCTGCCTCGATGTCTCCTCTTGGCACGTTGTTGCAGGGCGTCCCGAATGCCTTCCCTGTAAAAAAAGGCCATGAATATGGTGGGTTGTCGGCATTCTGGGAATGGGGGTCCCCAGACTTGCCAGCCTACGGCCTGTGGCGTGGCTCAAAGGGGGGCCCAGCACGGCCCATCTTCACCAACACAAACTCAAGACCCTCGCGAGGGGCCAAGCCTCACGGGGCGGACGACACAGAGCTTCCTCAAGCACGACCTCGTCAGGCTGGCTCATGAGGAGGCGGAGAGATCAAGGCGGGGTACCTCGCGAGGTGCCCGTGACGCAAGCCATGACGACTCAGGGCGCCAGGCGGGTGCCAGTCCGCGCAGCGTCCTCCTTTCCTCTTTGGTGCAAAGGGAGTAAGCACAGCCGCGGAGTACTGAGGCATCAGGCAAAGGTTGCCGTTTCGGTGCAAGGAGACCAAGACCAGGAGGACTACGAGATGGAGGTCACCGTGGAGCCCAAGACGGCGTCATCACTAGAGCTTTGCGCAGGCGAAGACTACTTTTGTCAGGATAGGTGATACTTGCTGTCCCCCTTCAAATTAGCCCGCCATTTTTGGCTCCCTTCCCGCTCAATATTTGGGGAGAGGACCAGGGCCACTATAAATAGAACCGGCCACCCATGTAGCAAGGGGTTCGGCTAAGTCTCCTCTGGGGGTTGGGCGGAGTCTCCTCCGGGGGTTCGGCTCAGTCTCCTCCAAGGGCTCGAAGAGTAGAGAGGTGGTAAGCAGAGAGAGAGAGATAGAGAAAGGTGGCTGAACTCCTCCCAGCAGTTCATCGCCCCAGCCAAGAACAGACCCTCGCGAGGCTATTCTTCCATGTACTGTCCATCATCATCAGCCCAAGAGGCAATCCACCACACCACACACTGGAGTAGGGTATTACACCACAACGGTGGCCCAAACCAGTATAAACCCTGTGTCCCTTGTGCTGTTCTTTTCATAGCTTTCATCCTAGCGTGGCGGAGGGGTGCAGGAAGGTAAGAGGCGAAATCTCCGCACGCACCCCAGTGTTCGAACCTCAAGGGTCTGCCGGAACCCGAAATCCGACATTTGGCACGCCAGGTAGGGGTGCGCTGGAATTCGTCTTCCACCGCTCTGCTCTCCTCTGACCATCACGCTCATGTCTGACGCACATCGGGCCCGCGTGGAGCGTCGGGCCGCCCTCGCTTCCCGCGTCGCCGAGACAGCCCCTGTCGGTGGGCGTCCTCGCCATTCATCATCACCTGCCATCAACGCCGCCACCGGCCCGGCGGGGGACGAGCAGGAAGCATCGTCTCAGCATCCATCCGTGCGCCAAGACGGGCGCACCGCGACTCCCTCACTCGCCCCGGCTGGATCTTTGTCCCGCGTGCTTCGCGCGCCCATGGAGGCTCGGGCTGCACTCATCGCGGCCAACAAGCTCCTGCGCTACCATCCCGTCGACGATGTCTACGAAGAATGGCTCGACCACGTCGCCGAACTCGTCCGCGCCGCAAGGGCCTCCTCCGCGCTGTCTGCTCCGCTGCACTGCACCCCGCCCCGCGCGGGCGACGAGGTTCCGGCGGCACCCCGTCCGCGTCTTGGAGCCATGGCGTCTTCTTGAGGAGGAGGCGGCCGGGGTGACGCCGGAGCCTCGTCGCCCGCGCGGGGCGGGGTGAAGTGCAGCGGAGCGAACGGCGCGGAGGAGCCCCCTGCGGCGCGGACGAGTTCGGCGACACGGTCGAGCCATTCTGGTGTAAGCTGCCAAGAAGTCCCTCGCCCGCCACAAGCTGCCCGGGCACTCCCTGCTCCAGCACGTCGCGACCATCCTCCTGCTCCGGCGCGTGCGGACATGCAGGACCAGGCTCTCCATCACCCAAGGCCCCCCGTGGCCACAGCAGGCTGCCGCACTTACACCACCGAACTGCGCAGCGTCGCGTGGCCGGGCAAGTTCAAGCCGGACCTGCCTCCTCGCTACGACGGCACGGCCGACCCTGCGGAGTTCCTCCAGCTCTACGAGCTGGGCATCGAAGCTGCCAACGGAGATGAGAAGGTCATGGTGAACTGGTTTCCTATGGCGCTCAAGGACGGGGTCCGCACCTGGCTCCTGAACCTGGCTCCATGCACAATCTCCTCCTGGGAAGAGATGCGCACTCGCTTCATCGCCAACTTCCAAGGTACTCGCGACCGGCCACCCGCCGTGAGCGACATGTGCCGCATCAAGCAACAACCCGAGGAGACCCTACAGAAGTACATCCAGCGCTTCAACAACGCACGCCTCAAGATTCCCAAGGTGACTGAAGAGGCCATCATCTCAGCCTTCTCCGACGGCGTGCGCGACGTCAAGATGAAGGAGGAGCTAGCGATGCATGAAGACCTGTGCACTTCTTTGGAGCTGTTCAACTTGGCGAACAAGTGCGCCAGGGCTGAGGAAGGGCGTCTCCCCCTCCTTGAGCTGCCTGCCGCAGACCCAGAAGAGAAGAAGCTCAAGGCCAAGGAAGTGAAGCGCAAGGGGGATGTCGTGCTCGCGGCAGAACCAGACACCAAGCGGGGCAGAGATCAGCCTGAACCTCCCAAGGGAAGCCGGTACTGCGTGTACCACGACCTCCACACCCACAACACCAGCGAATGCCAAGAACTCCGAGCCGTGCGTGAAGGAAGGATCGGCCATCGCCCTGACCGTGGTGACCGGGGATACGGCCGAGGAGGAGGAAGGAACATAGGGCGCTGGGAAGACCGTGGCCCGCGCCAGGGGTGGCACGACCAACCTCGCGAGGATCGCTGGCAAGACCCACCTCACGAGGGAGGTTGGAGGGATCAGCCTCGCGAGGATCGCCCGCAAGGCAACGCAGGCCTCCCACCGCTGCCGCCGCAGCCAAGGAGAAACGAGGACCGCCACCAGGATGAGGAAGCTGGGGGCTTCCAGGAGCCGTGCGTGATCGCCTGCATCCTGGGCGGAGCTCAGGCCCCAGCCTCTCAGCGCATCTTCAAGCAGTTCGCCCGTGAAGTGAATGCAGCCCTCCCCAGGCTCGAAGCCACGCGCCCTCTCAGGTGGTCGGCGTGTGCCATCACCTTCAGCTCAACAGATCAACTCAAGTGTGCGGCTACTGCCGGAGTCCTCTCGATGCTTTGTTCCCCAATCATCAGCAACGTGGTGGTCACCAAGACCCTCATCGATGGCGAGGCAGGGCTCAACGTCCTATCCGTGGAGACGTTCAACAACCTCCAAGTGCCCTACAGCCAGCTTCAGCCAACCAAGCCCTTCTCCGGTATCACCGACGGCCCCACAGTCCCGATCGGGCAGGTCCGCCTCCCCGTCACCTTCGGGGCACGCGACAACTACCGCACCGAGCTCATCGACTTCGACGTCGCTCACATCCGCCTGCCGTACAACGCCATCCTCGGGTACCCGGCGCTGGCCAAGTTCATGGCCGTGACTCACCACGGCTACAACGTCCTCAAGATGCCAGGAAGCGGCAGAGTCATCACAGTTCCCTATGAAGAGAAGGACGCAGTGTGTTCCCTGGAGCGAGCCTTTCAGGCCGCATCACTGGAGGACCCAGATCGCGGAAGTAGGAGGCTTCCCGAGGCTGCCCCCAAGAAGAAGAAGACATCGTCCGGCCTGGCCCCTCAGGAGGTAGGCCCCTCTGGGCCCATGCCTGCCCAGGGGGAACCTCCTTCCGTCGCATAGGAAAGCGCGCCCGGCGCCCTCCTCAGGCAGGCCTCGGGGGCTCTCCCCTGGAGGGCCACCGACCTAGCAAGGGTCACGAGGGAGGCGCTGGGGCACCACATGGAGGCGTGTTTCAGAGCATGTTTCCCTCAAGAAGGAGCAAGGCAAGGAGATCCAGACCCGCAGGAGTTCATCAGCAAGGCCATTCAGGAGACACAGGAGTCCAGAGTCATGAGAGGCGCCCCGCCGCCTACCAGCAGTGGCTCCCCATCCAGGCGAGGATGGCGGACTGCCCATCTGCGTCGACGTACCAGGGCTCAACCAAGTCGCCTCCCTGGAGCGCCTCTGGCCCTCGCGAGTGGGGCGCTGCGGAGGTCCACCCCATAGCTACGTTCGCATGCCTTACGGCTTGCCGAGCGCGGCTGACGCGTACCAGCGCCTCATGAGGGGCATCGCGGAGGCGCAAGAGGCCAGGTGCTCCGCAGCCCTGGCGGAGATGAAGATGGCCCGCGAGGAACCGCCAGCACCTCCGGAGCCTCCCGAGGCCCCTGGGCCTGGGGGCTCATGAGGATCGGCTTCCGCAGCCCACCGAGCCGGCTACACCAACACCCCTTCGTCTTTCAGCGTCATTAGGTGACATCTTTCAAGTTTCACTTCCAGCTGGGAGCGCCCCAGGGCTGCATTATTCCCAGGCCGCGTGGGTCCGTCCCTGCGGCGCGCATCTCTTTTATTTCGCGTTGTTAGCTTACCTTGTTGGGGGCGCCCCTCGGGCTGCATGATCCCCAAGTCGCTCGGGCCTGACCCAGTGATCTCCGCATCTACTTGAATGAATCCACTCCTTTGCGGCTAATGTGCTTTACCTAGTTGCCTGCTTAGCTGATGCCAATTAACGGAGCTGCTCCCAAACGGCACGACGCTTGTGCATGGGTCCGTCCCTGCAACGCCGACGAACCTGGATGGCTGAGCTCTGGCCGCGGCAGCCCCGCATAGCGTCAGCTCGTCAAGCCTTCAGTGCCTCACTACCCTTAGGAAGCAACCAACGGCTGACCGTCAATTGTTATGGCAACCCCTTGCTTTTTCTATGATGGACCTGCAGGACCTCCTGAAGGAGCCGCGTCAGGCGAGGCTCTTGCTGTGTCTCCTTCGCTCTCGTCAGCGCGAATCGCTTGCACGTTAAAGGGGGGGGGGTACCTGAGCATCGCGACTTAGGGCTCTTACTGGCTCTCCAGCCCTCACCCTCTGGCCTTGACCATGGCATCGCGACCTGGCATACCAGCGACGGCTGAGACTCGCTCGAGGGCCGGGACCCGAGGACGTAGAGCAGAAAGGGGAGCAAAGGCGAGAGGGGAGAGACACGCGAGGACTTCGCCGAGCAACCTCGCGCCTGCCGATGCACGGACCCGGCCACACACCAGAGAGCGGCCCCTGATCCTCGAGATAAGTTATCGCCCGGAAGCGCCTGCTACCGTGGCACCATCCCTGCACCTAATGCTATCCCATGCTAGCGACGTCGCTCCCCTTTCTCACCGAACGACGGCTGCTTGGGCGCCAAAGGGGACCTCCTGAGCATCGCGACTCAGGGGCTCTTACCAGACTCCGGGTCGCTCACCTCCTGGCCTTGACCACGGCATCGCAACCTGGCATACCAGTGACGGCTGAAGCCGCCTTGGGACTGGGACCTGTCGGCGCAGAGCACCAAGCCCTCGTGAGCTTCGAAAGGGAGGACCGAGCTAAGATGGGATGAGCAACTCACGTAAATCTACGGCAAGGGTTATATTAACAAACAGGATCACATGCACCTTACAAGCCCCCACGGGGCGCGCCTTTGGTTCCTCGCAGGGAACAGATCCTAAAGAGACGCAAACTACGCGCATCGCTACAAAAGACGCCATCATCAACAGTGGGCCGCCAAGTACCGACGCCAACCCCATCCAGATCAGAGTCGGCGGCGGCTTGACGAGCCTGCCCTACTCTGGGAGCGTCGCCGGCTCAGGGGCTCGTAGCTGTCGTCGCTCGTCTCCGGAGTCGCGAAGGGCTCGCCGGAGTCGCTGGAGCCTCCGACGTCTCCACCACCCGAGGAGCCGCCAAGGGAGCGATTGGCGAGCCCGGTCCCCGTCACAGCAGGGCCCTGGCCGTCTTCACCGGGGCAGCACTCCACCCGGCGCCCATCCGCGTCGAAGAACTTGAGGAGCATCGCCGAAGCACCGTCGTAGTCCAAGTGGATCGTGAAGACGCCCCTTGTCCTGCAAACCCGGGCAATCTCTCTCCAGCCCCGGGTCATGTAGACCTCGCCCGGGGAGACGACCGCGACCTCTGCCTCGGTCGCGGGGGTGCTGTAGCCGGCGTGCTGCAGCCAGAGCTCCAGGGGCTCCCCCTGCGGGATGATGGAGGCAAAGAAGGGAGGAAGATGGATCCAAGACTGAAGAGGAATGGCAACGTGGAGCACGAACTCTTGGGAGGAGCCCTCGGTGTGGACCCCAGGGGGGACGACCCACACCTTCGTGACCCGTCAGCGCCAGCGGTGGCGCCGCCCGTGGCGGTCAGCATCAGCTCCTTCAGGGCCCTCGACATGGGCGTATAATGGAAGCGGGAACCCCGGCGGCGCCCGCTCGCCCCAAGGCCTCGACACCACCTGAAGGCCCCCTCGTCCGGGCCATGGTGGACATGCCGTTTCTTCAGCGGAAGTGGGTCTGGTCCCTCTCGGGGAACCTTTCCCTTCTCTGCCGACGAGAACCGGCGGATCGGAGCCATCGCAGCAAGACGGAGCAAGAATCGGGAAGAAGGCGAAGCAAGAAGGGATGGACTGGAAGGACGCACGACATTCCGTACTTATAGCCGGTGGAGGCCAACCGCCGACCTCCACGATCGCAGGTAATCATGACCCGCTTTGCATGCAGGGACTTGTCCAATCCGAGCAGTTGCCGAGGCGCCGTGGGGAAGTGGAGACGCCCACGTCCAATCAACCGCCACGCGGCGCCCAAGGCCGCAGGCTGTTAGGGCCCGCGGCTCTTCGCTCTTGCCCTTCCGCCTCCCTACGCGGCCAAGTCCGGGCGCGCCTTGTGCCCGGGGGCTACTGTCGGCGTTCTGGGAACGGGGGTCCCTAGACTTGCCTGCCTGCGGCCTGCGGCGTGGCTCAAAGGGGGTCCCAGCACGGCCCATCTTCACCAACACAAACTCAAGACCCTCGCGAGGGGCGAAGCCTCGCGTGGCGGATGATACGGAGCTTCCTCAGGCACGGCCTCGTCAGGCTGGCTCACGAGGAGGCGGAGAGATCAAGGCGTGGTACCTCGCGAGGTGCCCGTGACACAAGCCATGACGACTCAGGGCGCCAGGCGGGTGCCAGCCCGCGCAGCGTCCTCCTTTCCTCTTTGGTGCAAAGGGGGCAAGCGCAGCCGCGAAGTACCGAGGCATCAGGCAAAGGTTGCCATTTCGGTGCAACGAGACCAAGACCAGGAGGACTACGAGACGGAGGTCACCGTGGAGCCCAAGATGGTGTCATCACCAGAGCTTTGCGCAGGCGAAGACTACTTTTGTCAGGATAGTTGATAATTGCTGTCCCCCTTCAAATTTGCCCGCCATTGTTGGCTCCCTTCCCGCTCAGTATTTGGGGAGAGGACCAGGGCCACTATAAATAGAACCGGCCACCCACGTAGCAAGGGGTTCGGCTGAGTCTCCTTCGGGGGTTGGGCAGAGTCTCCTCCGGGGGTTCGGCTCAGTCTCCTCCAAGGGCTCGACAAGTAGAGAGGTGGTAAGCAGAGAGAGAGAGAGAGAGAGAGAGAGACAGGTGGCTAAACTCCTCCCAGCAGTTCATCGCCCCAGCCAAGAACAGACCCTCGTGAGGCTGTTCTTCCTTGTACTGTCCATCTTCATCAGCCCAAGAGGCAATCCACCACACCACACACTAGAGTAGGGTATTACACCACAACGGTGGCCCGAACGAGTATAAACCCTGTGTCCCTTGTGCTGTTCTTTTCATAGCTTTCGTCCTAGCGTGGCGGAGGGGTGCAGGAAGGTAGGAGGCGAAATCTCCGCGCGCAACCCAGTGTTCAAACCTCAAGGGTCTGCCGGAACTCGAAATCCGACATGGGTGAGGTGTCTAAAAGGGGAATCCTACCTTTTTGAGTTGGGACTTTTCGGTTTTTCTTACATGCGATTCAGGGAGCAGTCCGGGATAGTCGGCTGTAATGGCCACCATGGCATCATCGCAGCTTAACTGATAGAACTGCCTGTTTATCATCTCCACGGAAATAATCGGATCTTCTTCGAGTCCGGAGTCGAGGGCCCGGTCCGGGTCCTCCAGCTGTGGAGAAGGGTTGCTGTCCTCCCTTATGGCCTTTCGCAGTTCCTGCCGTAAATTGGCAAGATGAATACTTACAACGAAAAATGTGGGAAGGTGGAAGTAAGGGGATATAGCTTACCTAGCTCGGAGGATTGCACATGGAGAATCCGTCCCGTGGCTTGATGCGGGCGAACTCCTCCTCCTCTCCCTTGAACAATTCGGACAGGATTTTGGTTAATGCGGCAGCATCACCCGGACCCTTACGCCCGTAGCGGGTGGCGTCATCCTCTCCGTTGAAACACCACAAGGGGTTCCCACGATGTTAGAGTGGTTGCACCCCCCGCATTATGCAAATTGACATAACTTCGGTTATTGTCAATCCTGATTGAGCCAGTACCTTAATCCGGTTCCTCAAATAGAGGACTTCTCTGTCGACTTCCACTTGGGGGCTCCGTGGGCACCAACTTCGGCGCTTCTTCAGAGGAGCATTGTTGAACTCAGGAAGACCCCGCCGAATAGGGTCCGGAAGAGGAACGTCCTCCATATAAAACCATTATGAAGACCAGTCTTCGGACGACTTCTTCGGGGTACCGGGCAGATATCCGGTATCGGCGATGCGCCATACTTCTGCTTCACCCACTTGATAAAGTGATTCCCTCTATGTGCGAGGGACAAGGCAAAATAGCCTTTTCCACAGCTCGAAGTGAGCCTCGCAGCCCAGGAACAACTCAGAGACGGCAACGTAGCCGGCGACGTGTAGGATGGAGGCAGGGGTGAGATTGTGTAGTTGGAGGCAATAGAACTCCAGGAGCCCGTGGAGGAACGGATGAATTGGAAATCCGAGTCCCCTTAGTAAGTAAGGAACAAGGCAAACCCGTTCCCCCATGGAGGGACAGGGAAAGTTCTCCGCTTGCTCCCCACCATTGTAGGTGGCGAGCCCGGCTCGAACGGGCACCATATACACCGGAGGGAGGAAGCCCTTGGTCTGCAGTTCGACTAATCGATTGTGCGGGACTGAACAACTCTCCTAATCATCGGGCTTAGGGCTACGGGGGTGGGAGGAGGAGCTGCGAGGGTCGGCCATGCTGGAATGGATCTTTCGGAAACGCGCTCTAATGGATTCTCATTGGAGGGAGGATGGTTTGGATCGGATATAAGAATCCCCATCCCTTTAATAGACAATTTATTCATCTGGCTAGGGGGGCGAATGTAAAAACGCCCTGGCGCCTCGTATTCATTCGACGCGTGGGAGATAGCCCTTATTGGGCACGAAAGCCAAGAGGTTCAACATTTATGGAGCCAGACACTGCTTACGAACAATTGAAGATCGGAGAAGAACCCGCCTTGCAATGCCGAATATAAAACTGCGCGCCGGACTCATCAACATTGAAGCCTGGTTTGGGGGCTACTGAGAGAGTCCTGGATTAGGGGGTCTCCGGACAGCCGGAATATATCCTTTGGCCGGACTGTTGGACTATGAAGATACAAGATTGAAGACTTCGTCTCGTGTCCGGATGGGACTCTACTTGGTGTGGAAGACAAGCTAGGCAGTACGGATATGTATATCTCCTCCTCTGTAACCGACCTTGTGTAACCCTAGCCCCCTCCGGTGTCTATATAAACCGGAGGGTTTTAGTCCGTAGGACAACATACAATCATACCATAGGCTAGCTTCTAGGGTTTAGCCTCTCTGATCTCGTGGTAGATCTACTCTTGTACTACCCATATCATCAATATTAATCAAGCAGGACGTAGGGTTTTACCTCCATCAAGAGGGCCCAAACCTAGGTAAAACATTGTGTCCCCTACCTCCTGTTACCATCCGCCTTAGACGCACAGTTCGGGACCCCCTACCCGAGATCCGCCGGTTTTGACACCGACAGGTACTGTATCCCTTAACGGTATATCGGCAATCTCAGCATGACACTTCTTCAGTTGTGAAACATGGAACACATCGTGAACTCCTGACAATCCCTCGGGTAATTCCAACTTGTAGGCAACATCTCCCATCCGTTCCAAAACACGATACGGTCCTACAAATCTCGGAGCTAACTTTCCCTTAACTCCAAAACGTTTCACTCCTCGCAAGGGCGATACTCGCAGATATGCCCTGTCTCCAATTTCATAGGTTACCTCCTTACGTTTTGAGTCTGCATAACGCTTCTGCCTAGACTGAGCAATCTTCAGTCTATCACGAATCAGCTTAACTTTCTCTTCAGACTCTTTGATCAAGTCTGGTCCAAATAGCTGTCGGTCTCCTACTTCATCCCACATCAATGGCGTTCTACACCTTCGTCCATACAGGGCTTCGAGTGGTGTCATCTTCAAACTGGCTTGGTAGCTATTGTTGTATGAGAACTCTGCATAAGGCAAATTGTCATCCCAACTAGATCCATAATCTAGCGCACAGGCTCTTAACATATCCTCTAGAATCTGGTTGACTCTCTCGGTCTATCCATCCGTCTGTGGGTGAAATGCTGTACTGAACTCCAATCTCGTACCCAAAGTCTGGTGTAACTGATGCCAAAAATTTGAGGTAAACTGTGTTCCTATATCTGATACGATGGTCCTCGGAACTCCATGTAGACATACGATCCTGGACATATATATCTTGGCCAACTTCGCACTTGTATAAGTGGTTTTCACTGGGATGAAGTGAGCCACTTTGGTCAAGCGATCAACTACTACCCATATGGAATCATATCCTGCTTTTGTCCTGGGCAATCCGGTGATAAAGTCCATGCCCAGTTTATCCCACTTCCATTCGGGTATCGGCATAGGCTGTAACAGTCCTGCTGGCTTCTGATGCTCTGCCTTCACTCTCTGGCATACATCACATATGGCTACGTACTCAACAATATCCTTCTTCATACCAGTCCACCAAAAATGTTCCTTCAAATCCAGATACATCTTGGTGTTTCCGGGGTGTATCGAGTATGGTGAGTCATGAGCCTCTTGAAGTATTAACTTCCTGATCTCCTGGTTATTGGGCACATAAACTCATTGTTCGGTATCATACTCATCCTCACGAAAACCTTTGGCCTTTCCTTTGCCCATCTTCTCCTTTATCTCAGCAATCTCCTTGTCAACCTTCTGAGCTTCCCGAATCTTGTCCAGCAACATTGACTGGACCTCCATTGTTGCAACGAATCCTTGAGGAACTATCTCTAACCGAAGTTCCATGATGTCCTATGCTAACTCCTTTGGCAGTCCCTTACTTTCAAGGATATTAGCATAACTCTTCTGGCTCAAAGCGTCTGCTACGACATTGGCATTTCCTCGATGATAGTGTAGTTTCATGTCATAATCCTTTATAAGCTCCAACCATCTCCTCTGTCTAAGGTTTAGTTCCTTCTGGGTGAAAATGTACTTCAAACTCTTATGATCCGTGTACACATCACACCGATTTCCTATGAGATAATGTCTCCAGGTCTTCAATGCATGCACTACGGCTGCTAACTCCAAATCATGCATGGCATAGTTCAACTCATGAGGTTTTAGTTGTCATGAGGCATACGAAACAACTCTTCCGTCCTGCATAAGCACACATCCAAGTCCTAAGCGAGAGGCGTCGCAATACACTTGGAACTCCTTATGTATATCTGGCAGTGTTAGCACTGGCGCTGTAGTTAAACGTTTCTTCAACTCCTGGAAACTTGCCTCGCAATCGTCTGTCCATTTAAACTTGGTATCCTTCTTCAATAGTTCAGTCATTGGTTTCGCAATCTTGGAAAAATTCCCAATGAATCTTCGGTAGTATCCTACGAGTCCAAGAAAGCTGCGGATCTCGCTAACTGAAGTGGGTGCCAACCATTCTGTGACTGACTGAACCTTGCTGGGGTCTACTGCTATACCTTCTCGTGATATAACATGTCCAAGGAATCCGATTTCCTTCAACCAAAATTCGCATTTGCTGAACTTGGCATACAACTGGTGTTCCCTGAGTTTCTCGAGAACTAAGCGTAAATGCTCTTTGTGCTCCTCTTCATTCTTCGAGTATACCATAATATCATCAATAAACACCACAACAAATTTGTCCAAATATTCCATGAACACCTTGTTCATCATGCTCATGAAATAAGCAGGGGCATTAGTCAGTCCGAATGACATGACCATGTACTCGTATAATCCATACCGTGTTGTGAACGCTGTCTTTGGTATATCCTTCTCTCGTATCTTCAACTGATGTTACCCCGATCGCAAATCGATCTTCGAGAACACTTTAGCTCCTTGTAACTGATCGAACAGATCATTGATCATCGGCAGTGGGTACTTGTTCTTGATCGTCACTTCATTCAAGGCTCGATAATCAACAACCATCATTAGGGATTTATCCTTCTTCTCCACCAAAAGCACTGGGGCTCCCCAAGGTGATGAACTTCTTTGAATGTACCCTTTCTCCAATAACTCCTTGATCTGTTTCTTAATTTCCTCTAGATCATTCGCGGGCATCTGATAGGGTCTCTTGGATATTGGCCCGGTACCTGGCAATAGCTCTATCAAAAACTCTATGTCTCTATCCGGTGGCATGCCTGGTAACTCCTCTGGAAAAACATCCGGGTAATCCTTCACTACAGGCACTTCCTCCTGAACAACTCCCATGAGGGTATTCACTTGGCTCCTCCTAGGCACATGCCTAGATACATACTTAATCCTTTTTCCCTTCGGGGTGGTGAGATAAATCGATTTACTAGCACAGTCAATGCTTCCTCCATGCTTTGACATCCAGTCCATACCTAATATCACATCCAATCCTTGTGACTCCAAGATAATTATGTCGGACGGGAAGACATGGGTGCCAGTGGTTAAGGGTATCTGGTCGCACCATCGGCTGGCCATGTATTCTGCTCCAGGTGAGCTTACTAACAGAGGGGTCCTAAGGGTTTGAGTTGGTAGTTTAAACTTATCCACGAATCCCCTTGATATGTATGAATGTGTTGCACCAGTATCGAAAAGAACAAGAGCGGTAAATGACTTAACCAAAAACTTACCTATTACCGCGTCCGGCTGCTCTTCAACCTCCTCCACGTTGACGTGGTTCACTTGTCCTTTGTTGAATGGATTAGGCTTCTTCCCAACGCTCCCATTTCCGTTTCCATTCTTTCATTCAGGGCACTCCGTGGCGTAGTGTCCAGTCTTCCCGCACTTGAAGCAAGTAACGTGACTTAAGTCCTTTTGGTGGGTGTGGCTGGGTTGGGGCGGTTCTGATTATTGTTGGCTCCGTTCCCATTCCCATTCTTAGCGCCATTGTGATTATGAGATCCTCCTCCAGTGTGGTTGTGACCTCCATGGTTATGAACAAGTCCTCTCGAGTTCGGGGTTAGGCGAGGCTTCTGCTGAGCTCCTGAGTTATACTTCCCTTGTCCAAACTTCCTCTCATGGCTCTCAATCTGCTGCTGCCTCCCTTCAATCATAAGAGCCTTATCTACCAACTCCTGGTAGTTGTTGAAGGTTGCTACCATCAACTGCATGCTCATCTCATCATTCAGCCCTTCCATAAACTTCTCCTGCCTCGCGGCATCTGTGGCCACATCATCAGGGGCATAGCGTGATAACTTGCTAAAATCATCCATGTACTGAGCCACAGTACGGTTCCCCTGGCGTAGGTTGCGGAACTCCCGCTTCTTCATTTGCATAGCTCCAGTTGAGACATGGGCTGTACGGAAAGCTTGCTGAAACTGGTCCCATGTCACCGTGGCTATGGGGTAGGTGACAGTGTAATTCTCCCACCATGATGCTGCTGGTCCATCCAACTGATGTGCGGCAAAACGCACCTTCTCAGCATCAGTGCATCCCGCAGTGGTTAACTCCCTTCCAATCCTGCGGAGCCAATCATTTGCAACTATAGGCTCGGTGCTACTGGAAAACAGCGGCGGTTGTAACCTTAGAAAATGGGCTAGGTTGTCCACTGGTGGCGGGTTGTTGTTGTTGCCCTGGTTCTGAACTAGCAATTGCATCAAAGTATTCTGCTGCTGGATCAACTAGGTGAGCTCCGGTGGGAAAGCAAAACCGGTGTCACATCTCGGAGGCATTTGATGGGTTTAGATGGAAGAGATCAGAATAGACAAATGGGTCTAATGAGAAAACACTACCCATGTGCACATGAGACAAACACAAACATTTCACTCAATCAAACAAGGAAGGGCATACAACGGTCTAGGACTATCGCAAAGTGTTCATCTACTACTAATTACATGGGGAAATACTACTAATATTTGGTGGTCATCTAGAAATTTTGATCAGTGGAAGACTCCATGATGTCTGCTCCAGCTTCGTCTTCAAAGTCATCATCACTAGGATTGGAATCGGTGTCGTCGATGATGTAGTCCTCGGGGCGTATCTCATTGGGTTCTTCGTCTTCTTCTACTGGTGCTGGTCCTCCCATGAATACTCCGATATTCTTAACCAGGTCGTCATTCTTCTCCAGTAGTGTCTTGATTTCCTCCTCATATCCATCACGTGTAAACTTGAGTTCTTCCTCCAGTTCGATGATCCTAGTCTTCGCCTTCCTCAAGTCCATCATGTCCGCACACATCTGGTTCTCCTGGTGTCAGATGTGCTAGTTTAACTCCTGGATGAAAGCTGCAATGGATCTATCCTTCTTGGTGCTGATTACTTCCCATTGCTCGTCTCGGCGCCCACATATTTGGTAGATAGTGTCTTTAAGTTCCCTGTGGTAGACTTCTCCAATGCGTCCCATGGTAATGTGTGCTACCATGTTCTTGCCTAAGCTCTAGGTCGGTGCTTCTAAAGAAAATTCTATGGGTTTAGAAGTTGGCGATAACGTTCTTCCTGGAACTTGTACTTGAATCATCCAGTGCTCCTCTTCAGGTAAGTGGCGTTGTACGTCCCGGTGAAGCTTGGTATTCCAATGTTTAAGTACCTAGTGACTTCCTTCAGGTGGCGTCCAAATGGTGTGTCTTCATCCGGTTGTGCAAACTTGTGCTTCATCTCCGTCATCCTAAGGAGTAGAAAATGGAGAGGAGTCAGAAATGAGTAGAGAAGTGTGGCCTATGGTTTATCTTAGTGGTCATGTCCTACACTCAACTTGGCTCTGATACCATCTTGTAGTGACCCGACCTCAGACGGTCAAGTCTCTGTGCTTCAGTGTCATCCCTAGATCGGTAATGCTGACACAAACAGTACTCAAAGGATTTATAACAGAGTAGCAATCACACACTTATTACAACGAATGTCTCAAGAGAGAACTTATTACAATAATATGGCTTAAGGCCATCTAATGCGATAACATCGGAAGACTTGGAAGATAAAGTGAGTCCATCAACTCCAACGGCATAGCTGAGCTGCACGGCAACGACCTAATGAACCTTACTCCTCATCTGAAAAGTCTGCAAAATAATAGGTTGCAGCCCGAGAATGGGTCAGCACATGGAATATGTTGGCAATGTAACACAGTAGAGCAAGAACAGAATAATGGTATCACTACATGCATATTTGGCTGGTGGAAAGCTCTATGGTTATAGTTTTTGCGAAAAGCCAATTTTTCCCTACAACAAAGGAATAGATTTTTTATTTAATTATCATGGTAGTTGAAACAATATTGAGAAGGTTCCTCCAACTCAATCCCAATTAAAGTGGTTAACAACCCAACAATATTAATTAAGAGTGATGAGATACATGTGATAACCCAAGTACTAGATACTCAAGATTTGTCCATAACCTGGGACACGGCTAACCATGATTAGTTTATACACTCTGCAGAGGTTTGCACACTTTTCCCCACAAGACTCGATCGCCTCCGTTGGATTTCTCGCACTACAGGGTGTTTGAGAAACGGATGACCGAGACACAGTCTTTCAGAAACATTAACTCTCTACTCCGGGCAGACCATACCAAACCTACATCCCACTACTTGCTGATCTGCCTCTTAGAGTTTCACGTAACTTACTCAACTATGCAAGAGCCCATAATAGCTTGTGGCTGCACACGGAAGTTTCTAGCATGAATCATCTCAGTTCCCTTTGAGCCTGGGTGGCGGTCCATAGGAAGATCACACGTGTACTCCGGGATTTCCAAAAAATACAGGCAACACCGGATAGTCCAGGTGCCTCAATCCACCCAAATATTTGATTAAGTTGCCACCTTAAGTTGAACCATTACTTAAAAACTCACATCTGTCATGGATCTCACTCAAACCCCAAACCACGTCTACGAGCATAGCATAGCATAGCAATATAAGCAAACATAGAAGTAACTCCCAGGGTTTGATAGTAATAGGGTAATAGGTTCTACCTCAACAACTACTTCCCAACCCACATGTTAATGACATCCTAATCATGCAATGTTTGAGGATTGGAACTAATGCATAAAAACTGGGTATGAGAAGAGTATGATCAATGTGTTACTTGCCTTGCTGACGATCTGCGAAACGTAGAGACTCGTAGTAGCACGCTTCACACTTCGGGTGTTCTATCACAAACAAACAATAACATACATAAGAAACAAGCAAAGATGCACAAGAAAAAACTCCAACAAAAGAATTTGACCAGAAATTTCAACTGAAGAACTCCGGTTAGCGAAAAGAATCAAATCAAACGGAGCAACAAAACTCAAACGGTGAAAGAAACAAGATCCATTTACTAATCTGGTCCTAGGTCAAATTTTACCATAGCAAAAACTTGTTCAAGTTGATTAAATAGAAAGAGGGTCTCGAGACGAAGATCTAGGTGCTTGAATCGCCTGATTCCGACTAACGAGCGAAAAGAAAAACAGAAACTAAGATCGGATCAGAAATCGCGATCGAGAACAATCGCAGATAACTCCGATAAAAGAAAACTGACGAACAGACTAATGAACACGCGTTTGTTAGCTATAACCAACGGGTGAAGAACCGTTCGTTAAACGAACGTATGGACGAACGTCCGCTAAACAGGAAAACCAAAAAAAACGGCGATCCAAAAAAAACGGATCTAGGGTTTTCAAAGAAAAACCGAACGGTTTTAAAAAACCGGCGGCTCGGATTCTGGCGCGGTACCTCCGGCGAGAGCTCCGGCGAGGTGGGGTGGCGGCTCGCGAGGCGGCGGCACGGGTGGCAAGCGGCGGCGGCAAACGCGGGCGGCGGCTGCGGGCGGCGCGACGCGGCAGGCGGCGGCGGGGCTGCGGTGGTGGCTCGGGGTGGCGGTGGTTGTGGTGGTGGGGGGGCGGGGCGGGGCGGCTGGGAGGAGGGGCCAAGGCGGCGGCGCGCGCACGCGAGGAAGGCAGCGCGGCGTCTTGGGCCAGCCTGGCTCGGCTGGGCCTTAGGCCAAGTCGGGCGCGAAACTTTTTTTTTAAATAATTTCGCCGACGGAAATGAAATCCTAGAAAAATACATAAAAATCTAAAAATGGCAAAACAAATTTTCACCGTCTAAATAAAATTTTTAGAACGAGATGAACATTTTCTTGGCCCTAAAATGCAATTTTGAAAAACGTGCAATTTTTATAATGCAAACAAAATTGCAATAATATCCAAATAAAACAAATATTTGATTTTAATATTTTTCCTCCAATATTTCAATTATCTTGGAGAAGTCATATTATCTCCTCTCATATATTTTAATATGAAATATTTTCGGAGAGAAAAATAATTAAAACCAAATCCTCGTTTCAAAATTTGATAAAAATCAAATTTGAAAACCGGGAAAATCCCGAACTCTCTCCGAGGGTCCTTGAGTTGCTTAGGATTTCGAGGATCGTGAGACGAAATAAAAATAAAAATATGATATGCAAGAATGATCTATGTATAACATTCCAAATTGAAAATTTGGGATGTTACATTGGAGGGTGTTGAATCTTATTAAAATATTGATGAAAGTGGATTTGGAGAGTAATGACTTTATTTAGTGATACATCCACTATTTTGGAAGTGGTTTCAATTGATTATGACAATAAGGTTGCTATCTATGATGATTATTATGATGACATGTATGCCATAAAGAGTAATAAATTTTCTATGCTCGTGCATCATGAAAAGAGTGTTGTATGTGATAGTTATATTGTTGAATCCATTCACGATGCCTTTGAAAATTATTTATGAGAAAGGAACTTATACTCTTACATATCTCAATAATATCAAGTTTCTTCTCTATGTGTTGATTACTTTGAGGTTGCACTTGTCTTGCCTTCCTATGCTAGTTGATTCTTGTTCCCATAAGTTGTCTGCTCACAAAATCTCTATGCACAGGAAGTGGGTTAGACCTAAATGTGCTAGTCATATGCTTCATGATGCTCTCTTCATGTTTCAATTCTTATCCTTTATGCGAGCATCATTGAAATCATCATGCCTAGCTAAAAGGCATTAAATAAAAGCGCTTGTTGGGAGACAACCCAACACTTTTACCTGCTATTTTTGTGTGTTCACATGATTATGCTACTGTAGTAATCATGTTTTATAGCTTTTTTTTCAATAAAGTGCCAAGTAAAGCCGTTGGGATCATGTTGGGTGATAGTTGATTTGATCTTGCTGAAAAACAAAAAATTTTGCACTCACGAAAATAATTCTAGTTTTTAATAGAACAGTGCTATTGAGTTGATTCTTTTTTGCAGAAGATTAATATACAAATTGCTCACGTGGTCCTAATTTTTCATAATTTTTTGAGTAGCAGAAGTTCTTTTCTAGTTTCTATGGCTTATATTGCTCATTATAAATTGTAGACATGATATGATACAGTAGGCATTGTGTGAGAAAAATTATGAATCTTGTCTTCGACAGTACCAAAAGTGGAATGGTTTGCTCTTTATCATACTAACCTATCTCACAAAGTTCCATTAAGTTTTGTGTGATTGAAGTTTTCAAGTTTTGGGCGAGATGTCGATATGAGTAGAATAAGGAGTGACAAGACCCTAAGCTTGGGGATACCCAAGGCACCACCAAGGTAATATCCAAGGAAGATCCAAGCAACTAAGCTTGGGGATGCCCCGGAGGCATCCCCTCTTTCGTCTCCAACAATACCGGTAACCTTACTTAGAGCTATGTTTTCATTCGTCACATGATATGTGTTTTCCTTGGAGCGTCAATTTATTTTGTGAGGATTTGCTTGCTATTATTTAGAATGATGTCTTGCATCTTTTATTTCAATAAAAGTGGCAATGATAGCCTTTTCCATGCTTATTTTGCAAGTCTACATGTTGCTATTTGAAAACAGAAAGTTTACCGCGGTTTCAAAAATTCCCTAGAAAATTAAAAATGTGATAAAATGCTGAAATTTTTTGCAAAATAAGCTATGATAAATTTTATACAGTGTGGTAAATTTTCATAATTTTTGGAGTTAAAGAAGTATTGATACTCTTGCCTTCTTTACATACTGTACTGTTTTGGCAGATTGTTGTTATGTTTGCATTGTTTGCATATGTTTGCTTGTTTAATGATTCTATTTGAGGATAGGAGTATTAAATATGCAGAGGCATTTAGTATGAAATGTTGAATTATAATTTTAGTGATTTGCTACAGTAGAGAATGATAAGTTTTTTGCATTGGGTTATACTAACTTATCTCACGAGTTCTTGTTGAGTTTTGTGTGGATGAAGCTTTTGAGATTTAGGAAAACCGTGATATGAGAAGAATTAAGGAGACACGAAAACTCAAGCTTGGGGATGCGCATGGTATCCCAAGATAATATTCAAGAATTCTCAAGCATCTAAGCTTTGGGATGCCCCGATAGGCATCCCACGTTTCTTCTTCAACAATTATCGATTAAGCCTAAGTTTTTGCTTCTTCACATGATGTGTGCTATTCTTAGAATGTCATTTTATTTTGTTTTGCTTGCTGTTTTAATAAAGTACTTAGATATGATAGTTTTTAATAAAATAGAGTCCTCAAATAGTAGCCAGGGAGGCTAAGTAAGTGGCATTCACATCCCGTAAAGAAGCTCTTTTCTATGTCATTTACTCTTGTGCTTCACTTATATCCTATGAGTAAATTGTTGAATAAATTGAATGTCATGAAGTTGAAATCATATCATGCCTAGTGGTAGCTTCACCTTGGGTTTAGAAAGTGAAATCTTTTGAGGCTTGACAATCACAATATTGGTCATACAAGCAATTCACGAATAATTAGTACAAGGAAGAGAACTTTCACATATAAATACACCATCATGGAAATATTTTGTGATTGTGAGCCCCCATCAAAATATTATATGCCAAAATTGTGGACATTGGACAAGGAAGGCAACGTAATGGTTTATGTTTGTTCATATTAACATAGAAGTTATATTGTCATAGATCCTTCAACATGTGGTGCTTCCCCCCCATCTTTGCTAGCCAAAAATTCCGCACCAAGTAGAGATACTGCTTGTGCATCCAAAAATCCTTAAACCCAAATCTTATTTTCAAGAGTCCATCATACCTACCTAAGGATTGATCAAGATCCTTGAAGTTGTCATCGGTGCAATAAGGCAATAAAAATTGCTTCTAAAAGTGTTAGATCATTTAGTGTAAGAGAAAAGTGAGTGTTGTACGAACTTGTGATGGCAAAGGAATAAAAGCGACGGACTACATAATAAAGGTTGCTATCATAAGGGGTAATATAACATGACGTTCTTTTGCACTAAGGGGTTGAGCATACAAACAAATAAGCGCATGGCAACCTCTGCTTCCCTCTACGAAGGGCCTACCTTTTACTTTTATGTATTTACTTTTATGCAAAGAGTCAATGTTCTCTCTATTCCTTTTTATTTTTCTCTTTTGGCAAGCATCATGTGGTGAGGAAAGATCTAGGCACATATGTCCATTTGAATATGGGTAGCATGAGTAATTATTGTTGACATCACCCCTGAGGTGAATACGTTGGGAGGTGAAATTATAAGCCCCTACCTTTCTATGTGTTGGTTGAAACGTTTTGCTCATGTGTACAAGGTGAGTGTTAGCAATCGGAGAATTCTATATGATGGTTGAGTATGTGGAGCTCTTACTTAAAATCTGTTGAATAAGTTGAATTGCAATTGCTTGGTGACTAAGAACATAGGTTGTTGGGTTTCAAGAGAATTCATTGTTTGAACCTTAACATGTGAATTGGTTGCCACTATAACATGAGAAGTTTTATAAGAAAGAATTGATGTTATGATGGTAGGAAAAGTGATTGAAATTATCATTGATCAAACTTATGCACTTTGCTAGCATTCACACTTCATAAATTATTTCTTTTATCATTTACCTACTCGAGGAAGAGTAGGAATTAAGCTTGGGGATGCTGATACGTCTCCAACGTATCTATAATTTATGAAGTATTCATGCCAATATATTATCATTCTTGGATGTTTTACAATCACTTTATAGCAACTTTATATCATTTTTTGGGACTAACCTATTGACCCAGTGCCTAGTGCCAGTTGCTATTTTTTGCTTGTTTACATCGCAGGAAATCAATATCAAACAGAGTCCAAACACCGCGAAACTTTATGGAGATTTTTTTGGATCGGAAGGAACCCAATGGGCCAGAGCTGCACCTAGGGGGGTGCCCCGAGGGGGGCACAACCCACCAGGGTGTGCCCAGGTGGGTTGTGCCCACCTTGGTGGCCTCCCGTGCCCCTTCTTTGCACTATAAATTCCCAAATATTCCGAAACCCTTCGGGGTTAACCTATATCAGAAGTTCCACCGCCGCAGGGCTCCGTAGCCACCAAAAACCAATCTAGACCTGTTTCGGCACCCTGCCGGATGGGGAATCATCTCCGGTGGCCATCTTCATCATCCCGGCGACCACCACGATGAGGAGGGAGTAGTCCACCCTCGGGGCTGAGGGTTTGTACCAGTAGCTATGTGTTTAATCTCTCTCTCTCTCGTGATCTATATCATGGGCTTTGTTAATATAGTCGGATCATATGATGTTTCTCCCCTCTATACTCTTGTTTTGATGAATTGAATCTTTACCCTTTGAAGTTTTGTCATGCCGGATTGAATTTTTAGATTTGAGAACACATGATGTATGTCTTGCAGTATGAATAATTCACTTGCTATACATTATGGCACTCAACTTGCGGATTCCCGCAGTGATATTGGGGTAATCTATGCATAGGGTTGATGCACATTTTTATTATCTTTTCTCTGATAGAAACTTTGTGGTCTCCTCGTAGTTCTTTCTGTGGATTGAGTATTATGAATATGAATATGCTTTGGTGTTATGCTAGTACGAACTCTAGGATAGATCGAACGGAAAAAATAGCTTTGCGTTATTTTAGTACGAACTTTTGAATAGATCGAACGGAAAGAATAACTTTGAGATGGTTTTGTACCCTAAAACAATTCCTTTCTTTTGTTCTCTACTAATAGTAACTCGAGAGTGATTCTTTATTACACTTTGAGGGATAATCATATGATCCAACTATGTTAGAATTGTTGAGAGATTGCACTAGTGAAAGTACGGACCCTAGGCCTTGTTTTTAACCATTGAAATGCCGTTTTTGTGCCCGTTTACTATTTGCTACCTTGATGTTTTTATTTATTCAGATTATAAAAATATATTTCTACCATCCGTATTACACTTTTATTACCATCTCTTCACCGAACTAGTGCACCTATACAATTTGCCATTGTATTGGGTGTGTTGGGGACATAAGAGGTTTCTTGTATTTGATTGCAGGGTCGTTTGAGAGAGACCATCTTCATCCTACAACTCTCATATATTGATAAACCTTAGGTCATCCACTTGAGGGAAAATTTCTACTGTCCTACAAAACTCTGCGCTTGGAGGCCCAACACCTTTCTACAAGAATAAAGTTGCGTAGTAGACATCACCCCCTCCGGGATCCTCCTCCATGGCCTCTGGTGATGATGGCCCCCTTCGGCAGGGTGCCAAAGAGGGCCTAGATTGATTTTTCATGGCTACATAGGCTTGTGGTGGCGGAACTCCTGATCTAGATTTCTTTCTAGGGGTTTTGGTATTTATAGGAATTTTGGGCGTCAGCCTCACGTCAAGGGGGTCCACAAGGCAGCGGAAAGGTAGGAGCACCCTCCCGGGGGTAGGGCGCCCCCCTACCTTGCCGTTGCCTCAGGAATCTTCTGGCCCAACTCTTGTGCTTCGAGGTTCTCTTTTGGTCCGTAGAAAATCACCGTAAATTTTCAGCCCATTCCGAGAACTATTATTTCTGCACAAAAACGATACCATGGTAGTCTGCTGAAAACAACGTCAGTCCGTGTTAGTTCTAATAAAATCATACCAAAATCATATAAAATTTTTATAAACATGGCATGAATACTTTATAAATTATAGATACATTGGAGACGTATCACCCACACTCTAACCTTAGTTTAAAGTTCACTAGTACGCGTCGGTGCTATACAAATGGTTTTTAACCCCTTTCCGTGACGGCATTTGGAACCGTCGCTGATACGTCTCCGTCATATCTATAATTTTTGATTATTTCCTGCCAATATTATACAACTTTCACATATTTTTGGCAACTTTTTATATGATTTATTGGACTAACCTATTGATCCAGTGCCCAGTGCCAGTTCCTGTTTTCTGCATGTTTTTTGTATCACAGAGTAACCATATCAAACGAAGTCCAAATGCAATAAAATTTCACGGAGAATTATTTTGGAATATATGTGATTTTTGGGAGTTGGAATCACCGCAAACGGAGGCCCGTGGTGGGCACAACCCACCAGGGCGCGCCAGAGGAGTCAGGCATGGCGTGGTGGGTTGTGGCCACCTCGTACGTCAGTTGGGCCTCTACTTTGGGTGCAAGGAAGCTTATATCCGGAAAAAAAATCGTGTTAAGTTCTTAGCGCAATCGGAGTTATGGATCTGCGGGAATATAAGAAACGGTTTTCGGCCAGATCTGGAGAACGCGAAACAGAAGAGAACAGAGAGGAAGATCCAATCTTGGAGGGGCTCCCGCCCCTCCGCGGCCATGGAGACAAAGGACCAGAGGGGGAACTCTCCTCCCATCTAGGGGGAGGCCAAGGAAGAATAAGAAGGAGGGGGTTCTCCCCCCTCGCTTCCGGTGGCTCCAGAGTGCCGCTGGGGCAACGATCGAGATGACGATCTACATCAACAATCTTGCTACCGTCAACACCAACTCTCTCTCCCTCTATGCAGCGGTGTAACACCTCTCCCCCCCCCCCGCTGTAATCTCTACTTAAACATGGTGCTCAACTCACTATATTAATTCCCAATGATCTATGGTTATCCTATGATGTTTGAGTAGATCCGTTTTGTCTTGTGGGTAAATCGTGATCTTGGTTGGTATGATTGTATATTTCATTTATGGTGTTGTCCTATGGTGCCCTACATTCTTGCGCAAACGTGAGGGGCCCCCGCTATAGGGTGTTCCAATATGTTCACGATTTGCTTACGGTGGGTTGCGAGGGTGACAGAAACTTAAACCCGAGTAGGTGGGTTATGGCGTATGGGAGTAAACACTACTGGAATCAGCTTTTTTGGCGTCTGCCATGGCGGACGGCAAAGTCATACATGCCGGACGGCAAAAGCCTTTGCCGCCAGCCAGCGGACGGCAAACTATCCGTCTGAATGAGTGTCGGCAAAGGCCTTCTTTGTCGTCTACTTCTTAGAAACGGACGACAAAGGATTGTGCTGTCTGCCGTCCGAGGCCAGCAAACGGCAAAGATCATGGACAACAGTGGGGTGGGGTGAGAGCCGTTAGGGGGTTAATGGCGCTCTTTGCCGAGCACAGCTCGGCCAGCATTGAGAAGCTGCCACGTGGCCAGCTATGTCGTCCGTCGGCTGACGGCAAAGAGGTTTGAATCTTTGTTGTTTGCTAGCGGACGGCATAGCTGGCCCTGTTTGCCAGTACTATTTGGTCACTTTGCCGTCCGCCAGCACACAGCAAAGTGACCAAATAGGCAGCCAGTGTTCCCAGTTTATATAGGTAGCTGCCACATGTCCACTTTGTCGTTTGCTAGCAGACGACAAAGAGCTTTGCCGTTTGCTAGCTGACAGCAATGAGCTTTGCTGTCTGCTAGCTGATAGCAAAGAGGCTATATATCCCTTGTTTTATTTGAATCCATTTAATTTCACAGGAATTCACACACAGATATACATATTTTTTTTTCACAGGCACAACAGACATATGATGTATCCAACACATAGCTCCATCCATGAAAACATAAATACATAAGAAACAGAGTTCCATCCATACATATTACAGTAATATCACAATGTTCATCTAGCACATTGTTCCATGCATCCATATAACAAGTTCCACATTTTTCATCGATACAAACGAAAAGAAGAACAGGAAAACAAGCACTCCATCCATGCAAGCTTCCATATAGTGAATTAAATCTGCAAAATGGGAAACAAGAAAGTTAGAAGAAGACGACTAGAATCAGAAGAAGAAGAAGAAGAAGAAGAAGAAGAAGAAAATGAAGAAGAGGAAGAGGAAGAAGAAGAAGTAAGCATACTTAGGTAAAATGGAGCTAACCTAGCTAATTATGCCATTTTTGCGTGAACTAAGCATATTATGCCATTTTTTATATAAAGCAGCTTAGTATAGGTCATTATTGAGCTAACCTAGGTAACTAAGCATATTAGAGCTAACTTCATTTTGGAGAAGAAGAAGAAGAATAGAAGAAGAAGAAGAAGAAGAAGAAGAAAATGAAGAAGATAGGTAAAATGGAGCTCTTCTTCTTCTTATTCTTCTAGTTTTCTTCTTCTCCAAAATGAAGTTAGCCCTAAGTTAGCTCTAATATGCTTAGTTACCTAGGTTAGCTCAATAATGACCTATACTAAGCTCCTTTATATCAAAAATGGCATAATATGCTTAGTTCACTCAAAAATGGCATAATTAGCTAGGTTAGCTCCATTTTACCTAGGTATGCTTACTTCTTCTTCCTCTTCTTCTTCTTCTTCTTCTTCTTCTTCTTCTTTTGATTCTAGTCTTCTTCTTCTAACTTTCTTGTTTCCCATTTTGCAGATTTAATTCACTATATGGAAGCTTGCATGGATGGAGTTCTTGTTTCCCTGTTCTTCATTTCGTTTGTATCGATGAAAAATGTGAAATGTTTCCCTGTTCTTCTTTTCGTTTCTTTTCTTCTTCTTCTTCTTCTTCTTCTTCTTCTTCTTTTCTTCCTATTCCTTCTTTCCTTCCTCTTCCTTGATTTTCCTCATCTTATTATGTCATTTGTGGACTAAATAGGCTAAATTATATCAAAAATTGACTAAACAGGCTAAGTAAGAAGAAAAATACCACTATCACGGAGGTGTAGGAATGTCGGAGCTGTGTCAGTGGTAGACGGAGGTGAAGGACCGGTCCGGGTTCCGCCATTGCCAGAGCAGAAGGATTGGTCGATGCTTGTCGGGAGCCATGCTGCACCAAAGATCATTCCCAATAATGTCTCGTTAGCATGATACAAACTGAAATGTGAATACTAGTAACTAAAGACCATTCAAATCAAACTTACCGTGGTCGCCGGAGCAATCTGGGGCATCGGCTGAGGGGGCTGCCCTTTTTCTCGCACATGGTTGATAACCCACGAGTATAGGGGGTCGCAACAGTTCTCGAGGGTAAAGTATTCAACCCAAATTTATTGATTCGACACAAGGGGAGCCAAAGAATACTCTCAAGTATTAGCAGCTGAGTTGTCAATTCAACCACACATGGAAACTTAGTATCTGCAGCAAAGTATTTAGTAGCAAAGTAATATGATAGTAGTGGTAACGGTAGCAAAAGGTAACAGTAGTAAAAGTAATGTTTTGGTGTTTTGTAGTGATGATAGCAATAGCAACGGGAAAGTAAATAAGCGAAGAACAATATATGGAAAGCTCATAGGCAATGGATCAGTGATGGAGAATTATGCCGGATGCGGTTCATCATGTAACAGTCATAACCTAGGGTGACACAGAACTAGCTCCAGTTCATTGATATAATGTAGGCATGTATTTCGAACATAGTCATACGTGCTTATGGAAAAGAACATGCATGACATCTTTTGTCCTACCCTCCCGTGGCATCGGTGTCCTTACGGAAACTAAGGGATATTAAGGCCTCCTTTTAATAGAGTACCGGAACAAAGCATTAACACATAGTGAATACATGAACTCCTCAAACTACGGTCATCAGCGTTAAGTATCCCGATTATTGTCACTTCGAGGTTAACGGATCATAACACATAATAGGTGACTATAGACTTGCAAGATAGGATCAAGAACACTCATATATTGATCAAAACATAATAGATTCAGATCTGAAATCATGGCACTCGGGCCCTAGTGACAAGCATTAAGCATAGCAAAGTCATAGCAACATCAATCTCAGAACATAGTGGATACTAGGGATCAAACCCTAACAAAACTAACTCGATTACATGATAGATCCCATCCAACCCATCACCGTCCAGCAAGCCTACGATGGAATTACTCACGCACGGCGGTGAGCATCATGAAATTGGTGATGCAGGATGGTTGATGATGACGATGGCGACGGATTCCCCTCTCCGGAGCCCCGAACGAACTCCAGATCAGCCCTCCCAAGAGGTTTTAGGGCTTGGCGGCGGCTCCGTATCGTAAAACGCTTTGAATTATTCTCCCTGAATTTTTTTCTCCCCGAAACACAATATATAGAGTTGGAGTTGGAGTCGGAGAGGCACCAGGGGGCCCACGAGGTAGGGGGCGCGCCCTAGGGGGGCAGGCGCGCCCCCCACCCTCGTGGAGAGGTTGTGGGCCCCCTGGCCTTCATCTTTTGTAGGTATTTTTTATATTTTCCAAAAAGTTGCTCCGTGAAGTTTCAGGTCATTCCGAGAACGTTTGTTTCTACACATAAATAACACCATGGTAATTCTGCTGAAAACAACGTCAGTCCGGGTTAGTTCCATTGAAATCATGCACGTTAGAGTGCAAAACAAGGGCAAAAGTGTTTGGAAAAGTAGATACGTTGGAGACATATCAACTCCCCCAAGCTTAAACCTTTGCTTGTCCTCAAGCAATTCAGTTGACAAACTGAAAGTGATAAAGAAAAACTTTTACAAACTCTGTTTGCTCTTGTTGTTGTAAATATGTAAAGCCAACATTCAAGTTTTCAGCAAAGATTATAACTAACCACATTCGCAATAACGCCCAGTTCTCAAGTTTACTCATTTCAGTAGCATAATCAACTAGCGAGCAATAATAATAAATCTCGGATGACAACGCTTTCTAAAAACAATCATAATATGATATAACAAGGTGATATCTCGCTAGCCCTTTCTAAGACTGCAAAACATAAATGCAGGGCACCTTTAAAGACCAATGACTGACTAGACATTGTAATTCATGGTAAAAGAGATCCAGTCAAGTCATACTCACTGTAAAGTAATAGTAATGAATGCAAATCACAGCGGTGCTCTCCAACTGGTGCTTTTTAATAAGAGGATGATGACTGAGCATGAAAGTAAATAGATAGGCCCTTCGTAGAGGGGAGCAGGGATTTGTAGAGGTTCTAGAGCTCGGTTTTGAAATAGAGATGAATAATATTTTAAGCGGTATACTTTCATTGTTAACATAACAACCAAGAGATGGCGATATCTTCCATGCTACACACATTATAGTCGGTTTCCAAACAGAATGGTAAAGTTTATACTCCCCCTTCCACCAACAAGCATCAATCCATGGCTTGCTCGAAACAACGAGTGCCTATAACTAACAAGAGTCCCAGGGGGAGTTTTGTTTGCAATTATTTTGATTTAGTTTGCATAAAGCATGGGACTGGGCATCGCGGTGACCAGCAATTTATCTCGTGAGTGAGGAGCGGAGTCCACTCCTCTTGAGAATAACCCGCCTAACATGGAAGATATAGACAACCCTAGTTGATACATGAGCTATTCGAGCATACAAAACAGGATATATTTGAAGGTTTAGAGTTTGGCACATACAAATTTACTTGGAACGGCAGGTAGATACCGTATATAGGTAGGTATAGTGGACTCATGTGGAATAACTTTGGGGTTTAATGGATTGGATGCACAAGCAGTATTCCCGCTTAGTACAAGTGAAGGCTAGCAAAAGACTGGGAAGCGACCAGCTAGAGAGGGACAACAGTCATGAACATGCATTAAAATTAATCAACACCGAATGCAAGCATGAGTAGGATATAATCCACCATGAACATAAATATCGTGAAGGCTATGTTGATTTTGTTTCAACTACATGCGTGAACATGTGCCAAGTCAAGTCACTTAAATCATTCAGAGGAGGATACCACCATATCATAACACATCATAACCATTTCAATAGCATGTTGGCACGCAAGGTAAACCATTATGACTCATAGCTAATCAAGCATGGCACAAGAATTATGATCTCTAGTTGTCATTGCAAACATGTTTATTCATAATAGGCTGAATCAGGAACGATGAGCTAATCATATTTACAAAAACAAAAGAGGTCGAGTTCATACTGGCTTTTCTCATCTGTGACGCCCGGATAGTTAAGCTACAATAACCATCTACTAATGATGCCACGTCACCACGATTACTGTTGTTAGTTTCACGATGATTCAAATCTCTTTTCGAATTCAAATTCAAAATCTAGTCAAATGGTAAAAGTTTTGAAAAAGTCAAATCTAAAATGTTCAAGGTGTAGCAAATAAATCATAGATGATTATGGTGGTGGGTCCAAATTAACATACAATGTTTAAATGCACTAGATAATAGGAACAGTCGCTGAAACAATTATTTAAACATCTCTTAAATAATTAAATTATTAAAAAAAACTTTTTATAACTAAAAGAATAATTGTGGCGGTGGTATAATTACTATTAGTAATGTAGGTGCTAACTATATGTTTTACAAAACTAAAACAATTAGGGAAATGAAATAAAACAAAAAAGTAAATAAAATAAAAGAAAAACAAAAGACCAAAGAAAAGGAAAAGAGAAAAGGAAACCCCCTGGGCCAGTCGGCCCAGCTTTTAGCCAGGCCGGCCAAACTGGGTCTGCAAGCCCACCCCCACTCCTCCCTTATCCCCTCACACCCCACCCGAACCCTATCCACTCCCCCACTCTTTCCCCCACGACGCGCCCCCTCCCCTGATCCGGATCAGATCCGGGCTCGCCGCCCACGCCAGGACGCCGCCGCCCGGAGCACGCGCCACCTCAACGGCCTGCTTCCTCACGTCGCCCAGTCGTCCCCGTCGACCTCCTCGCCCCCTGTTGCCCGTGAACCCTACTCCCCCCCGTGAGCTCCCCCTCTCTCTCTCCCCGTGTCCGGCTCCCTGTCCTGACGCGCTCCAACCCCGCGCACGTCGCACCATGGCCGCTCGCAGGTGAGCCCACCGGTTGCCTAGGCTCGCCGCTACCGCCCGCGTGCTCCGCACTCCCTGCGCCGCTCGCTGCACGCCGTCCCGCGCCGCCCTGCTCCACCTGCGCTCCCGCCTCCCGCAGCGCCCCGCCCGCGCGGCCCCGCTCCGCCCTGCCTCGCCCAGTCCACCCCCTGGCCATGGCCGACATCGTCAAGCGCGCGTGCCCGCCCGTGTCTTGCTGTGCCCTGCGCCGCTCGCCGCAGCCCCCGTTCGCGCTGACTCGCTTCGCTCTGCCTTGCCCCTGTCACCCGCTCGTCGCTGCAGCTGCGGAGCTGCTCCTCAACCGTGCCCCGCCGCCACCTCCACCGCTGCGGCTCGCGCGCCCCACCGCGCGCCTCACCTGGCCGGCGCCTTTCCGCCATCGCCCTGCCGCGCCGTTGGTCACGCCCGGGCCAGTGCCCGCGCGCCCACGTGTCCGACGCCCAACGCCCGCTATTGGCCCATGTGCCTATGACAAACGGGGCCCACCCCCTAAGAAAAAAGGGAGTTTTATAAATAAATAAAATAATTAATTACTTAATTAAAGAATTAATTAACTTAATTAATCTTGATTAGATTAACCTAATTAACTTAACCTAAATTAATCTGTTAATTAAACCAATTAATTAGGTTAGTTAGTTGTCAGTCAATGACATGTGGGCCCCCTGTCCAGTTTGACCAGTCAAACTGTTGGCTTGGTTGACCCAGTCCATGACAAGTGGGCCCTGTTTGACCCTGTTGACCAGTCAACAGTTGACTGGTCAAATGCTGACTGGACCCCCCTTGACCCCACCTGCCAGCCACCACCTACATTCTATCGGGTACAATTCTGTGTACCCATAGCAATTTAAGATTTAATTTTCGAATTAAAACAATTTAGAAAATGATTTAGAACTTTTAGAATTAATATAAAATAAACCGTAGCTCGGATGGGAAAACTTTGTACATGAAAGTTGCTCAGAATGACAAGACGAATCCGGATACGCAGCCCGTTCATCCGCCACGCATCCCTAGCATACCGAACACGCAACTTTCCCCTTTGGTTCATCTGTCCGAAAACGCGAAACACCGAGGATATTTTCCCGAATGTTTCCCCCCTTCACCGGTACCACCTCATACCGCGTTAGGGCACACCTAGCATCACGGTTTGTCATGTCGTGCATCGTCATGCATTTGTTTGCATTACATTTATTGTTTCTTCCCCCTCTTCTCTTGCTAGACACCAAGACCGATGCCGTTGCTACCCAGTACGACTACGGTGTTGACGACCCCTCTCTCTTGCCAGAGCAACCAGGCAAGCCCCCCCCCCCCTTGATCACCAGATATCGCCTACTCTTCTCTATACTGCTTGCATTCGAGTAGTGCAGCATGTTACTGCTTTTCGTTAATCCTATCCTGATGCATAGCCTGTCCTTGCTACTACTGTTGTTACCTTTACCTGCAATCCTAATGCTTAGTATAGGATGCTAGGTTATCATCAGTGGCCCTACATTCTTGTCCATCTGCCATGCTATACTATCGGGCCATGATCACTCGGGAGGTGATCACGGGTATATACTATATACTTTATACATGATACATGTGATGACTAAAGTCGGGTTGGCTTGAGGAGTACCTGCGGTTGATTCACGAATTGGGGGCTGGAAGGACATACTTTCCCGACAGCCCTCTATGTGGATCTTTGTGGCGAAGCGACAGGGCAGGTTGAGACCACCTAGGAGAGAGGTGGGCCTGGCCCTGGTCAGCGTTCGCGGTTATTTCAAGATAACACGTTTAACGAGAACTTGGTATTTGATCTGAGTCTGGCCACTGGCCTATACACACTAACCATCTGCGCGGGGACAGTTATGGGCACTCGACGTTGTGGTATCAGCCGAAGCCTTCGTGACGTCAGCGACTGAGCAGCGCGTGCAGGATTGGACCGTAAGCCTGCTCTTGTATAAAGGGGGATAGTTCTGCTTCCGGCCGCGTACGCAACATGCAGGTGTGCAATGGGCGATGGGCCCAGACCCCTGCACCATAGGATTTAGACCGGCGTGCTGACCTCTCTGTTGTGCCTAGGTAGGGTTGTGACATGTTGACCTTCCGAGGCCAGGCATGACCCAGAAAAGTGTGTCCGGACAAAGGGGATCGAGCGTGTTGGGAAATGTGGTGCACCCCTGTAGGGAAGTTAATCTATTCGAATAGACGTGATCTTCGGTAACAGGACGACTTGGAGTTGTACCTTGACCTTATGACTAGAACCGGATACTTAATAAAACACACCCTTCCAAGTGCCAGATACAACCGATGGTCACTCTCTCATAGGGCGACGAGGGAAGGATCATCGGTTAGGATTATGCTATGTGATGTTACTTGGTGTACTTACCATCTACTCTCTTCTTCTGCTGCAAGATGGAGGTTACCAGAAGCGTAGTCTTTGATAGGACTAGTTATCCCCCTCTTATTCCGGCATTCTGCAGTTCAGTCCACATATGTTACCCCTTTTCCATTTGATACCAATGCATACATATGTAGTGTAGCGCCTTGCTTGCGAGTACTTTGGATGAGTACTCATGGTTGCTTTGCTCCCTCTTTTCCCCCTTTCTATACCTGATTGTTGTGACCAGACGATGGAGCCCAGGAGCCAGACGCCACTGTCGATGATGACTGCTACTACTCTGGAGGTGCCTACTACTACGTGCAGGCCGCTGACGACGACCAGGAGTAGTTTAGGAGGATCCCAGGTAGGAGGCCTGCGCCTCTTTCGATCTGTTTCCCAGTTTGTGCTAGCCTTCTTAAGGCAAACTTGTTTAACTTATGTCTGTACTCAGATATTGTTGCTTCCGCTGACTCATCTTTGATCGAGCTCTTGTATTCGAGCCCTCGAGGCCCCTGGCTTGTAATATGATGCTTGGATGACTTATTTTTATTTGTAGAGTTGTGTTGTGATATCTTCCCCTGAGTCCCTGATCTTGATCGTACACGTTTGCGTGTATGATTAGTGTATGATTGAATCGGGGGCGTCACATCATCTGAGTCAGTCCATCATGTATCATCATAATTGCCTTTCACCTGCACGACCGAATAGTGTGAATAATAATAATAGTGCACGTGCATTGGACTAAGCTAGAATCTGCAAGCATTCAATAAATAGGAGAAGACAAGGCAATATGGGCTCTTTTGTCAGATCAACATTTATGCATATAAGAGCCACTTCAACAAATTAATCATGGTCTTCTCCTATCGACCCCCGGAGACAAGAAAAGAAATAAAACTAATTACACGGGAAAGCTCCCAACAAGCAAAAGAAGAACATGAAATATTTTTGGGTTTTCTTTTTAATTACTACTACAAGCATGGAAAGTAAACTAATTAAAAGCTACAACTAATTTTTTTGGTTTTTCTTAAGGTTTATTAAACACACAAGAAGAAAGCATAAAAAGGAAATTAAACTAGCATGGATGATATAGTGACAAAGTATGAGCACCGACATCTAGCAATGAGTGTGTGAACATAAATGTAATGTCGGTGGGAAATACGTACTCCCCCAAGCTTAGGCTTTTGGACTAAGTTGGTCTATGGCCATGACTGGCCTGGCGGATATCCATAATAATAGTTGGGGTCGTACTGAGAAGAAGAAGAGGACTCCGATTGCCACTGGCTGACAATCATCTCCGGACCCCACTGGTAATTAGACTGTCGTGAAGGATCAACTTGTGGTTCCGGCTCTGGCTCCATAGCTGGTGCAGGGTTCCGGTAGGCGTGAATAGCCTTCAACGGAACAAGGTACTGTCCTGCAGATAAATCAAACGAAGAAGGAGCAGGCAGGGTAATAGTCTCAGGATGATGTTTATCAAAGAACAATTTATATTTAAGCTCTCCTTCCCTATTCTTAACAATAAAATCATGTGCCACCATACTCTTATAATCTAAATAAACACGAGGCAGCACTTTCTCTTCCTTCTCATAATGCCTAATAAGTATGTTAAAATGTGCAGCTAGACGTGAAGCATAGATGCCTCCAAAGATGGGGCCCTTAGTACGGTTCAGACTTAACCGTTTAGCAATAATGCCGCCCATACTAACAGAGTTATCACCGTATAAACTGTGGAGAAAAATAATAATATCAGGGATACTAAGGTTTCCATAGTTTCCGCGACCAATTAAACAACGACTAGCAAATAATGCAAAATAGCGTAAAACAGGGAAATGTATGCTAGTCATTCGTGCATCAGAAACCTTCCTTGTTTCCCCTACAGTGATAGTATCAATAAACCCGTCCACATCATCGCGATGTAGTTCCTCTGTCTTGCCCTTGAAAGGGACTAAACAAACCCGACAAAAATCATAAAGTGACATCTCCTTATGCTCATCATATAAATGGAACTCCACTGTAGGAGGTGAGCTCCTAGAATGGAAATGAAAGTTTTGCACAAAGGTATTTGTGAGTAAGAGATACTGATCGCATTGGTCGTGGAGGAAAGAGGTGAGGCCTGCATTCTTAGCCAATTCATGAAAATCTTCATAAATCCCGACTGCTCTTAAGAAATCATCGGAAGGCCATTCACACGCCCGAACCTCCGCGGTGCGAGGTAGATTATACTTAGGCTTTGGTGCCTTTTCCTTCGAGCTTTGGCTCGATGAGCCCCTCAAAAATCTCTTCATCATTTTATGAAAAAAGTCTGAAATTTTTAGTAACTTCAATATAAAAGTAAACCAAATTCAATAATATTGATAGCAACTACTCCTACAAGTGCCTAGGGCCTATATCATGCATCAAAACTACTTTTGACCATAAAAATCTGACATGCAAGCTCAAGAATAGGGTCACCTAAGCAGCAAAAATTTGCAATGAATAAAGCACTAGAACAAAAACTAATTGGACCAATGTAGGAGTCACATACCAAGGAACAATCATCCCAAGCAGTTTTGTGAGAGGTGCTTTGAGCAAGGAGATCGAAAATGGCAGCAAAATGAGCTTGGACTCGGGTTTGAGCTGGATATTCGTGTTTGGGGGAGGAAGGAGTGTGTGGGTGAAAGGATAAGTGGAGGAGGGCCACCATGGGCCCACGAGGCAGGGGGCGCGCCCAGGGGGGTAGGGCGCGCCCTCCACCCTCGTGGGCAGGTGGTTGGCCCCCTGCTGTGTTCTTAGTGTCAAATATTCTAGAGAAAATCATATTTAAATTTCAGGGCATTTGGAGAACTTTTATTTTCGGGGTATTTTTATATTGCATGGATAATCAGATAACAGACAGAAAAATATTTATTTTTATTTTATTTAATATAAATAACAGAAAGTAAAAGGAGGGTACAGTAGGTTGTGCCTTCTAGTTTCATCCATCTTATGATCATCAAAAGGAATCCACTAACAAGGTTGATCAAGTCTTGTTAACGAACTCATTCTGAATAACATGGAACCGGAGAAATTTCGAATAACACTATGTTGCCTCAACGGGGATATGAACATCCCCAATAATAAGAATATCATATTTCTTCTTGACAGTAGGAAGAGGAAATTCAAAACCTCCAAATATAATCGATGGAATTTTTCCAATAGAATTCATACTGTGAACTTGAGGTTGTTTCCTCGAAAAGTGTACCGTGTGCTTATTACCATTAACATGAAAAGTGACATTGCCTTTAGTGCAATCAATAACAACCCCTGCAGTATTCAAAAAGCGTCTTCCAAGAATAATAGACATACTATCGTCCTTGGGAATATCAAGAATAACAAAGTCCGTTAAAATAGTAACGTTTGCAACTACAACAGGGATATCCTCACAAATACCGACAGGTATAGCAGTTGATTTATCATCCATCTGCAAAGATATTTCAATAGGTGTCAACTTATTCAAATCAAGTCTACAATATAAAGAGAGAGGCATAACACTAACACCGGCTCCAAGATCACATAAAGCAGTTTTAACATAGTTTCTTTTAATGGAGCATGGTATAGTTGGTACACCAGGATCACCAAGTTTCTTTGGTATTCCACCCTTAAAAGTATAATTAGCAAGCATGATGGAAATTTCAACTTCTGGTATCTTTATTTTATTTGTAACAATTTCTTTCATGTACTTAGAATAAGGATTCATTTTAAGCATACCAGTTAATCGCATACGCAAAAAGATAGGTCTAATCATTTCAGCAAAGCGCTCAAAATCCTCATCATCCTTTTTCTTGGATGGTTTGGGAGGAAAAGGCATGGGTTTCTGAACCCATGGTTCTCTTTCTTTACCATATTTCCTAGCAACAAAGTCTTTCTTATCATAACGTTGATTCTTTGATTGTGGGTTATCAAGATCAACAACAGGTTCAATTTCTACATCATTATCATTACTAGGTTGAGCATCGTCATGAGTATTAGTATTAACATTATCACTAGTTTTAGGTTCATTACCAGATTGTGTTTCAGCATCAGAAATAAAAATATCATTTGGATTCTCAGGTGTTTCAGTAATAGGTTCTATAGAAGCATGCAAAGTCCTATCATTTTTCTATTTCTTCCTTTTAGAAGGACTAGGTGCATCTATATTATTTCTCTGAGAATCTTGCTCAATTCTCTTAGGATGGCTTTCAGGATACAAAGGTTCCTGAGTCATTCTACCAGTTCTAGTAGCAACTCTAACAACATAATCATTATTCTTACTATTCAATTCATTGAGCAAATCGTTTTGAGCTTTAAGTACTTGTTCTACTTGAGTGGTAACCATAGAAGCATGTTTACTAATGAGTTTAAGTTCACCTTTGACATTAGCCATATAATCACCCAAGTGTTCAAGCATATTTGAATTGTATTTCAATTGTCTACCAAAATAAGAATTAAAGCCTTCTTGCTTAGCCATAAATTTATCAAACTCATCTAAGCATGGGCTAGCAAACTTAGTAAATGGGATTTCAGCCTTATCATATCTATAGAGAGAATTTACCTTTACTACCTGTGTCGGGTTATCAAGACCATGAGTTTCTTCAATAGGTAATGGATTAAGATCATATGTTTCTTCAACCGGCGGTAAATTAAGACCATGTATTTCTTCAATAGGAGGTAAATTCTTAACATCTTCAGCTTTAATACCTTTTTCTTTCATAGATTTCTTTGCCTCTTGCATATCTTCAGGACTGAGAAATAGAATACCCCTCTTCTTCGGAGTTGGTTTAGGAATAGGCTCAGGAGCTGGCTCCGGAGGTGTCCAATTATTTTCATTTGTCAACATATTATTCAATAGAATTTCAGCTTCATCCGGTGTTCTTTCCCTGAAAAAAGAACCAACACAACTATCCAGGTAATCTCTGGAAGCATCGGTTAGTCCATTATAAAATATATCAAGTATTTCATTTTTCTTAAGAGGATGATCAGGCAAAGCATTAAGTAATTGGAGAAGCCTCCCCCAAGCTTGTGGGAGACTCTCTTCTTCAATTTGCACAAAATTATATATATCCCTTAAAGCAGCTTGTTTCTTATGAGCAGGGAAATATTTAGCAGAGAAGTAATAAATCATATCCTGGGGACTACGCACACAACCAGGATCAAGAGAATTAAACCATATCTTAGCATCACCCTTTAAGGAGAACGGAAATATTTTAAGGATATAAAAGTAATGAGTTCTCTCATCGGTAGTGAACAGGGTGGCTATATCATTTAATTTAGTAAGATGTGCCACAATAGTTTTAGATTCATAACCATGAAAAGGATCAGATTCAACCAAAGTAATTATATCAGGATCAACAGAGAATTCATAATCCTTATCGGTAACACAGATAGGTGAAGTAGCAAAAGCAGGGTCAGGTTTCATTCTAGCATTTAGAGATTGCTTATTCCATTTAGCTAATAACCTCTTAAGTTCGTATCTATCTTTGCAAGCTAAAATAGCTAAAGGGGCTTCTTGATCAAAAACATAACCCTCAAGAATAACAAGTGATTCTTCATCATCACTTTCATCAGTATTATCAGATTCAATATTTTCAATCTCTCTAGCCCTAGCAAGTTGTTCATCCAGAAATTCACCAAGTGGCACAGTAGTATCAAGCATAGAAGTAGTTTCATCATAAGTATCATGTATAGAAGAAGTAGCATCATCAATAACATGTGACATATTAGAACGAATAGCAGAAGTAGGTTTAGGTGTCGCAAGCTTACTCAAAACAGAAGGTGAATCAAGTGCAGAGCTAGATGGTAGTTCCTTAACTCCCCTCGTAGTTGAGGGATAAATCTTGGTTCTTGGATCTTTCAAGTTCTTCATAATGATAAGCAGATATAAATACCAAGTGACTCAAAGAATAGAGCTATGCTCCCCGGCAACGGCGCCCGAAAATAGTCTTGATAACCCACAAGTATAGGGGATCGCAACAGTTTTCGAGGGTAAAGTATTCAACCCAAATTTATTGATTCGACACAAGGGGAGCCAAAGAGTATTCTCAAGTATTTGCAGCTGAGTTGTCAATTCAACCACACCTGGAAACTTAGTATCTGCAGCAAAGTATTTAGTAGCAAAGTAATATGATAGTAGTGGTAACGGTAGCAAAAGATAAGAGTAGTAAAAGTAATGTTTTTGGTGTTTTGTAGTGATGATAGCAATAGCAACGGGAAAGTAAATAAGCGAAGAACAATATATGGAAAGCTCGTAGGCAATGGACCAGTGATGGAGAATTATGCCGAATGCGGTTCATCATGTAATAGTCATAACCTAGGGTGACACAGAACTAGCTCCAGTTCATTGATATAATGTAGGCATGTATTCTGAACATAGTCATACGTGCTTATGGAAAAGAACTTGCATGACATCTTTTGTCCTACCCTCCTGTGGCAGCGGGGTCCTTACGGAAACTAAGGGATATTAAGGCCTCCTTTTAATAGAGTACCAGAACAAAGCATTAAAACATAGTGAATACATGAACTCCTCAAACTACGGTTATCACTGGTAAGTATCCCGATTATTGTCACTTCGGGGTTAATGGATCATAACACATAATAGGTGACTATAGACTTGCAAGATAGGATCAAGAACACTCATATATTGATCAAAACATAATAGGTTCAGATCTGAAATCATGGCACTCAGGCCCTAGTGACAAGCATTAAGCATAGCAAAGTCATAGCAACATAAATATCAGAACATAGTGGATACTAGGGATCAAACCCTAACAAAACTAACTCGATTACATGATAGATCCCATCCAACCCATCACCATCCAGCAAGCTTACAATGTAATTACTCACGCACGGTGGTGAACATCATGAAATTGGTGATGGAGGATGGTTGATGACGACGATGGTGACGGATTCCCCTCTCCGGAGCCCCGAACGGACTCCTGATCAGCCCTCCCGAGAGGTTTTAGGGCTTGGCGGTGGCTCCGTATCGTAAAACGCGATGAATTCTTCTCCCTGATTTTTTTCTCCCCGAAACACAATATATAGAGTTGGAGTTGGAGTTAGAGAGGCACCAGGGGGCCCACGAGGTAGGGGTGTCGCCCTAGGGGAAAAGGCACGCCCCCACCCTCGTGGAGAGGTGGTGGCCCCCCTGGCCTTCATATTTTGCAGGTATTTTTTATATTTTCCAAAAAGATGCTCCATGAAGTTTCAGGTCATTCCGAGAACGTTTGTTTCTGCACATAAATAACACCATGGTAATTCTGCTGAAAACGGCATCAGTCCGGGTTAGTTCCATTCAAATCATGCATGTTAGAGTCCAAAACAAGGGCAAAAGTGTTTGGAAAAGTAGATACATTGGAGACGTATCAATGGTCTGCACATTTGGTTCTCACGAGTCAGTCATATTAGTTAGTAATGTGAACATTATGTGCATGATTGGGCTAATATGCACGAGAAACATACCATGATGAGCTCGTATAGGGCCCGGTTGGACGCCTCGTTCCGGTTCCTCTCCTCCTCCAACAACTTAACCGTCCTCTCCTCCAGCTCCCTCCCACTCTCCGCCGCCTCCCTTTTTGCCTCCTCCGAAAGCGCCTGGGTGTTCAATCTCTCTTTCTCAACCATGGCCTGCAACACACCGCTCCTCGTTAGCATTGTAACCATCGACGGACGCACACACAATGTAATGGAGGAAAGGTGAGAGATTCCATATAACTAACCGCCATGGCCATGCATGAGGCGTTATCTCAGGATCAGAGCTACTCTGGTGCTTCTTGATATGCGGGAGAGTCCTTGGACAACGTATCAGTCCATCACCAAGGGCTATGAAGCCATGGGACCTCCCGCCACCAGATATCATCACCAGCTCTGTATCAAAAGGATCCTAGCTCGGGTTAATGTCCTCCCCTTTCCTCGCCTTCCCCTTGTCTCTGTACCTCACGAGCTTGTGGTGGGAGGAGATGTTGGTGAAGCTCTCTGGATGATCTAGGTCAGACTCCATGAATGGCTTCGCCTTCTTGTACGGGGCAGTATGGGCCATGCCATAGAGGTCGAACAGATTTGGCACAGGCTTCTTGTTGTGGTGCTCCTGAGAGAGAGGAACAAAATATTATTTAAGGGCTCAACCTAGCATGAAGAATGATATTGCTATGTAAATAGGTCATTTTGGAGATAAGTAAGGTTATTATGTCATTTTCGAGGAAAATAAGCTAAGTTTAGGTCAATTTGGAGGTAACCAATATTATTATGCCATTTTGACCAAAGTATGCTAATTATGTCATTATTGAGCTATCCAAGTTAGTTATGCCATTTTTAGCTAACTAAAACATATTTAGGCATTCTATAGAGCTATCTAAGGTTATTATGTCATTTCAGAGCTAATTATGTCATGAATGAACTAGCTAAGATTAGTTTAGCTCGTTATTGAGCTATTGAAGGTAGTTATGCCATTTTTTAACTAAGTAAATCATATTAAGTCATTTTATAGAGCTATCTAAGGTTATTATGTCATTTTAGAGCTAAATATGTCATAAATGAACTAGCTAAGATTAGTTTAGGTCATGATTTAGCTATCCTAGGTAGTTATGCCATTTTTAACTAACTAAAGCATATTTAGTTATTTTATCGACCTATCTAAGGTTACTATGTCATTTTAGAGCTAATTATATCATAAATGAACTATCCAAGGTAGTTATGCCATTTTTTAACTAACTAAGCATATTAATATAAGTCATTTTGGAAGGGATAAATGCTAGCATGAAGAATGAAATTGCATGAATCATGTAGAAAACCACATACCCAGTTCTCCACGTACTCAAACAGGTTGGAGCTCCCTTGATGGTGTGGCACACCTTCCATTTGGTCGCGCTTATCCTTGGCCCTATGGTGTTCGGCTAGCCATTAGGGAGAGCACCACGCATCCACTAACGCCTCCCAACAGTCCATATTATCCACATACCATCTCGGGGGCACCTAAGTTAGTCAAGAGAAATTTCAGTGCTACACCTATGAATCAAATCAAGAAAACTAAGTTCAAGGCCTTAAGAATAGGTAATTACCTGCATGTACTTCTCATTACTCAGAAACTTGCCGCGACACTTTTTCTTGGCCCTCCTAATATCCTTCGAGGCGTAGTAGTCTCGAACGGCCTACACCCGAACCTCGTGCATTAAGTTCTGAAGTAGGCGCTTGCACTCGGTTTCGACAACCATAGACGCGGCCTCCTGCTCTCCCTATGAAACCTTGTAGAAGGTTTGCAATAAAAAGGACAACACTGATTAGTACAATCACTTGGTAGTGTTGATTTTTAATTCTGTAAAGGATAAATTACCCAAAACCGACGGAACACAATGTCGGCCACCGTCTCGCACAAGACACCGACGACCATCTCCTCCGGCGGGGCCGGGGCAACCGAGTACAACTCCCAGCTCAGTGCTAGCTCTGGAACCTGACCCTCACCGGGTAACGTGACCCACCCAGGGAAGTGCTCCCGGCAAAGCACACCAAGGACCTAGTTGGGCCTGCGGACACCACGGGGGTGTACCCAGCCCCTGCAGTATGACAAGGCCAACGCATTAGATATTAATTTGAAGGAACATGAAGGCAAAAGGTTAAAAAATAGTAAATGCACTTACTTCAACCCATTAGGTGCAATCAACCACCTCTGGTCGGGGGTCGTTGGCATGGGCGGGAGCTTTGTACAGCCACGCTTGTAGACCTTCTTGCCCTTCTCAACCAACTCATCGTCGCTGTAGCTATCATCAGAAAAGGTGTCCTCGCTACCATTAGTAGGGCCACTATCCCCCGGAGTCTCGTGGGAAGAAGACTCTGGGACCGGAGTCTTGTGGGAAGAAGACTCCGAGACTGAAGTCTTTTGGGACGAAGACTCTCGGACCAGACTCACGTGGGGCGAAGGATCGGTGACATGAATCAGGTGCGGCGAAGGATCGGCGGCCCGAGTCTGGTGGGGCGAAGGATCGGCGACCTGAGGCTCATGGACTGGAGTCCGAGACGGGTCCACGTCAGATGGAGCAGTCCCATGGTCGGGTGAATCAGCTGGGGGTGGCGGCGAGGAAGGCGTAGGTGCCTTCCTACCTCTCCCGCTGCCACGTCCACCTCTAGCAGCCTTCTTCATCCTCCCCCGACCTCTCCCAGCCAAAGAAGAAGCGCCCGCCGCTGCTGTCTGCGTACTGTCTAGCAGCGCTCTTTGGAGTGGCTGGGGTGGAATAATGGAACCACCCCTCCCAGTAGTGCTCCCAGGAGGCTCGGGGCGCTCTGGACCCTTGCCCACCATCCAGTCAACACTTGCAATAACAAAAAGTAAACGAAATTAGTACAACATAAAAATTTGAATACCCGACATGAATAATATGTATATAATTTAAGTGTATCATCATCATGAACATATATAATAAAAAAATGAATACCTCACATTACTAATATTACTCTGAATCGTCTATATATGCTCCGGGATTGATACGTCTCCAACGTATCTATATTTTTTTATTGTTCCATGCTATTATATTATTTGTTTTGGATGTTTAACGGGCTTTAATTTACCTTTTTATATTATTTTTCGGACTAACCTACTAACCAAAGGCCCTGTGCAAATTGCTATTTTTTTGCCTATTTCATTGTTTCGCAGAAAAGGAATATCAAACGGAATCCAAACAGAATGAAACCTTTGGGAGAGTTATTTTTGGAACAAACGTGATCCAGGAGACTTGGAGTGGGCGTCAAGAAAGAAGCAAGGAGGCACGCCAGGGGGGGGGGTAGGCGCGCACCCACCCTCGTGGGCCCCTCGCAGCTCCACCGATGTACTTCTTCCTCCTATATATACCCATATACCCCGAAAACATCCAGGAGCACCACAAAACCCTATTTCCACCGCCGCAACCTTCTATACCCGTGAGATCCCATCTTGGGGCCTTTTCCGGCGCTCTGCCAGAGGGGGAATCGATCACGGAGGGCTTCTACATCAACACCATAGCCTCTACGATGATGTGTGAGTAGTTTACGACAGACCTTCGGGTCCATAGTTATTAGCTAGATGGCTTCTTCTCTCTCTTTGGATCTCAATACAAAGTTTTCCTCGGTTCTCTTGGAGATCTATTCGATGTAATTCTTTTTGCGGTGTGTTTGTCGAGATCCGATGAATTGTGGGTTTATGATCAAGATTATCTATGAACAATATTTGATTATTCTCTGAAATCTTTTATGCATGATTTAAATATCTTTGCAAGTCTATTCGAATTATCAGTTTGGTTTGGCCTACTAGATTGATCGTTCTTGCAATGGGAGAAGTGCTTACCTTTGGGTTCAATCTTGCGCTGTCCTTTCCCAGTGACAGCAGGGGCCGCAAGGCACGTATTGTATTGTTGCCATCGAGGATAAAAGGATGGGGTTTACATCATATTGCTTGAGTTTATCCCTCTACATCATGTCATCTTGCCTAATGCGTTACTCTGTTCTTATGAACTTAACACTCTAGATGCATGCTGGATAGCAGTTGATGTGTGGAGTAATAGTAGTAGATGCAGAATCATTTCGGTCTACTTGTCGTGGACGTGATGCCTATATACATGATCATGCCTAGATATTCTCATAACTATTCGCTTTTCTATCAATTGCTCGACAGTAATTTGTTCACCCACCGTAGAAATTGCTATCTCGAGAGAAGCCACTAGTGAAACCTATGGCCCGGGGTCTATCTTCCATCATATTATTTTCCTATCAATTTTCTATTTCTATTTTTGCAATCTTTATTTTCCAATCTATACAACAAAAATACCAAAAATATTTATCTTATTATCTCTATCAGATCTCACTCTTGTAAGTGACCGTGAAGGGATTAACAACCCCTTTATCGCGTTGGTTGCGAGATTCTTGTTTGTTTGTGCAGGTACTAGGTGACTTGTGTGCTATCTCTACTGGATTGATACCTTGGTTCTCAAAACAGAGGGAAATACTTACGCTACTGTGCCGCATCACCCTTTCCTCTTCATGGGAAAACCAACGCAAGCTCAAGAGGTAGCAGGGATCATTAAAGGCATCATCATCATCACTGTCAGTGACGTGGTCATCATCATCGTCAATAAATGCATCAACATGTGGAAGGCCTCCTTTACGTAATCGTTCAAGCATTGACAGGTCATCTGCAGCAGTAACTTCTTCTTGTTCCGTCTCAGGGGTGAAGTCGGGTTCACTATCGTTGTCTACTTCAATGTTCTGGGGTGGAGTAGAGCGGTTCTTGAAATGTTTTTTTGGAAATACGTGTTTCTTGGAAGATTTTCCTTCGTCACATGTGTCTTGGTTAATGTGATGTTCATAATCCTCTTCATTGGGGGAGGTGGTCTAACACGTGGCGGCACTTCATGAACGACATCCCAACCACTGAGATTTGGATCACTTTGACAGGCCCACGGTAGATAGAAAACTTGGGTTGCCTGTTGAGCCGTAATATAGACATCGGGAACATCCAAATGGGTGCTTTGTTTGATTTCTACTAGCCCTATATGTTCATGAGTCCTTCTAGTCTCCCTCGGCTATAACCAATAACATCTGAAGACTACGACATTTGGTGGGTTTTCACCATAGAATTGAAGTTCGTAAATTGCTTCAACTATTCCATAATACTCGATATCTCCTTTGCCGATAGCAGAGACACAACAATTTGTAGACTTTCGGTCAGCCATAGATAGCTCTTTGCCATACGTATGAAAGCGATACCCGTTGATGTCGTATTTGTCAAATGAACGAACCTTATAGTCAAAACCATTAGCTACTTGTCTCAGTTCGGCATCCATAATCTCTGAATTAGCCTACAAGTTTAATATGAAAGGATTGTTGCATTAGTCGCAAATTACCCAAAGAAATGAAATGGTCTAATGGAAATTACCGTTCTTTTGAACCAAGAGATGAAACCGGGATATTCGCCTCCTTGCTTTGCTAGAAGCTCATACTCTTCGACGGAATCCTTTTGGATCACCGCTCCATACGAGAATATGGCGACATATCGACTGCATCAAATATCCAGGAATAAGAGCAATTCAAAGGAATTAGAAGTTGCGAAACAATGTACCGAGAACTTACTCGATGTATGGCCACACTTCTGTTAGGTTGTTGAAGAGATACAATGAAATGGTCCGCCATTCTTCAACATCCAACGATACAGGTTTCCAACCACTGGCTGGTGCGAGATTCCCTTTGAATAGGCTGAGGTTGGATCGACCCTTTTTAGGGTCATCAGCATTGTACCGAGGCTTCGGATTATGCAAATGACGATTTTTGGCTTCGTAGTGTGCTGTCACGAAGTTTGCCGCCTCCTTAGTGATGAATGCCTCGGCCATCGATGCCTCACATCTACGTTTATTTTTACATTTTGCTCGAAGCGTCTTCTGCATCCTCTTAGTTGAGTAGCACCAACGATTTTGCATGCCCCCCCAATCTTGCCTCGGTCGGGTGATGCAAAATCAAGTGTTGCATTGGATTAAAGAAGCTTGGAGGAAAGATCATCTCTAACTTGCAGATCAACTCCGGCACCAACGGTTCCATTTCTTCTAGGAGGCCAGGCGATAGTTCTTTCGCACAAAGAACATGGAAGAAATAGCTCAGCTCTGCCAGTACTAGCCATTCATCCTCAGGGATGAAGCCACGCAACATCACCGGCATTGTCCGCTCAATCCAAATGTGCCAATCATGACGTTTTAGACCAAATATTTTAATTTTTTCAAGACTCGCTCCCCTCTTTATATTTGCTGCATACCCATCGGGGAACATCAACTGGATTTTCACCCACAAAATAATTTCCCTCATAGCTAGCCTTCCAAGATTGAACCATGCCTTTGGCTTCGTCTAGTTCTGCTTTCCTTTTGGTTCTTGCATGTTTTGTAACGGTCTATCACATAGCTCCTCTTGATCGACGCTAGCCTTAGTATTATCCTTTGATTTCCCCTCTATGCCGAACAATGTACCGAAAATGGCTTTGACGATATTCTTTTCAGTGTGCATCACGTCGATGTTGTGTGGGAAAATGAGGTCTTTGAAGTAAGGCAGATCCCACAAGCATGTCTTGTGAGTCCAGGCGTGTTCCCTATTATACCCCTTGAAATACCCTGGATGCTCTGGATCTGGCTCGAGAGCGTTTGTAACATCCCAAATTTTCAATTTGAAATGTTATACATAGATCATTCTTGCATATCATGTTTTGTTTCTTTTCATCTCGTGATCCTCAAAAATCCTAAGCAACTCAAGGACCCTCGGAGAGAGTTGGGGATTTCCTAGGTTTCATATTTGATTTTTATCAAATATTGAAACGAGGATTTTGGATTTAATTATTTTTCTCAATGAAAATATTTCATATTAACATATGAGATGAGATAATATGACTTCTCCAAAATAAATGAAATATTGGAGGAAAATATTAAAATCAAATTTTGCTTTTATTTGGATTTTATTTGCAATTTGGTTGCATTAGAAAAATTGCACGTTTCCGAAATTGCATTTTAGGGCCAAGAAAATGTTCGTCTCGTTCTAAATATTTTTTTTAGACAGAGAAAATTTGTTTTGGCATTTTTAGAATTTTATTTTATTTTCTAGGATTTTTCTGAGTTTCAGTGGATTTTTAAAAAAAAACTGCGCCTAGGCCAAGCTGGTCCGAAGCCCAGCGCCGGCACACCTCCCTGCGCTGTCATCTCCTAGCAGGAGACTGCGCCGCCTCCGCCGCCGAACGGGAGTCCGGCTCGGACTCCTCGTCCCCGCCGTGCCCCCTCCCCCAAGGCACAACCTTCACCCCCTCCTTTATAAGCCGCCCCCTCGCCGCCCTGGAGCCCCACCCCGCCGCGAGCCGCCCCGCCCCCGAAGCTGCCGCGCCGCCGATGCCGTTGCCGACCCGCCACGCCGCCTCGCCGCCTTGCCGCTGTCGCGCCGCCGTCGCCGCGAGCCGCCACCCACTGCCCGCGTCGCCGCCGCCCCTCGCCGGAGCCCCGCCGTGTCGGACCTGGCGGAGGTTAGCGCCGTTCATTTTTTTAGAAAACCGGATCGGTTTTCGTTAGAAAACCCTAGTCGTTTTTTTCGGTTCGCCAGTTTTTCTTTTCGGTTTTTCTTTTTAGCGGACGTTCGTTTTAACTAACGGTTTTCGCCCATTAGTTACAGATACTGAACACTCGTTCGTCAGTTTTCTTTTATCGGATTAATCCGCGATTATTTTTTATCACGATTTCAGATCCGATTTTGGTTTTAGTTTTTCTTTTCTCTCGTCAGTCAGAATCAGGCGATTCAAGCGCCTAGATCTTCGTCTCGAGACCCTCTTTTCGTTTAACCATGTTGCACAAGTTTTCTCTACTATAAAATTTGACCTAGGTCTAGATTAGTAAACGGATCTTGTTTCTTTCGCCGTTTGAGTTTCACTGCTCCGTTTCATTTGATTCTTTTTGCAAACCGGAGTTCTTAAGTTGAGCTTTCTGGTTAGATCTTCTTATTTGAGTTTTACCCGTGTTTCTTAGTTTGATTGCTTATGTATGCTATTGTTTGTTGTGATAGAATTCCCGGAGTGCGAAGCATGTTATTTGGAGTCTCTAGGTTACGCGGATCGTCAGCAAGGCAAGTAACACTTTGATCATACCCCTTTATAACACAGTTTTTATGCATTAGTTCCAATGCTCAAACATTGCATGGTTAGGATGTCATTAACATGTGGGTTGGGAAGTAGTTCATGAGGTAGAACCTATTGCCCAGTTACATTCAAACCCTTGGGAGTTACTTCTACGCGTTGCTTATATTGCTATGCTATGCTTGTAGACGTGGTTTGGGTGAGTGAAATCCATGACAGATGTGAGATTGTTAATTAGTGGTTCAACTTAAGGTGGCAACTTAAATACACATCTGGGTGGATTGAGGCACCTGGAGTACCCATTGTTGTCTGTATTTTTTGGAAATCCCGGAGTACCCGTGTGATCTTCCTATGGACCGCCACCTAGGCTCAAAGGGAACTGAGATTATTCATGCTAGAAACTTCCATGTGCAGCCACAAGCTATTATGGGCTCTAGCATAGTTGAGTAAGTTAGGTGAAGCCCTTGAAGAGGTGGATCAGCAGGTAGTGGGTTTGTAGGTTTGGTATGGTCTGCCCGGAGTAGAGAGTTAATGTTTTTGAAAGACCGTGTCTCGGTCATCCATTTCTCAAACACCCTATAGTGCGAGAAAACCAACGGAGGAGATTGAGTCTTGTGGGGAAAAGTGCGCAAACCTCTGTAGAGTGTATAAGCTAATCATGGTTAGCCGTGTCCCTGGTTATGGACAATCTTGAGTATCTAGTACTTGGACTATCTTAAGTATCTCATCACACTAAAAATAATATTGTTGGGTTGTTAATCACCTTAATTGGGATTGAGTTGGAGGAACCTTCTCAATGATGTTTCAACTACCATGATAGTTAAAATTAAAATTCATTCCTTTGTTGTATGGAAAAATTGGCTTTTCGCAAAACTGTAACCATAGAGCTTTCCACCAGCCAAATATGCATGTAGTGATAGCATTATTCTGTTCTTGCTCTACTGTGTTATTTTGCCAGCATATTCCATGTGCTGACCCGTTTTCGGGCTGCAACGTATTATGTTGCAGACTTTTCAGACGAGGAGTAAGGTTTGTTAGGTCGTTGCCGTGCAGCTCAACTATGCCGTTGGAGTTGATGGACTCACTTTATCTTCGAAGCCTTCCGCTGTTATCGTAATAGATGGCCTTAAGACATATTTATTGTAATAAGTTGTCTTTTGAGACATTCGATGTAATAAGTGTGTGATTGCTACTCTGTTATAAATCCTCGAGTACTGTGTGTGTCAGCATTACCAATCCAGGGATGACACTGAAGCACAGAGACTTAACCGTTTGAGGCCAGGTCGCTACAAGATGGTATCAGAGCACACGTTGAGTGTAGGACGCGACCACTAAGCTAAAAGCCATAGATCACTATTCTCTTCTCACTTCTGACTCCTCTCCATTTTCTACTCTTTAGGATGCCAGATGCAAGGAACAATTTTGCACAACCGGAGGTAGAATCACCTTTTGGACCACACCTAAAGGAAGTCACTAGGTACCTGAACATAGGAATACCAAGCTTCACCGGGACCTATAACGCCACTTTACTAGAAGAGGAGCGATGGATAATACAAGTTCAAGTTCCAAGAAGGACCTTCACGCCAGTCACTAAACCTATAGAGTTTTCCTTCGACGCACCAACTTGGAGTTTAGGAAAGAGTATGGCAGCTCACATCACCATGGGGTGCATTGGAGAAGTATATCACAAGGATCTTAAGGACACTATCTACCAGATATGTGGGCGCAGAGACGAGCAATGGGAGATGATCAGCACCAGGAAGGATAGATCAATTGCAGCTTTTATCCAGGAGTTAAACCAGCACATTCGATGTCAGGAGAATCAGATGTGCGCAGACATGATAGATTTGAAGAAGGAGAAGACAAGGATCATCGAGCTGGAAGAAGAACTTAAGTCTACACGCGATGGATATGAGGAGGAAATTGCGACCCTACTGGAGAAGAATGATGGCCTGATTAAGAAGATCGGAATATTTGTGGGATACCCCACACTAGTAGAAGAAGATGAGGAACCCAAGGAGATTCGTCCGGAGGACTACATCATCATCGACGACACCGACTCCGACCTTAGCGATGATGACTTTGAAGACGAAGCTGGAGCAGATATCATGGAGTCCACAACTGAGGAATATTTTTAGTAGACCACCATATTAGTGGTAGTATTCCACCATGTAAATAGAGTAGTCCGAGCACTTTTGCGATAGTTAGATCGAATGTATGCCTTTCTTGATTGATTGAGTGAAATGTTTGTGTTTGTCTCATGTGCATATGGGTAGTGCTTTCTCATTAGACCTCATTCTATTCTAATCTCTCCCCTCTAAACCCATCAGATGCCTCCGAGACGTGACCCCGGATTTGCATTCCCACCCGAGCTCACTCAGTTGATCCAGCAGCAGAATACCCTGGTGCAGTTGTTAGTTTAGAATTAGGGCAACAACAACAACAATCCACCACCACCACCACCAGTTGACAACCTAGCCCGCTTTCTGAGGTTGCAACCGCCGGTGTTTTCTAGTAGCACCGAGACTATAGTAGCAGATAATTGGCTCCGCAAGATTGGAAGGGAGTTGACTATTGCAGGATGTACTGATGCTGAGAAGGTGTGTTTTGCCGCACATCGGTTGGATGGACCAGCAGCATCATGGTGGGAGAATTACACTGTCACCTAACCTATAGCCACGGTGACATGGGACCAATTTCAACAAGCTTTCCGTACAGCCCATGTCTCCACTGGAGCCATGAATTTGAAGAAGCGTGAGTTTCGCAACTTATGCCATGGGAACCGTACTGTGGCTCAGTACGCGGATGAGTTTAGCAAGTTATCTCGCTATGCCCCTGATGATGTGGCCACAGATGCCGCAAAGTAGGATAAGTTTATGGAAGGGCTGAATGATGAGATGAGTATGCAGTTGATGGTGGCAACATTCACCAACTACCAGGAGTTGGTAGATAAGGCTCTTATGATTGAAGGGAAGCAACAACAGATTGAGAGCCATAAGAGGAAGTATGGACAAGGGAGGTATAACTCAGGAGCTCAGCAGAAGCCTCGCCTAACCCCGAACTCAGGAGGACTTGTTCATAACCATGGAGGCCACACCCATAATGGAGGAAGTAACCATAATCATACTGGCACCAGGAATGGAAATGGGAATGGAGCAAGCAACAATCAGAACCGCCCAAATCCAGCCACACCCACCAAGAGAGACCTAAGCCACGTTACTTTTTTGAAGTGCGGGAAGACTAGACACTATGCCACGGAGTGCCCTGAAGGGAAGAATGGAAACGGAAACGGGAGCGCTGGAAGAAGCCCAATCCATTCAACAAAGGACAAGTAAACCACGTTAACATGGAGGAGGTTCAAGAGCAGCCAGACACGGTTATAGGTAAGTTTTTGGTTAAGTCATTTACGGCTCTTGTTCTTTTCGATACTGGTGCATCGCATTCATACATATCAAGGGAATTCGTGGATAAGTTTAAACTACCGACCCAAACCCTTAGGACCCCTTTGTTAGTAAAGTTCACCTAGAGCAGAGTATATGCCTAGTCGATGGTGCGACCAGATACCGTTAAACCATTGGTAGCCATGTTTTTCCGTCCAACCTAATTATCTTGGAGTCACAAGGATTGGATGTGATATTAGGTATGGACCGGATGTCAAAGTATGGAGGAAACATTGACTGTGTTAGTAAGTCAATTTATCTCACCACCCCGGAGGGAAAAAGGATCAAGTATATATCTAGGCATGCTCCAAGAAGTAGCCAAGTAAATACCCTCATGGGAGTTGTTCAGGAAGAAGTGCCTGTAGTAAAGGATTATCCGGATGTTTTTCCAGAGGAGCTACCAGGCATGCCACTGGATCAAGATATCGAGTTTTTGATAGAGCTATTACCAGGTACCGGGCCAATATCCAAGAGACCCTATAGGATGCCCGCGAATGATCTAGAGGAGATTAAGAAACAGATCAAGGAGTTATTGGAGAAAGGGTACATTCGACGGAGTTCATCACCATGGGGAGCTCCAGTGCTCTTGGTTGAGAAGAAGGATAAATCCCTAAGAATGGTTGTTGATTATCGGGCCTTGAACGAGGTAACGATTAAGAACAAGTACCCATTGCCGATGATTAATGATTTGTTTGACCAGCTGCAAGGTGCTAAGATCGATCTGTGACCAGGATATCATCAGTTGAAGATACGAGAGAAGGATATACCAAAGACAACCTTCACCACACGGTACGGGTTATACGAGTATACGGTCATGTCGTTTGGACTGACTAATGCCCCTGCATATTTCATGAGCATGATGAACAAGGTGTTCATGGAGTATTTGGATAAGTTTGTTGTGGTGTTCACTGATGATATAATGGTATATTCGAGGAATGAAGATGAACACAAGGAGCATTTGCGTTTAGTTCTCGAGAAACTCAGGGAACATCAGTTATATGCCAAGTTCAGCAAATGCGAGTTTTGGTTGAAGGAAGTCGGATTCCTTGGACATGTTATATCAGGAGAAGGTATAGCAGTAGACCCCCCCAAGGTTCAGTCGGTCACTGAATGGTTGGCACCCACTTCAGTTAGCAAGATCCGCAGTTTCCTTGGACTCGCGGGATACTATCGGAGATTCATTGAGAATTTTTCCAAGATTGCGAAGCCCATGACAGAATTATTGAAGAAGGATACCAAGTTTAAATGGACGGAAGATTGTGAGGCAAGTTTCCAGGAGCTGAAGAAACGTTTGACTACAGCCCAGTGCTGACCCTGCCGGATATATGCAAGGATTTCAAGTGTATTGCGACGCCTCTCGCTTAGGACTTGGAAGTGTGCTTATGCAGGATGCAAGAGTTGTTTCGTATGCCTCACGACAACTAAAACCGCACGAGTTGAATTATGCTACTCATGATTTGGAGCTAGCAGCCGTAGTGCATGTATTGAAGACTTGGAGACATTACCTTATTGGAAACCATTGCGATGTGTACACAGATCATAAGAGTTTGAAGTACATTTTCACCCAGAAGGAGTTGAACCTTAGGCAGAGAAGATGGTTGGAGCTTATAAAGGATTATGACATGAAGCTTCATTGTCATCCAGGAAAGGCCAATGTCCTAGCAGACGCTTTGAGCCGGAAGAGCTATGCTAATACCCTAATAAGAACGGGGTTGCCGAAGGAGGTAGCAGAGGATCTCCGGGAACTTCGTTTGGAGATTGTTCCTAGAGGTTTTGTTTCAACAATGGAGGTACAGTCTACAATGTTGGGAAAGATTCGAGAAGCTCAGAAGGATGACAAAGAGATTGCTGAGATAAAGGATAAAATGAGCGAAGGAAAGGCCAAAGGTTTTTGTGAGGATGAGCACGACACCTTATTGTTTGAGGACCGTGTTTATGTGCCCAATAACGCAGAGATTAGGAAGTTAATACTTCGGCAGGCACATGACTCACCATACTCGATACACCCTGGAAACCAACATGTATTTGGATTTGAAGGAACGTTTCTGGTGGACAGGGATGAAGAAGGATATCGCCGAGTATGTGGCCGTATGTGATGTATGTCAGAGAGTGAAGGTAGAGCATCAAAAGCCAGCAGGATTGCTACAGCCTATGCCGATACCCGAATGGAAATGGGATAAACTTGGCATGGATTTTATCACTGGATTACCCAGGACTAAATCAGGATACGATTCTATATGGGTAGTAGTTGACCGTTTAACCAAAGTGGCACAGTCTATCCCAGTGAAAACAACTTATACCAGTGCAAAATTGGCCAAGATATATATGACCAGGATCGTATGTCTGCATGGAGTTCCGAGGACCATCATATCGGATAGAGGAACACAGTTTACCTCAAAGTTTTGGCATCAGCTGCACCAGACTTTGGGAACAAGATTGGAGTTCAGTACAACATTTCACCCGCAGACGGATGGACAAACCGAGAGAGTCAATCAGATTCTGGAGGACATGTTGAGAGCCTGTGCGCTAGATTATGGATCTAGTTGGGATGACAATCTGCCTTACGCAGAGTTCTCATACAACAATAGTTACCAAGCCAGTTTGAAGATGGCACCGTTCGAAGCCCTGTATGGATGAAGGTGCAGAACACCGTTGATGTGGGATGAAGTCGGAGACCGATAGTTGTTTGGACCAGAATGATCAAAGAGTCTGAGGAGAAGGTTAAACTGATTCGGGATAGACTGAAGATAGCTCAGTCCAGACAGAAGAGTTATGCAGATTCGAAATGCAAGGAGGTAACCTATGAAATGGGAGATAGAGCATATTTGCAAGTATCACCTTTGCGGGGAGTGAAACATTTTGGAGTTAAGGGAAAGTTAGCCCCGAGATTTGTAGAACCATATCGTGTTTTGGAACGGATGGGAGAAGTTTCCTACAAGTTGGAGTTACCTGAAGAACTGTCAGGAGTTCACAATGTGTTTCACGTTTCCCAGTTGAAGAAGTGCCATGCTGAGATGGCCGACATACCACTAAGAGACACTGTACCCTTGGAGGCGATTCAGTTGGACAATGAATTGACTTATGAAGAGAACCCAGTCAAGATTTTGGAGTTTGCTAGTCGAGTCACCCGCAGCAAAGTCATCAAGTTTTGCAAAGTTCAGTAAAGCCACATGGGAACGAGAGGATGATCTCCGCAAGGACCACCCACACCTATTTTCTAGCCAACCCGAATCTCGAGGGCGAGATTCATCTTAAGGGGGTAGGTTTGTAACATCCCAAATTTTCAATTTGGAATGTTATACATAGATCATTCTTGCATATCATGTTTTGTTGCTTTTCGTCTCGCGATCCTCGAAAATCCTAAGCAAGTGAAGGACCCTCGGAGAGAGTTGGGGATTTCCCATGTTTCATATTTGATTTTTTATCAAATATTGAAACGAGGATTTTGGTTTTAATTATTTTTCTCTCCAAAAATATTTCATATTAACATATGAGAGGAGATAATATGACTTCTCCAAAATAAACGAAATATTGGAGGAAAAATATTAAAATCAAATTTTGCTTTTATTTGGATTTTATTTGCAATTTTGGTTGCATCAGAAAAATTGCACATTTTCAAAATTGCATTTTAGGGCCAAGAAAATGTTCATCTCGTTCTAAATATTTTATTTAGACGGAGAAAATTTGTTTTGGCATTTTTAGAATTTTATTTTATTTTCTACGGTTTTTCTGAGTTTCGGCGGAATTATTTAAAAAAAACTACGCCTAGGCCTAGCTGGGCCGAAGCCAAGCGCCGGCCCACCTCCCCGCCGTCTCCTAGCAGGAGACTGCGCCGCCGCCGCCGAACGGGAGTCCGGCTCGGACTCGTCATCCCCGCCATTCCCCCTCCCCCAAGGCACCACCTTCACCCCCTCCTTTATAAGTCGCCCCCCTCACCGCCCTGGAGCCCCACCCCGCCGCGAGCCGCCCCACCCCCGAAGCCGCCCCGCCGCTGAAGCTGCCGCACCGCCGACGCCGTTGCCGAGCCACCGTGCTGCCTCGCCGCCTTTCCGCTACCGTGCCGCCATCGCCGCCCGCTGCCCGCACCGCCGCCGCCCCGCGCCGCGCCGCCCCTCGCCGGAGCCCCGCCGTGCCGGACGTCGCCGAGGTTAGCGCTGTTCGTTTTTTTAGAAAACTGGATCGGTTTTCATTAGAAAACCCTAGTCGTTTTTTTTCGGTTCGCCGGTTTTTCTTTTCGGTTTTTCTTTTTAGCGGACGTTCATCCAGACGTTTGTTTTTAATGAACGGTTTTTGCCCGTTAGTTACAGATAACGAACGCTCGTTCGTTAGCCTGTTCGTCAGTTTTCTTTTATTGGATTAATCCATGATTATTTCTAATCGCGATTTCAGATCCGATTTTCGTTTTAGTTTTTCTTTTCGCTCATTATTCGGAATCAGGCGATTCAAGCGCCTAGATCTTCGTCTCGATACCCTCTTTTCGTTTAACCAACTTGCATAAGTTTTTCTACTGTAAAATTTGAACTAGGTCCAGATTAGTAAACGGATCTTCTTTCTTTCGCTGTTTGAGTTTCGTTGCTCCGTTTGATTTGATTCCTTTTGCAAACCAGAGTTCTTAAGTTGAACTTTCTGGTTAGATCTTCTTATTTGAGTTTTACCCGTGTTTCTTAGTTTGATTGCTTATCTATGCTATTGTTTGTTTGCGATAAAATTCCCGGAGTGTGAATCGTGTTATTTGGAGTCTCTAGGTTATGTGGATCGTCAGCAAGGCAAGTAACACTTTGATCATACCCCTTTATCACCCAGTTTTTATGCATTAGTTCCAATCCTCAAACATTGCATGGTTAGGATGTCATTAACATGTGGGTTGGGAAGTAGTTGATGAGGTAGAACCTATTGCCCTGTTACATTCAAACCCATGGGAGTTACTTCTACGCGTTTCTTATATTGCTATGCTATGCTTGTAGACGTGGTTTGGGTGAGTGAAATCCATGACAGATGTGAGATTGTTAATTAATGGTTCAACTTAAGGTGGCAACTTAAATACACATCTGGGTGGATTGAGGCACCTGGAGTACCCAGTGTTGTTTGTATTTTTTGGAAATCCCGAAGTACCCATGTGATCTTCCTATGGACCGCCACCCAGGCTCAAAGGGAACTGAGATTATTCATGCTAGAAACTTCCGTGTGCAGCCACAAGCTATTATGGGCTCTAGCATAGTTGAGTAAGTTACGTGAAGCCCTTGAAGAGGTGGATCAGCAGGTAGTGGGTTTGTAGGTTTGGTATGGTCTGCCCGGAGTAGAGAGTTAAAGTTTCTGAAAGACTGTGTCTCGGTCATCCGTTTCTCAAACATCTTGTAGTGCGAGAAAACCAACGGAGGAGATCGAGTCTTGTGGGGAAAAGTGCGCAAACCTCTGCAGAGTGTATAAACTAATCATGGTTAGCCGTGTCCCTGGTTATGGACAATCTTGAGTATCTAGTACTTGGAGTATCTTAAGTATCTCATCACTCTAAAAATAATATTGTTGGGTTGTTAATCACCTTAATTGGGATTGAGTTGGAGGAACATTCTCAATGATGCTTCAACTACCATGATAGTTAAAATTAAAATCCATTCCTTTGTTGTAGGAAATAATTGGCTTTTCGCAAAACTATAACCATAGAGCTTTCCACCAGCCAAATATGCATGTAGTGATAGCATTATTCTGTTCGTGATCTACTGTGTTATTTTTCCAGCATATTCCATGTGCTGACCCATTTTCGGGCTGCAACGTATTATGTTGCAGACTTTTCATACGAGGAGTAAGGTTCATTAGGTCGTTTCCGTGCAGCTCAGCTATGCCGTTGGAGTTGATGGACTCACTTTATCTTCCAAGCCTTCCGATGTTATCGTAATAGATGGCCTTAAGCCATATTTATTGTAATAAGTTGTCTTTGAGACATTCGATGTAATAAGTGTGTGATCGCTACTCTGTTATAAATCCTTGAGTACTGTGTGTGTCAGCATTACTGATCTAGGGATGACACTGAAGCATAGAGACTTGACTGTTTGAGGTTGGGTCGCTACATAACTGATCCAGGGTCTGTTGGCCTATCAACGCAGGTGGTGCAGAGTGTTTGACAACTCTCCCTTTGATGAAGTTCTTCTTGTATTTCCTGAACTTATGGCGAGAATCTAGAAACGGTCTATGCAAGTCGAAGCAACTATACTTGTGCCCTACCATCAGCCAACGAAACTCAAGAGCTCCCTTGCATGTGGGGCATGGAAACCTTCCATGCACACACCAGCCAATGAATAGCGCATACGCCGGCACACATTATGAAGTTCTGTTTGCTAAAGGTGTCGTATGTCTTGATCCCATTATCCCAAGCTTCTTGCAATTCGTCCTTAAGCGGTTGCATGTACACATTCATATTCTTCCCCGGATAGTTGGGCCCTGGAATTATCAATGTTAGGAAAATGTTCTTTCTTTGCATAATCTTCCCGGGGGCGGGGGGAGATTGAGTGGAATGACAAACACGGGCCAACAACTGTATGGGGCTGCCGCCTGACCAAACACACTGAACCCATCCGTGCTGATGGCGACTTGAGGATGCCTTGGATCTGCCTTTTTTCCTTATGTAATGCATCAAAGCGCTTCCACGCTTCACCATCCGATGTGTGCACCATAATCACATTCCCATCTACATCTAGTTCGGTTCTTTTGCCCATTTTGTGCCATGTCATCTGTCTGGCCATCTCTTCGACCATGAAAATACGTTGAAGTCTTGGTACGATTGGCATATACCGAAGAACATTAATGGGTATTTTGGTCTACGTCTTCTCACCCATACAGTTGTCTACCACAACATACCTGGAACAATTGCATATGGGATAATAGTTCAAGTCCTCATACTGAAGCCTAAATAATACACATCCTTTATCACAGGCATGTATCTTCTCATAGGGCATCTTAAGAGCACGGAGGATTTTGTCTGACTGGTACATGTTTGCAGGTAGCACATGGCCTTTGGGCAGAAATTGTCCAAATACTGTCATCATCGCATCGTAGCATTCTCTGCCCAAGTTGAATTGAGCCTTCAAAGCCATTATTTTTGAGATGGCATCCAGCTGACAAAGGTCAGTGTGCTCGTGGAGAGGACGTTTTGAGGACTCCAACATTTCAGTGAAGGCCTTTGCAGATTCCTCCATCTCCTCGTCCGAGTCCCGAGCATCGTCAAAGTGTTGCACCATGTCTTCCATCCCAGTACCATGCTCATCAGTGTGACAATGAAGCACCTCAGCTTTGGTACGTTGGGCAGACTCACCATGAAATATCCAGACCGTGTAACTAGGCGTAAAACCAAACTTCTGCAGGTCTTTACTCATTTCAAGCTCGTCCCTCTTATTATAGTTGTCGCACCGGACACAAGGGCACCAGCTAAATTTCTGGCCATTTGCAAATGCGGCTCTAACAAACCCTTTGGTTTTTGTTAACCATTCCTCGGTCCAAACTTTCTGTCTAGTGTAACCGGTGTACATCCACGCACGATCACTCATATTGACTTCCTACTGGACACACAAGAAATATATACATAATTAAGCAAACCATATCCATCAGTTAATGGAGTTTGTCAGTTTTATTACGTCCATGCAACCTACATGCTAATAGGTAAAGATAGGTCCTAATCCCACCCAAGTATGTGTAGATTGGGTTCGTTTTCCCATGCTCTACTCCGGATTCGACGCAAAATTTCGGCAGCACCTCCCCGCTGTTCTCCTGATACACGTCTCGGCAATAAGCAAAGAGGATGTGTACCCGGAGAACAACAGGGAGGCACTAACGAAATTCTGCATCGGATCCGGAGCAGAGCATATGGGAAAACGAACCCAATCTATAGATACTCGGGCTGTCCATGGATAACATTGGACAATTCAACAGAATCACGACTGTAAATATGCGAATGCATGCATATTTATAGATGTAACCCTTTCGAACGGGAGACGCATAGTGGTTACGCATACTGATGATTGACACCTATAGCTAGCAAGTTTCATCGGCACGAAGACCGGAACAAAGCAAATGAAGGGGGGAGGAGGAGATGTCATTTGTGCTCACCAACGAACATAAGGGCGGAGCTTGTCGAACACACATGGAGGTCATCAAACACCACACCCTCGCAGCGACGAAACAACTTCACATTTGAATACACCCGATCAACACAAATATATATATATATATATATATATGATGTTTTGCATAAAAAAATCGAAAAATATACAACCTAACTCATAATTCACAAATATATGACCCCGTTGGGGTCGGCGTCGGGGTGTGGTTGTGGTGTCAGGGTGTCGGGGTCGACCGGGGTGTCAGGGTGTCGGGGTCGGGGTGTGCTGTCAGGGTGTCAGGGTGTGGTGGCAGGGTGTCGAGGGTCGGGTGTCGATTGTCGGGGCCCCAGGGTGTCGGGGTGTCGGGGTCGGGGTGTCGATGGTCGGGGTCGGGGTCGGGGTGTCGTGCCGGGGTGTTGTGTCGGGGTCAGGGTGTCAAAGTGTCGGGGTGTCGTGTCGGGGTCGGGGTGTCTTCTTCTTCTTCTTTCTCTTTTTTCCTTTTCTTCTTCTTCTTCTTCTTCTTCTTCTTCTTCTTCTTCTTGTTCTTCTTCTTCTTCTTTCTCCTCCTCCTCCTCCTACTCTTCTTCTTCTTCTTCTTCTTCTTCTTCTTCCTCTTCTCCTTTTTCCTCTTCTTCTTCTTTTCTTCTTCTTCTTTCCTCTTCTTCTATTTTTTTCATGTTTCTTCTTCCTCTTCTATTTATCTAAGCCTAAACCTAAACCTAAAAACTCAAAACTACACCTAAACCTAGCACTAACCTGAAACAAAACAGGAAAATAGAGAACAAAAAAATAGGAAAAAAATAGAAAAAATTACCTCTTGCTCCGGCGAGGTCGGCCGGTGGGGCGGGGTGGTGCAGGGGCCACGGGGAGGAGGACGGCAGCGGGGCGGGGCGGCGTAGGGGCCGCGGGGAGGGGTCCGGCACCGGGGCAGCCCGGTGCAGGCTCTCCGGCGACGGGGCGCGGCGGGGCGGCCGCCGTGGCCGGGCTCCTATTGGCGGGGGGAGGGCTGGATGATGGTAGGGGCTGGGTCCGGGGGCGGGGCTGGCCGGTGGCGGCAACAGCAGTGGCGACAGAGGAGAGAGGCGGGTGCGCGGGAGGGAGAGAGAGAAAGAGAGAGAGGGGGGAGACGGCTCGGCCCATTAAGTGGGCCTTCTTTGTCGTGTGCTAGCAGACGGCAAAGAGGGCGACTGTTAGGGCTGGGCCACGTCTCCTCTTTGTCGTCCGCTAGCGGACTGCAAAGGAGTAACATTGTCGTCTTCTAGCAGACGACAAAGTAGTCACCTCTTTGACGTGCGCTAGCAGACGACAAAGAATCTAACCTAGCCACGCCGTGCCCTGTGGGACCCACCTGGCTCTTTACCATCTGCCGTCTAGCTCTTTGCCATCAGCTGGCTGACGGCAAAGAAGCTGCTGATGGCAAATAGCCTTTTTGCCATATGCACTTTCTTTGTCATCTGCTTCCACAAAGCGGACGACAAAGAGCCTCTTTGCCGTCAGCTGGCAGACGGCAAAGAGGTGGCAAACGACAAAATGCCAGATTCCAGTAGTGAAAGAGGACTTGATACTTAATACTATGGTTGGGTTTCATGACCTTAATGATATTTAGTAGTTGCAGATGCTTGCTAGAGTTCCAATCATAAGTGCATATGATCGAAGTAGAGAAAGTATGTTAGCTCATGCCTCTCCCTCATATAAAATTAGAAGAATGATTACCGGTACTTGTTATCGATTGCCTAGGGACTAATAACTTTCTTGTTGACAAAAACCTTTTTACGAAAAACCTAAATTTTATTATCTTGAAAAGTACTTCTAGTTTTATTCGTGCAAAGTTGTTCTAGCATCACACCTACAAACTAGTTTCATACTTGTTTCCAGTAAAGCAAACGTCAAGTGTGCATAGAGTTGTATCGGTGGTCGATAGAACTTGAGGGAATATTTGTTCTGCCTTTAGCTCCTCGTTGGGTTTGACACTTTTATTTATCAAAGAAGGCTACAAAGGATCCCTATACTTGTGGGTTATCAAGACCTTTTTCTGGCTCCGTTGCCGGGGAACACTAGCGTGGGGTGAATATTCTCGTGTGTGCTTGTTTGCTTTATCACTAAGTAATTTTTGTTTTGTGCTCTTGTTTTCTATCTTTAGTTATGGGTAGGAAACGCAAAATACCAAAAAAAATAGTTGTACCTACTAAACCAATGGTTGAAGAACCACCCAAAATATATCATACTACTGAAGCTTTCTACTTGGATAATCTTCGATCCTTTTGTGCTCGTGCTCAAAACCCAACTAGCTTATTTGATGGAAAATCATTAGATGAGCACGCTTGTTTTGTGCGACATCGTTTATCTGAAAAAGGGAAACTTTTACAACATCAAATTAATACTATGCAATGCTATGCTTGGAATTTATGTGAATTATATGATGTTACTTGTTTTTCTGAAGACCCTAGGAAACACCTTCCCTACCAATGTGAGTTTATTGATAATGGAATCGTATCTTCTTATGCCAAAGGTGTTTATAATTACTTTGATATTGAACAAATTGAAGAATTGTTGCTTTTAAGGGTGCTTATGAAATTGCTTCTTTGACTGAAAAGTATGATGCTACTCTTTACAAATCTGAAAATTTTGCTATACTTAAATATTGTTATGATAATTATGCTTCTAATGCCTATGTTAAACCATATATTGAGGACTCCTCCACTGTCCAAGAAGAGACTAATATTTTGCAGGAGTCTATGGAAGAAGAAGTTGATGAAACTGTGAACTCATTGGATGAAAAAGATAATGAGGAGAGCGAAGAACAAACGGAGGAAGAGCGGATTAGCTACTTGTTCCCACCTTCTAATGAGAGTAACTCTTCAACTCATACGTTATTTAATGCCCCTTCGTTCTTATCGAAGGATGAATGCTATGATAATTGCTATGATCCCGTTGATTCTGTTGAAATATCCCTTTTTGATGAACTTGATGATTGCTATGTTTGTGGCCAAGATGCCAATATGAATGATGCTTACGGAGATGAACTTGCTATTCTTCCTTATCTTAAACATGAAATTGTTGCTATTGAACCCACACATGATAGTCCTATTATCTTTTTGGATTCTCCCAACTACACTATATTGGAGAAGTTTGCTCTTATTAAGGATTACATTGATGGGTTGCCTTTTACCGTTGCACATGATGATTTTGATGAATATAATATGCATGTGTTTGCTGCTCCTACTTGAAATTATTATGAGAGAGTGTCGGTGTCAAAACCGGCGGATCTCGGGTAGGGGGTCCCGAACTGTGCGTCTAAGGCGGATGGTAACAGGAGGTAGGGGACACGATGTTTACCCGGGTTCGGCCCCTCTTGGTGGAGGTAATACCCTACGTTCTGCTTGATTGTTCTTGATGATATGAGTATTACAAGAGTTGATCTACCACGAGATCATAGAGGCTAAACCCTAGAAGCTAGCCTATGGTATGATTGTATGTTGTCCTACGGACTAAACCCTCCGGTTTATATAGACACTGGAGGGGGCTAGGGTTACACAGAGTCGGTTACAAGGGAGGAGACTTACATATCCGTATTGCCTAGCTTGCCTTCCACGCCAAGGAGAGTCCCATCCGGACACGGGACGAAGTCTTTAATCTTGTATCTTCATAGTCCAACAGTCCGGCCAAAGGATATAGTCCGGCTGTCCGGAGACTCCCTAATCCAGGACACCCTCAGTAGCCCCTGAACCAGGCTTCAATGACGATGAGTCTGGCGCGCAGTTTTGTATTCGGCATTGCAAGGCGGGTTCCTCCTCCGAATACTCCATAGAAGATTTTGGACCCAAGAATAGTGTCCGGCCCTGCAAAATAATTTCCACATGCCACCGTAGAGAGAATAATATTTCCACAAATCTAATCTGCTGACGCGTTTTGACAGTACGACGTTATGTCATGGCCCGGTCATTATTCGAACCATTTTTCTAAACCAGCACCGCACATATCGCGAGGCGATTTTATTGACACGTCTTGTCGAAGCAGAGATCGTGTCCCCCTTATTACGGGATTCTCATCAATACGGACGTGGGTGACCCACTCGTGACCGTTGGTATGACTCCTCGATTTTAGGCGAGTCCAAAACGACTGCGAGGAGGACGCTTGACATTTCACCCTTTTTATAAAGAGGCCAAGGCCTGTCCCTTTTTCCTCTCGCGCTCAATCGAATCCTTCCCCCACCTCGAGTTCCCACACCCCAGGCTCAGGTCAGGCGCTTTGGACCTTCAACCATGTCCGAATCCAACCTCCAAGGTCGGCGGATGCCTTCCTCTATCGCGGAGGAGGACATCAAGAAGCTGAGAGAGGCCAGATATCTAACTGCCAAAATCTCGCACAGGCTGCCTGCCCGAGGGCAGGTCATCCCCACTCCCGAACCCAACGAGAGTGTTGAGTTCATCTCTCACTTCCTCCGAGGACTAGGCCACGCTCTAGACCCCTTTGTTAGGGGGATCATGTTCTATTACGGGCTGGATTTCCATGATCTGGCCCCGGATTCCCTCCTTCACATCTCGTCGTTTATCGTCGTATGTGAGGCCTTCCTTCGCATTACCCCTCACTTCGGCCTGTGGCTCAAGACCTTCAATGTGAAGCCGAAGATGATGAGGGGCGGCACGCAGAGTGCGGAGGTGCCGTAATAAGCAAAAGCGCTGATGCTCCATGGCCAGAGGGTTCCTTCCCAGAGGTGTCTAGTTTGTGGCAGTGGGAGTGGTTTTATATCACAGCTCCCCGAAGTGCCAAGTGGGCAGCCATCCCTGCCTTTCGCTCGGGCCCCCCACCACAACTGACATCATGGATCAGCGAGGGGCTAAACTGGGGTCCAGTAAAGGATATGCCGATATTGCAGAGTCGCATCCGAGATCTCATTGAGAGAGACGTCAACCTGGTCATGGTGATGCATGTCATGCTAGTTCGCCAGGTCCCGCCTTGCAAACATAGACCTCTCCGTTTGTGGGAGTTCAACCCGAAGGGACCGCGAATCATTCAGCACTTCCTCGGCATGACGCTCGAGGAGATGTACAAGTTTTTCTTCGGATCACAAATAAAGTGTCCAGACACCACCGAGGATGCGGGTCTGAGCTGTAATCACCCGGATACCCAAGTAAGTAATCCCATGGCCAAACACACTGTTTCTATTATTCATCATAACATCATTCTGAAAAGTCGCTCTTTGACCCGGACTGGATAACAAAGGCGAAGATGATCAGGTGTCCGGCCCCCCTTCCCGAGGGCTTGGCCAATCCAGTACTAGACAGAATGCTAGAGCCGGCGCCTTATCAAGTGCCTCGAAGGAAGATAAAGGGGGGAATAAGGAGGCTGAAAACGAGCCTCTCTCACTACTCGTCCCAACCAGGGGAATGAGCGCCTCCGCTAAGGAGGATAACCAGGGAGAAGAATCTGACATTCCCTCTCCCCGAGGAAAGAAGAGGACCACCTCTGAAGATCCGGAAACAGAGGTTTCCAAACGGGGGAAGAAATCTTCACTAGAGTGTCCTGCCTCGGGGGGTACCCTTGCCGCACAGTGTCCGCAAGGGAATCAGCCCTCTACCGAGCTGTAAGTAATCGAAAAATACTTAGTAGTGAAAATATCCTACCTTACTTCTGAAGACAATAACCGAAGCTTATATCTTGTAGTTTGGATCATAGCCTTTCTCGACAGAGTTCGTCTTCAGGGGATCTTCTTCCGGAGATGATGGAGAGCAAAACACATCACCCTGCCACCCTGCCTCACGAGGCGGGCGACCCTGAAGTGTCGTCGCGGAGGGTTTCTCCTGATCCGCCAAGGCCAGGGGGCAATCCCTTGGCCACCCGGAGTCCTCATTATTCAGCTCCTAAAGAGAGCAACAGAAAGAATCCGGGACCGTGCAGTGTGTGGTCGGACGCACTAAAGGATCTTCTGGAGCAAGCGGCCATCTCAGAAGCACATCGTACGCTAATGGGTACGGTAATTGAAAGGATTTCGTCCGTCGAAAGTGGATTACATGAAGCTTTTATGAGTCTGCTGAAAGGCTTTGAGGTATGTGACATTGTGTATGTTTTTGACAGTACCGCACACGTTAGGTGTGCCCTATGTAGATAGTAGCCCCTGAGACTCTGGTTGTCGTCGAAAACGGCGATGAACAGAGGATCATAGTCCCAGGTAATAACCAGACCGCCTTTATGTGCAGGTGGCTGAAGCTCCGGTGGCTAGCCATACTGATGGGTTTGCCGAGCTAAAGCGGCAACTTGATGCGGCAGATGCCGACATCGTGCTTGTCAACAAGCGGCTTGATGAGGCATGGGGTAAGTGATTTCTCCGGTGATCAACACATAGTAATAGGAGCATGATGCCAATATCATTAATATGTTGTGACTGCAGATGGAGCTGCCAACGTGGAGATCCTTCGAGCGGAACTTGGCCGAGCCAAGGAGCAAGCTAGAAATAGCGATGCGGCCACTCTAAAGGAGGTCGAAGAGCTGACGGCCGAACAGGCCGCACATTGCCAGAGCAAGGAAAGAATGGCCAAGATGGCCCTTGAGTTGAAAGATGCCGCCGACCGTTACCAGCTTCTTGAAGAAGAAAACCATGCGAAGGCGTCGGACCTGGAGAAGGCCATGGTAGCATCCAAGGAAGCCCGTTCCAAAATACGAGCGACGAAGGAGGAGCTGCATCAAGCTAGAGATATCGCAGCTGTGAAGCCCTTTTTGTTGCGGACTAAGTTCGGAGATCTGAAGTATGCACCTCTTGATCAACTATGGAGTTCTGCGGATGCCTACGTGTATTTGGCGGCAAGTGCTGCTGATGCGGCCGAGTACTTCAAGGATCAAAAAAATCGCGAAGTGGAAAAGCTGTTCTGGTCACAGTTCCATGCTCTAGTGCGTCCGCTGCTGTTGAATGAGCAAATGGCCGAGCGGGCCGAGCACCATAGGTTGTCCCGATTTGCCATGAGGTCTGTTGTGGATCATCTGTGGCCGGGAGGGCCAAGGCCGAATAGTTACTTTAGTTTAGTGCAACAATTCCTTGGTGATGTGCCGCACATCGATGCTATGAACAGGTTGGCGTGCATAGAGGGTGCACAGATGGCCTTTGCCCGTGTCAAGACATACTGGGCGGAGATGGAGGCCACCACTGTTGCAACACAGGGTTCGGCCGTGGGCGGAGTGGCTGCCGACCACTACTTTGAAGAAGTTCTTGAAGGCGCTCATTTGATAAAGGCTCAGTGCTTGAAGAATATTATGTTCTAGTGACATGTACTCCCATTGTAAAAACAATGTTTTATTGAACTATCAAGGCTATGTTTATACTTTTGCCTAAAAGTATTATGATGCCTCCTGTGCGGCCGTTTATGTAGATATGTATATAATCTGAAAGTTTGCAGTCGTCGGCTTCCGCCCCCACGCATATAATGCGGGGGTGTTCGCTAAAACGCGTATTCACACTTGATCCAACGTCTTGGTCCATTAAGGAGGTGGTAGCGCAGCGAACGAGGCAATCGGACTATATTCCTTTAACACTTTCACTTAGCCATAGGAGTTTGACGGTGGGGCTACTATATAGCCCCTGGTACTTCTACGCTCGTCCAAATACGGGGCGTGTACATACATGACCGGGAAACGGCCCTTCGTTAATGCGGAGGAATCCCGAAGATTCCATTGAGTCATCGAGTGGCTGACCAGTCTCGCGCTTTAACATGGCAGTCAGTTTTCGGCTTTCTCTATGGCGGTGCTCATCCGGATGAACTAGGGCACAATCGCAGTAGTTCTCCCAGTGCTACCTTAGCCGATATAGCAGAACGTAAGGTACCAAAACATGGGAGCCGGGCAAACCCAACATTTGACCAAAGACATGATTCGGAGCTGATGCATATAAGGCCAAACTCGCGACGCCGAACACTCCCTAAGGTATTCGGTCTTTATAACATATGCCGGGGTGAACGAGGCCCTTAATAATAAATCCTGCGTGTCCAGGTACGTGCAATATCCTGACGTGGCCACATGCCAATACGTCGGCATCCTTCTCGGTTGTATTTAGTATTCAGAGGATGTGAACAACAACAGACAGTAAAAAAAGTTTACGCAGGGTCTTAATCTAAAAAGAAACCTTTGAGCGGGTCCCTACTACACGTCTGCGCCTGTGTCTCCATTGTGCCGTGTCCTAGACGAGTGTAGCACGATTGTCATCTGTAAAAGAGAAGAAATTAGGTGAAAGTTGTCGTGCAAGAAAATTGGTTATTATCAATAAACCATTAAAATTCAAGATAAGTCAAGTTGAGCCGGACTAGCCCTGATTACACGCGGGAAGCCCCTGGTACCGTCTAGGAGGGCTTGATCATCAAAGCAATCTCATGTATATGTAGTGGTGCACCGGACTCGTCTAACCGTGTTCGTGGTCTTGACGACCTGTCATTTTTTCTGGTCGGTGAGGCCGTCTAGTGCTTGGCGGCTAAAGCCGCCGCACATTCTTCCGTGCGTAGAGCACGCTCAGTGTTTCTGCTAACTGTGATGGTGTCACATGGACCGGGCATCTTAAGCTTGAGAGAAGCGTAATGCGGGATTGCATTAAAACGAGCGAAAGCCGCTCTTCCGAGTAGTGCCTGATAGCCGCTTCGGAATGGAGCGATGTAGAAAGTTAACCTTTCGCTTCGGAAGTTGTCGGAAGAACCGAATACAACCTCTAGTAATAGAGAGCCCGTGCAGTGGGCCTCTAGGCTTGGTATTACTCCCTTGAAGGTAGTAGTACGGTGGCTTATTTTTGTCGGGTCTATCCCCATTTTGCGGACTGTGTCCTGATATATTAGATTTAGACCACTGCCGCCGTCCATGAGGACTCGTGTGAGATGGTATCCATTTATTATTGGGTCTAACACCAAGGCAGACAATCCTTCGTGCCGGATGCTTGTCGCGTGATCCCCGCGATAAAAAATGATCGGGCAGGCCAACCAGGGGTTGAACCTAGGGGTGACGGGCTCTATGGCGCGTGTGTCTCGGAGTGCATGTTTGTTTCTCCTCTTCGTCACATGGATCATGTTGACTGTTTTAACCTTTGGTGGGAATTTTTCTGTCCTCCAGTGCTTTGCTGGTGAGGCTCGTCCTCGTCTTTGCTTGGTGCCTCCCCCCCTTGTGTTCGGCGTTTAGCTTACCGGCCTGCTTGAAGACCCAGCATTCTCTGTGGGTGTGATTTGCAGGTTTATCGGGGGTGCCATGAATCTGACATAGTTTGTCAAGAATCTTGTTTAGGCCAGACGGTCTGTCTCTGCTGCCTTTGAAAGGCTTTTTCCGCTGACCTGGTCGAGAGCCCCTGAATCCGGCGTTTACCGCCGTATTACCTGGGCTATCTTCTTTATTACGACGCTTGCTTTTATTCCGTCGTGGTTTTCCATTGCCATCCTTGACTTCGGATGTGCTTGGGTCGCTGGTGCTACTGCGGGCTAACCAGCTATCTTCGCCCTCGCAAAAGTGGGTCATGAGACTTGTTAGAGCTGCCGTTGTTCTCGGTTTTTCTTGGCTGAGGTGTCTGGCGAGCCATTCGTCTCGGACGCTGTGTTTGAAAGCTACTAAGGCTTCAGCGTCCGGACAGTCGATGATTTTGTTCTTCTTGGTGAGAAACTTGTTCCAAAGCTTTCGGGCGGACTCTCCGGACTGTTTATATGACTTAAATCGTCTACATCCGGAGGTCGGACGTAGGTCCCTTGAAAATTAGCCTGAAAAGCGTCCTCGAGCTCCTCCCAACTTCCAATTGAGTTTTCGGGGAGGCTTTTCAGCCAGTGCCGAGCTGGTCCTTTAAGCTTGAGGGGCAAGTATTTGATGGCATGGAGATCGTCTCCGCGAGCCATATGGATATGGAGGATAAAGTCCTCAATCCAGACCCCAGGGTCTGTGGTCCCGTCGTACGCCTCTATGTTCACTGGTTTGAATCCTTCTGGGAATTCGTGGTCCAGCACCTCATTAGTGAAACATAGGGGGTGTGTGGCACCCCTGTACTTGGATGTACCATGGCGTTCGGGTGGTTGTGGTATTTGGTTTTGATTTTGTGCCGGAGCACGCTTCCTAGATCCATAGATGGATCTGGTCGTACCGGATTTTTGGCGCAAGTCCTCACGTACATCATGTGTTGACTTATGTGCGTATTTGTTATCCGCTCTATCGCAGTCACAAGGTGCTGGATCCGGCCGGTTGGCCATTTCATTTTTTGGCTGTGTGGGCTCTAAGGCCTCGTCATCGAATTCAGGTAACAGCTTGCGCTTTGGATAGCACTTTGTGTGGCAACTTCCACCATACTTTGCTTCGTTGTCGAGCACTTTGTTCCACCTGCTGTTGAGTGTATTTTGTGCGGCCTTAAGCCTTTGCTTCTACTTCTTCAGACTCCTCACTGTGGCAATAAGCCTTCTGCGGAGGTTCTCTTGCTCCAAGTGCGTTTCCGGGATGATGTGTGCATCTTCGTCCGGACTGTTTTCCTCCCCAGAGGGGGTTTGATGAAGTTTATACTAGGCGTCACCGTGTTCGGACATCGGATCCGTACTATGTTCGCCGCTTGCAGCTTCATCGTGCTCTGCCGTCGGGGCCATGTGGTCGTCGTTTCCTTTGGAGTTGACTGGAGTGTTATTTTCTCTTGCGCTGTTATCGCTGTTTTTGCTATGGCAGGACTTAGAGCGGCGCCGCTGACATCGGCGCTTGGTTTGCTTCTTGGAGGGGCCATCCTCCGCTGTCTCTTCGTCATTGCCTTCTTGGGGTGTATCCACCATGTATATGTCATGTGATGAAGTGGTTGTCCGGCGCCCTGTGGCGCTGGTTCTTGTTCGTCTCCTGCATCTTCGTCCGTGCCGTCGATGTCTTCGGAGTAGAAGTTGAGCATGTTGGTTAAGTCGTCGACAGTGGCTACTAAGTGGGTGGTGGGCGGGCAGCGAATTTCTTCGTCGTCCGTATCCCATTCTAGCCGGACATAGTTCGTCAAAGGATCTCCTGACAAGGAGAGAGACTTTAATGAATTTAGCACATCACCGAAAGGCGAGTGCTGAAAGATATCCACAGAGGTGAACTCCATGATCGGTGCCCAGTCGGATTCGATGGGCACGATGTAGGCGGCTCGGAGTCTGTGGCAAGAGACGAATCCAGTGGTTTGGCGACACGGCTCTTGTAAGGGATGAAGTCAGTATCCGGCTCCATCGCCGCTGAGAGTGCGGCCTCCATGACGGGGTCTATCCCTCCATGCTTGGATGGCGCAATTTGCTCCGGATTGAAGGCCGGAGTAGTTGCATATGCAATCTCCCGAACACTGTCCGACGGCAGAGTTACGTCGTGCTCATCGTGACTGTGCGGCGCACCTGACATGGGCTCGAATCCGTCGAAGATCAAGTCTCCACCGATGTCGGTAGTGTAGTTTAAGTTTCTGAATCTGACCTGATGGCCAGGGGCGTAGCTCTCGATCTGCTCCAGATGGCCAAGCTAATTGGCCCGCAGTGCAAGGCCGCCGAATACAAAGATCTGTCTGGGGAGGAAAACCTCACCCTGGACCGCATTGCTACCGATGATCGAAGGAGCCATCAAGCCTTATGGTGACGGCTCTTTAGCTCCTCGTTGGGTTTGACACTTTTAGGGAATATTTTCATGGTCGATAGAAGGATATTGAAAATACAACTCTAACCCACCGATAATATTCATGGTCGATAGAACTTGAGGGAATATTTGTTCTGCCTTTAGCTCCTCGTTGGGTTTGACACTTTTATTTATCAAAGAAGGCTACAAAGGATCCCCTATACTTGTGGGTTATCAAGACCTTTTTCTGGCTCCGTTGCCGGGGAACACTAGCGTGGGGTGAATATTCTCGTGTGTGCTTGTTTGCTTTATCACTAAGTAATTTTTGTTTTGTGCTCTTGTTTTCTATCTTTAGTTATGGGTAGGAAACGCAAAATACCAAAAAAATAGTTGTACCTACTAAACCAATGGAATAGTTGTACCTACTAAACCAATGGTTGAAGAACCACCCAAAATATATCATACTACTGAAGCTTTCTACTTGGATAATCTTCGATCCTTTTGTGCTCGTGCTCAAAACCCAACTAGCTTATTTGATGGAAAATCATTAGATGAGCACGCTTGTTTTGTGCGACATCGTTTATCTGAAAAAGGGAAACTTTTACAACATCAAATTAATACTATGCAATGCTATGCTTGGAATTTATGTGAATTATATGATGTTACTTGTTTTTCTGAAGACCCTAGGAAACACCTTCCCTACCAATGTGAGTTTATTGATAATGGAATCGTATCTTCTTATGCCAAAGGTGTTTATAATTACTTTGATATTGAACAAATTGAAGAATTGTTGCTTTTAAGGGTGCTTATGAAATTGCTTCTTTGACTGAAAAGTATGATGCTACTCTTTACAAATCTGAAAATTTTGCTATACTTAAATATTGTTATGATAATTATGCTTCTAATGCCTATGTTAAACCATATATTGAGGACTCCTCCACTGTCCAAGAAGAGACTAATATTTTGCAGGAGTCTATGGAAGAAGAAGTTGATGAAACTGTGAACTCATTGGATGAAAAAGATAATGAGGAGAGCGAAGAACAAACGGAGGAAGAGCGGATTAGCTACTTGTTCCCACCTTCTAATGAGAGTAACTCTTCAACTCATACGTTATTTAATGCCCCTTCGTTCTTACCGAAGGATGAATGCTATGATAATTGCTATGATCCCGTTGATTCTGTTGAAATATCCCTTTTTGATGAACTTGACGATTGCTATGTTTGTGGCCAAGATGCCAATATGAATGATTCTTACGGAGATGAACTTGCTATTCTTCCTTATCTTAAACATGAAATTTTTGCTATTGAACCCACACATGATAGTCCTATTATCTTTTTGGATTCTCCCAACTACACTATATTGGAGAAGTTTGCTCTTATTAAGGATTACATTGATGGGTTGCCTTTTACCGTTGCACATGATGATTTTGATGAATATAATATGCATGTGTTTGCTGCTCCTACTTGAAATTATTATGAGAGAGTGTCGGTGTCAAAACCGGCGGATCTCGGGTAGGGGGTCCCGAACTGTGCGTCTAAGGCGGATGGTAACAGGAGGCAGGGGACACGATGTTTACCCAGGTTCGGGCCCTCTTGATGGAGGTAATACCCTACGTCCTGCTTGATTGTTCTTGATGATATGAGTATTACAAGAGTTGATCTACCACGAGATCATAGAGGCTAAACCCTAGAAGCTAGCCTATGGTATGATTGTATGTTGTCCTACGGACCAAACCCTCCGGTTTATATAGACACCGGAGGGGGCTAGGGTTACACAGAGTCGGTTACAAGGGAGGAGACCTACATATCCGTATTTCCTAGCTTGCCTTCCACGCCAAGGATTGTCCCATCCGGACACGGGACGAAGTCTTCAGTCTTGTATCCTCATAGTCCAATAGTCCGGCTGTCCGGAGAACCCCTAATCCAGGACTCCCTCAGAGAGTAACTATATCTCCACCTCTCTATGTTTCCAACATGAAGAAATTACAGGAAACTGCTTATGCTATGTATTGGCCTTTACTTGTTGTGCTTGAATTGTTCTTGTATGACATGCCGATGCATAGGAAGAGAGTTAGACTTCTTCAGTGTATGATATATGTTGCTTTGTGCTCACCACTAAATGCCAAATCATTGTTAATTATAATTGGCTTTGATATACCTTGGGATCCGGGTGGATTCATTACTTGAGCACTTTATGCCTAGCTTAATGGCTTTAAATAAAGCGCTGCCAGGGAGACAACCCAGAAGTTTTAGAGAGTCATTTCTTTTTGTTGAGTGCTTTTATAAAGTTTAAAAAAATGTAGAGGGGAACTTAAAAACCTTTTCACCAAAGAGAAGCGATTGGAAGTTATGCATTGGAGAAGTGAGGGTCGACCTTGAACACTTGTGTTCATTCTCATGGAAACAATGTAAAATTTTTCATGAAGATTCTCACAAAAATAATTATCCCCTTGTACATTTCCATTTTATTATAAAAATAATGTGTCAAGGTCTGCCTTTAGGATGATTAGATTGCTTGTTGGTTTGTGCGGTGCAAAACAGAAACTTTGGCTGTAGTGCTCGATTTTACATTTTTACTGGAACGTCAAATGGTTCTGAAACTTTTTGCACTGTATTTCTATACAAAATGTTTATTTTGTCCTAATTTCTCAGAATATTTTGAGTTACAGAAGTATGGTAGATGTTCAAATCTTTACAGACGGTCCTGTTTTCACAGATTGCTGTTATAGCTTCATTATTTGCATATGTTTGAATTCTTGTTGAAGCCTGCTTGACTTGGGGCCATAGAATTGTGATAGCATATAGTGGGTAATGTTTGTTTATAATTATACAATAATGTTACAGCAATACATGATGGGATTTCATTGCCATATTCACTAACCCCGCCACTAAAAGTTCAGTTAAGTTTTGTGTGGATGAAGTGTTTGAAGATCGAGGAGGTCTCGATGTGAGGAGAAGGAAGAGAGGTAAGAGCTCAATCTTGGGGATTCCCAAGGCACACCAAGTAAATATTCAAGGAGACTCAAGAATGTAAGCTTGGAGATGCCCTGAAGGCTTCCCATCTTTCTTCAACAAGTATCGGTATGTTTTCGGATTCGTTTCGTTTCATTCACGTGATATGTGCAAACCTTGGAGCATCTTTTGCATTTAGTTTCCATTTTTATTTTATGCACCATGCCGGTATGAGATAGTCCATGGTTGATTTATAGAATGCTCATTGCACTTCACTTATATCTTTTGAGTGTGTCTTTATAGAATGCTTGATGCGCTTCACTTATATCATTTGAAGTTTGGCTTGCCTGCTTCTCTTCACATAGAAAACTGTTGTTTGAAGAATGCTCTTTTGCTTCACTTATATTTCACTACTGCAGGTTGCTGCTAATGCGACACTATGATCAGAGACCCTTCAACGAAACTGTGTGTGATGCCATAATCGCAAACAGTGGTGTAAAAACCCCGTCAAAAAGGTGCAAAATGTTTGCGATGGAGGATGCATCAAACACGGTTCAGATTTTAGTTGCGTGTGCGATATAGGGCATATGGTTGAGCTCAATTAACTGTTTGTGATGAGGAGGAACAAAATAAACAGGCAACCAGATGAAGGTGTGTGCGATATAGAGCATATGGTTCACTAGGATGAACTGTTTGTGATTAGACAACACAAAAGAAACGGGCAGCCAGATGAAGGTGTGTGCGATATATATCATACGGTTCACTCGGATGAACTTTTTGTGATTAGGCAACACAAAAGAAATGGGAAGCTAGATGAAGGTGTGTGCGATATACGGCATGCGGTTCACTCGGATGAACTGTTTGCATTGAGACAAGAGAACAGAAATGGTTCAATATAAAAAGATGTGTGTGATTAGCGGCAAATAGGTCTGTAATCAGAAATGTGTGCAAATACCGATAATAACAGAAACGGTTCCCTAGTGTGGTCTGTGTTCATCTTATCATCATCTCCTTCTTGTGCTAGCTCGCTGTTCCTTCTATGCTAAGTTTCCATTAATTGATGGCCTTTTATGAACACGCCACCATTTCCCGCCATTTCCTCACCTGTTTCCCGGCACCTAGTGATATTGCGCATAGGCGGCGCGCGACGCACGGAGGCGACAAGCGCAATCTATAGCACATCCACCTTTTCCAAGCATGCCAACCCACCAAAGCGCCGCCTCTGCCATTAACCTCGTCGATGAGGAAAACGAGCAGGCGACATGGCCCGTCGAGGCCGAGGCACTCCCCGGCAACGCGATGGACGATGCCGTGATGCATGTCATCGCCAGGGTTGAGCTGACCTTTGGCACATGGCGCTTGAACGCCACGGATCAAGATAGGTATGTCAGCACCGACAGGCTGTAGCTCACTACAGAACATGATCGATGGCGCGCCATAGAGCAAGCTAGGCGCGTCCGCGCCGATAGGCTGCGGCTCGCCGCACGATGAGACTGTTGGAGCGCCGCAGAGCGAGAGGCGCGGTGTGCAGCACAGCAAGAGCGGATCCATCGACACTTGCCTGCTGTCGACACAGCATCGCAACTGGGTACACATCCGGTCAGTACCCCCATTCCTCGCCAGGAGTGGGCAGAGGCCCTCAGCACCGTACTTGCACCAGAGGCCGACCGCGTTGTACTTGCACCGGACGCCCGCCGTGCCATTCGCATGGGTGTCGCCGTTCGCCTTGTCCGCGGCCCGCTGGATGTCAACGCGCTGGTCCGTACGCTCGACCGCCTCCTTGGCCCAGGTGTCCACCTAGGCGCAGTAGAGGAACATGGCCGTCGCATCCTCGAGCTGGTGATCTCCGATGAAATAGCCAACTTGGAGCTTGAGATCGCGCTCCAGATGTACCACGAGTGTGTCGACCGCTTGCACTAATGCCTGCACGAGTTCAGGCAGAGCCAAGAGCTGCTGGTCATGGTCTCATGGATGCGTTTTATTTTGAAAAGTTGTTTCGACGTGGATAGCTATGTATTCACAGCAATCATAGTATTGCTCTGTTTATTGCTCTGTTTCAATGTGTCTACTCTGTATTCCATTCTTATATGTTTTGTTTCAATGTGTGTTTATACGCTTTCCATTCTCTATATGTGGATCATAACAACTAGATTTATATTAGTATACAAAAATAGATAGAAAATGGAATTCATAATATATATACAATTGTTCATTAGTTCATCACAGAATATATATATATATAATATCATCACATATACGTGATGATACTTAACTACTAGGTACAATGGATAAAACTGAAAACGAACAATACTAAAACTAATAATCCCTCCTGGGGCCAGTATTCCGGCAGCCCCTCGCCAGCAGCTCCCTGGTGCACGGCGTCTTCCCAGTGCGGAGGTAGTACTCCGCCTCCTCCGCCTCATAGCGCTTGATGTACCGGTCTGCCTCTTGCTGACGGACGGGTGTGACCGATCTTGCCATTTCATTGGGCACCCACCGGAGCTCCTCGTCGGTGGCACGCTGGAGCTTAATGGCCCACCTCCATGCAGCGGCGAGGCGCCCGACGCCTATGACCTTCCTCGCGAAGTACCCGTCTTCGTAAACCTCCTCGGCACGACGACGCGCCCGCCCCCAAAGCTTCGCCGCCTCCTTTTTCCAGGCGGCATCACGGGCTTCCTAGGCCACCTGGTACCTGGCTTCCTCCTCCACCATCTCCTTCTTGAACGCCACTTGCCTGGTTTTCACAGCCGGCGGCAGCGACTTCCATAGACAAAGACAGTACTTCCCCCAAAACCAATCCAAAGTTGGGGGGGTCCGGTGCAACCTCGTCAGGCGGCGCGTAGGGGTCCTCCTCGCTGCTAATCAAGTGAGCATCCTCGGGGGGCGGCGACTCCTCGTCGGCGCGTGGGCTGACTGGCGGCGCCATGGCAAAGATTTGAGAGAGAGCGAGAGAGGGCGAGCGAGGGGAGGATGTGGATGAGAATGCAGGCGGGACGACGTGAGCATGGTAGTATTTGGTGCTGGCCGGAATCTAGATCGACGGGGACAGTACACACACCGATCGCCGGAATTTACAAGTACTGTAGTTTGAATTACACACGATTCCCGCAGCAAAATCCGTGTGTGAACATAATAGCCAAAATCCGTGTGTGAACATAATAGCTGATGGTTTCCAATGCAGAACCGTGTCTGATTAATGATCCCCGCCACTCACCTACCAAACCTCGAGCCGCGAGATAGAGTGCCAACCGTGTGGGGGCCGGTTGTTTTGCCAGATCTTTACATTTTCTTTTTCGAACACCAGATATTTACATCGTCTGATGATTTTTTTAACTCGCACACAAGTACACAAAAATATTATTTTTCCAATCATTATGGTTAGGCATTGCATGTAGATGTATTTCAAATTTGAATTACGGTCATTAAATGGTTAGAAAATCACTTAAATGTCTTTAAAAGGTCAAATGACCCTGAATTTTTCCAAATTTTCACATGACAGTTGTATTAGTGCATGTTAAACGTAGAAACAAATTTGAAGGCCGTAAGAGGAAGCTATCTCCCGTTCGTCATCAAACATGCATTGTTCCCTCTCGGAACCACGAACCTTCTAGTGAGTTGCTCCGTTTTGTGAGGGGTATGTGTCCAAACTTGTGTCAAACAGGCCAATTTTTTTACCACATCATCTTGGTGGCATGACATTAAATCAAGTAAGGTTTCATGTTTTTTTTGATCATTTTTAATTTTTTAATTAAAATTCCATGGCACTCCATGCATGTGTGGCCATGCCTTGAGACCAATATGTTTGAAAATTCCTTCTAATTTACTGGACATGGAATTAACTCGCACACAAGTACACAAAAATATGATATTTCAAACTGTTATGGTTAGGCGTTGCATGTAGATGTAGTTCAAATTTGAATTACGGTCATTAAATGGCTATAAAATCACTTAAATGTCTTTAAAAGGTCAAATGACCCCTGAAATTTTCAAAAACTTCACATGACAGTTGTATCAGTGCATGTTAGATGTAGAAAAAGAATTAAAGGCCGTAAGAGGAAGCTATCTCCCGTTCGTCATCAAACATGCATTGTTCCCTCTCGGAACCACGAACCTTCTAGTGAGTTGCTCCGGTTTGTGAGGGGCGTGTGTCCAAACTTTCGTCAAACAGGCCAATTTTTTTTACAACATCATCTTGGCATGACATTAAATCAACCAAGGTTTCATGTTTTTCTGATCATTTTTTTAATTTTTTGGAATTAAAATGCCATGTCACTCCATGCATACGTATGCATGTGTCCATGTCGTGAGACCAATATGTTTGAAAATTCCTTCTAATTTACTGCACATGGAATTAACTCGCACACAAGTACACAGATTTGATTTTTCAAACAGTTTTGGTTAGGCGTTGCATGTAGATGTAGTTCAAATTTGAATTACGGTCATTAAATGGCTAGAAAATCACTTAAATGTCTTAAAAAGGTCAAATGACCCCTAGAATTTTCAAAAATTTCACATTACAGTTGTAGTAGTGCATGTTAGACGTAGAAAAAAATTGAAGGCCGTAAGAGGAAGCTATCTCATGTTCGTCATCAAACATGCATTGTTCCCTCCCGGAACCACGAGCCTTCTAGTGAGTTGCTCCGGTTTGTGAGGGGTGTGTGTCCAAACTTCCGTCAAACATGCCAATTTCTTTACCACATCATCTTAGTGGCATGACATTACGTCAACCAAGGTTTCATGTTTTTCTGATCATTTTTTTTGGAATTAAAATGCCATGTCACTCCATGCATACGTATGCATGTGTCCATGTCGTGAGACCAATATGTTTGAAAATTCCTTCTAATTTACTGCACATGGAATGAAGTCGCACACAAGTACACATATATGATTTTTCAAACCGTTTTGGTTAGGCGTTGCATGTAGATGTAGTTCAAATTTGAAGTACGTTCATTAAATGGCTAGAAATTCACTTAAATGTCTTTAAAAGGTCAAATGACCCCTAGAATTTTCAAAAATTTCACATTACAGTTGTAGTAGTGCATGTTAGACGTAGAAAAAAATTGAAGGCCGTAAGAGGAAGCTATCTCCCGTTCATCATTAAACATGCATTGTTCCCTCTTGGAACCACGAGCCTTCTAGTGAGTTGCTCCAGTTTGTGAGGGGTGTGTGTCCAAACTTTCATGAAACATGCCAAATTTTTTTCCACATCATCTTGGTGGCATGACATTATATCAACCAAGGTTTTTCATGTTTTTCTGATCATTTTTTTAATTTTTTGGAATTAAAATGCCATGTCACTCCATGCTTAATTATGTCATAGCCGTTAGACCAATATGTTTGAAAATTCCTTTCAATTTACTGCACATGGAATTAAATCGCACATAAGTACACAAAATATGAGTTTTCAAACCGTTATGGTTAGCTGTTGCATGTACATGTAGTATTGACATGACAGTTGTATTAGTACTAGAAAATCACTTAAATGTCTTAAAAGGTCAAATGACCCCTGAAATTTTCCAAAAATTGACATGACAGTTGTATTAGTACTAGAAAATTTCTCGTACATTTAAAACACCGTCCGTTGCCACTGTACTCCAAATTCGTCTTTCACAGCTAATAAAAATATCTACAACATCACACACAGTTGTTTTCTAGGAACCCTCTACGATGAAAATATCTGGGTCTATTTAAGTCTCCCTCCTTAAGCTTCGCCAGCTTGTCTGCTCCAATGTCGGCAACCCCCGAATCCACAAATCCTGACCCCCATTCCCGCACCCCCTTCTTGCGAAGATGATGCCATGGAAACGCTTCGTGAAGGCCCGTACGATGGCCCCGCCCCCCCGAGCACCGTCGCGTGTGCCGAGAGCACGGCCGCCTATGCCGAGAGTGCCCCTGCATCCGCACTGAGCGCGGCCACTTCCGTAGAGAGGGCATCTGCGCAGCCAACAGGGCAGCTGCAGCAGCCAAGATGGCTGCAGCTACTGCCGCGATAGTGGCTGCAAACGCCGAGAGCGCTCGAGCTGCCGTCCGTGCCACTGATGTTGCCCTGGCCCGGTTCGAGGCCATCCACGCCAAGATCGAGGATGCACACGCCAAGATATTCCAGGCCACCTCGGACTCCAGCATGCAACCCATGTCTGAAAAGGCGGCGGTGGTCATGGAGCACCTGCTTCCTCATGAGGTCGCCGAGCGAGAGCTGGAGATGCAGGAGGTGGCGGAGATCGAGTAGTGCCGGCAGGAGGAGTTGCGCGTGGTCGAGGTCGAGGTAGAGAAGAGTCTGTCCGTCGAGGAATCGACGATGGAGTACCAATGCGAGCTCTGGCGCAACCACTACTACGAGTACTACAACCTTGAGGGCGGCGCCGAGGACGAGGATGCAGTCGACTTCAGCAAGGGGGACACGGTGTCCACCAATGGTGGCATGTCGCCAGGACAAGTCATCGACGTCTCATCTCACACCGGCGATGCATAGGCCCACGCGGCGGCCGATTTGTTAAAATTATGCGTACTTAGGCTTTGTTTTTAATGCTGGTCTTTTGTTAGAGCAATGTTTAGGTCAAATGGCTCTGTTTAATTACTAAAATTGCTCGAGTCAGTAAGTGTGGTATGTCTGCTGTACGCTCTTTTGTGTTCCCAAATTAGCAAGCAATGCTAAATTATGCAATGACGTCCCTGATACATCTCCAACGGATCTATAATTTTTGATTGTTCCATGCTATTATATTATTTGTTTTGGATGTTTAATGTGCTTTATTATGCACTTTTATATTATTTTTGGGACTAACCTATTAACCGAAGGCCAAGTGCAAATTGCATTTTTTTGCCTATTTCAGTGTTTCGCGGAAAAGGAATATCAAACAGAATCCAAACGGAATGAAACCTTCATGAGGATCTTTTTTGGAACAAATGCAATCCAGGAGACTTGGAGTGGAGGTCAAGGAAGCAGCGAGGCGACCACTAGGTAGGGCGGCGCGCCCAGGGGGGCAGGCGCGCCCCTACCCTCGTGGGCCCCTCATAGCTCCACCGACCTACTTCTTTCACCTGTATCTACTCTTATACCCTGAAAACATCCAAGGGAGCCACGAAGCCACTTTTCCACCACCGCAACCTTCTGTACCCGTGAGATCCCATCTGGGGACCTTTTCCGGTGATCTGCCGGATGGGGGTTCGATCATGGATGGCTTCTACATCAACACCATAGCCTCTCCGATGATGTGTGAGTAGTTTACCTCGGACATTCGGGTCCATAGTTATTAGCTAGATGGCTTCTTCTATCTCTTTGGATCTCAATACAAAGTTCTCCTCGATCTTCTTGGAGATTTATTCGATGTAATTCTTTTTGCGGTGTGTTTGCCGAGATCCTATGAATTGTGGGTTTATGATTAAGGTTATCTATGAACAATATTTGATTCTTCTCTGAATTCTTATATGCATGATTTGATATCTTTTCAAGTCTCTTAGAATTATCAGTTTGGTTTGGCCTACTAGATTTATATTTCTTGCAATGGGAGAAGTGCTTAGCTTTGGGTTCAATCTTGTGGTGTCTTTTCCCAGTGTTAATGGGGACAGCAAGGCACGTATTGTATTGTTGCCATCGAGGATAAAAAAGATGGGGTTTATATCATATTGCTTGAGTTTATCCCTGTACATCATGTCCTCTTGCCTAATGCATTACTCTGTTCTTATGAACTTAATACTCTAGATGCATGCTAGATAGCGGTCGATGTGTGGAGTAATAGTAGTAGATGCAGAATCGTTTTGGTCTACTTGACACGGACCTGATGCCTATGTTCATGATCATGCCTAGATATCATCATAAGTATGCACTTTTCTATCTATTACTCACCAGTAATTTGTTCACCCACCGTAATATATGCTATCTTAAGAGAAGCCACTAGTGAAACCTATGGCCCCCGGGTCTACTTTACATCATATAAGTTTCCGATCTATAATTCTAGTTTACTATTTATTTTGCAATCTTTACTTTTCAATCTGTAAAACAAAAATACCAAAAATATTTATCTTATTATCTCTATCAGATCTCACTTTCGTAAGTGATCGTGAAGGGATTGACAACCCCTTTATCGCATTGGTTGCGAGGTTCTTGTTTGTTTGTGCAGGTACTAGGTGACTTGCGTGTAGTCTCCTACTGGATTGATACCTTGGTTCTCAAAAACTGAGGGAAATACTTACACTACTTTGTTGCATCACCCTTTCCTCTTCAAGGGAAAACCAACGCATGCTCAAGAGGTAGCAAGAGGATTTCTGGCACCGTTGCCGGGGAGATATACGCCCAAGTCAGGACCTACCAAGTACCCATCACAAACTCTTATCCCCCGCATTACATTATTTGCCATTTGTCTGTCATTTTCCTCTCCCCCACTTTACCGTTGCCATTTTATTTGCCTCTTTTCCGTTTGCCCTTTCTTCGTTCGTCTCCTTTCGCTTGCCTCCTGTGTGATTGTGTGTTGGATTGATTGTTTGTCATGATGGCTCAAGATAATACCAAATTATGTGAATTTTCCAATACCAACAATAATGATTTTATTAGCACTCTCCTCTTACCGATGTTGAATCTTGTGAAATTAATACTGCTTTGCTGAATCTTGTCATGAAAGATCAATTTGCTGGCCTTCCTAGTGAAGATGACGCTACCCATCTAAACAGCTTTGTTGATGTATGTGATATGCAAAATAAGAAAGATGTGGATAATGATATTGTTAAATTGAAGATATTTCAGTTTTCACTTACAGATCGTGCTAAAACTTGGTTCTCTTCTTTGCCTAAAAATAGTATTGATTCGTGGAATAAGTGCAAAGATGCTTTTATCTCTAAGTATTTTCCTCCCGCTAAGATCATCTCTCTTAGAAACGATATTATGAATTTTAAGCAACTTGATCATGAGCATGTTGCACAAGCTTGGGAGAGGATGAAATTAATGATATGTAATTGCCCTACACATGGTTTGAATTTCTGGATGATTATACAAAAAATTTATGCTGGATTGAATTTTGCTTCAAGAAATCTTTTAGATTCGGCCACGGGAGGCACATTTACAGAAATCACTTTAGGAGAAGCTACTAAACTCCTAGATAATATTATGGTTAATTATTCTCAATGGCACACCGAAAGATCTACTAGTAAAAAAGTTCATGTGATAGAAGAGATTAATGTTTTGAGTGGAAAGATGGATGAACTTATGAAATTGTTTGCTAATAAGAGTGCTTCTTCTGATCCTAATGATATGCCTTTGTCCACTTTGATTGAGAATAATAATGAATCTATGGATGTGAATTTTGTTGCTAGGAACAATCTTGGTAACAACGCTTATAGAGGAAATTTTCATTTTAGGCCGTTTCCTAGTAATTCCTCTAATAATTATGGTAATTCCTACAACAAGTCTTATGGAAATTTTAATAAGATGCCCTCTGATTTTGAGACTAGTGTTAAAGAATTTATGAATTCGCAAAAGAATTTCAATGCTTTGCTTGAAGAAAAATTGCGTAAGATTGATGAGTTGGCTAGGAACGTGGATAGAATTTCTCTTGATGTTGATTCTTTGATACTTAGATCTATTCCACCTAAGCATGATATCAAAGAGTCTCTCAAAGCCATGAGAATTTCCATTGATGAGTGCAAAGAAAGAACCACTAGGATGCGTGCTAAAAAAGATTGCTTCGTGAAGGCGTGTTCTTCTAGTTTTCATGATAATAATGATGAAGATCTAAAAGTGATTGGGGTGTCTCCTATTAAATCTTTGTTTTCCAATATGAATCTTAATAAATATGGGACTGGAGATGAGCCAACTTTAGTTAGAAGGCGTCCCAATGATTTGGAGTTTTTAGATCTTGATGCAAAAATTGGTAAAAGTGGGATTGAAGAGGTCAAAACTTTACATTGCAATGAACCCACTATTTTGGATTTCAAGGAATTTAATTATGGTAACTTCTCTTTGATAGATTCTATTTCTTTGTTGCAATCCATGCTAAATTCTCCTCATGCTTATGATCAAAACAAAGCTTTTACTAAACATCTCGTTGATGCTTTAATGCAATACCATAAAGAAAAGCTTGAACTAGAAGTTTCTATTCCTAGAAAACTTTATGATGAGTGGGTACCTACTATTAAAATTAGGATTAAAGATCATGAATGCTATGCTTTTTGTGATTTGGGTGCTAGTGTCTCCATGATTCCAAAAACTTTGTGTGATGTGCTAGGTTTCCGTGAATTTGATGATTGTTCTTTAAATTTGCATCTTGCGGATTCCACCATTTGGAAACCTATGGGAAGGATTAATGATGTTGTTATTGTTGCAAATAGGAATTATTTTCCCATAGATTTCATCGTTCTTGATATAGATTGCAATCCTACATGTCCTATTATTCTTGGTAGACCTTTCCTTAGAATGATTGGTGCAATTATTGACATGAAAGAAGGAAATATTAGATACCAATTTCCGTTAAGGAAAGGCATGGAACAATTTCCTAGAAAGAAAATTAAATTACCTTATGAATCTATTATGAGAGCCACATACGGATTGCATACCAAAGATGGCAATACCTAGATCTATTCTTGTTTTTATGCCTAGCTAGGGGCGTTAAACGATAGCGCTTGTTGGGAGGCAACCCAATTTTATTTTTGTTCTTTGCTTTTTGTTCCTGTTTAGTAATAAATAATAATCTATCCTTTGTTATGATTGTGTTTTTTATGTTTTAATTAGTGTTTGTGCCAAGTAAAGCCTTTAGGATCTTCTTGGATTATTGTTATTTGATCTTGCTTAAAAAACAGAAAGTATGTGCTCACGGGAATACTTTTCACTTTTTACCAGAGAGCGATAAAATACTGATTCCAACTGCAGTAGATCAATATACAAATTATTTAGCACGTCCTAATTTCTCAGGATTTTTGGAGTTACAGAAGTATTCGAGACCTACATATTACTACAGACTTTTCTGTTTTTGACAGATTCCGTTTTTCGTGTGTTGTTTGCTAATTTTGATGAATCTATGGCTAGTATCAGGGGCTATGAACCATAGAGAAGTTGGAATATAGTAGGTTTAACACCAATATAAATAAATAATGAGTTTATTACAGTACCTTAAGGTGGTGATTTGTTTTCTTATACTAACGGAGCTCATGAGATTTTCTATTGAGTTTTGTGTTGTGAAGTTTTCAAGTTTTTGGGTAAAGATTTGATGGATTTCGGAACAAGGAGTGGCAAGAGCCTAAGCTTGGGGATGCCCTGGAAGGCATCCCCTCTTTCGTGTTCATCCATCGGTAAATTTACTTGAGGCTATATTTTTATTCACCACATGATATGTGTTTTGCTTGGAGCGTCTTCTATGATTTGAGTCTTTGCTTTTAGTTTACCACAATCTTACTTGTGGTACACACCTTTTGGGAGACACACACATGAATCGGAATTTATTAGAATACTCTATGTGCTTCACTTATATCTTTTGGGCTAGATAATTTTGCTCTAGTGCTTCACTTATACCTTTTTAAAGCACGGTGGTAGTTTTATTTTATAGAAATTATTGATCTCTCATGCTTCACTTATATTATTTTGAGAGTATTTTAAAACAGCATGGTAATTTTCTTTGGTTATGAAATTGGTCCTAATATGATAGACATCCAGGATAGGTGTAATAAAAACTTTCATATAGAGTGCATTAAATGTTATGAGAAGCTTGATACTTGATAGTTGTTTTGAGATATAAAGATGGTAATATTAGAGTTGTGCTAGTTGAGTAATTGTGGAATTGAGAAACACTTGTGTTGAAGTTGGCAAGTCCCATAGCATGCACGTATGGTAAACATTGTGTGACAAATTTGAAGCATGGGGTGTTCTTTGATTGCTTTCCTTATGAGTGGCGGTCAGGGACGAGCGATGGTACTTTCCTACCAATCTGTCCCCCTAGGAGCATGCGCGTAGTGCTTGGTTTTGATGACTTGTATATTTTTGCAATAAGTATGTGAGTTCTTTAGGACTAATGTTGAGTCAATGGATTATACGCACTCTCACCCTTCCATCATTGCTAGCCTCTTCGGTACCGTGCATTGCCCTTTCTCACCTTGAGAGTTGGTGCAAACTTCGCCGGTGCATCCAAACCCCGTGATATGATACGCTCTATCACACATAAGACTCCTTATATCTTCCTCAAAACAGCCACCATACCTACCTATTATGGCATTTCCATAGCCATTCCGAGATATATTGCCATGCAACTTTCCACCGTTCCGTTTATTATGACACGCTCCATCATTGTCATATTGCCTTGCATGAACATGTAGTTGACATCGTATTTGTGGCAAAGCCATCTTCATAATTCTTTCATACATGTCACACTTGATTCATTGCATATCCCGGTACACCGCTCGAGGCATTCACATAGAGTCATATTTTGTTCTAAGTATCGAGTTGTAATTCTTGAGTTGTAAGTAAATAAAAGTGGGATGATTTTCATTATTAGAGCATTGTCCCATGTGAGGAAAGTTATTTGAAAAAAGAGAGAGAGAAAAATGAGAGAAAAAGAGAGAAGGGGCAATGTTACTATCCTTTTCCACACTTGTGCTTCAAAGTAGCACCATGATCTTCATGATAGAGAGTCTCCTATTTTGTCACATTCATATACTAGTGGGAATTTTTCATTATAGAACTTGGCTTGTATATTCTAATAATGGGCTTCCTCAAAATGCCCTAGGTCTTCGTGAGCAAGCAAGTTGGATGCATACCCACTTAGTTTCTTTTGTTGAGCTTTCATATATTTAAAGCTCTAGTGCATCTGTTGCATGGCAATCCCTATTCCTTGCATTGACATCAATTGATGGTCATCTCCATAGCCCGTCGATTAGCCGCGTCAATGTGAGACTTTCTTCCCTTTTGTCTTCTCACACAACCTCAATCATCATATTCTATTCCGCCCATAGTGCTATGTCCATGGCTCGCGCTCATATATTGCGTGAAAGTTGAAAGAGTTTGAAAAGGCTAAGGTGAAACAATTGCTTGGCTTTTCATCGGGGTTGTGCATGATGGGAGCATTTTGTGTGACGAAAATGAAGCATGGCCATATGATTTTGTAGGCATAAGCTTTCTTTGGCTATGTTATTTTGATAAGACATAATTGCTTGGTTAGCATGCTTGAAGTATTATTATTTTTATGTCAATATTAAAATTTTGTCTAGGATATTTTGGATCAAAACATTCATGCCGTAATAAAGAGAACTACATTAAAAATTATGTTAGGTAGCATTCCACATCAAAAATTCTATTTTTGTCATTTACCTACTCGAGGACGAGCAGGAATTAAGATTGGGGATGCTTGATATGTCTCCAACGTATCTATAATTTTTGATTGTTCCGTGCTATTATGTTATCTGTTTTGGATGTTTAATGGGCTTTATTATGCACTTTTATATTATTTTTGCGATGAACCTATTAACTGAAGGCCCAGTGCAAATTGCTATTTTTTTTGCCTATTTCAGTGTTTCACAGAAAAGGAATATCAAACGGAATGAAACGTTCTTGAGGATCTTTTTTTGGAACAAACACAATCCAGGAGACTTGGAGTGGAGGTCAAGGAAGCAGCGAGGCGGCCACGAGGTAGGGCGGCGCGCCCCCCACCCTCATGGCCCCCTCACAGTTCCGGCGACCTACTTCTTTCACCTATATATAATATTATACCCTGAAAACATCCAAGGGAGCCACGAAACCACTTTTCCACCGCTGCTACCTTCTATACCCGTGAGATCCCATCCGGGCCCTTTTCCGGTGATCTGCCAGAGGGGGGTTCGATCACGGAGGGCTTCTACATCAAGACCATAGCCTCTCTGATGATGTGTGAGTAGTTTACCTCAGACCTTCGGGTCCATAGTTATTAGCTAGATGGTTTCTTCTCTCTTTTTGGATCTCAATACAAAGTTGTCCTCGATGTTCTTGGAGATCTATTCGATGTAATTCTTTTTGCGGTGTGTTTGCCGAGATGTGATGAATTTTGGGTTTATGATTAAGATTATCTATGAACAATATTTGATTCTTCTCTTAATTCTTATATGCATGATTTGATATCTTTGCAAGTCTCTTCGAATTATCAGTTTGGTTTGGCCTACTAGATTGATCTTTCTTGCAATGGGAGAAGTGCTTAGCTTTGGGTTCAATCTTGCGGTGTCCTTTCCTAGTGACAGCAGGGGCAGCAAGGCACGTATTGTATTGTTGCCATCGAGGGTAAAAAGATGGGGCTTATATCATATTTCTTGAGTTTATCCCTCTACAACATGTGATCTTGCCTAATGTGTTACTCTCTTCTTATGAATTTAATACTCTAGATGCATGCTGGATAGCGGTCGATGTGTGGAGTAATAGTAGTAGAAGCAGAATAGTTTAGGTCTACTTGACACGGACGTGATGCCTATGTTCATGATCATGCCTAGATATTATCATAACTATGCTCTTTTCTATCAATTGCTCGGCAGTAATTTGTTCACCCACCATAATATATGCTATCTTGAGAGAAGACACCAGTGAAACCTATGGCCCCCGGGTCTACTTTACATCATATAAGTTTCCGATCTACAATTGTAGTTTACTATTTATTTTGCAATCTTTACTTTTCAATCTATATAACAAAAATACCAAAAATATTTATCTTATTATCTCTATCAGATCTCACTTTCGTAAGTGACCGTGAAGGGATTGACAACCCCTTTATTGCGTTGGTTGCGAGGTTCTTGTTTGTTTGTGCAGGTACTAGGTGACTTGCGTGTAGTCTCCTACTGGATTGATACCTTGGTTCTCAAAAACTAAGGGAAGTACTTACGCTACGTTGCTGCATCACCCTTTCCTCTTCAAGGGAAAACCAACGCATGTTCAAGAGGTAGCGGTACCCGGGGAAATTTCCACCAAAATTTGAATTATCAAACTCATCCCATGCGCGTAAAGTAGAAGAATCGTTTGCGATGCACACAATCGTTCAAAGTGAAAGGTCCAGCGGCACCGCGCACAAAATTTCCCTCCACATTTCCAAAACTTTGGCCTACCACCAAAATATCTACCCCGCCCCCTTCCCCCCTACCCCAACCCCTTTTCTCCCCGACCACAAGTCACATTTCCCTTGTTTCCTCCTTCCTTCATTCCTTCCAAAGCTATTGCCGCTTCCTCGCTCTCGTCGTCTCGCATCCTACCGCCGGGGTTGCCATGGTCTTCTGCAAAGACCTCTCCAGCGGTTCCTCCTTCGGCGACGACTACTTCGCCACCCGGGTATGCCTCTCTTCTATCTCTTGGGCTATGACTTGGAATGAATGATTTTTACCCGGCGGTCGATTTGAGTCATTTCTTCCTCTTGTAGCTCCCTAGGACCATCAGTGGCAACGAATGGAGCGGGGTGGCTGAAGATCTATCTGCTCGTTGTCACCATCAATCTCCATGCGTGAAGCTAGTTGTTTTGATTCTGTGGACAGTGGGAGGAAGTTTCTGGCATGTGCATAGAAGGTTAGACCCTCTTTCATTGTTACAAAACATTTGTTAGATGTGAGTCAGCACTGTCACGGTCCCAACCCATTCATACCACACCTTTAACCAAACACAGCCTAAGACAGTGTCATAGTTTGTACTTGGTATCTTAAATTGTTGCCATCTCATCAGATGTGCCATTAGAAAAATTATTTGGCATTGCTTCAGCAGTTTGTGCAGCCAACTTTGGTCCACACATCCGAGCAGTCAAGCAGTAAAATACTAAATATTTATGGCATGAAGGAACAGGGCATCAGAGCAACTACGTGCTCCGGAGTCCGGGTCCCTTTTTTCCGCTGCATCGGCTCGCCAGTGTAGGGCACCGGTGCGAGATGTAGCAACAATTGTCATTACCCAGTTTTGGCATACATAGTGGACGGCCTTAGTGCTATTAGTTCTATGTTACTAAAATTGTGCATGTACACACCTATTAGTATCAATTTGCTGTCATCCAAACACTGTCGCTATGCTGTTGTAGTTATATTTACCTTCCTCATAAAATGTTCAATTTGTTATCTATTGTACATGAGTAAGAACTTGTAGCGTCGTTGTAGTTAATTATAGCTTCTGATGTTCCAGAATTTGGTTGTTGTCTCAGTACCAATTATTTCATTTGCACATTGATCTTTTTGATAAGATATGTCATAATGAACATGTTTCTTCAGTTTTTCAAAATAAGCATTGGTGATTTTCTATGTTTCTATAAACCCATTTCCCCTACAATTGTTACTGATCTAGTTTTAAATATTATAGTATGAACGGAAGTGTTCTTACTTGGAGTGGGTTGATTAAGAGTGGCCATAGTCTTTGAAGATGTGCCTAGCGAAGCTCTAGAGCATCTATGAGGAAGAGAACATACATAGGCTTAGAGGAACTGTTGTCAACGCTGAAGAATATTTGAAGACGCGGGATAAAAGTTGAAGGTGGAGAACGAGCTTAGATTTTTTTAAAATCAGACTTTGCTAAGATGGTGTTGGCGAAGGAGGAGGCACTTTCCCATTTGGCCCGTGCAAAACAGGTTCTTACTGAACTGAAAGCAGAGGTGGATAAGATGAGCCTGGATGATCTTGATTAGGGAAATGAATATATTGTTCTTATGAAGTTGAACTAGCTATATGTTGTACCGTGCTGTTTTCATGTAGCTACCGTACTGTGATGTTATAATATATTTATGTGCCTGATATGAAATTGGCAAATAGATATTCGATATAAATTGTGAATTTATGTAATACTGGAATTATTAGTTGTAAACTAATAAACCTGCTAAATGTGCCATGGACCTTTGCAAACGGTTCTAGCAGTAAAAGCGCTTGCGATGGATAGCCCAATGCCACACAATTTTCTTCATCAAATCATGTGTGATATAGTTGATAAAAGCAAACAGTTAACCAAGGCAGACCGTGTGTGATAGTTACACCTTTCACACACGAGCCTACAAATAAAACCGTGTGGGATGTACGTACGAACGGAAATGTTTTCCCTGGATTGACTGTGTGGGATGTACATAAGAACAGAAATGTATTCCTTGGATTGACTGTGTGTGATATACATACGAATGGAAATGTTTTTCTAGAATTCACCGTGTGGGATGTACATACCTACGGAAATGATTTTCTCGGATTACCGTGTGGGATGTACATACCTACGGAAATGATTGGGTTTCGATGCCTCGCTCGATCGCACACGGCCCCAGCCTGGGTCCCAGGAGGGCCTATCCCCGATGATTTCTGGGTCGTGTGGAAGGACCCCCCTATCACCCACACTCACTTGGCGACGGTTCCAAATGCCGTCGTGGAAAGGGGTTAAAAACTGTTTGTTGAGGACCGACGCGCACCAGTGTTTATTAGAGCATGGTCTTTTTTTAGAAAGAATTAAACTCTCATGCTTCACTTATATCTATTTTGAGAGTCAACAGGAATTGGTCAATTCCTTGGTTAGTCATAAAATACTACATAAAACTTATGGATTACTGAATATGATATGTTTGATTCCTTGCAATGGTTTTGCGATATAGATATGTAATATGTGGGAGGTACTAGTAAACGGTTTTAGTTAGTAAGAATATTGGTGTTAAGGTTTGCGATTCCCGAAGCATGCACATATAGTCTCTCGTTATGCTATGATGTTGGAGCATGATTTATTATTGATTGTCTTCCTTATGAGTGGCGGTCGGGGACGAGCGATGGTCTTTTCCTACCAATCTACCCCCCTTGGGGCATGCGTAGTAGTACTTTGCTTAGAGGGCTAATAAACTTTTGCAATAAGTATATGAGTTCTTTATGACTAATGTGAGTCCATGGATTATACGCACCCCTACTTTTGCAATTTGCTAGCCTCTACGGCATCGTGCATTGCCCTTTCTCACATCGAGACGTGGTGCAAGCTTCGCAGGTGCATTGCTACCTCTTGAGCACTGCATTGGTTTTCCCCAAAGAGGAAGGGATGATGCAGCAAAGTAGCGTAAGTATTTCCCTCAGTTTTTGAGAACCAAGGTATCAATCCAGTAGGAGGCTACGCGCGAGTCCCTCGTACCTACACAAAACAAATAAATCCTCACAACCAACGCAAATAGGGGTTGTCAATCCCTATAAGGCCACTTACGAGAGTGAGATCTGATAGATATGATAAAGATAATTTTTTTGGTATTTTTGTGAAAAAGATGCAAAGTAAAATAAAGGCAAAGTAAATAGCAAAGTAGTAGGAGAACAATATGATAAAGATAGACCCGGGGGCCATAGGTTTCACTAGTGGCTTCTCTCGAGAGCATAAGTATTCTATGGTGGGTGAACAAATTACTGTTGAGCAATTGACAGAACTAAGCATAATTATGAGAATATCTAGGCATGATCATGTATATAGGCATCACATCCGAGACAAGTAGACCGACTCCTGCCTGCATCTACTACTATTACTCCACTCATCGACCGCTATCCAGCATGCATCTAGAGTATTAAGTTAAAAATAGAGTAACACCTTAAGCAAGATGACATGATGTAGAGGGATAGACTCATGCAATATGAAGAAAACCCCATCTTGTTATCCTCGATGGCAACAATACAATACGTGCCTTGCTGCCCTTACTGTCACCGGGAAATGACACCGCAAGATTGAACCCAAAGCTAAGCACTTCTCCCATTGCAAGAAAGATCAATCTAGTAGGCCAAACCAAACTCATAATTCGAAGAGACTTGCAAAGATAACCAATCATACATAAAAGAATTCAGAGAAGATTCAAATATTTTTCATAGATAGACTTGATCATAAACCCACAATTCATCGGTCTCAACAAACACACCGCAAAAACAAGATTACATCGAATAGTTCTCCACAAGAGAGGGGGAAAACATTGTATTGAGATCCGAAAAGAGAGAAGAAGTCATCTATCTACTAACTATGGACCCGTAGGTCTGAGATAAACTACTCACACTTCATCGGAGGGGCTATGGTGTTGATGTAGAAGCCCTCCGTGATCGATGCCCCCTCCGGCAAAGCTCCGGAACAGGCCCCAAGATGGCATCTCGTGGATACAGAAAGTTGCGGCTGTGGAATTGGGGTTTTGGCTCAGTATTTGATCGTTCGGGGGTATGTGGATATATATAGGAGGAAGGAGTATGTCGGTGGAGCAACAGGGGGCCCATGAGGGTGGAGGGCGTGCCTGGGGTAGGTGGGCGCGCCCCCCTACCTCGTGGCCTCCTCTCTTGTTTCTTGACATAGGGTCCAAGTCTCCCGGGTCTTGTTCGTTGAGAAAATCACGTTCCCGAAGGTTTCATTCCGTTTGGAGTCCGTTTGATATTCCTTTTCTTTGAAACCCTAAAACAAGCAAAAAACAACAATTCTGGGCTGGGCCTCCGGTTAATAGGTTAGTCCCAAAAATAATATAAAAGTGGATAATAAATCCCAACTAATGTCCAAAACAGTAGATAATACAACATGGAGCAATCAAAAATTATAGATACGTTGGAGACGTATCAAGCATCCCCAAGCTTAATTCCTGCTCGTCCTTGACTAGGTAAATGATAAAAACAGAATTTTTGATGCGGAGTGCTACTTGGCATAATTTTAATGTAATTCTTCATAATTGTGGTATTAATATTCAGATCTGAAAGATTCAAGACAAAAGTTCATATTGACATAATAATACTTCAAGCATACTAACTAAGCAATTATGTCTTCTCAAAATAACATGGCCAAAGAAAGTTCATCCCTACAAAATCATATGGTTTAGTCATGTTTCATTATCGTCACACAAGAATGCTCTCATCATGCACAACCCCGATGACAAGCCAAGCAATTGTTTCATGCTTTAGTAATCTCAAACCTATAAACTTTCACGCAATATATGAGCGCGAGCCATGGACATAGCACTATGGGTGGAATAGAATATAATGAGGGGGTTATGTGGATAAAAAAAGGAGAAAGTCTCACATCAACGAGGCTAATCAATGGGCTATAGAGATGCCCACCGATTGATGTTAATGCAAGGATTAGGGATTGCCATGCAACGGATGCACTAGAGCTATAAATGTATGAAAGCTCAACAAAAGAAACTAGTGGGTGTGCATCCAACTTGCTTGCTCACGAAGACCTAGGGCACTTGAGGAGGCCCATTGTTGGAATATACAAGCCAAGTCTATAATGAGAAATTCCCACTAGTATATGAAAGTGACAAAACAAGAGACTCTCTAACATGAAGATTAAGGTGCTACTTTGAAGCACAAGTGTGGCAAAGGATAGTAACATTGTCCCTTCTCTCTTTTTCTCTCATTTTTTCCTTTTTTGGGCCTTCTTTTTTTAGGCCTTTTCTCTTTTTTATTTATTTTTCCTCACTTGGGACAATGCTCTAAAAAATGATGATCATCACACTTCTATTTATTTACAACTCAATTATTACAACTCGATACTAGAACAAAAGATGACTCCATATGAATGCCTCCGGTGGTGTACCGGGATATGCAATGAATCAAGAGTGACATGTATGAAAGAATTATGAATGGTGGCTTTGCCACAAATAATATGTCAACTACATGATCATGATAAGCAATATGACAATAATGACTGTGTCATGATGAACAGAATGATGGAAAGTTGCATGGCAATATATCTCACATGAGTGACGGTGATAGTGGGTCCTTCCCACACGACCCAGAAACCGTCGGGGATAGGGAGCCTTGATGCATACAGTTGTCCCTATATAGCCATTTCTGATATCTCGAATATCCCAAATGCTTCATCCTTGCTACTCGTTTGTGCTCGCATTGCCATTGCAGTCGGAGTTTTGTGGTTTTACCTAAATCCAGGTAGATTCTAGGCACGGGAGTTTTACGATGCCTGGCACATCACAAACAGTTCATGATTATAAATCGTATATGATAGGTAGACAATCACACACATTTACTTTTCCCGCACCATATGCGATAATGTCTGACATAACACACGCTTTGAAAATGGCAACTATGTGCATTGTTACACACGTTTCCTCTTCGTGAACCGTGTCAGATTATGATGTATGTCGCACATGATGTGCTTTATTAACCGTGTGCGCCATAATGACCTGCACACCCTAATTTCTCCCTAATTTAATTGCTGCTATTTAAAATTGTACCTAATTTAAACTTGGAAGTAGGCTTTAGCTTTATTCATATCCATCATGTTCAAACAACCAATGCATTATTCGATCCATAGGTACATATGTTTAAGAATTACATAAGCACCAAGTAAATAATAATAAATCAAGGTTCTATACTTGTAGTATTACAGATGGTAAAGAAAGAGGTGACAGACATTCTGGTTGCTAAACAAGGTGAAGCGGAATGGCCCTATTGTGCTCTCCTGGATGCAGAAGGCATGCAGGACTCTAGTCCAACCCCTTGTGATGGCCGGCTGATATGTCTCGAACGTATCTATAATTTTTGATTATTCCATGCTGTTTTATTATCAATCTTGGATGTTTTATAATCATTTTATAGTCATTTTATATCATTTTTTGGTACTAACCTATTGACATAGTGCCCAGTGCTAGTTCCTGTTTTTTTTCCATGTTTTTACATCACAGGAAATCAATATCAAACGGAGTCCAAATAGCACGAAACATTACGATGATTTTTTATGGGCCAGAAGGAAAGCAATGGGCCCTGGTTGCACCTGGGGGGTACCCCGAGGGGGGCACAACCCACCAGGGTGCGCCAGGAGACCCTGGAGCGCCCCGGTGGGTTGTGCCCACCTCGGGTGCCCCCCGGACCGCTTCTTTGCTCTATAAATACCCCCAAAATCCTAGAACCCTAGGGGAGTCGACGAAATATTCATCCAGCCACCGCAGAGTCCAGAAACACCAGATCTGATCTAAACACCATCACAAAGGGGTTCACCACTTCCATTGGTGCGTCTTCGATCATGCGTGAGTAGTTCTTTGTAGACCTTCGGGTCCGTAGTTAGTAGCTAGATGGCGTCATGTCTCTCTCTTGATCCTCAATACAATGGTCTCTTGGAGATCCATATGATGTAACTCTTTTGCGGTGTGTTTGTTGGGATCGATGAACTTCGAGTTTATGATCATATCTATGTTTTTATATCCATGAAAGTATTTGAATTTCTTTGATCTCTTTTATGCGTGATCTCTTATCGCCTCGTATTTCTTAGCCGATATTTGGGTTTTGTCTGGCCAACTCGATCTATTTATCTTGCAATGGGAAGAGGTTCCCAGTAGTGGGTTCGATCTTACGGTGCTTGATACCAGTGACAAAAAGGGAACCGAGACGTATGTATCGTTGCCACTAAGGATAAAAAGACGAGATCTATATCTACCGCCATATAGATAAACGGATCTTGTCTGCATCATGTCATCGTTCTTATTGCATTACTCCATTTTTTTCCATGAACTTAATACACTAGATGCATGCTGGATAGCGGTTGATGTGTGGAGTAATAGTAGTAGATGCAGGCAGGAGTCGGTCTACTAATCTTGGACGTGATGCCTATGTAATGATCATTTCCTGGATATTGTCATAATTATTTGAAGTTCTATCAATTGCCAAACAGTAATTTGTTCACCCACCGTTTGCTATTTTTCTTGAGAGAAGCCACTAGTGAAACCTACGGCCCCCGGGTCTTATTTCTCATATATTTGCCTTTGCGATCTACTTTTTCCTTGCTTTTATTTTCAGATCTATTAAATCAAAAATACAAAAATACCTTGCTGCATTTTATTTTATTTGGTGTTCGATCTATCAATATTTACAACCTTTCTCCCGTCAACTTGCCAATTTCTGGCACCATTACCCGAAAGGGATTGACAACCCCTTTAACACGTCGGGTTGCGAGGTGTTGTTATTTGTGTGCAAGTGCTACTTACGTTGTGTTGATTGGTTATCCTACTTGTTCGATACCTTGGTTTCATAACTGAGGGAAATAATTTACCGCCGTTCTGCTACGTCATCCCTCCCTCTCCGGGGAAATACCGACGTTGTTCCAGCTGCCATCAAGGAGACTTTTTGGCGCCGTTGTCGGGGAGGATCTTCAACATAACCAGGTTCCTAATCATAAATCTCATCTCCTCGCAATTTACATTATTCTCCATTTACTTGACAAAAATTTGCCGTTTTATTCGCCTATCTTTTCCGTTCACCATTTCTCGTCATGTCTGATCTTAAAAGAGCTAAGGGTTTTCTCCCGAGTCATAATATTTTGGATAGCCCCTCTGTCCTCTCCAAGCTCATAAACAATGATGCTATGGAAGGATCTACCGAGGTTGTTAAGGAATATCTTAACCATTGTGATGAAGATGATCCCGAAATTTTTCGCTACTTACTTGATGAATCTTTGAAAGATGCTTGGGATAGGTTGTTGAGAATTCGAGCTAGCTATGTGCCCAATACCAGATAGAGATATACTTGAAAAGTTTTTATGATGGTTTACCTTCTTCTTTCAAGCAAGTTTTAGATTCTATATTTGAAAACGGTTTTCTTGAAGGGGATGTCGTTGATACTTATGAGAACATGAAAGCCATATTTGGGCACCCTGAAGGAGAAAATGTTGAATCAACTACTCTTATGTGCTTTTATGAAAATGATATAATTAAAGAGATGAAGGCTAGTTTATATACGAATTTTCGCAACATGCTTAATCTTTCTTCTGCTATCAATGGCCATGTGCTTTCACAAGATATAAAATTAAATGCCATAGATAGAAAATGTTCTCTTTTATTTTCAAGGAACAAGGATGACAAAACTTAGATCCTTGCTATATGCCTAGCTAAGGGTGTAAAACTATAGCGCTTGTTGGGAGGCAACCCAATGAATAACATTTATTTTTGTTTTTTGCTTCCTGTTCTTGTGTGTTAGCACAATTATTCTACTGTTATAATTGTGTTTTTTTATGTTTTCATTATTGTTTGTGCCAAGTAAATCCTTTAGGATCTTCTTGGTCAATAGTTGTTTGATCTTGCTGAAAAAAACAGAAAGTTTGCGCTTACGAAATTAATTTTCATCTTTTACCAGAGAGCGATAAAATACACATTCCACTGGCAGTAGATCAATATACAAATTTCTCAGGTCGTCCTAATTTTTCAGAGTTTTTGGAGTTACATAAGTATTCGAAATAGTCAGATTGCTACAGACTGTTCTGTTTTGACAGATTCTGTTTTCTTTGTGTTGTGTGCTTATTTTGATGGCTCTATGGTTTTGTTTGATGATTTTTTGCCATAGAAAAGTTGGAATACAGTAGATATAATACAAAAAACAAAATATGAATTGGTTTGATACAACACTTATAATAGTGGTTTATTATTCTCATACTAACGGATCTCACGAAGGCTTTGTTGAGTTTTGCGTGATTGAAGGTTTCAAGCTTTGGGTTATCTTATGATGGATGAAGGATGTAAGAGCTAAGCTTGGGGATGCCCCGGCATCCCAAGCTATTATCCAAGAATGAGCAACCAACTAAGCTTGGGGATGCCCCCTAGTGGCATCCCCTCTTTCTTCCAACAACTATCGGTATTTTACTCGAGACTATATTTTTATTTGTCACATGATATGTGTTTTGCTTGGAGCGTCTTGTATGATATGTGTCTTTGCTTGTTTTTTTTGTGTTTTAAGTTATCAATCCTTTCTGGACACACCTATTTGAGAGAGCCAAAATTATGTCATGAGTTGTTAGAATTGCTCTCTATGCTTCACTTAAATCTTTTAAGAGCTAGGACTTTCTCTAGTGCTTCACTTATATCTTTTTCACGGTGTGCTTTGTTATTTTTGAAGAAATTCTCTCTTTCTTCACTTAAATTATTTTGAGAGAAAGAAAAATTTGTTATGCTCATGATCTTCACTTATATTTGTTTGAGCTTATGAAAAACAACTCATGAAAATTAGTCCCAAAGTGATAGATATCCAAGAAGGATAAAGTAAAGAAAATGTCATGAAGATCATTGGACAAAATAAACTTGATTCTTAGTAATAGTTTTGAGATATGATGATGTGATATGTGAGTTATGTTCATGTGTAATTGTGCTTTAGTAGGAATATTGGTGTTAAGGTTTGTGATTCCATGTGCATGCACGAAAGTCAATAGTCATGCAATGAAAATGGTATCCTACTTGTGGTGCATTATTCGGTGTTAATTATGCTTAATGCTTGCTAATGAGATTATTCGTTTCTTGGTTGTTCGCTTCCCAATCTTTTGCTAGCCTTCATTTTGCACTAAGTATGACCTCTACTTGTGCATCCAAAATCCTTTAAACCAGTTTTGCCACATGAGTCTACTATATCTTCCTATATGCGGTATTCTTTTGCCGTTCTAAGCAAATTTGCATGTGCCATTTCTAATTTTCAAAATAAACTTATCTTTTGTGTGTTTGTTTCGCTCGCGGAACAGTAACAGGTGGCTAATATTTTCCATGCTAGATGTGCTATTCTCAAGATGAGTGTTTATTCACTTGTCATTGCACGAGAGTAAGGCAAAGGTATTAGGGATGCCCAATCCAGAAATGCAAAAACAAATATGAATTTACTTTATGTTGTCAAATAATAAATTCCTTGGAAACTTGGTATGGAGGGCACCCGTGGATACGACTAGCCATGGAATGTGAAAGTTATGGTGGAAAAAGGAATAAACTTTATTTTCTGTTAGGGAACCGCCTATGGCATATCTAGCATGGAAAGTGTTCGGAACTCTAAGTCATTTTCGTTGGTGGGAGGGATACACCTCCCAAAATGTTTTTATCTCAAAATTTTTGCTTTGACCTCTGGCACCTCTACAAATCCCTACTTCCCTCTGCGAATGGACTTTCTTTTACTATTATGCAATTTTTATTTTGGAATTTGAGTCTCCATCTTCTCACATAAAAAGCACCAACTAGGAGGCAATATGATCGTGCTCAAGTATTGGGTGTAGTTAATATTCGAGTGTGTTTCATGAATGGATCAATGTCTGAGCATGATGGGCTAGGGATAACTTATTTTATCATTGGTATTTTGAAAGACATGGTTGCTTGTTGATATGCTTGAGTATCTAAATTATTATGTCAAAACTATACTATTTCTTTAATCATATAAAAGTCCAAATGTCCATGCTATAAAGAAAAGAATATGATATGACTTGATGAACAACACTCCACATCGAAAATTTTTGTTTTTATCACTTACCTACTCGAGGACGAGTAGGAGTTAAGCTTGGGGATGCTGATACATCTTCAACGTATCTATAATTTTTGACTGTTCCATGTTGTTTTATTATCAATCTTGGATGTTTTATAATCATTTTATAGTCATTTTATATCATTTTTTGGTACTTACCTATTGACATAATGCCCAATGCCAGTTCCTGTTTTTTCCATGTTTTTTACATCACATGAAATCAATATTGAACGGAGTCCAAATGGCACGAAACTTTATGATGATTTTTTATGGGCTAGAAGGAAGGTAATGGGCCTTGGTTGCACCTGGGAGGTGCCCCGAGGGGATGCACAACCTCGGGTGCCCCTGGACCACCTCTTTGCTCTATAAATACCCCCAAAATCCCAAAACCCTAGGGGAGTCGAAGAAATATTCATCTAGCCGCCGCAGAGTCCAGAAACACCAGATCCAATCTAAACACCATCACGGAGGGGTTCACCACTTCCATTGGTGCATCTCCGATGGTGCGTATGTAGTCCTTTGTAGACCTTCGGGTCCGTAGTTAGTAGCTAGATGGCTTCATCTCTCTCTCTCTTGATCCTCAATACAATGGTCTCTTGGAGATTCATATGATGCAACTCTTTTGTGGTATGTTTGTTAGGATCGATGAACTTCGAGTTTATGATCATATCTATGTTTTTATATCCATGAAAGTATATGAGTTTCTTTGATCTCTTTTATACGCGATCTCTTATAGCCTCGTATTTCTTCTCTGATATTTGGGTTTTGTCTGGCCAACTCAATCTATTTATCTTGCAATGGGAAGAGGTGCCCAGTAGTGAGGTTGATCTTACGGTGCTTCATCCGAGTGACAGAAAGGGAACCGACATGTATGTATCATTGCCACTAAGGATAAAAGACGAGATCTATATCTACCGCCATATAGATAAACGGATCTTGTCTACATCATATCATCGTTCTTATTGCATTACTCCATTTTTTCCATGAACTTAATACACTCGATGCATGCTGGATAGTGGTCGATGTGTGGAGTAATAGTAGTAGATGCAGGCAGGAGTCGGTCTACTAATCTTGGACGTGATGCCTATGTAATGATCATTGCCTGGATATCGTCATAATTATTTGAAGTTCTATCAGTTGCCCAACAGTAATTTGTTCACCCACCATTTGCTATTTTTCTCGAGAGAAGCCACTAGTGAAACCTACGGCCCCCGGGTCTTATTTCTCATATATTTGCCTTTGTGATCTACTTTTTCCTTGCTTTTATATTCAGATCTATTAAACCAAAATACAAAAATACCTTGTTGCACTTCATTTTATTTGGCGTTCGGTCTATCAATATTTACAAACTTTCTCCCGTCAACTTGCCAATTTCTGGTGCCGTACGTGAAAGGGATTGACAACCCCTTTAACACGCCGGGTTGCGAGGTGTTGTTATTTGTGTGCAGGTGCTTCTTACATTGTGTTGCTTGGTTCTCCTACTGGTTCGATACCTTGGTTTCATAACTGAGGGAAATACTCTACCGTCGCTGTGCTACATCATCCCTCCCTCTTCGGGGAAATACCAACGTAGTCCAGCTGCCATCACTGGCCTCCAATCATGTAGTTTGAGAGGTAATCTTGAGTAAGCTGCTTCAGGATTCACTCCAAAGGAAAAAAGATTTAGACATTGTCATCTAACACAACTCATTACGGGCAGTAAAAAGAAGACTACAGGGTTCTTACTTACCATCTTGTAGTTCACTGTTGTCTTGCATAAAGTGTAAAAAAAATAGTTCGATTAACGTCTTTGGACCCATTTTAATAACAATCTTTATCAGTTTCCTCACTTGATGCTGGTTCATGAATATCTCATTGCCCTAGAAAGGGTTGAAGTGTGGAACTTTGGCAATGATATATGTACCTAAAAGCACCAAGTTAACTTTAGAAGCTAAACAAAAATTGAAAAATTATGTAGTACAACACTCCCTCCATCCCATTATATAAGATTTTATTACATGTATATCTAGACATCATCAGAACATTAAGGTAACACTCTTCCTTGTTGCTATGTAGCCTGGGATTGCATATTTGGTCATTCAGTACAACGTATGTTGCTATGTAGCCTCAGATATATTAAATATGGCCCTAGTTAACCTACTGATAAATGGGTTACATATATATTCATGAAATGTCCGATTCGACGATTAATCCCTTATCAGCCCCAGGCTATATGGTACCAGCTACCGATATCCTGAACAGTGAGTACATATAAGCAATGTGATGAAAATAACCTCGATGGAAAACAACATTGTTCTCAATATTGTCATGCATGAGTACATATAAAGGCATGTTAAGCACAAAAGGTAAACATCAACCAAATATATCCATGGTAGACAACATAATCTACAAATGATAGCTTCAGTGTGCAGTCTTAAGCATGCTGGTTAAGCAAAACAAGAAGTGGAAAGGTGTGTTAACTACATCAGGCATAACATTTAAAAACAAGAAAATAGTCATTCAAATTGGTATTGTGCAGGTCTAAAGTACACTAGTTATTGTTAAAAAACGAAAAGGCATGTTAACTGCAATATCCTTAACAGCAACCAAATATCGTAATTCATAGTGGTATTGTTGAAACTGTTATTGATGAAATTGAACTACACGACAAATAATTGCACATTTAGAGTATCACATTGTGAAGAACTTAAATAAACAAGTCATAAGGCCATCTCTAGCCGATCCTTTAAAAGTTAAAGGACTAAAACCCTTAGTGGATATATATATACTCCAGTAATTTTTGGCCTTTTCTAGTCGATCCCCAAAACTTAACGTTGTAAGCTTCAATTTGATCAAGTTCAAAGCAGGTTCAACCGAAAGTAGCATGCCTTCAAACATAAACTTAGATAGTTTTGCATAACCGAACATAAAACATAAATTTAAACTAAGCTAAACTACTTTCGATCGAAGTAGAGGTCGAGCCAATCCTTCCTCGTCATGTACGGTGTGCCGCGAACCGGGTCCAGGCCGGTGGCATTGTCGGGGTCGTTGGGGAAGGCGCTCTTCCACTCGTCGACGTCGATCTCCTCGTCCTCGGGGCCCACCTCGATGCCCTCCGTGCCATCGTCGCCGCCGCCTTCGACCTCGTCATCAAAGGAGAGCGCGATAACCTCCCCACCCTCTGTGCCGCCGTCCTCACCGCCTTCGACCTCGCCATCGGAGGAGAGCGTGATAACCTCGCCGCCCCCACACCGGCAAAGATCGCCCGCTCCGCCTGCACAAGCTCCGGATGCTGCCGGCGGAGCTCTTGCATGCAAGCCTCGTCAGCGGCCTCGGCCTCGAGGTGCTCCCATGCCTCGCGGTCCTCCCGCGCCATAGCCGAGCTCACCACCCCTGGCTCCGGCGAAACGAGGTCAACCAGACATGTGCCGAAGGGGAAATTGAGCCTAGCCGCTGTGCCGTGGTAGCGGACCTGCCAGCGGTCGAACTCCATGGCCACGAGCTTGGCCGTGTGGAAGCTATCGAGCCACCGGTGGGTGTGGGTCTCCCGATCTGTAATCTCGGTGACCCACGTCACCCATAGACACTGCTGGACCCTGAGGTAGGACCTCATCGGCGACCAGGTCTGAGGGAGGATGGTGAAGTCCTCAAACTGGCATAGGGGCACGGCGGCGGGTGGATCGGGGGACCGGCGACGGCGGATCGAGCCCACGGAGGACGACGGGGACACCTCGGCAGCCACCTTGCCGATGTTGGGTGAAAAGGCATAAACCTCATTTTGGCCATTGGCTCCTCGAGCTCCCCGGTACACAGGCAGAGGCTGAGGATGCAGGCGCCTGATTGCTCCCTAACTACAGCGCCAGAAAGCTCCTGACTGCTAGGACTACGTCGGTATTTCCCCAAAGAGGAAGGGATGATGTAGCACAGCGAAGGTAGGTATTTCCCTCAGTGATTAAACCAAGGTTATCGAACCAGTAGGAGAACCAAGCAACACAACATAAACATCACCTACACACAAATAACAACACCTTGCAACCTGACATGTTAAAGGGGTTGTCAATCCCTTTCGGGTAACATTGCCAGAAATTTGTAATAGATTGAAATAAGAGATCGTAAATAAAATGAAGTGCAGCAAATTATTTATTTTTGGTTTAATAGTTCTGAATAAAAATGCAAAGGAAAAGTAGATCACAAGCAAATATATGAGAAAGAAGGCCCGAGGGCCTTAGGTTTCACTAGTGGCTTCTCTCGAGAAAGATAGCAAACGGTGGGTAAACAAATTACTGTTGGGCAATTGATAGAACCTCAAATAATTATGACGATATCCATGCAATGATCATTACATAAGCATCACGTCCAACATTAGTAGACCGACTCCTGCCTGCACCTACTACTATTACTCCACACCTCGACCGCTATCCAGCATGCATCTAGTGTATTAAGTTCATGGCAAAATGGAGTAATGCAATATGAATGATGACATGATGTAGACAAGATCCATTTATCTATTGCATAGATATAGATCCCATCCTTTTATCCTTAGTGGCAACGATACATACGTGTTGTTTCCCTTTCTGTCACTGGGATCAAGCACCGTAAGATCGAACCCACTACCGGGCACCTCTTCCCATTGCAAGATAAATAGATCAAGTTGGCCAAACAAAACCCAAATATCAGAGAAGAAATACGAGGCTATAAGAGATCAAAGAAACTCAAATAACTTTCATGGATATAATAAGATATGATTGATCATAAACTCAAAGTTCATCGGATCCCAACAAACACACTGCAAAAGAGTTACATCATATGGATCTCCGAGAGACCAATGTATTGAGAATTTAGCGAGAGAAAGAAAGCCATCTAGATACTAACTACGGACCCGAAGGTCTACAAAGAACTACTCACGCATCATCAGAGAGGCACCAATGGAGGTGGTGAACCCCATTCGAGATGGTGTCTAGATTGGATCTGGTGATTCTAGACCCTGCAGTGGCTGGATGAATATTTCATCGACTCCCCTAGGGTTTCTGGAATATTGGGGTATTTATAGAGAAAAGAGGCGGTCCGGGGGGTACCCGAGGTGGGCACAACCCACTAGGGCGGGCCTGGGCCTCCTGGTGTGCCCTGGTGGGTTGTCCCCTCCTAGGGACTCCCCCTGGTGCAACAAGGGCCCAACATGTTCCTTCTGTTCCATAAAAAACACCGTAAAGTGGCATTTGGACTCCATCTGATATTGATTTTCTGCGATGTAAAAAACACGGAAAAAACAGGAACCGGCACTTGGCACTATGTCAATAGGTTAGTACCAAAAAATGATATAAAATGACTATAAAATGATTATAAAATATCCAAGATTGATAATATAACAACATGGGACAATAAAAAATTATAGATACATTGGAGACGTATCAGCGCCGGCGACGGCGGTGACCTACCAATGGTTTCGAGGGTTGTGTGTGTTTGTGTGAGCGGAGGTTTTGGGGAGTGTGTGGTGTGTGTGAAGGGGGCGGGGGGGGGGCAAGGTGGTGTTTGAGGAAATACTGCGGCAACTGAAAATTTTACTAGGTGGGAGTAACAAGGCAGGGCTACTAAATATTTTGATCAAGGGTGAGCAGATATTGTTGAGATTGCAAGGGATGCAGAGGCGGGAGTAAAATGGCGGGGTTACTGAAAATTTGAATCAAGGGACTGAAGCAGAGCAGGAGTAATGGTGTGCTATCAAACATTAAAACCTTCTAGGCGGTAGATATTTTCGAGATTATGAGGCAGTAATAATTTCGAGATTGCGAGGGATGCAGAGGCGGGAGTATTTGGGGAGCGAGCTAGTGTGCTTGACACGCCGGCTGTGGACTGTAGTTGACGCACCTTCTCGCGTAAGCCATAGGCATACTATACACCGACGGGGCTCCAGGATATTTTGTACTACATCTCACACGGTTGGTGATAATTAGCTATGTGGGATCTACTTGATTTTTCTTATTGATTTGAATTACATAATGGGGTCACAGCGGCAATGGACGGTGTTTGAATTGCTAGACCTTTTATCCGCAGTGAACATGCAACTATATGTGTGTGGTAAAAGAATTGGAATTATTCAGGGTTCGTTTAGACATTTTATACATTAAACTGGTTTTCTAGCCATTTCAGGTGCACAATTCAAAATTAAACTACATGCACATGCTTCGGTGCATATAAATTGGTTGAAAAATCAAATCTGTGTCCTTGGGTGCATGCATAGGTCCCTGATATGCCCATTTTGCACCATGTTTTCTTACTGTTATTTATAATGTTTTTATCCATAATAATGCTTTTTGGAGTAATTCTAATGCCTTTTCTCTCATAATTTGCAAGGTACACACCAAGGGGGAGAAATCCGGCAGCTGGAAATCTGGACCTGAAAAAGCTATGTCAGGCTACCTATTCTGCACAACTCCAAATGAGCTGAAACTTCACGGGATTTTTATGGAATATATAAGAATTATTGGAGCAAATAACTACCAGAGTGGGGCCACCAGGTGGGCACAACCCACCTGGGCGCGCCAGGGACCCCTGGCGCGCCCTGCGCGGTTGTGGCCTCCTCGGCCCACCTCTGGTTCCCATCTTTTGGTATATAAGGCATTTTGACTTAGAAAAAATAAAGGGGGGACTTTGGGGACGAAACGCCGCCGCCTCGAGGGGGAACTTGGGCAGGAGACTTTTGCCCTCTGGCGGAGCGATTCCGCCGGGGGAACTTCCCTCCCAGAGGGGGAAATCATGGTCATCATCATCACCAACAACTCTCCCATCTTGGGAGGGAAATCTCCATCAACATCTTCAACATCACCATCTCCCCTCAAACCCTAGTTTATCTCTTGTGTTCAATCTTGTTGCGGGAACTATATATTGGTACTTGTGGGTGACTAGTAGTGTTGATTACATCTTGTAGTTGATTACTATATGGTTTATTTGGTGGAAGATTATATGTTCAGATCCAATGTGCTATTTAATACCCCTCTGATCTTGATCATGATTATTATTTGTGAGTAGTTACCTTTTTTCTTGAGGTCACGGGAGAAATCATGTTGCAAGTAATCATGTGAATTTGATATGTGTTCGATATTTTGATTGTATGTCTGTTGTGATTCCCTTAGTGGTGTCATGTGAACATCAAATACATGACACTTCACCATATTTGGGATTAAGGGAATGCATTGTGGAGTAGCAATTAGATGATGGGTTGCGAGAGTGACAGAAGCTTAAACCCCAGTTTATACGCTATTCCGTAAGGGACCGATTGGATCCAAAAGTTTAATGCTATGATTAGAATTTATTCTTAATACTTTTCTCATAGTTGCGGATGCTTGTGGGAGGGTTAATCACAAGTTAGAGGTTTATTCAAGTAAGAACTGCACCTAAGCACCGGTCCACACACATATCAAATTATCAAAGTAGCGAACTCAAATCGAACCAACATGATCAAAGTGACTAGATGAAATTCCTGTGTACCCTCGAGAACGCTTTGCTTATCATAAGAGACCGTTTTGGCCTGTCCTTTGCCTCAAAAGGACTGGGCTACCTTGCTGCACTTTTGTTACTACTATTGTTACTTTCTCGTTACAAATTATCTTGCTATCAAACTACTCTCCTACTTACAATTTTAGCACTTGCAGACATTACCTTACTGGAAACTACTTGTCATTTCCTTGTGCTCCTCATTGGGTTCAACCGTCTTACTTATCTAAAAGACCTACAATTGATCCCCTATACTTGTGGGTCATCAAGGCTATTTTCTGGCACCATTGCCGGGGAGTGAAGCGCCCTTGGTAAGTGGAATTTGGTAAGGAAACATTTATATATTGTATTGAAATTTATTGTCACTTGTTACTATGGAAAACAATCCTTTGAGGGGTTTGTTCGGGGTATCTTCACCTCGTCCGGAACCACAATTAGCTACCCCTCAACTTACTGCACCTACTGAAAATATTGAATATGAGATTCCTTCAGGTATCATAGAACAACTACTAGATAATCCTTATGCAGGAGATGGAACCGAACATCCTGATATGCACTTGATATATGTAGAACAAATTTGTGGATTGTTCAAGCTTGCAAGTTTACCTGGAGATGAAGTTATGAGAAAGGTTTCCCTTTATCTTTGAAGGGAAAAGCATTGGCATGGTATAGGCTATGCAATGATGTTGGATCATGGAATTGGAATCGTTCGAAATTGGAGTTCCACCAAAAAAGGTTTACCTAGAGATGAAGTTATGAGAAAGGTTTTCCCTATGCATCTAGTTCATCATGATCGAAATTATATATATAATTTTTGGCCTCGTGAAGGAGAAAGTATCGCTCTAGCTTGGGGGAGGCTTAAGTCAATGTTATATTCATGCCCCAATCATGAGCTCTCAAGAAAAATTTTTATTCAGAATTTTTATGCTTGGCCTTCTCGTAACGATCAAACCATGCTTGATACTTCTTGTGCTGGTTCCTTTATGAAGAAGACTATTGAATTCCGGTGGGATCTTTTGGAAAGAATTAAACGCAACTCTGAAGATTGGGAACTCAACAAATGTAAAGAGTCAGGTATTAAACTTGAGTATGATTGTGTTAAATCTTTTATGGATACCGATGTTTTTCAAAAGTTTAGCACTAAATATGGACTTGACTCTGAGATAGTAGCCTCCTTTTGTGAATCATTTGCTACTCATGTTGAACTCCCTAAAGAGAAGTGGTCTAAATATCACCCACCTATTAAAGAAGAAATTAAATAACCGGTACCAGTTAAAGAAGAAACTATACTTTATAATGTCAATCCAGTTGCTCCTTCAGCCTATATTGAGAAGCCACCTTTTACTATTAAGATAAAGGAACATGCTAAAGTTTCAACTGTGGTTAACAAAAGCTATATTGGAACACCTAAACCTGATGAACAAATTAAAGTTGAACCTAGTATTGATATGGTTAAAGATCTCTTGGAAGAAGATATGGATGGGCATGTTATTTACTTCTGTGAAGAAGCTGCTAGAATTGCCAAACCTGATAAGAAAGATAAACATAGACCCATTCTTGGCATGCCTGTCATCTCAGTTAAAATAGGAGATCACTATTATCATGGTTTATGTGACATGTGTGCTAGTGTGAGTGCTATTCCTTACACCTTATATCAAGAAATTATGAAAGACATAGCACCTGCAGAGTTAGAAGACATAGATGTTACTATCAAACTGGCTAACAAAGACACCATACACTACTAGAAGAAAGGTTGTTAGTGGCGCACCTGTTTTTGCTATTAATGGCGCACTACAGGTGCGCCACTATTAACACGCCACTAGTAACAAATAGTAATGGCGCACCTCTGGTGCACCATTAGTATCCCAGATAATAGTGGTGCACCACACAATGCGCCATTACTATGTCCAACAGTGTGCCATTACTATGCCTCCTACGGGGCCATATTTACCTTCACGTATGCCCCCCAAGTGCGCCATTACTATGCCCCATAATGTGCCACTAGTATTTAGCCTTGGTGCGCCACTAATCCTCAATATGGTGCGCCACTACTATGAATATTAGGAATTATTATTTTTTGCTTTTCTGGTATTTGCACAGGTTACAAAATACGTTACACAGCATAGAATATAAACATCACACAATAGAATTCATCATATTAGTCTCCAAATTTTAAATAGCGATCAAAGTTCAAACATTAGCCAAGTTTAGGTCTCGAGACATTAGCAAAGTTCATCATATTAGCCGAGTTTGTCGTCACATTACAAAGTCGATATCGATCATCTAAACTACCATCACATAGAAGAGAGCTGCAGTCACGATGAGCATCATTGTGATGAAACTGGTCTTCATCCGGTTCCTCCTCTGCTCCCTCCTCTCTCCCGCTAGATAGCGCGTATCTAGCTTCCGCCTCCGCCCTAGTGGTGTACCTTTGTAACTGTTACCGCTGAAACGGTGAACTTGTCTCCGACACTCCTCCTAGTCGTCGTAGACTCCGGGAACCTTACCCTTGTACACGACATACGATGGCATCTCTATGCACTAGACAAACAAAACGTTAGTAGCAATTCACAGATAATATATAAGCAATATATAAGTATGCAACAAAAGGATCGGAAGAGAAAAGCAACACATTAATAGCACGATTCATGGTCCTACTAATAAATAGCATCGATTACATATAAGTTGAACGACTGTCCAAACTGAAGAGACATACAAGTTCATTAAAGTTTAATTACAACATGAGCTAATCGATATTTCAGAACTACATACCATCAATACTTTCGACTCGACTCAGGGACCGGAGCGTGGATGAAGCCGCCGTCTTTCGTGATGGTCATGAAATCACGATCGTTGTCAGCCTGCATTTGTAGTGTTGTTTCTATTTCACTATTGGACGGTTGATATTTGAGGTAGAACTGCCCCGAGGTACGAAGGACATCTTGATAGATGATTTCCGCAAACTCCGACTGGATGCGAAAGAATTCTTGTCTGATGTCCGCATCCTAGATTTCCGACAAGCGTGCGGCCCAACCTTTGAGATTATTTGGTAGCAGAAGGTGATTATGGTCCCGTACGATCGCCCACATGTGATGGAGGGCGTAGTAGGCATCCTTCTGACTGCCAGGCGGCTACTTGACGCAGGGGAACGTCGTTATGTGGGTGAACACGTGCTTGCCGTACCTACAAATTGGCCTCCTGAAGGTGCCTCCAGATTTGGCGTAGCCGGGGAGAGCATCATCAAGAACTTTCTTCATATTTGTGTAGTCTTTCTTCGACCGAAGGTCCGAGTCGATATACGTGGCCATAGAATATTTCGGGCTTAAGAGGATGAGTGTGCAATGTGTGTCATTGCACAAAACACGGAATGTTAGAAAAAAAGAATGATTGAAATCTAAGAAATCATATGTTACAGGGTGGTGAGGGGATGACTTACTCGGAAAAGTAAGGCACGAGGAAGTTATCCTTATCTGGGTTCCCCAGAATGATGCCTTCGAGGTATGAACTCGTGACTTGCCGGTCCCTAGCGTTGCCCAAGATCTTGGCACGCATGCAGAAGGGGTCGACTATCACGATGCCCGGGGTCTTGTCTCTAATGATCCGCATCTCCATACTGAGCGAAAATAGCCGAATGAAGGTGTAGTGCAGCGGATGAAGGTTAAACATAGCGAAGATGTCATCAAACCGCAGGACGATCATACGCCCGATGGTGCTATCGACAAAGCCGTTGCCCTCTGGCACCTTGGCCACGAAAACCAGGTATGCCACATCATTCTCGGAGAGACGCCGCTTCTCCATAGAAATAACACTGTCATGCATACTCTGCATAGCACCGGTTGCAGCATTGAGAAGATTAGTCGGTAGCATCGGCCTACCCGCCACATGCACCCTCCTCGAGATATCCTTAGGTGAAGGTGTCCCGTCCTAAGCACGGATCATACTCCGTGCCGGCTGGCTCACACCCTTGTTATTTTTTCTTTTCGGTCCCTTCTGCTTCTTCTGCTGCAATGGGATCGAGTTCTGCTCAGAGACCACCTTCTTGAGTGTGTTGGGGCTGATAATATTTCGCACCTCGGCTATCTGATGCTCGGTGAAGGCGGCAGCTGGAGCCGTCTCCTGAGAACTGAAAGCCAGACGACGCCTGTTGCAATTGGGTTTCTCCGCGGTACCAGCTAGATCGCGATCGTCTTTTGCAAGGTTGGGTTCTTGAGAAGGAGGGCCCAAGAATTCGTCACCATACCCATGTTCGTTGAAGTACGTATCGACGTTGGTAAATGTACCGTCGTCGTCATTCGGATCCTGTGCCATATGCATGTCCGGATCAGCTGATGGCGGTAGCGTTGCGGCGGTCTTGCCATGGCTTGGCGCCGGCACAACTGGCGGTGTTGTCTGTGGAGTGGTGTCCCCCGCCCCCAAACGAATCTGGCTCTTCGGCCAAAGCATGGACCAGCTTATGCAGGCGCTGAGGGTCATCACATCATCTTCGTCCGCCCCAGGGGGTCGATACAGATGTAACAAGTCATCGCAGCCCCGCAGCACCCAAACCAGTTTAACCCTATACACGGTGGGTGGCATAGGATTACCGTGGAACATGCGGTTGCCCGGTTGAATGATTCTGGCCTTGGCGACATCGAGGGGAGCTCTGAGACCCCGCGCTACTGCCTTCAGTTTCCTGCGGAAGGAACATGAACCATTTAGAAATTTGGCTTCATTAATTAGAATGCAACCATATGGATCTAATTACGCGGGGGTGTATTCCTTACCAGAACACGCTCAAGATCCTTGGTCTTCGGATCTGTGGTAAGCTCCTTCATTACCGGGTCCACCTTGTACCGGGCCCTGACATAGTTCTTGGTCTGCTTGTCATGGTATTTATCGAAGAGGGGCGGTAGGCCTTGCTCGGCACACTCCGCGTCCTCCTTGTCCCATATAGGTTCCGCCACTCTGTAACCGCCAGGACCGAGTTTGTGGACCCCTAAGTTCAAGTCTCGCATATCTGTCCCCCACCGACTTGATTCCGAGGATGCGTTTCTCTCGCACTTGATCTTGAACTCCAGGTAGTCAGCTTCGCTGATCGCAGGATATGTCTCCTTGATCTTCTCATAACTATCACCACTTAGAATCCTTCTCTTCACTGCGGCTCTCCAAGTAGCCAGGGTCATGCTCATCTACGTGAGGACGGCACTGTTCACTTTATTCCCTGAGAGGCATGTGTTTGCGAAGTCACCGGGGAACTTGTACAGTTCGTGCAGCTTCGTGAAGAGGAGGTTGCGCAAATTCCCTCGGTCACAACGCCTTAGGTTCTCGGTGTTGATTGAGACGGTGCTCTGGAGAATGCACCTGAGTTGTCCGGTGTACCCACTGACTAATTCTTTGGGCGCCGTTGGTTTCCCACTGGAGGACACTTCAGCAAATTCCTCCTTGACGGTGCCAAGAACGTTCGGGCGCCGGTCCTTCCGTTGCCTCTTCGGTTGGCTGCCATCTGTGCGTTCGCTGCCATCATCAGTGGTGGCATCCCCGGCGGCACCATCAGTGGTGTCATCCCCAACGCCACTAGGGGTTGTGTAGTCAGGATCGGTGTCTTTCACGGCGTCCTCATAGCGGTGACGTTCTTCCTCCATCTCCTGGGACAGCTCCTAGAATTGCTTTCCCGAACCGCCAGCCTCATCATTGTCGTCCATGTTCACTCTAAATAGGGAAAAAGGCTACTAGAGTTATTGGATGAGATCAGGGTAGTATCTATTCTTCTATCCTATATATTTTCACATTACAGGTTATAAACACCCCTTTACCCAAAAGATTGTTCCAGGTGCACTGAGACTTCATCTCACTGAACTTCTGCTTCGCTGAGTCTAGGTATGTGCTTATCTTCCCCGCGTAACCGTAAGGAAGTTTTACTCCTACGAGGCAGGTGAAAAACTGCTCGATCTCCTCCTGACTTAGAGTGAAGCACGCGGGAAGGCAGTCATATTCGATCTTCTTGGCCTTTTTGCCTTTGCGACGACTTTTCGTGTCCTTCGCCTCATCATCATCATCATCATCATCATCATCATCATCATTAGGGCGTTTTGCGTGAAGCTCCTCCCTGATGCCCATTGATTGCAAGTCCGCCCTTGCTTTCGGCCCATCTTTGGTCCTCTCTGGCATGTTGAGCAGGGTACCAAGCAGACTCTCGCACACGTTCTTCATGATATGCATGACATCAAGGCTATGAGGCACACGGAGGATCTTCCAGTACGGCAAGTCCCAGAAAATAGACCTCGTTTTCCATACCTTCAACAGTGGCTCTGGCACCTTTCTCTTCTTTCCCCGCGGTGGGCACTCTTTCCAATTTTTCAACAGCTCGTCTATTTCCTCGCCGCTCCTCGTACGCGGGCGTCTTCGGGGTTCGGCTTCACCAACGAACAGATCCTTGCATTTTGTCCATGAGTCATCATCACGAAGCCACCTTCGATGTCCCATGAACACAGTTTTCGAAGACCCGGGATCTCTATCTAGCTGGCGATACGTTGTGTCATCCATGCACCTGACGCATGCACAAAATCCATGGACCACCTGCCCCATGACATATCCGTAACCGAGATAGCCGTGCACCGTCATGAGCAGTGCGGCTCTCATAGGGAAATATTCTTTCGCTGCGGCATCCCACGTATTGGCTGGCGTTTTCCACAGCGTGTCTAGCTCCTCTTTCAGCAGCCCCAGATACAGATTGATGTTGTTCCCTAGTTGTTTCGGCCCTTCAATTAGCATACTCATGTGAATGTACTTCCTCTTCGTGCACAACCAGGGGGAAGGTTGTACATCCACACAAACATAGGCCGGGTTGACTCCATCGGTGCTCGCGCCCAGCATGATGTTCCTTGGATCGTCCCCAAATTCTGGGTGTTCGAAGTTCAACGCTTGCCACTGGTTCGCATCCTTAGGGTGACTCAGCATCTTGTCTTTTTTATTTATCTCCAGATCATTTCCATCATCTTCTCGCTTCTTCTCCTCCCTATCCGCGTGGCAATGCAGGAGCTTTGCTAGCTTAGGGTCCACGAAATACCGCTGCAGACGAGGAGTGATCGGAAAGTACCACACCACTTTTCGAAGATCTTTCTTCCTCTTCTTGTATCGAGTGTCGCCGCACACCGGACATATGGTAGACTCTGCCTGCTCGCCCTGATAAATGATGCAATCGTTCATGCACACATGGTATCTCACGTGCGGTAAATCTAGAGGACACACGATTTTCTTTGCCTCCTCGAAATTGGTCGGGCACCTGTTCCCCTTGGGAAGACGTTCCTGCTAGAATGACATGTTCTCATCGAAGCATGCGTCAGTCATTTTGTGTTTTACCTTCATCCCCAGAGCCATGAGCGTTACTTTAAGGCGGGTATCCTCGGGCCTGCATCCTTCATACATTGGAGTAACCGCGTCTATCTCCAGTTGATCCAGCTTGGCTTTCTCTCGGGCGGCAGCTCTTGCGTTACCCGTCTACTTGAGAAACAGCTCTTGAATATGAGGGTCCTGCACCCAGGCCATTGATGGTCCATCGTCGTCTCCTCCGGCATCTTCATCTTCATGATCATGCCCTTCGTCTTGATCTTCCTCATCATCATGTCCAGCATCTTCTACATGATGAATGTGTCCTGCATCTACTTCGTGATCATGTCATGGAGATTCTTAGTCTTCTCGCCCGCCCTCGCCGCGGTTGTCTTGCTGCCCTTCCTTATTTCTTGCCCGGCCCCCATGGACGACTTCATAATCATCTTCATCACCTTGCCACTGATAGCCATCCATGAGACCACGCAAGAGCATGTGGTCCCGCACCTGTCCGGAATCCGGGTCCATAAGGCTCTTCAACTTGCATCTTCGACACGAACATCTTATCTCTGTCTCGTTCTTTTGAAGCATCTCGACCTTCGCGGAGCTCAAAAACCTATTCATGATGCCTTCGGTCATCGTGTGGACCATGGTCGCCTGCGGGGTAGGGCAAAACGATATTTTAGAACAAAAAAAATTGGCATGATTTTGCCTAAAAATAGGACCAAAAAGAATGCATAGTGACAAATTCTCGCCGAAACGGAAATGAATCAACATTCTGGCAAAATATTGTCAACTATCGCATTTCAAATACCGGTACCTACAAACACAATCATATGCAACACCACAAACATACGTAGATCTAGGCCAGAAAAGGTGTGTATGTTGTTGGAGGGACAAAAAAGTAGATCTAGAACATAAAAAAAGCTTTCCCTTACTTACCTATCAAAAAAAAAGGAAATTTAACCACTTAATTTGGGTGAATCTATGGTGAAATGAGGTGAGGAGGAGGAGGCAGCCAAGACCAAGCTTGGTAGAGGTGGAGAGAATGAAGTGGGGAAAGTGAGTGTGGTAGGTGGCTGTCAAAAATAGCTAGCTGCTCCCAGGTTGCCAATGGCGTACCTCCTAAGAATGCGCCATTGGTAACCAGGGTTACTAATGGCGCACCTGGTGTGAGGTGCGCCATTACTAGTTTTGAAAAAAATTAAAAAAAATTGTTAGCAGTGGCGCACCAGGGGATAGTGCGCCATTACTAGTTTTAACTAGTAATGGCGCACTATCCCCTGGTGCACCACTGCTAACAATTTTTTTTATTTTTTTCCATGTTTAGTACACAACAGGTGCGCCATTACTAATATGGCCAATAATGGCGCACCAATATCTGGTGCGCCACTACTATATAGCAGTGGCGCACCACATACATGGTGCGCCATTAATGTCCATATTAGCTATAGCCGCTTTTCTAGTAGTGATATCACCATTTGGGATTGTTAGAGATGTTGAAGTCTTGTGTGGGAAAATAAAATACCCTACTGATTTTCTTGTTCTTGGTTCCCCACAAGATGACTTTTGTCCCATTATCTTTGGTAGACATTTCTTGAATACACTTAATGCTAAGATAGACTGTAAGAAACAAACTATTGGTGTTAGATTTGGTGGTGAGTCTCATGAGTTTAATTTTTCCATGTTTAGTAGAAATCTTCATGAAAAAGAATTGCCTAGTAAGGATGAATTGATTGGTCTTGCTTCTCTTGTTGTACCACCTACCGATACTTTAGAACAATATTTGCTAGACCATGAGAATGATTTTCATATGCATGAAAGAAATGAAATAGATAAAATTTTCTTTGAACAACGTCCTCTACTTAAACACAATTTTCCTATTGAAACTCTGAGAGGTCCTCCTCCACCTAAAGGTGATCCTGTGTTTGAATTAAAACAATTGCCAGACACTTTGAAATATGCGTATCTTGATGAAAAGAAGATATATCCTGTTATTATTAGTGCTAACCTTTCAGAACATGAAGAAGAAAGATTATTGGAAGTTCTAAGGAAGCACCGAGCTGCTATGGATATACTCGTGATGATGTAAAGGGCATTAGTCCGACTCCATGTCAGAACAAAATTAATATGGAACCTGATGCTAAACCCGTTGTTGATCACCCGTTGTTGATCACCAAAGTGGTAATAACGGAAATATTAAAACTTCTGGAAGCAAGTATAATCTATCCTATAGCTGATAGTAGATGGGTAAGTCCTATTCATTGTGTTCCTAAAAAAGGAGGTATAACTATTGTTCCTAATGATAAGAATGAACTTATTCCACAAAGAATTGTCACAGGCTACATAATGGTAATTGATTTTAGAAAATTAAACAAAGCAACTAGAAAATACCATTACCCTTTGCCTTTTATTGATAAATTCTTGAAATATTAGCACACATATTTTTGCTTCCTTGATGGATATTCCGGCTTTTCACAAATACCTGTTTCTCAACCTCATCAAGAGAAGACCACTTTTACTTGTCCCTTTGGAACCTATGCTTATAGACGTATGCCTTTTGGTTTATGTAATGCACCTGCTACCTTTCAAAGATGTATGACTGCTATATTCTCTGACTTTTGTGAAAAGATTGTTGATGTTTTCATGGATGACTTTTCTGTTTATGGGAAGTCTTTTGATGATGTTTAAGCAATCTTTATCGAGTTTTGTAGAGATGCGAACAAACAAATCTTGTCTTGAATTGGGAGAAGGGGCACTTTATGGTTAATGAGGGCATTGTCTTGGGTCATAAAATTTCTGAAAGAGGTATTGAAGTTGACAAAGCTAAGGTTGATGCAATTGAGAAAAAGCCATGTCCTAAGGATATAAAAGATATTCATAGTTTCTTAGGTAATGCTGGTTTCTATAGGAGATTTATCAAAGACTTTTTAAAAATTTCTAGGCCTCTTACTAGTCTCTTGCAGAAGGACATTCCTTTTGTTTTTTATGATGATTGTTTAGAAGCTTTTGAAACAATTAAGATAGCCTTAATTTCTGCACCTATTGTTCAACTACCTGATTGGAACTTGCCTTTTGAAATTATGTATGATGATAGTGACTATGCTATTGGTGCTATTCTAGGACAAAGAGTTGATAAGAAACTCAATGTTATTCATTGTGCTAGTAAAACTCTAGACAATGCTCAAAGAAATTATGCTACTACTAAAAAGGAATTCTTTGTAGTTGTGTTTGCTTGTGATAAATTTAGACCTTATATTGTTGATTCTGAAGTAACTATTCACATAGACCATGCTGCTATTAAATATCTTATGGAAAAGAAAGATGCTAAACCTAGACTTATTCGATGGGTTCTCTTGTTACAAGAATTTGATTTACATATCATTGATAGAAAAGGAGCTGAGAATCCAGTTGTTGATAACTTGTCTAGGCTTGAAAATGTGCTTGATGACCCACTCCCTGTTGATAATAGTTTTCCTGATGAGTAGTTAGCTGCAATAAATGTTTCTCATAGTACTCCTTGGTATGTTGATTATGCTAATTACATTGTTACTAAATATTTACCACCTAACTTTACGTACCAACAAAAGAAAAAATCTTTTATGATTTAAGACATTACTTTTGGGATGACCCACATCTTTATAAAGAAGTAGATGGTATTATTAGACGTTGTGTACCTGAGCTTGTACATGGACAAATCCTATCAAAATATCACTCCGAGGCTTATGGAGGGCATCATGCTGGAGATAGAATTGCTCACAAGGTATTGCAATCTGGATTTTATTGGACTACTCTCTTCAAAGATGCACATAAGTTCGTCTTATCTTGTGATGAATGTCAAAGGATAGTTAATATCGGTAAGTGTCAAGGAATGCCTATGAATTACTCACTTGCTGTTGAATGATTTGATGTTTGGGGATTTGATTACATGGGACCTTTTCCTTCCTCTAATGGGTATACACATATTTTGGTTGCTGTTGATTATGTTACTAAATGGGTAGAAGCTATTCCAACTAGTAGTGATGATCACAACACCTCTATTAAAATGCTTAAGGAAGTTATTTTCCCAAGGTTTGGAGTCCCTAGATATTTAATGACTGATGGTGGTTCACACTTTATTCATGGTGCTTTCCGTAAAATGCTTGCCAAGTATGATGTTAACCATATAATTGCATCACCTTATCATCCTCAATCTAGTGATCAAGTTGAACTTAGCAATACAGAAATAAAATTAATATTGCAAAAGATTGTCAATAGGTCCAGGAAGAATTGGTCTAAGAAATTAGATGATGCACTTTGGGCTTATAGAATAGCATATAAAAATCCTATGGGTATGTCTCCTTATAAAATGGTTTATGGAAAAGCTTGTCATTTTCCTCTTGATTTAGAACACAAAGCATATTGGGCAATCAAAGAACTCAATTATGATTTCAAACTTGCTGGTGAAAAGAGGTTATTTGATATTAGCTCATTAGATGAATGGAGAACTCAAGCTTATGAAAATGCAAAATTATTTAAGGAAAAAGTTAAAAGATGGCATGACAAAATAATTCAAAAGCGTGAGTTTAAAGTCGAAGAATATGTTATTTTGTACAATTCTTGTTTCATATTCTTTGCAGGAAAACTCCTCACAAAATGGGAAGGCCTGTACGTCATCGAGGAGGTTTACCGGTTTGGAGCCATCAAAATAAACAATTCCATTGGTACTAATCCGAAGGTTGTCAATGGGCAACGAATAAAGCATTATATCTCAAGTGCGCCTATTAATATTGAAAGCAATATTATCCATACTATGACACCGGAAGAACACATAAAAGAGTCCTTCCGGAACACTCCAGAATCGTGAAAATAAGGAGGTACGTGATACGGTAAGTAAACAGACTCCGAAAAATCCGCAAAAATATTTTTTATCAGTTTTGGAATATTATAGAATTTTGGGAATTAAGAAACTTCCAGGAAGCGTCCCTTGGTGGGCTCAAGACACCAGGGCGTGCCAGGCTTGCTTGGCGCGCCCAGGTGGGTTGTGCCCACCTGGGACACCTTCCATACTCTGTTTTTCTACCATATGCTTGTCCTCCAAGATAAAAAATCTATATATACTTCCCGAATCTGTTGATCACCGTATCGCGGCGAAACCCCATGTTCTCTTTTCTTGTTGTTTTCTATCAGATCTGTTGGGCCAGGCATCATGTCTTCTTCTTCCTCCAACAACGTGGAAGAGTATGCTTGGTTGATGAAGATCGAGCTTAAGAGAGAAGAGCACGCGGGAGCTGTCGGAGGAGATGAGAGAAAGGAGGTTACCGTAGACCAGTCTCTGATCTTCGAACAAGCACTGCCAGCTGACGAGGAGGAGGAAGATATCCTTAAACCTTACCTTACTCATCTTACTCCTGCTGAGATTAAGGTCGTTCACATCATTGAAATAGTTCACATACAAAATAAGTATCTCACCCGTGAGAATGTTCTGCATCAAGAACACATCACCTACCTCCGGAGCGTCATCCGTCGATTGGAGAATCTTTCGCTCCTTAAAGATAGGATTGCTTCATCACCATCACCTTCTTCACCACTAAAGGAGAACTGAGTATCGGGTATGGGCATTCCCCTTGGCTTCCGCCAAGCTTGGGGGAGGTGACCCGGTATCGTATCATCCCACTATCTTTTTGCTTTTACTTATTTTAGTTCGATCCTTTTGCTTTAGTTGAATAAAAGTTTAGTTTGATCCTTTCTTCTTCGAGAGTTTGCTTAGTGATCTATACTTGTAATCGTGTGCAAGTTATATAATAAAGTTTAGTATTTTTTTTTCTTTCTTTACTTTCATGTTGAAAATAAAAGAAAAGAAATAAGAAAGGAAACAAATAAAAGAAAGGAAATATATAAAGAAAATATTATATACTAATCGTATGGTAGATGATGGCACCACATAAGGAAAAGTATAAGTAGAAAATTTTATTAGAGATTGACAAACATAGCATTAGTCAATGATGCAACTCATGAAAGAATTAATAAGTGAAGAGAAGATTCACATATAAATATACTATCCTAGAAATATTTTGTGATTGTGAGCCCTCATCAAAATATTGTATGCCAAATTGTTGACGTTGGACAAGGAAGACAAATCAATGATTTATGTTTGTTCATATTCGCATAGAAGTCATATTGTCATAGATCCTTTAACATGTGGTGCTTGCCCCTATCTTTGCTAGCCAAAAATTCCGCACTAAGTAGAGATACTACTTGTGCATCCAAAAACCCTTAAACCCAAATCTTATTTTGAAGTGTCCACCATAGCTACCTAGGGATTGAGCAAGATCCCTCAAGTAAGTTGTCATCGGTGCAAAAAGGCAATAAAAATTGCTTCTAAAAGTGTGAGATCATTTAATGTAAGAGAAAATTGAGCGTTGCACGAACTTGTGATGGTGAAGAATAAAAGCGACAGACTGCATAATAAAGGTCGCTATCACAAGGGGCAATGTAACGTGATGTTCTTTTGCACTAAGGGATTGAGCATACAAAGAAATAAGCGCATGGCAACCTCTGCTTCCCTCTGCGAAGGGCCTACCTTTTACTTTTATGAAAAGATTCAAAGTTTTTCTCTCTATTCCTTTTATTTTTCTCTTTTGGCAAGCATCATGTGCTGAGGAAAGATCTTGGCACATATGTCCAGTTGGATATGGGTGGCATGAGTTATTATTGTTGACATCACCCTTGAGGTGAGTATGTTGGGAGGCAAAATCATAAGCCCCTATCTTTCTATGTGTCTGGTTGAAACGTTTTGCTCATGGGTACGAGGTGAGTGTTAGAAATCATAGGAGACTATATGATGGTTGAGTATGTGGACTTGCCTAAAGGCTTCGACACGTGACTCTTCCTGAAAAGATGATGAATTGTAGTTGCAAAGTTGACTGAGAACATAGTTTGTTGGTTTCTATTAGAGTTTTTGCTTTATACTTCGATTGTGTGATGAACTATTACATATTCATGAGAAGTATATGTTAAAAGTTCTATGATAAAAGTCCTATGTTTAATTTTGTTGCTGTTATAATAATCAACATGATGCTTCTATGTCCGTATTTTGTTTTTATCGACACGTATCTCTCAAAGCATGTGGACATGTTTTTCGATTTCGGTTTTCGCTTGAGGACAAGCGAGGTCTAAGCTTGGGAGAGTTGATACGTCCATTTTGCACCATGTTTTCTTACTGTAATTTATAATGCTTTTATCCATAATAATGCTTTTTGGAGTAATTCTAATGCCTTTTCTCTCATAATTTGCAAGGTAGACACCAAGGGGGAGAATTCTGGCAGCTGGAAATTTGGACCTCAAAAAGCTATGTCAGGCTACCTATTCTGAACAACTCCAAATGAGCTGAAATTTCACGGGGATTTTTATGGAATATATAAGAATTATTGGAGAAAATAACTACCAGAGGGGGGCCACCAGGTGGGCACAACCCACCTGGGTGCGTCAGGGCTCCCTAGCACGCCCTGGGGGTTGTGGCCTCCTCGGCCCACCTCCAGTGCCCAAATTTTGGTATATAAGACATTTTGACCAACTAAAAATAAAGGGGGAACTTTCTGGACGAAGCGCCGCCGCCTCGAGGAGGAACTTGGGCAGGAGCACTTTTGCCCTCCGGCGGAGCGATTCCACCGGGGAAACTTCCCTCCTGGAGGGGGAAATCATCATCATCATCATCACCAACAACTCTCCCATCTTGGGAAGGGAAATCTCCATCAACATCTTCAACAATACCATCTCCTCTCAAACCCTAGTTTATCTCTTGTGTTCAATCTTGTTACCGGAACTATAGATTGGTACTTGTGGGTGACTAGTAGTGTTGATTACATCTTGTAGTTGATTATTATATGGTTTATTTGGTGGAAGATTATATGTTAAGATCCAATATGCTATTTAGTACCCCTCTGATCTTGAGCATGATTATTATTTGTGAGTAGTTACCTTTGTTCTTGAGGTCACGGGAGAAATCATGTTGCAAGTAATCATGTGAATTTGATATGTGTTCGATATTTTGATAGTATGTATGTTGTGATCCCCTTAGTGGTGTCATTTGAGCGTCAACTACATGACACTTCACCATATTTGGGACTAAGGGAATGCATTGTGGAGTAGCAATTAGATGGGTTGCGAGAGTGACAGAAGCTTAAACCCTAGTTTATGCGCGATTCCGTAAGGGACCGATTGGATCCAAAAGTTTAATGCTATGATTAGAATTTATTCTTAATACTTTTCTCTTAGTTGTGAATGCTTGCGGGAGGGTTAATCATAAGTAGGAGGTTTGTTCAAGTAAGAATGGCACCTAAGCACCGGTCCACCCACATATCAAATTATCAAAGTAGCGAACACAAATCGAACCAACATGATGAAAGTGGCTAGATGAAATTCCCGTGTACCCTCAAGAACGCTTTCCTTATCATAAGAGATCGTTTTGGCCTGTCCTTTGCCTCAAAAGGATTGGGTACCTTGCTGCCCTTTTGTTACTACTGTCGTTACTTGCTCGTTACAAATTATCTTGCTGTCAAACTACTCTGCTACTTATAATTTCAGCACTTGCAGACATTACCTTACTGGAAACTACTTGTCATTTCCTTCTACTCCTCATTGGGTTCGTCACTCTTAATTATCCAAAAGAGCTACAATTGATCCCCTATACTTGTGGGTCATCAGTCCCATGCAAGAAATGGGAATTAATTTCAAACACCAGGGCACTGTTGATTGCCGGCAAAACGTTGAGATACATGGTTTTAAATTCTAGTAAATCCAAAACTCGTTTGAAATTCATGAAACTTGGCATGGTATCATGGAGAGTCATCAATATGCCGTGGTAAAAAATTTGTCCCATTTGGGGATAGGTTTGGGTATAAGCTTCTCACAAACCAGAGGTTCTCACTACAAGCGTGATGGTTTCGGTACGGAATGTGCCACATTTGGGGACGAAACGATATCCGTTGCCTCTTATTGCTTTCAAAAAATTTCTAGTGACAACATAGAACAACATGAATGTTGTGTTAAGTTTTCGAATTTTTCGGGGTTCGTTTGGACATTTTCATACATTAACTGGGTTTTCTGGGCATTTTCTGTGCATAATTCAAATTTGAAATACATTCTCATGCTCCAGTGCATATAAATTGGTTGACAAATCAAATCTGTGTCCTTGGGTGCATGATTAGGTCCCATGCAAGAAAACGGAATGAATTTTAAACATCAGGGCACTGTTGATTGCCGGCAAAATGTTGAGATACCTGGTCTTTAAATTCTAGTAAATCCAAAACTCGTTTGAAATTCATGAAACTTGGCATGCTATCATGGAGTGGCATTAACATGTTGTGGTAAAATTTTTATCCCATTTGGGATAGGTTTGGGTATAAGCTTCTCACAAACCAGAGCTTCTCACAACAAGCATGATGGTTTCGGTAGCGAACGTGCTACCTTTGGGAACGGAACGATATCCGTTGCCTCTTATTGCTTTTAAAAAATTTCTAGTGTCAACATAGAACAATAGGAGTGTTGTGTTTAATTTTGGAATTTTTCGGGGTTCGTTTGGCCTTTTTATACATTAATTGGGTTTCTATTTGAACTACAAGCACATGCTCCAGTGCACCAAAGTTGGTTGAAAAATCACATGTGTGTCCTAGGGTGAATTTCTAGGCCCCATGCAAGAAATGGGAATGAAAGTCAAACACCAGTGCACTGTTGATTGCCGGCAAAACGTTGAGATCCCTGGTTTTTAAATTATAGTAAATCCAAAAATCGTCTGAAATTCATGAAACTTGGCATGCTATCATGGAGCGGCATCAACATGCAGTGGTAAAAAAATTGTCCCATTTGGGGCAGGTTTGGGTATAAGCTTTCAGGGAGTCCTGGATTAAGGGGTCCTCGGGCGACCGACCTGTGTGACATGGGCAGGACTGTTGGGCCATGAAGATAAAAGATAGAAGACTTCCTCCCGTGTCCGAATGGGACTCTCCTTTGCGTGGAAGGCAAGCTAGGTGTCCGGATGTATTATTTCCTTTCTCTGTAACTGACTTTGTATAACCCTAGGCCCCTGCGGTGTCTATATAAACCAGAGGGTTTAGTCCATAGAGAACAATCACAATCATACAGGCTAGACTTCTAGGGTTTAGCCACAACGATCTCATGGTGGATCAACTCTTGTAATCGTCATACTCATCAATATCAATCAAGCAGGACGTAGGGTTTTACCTCCATCAAGAGGGCCTGAACCTGGATAAAACATCGTGTCCCCCTATCTCCTGTTACCATCTACCTTAGACGCACAGTTCGGGACCCCCTACCCGAGATCTGCCGGTTTTGACACCGACATTGGTGCTTTCATTGAGAGTTCCGATGTATCATCATTACAAGGATCGATGGCTTCATCAACCATCTACAACGATGCTTCCCCGAGGGGGGGGGTTTCTCCCCGGCCAGATCTTTTGTTCGGCGGCTTCGCACCGCGGGCCAACTCGCTTGGCCATCTAGAGCAGATCGACAACTATGCCCCAGGTCACCAGATTAGTTTTGGAAACCTGGATTCTATCGCTGATATCCGAGGAGACTTGATCTTCCGAGGATTCACGACTCCAACCTCCGCTCTGGCCTTAGATCCAGAGCGCGTCGCCAGGTCCGAAGACGGGACTTCTGATCCCGCCGGACTATCTGTGGCCACTAAGCCCAGTACGGGAGATCCGGAGAAAGCAGTGTCGCTGGCAACCATCACAAAGTCGGACTCTTCCCCGGACACTGGCTCCAAACTCTCGGAGTCAGCATCGTGTGAGCTCGGCCGAGGAATCTCCTTCCCGTCGTACTCCACGGATTCTCTTCTCCCTGGCCAAAACTCGCCTTGAAGTGAGGCTCTGGACTTGATGCGATCCCTCGTCATTACAGAGGAGCAATGCCCAAACTATGCCTAGCCCGGACTAGGGGCTGAGAACGGGGAATTTTACGTCCCACCCACCACCCACTTCATCGCCACTGTCGAGGACTTAACTAACACGCTCGATTACGGCTCCCAAGACATCGACAGTATGGACGACGATGTCGGAGAAGAGTAGGCCCAAAACCCGCCGTTTATCGGATGCTGGACGGCCACCTCATCATATGATGTGTACATGGTGGATACACCCAAAGAGGGTGACGGCGATAACGAGAAAAATCCATTAGAGGATAAACCTCCTGAGATACAACCAAAACGCCGACGGCACCGCTCTAAATCACGCCGCGGCAAAGACAGCAATACCAGCACGAGAGACAACAATAATCTAGATGATACCGGAGACCAAGAAAACCCCGTCGAGCAAAACTCCGAACACGACGATCGGGAGGATGGGCAAGTTAGCCCTGATGAACGGGCCGCAAACGAAGACTCGGAGGACAGTAATTACCTTCCACTCTCCGAGGATGAGGTGAGCCTCGACGACAAAGACTTTATCGTGCCTGAGGAACCTCTCAAGCAGGAGCACTTTAAGCAAGCAATGGCTAATAGCCACTGCAAGGAGCCTGAAAAAGAAACAACAGAAGCTTCAAGATGATCAAGATATACTCAACGACAGATGGACTAATGTACTGGCAGCCGAGGAATATGGACTCCTGCGCCCAACCAAAAGTTACCCGAAGTGTAAACTACTACCTCAATTCAATGACGAGGCACTTAAGCTCGTACCAGCAACACGTAATACGGCTGACCGACCACCATGTGGCTGGGACAAAACGACAACCCAAGCCAAACACTAGCCCATACTATCTCTCCGTAAAGGTAGAGACACAACAGCTTGGGGATACACATATGACCTGCGGAAGGACCTGAAGAATAGAGCAGGTCCGACCAAATCGATCTATGGATCGTGGGGGCGTGCCTCGACGCGCGATGACGGCTCTCTAGCCGAACATAACAAGCATAATCACGCCTAGGCCAAAAACCGTAGACGGACTCCATCCGAACTACGCCGCGACCTGTCCCGATATAGAGGCGCCGCACACCCCTTGTGCTTCACTGATGAAGTAATGGAACATGAATTCCCAGAAGGGTTTAAACCCATAAATATCGAATCATATGATGGAACAACAGATCCCGCAGTATGGATTGAGGACTTTCTTCTCCATATTCATATGGCCTGCGGTGATGATCTTCATGCCATCAAATACCTCCCGCTAAAACTCAAGGGACCTAGTAGGACTTGGAAGACGCCTTTCGCGACAACTTCCAAGGCACATACATCCTACCCCCGGATGCCGACGACTTGTCACATAGTTCAACAGCCCGGAGAGTCAGCTAAGAAATTCTGGACCAGGTTCCTAACTAAAAAGAACCAGATCGTCGATTGCCCGGATGCCGAAGCCCTAGAGGCCTTTAAGCATAGCATCCGCGATGAATGGCTCGCCCGACACCTCGGCCAAGAAAAGTCGAAGTCCATGGCGGCCCTCACAACACTTATGACCCGCTTTTGTGCGGGCAAAGATAGTTGGCTAGCCCATAGCAATAATAATGCAAGCAAACCTGGCACCTCCAAAGCCAAGAATAGCAACGGCAAGCCCCGACGCAATAGGCATAAGCATCAAAACAATGGTGACAATACTAATGACACAGCGGTTAACGCCGGATTCAATGGCTCCAAGTTCGTTCAGCGGAAGAAGCCATATAAAAGGAACAATCCGGGCTCTTCTAGCTTGGACCGCATACTCGATCGTCCATGTCAGATCCACGCACTACAAAAAAAGACACATCCGTGACATCTTGAGCCAAACAATTTTTTTTCTATCATACTTATGACACTTCTATGACGATAATTGTGACAAAACCCGGTATCATCATAGATGTGGTGGGCTCCTATTTCTATGACAAAAAATCATGACAAAAAATGGGCTTTTCGTCCTGGGCGGGCCGGAGACACAGCTGCATGACATTCTTTGGGTCGTCCATGACAGAAAAAACCATGGTAGAAGCGAGGGCAAGGAAAATATCAGGGTGTTACCGGTTACAGTGGGTGGTCGGGGCCGAGCAATGCACGGAGGTTTGCGCGTTTCTCTCGTACACGCATGCGCATGGGTGCAAGGCGTTGGGCTCTAACTGAACCCGAGCAAGGCGTTCGCCTACTGAACCCGAGCGATTGCACTACAGGCTACGCGTTACTCAACCCGAGCGATCGATCGATGGCTGTTAACTGAACCCGATCAAGCGATTCCTTCGGTACTGCTGCTAACTGAAGCCGATCGATGCTACCTCTAGATGAACAGTGAGTGTTGCTAGGGGGGTTTGGATGAACAGTTCCTGGTGGGGGTGGATAAACAGGACCCCGTGGTGTTGCCTATGGATGAATAGGACCCCGATCAATCAAGCCAGTTGGGGCTGGATGAACAGGACCCTGTGGAGGGCTGGATGAACAGGACCACCCCGTGGAGGGTTGGATGAAAAGTAGGTGGAGGGCTAGATGAACAGTAGTCCATGGAGGGGTGGTTGAACAGGAGACCGTGGAGAGGGCTGGATGAACAGTAGCCGGTGGAGTAGCGCGCGGTGGAGGCTGGATGAACAAGAGCCCGTGGATGAACAGTCGCACGTGGAGGCTGGAGGAGGTCGACGTTGGATGAAAAGTGGCCCGTGGAGGCTGGAGGGTGTCAACGGTGGAGATGAATAGTATCCCGTGGAGTCCCGTTTTGCGGTACGCCACACCCCTCCCGATGAACATGACCCCTGTTTCGACCATAGCGCTCGAACACAAGTCTGTTTCCTCCGTTTTGCGGTACGCCACACCCCTCCCGATCAACAGGACCCCGTTTCGACCATAGGAGGTCCGTTTCCTCCGTTTTGCGGTACACCAGACCCCTCCCGGAACAAGATCCCGTTTCGAACATGGCCGGTCGAACACAAGGCCGTTTCTCCATTCTGCGGTACGCCAGGCCTCATTTCCATCGGCTGTTCCGTCCAAGCCCTCCCGATGAACACGACGACGCATTCCGTTCTGACCCAGCCGGTTAGCTCCCCATGAACACGACGACGACACAGTTTCTCTGTTCCAACCCAGCCATGTACACGAGCCCTGGCCGCACGTATGCGCGAGTAGGCATTCGAGACCCCGCCCGTATGTACGTACGTGGCCTTATTTTCTTTCTTGCACACTGGCCGCTGTACGTACGTGTACATGCTACGTGCGCGCCTCTACTACGACACGTGCACGCCTCTACATCGACCACTATGTGCATACATGTACGTGACCAGAATGACAACGCTACGTACGCTTCGACTAGGTGGGTCCCGACTGTCAGGAACTTCCTTGCATGCGAAGATGTAGCTGGTGGGTCCCAGCAATCAGGGGGCGAATCGTTTTTTTGCCCGGACGCACTTCCTTGCGTGCGAAGATGTAGCTGGTAGGTCCCAGTAGTCAGGGGGAAACGTTTTTTTGCGAAATACGGTGGCCCGTCCGGTGGGTCCCCGCTGTCAGGTGGAGTAATAATTATTTTGCGCGTAATAAGGAGGCACTTCCTTACTGCGGCCGTGGACCCAGCTGTCAGCATCTCCACGTACATTCCATGTCCGAGTCCTAGGAAGGGGAAGACACGGAGTCAGGGAAGACACGGTAGTGGATGCCCACGCGTAGAGGAGTATGAGGGTTCACTGGTTCGCTGTGATGTGAGGCTGCTATCGCCGTAGAATAACAAGGGGCGTGGGTGAGTAGAGGGAAGGCCTGGCCAGCGGTGGGAGTAGTAGGGGGCGGTGAGGCCTCCACACCATCGCAGCCGGCCACGGGAGGCAGCAGCACGAGGCATGATCGACGCTGGTTTGGGCGGCTGGAGCAAGAAGACCAGAGGTTGAAGAAGCACTATGGACGTTGGATGGACATCTTACGGTCACTGGAGCTAGAATCGTTCATATTGACTAAGTTGACAAAGCCCTCCGTCCCCGTCAACTTAGTAGGCCCACAAGTCAGCCACCCACTATGGTGGGTCCTAGCTAGCAGGGGGGTATTCATTTTTTGTGCATAATAAGGATGCACTTCCTTGCGTGCGAAGATATAGCTGGTGGGTCCGCCCTGTCAGTGGGGGGAACTTTTTTTTCGTGAAATATAGAAGCCCTTCCCGTGGGTCCTAGCAGTCAGGTGGAGGAATCATTATTTTGCACGTAATAAGGAGGCATTTCCTTGCATGCGGTCGTGGACCCAGCTGTCAGCCTCTCCACGTATAGTCCACTTCCGATGGATGTCGTTCATTGACCACATTGACTAGGCTGCGCCGAGAGCACCAGGGCGGTGGATGATGGCGAGGCCTAGGAAGGGAATGACACGGAGCCAGGGAAGACTCGACAGTTGCTTCCCACGTGGAGGAGTACGAGGGTTTACTGGTTCGTCTGCCGTCCCCGGAGAATAACAACAGGTGTGAGTGAGTACAGGGATGGCTAGGCCAGTGATGGGAGTACGGTGGGGCGGTGAGGCCTGCGCGGCAGCACAGCCGGCCACGGGGAGGAGGGAGTAGGCAGTCCTGTCGGCGCTTGTTTGAGCGGCTGGAGCAGGAAGAGCAGATATTTAAGAAGCACGACGGCCATTGGATGGACATCCAACAGTCACTGCTTGTGCGTCAACCTTTTTTTAGGAAAGCCTCAAATCTGTGGAAAACAGCATACAACCCATCTGCCATTATTTCTAATAATTTAGAGCCCATTTGTTAATTCTTAAGGTTTTTTTGGAGCCCATATTCTTTTTGTTAGCATTACAGTCCATATTATGGCCACGGTTAAAAAATTATGCGAAATTTTGCATATTTCGGTGCGGTCCGAACAGTTTTTAATCCTGAAATTTTGAGTCACATTCAAACTGATTTTAAAAATAAATGTATATCAATGTAAAATCCAACAAATTATCCACGCATAAAAATCAATGCAATTTAAATTCTCGAAATGAAAAAAAGAAATTTGAAACTAATTGTCAGTTTGATGTGTTTTAAAAATGTACAGCCCATTTCTCATTACTGATAGGCCATTTTCTCGGCCAGCCGAATGAAGCTCTCCTCGTCTTGAAAGATTTGCAGCCCAACAGGCCTGACAAAGTGACTTACTTGGCAAATCACAAAAAAACTGGGTTGTGGCCGAGGACCCAGCTGCGGCCGTGGACCTAGCTGTTAGCCTCTCCACGTACATTACTCTTCCGATGGAAGTCGTTCATTGACCACATTGACCACGCCGCGCCGAGAGCACCAAGGCGGTGGACGATGGCGAGGCCTAGGAAGGGGACGACGCGGAGCCGGGGAAGACGCGACAGTGGATGCCCATGCGGAGAGGAGTACGAGGGTTCACTGGTTCGGCTGCGGTGTGAGGCTGCCATCGCCGCAGAATAACAAGGGGTGTGGGTGAGTGGAGGAATGGCCTGGCTAGCGGTGGGAGTCATATGGGGGCGGTGAGGCCTCCGCGGCAGCACAGCCGGCCATGGGAGGCAGGAGCAGGCGGCACGACCGGCGCTGCTTTGGGCGGCTAGAGCTAGAAGACCAGAGGTTGAAGAAGCACTATGGCCGTTGGATGTACATCGTACGGTCATTGGAGATAGAATCGTTCATATTGACTAAGTTGACAAAGCCCTCCGGCCCACAAGTCAGCCACCCACTATGGTCGGTCACAGCTAGCAGGGGGGTATTCATTTTTGTGTGCGTAATAAGGATGCACTTCCTTGCGTGCGAAGATATAGCTGGTGGGTCTGACCTGTCAGCGGGGGGAATGTTTTTTTTGCGAAATACAGAAGCCCTTCCCATGGGTCCTAGCTGTCAGGTGGAGGAATCATTATTTTGCGAGTAAGAAGGAGGCATTTCCTTGCATGCGGCCGTGGACCCAGCCGTCAGCCTCTCCACGTACAGTCCACTTCCGATGGATGTCGTTCATTGACCATGTTGATCAGGCTGTGCCGAGAGCACCAGGGTGGTGGACGACGGCGAGGCCTAGGAAGGGAACGACAGGGAGCCAGGGAAGACTCGACGGTTGCTTCCCACACGGAGGAGTACGAGGGTTTACTGGTTCATCTGCCGTCCTCGGAGAATAACTGCAGGTGTGGGTGAGTAGAGGGATGGCTAGGCCAGCGATGGGAGTACGGTGGGACGGTGAGGCCTGCGCGGCAGCATAGCCGGCCGCGGGAGGAGGGAGCAGGCAGTCCCGCCGGCGCTTGTTTGAGCGGCTGGACCAGGAAGAGCAGAGATTGAAGAAGCACGACAGCCGTTGGATGGACATCCAACAGTCACTGCTCTCATTTGCATTATTTCTAATAATGTACAGCCCATTTGCTAATCTTAAGAATTTTTTGTGTCCCATCTTCATTTTGTTAGCATTACACCCCATATTGTGGCCACGGTTAAAAAGTATACGAACTTTTGCATATTTTGGTGCAGTCAACTGTTTTTAATCCCGAAATATCGATTCACATTCAAACTATTTTGAAAAATAATTTATATAAATATAAAAATCAATGGAATTTAAAATCTTGTAATGAAAAAAATTGAAACTAATTCCCAGTTTGATGTGTTTTAAAAATGTACATCCCATTTTTGGGCAAACCTAATGAAACTCTCCTCGTCTTGAAAGATTTGCAGCCCAGCAGGGCTGATAAAGCAAGTAGGCCTCATTTGGGTATTTCTTTTAAAAAATAGAACTGGGCTAGCCATTTTCAGCAAGAAAAAAACACAACTGGGCTCATGATGTGGTAAACATAAATAAAACACTGGCTGGACGGGCCACAGCCCCCGCACAACCCCGTTGTTACCCTGATCCGGCGCTAAAACTAGTATAAATAACAACTTCTTGTTCCTAAAAAAACTACGCGACCTGATGGGTCCCTGGTGTCAGCCGCTCGTAGTGTAATTCTCTCGTTTATTGACTACGTTGACAATGGCGTGAGCCCCAGATGTCCAACCATTAGGAGGAACCATATTTTTGGGCTTGTAATATAGAGGCACTTGCTTGCGTACTGCCATGACGCTGGTGGGTCCCTACTGTCATCCTCTCCACGTACATTCATCTCCTTGTTCCTCTCGGTTGTTGACGACATTGACAACGCAAGAGGGCGGCGCACCGCACATGGTGAGCGAACCAAGGCCGCAAGGCGGAGGATGACGGTGAGGCCTCAGATGGAATGAACAAGAGCCATGGAAGATGCACCGGTCCAGTCGCGGGCGGAGGGGAGTACGAGGGTTGACTGGTTCGGGTGCCGGTGCGTGTTGGGGCTAACGTCGCCGGAGAATAACAGGACATGTGGGGAATAGAGGGAGGGACTGGCCAACATTGGGGGTACGTACGGTAGGGCGGCAGAGGCGCAGCCAGCCATGGGAGGGAGGAGCGGGCGGAGCCGACGGGGTGGTTTTGTTTGGGTGGCTGGAGGAAGAAGAAGACAACAGATAGAAGATACACGACAGATGTTGGATGTCAATCCAACGACTGGTAGGCAGAATCATTTTTTGATTGGCTAGTAAGTCGACGCCACCTTGGATAGGCTATTACCTCGCGGGGTCCCAAATGTTAGAATCCAAATCTATCACGGTCATGTAGCCTTTCCTATGAAAAATTACAGCCCATTTGATGTGCTTGTTCGAAATAAGTTTGTGGGTGCTGGTGGGGGCTAATCACTTGGCTTCTGTAATGCACAGTGAGCTCAAGCAGCCGGCGAGGGTGATGTTATTTCCCTTGGTTGGGTTTTGTTAGTTGTTACAATATTTCACTCTAAATTAAATGAGTGGCAAGCCATTGCCTTGCTTCAAAGAAAATATGACAGTCACAGCCTAGTTGAAAAGGGCAAGAACATCTAACTCTAGCTTACAAACTATACAAAAGCACGAGGGTTAATTGTTCATCAGGTTTACAAAAAAACCCAGGTTGAAAAGGGCAACAACATCTAACTCCAGCACTGTTTTCGGCAGTCAAAGTCAAATGGATCGGTCAGGTACATAGAATGAACATCTTGGGATGTAAAATTTACTGGATTATGACGACAATATGTTGTAAATAGAAGCCCGTCACGTTCAGAAGCTCTTTTGCCCACCTGAAAATCCTTTTTTTGCGCTTCCACATACCCATCCTTCAAGACCATGCTGCTGATAAACTTAAGCCTGATGGACAATAGTAACCTCGCATTCAGCAGGAAGAATGTGAAAAATCTAGTGTTTGCACGGTTGGCTACATATCGTTCTAGCGTTATTGTCTTCAATTGAATCTCATGAGAAGTGAGAAAATCCCGATGCTTACGAATCCACCAATTATTTATAATACCCCGTCCTGTTGCCTGAATAGACATGAAGATTGAAAACAGTTAAGTTCTAAAAAAAGAGTGTCAAAAGAGCAACAACTGAACGTTTAATTCTAGTACACTATATGCGGGCTTCCAATGTGCGCGAAATTATCACCTTTATATACAACTTCTCCAGACATGGAAAGCATTGCAGCAAGCCAATAATCTTGTCCAGATAAAAACTATTCATTTGGATATATAAGATCTTGACAGAATCCAGCACCATTGATAGGCTATCCATGGAGAAACTCTACATTGAGCATAGAACATAATATTAGTACAAAATGTGTACTCCAAGATGACATATAACTTATGCGCAGAATTTTAAAATGCAGCTTATGGTTACAAGTGTAGATGATAATATAAAGTACCTGAAGAATTGTAGAACCAAACACCATATTGAAATGAGCACATAGATCTTGTATTATACCCAAGGTCTCTAGTTTAGGCGCGGAGAGGACGGTTATTTGCAACGGTGAATAACTAGAATCAAGGATCAACCTTTCAAGTGAAGGGGCATCTTGGATGATGAGCTGCCTTCCATCAAAAGAAATTCCAATTCTTACAAGGTTAGGCGACTTTATTTGGAGACAACTGATTCTAACTGTGAAAACAAGCACCAAGCACTCCAGGGCAGGGAAACTAGAGTGGATGATGCTGCGCAATGAGGCCTCCGATATACGAACCCGCACAAGTGAAAGTTTCTTGAGAAATAGGAGTCGAAGGTTTAGTACCAGATTGTCTTGTAGGTCGCACAGCGCAAAGGTGGCGGTGTGGAGAGAGGAGGAAAACCGCGAGATGGACATCGGTGCTGAGGGCACAGGTAGATGGCGTTCGGTATCTGGTAGGTGATTTCCAAGGGAATAGTAGAACTCAAGCAACTGTAGTTCTATGAATTCAGGGGATTTCAGCCAGGCGTCCACCGTGTAGGGCATGGTATGCTTGCTCAGGTAGCATGACGGGATGCAGAGGATTTGAACGGAGCCCTGGTGGGAGGAGATGATGTCTCTGGGGATTTCAAAATCATTGAAGAGAGATAGCTGATGACAGTCGAGATTAAGGGGCACGACGCACCATAGAGGGCGCCACCGAATTGAGAGGACTTGGGTGCGGCAGAAATTCTTGGTGGGGAGAAGAGAGATGATCTCCCCAAGGACGGCGTGCGGGAGATCGCTGATGCGGTCCACCCGAGATTCTATGGGTTCCTGGAATCTGGTGGGGGCGGGATCGCCGCTTCTCCCCGCGCTGCCGGGTGCGGGATCTACAACAGGTGTCGCCGCTGGTGGGAGCCTCATCTTCTTGGTGCTGGGGTCAGCTGACTCCATTTTCCTCGAGGGCATTGCGTCGCGCTCAAGGATTTGAGCAGAGTAACGAATGACGAGCCTAGTCGTAGTGCGAGTGAAGAAGGGGAGCTGGGGTTTTTCTGTAGTAGTGAGGAAGAAGGGGAGCTGGGGTTTTCTGTAGGAGTGAGGTGAGGAATTTGGGGGTACGAGTGGAGCGAGCTGACGTGAGGTGGGTGGGAGTGAGGAGGAAGAAGAACACCCAGGTTTTTTCGGGGGGCGGTGTGCTGGGTGTGGGTAGCGCCTCTCATTCAGTAAATATATGGACTTTTGAATTGATTTTACTATTTACTAGGGTGGATGGGCTGTTTTGTCTTGGGCCCAGAGAAACAATTACTACTAGTAAAGTGGAGACACTCGACAGCTATCCATAAAAACAATTAGTACTGCTACAGTGGATACAATACCGCTTGTGGCTCCTCCTAGGTCATCAAAACGTCTCCCTCTACTGAATGCAGTTATACTTTTGTTCACTGACATGCGGGCCATGCAGCGTGTGGGCCCAAATGCCATCCACCAAATTAGAAGGCAGTATGTAGGCGGAGAGTCACCCCGGTCGTAGCGCGGCAGTAACGAGCCATCGTATCACAAAACCCCACCTCCCCGCAGTCTAAGTTTCACGGATGAAGCAACCATCATTTCACTCTTCGCTGAATCCCCTTCTCCCTCACCGTCTTCAAGAAAGGCAACACTCGCATCTCCCACTGTTCTTCTCTCCCAACGAAGGGAAGGTAAGCAGATCCGTGATGTTGGTATATTTTCATTTAGAGAAAAAAAAGAACTTTTGCAAAGCAGTAACCGATCCTCACTCTCTTTTTTGTTTCATTGTCATTGCGATTGTGTTTTCCTTTCAGTGGTCTCCTAGTATTCGTCAGTTTCATGATGGAGCAAGGCGGACCAGGCAAAGATCTGCCGATATTGGAGCATGTCGGATCACAGGTTCCGGCAAAACCCTCAAGGTTCGAACACTAGGGTGCGCACGAAGGTTTTCTCCCTATCGATCCACGCCCTAGATCTCTAAGATCTCGCGGACGAACTCGACGAACTCACAACACAGAAAGACACAAGATTTATACTGGTTTGGGCCACCGTTGTGGTGTAATACCCTACTCAAGTGTGGTGGTGGTGGATTGCCTCTTGGGCTGATGATGAACAGTACAAGGGGAAGAACAGCCTCCTGAGGTTGAGGTGTTCTTGTGCTTGGCGAACTTGTGTGGGTGAGATGATCTTGGATCCTCCCTCTCCCTTCTCTCTCCCCGAATCAGTTCTCTCCCTATGAATCCCTCCTCCTACTATGGTGGCCAGTTCTACTTATATAGGCCCTGGTCCTCTCCCCAAATATTGAGCGGGAAGGGAGCCAACAACGGCGAATTTAAAAGGGGACAACTAGTATAGGTTATCCTGACAAAAGCGGTCTTCACCTGCAAAAGGCTCTGGTGGTGACGCCGTCTTGCGCTCCCTGGTCACCTCCATCTTGCCGTCCAGCTGGTCTTGGTCTCGTTGCACCGATATGGAAACCTTTGCTTGATGCCTCGGTACTCCGTGCCTACGCTTGCCCCCTTGGCACCAAAGAGGAAGCAAGGACACTTCACACGCTGGCGCCCGCCTAGCGCCCGCCTGGTCTCGATCGTCATGGCTCACGTCACGAGGACCTCGCAAGGTTTGCGTTGCCTTGATCTCTCCACCCCTCGTGAGCCTGCCTGGCGAGGCCGCTCCTGAGGAGGTCTTGCGTCGTCTGCCTCACGAGGCTTGGCCCCTCGCAAGGGTCTTGAATGCCTTGTAGATTAAGATGGGCCGTACGGGCCTGCTAGCTCAGCCACGCCGTGGGCCACAGGTAGGCAAGTCCGAGGACCCTCGTTCCCAGAACGCCGACAGTAGCCCCCGGGCCCAAGGCGCGCTCGGGCTTGGCTTAGAGGCGAAGCTAAAGCTCAAGCGCGGAGGACCGTAAGCCCCAAAAGCCTGCAGCCTCGGTTGACGCGTGGCGGTTGATTGGACATGGGCGTCTTTTCCTCCCCACGCTGCCTCGGCAACTGTCCGTCTTGACAAGTCCCTGCGACATGCAAGGAAAACCATCATTACCTGTGATCGTGGGGGGCGCTGGTTGGCCTTCTCTTGCTATAAATGAGGAAGAGGGCGGAGCCCCCGTCCCCCACTTCTTCCCATTCCGCCTGCTTCTTCCACTGCTCCACTACTAGCAGCAACTTCAATGGCGCCGATTCGTAGGTTTTCAGCCGAGGAGAAGGGAAAGATTCCCCTTGACGTGCCGGCGCTGCTTCTGCCAAAGAAGAGGTCGGTCCACCGTCGCGATGCTGCGGCAATGCAGGTGGTGACGAGGCCTTGGTGCGAGCAGCCTCCTCCTGGGTATCCACTGCCCTTGTACGCCCAAGCCGGGGGCTTGGGAGGAAGAAGCAACGAGCATCGGCACACGCACCGCGGCCAAGGTCGACGCGCCGCGAAGACGAGCGTTGTCGCTCCTGGAGTCCATGCCGCGGACTCCTCATGTGAGCTCGTTATGTGGGCGGCGATGCCCCCAAGCTCCTGGATCTGCTTCTGACACTTCATCTCTAACGTGATGCCGCCGAGAGGGCCTCTCGAACTCTGGTTGCAGCATGCCGACTGCCACGCTCTGGCAACCGGAGCAGAGGTTGAAGCAGTCTCCACCGGCAAGATCTTCATGACCCATGGCTGGGGCGAGGTCACGCTAGTTTGCCATGAAGAGGGCGCCCTCGCGATCCACTTCGAGTACGACGGTGCCTCCATGCTGTTCTTCAAGGCCTTCGACACGGAGGGTCGCCGCTTGGTGTGTTGCCCCGAAGGGGAGCGCCAGGGTGAGGCGTGCTCCGCTCGTGGCTGCTCCAGCAGCAGCGACCCTTGGGAGTCCAGCGGCTCTCCTGAGCTCTACGAGACTCCGGAGACGAGCGACGACAGCTACGTGCCCCCGATCTCTCGCCGTGCTCGGAGCAGGGCCGCAACATATGGCCGCCGTCGTCGCTGATCTGGATGGGGTTAGCGCCGGCCTCCCACGGCCCACTGTTGATGATGGCATCGGCCACAGGGGTGTGTAGATATGATTCTCCTAGGTTCCTGTCTTTTGTTCCCTGCGAGGAATCAAGAAGTACCCCGTGGGGGCGTGTAAAGAGTCTGCAATGTCTTTTGTTGATATTATCCTAATTATGGAAGCCTTGTGAGCGCAAGTCCTGCTTAGGCTCGGTCTTCCCTTTCCAATCTCGTGACAGATTGTCGCTCTACGCTGACAGGTCCCGGTCCCCAGGCAAGCTTGAGCCGTCGCTAGTATGCCAGGTCGCGTGCCGTGGTCAAGGCCAGGAGGTGAGCGGCCCGAGGTCCAGTAAGATCCCCTGAGGGGCGATGCTTAGTGGGTCCCCTTTAGCGCTCAAGCAGCCGTGGTAAGATAATAAAGGGAGGCGACATTGCCGCAATAGGGTTGCGGCAAGCATGTCCCCTAGGTTCCAACGATTAGTTGATCTGAGCTCGTGACTTATCTTGACGGTCCGGGGTCGATTTTTCGTGATGTGCCAGGCCTATGCGCGAACATCCGCAACGTAGCGAGGTCAAGCCCATATGAGTCCTCCCCCTTTCAATGCTCTCCTTTGTGCTCTACGTCCTCAGGTCCCGGCCCTCGAGCGAGCTCAGCCGCCGCTGGTATGCCAGGTCGTGTGCCGTGGTCAAGGCTAGGGGGTGAGGACTAGAGAGCCAGTAAGAGCTCCTGAGTCGCGATGCTCAGGAGCCCCCCTTTTAATGTGCAAGTGGATTACTTGGAAGAGGTGGGAGCTCGCGGTGCCGCCTGGTGTTAACCTCGTGAGATTCCTGCGAGCCAGCACAAGGAAGAACACAGTCTGCCATTATGGTTACCAGCCTGCCGCTGGTTGCTCCGCGAGGGGGTGAAGGCACTGAGGGCCTGGTGAGGTGATGTACGCGGGGCATGCCGCGAGCCAGAGCTCGACCGCTCAGGTTTATCGATGTGGCAGGGACGGACCCATGCACCATCGTCGTGCCGGCATGAGGAGGCCCCGTGGGAGGCGACGATTGAGCAGGTAGTAATCATAGGTAGATTAAACATGAGAGTAGCAGGCTTAAGCAAGTGCATGGGAGATAGGTGCCACTGGGTTAGGCTCGAGCGGCTTGGGGATGGTGCAGCCCGAGGGGCGCCCCCAACAAGGTAAGCTAAAGACATAAAAAGGGGATACATGCCACAAGGATGGACCCATGCGGCCTGGGAATGATGCAACCTGAGGGATGCTCCCAGCTGAATGAACTTGGAAAATGTCACCTGGTTATGTTGACGAAGGAGAGTTGGGGCAGCTGAAGGTGCGCGGCGAAAGGATTGCTCCTCACGAGCCACCGAGGCTCTGAGCCTCAGGAGGCTCTGGGCTCAGGTGGTTCCTTGAGGACCGTCTTCATCCCAATCAGGACGGCGTGGTGCCTAGCCTCCTGAGCCGCTAGGATGCGCCGCAAGTTGCACTGGTAGGCGGAGGACACGCTCGACAGGCCAAAGGGCATGCAAACATAGCTGTGCGGTGGGCCCTCGCATTGTCCCACGTGCGAAGGCCAGAAAAGCTCCTGAGAAGCAGCCTTGTTGAGCCCTGAAATGTCGATGCAGACACGCAGCCCAGCATCCTCGCCTGGATGGGAAGCTGTGCCTCATGAGCGGCGGTCACTGCGCATGGCCCTTGCGTCTTGCAATTCCTGGGTGGTCTTGGTGATGAACTCCTGAATGGTGGGCAATCCTTGCCCTGTGCCCTCCTGAGGGAAACGTGCCGCGAAGCATGCCTCCAAGTGGTGCCCGAGCGCCTCCCTCGTGATGTGGGCGAGGTCTGAGGCCTTCCAGAAGAAAGCCCCCGAGCCCTGCCCGAGAAGGGCGCCGGGTGCGCCTTCCTATGCGATGGAGGGAGGTGCCCCTGGAGCGGGCGCTGATCCTGACGAGGCTCCGGCTGTGACGCCACCCTCCTGAGGTCCTGCACGGCGCAGCTGCTTCTTCTTCTTGGGGATGGCCTCAGGAGGGTCCTCACCCTTGTTGTCGGGGTCATCGATTGCTGCAGCTTGGAAGGCACGCCCGAGGGAGCACACCGCATCTCTTTCTTCACATGGGACCGTGATGATCCCGCCACTTCCCGGCATCTTGAGAACATTGTAGCCGTGATGGGTCACCGCCATGAACTTGGCCAAGGATGGATACCAGAGGATAGCATTATACGACAGACAGATGTGCGCGACGTCGAAGTCGATGAGCTCAGTGTGGTAGTTCTTGCGTTCTCCGAAGGCGACAAGGAGGCGGACCTGGCCTATCGGTGTGGTGGAACCGTCGGTCACTCCTGAGAAAGGCTTGGTAGGCTGAAGCTGGTCATATGGCACTTGGAGGCTAACGAACGTGTCGACGGACAGGAGGTTGAGCCCCGCGCTGCCGTCGATGAGGGTCTTGGTAACTTGCACGTTGTTGATGACTGGAGAGCAAAGCATCTGGAGTGCGCCAGTGGTAGCCGCGCATTGAGCTGATCTGTCGAGTTGAACGTCATGGGGCACTGGGACCATCTGAGCGGGCGTGTGGCTTCGAGCTTGGGGAGGACTGCATTCACTTCATGAGCAAACTGCTTGAAGATACGCTGCGAGGCTAGGACCTGGGCTCCGCTCAAGATGCAGGTGATAGCACGCGGTTCCTAGAAGCCCCCAGCCCCCTCGACCTGATGGTGTTCGTCATTCCTTCTCGGCGGTGGTGGCAGTGGAGGGAGCCCAGTGTTGCCTTGAGGACGATCCTCACGAGGCTGATCCCTCCAGGCGCCCTTGTGAGGCTGATCCTGCTAGTGGTCCTCGCGAGGCCGGTCGCGCCACTCCTAGCGTGGGCCACGGTCGTCCCAACGTCCGCCACCACGTCCTCCTCCTCGGCCGTAGCCTCAGTCGGCGCGCCCGGGGCGTCGACTGAAGCGTCCTTCGCGAATGGCTTTGAGCTCTTGACATTCACTGGTGTTGTGGGTGTTCAGGTTATGGAAGGCATAGAACGGACGGCTGCTCTTGGATGACTCTGGTTGGTCTCTGCCACGCTTGGTGTCTGGTTGCGCTGCGAGCACGGCTTCTCCCTTGCGCTTCACGTCCTTGGCCTTGGCTTTCTTCTCCTCTGGGTCTGCAGTAGGGAGCTTGAGGAGGCAGAGGCGCCCCTCCTCATCTCTAGCACACTTGGTCGCGATGTTGAACAGCTCCAGGGTCATGCATAGCTCTTGGTGGATGGCGATCTCCTCCTTCATCTTGACGTCGCGGACGCCATCAGAGAACGCAGAGATGATGGCCTCGTCAGTCACCTTGGGGATCTTGATCCGTGCGCTGTTGAAGCGCTGAATGTACTTCTACAGGGTCTCTCCTGGTTGTTGCTTGATGCGGCGCAGGTCGCCCGCGATCGGGGGGCGGTCGCGAGTGCCCTGGAAGTTGGCGATGAAGCGGTTGCGCACTTCGTCCCAGGAGGGAATTGAGCCTGGAGGCAGGTTTAGGAGCTAGGAGCGGGCGCCATCTTTGAGAGCCATGGGAAACCAGTTCTCCATGACTTTCTCGTCGCCGTGGGCCGCTTGGATGTTCATCTCGTCGAGCGGCAAGAACTCAGCGTGGTCGGGAGTGCCGTTGTAGCGAGGAGGCAGATCCAGCTTGAACTTGCCCGGCCAGGCGACGCTACGCGGCTTAGCGGTGAAAGCATGGCAGCTGGCTGTGGTCACCGGGGCCCGCCTAGGGGGTGGAGCTTGGTCTTGATGGGGTCTGCGCCCTGCCGCTACAAGTGGTGCGCGGTCTTGCCGTAGCAGCCGGTCCTGGCGCGGTGGTGCGAGGAGCGGCTGTGCGTTTTCTTGTGGTCGAGGGACTTCTTGACAGCTTCTTTCTACACGGAAGGGCGCAGGACGCGGCCGGTTGCGTTATGGAGCCACGCACCTTGGTGCCAGGGCGCCGTCTTGGGGCAGAGGTGGTGGAGGCGCTCCGTGAGCTACGTCGCCTATAGCTGGCGGGGGGCGACGTGGAGAGAGGAACGGCGCAGGGGAGCCCCCTGTGGCGCGGACAAGCTCGGCGATGCGGTCGAGCCAGTCCTCGTAGAGGTCGTCGACCGGGTGGTAGCGCAGGAGCTCGTGCACCATGAGGAGCGCGGCTCGCGCGTCCATGGGAGGGCGATGTGCATGGGAAGAAGAACCGGCCGGGGTCAGCGATGGAGTGGCGGTGCGGCCGTCCTGCCGCACCGAGGGGTGCCGCAAGGATGCTTGCTGCTCGTTCCCCGTTGGGACGGTGGTGGCGTTGACGGCAGGCGACGGGGAACGACGAGGTGGCCCACCGACGGGAGCCGTCTGAGCGACGTGGGCGGTGAGGGCAGCCCGGCACTTAGCACAAGTGCGGGGCGCGTCTGCCATGGAGATGACTGTCGGATTTCGGGTTCCGGCAGACCCTTGAGGTTCGAACACTGGGGTGCGCGTGGAGATCTCTCCCCTACCGATCTGCGTCTGATCCTCTCATGCGAACTAAGATGAAAATGATGAACAACACAAGAGACACGGGGTTTATACTGGTCCGGGCCACCGTTGTGGTGTAATACCCTACTCCAGTGTGTGGTGTGGTGGATTGCCTCTGGGGCAGATGATGGACAGTACAAGGGAAGAACAGCCTCGCGAGGGCACCTCCCCGGCAGAAGGCCTACGTCCTGAGAACATCTTGACCCGACCGCCGCAAGGGTGAGCCCGGATCTCGGCCCCTTTCCTGCAGCCCCCTGCACCATCCTCCTGAGGGATAAGAAGCTGCAGCGTTGGGGCAGCCATCCTCCTGCGACCCATGGTTAGCGTAAGCTTGCTCCTGAGGGATGAGTGGTACCCGATAGTTGCTGCTATCGGCGCGATTGTCGATGCTCTCTTGGGGTTCCTGAAAGAGCTCGGCTTCTGGCGCCTCCTCGTCCCAGCCAGGCCCGAGGAACGAGCCGTGACCTTCTTCTAGCTCGCGCCCTTGATCCACCATGCGGGGTACATAGGCCTCCGGGCGACCACCTCATGGACCTCGCTGTAGCGCCACGCATGCCATGCAGTCTGGCTTGGGGCGTCGCCTTGTATGTGATGACGCGGTGGTCCGCCGAGGCCAAAGGCCACGGCGCGCATCCCTTCGCTGGCCTGGGGAAGGGCCGACGCGATCTTCCGCCCGGTGCTGGCGAAGGTGTTGGCGCTGGACCGGCCCTGGGGCCCGCCTGAAATCACGTGGACGGGCATAATGTCGTCGTGCGACCTGTCCTGGATCTGGGGCGGCAGCTGGATGCAGAAAGGGGGTGCTCCTGAGGCGGCGGCGTCCAGGAGCTCGGCCACTCACTCCAACAACACATCGCGGCCGCCTTCCAGCAAGCGGCACCGTAGTAGCTCTCGCGCCACCGTGAGCGAGGCCCTAGAGTTCGCCTGCTCCCGTCGGGTGTATGGCGCCGTGGCAGCGGCGTGGTTCGAGACCCTTGCTGCAGCCCACACCTGCCGTGGCGTGAGGGTAGGCGGCGTCTGGCCGCGTCTCCCGCGCCCCGCAGCGCCCTGCGGAGCACGAGCTGCCTGAGGCGCAAGGTTGAGGTCGCCCTGAGACGGCGACACGGCGTGGGCGGGCCACGCCACCTAGCGGTCGGCATTGGCAACCGGGTTGCTTGACATCTGGGTGGCGAAGCGGCAGAACGTGACGCGGAGGAAGGAGGACTCCGGCGCACCCCTACCTAGCGCGCCAAATGTTGGATTTCAGGTTCCGGCAGACCCTTGAGGTTCGAACACTGGGGTGCGCGCGGAGATCTCTCCCCTACCGATCTGCGTCTGATCCTCTTGTGCGAACTAAGATGAAAATGATGAACAACACAAGAGACACGGGGTTTATACTGGTTCGGGCCACCGTTGTGGTGTAATACCCTACTCCAGTGTGTGGTGTGTTGGATTGCCTCTGGGGCTGATGATGGACAGTACAAGGGAAGAACAGCCTCGCGAGGGGTGTTCGTGAGCTGGTGCGATGTGTTCCACTTAGTCTCTACTGGGTTCTCTTTCTCTCTGCTAGGGTTCTCCCAGGTCTCTCCTTCTCCTTTGTGGAGGCTAGCTCTATTTATAGAGGCCCTGGGCCTCTCCCCAAATAATGAGCGGGAAGGGCGCCAACACTTGGCCATTTTGAAGGGGAACATATGGTACAAGTTATCCTGACCAAAGGTGGTCTTCGGCTGCCAAAAGCACTGGTGATGACACCGTCTTGGGCTCCACGGTGACCTCCGTCCGGCCGTCCGGCTGGTCTTGGTCTCGTTGCACCGGAATGGCAACCTTTGCCTGATACCTTGGCATGTGCTTGCTCCCTTTGCACCAAAGGGGAAACAAGGACACTGCAGAGGCCGGCGCCCGCCTGGCGCCCGCCCATTCTCGATCGTCATGGCTTGCGTCATGGGATCCTTGTGAGGTACCCCTGCATTGATCTCTCCGCCTCCTCGCGAGCCTGCCTGATGAGGCTGCCTCTGAGGAAGCTTCCTGTCGTCCGCCCCGCGAGGCTTGGCCCCTCGCGAGGGTCTTGAGCTTGGGCTGATGAAGATGGGCCACGCTGGGCCCCTGCTTGAGCCACGCCGCAGGCCGCAGGCAGGCAAGTCTGGGACCCCCATTCCCAGAACACCGACAGTAGCCCCCGGGCCCAAGGTGCGTGCGGGCTTGGCTTAGCAGAGAAGCAAAGGGGCAAGCACGAAGCGCTATGGGCCCTAACAGCCCGCGGCCTTGGGCGCCGCATGGTGGTTGATTGGACGTGGGCGTCAGCACTTCCCACGACGCCTTGCTACGCGCCCGGCTAAGCGGACCCGTAGTTGCACACAGTTGTTCCTCCTTCGGCTGCCCGCTCGCTTCCTACCTTTCCTTCTTCTCCGAGGTCCAACCTCCGCCGCCAATCCAGCTCGAGCTCTTCCTCTTCCCCACTGCCATGGCTCCGATGAAGAAGGGAAGGGGGAAGAAGCCCACGCCTTCGTCCTGCGCACCCTCAGCGGCGGCCCCCGCCGTCGATTGGTCAATCATACTCAACCCGGAAGCCTTGTACAAGGTCCACTCCGCCCTTGCTTCCATCTTCAACGAGTGCGGCCAGACCAAAGTTTGACCCGCATCCCGCGCCTTTCTTGCTAGGACCATCACGGAGGTCCGATTCTTCGCTGATGCATTATGGGCGGGTCTGATTCCTCCCTTTTCTGCTTTCTTCAACGCTGTGCTCTCCCATTATCAGATCCACATGATGCACCTCGGGCCGGAGTCCATTACCCTTTTGGCTGTCTTTGCTTTCATGTGTGAGGCGATGATAGGCATCCCTCCTTCTGTTGCCCTGCTGCGCTACTTCTTTTCTCTGCGCCTGAGCGATCCCACTCAGTGCTCGGGGTGTGTAAGTTTCTTCGCCGTGCCTGAGACGGCTGCTTCAGGGATTGACTTCGGCCTTCCGCCCTCTCAGGCCAGGTTCAGAGAGCGGTGGCTGTACGTGGACGTCGGGGTGCCTAGCCCCTTGCTCTTGCACCCGACCTTGCCTGCTGTTCCCAACCCAGGCTGGGGTCATGAACCGCTCGCGAGCCCCCGGATCGCTTTTGTGTGGCGCTGCTTCGAAAGTTTGAGGGCGCATAATGTGACAGCGCCCAAGGTGGTGAGGGAGTTCCTTCTGTGTCGCTTTGCTCCTCTCCAGTGCCACTCTCGCCGGATGTGGGACTTTGCGGGGCGTGGAGACCGCATGCGGCTGCAGAAGGAGGATTTGGCGCCCGAAGTGCTGCGGATGGTGCTTCGGGTCTTGATTGGTGATCCTTCCCCTGGTAGCCTACGGAGCGGTGGCATCCTTCTGTACCTTTGTTCCGGCAGGGCTGATTTTGTGAAGCAGATGCCCAGCTTCGACGAGTGGGGGCTGCGCCCGGCTGGCCTCACGGGGCCACGCGAGAACCCAGTTGTCGTGGTTGTTCCCCCCACTGCCCATAGCGGTCCCTCCTCAAGCGACAGGGCGGGGAGAGAGTCGATGGGAGCTGAGGTGGCTGATGTCAAGGTGGTGGCACCGCGTGATGCCTCGGAGGCGACATCTCCCGAGGACCGCCATGGGGCGGTGGTTGATGCAGGGTTTTGGCCTTCGGCTCCTGAGGCCGGGGCTCCCGAGCCCCCAGCCGTTCTTTGCGAGGCGACGCCGGACGGTGCCCCCAAAGCTGACTCCTCCGGCACCGACAATCCTGAGGCTTCTTCTGCGCCCCAGGACCACCCCCGCCCCAGGCGCTTGGGTCGGTTTCGTGTAGACTTGAGGCCCTTTGCAAGAGGAAGGAGGCCTCAGGCGGCAGCGACCGCCCTTGCCGCTTGCTGAAGCGCAGGAAGTACTTTGCCATGGACGAGTAAGCCTTCTTCTTTCCCTGCTCATTTGCTTTGTTATCCTTCTGGCTAATTGTGGCCCTTCAGGTCCTGCCTTGCTGAGTCCGCTGAGTCGACCCAGGAGCCATCCCCCCAAGCTTCGCCTTCGTCGCCGGCTCTGGGCTCGCCGAGCTCGAGTGGCACCCCTGCGGCCGGACCAGTTGGTGGAGTGGTCCGTTCCATAGGGCACCTTGAGCCTGTGCGCCCGCTGTCCTTTCTTCATGGGTCTTCCTGGGGCACACCTTGCTTGCCCCGCGTTCCTCCTCTGATCATTGATGGTGAATGGCTGAAGCCTGTCCTCCGCTCCTCCTCCGTGGGCGGGCCGACGCCTGGCCGGATTTCCAAAGAGGTTAGTTCGGCAATGGCTAGGGTGCCAGCCCCTAGCCCCACGCCGAGAGGAGGCCAGCCGCCTCGGGTCCCTCCACATGCTCCGGTGGAAGAGGGTGATGTAGAAGACATGCTCAGGCGCGCTCGGGAGCGACGCGCCCTTCGCGAAGAGTTCCTCCAGGGGGCGGCGGATGCGGTGAGCCGGATCGGGGCAGAGCTTGCTAACGAGGATGTGCGCCTCGAGGCCAAAGGTTTGTGCCTTGCTGAAGAGAGGTGCAAACTAAAGGTTGCCATAGCCCTCGCGCGTCATCAATGTGATCTTGACAACGCAAAGGCTGAGGCGTCGCTGGCAGCTTCACGGGAGGCCTGCTCCCTGGCCGTTGAGGAGGCTCGAGAGGCAGACCAACGGCGCAAGGATGCGGAGGAGTGCGCACGGGAGCTCCAAGCCTGGAGCGACTCCCTGGAGCAGCAAGTGGAATTGCGCCAGGCGGCCCTTGAGTCGATGGGGGTGGCCTCTGTTGACCGGGTGGAGCTTCTGAAGCGCGAGGAGGTGCTGACGCTGGAGGCCGCCGAGAGCAACCTTAACCTTGAGCGGTTGGAGAAGAGGGAGCGCCTGGTGGCCCAGGCGGAGGATGACGTTGCCGCGCGCGAAGCCCGAGCCCAGGAAGAAGTCGATCGCCGTGTGGCGGAAGCTTTCTCGGCCCTCGAGCGCAAACACGGGACGAGGTTGGGGCTGATCAAGGTCGAGGCCGACGGTAGGACCGCAGCCCTCAGGGCCAAACTGACTGAAGCAACGCGGCATGCGGACTCCTTCGCAGCCGCCCTCAGCGCGGCGTAGGCGGAGCTGTCCTCTTCCCGGGCCGAGCAGCTTCTTCTTCAATAGAGGGTCGATGACGCCGAGGCTGTCGGGCAGCAAAGTGAGGACGAGCTCCGCCGGCGGCGGGTTTTGGAGCATGTGCATGCCCCCATGCTTCAAACACTCCGAGAGAGGGCCAACACAGCTTTGGGCTATGTCTACGAGGCTGCTGCTAGGGAGCCACACGAGGTCAACTACGCCGGCAACCTCCAATTTTTCACTGATTTGGTGACGCTTCTGGAGAACCGGTCCGAGAGGTCCCGCTGGCTTGTCGAAGAGAGGAGCCGAGCCTTGCTCGGGCGTGCCTTCTCCCGCGTCTTCAGCTATCTGCAGGACAGGGACCCCCACTTCGACTTCGACGCTGCCATCGCACCCGTGCCCATTGCCGTCCGGGGCGACCTGGCGCGGTGGGTGGAGGACAACGTGGATGCCCTCGTCAGGGCCTTTGCGTCTGATGACGACGGCGTGGTCGTGGGCGCCAATGAAGGCGACGTTGTGGACGATCCTGGCGATGATGGGGATGCTGGCAGTGGTGGTGACAATGTCGACGATGCCAGTGACGCTTCCGAGGGCGCCCCAGAAGATGTGGTGAGTGATATGTCCGACTGACCGCATGTCTCCGCAGTTTATCCTGCATGAAGAAGACTCGGGCTTGGCCCTGAAGAATATAAGAGCATTTTGGGAGGGGAGGCCCCTCATGTAAAGATTTGTAATCCGTACTCTGGTAAGCACAACATTATGCGTGAGTTTAGTTGCTAGCCCGGTGATGGTTCGGTTGATTCGTTTACCTTCCGGCCCTGGCGTGCCCTGAGCGGGCCTGCGGGGGGATGCTACGCCTCCGGCGTCCCTCGATTAACCTGTTGACCCTGTGATGAGGACCTCTAGAGAGGGTGCGGAGACAGTGGTCCTGGCTGTAGGCGTGCCTGGCCTGGCCCGGCTCATGAGGGGCTCGTGAGAGGGGCAGCTCACGCTAGCTTGGGCGTAAATCCGAAACCAGAACGCAAGAGATTGCTTGAACGAGACTAAACACCACCTCCCTGAATGCACGCAAGCTTCGAACTCAAATCCAACTTAAATCCAAACCGAAGGAACTTGCCGACAAGGAAGAAGCAAAAAGGCAAAAGGGCGGAAGAAAAGCAAAACAGCCGCGTCCGGCACCTAGTCTAGTCTTCGACGTCTTCTCACAAGCGCCGAGCTAAGTGCTGCCACTGGGCGTGGGCGGGAGCCCCAGGGCCTGAGGCCGGCGCTCCTGAGACTCCGGGGCGTGTACAGCCCCACTCATTATTACGTGAGAGTGTCATGGGGCGGTGAGCTTCACATGCACTGGGCCTTCTTCATAGGTACTGGCCTTGCTTCATATCGCCAGGCGAGGGCCCCGCCTTGCGCCTCACTCTGCCGCCATTGACGACGACCGGAAACCAAGGACGACGCCAATGGGGTAGAGCGGTCGCCAGCGGTTCCCCCGACGACCACGGGTCCTCTGCCGGGGGCAGGCCATAGGGCACCTCCCCGGCAGAGGGCCTACGTCCTGAGAACATCTTGACCCGACCGCCGCAAGGGTGAGCCCAGATCTCGGCCCCTTTCCTGCAGCCCCCTGCACCATCCTCCTGAGGGATAAGAAGCTGCAGCGTTGGGGCAGCCATCCTCCTGCGACCCATGGTTAGCGTAAGCTTGCTCCTGAGGGATGAGTGGTACCCGATAGTTGCTGCTATCGGCGCGATTGTCGATGCTCTCTTGGGGTTCCTGAAAGAGCTCGGCTTCTGGCGCCTCCTCGTCCCAGCCAGGCCCGAGGAACGAGCCGTGACCTTCTTCTAGCTCGCGCCCTTGATCCACCATGCGGGGTACATAGGCCTCCGGGTGACCACCTCATGGACCTCGCTGTAGCGCCACGCATGCCATGCAGTCTGGCTTGGGGCGTCGCCTTGTATGTGATGACGCGGTGGTCCGCCGAGGCCAAAGGCCACGGCGCGCATCCCTTCGCTGGCCTGGGGAAGGGCCGACGCGATCTTCCGCCCGGTGCTGGCGAAGGTGTTGGCGCTGGACCGGCCCTGGGGCCCGCCTGAAATCACGTGGGCGGGCATAATGTCGTCGTGCGACCTGTCCTGGATCTGGGGCGGCAGCTGGATGCAGAAAGGGGGTGCTCCTGAGGCGGCGGCGTCCAGGAGCTCGGCCACTCACTCCAACAACACATCGCGGCCGCCTTCCAGCAAGCGGCACCGTAGTAGCTCTCGCGCCACCGTGAGCGAGGCCCTAGAGTTCGCCTGCTCCCGTCGGGTGTATGGCGCCGTGGCAGCGGCGTGGTTCGAGACCCTTGCTGCAGCCCACACCTGCCGTGGCGTGAGGGTAGGCGGCGTCTGGCCGCGTCTCCCGCGCCCCGCAGCGCCCTGCGAAGCACGAGCTGCCTGAGGCGCAAGGTTGAGGTCGCCCTGAGACGGCGACACGGCGTGGGCGGGCCACGCCACCTAGCGGTCGGCGTTGGCAACCGGGTTGCTTGACATCTGGGTGGCGAAGCGGCAGAACGTGACGCGGAGGAAGGAGGACTCCGGCGCACCCCTACCTAGCGCGCCAAATGTTGGATTTCAGGTTCCGGCAGACCCTTGAGGTTCGAACACTGGGGTGCGCGCGGAGATCTCTCCCCTACCGATCTGCGTCTGATCCTCTTGTGCGAACTAAGATGAAAATGATGAACAACACAAGAGACACGGGGTTTATACTGGTTCGGGCCACCGTTGTGGTGTAATACCCTACTCCAGTGTGTGGTGTGTTGGATTGCCTCTGGGGCTGATGATGGACAGTACAAGGGAAGAACAGCCTCGCGAGGGGTGTTCGTGAGCTGGTGCGATGTGTTCCACTTAGTCTCTACTGGGTTCTCTTTCTCTCTGCTAGGGTTCTCCCAGGTCTCTCCTTCTCCTTTGTGGAGGCTAGCTCTATTTATAGAGGCCCTGGGCCTCTCCCCAAATAATGAGCGGGAAGGGCGCCAACACTTGGCCATTTTGAAGGGGAACATATGGTACAAGTTATCCTGACCAAAGGTGGTCTTCGGCTGCCAAAAGCACTGGTGATGACGCCGTCTTGGGCTCCACGGTGACCTCCGTCCGGCCGTCCGGCTAGTCTTGGTCTCGTTGCACCGGAATGGCAACCTTTGCCTGATACCTTGGCATGTGCTTGCTCCCTTTGCACCAAAGCGGAAACAAGGATACTACACAGGCCGGTGCCCGCCTGGTCTTGATCGTCATGGCTTGCGTCATGGGATCCTTGCGAGGTACCCCTGCATTGATCTCTCCGCCTCCTCGCGAGCCTGCCTGATGAGGCTGCCTCTGAGGAAGCTTCCTGTCGTCCACACCGCGAAGCTTGGCCCCTCGCGAGGGTCTTGAGCTTGGGCTGATGAAGATGGGCCGCGCTGGGCCCCTGCCTGAGCCATGCCGCAGGCCGCAGGCAGGCAAGTCTGGGGACCCCCGTTCCCAGAACACCGACAACAACGGAGCAACGGGGCGCTGGAAGACGGAAGGAAGCTTCGGTGCACCCCTACCTGGCGCGCCAAATGTAGGATCACGGGTTCCGGCAAAACCCTGAAGGTTCGAACACCGGGATGCACGCAAAGGTTTTCTCCCTATCGATCCACGCCCTAGCTCTCTAAGATCTCGCGGACGAACTCGACGAACACACAACATAGAAAGACACAATATTTATACTGGTTCGGGCCACCGTTGTGGTGTAATACCCTACTCCAGTGTGGTGGTGGTTGATTGCCTCTTGGGCTGATGATGATAAGTACAAGGGGAAGAACAGCGTCTTGAGGTTGAGGTGTTATTGTGCTTGGCGAACTTGTGTGGGTGAGATGATCTTGGATCCTCCCTCTCCCTTCTCTCTCCCCGAATCAGTTCTCTCCTTCTGAATCCATCCTCCTACAATGGTGTCTAGTTCTACTTATATAGGCCCTGGTCCTCTCCCCAAATATTGAGCGGGAAGGGAGCCAACAACGGCCAATTTGAAAGGAGACACCTAGTACAGGTTATCATGAAAAAAGCGGTCTTCGCCTGCAAAAGGCTCTGGTGGTGACGCCGTCTTGGGCTCCATGGTGACCTCCGTCTTGCCGTCCTGCTGGTCTTGGTCTCGTTGCACTGATATGGAAACCTTTGCTTGATGCCTCGGTACTCCGCGCCTGCGCTTGCCCCCTTGGCACCAAGGGGAAGCAAGGACACTTTCCGCGCTGGCGCCCGCCTGGTCTCGATCGTCATGGCTCATGTCACGAGGACCTCGCGAGGTTTGCCTTGCCTTGATCTCTCCGCCCCTCGTGAGCCTTCCTGGCGAGGCCGCTCCTAAGGAGGTCTTGCGTCGTCCGCCTCGTGAGGCTTGGCTCCTTGCGAGGGTCTTGAATGCCTTGTCGATGAAGATGGGCCGTACGGGTCTGCTAGCGCAGCCACGCCGTGGGCCGCAGGCAGGCATGTCTGGGGACCCCCTATCCCAGAACGCCGACAGAGCAAACGCGGGAAGCTGATTCCCATGAGAAAAAGAGCTCCAAGAAGATGGAGCTAGCCACCGAGCCGACCCCAGATACGCTCACGGCCACTACTGAGATGGTCAACGCCCCGTTTGAGGTTACATCCCCCATGGCACTGCAGGAGTAGTTTTCCCCCTTCGAGGATGTGCCCCCCTCAGCTGCCCAAGGTGATTTTCTTCTTTGCCGATCTTGATTGTGGTTTTTCATCTAAGTCTGTGGTGATGAATAATGCAAAATTTATTAGCTTCGATGCCATGCTATACATAGTGGTTTAAATAACTTGTGTTTCTTATACTAGAAAGTAATTTAGAATTTGTTTCTGTTTCAATTAGAGCCCTAATGCAGACAAGGATTGTGTGGTTGTACATGCCACTCTCTATGAGGCGGATGACCTGAATATACGCACTGGGAAAACAAAGATTTTAGGCCGTTGGATCTTGGAAGTCATTTGTGCTGATACCAATGAAGAGTTGTATTCCAGCCTCACTGTTGTCAGGCGTGTTGTCCAGGGTGTACTGAAGCACAAGAAGTTCAAAGCTACTCCTTCATTTGTGAGGCATACTGTTCTTGTCAAGCTTACGCAGGAAGATGACGTGGCATGCCTCCACAAACAAGTTTATGAGTGGAAACGCCACAAGGTTGTCTTCATGAAGGTTCACAGGATAGAGCTGCTGCTGGACGTCCTCGATGATGTTCATGGCAAGGTCCATCTTGTGTCCAACCCAAATTAGATTTTGGCATGAAATAGTTGCCCCTGCTAGTGTTTAATAGTAGTTTGGATTGTGTCTAATTATCCGAACCTTGCCTATTATCGAGCCCTCTGGGGCTAGTACTCTGTTTGAATCCGTCTATGGGAACTACTGCTACTGTTGTGCGCCAGTGAATCATGTGAGAACCATCATAATTGTTGCCGAAACAGATGCATCCTCACTAGTTTTTTCATGAATATGGCATGGTAAGACATAAGTTGTCATGGTTTATCATACGAGCAGTGTGTGTTTTGATGAAATAGAGTACTCGTTCGAGAATTGTGGGCCGACGTATACATAACTACTTGTAAACACTGTTGGAGCTAACCCACTTGTAAGCAGTTGTGCAAAACACGACACATTGGCTCAACTCGCTTCAACACTAGGCTATCGACCAGCTAACAATCAACAATCTGCTGTCTGACATATAAGCAACTATGTATCTTGTTACAGTGGTTCATGCAGTTAACTGAGGCTACAATGTAAATTCCAAACGTTCACACGCTAGTCCAGCGTTCATGTGGAACACTAACATTAAACTCGGCTTCATAAAAAACTTGAAAATCATAAGTTAAGCAATTTTATACATCTCAATGATTCATAGCAAAAGACAAAGTTGTGAGAAGGTTTACAAATCAGGAAAAAACAAGCAAGGCTTCTCTGAGCAAAGGGCCTCCCGGTAGGCTTAAGTTTCCTGGAGTTCACTTTGATTTTTTCTTGTTGCCACCATCCAGGGTTAGGTTCTCTCATTCTAGAATAACCAATTATAATTGTGTTCTTAGCTGCAATGCTGAACTGAACCATGTAGTGTACAGACCAGCTAAAAGTCTTGTGCATTCCACTAAATTTAAGGACCGCTATTTGAAGAAATAAGCAGACCACAATGCCTCTTGTCCGCGCACCTATCCAAAAAACCGTCGTGCAGCCGTGCTAGCTAGTCCTCGGTCCATGGATGAACTGGTAGAAAGTGCATTCCAGACTAGGATGCAGCTGTTTTCGCTCATCCCTACATTGCAATCAGGAAGTAAAACGTACGATTCAACTTCTTTTATATTGTGTTGGTCATTCTACCTAGTAACTACCAATGTAGGAATACCTAGAAGATGGGTGGTTAGACGACGACAATGAGGGATAGCCATCTCATTTTGCATAGTTCTACTAAAACTGAGGTGTGTGCTTTTGATTGCGCGGATAGAAACGATACGGAGACAGACATCCCGAAACGATATAAAGACAGACATCCCTGTTTGCGCAAATACGAAAGACGGTTATTTAAACAGTGACAGATATTTGAAGTGGCATATGATTAACATCAGCATCTATTGTGTTATAATTGGCACTAGATTGACATTATGAAAGTGTCCTTAAGTAAGTAGCATCACATCACATCAACACTGCCACTAGATTAACATGCAGAACAATAGCATTAGTATTACCGTCATGAGAGTAGCACATGGTCAGTAAATGTGCAATCAAATTTGTGCAGTTCCACTGGTATGAAGCAATGTTAGCTGTGTGAGATTTAAGTGTAACTGCAAAAACACAATTCATGGGAAATAAAGCAAGACGGAAGCACTTCATAAAATGGTGGTGGCATTGCTTCAATTTATCGACGGCACTAGACCATTACTTATAGTGACATTAGGTGGCATTGCTTAATGCTTCATGTGATTTTACATTAACAGTAGCGATATGGGCGTAGGGACAGCAGGAGCATAAAGTGGTGAGGCAAATGTGGTTGCCGAGAGCAGCAAACACTCAGCTAGCATGTCTGCATTTGTCCCATTTTTTATCTCCTCGGCGACATTTACCCGTCACTTTCTTTCCTTTTTCATTCAAGAAATCAGTCCACTTCCCCCAACCTTATCCATCCACCATGCTTTCTTCGTCTTTTCAACCAAGAGACCGGTTGGGTAGCTAGTATCGACTACTTTCCCTCGTTTCCTCTTAGAACCAAGTCCTATATTCATGCTACAACTTTCCCACTTTCTTCCCTATTTGAACCAACTCTTAGAGTTGACTGTATGAACTAGCTTTACCTATAATAATAGTAAAAGTTTAGGTGGCTTTGGAACAGCGGACGGAAGTAGAAAAAGATCCACACGAAGCCAACTTGGGAGCCGGGGCAGTAGAGCAAGGCAAGTTTCAAAGGAATATATACCTGACGATCATCGGCATGTGGCAAAGACGGCGTCGGGAGGCCGCATCTTGGCCACAATACCACAGGGACGAAGAAGGGGTCAGAGGCCCTCCCGAGCCGGCGCTCTCTCGGAGAGAACGGCACGGCCGCCGATCGAGACGCGCGGGCAGCCCTTGGTCTCCTCCCTCGCCGTCGACAATAGCGTGAATGATGCACCTACACCCCTGTCCCGGTCGAGGTTGTCCGGCCGGATTTATGACCAGCCGTGAGTTGAGAGAGAGTGTGGCCAGCTATGTCTTGCTTAGATCTGGAGAGCATGAGAGAGTTCATGAGAGGAAGCTTAGTAAAGCAAGCGCTAAGGCTCCTGCTTATATATAGTGGAGTGATTTTGTTGTACCACTTCAAAGAAATGCGCTCCTATGTGTACCCGCGAGTGGGTGCGAGAGAACTAGTGCGTGCATGCACCGCTTCTCTTCGTGAGAGTACAATATACTATGCCCAAAGAACGTTCGCCACAAGAGTAATAGTATAAGTGTGTGATGTGTGAGATAAAATAAAATGTGCGCGACGTCTTTTGTTTTTTATAAGTTCTGAGGGTAGGGTGTGAAGAGCACATATGTGTGTGACGTCTACCTGCAGATAGATGGTGGGTGCGAGAGGACTCGGGAGAGTAATGACTCGTGAGGGTGCGTGTGCGTGGGAGAGGGGGGCACGTATCAATGCAATGCATGTGTCCATAAATCATTATCCGACAAACGTTCTCCACAAGCCTTTTCCTGACGAACGCCGTAAGAACCGTTAGATCGGCGTCTGACAGTGTTAGTTTTGCCATGTCATTTAACAGAAAAGCCACTCCTCCTACACACAAATCTTCCACGTGAGTGTTAGCAACTGCCGTATGCTCCCTCTGTTCAAAAATGCAGTGCATATAGGTTTATTGAAAATTCGAACCTCGCAAACTTTTACTGAGTTTTCGTGTACCAAATTGCACATGTAGAATACCCTGTATATATCATTTCATTCATCTTCGAGAGGTAACTATAAAGATGGGGGAGGAGTCTACAAAGAAAGACCATCGTATCACCTGCAATAATTTCAACCATCCTTTAGTGTGGAGGAATATCATAGGAACTCTATATGATATGATTTTTATAGGATTTTTTCCTTTAGAGCCAATTGGTTCATAGGAATAGATTCATATACTCCACATTTCAAAGGAAATAAACATGATATCATTTCTATAGCTTTAGAGCCACTTGGTTCATATGAATGGATTCCTATACTCCCATAATAAGGAAAATAAACATTAGCGTATATTCAATAGAAAAGTTCCTATGATATGAACCAAATTACATCTCTTTTCTAATCCCTTCTCATAGGAATTGAGATACATGTCATCTCTAGATTCAATAGAAAAGTTCCTATGATGTGAACCAAATGACATCTCTTTTCCAATCCCTACTCATAGGAATTGAGATACTCCATGTCATCTCTTTCCCTACAACTTCCATGTATACATCTTCTATTCCTAAATAGCTAGTACAACCCACTAGTAGCTTTTTTTCCAAGACATGCAACTATGGAACAAGAACTATATAGTGTGCGAATAACTTTGAAAGATGGTCGCTGGATGAAGCTAATCCGACAGTGCAGAGATGGCAATTCCGAGCACTACTGGCCGTTGGATATCATGAATATTCCACCGGATCTGCCACATGTACAATTTAGAAGACTCCATGGTTGAACTTAAGCATAATGCACAAACCTCAAAACACAAGCACTTCTCCTTTGTTCTAGAGTCTTCCATATCATAATTGAATTTTTTTTCTAAATGAATTGCCATTATTTGTTTTTTACTTTATTCTTTACAATGCACAACCCCATGAATCTTAACATTTTTATAAAACTAATTGATTTTGAATGAGATGAACTACAAGAACTAAACAAACATCTACATCATGCATATATGACTCAAAGCTTTACATGCTATAGTGTGTATTTATTCATAATTTGGTTTCGAAATATCATGCGTTCAATGCATGTGTACGTTACTAGTTTTGAGTAGAGTAGCAAATTTCACACTGTCGGCGTCCTGGGAACGGGGGTCCCCAGACTTGCCTGCCTGCGGCCCGCGGCGTGGTTGAGCCTATAGGCCATACGGCCCATCTTCACCAACACAGGCACGGCACTGCACTAGTGCATGGGTCCATGTGACGCCCTCGATTCGATCATACACTAATCATACATGCAAATGTGTACGATCAAGATCAAGGACTCATAGGAAGATATCACAACACAACTCTAGACACAAATTAAAATAATACAAGCTTTATATTACAAGACAGGGGCCTCGAGGGCTCAAATACATAAGCTCGAATACACAAGAGTCAGCGGAAGCAACAATATCTGAGTACAGACATGAGTTAGACAAGTTTGCCTTAAGAAGGCTAGCACAAAAGCAACATCGATCGAAAAGGCAAGGCCTCCTGCCTGGGAGCCTCCTAACTACTCCTGGTCGTCGGCGGTCTCCACGTAGTAGCAGGCATTAGCAGTGGCATCTGGCTCCTGGGCTCCGACATCTGGTTGCATCAACCGGAAAGAAGAAGAAAGGGGGAAAAGGGGGAGCAAAGCAACCATGAGTACTCATCCAAAGTACTCGCAAGCAAGGATCTACACTACATATGCAACATTATCAAAGGAAGGTTGTATATGTGGACTTCGCTGCAGAAATGCCAGAATAGAGAGAAGGCCTAGTCCTATCGAAGACTAGCATCTTCTGGAAACCACCATCTTGCAGTATCAACCTCGGCCAGAGATCCTTTCTCGACTCCCTGCGAGAAAGCAATCCCAGAGCCATACTATCCAGTTATCATCACAATCCAATTCCCATCACCAACTAGTTCTCATCACAAGTATCCAGTTCTAGTTGTATCGATCGGGATACAACTCCAAGTGTCTGTTACCATAGGACAGGCTATCGATAGATGTTTTCTTCCTTGCAGGGGTGCACCAACTTACCCACCACTCTCGATTAACTCCGGCCGGACACACTTTCCTAGGTCATGCCCGGCCTCGGCCAAACAATACGCCGCAACCCGACCTAGGCTTAATAGAGAGGCCAGCACGCCGGACTAAACCTATGCCCCCAGGGTTCATGGGCCATCTCCCCGGGAACTCTTGCACGTTGCGTGGGCGGCCGGTGAGCAGACCTAGCTACCTCCTTCAACAAGGCAGGTGCTTACGCAGTCCAACCCGGCGCGCGCCGCTCAGTCGCTGATGTCTATTAAGCTTCGGCTGATGTATACGACACAAAACGCCCATACTATGCCCACGTGATGGTTAGTGCTATCAGGCCAGAGGCCCCTCAGATCAAATATCCAAATAGTAGTGGGTTAGGAACGCGCGGTAACAAGCAGAGACTCATGAAAGATGTGACCTCATTGCCCCGTCTCGAGGACTTGCGGCAAGGGCTAGGAATGCCCGGCCACGCCTCGTAATTATCTCGGGGGCACCCTCCAGGTCAACCCGTCTCCACATCACTCGCAATTAAGCTCGCGCGGGTACCCCTTAGGGTCGACCCGTCTTTCCAAGTAACAGGGGGTAAAGTCCAAGTATCCGTGTGTCCAAACATCAAGGGGAAAACCCGAGGAATCACCCCCGATGAATTCCACTCGATGTAATCATCAAGGTGAACATAAGAGGATCCACCCTCGAGGTTCACACTTGAGGGGTTGCACGACAGAGCCGTATCGGAAGTGGTTAAGGAGGAAATCACCCTCGATGACCACGACCGAATAGCTACACTACATGTTAACAACAGAAGTGCTGAAGAGTTCTCACCCTCGGCACTCGATAGTAACCCAGTAGTGTCGAGCAACTAAGGGGAAAGTGATGTGCGGTGTCAGGGCCTGGTCTTCAATCCCATTGATCGGGTCTTCGATGATGAAGCAGGGGCAACGGGGACAAGGTGTGGGTCACTGGTGGATTACTACCCAACCTATACTAAGCTGTTTAGGATAAGCAGGTAAGGTACAATAGCAGATACAAAAGCAGGCTATGCATCAGAATAGGAGCAATCAATAACAGTAGCAAAATCTAATGCAAGCATGAGAGAATGGAATGGGCAATATCGGGATGATCAAAGGGGGGGGGCTTGCCTGGTTGTCTGGCAAGGAGGGGTCGTCAACTCCGTAGTCAAATTGGACAGTAGCAGCGTCGGTCTTGTAGTCTACCGGAGAGAAGAGGGAGAAGAAACAATAAATATAATGCAAACATAAGCATGACGATGGAAGACATGACAATGCGCGGTGCTAGGTGTGCCCTAACGCGGTAGGAGGTGGTACCGACGAAGGGGGGAAACATCTGGGAAAGTATTCCCGGTGTTTCGTGTTTTTGGACAGATGAACCGGCGGGCAAAAGTTGTGAGATTTCTATGCTAGGGATGTGTGGCAGACAAACGGGCTGCATATCCAGATTCGTCTCGTCGTTCTGAGCAACTTTCATGTACAAAGTATTTTCGTCGGAGTTACGGTTTATTTTATATTAATTTTTAAAGTTTTATTTCATGTTTAGAAATAACAGAATTAATTTAATTAGGAAAAGTAATTATGACGTCAGCATGATGTCAGCAGTCAACCGCCTGTTGACTGGGTCAACAGACGTGTGGGTCCTGTTTGTCATTGGCTAGACTAACTAATCATGATTAATTAGTTAACTAAAAGATTAGATTAACTAATTTTAATTAGTTTAGTTAAACATAATTAATTAATATTTTTGTCATATATTTATTTATTTCTTTTTTAAAAAACTTCTCACAGGGGCGGGCCCCATGTGTCTGTGGCCCAGAGGGGCCTATCGGGCACGGGCGTCGGGGCACAGCCCGAACAGGGGCGCAACCGACCGGGCGTTGCGGGGTGGCAGTGTGGGGGCGAGGCCACCAGGCGCGACCGGGGCGGCCGGCGCGCATGCGGGCACCGGGAACCGGCAGCGAGGGGCGGCGTCCAGGCGAAGGCCGCGACGCAGTGGGGGCGAGGCGCGGGCGAGCCATGCCCCGGGCGCGACCAACGGCAACCACTGGGGCTCCGGCGCGCGAGGGAGCCGCAGGAGGAGGAGGCGATGGTGGCGCGACCACGGGTCGAGAGCGGCGCGGTCGAGCGCCGTGGCCGCGGGCATGGGCTAGCGAGGCCATGCGCGGGAGCGACGGGGAGAGGTGCGCGGTGAGCGCGCAATGGGTGGCGCCGGAGCGTGTCGACCGCGGCCGGGGAGGGCGGTGACCGTGGCGACCCAGGGAGAGAGGGGGTGAAGAGGGATGGCGGCGCTCACTTGCGAGCAGGGAAGCGGGGGGCGACGGGGCGTGTTGGCGTCGGTGAGGGAGAGGTGATGGAGCGGCGGCGATGAGGTGGCGGAGCACGGCGGCGACGAGGTGGCGCCGGGGATGGGCGCCGGCGGCGCAGGCTTAGGGCGGCACGGGATCTGGCCCCTCCCCGATCTAGTCGAGTAGGGGGCGCCTAGGAGGTGGCAGGGGACGGTGGTGTGGCAGTCCAGCGAGGTGGCCCCGGGCGGCAGCGACGGGCTTCGCCGCGGGTCGAACGACGGTGGCGGGCTCGGGGTCCCCGACCCAGATGGGATCGGGAGAGAGGGGGAGTGGGAAACGAGGAGGAGTGGGATTAGTGCAGGGATAGGGTTACGGGGAGGGAGTGGTGTAGGCAGGTGGTGGGACGGCCTGGTGGGTTAAGGCCCAAGGGGGGGCAGTGGCCAGCTGGGCCAGTCGGCCCAGTTGAAGGGGGGGGGGGGCTTTTCTCATTCTCTGCTTTCCTTTTTCCTTTTCTTTGTTTTTCTTTTACAGAATCTGTTTGCAATATTTTGAGGTGCCAATTTGTCTTTGTAAAATGTGGGACTTGGCCACATAAATACATTAAAAAAATTTGGGAGGAGTTTTAATGGATTTGGATTGTTCACAAATAGAAAAGCATTAAAAAATGCTGATTTGGAACTGTTTTAATTTCCTGGGAAATTAAATGAGTCAAATGAGGTTGAATCATTCATGACTATGCTCAAGGGAATTTATAGAATATTGTGAACATTTTTGCTTTACGGTTCGAAGAAATAATAATTTCACTTGCAATTTAACTATGAATTTTACTTTGATTTTGGACAAGTGGAAATTTGCATAGTACTCATGATGACATGGCCACCATTAGGGGGAGTTTACTGTAGCATGATTCTCGGGGTGTAACAAATCTCCTCCACTACAAGAAATCTCATCCCGAGATTTAAGAGGTGGAGTAAGGAGGAAAGACTCGGGAAGGACGGAGCTCAACACAAGATAGTTACCTGCGGACTATCTCAGTGAACGTGGCAAAGAGGTATCTCTCGAGTTGAAATTCAAGAAAGTCATCGAGAGCTAGGAAAGAAGGTGCAATAAGAAGCTTCAATCGGGTAGGCAATCGTTCGTTGCCTGAAACAGAGTGTGAAAGGGTTTCACAGCGACGATAATAAGTTTTTTATCTGATACCAGAATTGATCGCCTCTCAGAAGGCGGCTCGGGATTTTCTTATGAGGCCAAGCATGAGAAATAACCTTAGAAACAAGGGTGTACATGAGAGTCAGGTTTCGATCTTGTGGAACTGTGGGTTATGGGCCCACCATGTGGTAGAAAGTAGGTAGGAAGCTGTCATCTTGCACGGTTACGATAGTGAGGCATGTCAGAGGTAAACCTATCAGTTATGGTGGCAACAATGTTGGTACCAAGGGCGATGGATGAAGAGAACCATTTTCCTGCTCGTTGAAACGAGGCGGACCAGTAGTCAAAGTTCTCGTCCATCGGTGGTTACTGGAATGTCATCAACATTAGTAACAGGGTCGTACTGACCGAATTATACCTTAAGGTGTTTTTATAAGTAGGGAATTATTTCTTCTTTTATCATATAGATCAAAAAGAAAGACTAACAAACCAATGGAAAGGAAAATGTGATTATCAGGATTAATCAGATCAAAGGAAAGGAAAACAAATGTGATTGAACACAAGAATTTAGGGTATATCCTTCTGAAGGAAAGGCGCGGCATGATGTACATGATAGGACAGCAAGTTCAAAAGTATTTAGACAAAGGGGAGAGGGAAGAATCATGATATTACCCACACCATGGTGTTTGAATAATCAATCAAGAAACATTAGCATTGCGCTTCCAATGTTCTTGTGGATATACAGAGTACCATAGTCATGCTTCGAGGTAGCAATAACAAAACTCAAATGTATATCATGCCGCGGGCGAGCCGTGCCCCGGGCGCGACCAGCAGCAACCACTGGGGCTCCGGCGCGGGAGGGAGCCGCAGGAGGAGGAGGCGATGGTGGCGCGACCACGGGTCGCGAGCGGCGCGGTCGAGAGCCGTGGCCGCGGGCGTGGGACAGCGAGGCCATGCGCGGGAGCGACGGGGAGAGGTGCGCGGTGAGCGCGCAACGGGTGGCGCCGGAGTGTGTCAACCGCGGGCGGGGAGGGCGGTGACCGTGGCGACCCAGGGAGAGAGGGGGCGAAGGGGGATGGCGGCGCTCACTTGCGAGCAGGGAAGGGGGGGCGACGGGGCGCGTTGGCGTCGGCGAGGGAGAGGCGATGGAGCGGCGACGACGAGGTGGCGGAGCACGGCGGCGATGAGGCGGCGCCGGGGATGGGCGCCGGCTTCGCAGGCTCAGGGCGGCGCGGGATCTGGCCCCTCCCCGATCCAGTCGAGTAGGCGGGCGCCTGGGAGGAGGCAGGGGGCGGTGGTGTGGCGGTCCGGCGAGGTGGCCCCGGGCGGCGGCGACAGGCAGTGCCGCAGGTCGAACGACGGCGGCGGGCTCGGGGTCCCCGACCCAGATGGGATCGGGAGAGAGAGGGGGGGAGTGGGGAATGAGGAGGAGTGGGATTCGTGCGGGGATAGGGTTACGGGGAGGGACTGTGTCGGATTTCAGGTTCCGGCAGACCCTTGAGGTTCGAACACTGGGGTGCGCACGGAGATTTCGCCTCCTACCTACCTGCACCCCTCCGCCTCGCTAAGATCTAAGCTATGGAAAGAACAACACAAGAGACACAGGGTTTATACTGGTTCAGGCCACCGTTGTGGTGTAATACCCTACTCCAGTGTGTGTTGTGGTGGATTGCCTCTTGGGCTGATGATGATGATGAACAATACAAGGAAGAACAGCCTCGCGAGGGTCTATTCTTGGCTGGGGCGATGAACTGCTGGGAGGAGTTCAATCACCCTTCTCTCTCTCCTTCTCTGATTTTATCCTCCCCCCTTGCCTACTGTGGTGGCTAGTCCTATTTGTAGAGGCCCTGGTCCTCTTCCCAAATATCGAGCGGGAAGGGAGCCAACAATGGCGGGCTAATTCAAAGGGAGACAGCTAGCACCAGCTATCCTGACAAACGTAGTCTTCGCCTGCACAAAGCTCTGGTGGTGACGCCATCTTGGGCTCCACGATGACCTCCGTCTTGCAGTCCTCCTGGTCTCGGTCTTGTTGCATCTGAATGGCAACCTTTTCCTGATGCCTCGGTACTCCGCGGCTGCGCTTGCCCCCTTTGCACCAAAGGGGAAAGGAGGACACTGCGCGGCTGGTGCCAACCTGGCGCCTTTGGTCGTCATGGCTTGCGTCATGGGCACCTCGTGAGGTACCCCGCCTTAATCTCTCCGCCTCCTCGTGAGCCATCCTGATGCGGTCGTGCCTGAGGAAGCTCCGTGTTGCCCGCCCCGCAAGGCTTGGCCCCTCGCGAGGGTCTTGGGTCTTTGTCGATGAAGACGGGCCGTGCTGGGCCCCCTTTTGAGCCACGCCGCGGGCCGCAGGCAGGCAAGTCTGGGGACCCCCTTTCCCAGAACGCCGACAGTAGCCCCTGGGCCCAAGGCGCGCCTGGACTTGGCTGTGGAGGGAGGCGAAAGGGCAAGGGTGAAGCGCCGCGGGCCCTAACAGCCTGCGGCCTTGGGCGCCGTGTGGCGGTTGATTGGACGTGGGCATCTCCACTTCCCCACGGCGCCTCCGCAACTGCGCGGATTGGACAAGTCCCTGCATGCAAAATCGGGTCATAATTACCTGCGATCGTGGGGTGGGGGGGCGACGGTTGGCCCTCGCCGGCTATAAGTACGAATCGGCACGCGCCCTTCCAGTTCATCCCCCCTTGCTTCTCCTTCTTCTTCATGGCCCCGTCGAGGAGGTTCTCAGCCGCAGAGAAGGGGAAGGCTCGCCAGGTTGAGCCTGCCTCTCCCCCACCCAAGCGCGGCCGAGGGCGCCCTAGCAAACATCCTGTGGGCACCACGGCAGCTCCCCGCGGCCGCGGAGATGATTTCCAGCATGGTGACGGGCGGACTGCTGCGGCCGGGGGACACGTTTCGGTCGCGCGTCCCCCTAGGCCGCGCTTCACGTGGCAGAGGTGCTGCCGGAGTTCGTTGTGTGGTCGGCGGAGCCGACTAGCACCCAGCTTCCGCTTCCTCGCTTCCTCCTCGGCGAGCTCCCGGGCGGCGCCCCGGGCGGCCTCTGGCTCCAGGCAGACGGCTGCTGCAGCCGGGCCTCATGGCTTCACTGGAGGTCTCCGCAGCCGGGAGCCTGGCCTTGGCCCGCGGTTGGCAGACGTTCGCCCGCGCGCGTGGCCTGAGCCGTCGGTGCACCCTGCACTTCAAGTTTGACGGCGACACCACCCTCTACGTGAGGGTGTTTGGGGAAGATGGTCGCCACGCAGGGTGCTGCCCTGAGGACGACGACCGTGGCCGGGAACCCAGCCCCGACGATGATGGAGAGGACAGTGCTCGCGTGATTGGCCGCGGTCAGCCTCCATGCCGTCGTATCTGCTTGGGAGGTGGCAGCGTGTCTGCCCGCCGTCGCGCATCGGTGAAGCGCGAGAGGGAGTCTGCCTGAGCGCCGGAGGCAGCTCAGGTCTTCCCTGCAGGCCGGTGTGAGGCGAGCTGCGCCTGATTTGTTCTTTCTTTTCCTTTTTCCTGCGTAACAAGACAGTAGTGTGGAGCCCCGCGGGGGCGTGTTTGGTTTATTGCTGTTAATCGTCGCTTTGCTTCCGTTATCGTGCCTTCCGGCTATGTGCCCGCGCATGGGTAGTTCCTGGCCCCAACCATGGGGGGCGACCGACCCAGGCCCTGTGTTTGTGTCGCGGTGCCCGTGGGGCACGGACTGGAGGGGTGCTCCTGTAATGGACCTAGATCGCGAAACCTTTGAACGACTAGGACAGGAACACTCGCGAGGGCGCTCGGCTGCCCCCCCCCCTCGCGATGCCTTGCATAAGAGAAATCGAGGCAGGAGAGTGAAAAGTCGAAGAACCACAAGCCAAAGACGGCAACAACTTCAATAAAACTTCGAATGAGAACGAACAAGCCAACTGCGAAAAGCAAATGAAAAAAGCCGCGTCCGGCACCTAATCTAGTCTTCGACGTCTTCTCGCCAGCGCGGAGCTAAGTGCTGCCACTGCGCGTGGGAGGGAGCCCCAGGGCCTGAGGCCGATGCTCCTGAGACTCCGGGGCGTGTACAGCCCCAACTCATTATTACGTGAGAGTGTCACGGGCGGCGAGCTTCACAGGCGTTGGCCTTCTTCACAGGCTCCAGGCCTTTTCCAAAACGTGATAGCTTCACAGGCATTCGCCTTCTTCACAGGCTCCGGGCCTTTTCCAAAACGCGATAGCTTCACAGGCATTCGCCTTCTTCACAGGCTTCGGGCCTTTTCCAAAACGCGACAGCTTCACAGGAATTCGCCTTCTTCACAGGCTCCGGGCCTTTTCCAAAACGCGACAGCTTCACAGGCATTCGCCTTCTTCACAGGCTCCGGGCCTTTTCCAAAATGCGACAGCTTCACAGGCATTCGCCTTCTTCACAGGCTCCGGGCCTTTTCCAAACCGCGACAGCTTCACAGGCATTCGCCTTCTTCACAGGCTCCGGGCCTTTTCCAAAATGCGACAGCTTCACAGGCATTCGCCTTCTTCACAGGCTCTGGGCCTTTTTAGGGGTAGAACCTCCGGAGGTGCTGGATGTTCCATGTGTTTTGGACCGGCACCCCCTCCTGAGTCTCCAAGCGTGCGGAGCCGGGCCTGGAAACATGAACAACCTTGAACGGGCCCTCCCACATGGGAGAGAGCTTGTGCAGTCCCTCCCTGGAGAACCCGCCCGAGCACGAGGTCTCCTACCTCGAGAGTTCTAGGGCAGATGTTGCGGCAGTGATATCGCCGTAGTGCTTGTTGGTACCTTGCCGCTCGCAGCGCGGCTTCTCGGCGACGTTCCTCCCCCAGCACGAGGTACATCCCCCGCATGGCGTCCTGCTGCGCTTCGTCAAACGCCAGGACCTGCGCGGAGCGACGTCTGACCTCGTGAGGGAGGACAGCTTCGGCTCCATAGACCAGGAAGAACGGGGTCTCTCCAGTTGGCTTGGTCGCGGTTGTGCGGATGGACCACAACACGGACTGAAGCTTGTCGTACCAACCTCTGCCGCAGGCCTCCAGCTTCTTCTTGAACGTCCTGGTCTTGAGGCCCCTTAGGACCTCTACGTTGGCTCGCTCGGCCTGGCCGTTGCTTCGGGGGTGCACCACCGAAGCGTAGCATATCTGCGTTCCAAGGTTAGCACAGTATGTTTTGAAGAGGTTACTAGTGAACTGCGAACCGTTGTCCTTGATGATGCGGTTCGGCACCCCGAACCGGCTCACGATGCCCCTGATGAACTTGACCGCGGAACCCGCGGGGATGGTGCGGACGGCCTCTACTTCAGCCCACTTGGTGAACTTGTCCACGGCGACGTAGAGGTAGCGGTAGCCCCCTGGCGCCCGAGGAAACGGGCCCAGGATGTCCAGCCCCCAGACTGCGAATGGCCACGAAAGGGGTATAGTCCGCAGGCCTCCTACCGGCTGATGGATCTGCTTGGCGTGGAACTGGCAGGCCTCACAAGCTTTCACTAGTTCGACGGCGTCATTGAGTGTGGTGGGCCAATAAAACCCACTGCGGAACGCCTTGCCGACGAGGGTCCGTGATGATGAATGATGTCCACAGTCTCCGCCGTGTATATCTTCCAGCAGTTCCTTTCCTTGCTCCCTAGAGATGCAGCGCAGGGACACATCATTTGGTCGCTTCCGGTAGAGCTCTCCATCCTTGATGCAGTACGCCGTGGCCTGCCGTGCCACATGTTCCGCTTCCTCCTCCTTCTCCGGCAGGGTCCCTCGTGTTAAGTAACTCTGGAGCTCCGTGATCCAGCACCCCTCCTAAGGTTCCATCGTCAGGAGCAGGCGTGCTCCTGAGGCCGGGCCACAGACCGGGGCTCCTGAGGCAGGTGGCTGAGGGAGCTCCTCCCGAGGTTGAGCCGTGTTTGATAATGACAGCAGGGCTGAGGGCTTGAAGAGCCGCTCCTCGAAAACGCCAGGCTCCTGAGGCAACCGCCTGGATGCCCGTTTGGCGATGTCGTCAGCCTCCTGATTGGTGCCACGGGGCACATGCTGCAACTCCAACCCCCAGAACTGCTTATCCATCCTGCGGACCTCCGCAAGGTAGGCTTCCATGTGCTCATCTTTCGGCTCGTACACCTTGTTGGAGATATTGACAAGGAGCTGCGAATCGCCCTTGATGGTGAGGCGTTTCACCCCCAGGGCAGCTGCGGCCTTCAAGCCCGCTATTAAACCTTCATACTCCGCTATGTTGTTGGAGACCTTTTCACCTTGCTGGAAACAGAGCTGTATAGCGTAGTAGAGCTTGTCCTGAGTGGGCGATATAAGCACCGCCCCAGCCCCAGCGCCATGCCTGGAGAACGCCCCATCGAAGTACATGACCCAGCCTTCTGGCGCCTCGCTTCTCGGGGAGAGGGACCGATCCTCGTCGGCCTTGAGGCCTGGTGCCTCCGTCCATTCTGCCACAAAATCCGCCAATGCTGCTCCCTTGATGACTCTGGTCGTGCTGAATTCAAGCTGAAACACTTGTAGTTCTATGTTCCACTCAGCTACCCTTCCAGCTGAGTTTGGGCTCCTGAGCCCTCTCTCTAGGGGGTATGACGAGACAACCTTGATGGGGTGACCCTGAAAATAGTGTCACAGCTTGCATGAGGCCACCAGTAGCGCGAGGAGGAGCTTCTGAGGCATGGGGTACCATGCCCTCGCGTCCCGTAACACCGTGCTGAAGAAGTACACTGGGTGCTCAACGAGGTTGGGTTCGTCAGTGCTGGTGGTGCCCTTCGGAGACCATGGCGCCTCCTGAGGCGATGAGGCCTCCTGAGGCTGGCCATCCGGGAGAGGGGCCTCTTCCGCCTCCGGTGCACTCCTCTGCGGCGGTTGATCCTCCTCTACCATGGTGGCGATTTCTGTGGGCCTTCCTTGTTCCTGTTTTGCCTTGTCCTGGGCTGCTGCTGTGGTTTTGATTCGACGCTCCTCACTAACCACCACCAGGGCTGGGCTGGCGGAGTAGGGAGTGGCGTCAAGGTCAAGCACCAGGGGCTCTTGAGGGCGTGGAGCCACCATGACCGGAGGGCTGGTCAGGTATCTCTTGAGATCCTGGAACGCCTTGTCGGCCTCTTCGGTCCACTCAAAGGGCCCCTTATTCTTCATTAGCTGGAAGAAGGGCAGCACTTGCTCCCCCAACTTAGAGATGAAGCGCCCTAGCGCGGTCACGCGCCCAGTGAGCTTCTGCATTTCTCTGAGGGTCTTTGGCGGGCTCATGTCCTCGAACGCCTTGACCTTTTCCGGGTTAGCCTCGATGCCTCGGTGGGACACGAGGAAACCCAAGAGCTTGCCCGAGGGGACTCCGAACACACACTTCTCTGGGTTGAGCCGCATGTTCACTGCGTTGAGGCTCGCAAAGGTTTCCTCCAGGTCTTGTATCAGGGTCCTGGCCTCCCGAGACTTCACCACAATGTCATCGACATAAGCCTCAACATTCTTCCCGAGCTGCAGGCCTAAGGTGATGTGCATCAGCCACTGAAAGGTCGCCCCTGCGTTACGCAGCCCGAAGGGCATGCATGTGTAGCAGTACACTCCACACGGGGTTAGGAAGGCTATCTTTTCGACGTCTTCTACCGCCATCTTGATCTGGTGATACCCAGAGAAGGCATCCAAGAAGCATAGCAGGTCGCATTCCGCGGTGGAATCGACGATCTGGTCAATGCGGGGAGCGGGAACGGATCTTGCGGGCATGCCTTGTTGAGGTTGGTGAAGTCGACACACATGCGCTCCTTCCCTCCATTCTTTGGCACAACGGCAGGGTTGGCCAACCAATCTGGGTATCGGGCCTCGCGAATGACCTCAGCAGCTTCTAGTTTGCGGGTCTCTTGGACGATGAAGGCCTGCTTTTCTGTGGACTGCCGCCTTGCCTTCTGCTTCACAGGGCGCACGTTGGGGCACACGTTGAGGTGATGCTCGATTACGCTCCTAGGAATCCCCACCAACTGGTCAGGCTCCCAAGCGAATACCTTCTTGTTTGCACGCAGGAACCCGACCAGGGCCTCCTCCTGCTCGGGTTCGAGGTTGGCGCCTATGGTGAAAGTGGCGTTGGTGGACCCGTCCTCATTGACGGGTATCTGCTTGGTTTCTGTCTTGTCTTGGGTGAACAACTGTTCCTTCTTGGCGGGTGCAGCCCCCTTGGGCTCGGGGGTCTCCGAGTCGGCGGGCTGTGCCGACGCCGCCATTTTGAAGGCGAGCTTGAGCACTCGCAGCGCGTCTCCGGCGTCTCCGTGCACGGTGAGGACACCGCTGCTCCCGGGCATCTTCATGAGGTTGTACGCCGGGTGCGCCGCGGCCATGAACTGGGCCAGCGCTGGGTAGCCGAGGATGGCGTTGTAGGGGAGGCCGATGGGGGCGATGTCGAAGTCGACCAGCTCCGTGTGGAAGTTGTTGTAGGTGCCGAAGGTTACTGGGAGCCGGATCTATCCCAAGGAGCTGGACGATCCGCCCCCAACGCCTGAGAAGGGCCGGCTGGGTTGCAGCCGTTCCAGGGTTATGCAGAGGAGGTTGAAGGCCTCAACCGAGAGCACGCTGAGGCCCGCACCGCCATCGATGAGAGTTCTGGTGACAGCCACCTGGCAGATGGTGGGGGTGCACAGCATGGGGAGCGCACCCGAGCAGGCCGAGTTGGAGGGGTGGTCCTCCAAGCTGAAGGTCAGGCCGGCCTTGGGCGCCGCCCGGTCCGGGAGAGCCCCCTGACGCGTGGAAGCGGTGCTGACCCGGCGGATGAACGGCTTGACGTGGTGACTTGTAGGCGGCACCTGCGAGCCGCCCAGGAGGGCCGCGACAACTGGGGGTGCTAGTGTAGCTTGGTGGGCGGGGAAGAGGCCGCGGAGCTCTTCCCAAGAGGCCACGGAGGCTGCCAATAGGTGGAGCAGCCATGCGCGCGGAGCGCCGGTGAGGGCCATGGGGAGCCAGTTGGCCATGACCCTATCGTCACCTCCAGCTTCGAGGATGGCCTCCTCGCACGCCAGCAAGAAGGCCAGCGGATCAGTCGCGCCGCCGTAGCGCGATGGCGTTGTTGGCTTGAACTGGTCCGGCCACCGTACCCGTTGCAGGGCTGGGGCCAGGGCTCGGAGCCCCTGGCCCCCGTGCTGGCGCCGGCGGCCGGAGCGGGCGACGCGCTTCTCATCGCGAGGCAGGTCGTGGCGGCGGAAGGGAAAACTCCGGTGCACCCCCTACCTCGCGCGCCAAATGTCGGATTTCGGGTTCCAGCAGACCCTTGAGGTTCGAACACTGGGGTGCGCGCGGAGATTTCGCCTCCTACCTACCTGCACCCCTCCGCCTCGCTAAGATCTAAGCTATGGAAAGAACAACACAAGAGACACAAGGTTTATACTGGTTCGGGCCACCGTTGTGGTGTAATACCCTACTCCAGTGTGTGGTGTGGTGGATTGCCTCTTGGGCTGATGATGATGAACAATACAAGGAAGAACAGCCTCGCGAGGGTCTATTCTTGGCTGGGGCGATGAACTGCTAGGAGGAGTTCAATCACCCTTCTCTCTCTCTCTCCTTCTCTGATTTTATCCTCCCCCCTTGCCTACTGTGGTGGCTAGTCCTATTTGTAGAGGCCCTGGTCCTCTTCCCAAATATCGAGCGGGAAGGGAGCCAACAATGGCAGGCTAATTCAAAGGGGGACAGCTAGCACCAGCTATCCTGACAAAAGTAGTCTTCGCCTGCACACAAAGCTTTGGTGGTGACGCCGTCTTGGGCTCCACGATGACCTCCGTCTTGCAGTCCTCCTAGTCTCAGTCTTGTTGCACCTGAATGGCAACCTTTGCCTGATGCCTCGGTACTCCGCGGCTGCGCTTGCCCCCTTTGCACCAAAGGGGAAAGGAGGACACTGCGTGGCTGGCGCCCGCCTGGCTCATTTGGTCGTCATGGCTTGCGTCACGGGCACCTCGTGAGGTACCCCGCCTTAATCTCTCCACCTCCTCATGAGCCAGCCTGATGCGGCCGTGCCTGAGGAAGCTCCGTGTTGCCCGCCCCACAAGGCTTGGCCCCTCGCGAGGGTCTTGGGTCTGTGTTGATGAAGATGGGCCGTGCTGGGCCCCCTTTTGAGCCACGCCGCGGGCCGCAGGCAGGCCAGTCTGGGGACCCCCGTTCCCAGAATGCCGACAGAGTGGTGTAGGCAGGGGATGGACCGGCCTGGTGTGTGGCCTGGTGGATTAAGGCCCAAGGGGGCGTGGTGGCCAGCTGGGCTAGTCGGCCCAGTTGAGGGGGGCTTTTCTCCTTCTCTGCTTTTCCTTTTTCCTTTTCTTAGTTTTTCTTTTACAGAATCTGTTTGCAATATTTTGAGGTGCCAATTTGTCTTTGTAAAATGTGGGACTTGGCCACATAAATAAATTACGATATTTGGCACAGCCACAAAATTTGGGAGGAGTTTAAATGGATTTGGATTGTTCACAAATAGAAAAGCATTAAAAAATGCTGATTTGTGTCACGACCGGGTTTTCCGGGTTTTAAATTCCAGAAAAAGACAGTCGTGCTCATCAGCCCCAGGATTACTGTTAGCTGATGAGGCTCCAACTTGATACAGAAATTCCAAGCAAAAAAAAACAACATATGTAGTACAAGACCATTCTGGCCTGTGAGTACAACAATTGGGTTTCTAGTGGTCGATGGCGGAAGCGGTTTGTGAGACATCATTGTCTATGGGACTCCATATCCCACGGGAACAGCTGACCAGGTTAACTCCTATCTTCGCGAGGCTGCTATCACTGTTGCTTAGGTCCCGAGGCTGTCATCGCCACGCTCTTCTCCAAGCAAGTAATATAATTGATAATCATGCACTGAAAAATTCCATGATCACATCGTCAGTCATAAATAAAACATCTTTTATGCATGCAAGCAGATTATTTTCAGGCAACATGAATAAGCAGTAATAGAGTGGGAATAAAATGCCGCAGTCGGGCGTCTGAGCGACACCACATAAAGGGCTTTAAACAAAATGCCACAGTCGGGCGTCTGAGTGACACCACATAAAGGGCTTTAAAAGAAATGCCACAGTCGGGCATCTGAGCGACACCACATAAAGGGCTTTAAAAGAGATGCCACAATCGGGCGTCTGAGCGACACCACATAAAGGGCTTTAAAAGAAATGCCACAGTCGGGCGTCTGAGCGACACCACATAAAGGGCTTTAAAAGAAATGCCACAGTCGGGTGTCTGAGCGACACCACATAAAGGGCTTTAAACGAAATGCCACAGTCGGGCGTCTGAGCGACACCACATAAAGGGCTTATAAAATAAATAATCACAATGAATATCCAGGGGGTAGAGCCGTCCCAGGGATACTCGATAATACAGATAATGCAACGGGTTAGTCCATCACAAAATAATAATCATGGGCCTCACAAGTAACCAGTCGGTATCCAAGTTTGGTTTAACAATTTCTCCTCCAAAGACCGACACTAAGACCAACACTTGACCCATCCCAGACTGTAATCCTTAACCAAGGACACGGCTATTCGAATAGATTTAATCTCTGCAGAGGGTGTACTCTTTACCCACGAGTAATGGATTCCTTTAGTCCATCGCGACTAATTCCGTCTACGGCCTTTTAGTTGAAAACACGCCTAACTTTCACACACCAGCTTAACTCATCGGTGTCTGGAATCACCCACGACACTTGTTAAGAAAAACTCTAAGTGGGGAGGCTACAACCTCGCGTAGCATGGGATCAAATTTATATCGCGCGCTCTAAGGGGTGGCCTCCCCTCTCGGTTCCAACCGGAAACACCCATGCCCCCGGACTAGGTGGCATGCCTACCGGCTACAACCGATATCTTCCACCATGGCTTCTCTGTACGGTGTGTGCTTGAAAGGGGTTGACAACTTACTGAACCATACCCTAACTGCGGTAGGGACAAGTGGTAGTACATAGCAAGTATGGGGGTTACTGGAAACAAGACACGGTCTACGGTCGACTCAGGAGGTTTATAAGTTCCCTGCATGACATGTAAACAAATATATTTCAATCAACAAAATCACCACTCAATATACCTTACCATGCCATACGGACATAACCGTCCCGACGGGGACCGGCGACAAGCTCACACCTACCCAAGGCCGAGGCTTTCCCGGATTCCTTTCCGGCATGCATGCAAGGCACATGAGGATGATTACCATCACAATTATATTCATTTCCAACAGCAAGGAAATCACTAATATGCTTCCATGCAAATGATCATGTCACATGAAATAACAAGTCCTCTGAAATAAGGTGGTGTTATAAACGTGTCAAATAACACACCAAAAACATTATGCCAGGGTTCAGAATGCTTGCCTTTAATGGTGTGGAGAGGTGGGGGTGCTCTCCAAAATTTTTGAAAGCTTCCTTCTCTCCCAAAAATCCTATTTCCAAAAATATGCAAATAACACATATTTCAAAAACAGTACAAAAAAGTTGTTTGGAAAATTTTCAAATAAATCTTAAAATAAACTAGACAATATTTGAGAGAGTTAGGAAAAAGAATCAATTCATTTGGAGTTATACTTAAAAAGTTATAGACAGTCAAAGTTGTGGTCAAAATCTGTTATTTAAAATAAAACAGAAAAGAAAACGTTTCGGAGGGGAATACGCTTTCGGAGAGGGGGAAACGTACTGGGGGGATTATGCCTTCACTTAATCCCACGTGGACAGGCACGGGGTCGCTGACAGTGGGTCCAGAGGGCCCACTGGTCAGGTTTGACCAGTCTATCCCTCCCTCCTCTTCCTCTGCCCGAACGGAGGCGAGGCAACGGCGATCGTCGCCGGCGAACGGCGGCTCCCCGTGGGTTCCAGAGGGTCTGGATGGATCCGCGAGACTGAGGCGGTCCTTCCGGTGGTCGTTGGGTAGACGGGGGTGGAAAGAGTCATCGGCGGTGAGCTTCGCGGCAGAGGGGAGCTTCGGGAGCAGAGTGGTTTTGGGGCTACGGTGGTTCCCGATCAAAATCGAGTAGGGGGATGTGTTCACGGGAGGATGAGGAGGTTCCTGGCGAAGAAAACGGAGAGGGGGAGGCCCTGGTGGTGCCGGAATGGCCGGGGCAGTGGCGGCGGCCGCGTTTGCCGGAGATGAGGAAGGAGGCCTCCCCGGGTCGATTGGCTGCCAATGGGGGTCCTCGGGAGGTGGCTTGGGACTGCCAGCGTGCGGAGATGAGCTCGGGGCTCCTTTTATAGGCGTGGCAAGGAAGTTCCGCGGCGGCCGTGGATAAGCTCTCCGGCGACCGCCATTCTGTAGCTGTAGGGCATCGTGGCGAGGCTGGGGATGGCGGCAGGAGCTAGCGGATGAGCGGCTACTGCTCCAAGGGCGAGCTGGCGAGCGGAGGTGGCTTGGGCGGCGCTGGCCAGCGCAGGAGCTGTCGGGCGACGGTGGCGGCTAGCTGTTGGCTTGCCGGAGACGTGGCGGGGGCTGCGGGGTTCGTGGGGTGCAGAAGGGGACACGGCGCGCTGGCTACGGTCGGTCACGGACTAGAGTAAGTGTGGGGCGGGACGCGGCGGCTCGGGCGCACGTGCGTGCTAAACGCACGCTCTGGGCGCGCCCAGAGCACGCACGAAACATGCTCGATGAATTGCCAGAGCCTGCTACAGAGCTTGGGTGAGGCTGGAAATTAACAGACCCAGGCTAGGGGCAACTGGGAGCCTAGTGGACATGTTAGTTTGATCAAAGGTGCAAGCTCACAGTGCAATGCCAAAACTCATGTCAAAACTGGTCATGCCTATAGGGTGCTCGATAGAATGCCACATGCACCTAGGCATCTCTTGGGGTGGCCAAAACTTCCAGATTGGGGTCTCTTTAGATGCAAGAGAGAGTGGTGAGGTTAGTTGGCCAAAAGCAGAAACTTGTTAGTGCAAGTTTTGCAAAACTTCAATTCTGGACAGGAAATAAATGACATTATTTCATGAACCAAAATTAATCCAATGGGTACATGCTCCTGGATTTAGGGGTTTTGTAGGGCTATATACAAGTGGGAGAAAGCACAAGATCATTGGAGCAAAATTAAATAGGGTTGCAGTAGAAATCACAAGGCTGGACCAGAATGAAAATGAGGTTGATTCACTCAAAATTGTCAAATAACAACACAGGGTTTTTGCATAAAGTTGAATCATATGTTACTACCAATATCCCATAATTTTGGTGGAGGCTAGAAAGAATTATTTAAATGGGTTATAGTGCAAATTGCACTATGGACCAGAGAAGTAAAATTTTGTGTAGAGCTCAAAATATTTCATGAATAAGAGATATTTTTGTACAAAAGTGATTTAAAAACATCACATGACATCTCCAAATTTTGGTTAGAATTTTAGGTGAATTTATCAAATGGTTGTAGTTCAATTATGGCCATATAACCTTGAAAAACCATTTTTCAAGAAAATAAAGATCAAGCAATTTAATTAGGTAATTAGTTATACTGATAAAAGGGAAGTTTTTTTTGAGAGGTTAAACAAGTCCAATAACATATTTGAAAGTTTTTTTTTCACTTTAGGGAACAACTCCATGATAATAAGAAAGGAAATGTTTTAAAAAAAAATAAAAGGGAGTCCAAAAAAAATCAAAGTTTTAATTCCTGGCAAAATTTTAATATAATAAAACAAGGCCAAAAATTTGGGGTGTCACAACACTACCCCCCTTAAGAAAAATCTCGTCCTCGAGATTTGTTAAAAGCTATTTTAAGAAGAACAAAAGGCAGTAAAAATGTGGCTACAGTGAGAGGACAATAAGTGGTGAAAAAACCATAGTGTGAAAACTGGTGCCGCGTGGAAAAGTCTACGGTTCGGGACAAAAACGTGAGATTTCTACGCTGGATATAAATTTAGAATAACTTCTAAATTTAAATATACGCTGGTCGTACCCGAGAGCACAGTGCTCCCTCTGGCTGACAGGTGGACCCGGGGTCCACTGTCAGTATCTTCTTCTCCCTCTGGTTCTCTCTTCTTCCTCTCTCCCCCGCGCTTTCTCCACCGGCGACGCCTAGCGCGTAGGGCATCTAGGCCATACCGCGGTAGTGTGCGGCGTGCTAGCTGCTGGTGCAGCGTGCACTCACCTCGCGGGCCAGCGTGCTGTTGGCACTGCTCGCGGATTCGACTCCAAACACCGGCGATCGGCGACGAGCGGCGTTGGTGGACTTCGCCCACCGTACACCGAGCTCGAGCTATAAAACGGCCGGGGTGCCTCTCTCTCTTCCTCACACCTGGCCTCACTTCTCCTCCTCCTCCTTCCTCCATTACTTCTTACAAAAGCTTGGGTTAGGCTCTAATGGCGGAGGCGATGCCGGACTGGTTTGCGATCCTGATATGCGGAGGGCTGGCGACACTGCTGGGGCTCTCCGTGCTTTTGTGCGCGATGATCCTCGACGATCGTCGCGACGCTGCTGCTCGGGTGTTGGCTCTCCGCGGTGGTGGTGATCACGAGGAGTAGGTGGGGTGTGCCGGGTGCTAACCGTTGTTAGGGGGTGATTAGCTGGATGCAACACTGTTGCAAAGTTTTGCAAACAGTGTATGTGTCCGAATGATTATGGTTGTGAGTCTGCTGCCTGGTGCTGTGTGAAGTTAATAAATCCATGCCGTGAGAAAGTGTAGATGTAGCAACTCAGGGAAAAGAAATCTCACTCCAGAATTTTGCGAGGGAAAAACAGTTAATTTAAAGGAGTATAAACCACAACAAAAACTACACACATTAGTAGAAACCAAATAATTGACTCATCGTACAAACTTAGGGTATCACACATAAGTCACACACATAAATAAATGTTGCAATAATGAACACCGCAGCGACGTCTAAAATGGAAACGGTAACTGGACGGGGTCCCTAGAAAACGTTTCTGGTACTGGGATACACTCCTCTTCTATCGGGGGAAGTGGATTGACCAGTCGATGTACGTGTCTCTCCTGGTCGGGCCTTAGTGCTCTGCCGATGGCGATCTGAGGATTTAAATGTGCGAGGCTCTGAAGATAACCCATCACACGTTGGGATAAATGCTCTTGAGCGATGACGTACTGAACAAGGTTGGCCAGGACTGGGTCTCTCTCAATGCGTCCACCGGGAAAAGATGTCAATCCTCCGGGTGCTGCACGGCTCGCGAAGTAATAATACCCTCGTTCGCTGGCATAGGGTACCGCGAATCGAAGGCGAGCAAGCGCTTCGTATGCAACAGCTTCTATGGCCATATGTGGGGTTGGCATAGATTTCCCCACGAAGGAGACTTCTGTTGGATCTTGGTTTGAGTTTACGGGAGGGATGTGTACTACTGCCCAATATCTTGAGGTGGAAGGGGTAATTCTTGATTTGAACAGCTCGTACTGGGGTGGCTGGGTAGCACCCATGGTACTGCAGGTAAAATCCCGCAATATCTTGACAAAACTACCCGGGGTTGCATCTGGGGTTCTCAGATAAATGCTAGGGCTCGGCATGGCTAGGAAATGGTTGTGAGGGTGGTGCACAAGGTGAGAGATGCTTGGCAAGGTCACGCGGTGGCCTTTTTATAGCACCGGAGCTGGGTCAGTTTTACCGAGGTGAATGGTAAAGAAAATTTTTCAGCCCTGCTCCAAGGGTCGGGGTCAAGCCACAGATTCACACATCTCACTACAGTGATGTGTTACTGTGGGGTTGACGGGGTGATTTTTGGTAACTGCGTCCGGGATAGAAATCTTATACTACATACTGGCGTATCCAGGCAAGGCTACCATTAAAACAGAGGCACGACAACAGGCGGCATTTAATTACAAGACCACACGATTACAACGCGAGGGTACACTGGGACTCGATACGACTCGGGTGACTTAGTCTACCTCGTTTACATCCAAGCGGGCGTGCCTTGAGGCTCCTCCACGGGTCTCGTCATCAGAATTAGCTGGAGTGGGTTGAGGGGCTGCAGGTTCGGGGTAGCGATGAGGACCATCTCAGGGATTGTTGGCCACAATCCCATTGGAGTGTGCTCCCAATATGCGACGAAGCACCTCTGGGGTTATCGCAGCACCTTGGCCGATGGCTGGGGTAGGCCTCAGGGACTCGATCGGGTGTCCAAACAGCACGACTGGGTTGTCGGCGTTGGGCTCGTTTTCTTCTCTCGCCGGGGCTCGACGAACCAGCTCTCCACGAGCTGCGATTAGATCAATAGTGATTTGATCGCACAGTTCCTCTAGTGCACTTACATAGCGCACTAGGTGCAACAATGCAGGATCTGTCTCGTGATCTCCGTTGGCAACTTGGGGTGATCTACCATACCCTTCACGTCTGGGGTAGTAGTGGAACGAGCGACAGTTAACTCTGGGCGACAAGTGCCGGAGATGAACTATAGCCTCTCGAGCAGCTAGTTGGATGGCTTGAAGCTCAAAGGAAGTTGTTCTTCCGGTGAACCTGTAGGGGCGCTCGGGCTCTAGACCCCTACCGTAGATGTGTACAGTGGCCCAGAATTGACGGTTCTCACCGCTCATGGGTCCTTGGTATACAACATATTCTGGGGGCTCTTCTAACGCATAGGCACGACGGGTGAGGTTTGCGAGTATGGTCACAAAGCCTCCAAGGTTGGTTGCTGTGGTCTCATTATGCACGACAGGGCCAGGCATTGTAGCTTGGTTTGGGGTAGAGGCTGTGTTGTGCTGTGTTGGGGCTAGCGTGCCCCTTTTTATAGGAAAAAGGGGACGGAGTCTTCCTTTGCACGCTTGCGAGAAAGGACTATTTAAGATTCGATCACTGGCGCATGAGCGACAGGTTAGGTTGTTAGGTTGGGCACCGACTGCCAAAAGTGTTGGGTCACTGTGTGGCTATCTTGCACGGGAATCTTGGCTGGGGTTTGGTTATGGTTTGGTGGGTCAGTTTGCCTAAGTTTATAGGCCCGGCTAAGATAGGATTAGCCAATGGTCAGCCTGGCTCTGATACCAAGTCTGTCACGACTGGGTTTTCCGGGTTTTAAATTCCAGAAAAAGACCGTCGTGCTCATCAGCCCCAGGATTACTGTTAGCTGATGAGGCTCCAACTTGATACAGAAATTCCAAGCAAAAAAAAACAACATATGTAGTACAAGACCATTCTGGCCTGTGAGTACAACAATTGGGTTTCTAGTGGTCGAGGGCGGAAGCGGTTTGTGAGACATCATTGTCTATGGGACTCCATTTCCCACGGGAATAGCTGACCAGGTTAACTCCTATCTTCGCGAGGCTGCTATCACCATTGCTTAGGTCCCGAGGCTGTCATCGCCACGCTCTTCTCCAAGCAAGTAATCTGGCCAAGACAATAGCCAGGGACAAGCCAGTGAGTACTTTGAATGTACTCGCAAAGATTAAGAACACAGGTATAATATAATTGATAATCATGCACTGAAAAATTCCATGATCACATCGTCAGTCATAAATAAAACATCTTTTATGCATGCAAGCAGATTATTTTCATGCAACATGAATAAGCAGTAATAGAGTGGGAATAAAATGCCGCAGTCGGGCGTCTGAGCGACACCACATAAAGGGCTTTAAACGAAATGCCACAGTCGGGCGTCTGAGCGACACCACATAAAGGGCTTTAAAAGAAATGCCACAGTCGGGCGTCTGAGCGACACCACATAAAGGGCTTTAAAAGAGATGCCACAATCGGGCGTCTGAGCGACACCACATAAATGGCTTTAAAAGAAATGCCACAGTCGGGCGTCTGAGCGACACCACATAAAGGGCTTTAAAAGAAATGCCACAGTCGGGCGTCTGAGCGACACCACATAAAGGGCTTTAAACGAAATGCCGTCTGAGTGACACCACATAAAGGGCTTATAAAATAAATAATCGCAATGAATATCCAGGGGGTAGAGCCGTCCCAGGGATACTCGATAATACAGATAATGCAACGGGTTAGTCCATCACAAAATAATAATCATGGGCCTCACAAGTAACCAGTCGGTATCCAAGTTTGGTTTAACAATTTCTCCTCCGAAGACCGACACTAAGACCAACACTTGACCCATCCCAGACTGTAATCCTTAACCAAGGACACGGCTATTCGAATAGATTTAATCTCTGTAGAGGGTGTACTCTTTACCCACGAGTAACGGATTCCTTTAGTCCATCGGGACTAATTCCGTCTACGGCCTTTTAGTTGAAAACACGCCTAACTTGCACACACCAGCTTAACTCATCGGTGTCTGGAATCACCCACGACACTTGTTAAGCAAAACTCTAAGTGGGGAGGCTACATCCTCGCGTAGCATGGGATCAAATTTATATCGCGCGCTCTAAGGGGTGGCCTCCCCTCTCGGTTCCAACCGGAAACACCCATGCCCCCGGACCAGGTGGCATGCCTACCGGCTACAACCGATATCTTCCACCATGGCCTCTCTGTACGGTGTGTGCTTGAAAGGGGTTGACGACTTACTGAACCATACCCTACCTGTGGCAGGGACAAGTGGTAGTACATAGCAAGTATGGGGGTTACTAGAAACAAGACTCGGTTTACGGTCGACTCAGGAGGTTTATAAGTTCCCTGCATGACATGTAAACAAATATATTTCAATCAACAAAATCACCACTCAATATACCTTACCATGCCATACCGGACATAACGGTCCCGACGGGGACCGGCGACAAGCTCACGCCTACCCAAGGCCGAGGCTTTCCCGGATTCCATTCCGGCATGCATGCAAGGCACATGAGGATGATTACCATCACCATTATATTCATTTCCAACAGCAAGGAAATCACTAATATGCTTCCATGCAAATGATCATGTCACATGAAATAACAAGTCCTCTAAAATAAGGTGGTGTTATAAACATGTCAAATAACACACCAAAAACATTATGCCAGGGTTCAGAATGCTTGCCTTTAATGGTGTGGAGAGGTGGGGGTGCTGTCCAAAATTTTTGAAAGCTTCCTTCTCTCCCAAAAATCCTATTTCCAAAAATATGCAAATAACACATATTTCAAAAACAGTACAAAAAAGTTGTTTGGAAAATTTTCAAATAAATCTTAAAATAAACTAGACAATATTTGAGAGAGGTGGGAAAAAGAATCAATTCATTTGGAGTTATACTTAAAAAGTTATAGACAGTCAAAGCTGTGGTCAAAATCTGTTATTTAAAATAAAACAGAAAAGAAAACGTTTCGGAGGGGAATACGCTTTCGGAGCGGGGGAAACGTACTGGGGGGATTACGCCTTCACTTAATCCCATGTGGACAGGCACGGGGTCGCTGACAGTGGGTCCAGAGGGCCCACTGGTTAGGTTTGACCAGTCTATCCCTCCCTCCTCTTCCTCTGCCCGAACGGAGGCGAGGCAACGGCGATCGTCGCCGGCGAACGGCGGCTCCCCGTGGGTTCCAGAGGGTTTGGATGGATCCGTGAGACTGAGGCGGTCCTTCCGGTGGTCGTTGGGTAGACGGGGGTGGAAAGAGTCGTCGGCGGTGAGCTTCGCGGCGGAGGGGAGCTTCGGGAGCAGAGTGGTTTTGGGGCTACGGTGGTTCCCGATCAAAATCGAGTAGGGGGATGTGTTCATGGGAGGATGAGGATGTTCTTGGCGAAGAGAATGGAGAGGGGGAGGCCCTGGTGGTGCCGGAATGGCCGGGGCAGTGGCGGCGGCCGCGGTTGCCGGAGATGAGGAAGGAGGCCTCCCCGGGTCGATTGGCTGCCAATGGGGGTCCTCAGGAGGTGGCTTGGGACTGCCTGCGTGCGGAGATGAGCTCGGGGCTCCTTTTATAGGCGTGGCAAGGCGGTTCCGCGGCGGCCGTGGATAAGCTCTCCGGCAACCGCCATTCTGTAGCTGCAGGGCATCATGGCGAGTCTAGGGATGGCGGTAGGAGGTAGCGGACGAGCGGCTACTGCTCCAAGGCCGAGCTGGCGAGCGGAGGTGGCTTGGGCGGCGCTGGCCAGCGCAGGAGCTGTCGGGCGGCGGTGGCGGCTAGCTGTTGGCTTGCCGGAGACGTGGCGAGGGCTGCGGGGTTCGTGGGGTGCAGAAGGGGACACGGCGTGCTGGCTACGGTCGGTCACGGACTGGAGTAAGTGCGGGGCGAGACGCGGCGGCTCGGGCGCACGTGCGTGCTAAACGCACGCTCTTGGCACGCCCAGAGCACGCACGAAACGTGCTCGACGAATTGCCAGAGCCTGCTACAGAGCTTGGGTGAGGCTGGAAATTAACAGACCCAGGCTAGGGGCAACTGGGAGCCTAGTGGACATGTTAGTTTGATCAAAGGTGCAAGCTCACAGTGCAATGCCAAAACTCATGTCAAAACTGGTCATGCCTACAGGGTGCTCGATAGAATGCCACATGCACCTAGGCATCTCTTGGGGTGGCCAAAACTTCCAGATTGGGTTCTCTTTAGATGCAAGAGAGAGTGGTGAGGTTAGTTGGCCAAAAGCAGAAACTTGTTAGTGCAAGTTTTGCAAAACTTCAATTCTGGACAGGAAATAAATGACATTATTTCACGAACCAAAATTAATCCAATGGGTACATGCTCCTGGATTTAGGGGTTTTGTAGGGCTATATACAAGTGGGAGAAAGCACAAGATCATTGGAGCAAAATTAAATAGGGTTGCAGTAGAAATCACAAGGCTGGACCAGAATGAAAATGAGGTTGATTCACTCAAATTTTTCAAATAACAACACAGGGTTTTTGCATAAAGTTGAATCATATGTTACTACCAATATCCCATAATTTTGGTGGAGGCTAGAAAGAATTATTTAAATGGGTTATAGTGCAAATTGCACTATGGACCAGAGAAGAAAAAGTTTGTGTAGAGCTCAAAATATTTCATGAATAAGAGATATTTTTGTACAAAAGTGATTTAAAAACATCACATGACATCTCCAAATTTTGGTTAGAATTTTAGGTGAATTTATCAAATGGTTGTAGTTCAATTATGGCCATATAACCTTGAAAAACCATTTTTCAAGAAAATAAAGATCAAGCAATTTAATTAGGTAATTAGTTATACTGATAAAAGGGAAGTTTTTCTTGAGAGGTTAAACAAGTCCAATAACATATTTGAAAGTTTTTTTTCACTTTAGGGAACAACTCCATGATAATAAGAAAGGAAATGTTTTAAAAAAAATTAAAAGGGAGTCCAAAAAAAATCAAAGTTTTAATTCCTGGCAAAATTTTAATATAATAAAACAAGGCCAAAAATTTGGGGTGTCACAATTTGGAACTGTTTTAATTTCTGGGGGAAATTAAATGAGTCAAATGAGGTTGAATCATTCATGACTATGCTCAAGGGAACTTATAGAATATTGTGAAAATTTTTGCTTTACTATTTGAAGAAATAATAATTTCACTTGCAATTTAACTATGAATTTTACTTTGATTTTGGACAAGTGGAAATTTGCATAGTACTCATGATGACATGGCCACCATTAGGGGGAGTTTACTGTAGCATGATTCTCGGGGTGTTACAGTCCGTCCCTGCTACGCCGACAAATCTGAGCGGTCGAGCTCTGGCTCGCGGCATGCCCCGCACATGTCACCTTACCAGGCCCTTAGTGCCTTCTCCTCATCCAGAGCAACCAGTGGCAGGCTGGCAGCTGTAACGGCAAACCGTGTTTCTTCTCGTGCCCGTTCACAGGTACCCCGTGGGAAGGATAGCAGGCGGCACCGCAAGTCCCCTTTTCTCTCGTGCAATTCGCTTGCGCATTAAAAGGGCGGCTACTGAGCATCGTGACTCAGGAGATCTCACTGGCTCTCCAGCCCTCACCCCCTGGCCTTGACCACGGCATCGTGACCTGGCATACCAGCAGCGGCTGAGCTCGCTCGAGGGCCAGGACCTGAGGACGTAGAGCACTAAGGAGAGCATGAGGGGAGGGAAACCCGTATGGGCCAGCCTAGTTATGCCGCACGAGTAGGCGCGCAGCCCTAGCGCAACGTCAGGAGTCGCCATGAGATCAACAAGATAAGTCCCGCACTCAGATTGGCTAAATGTTTAAGCCTAATGGTCACTCACGCCTTACCGCAGCCCCGTTGCAGCCACGTCAACTCCCTTTCTCGCCTTACCATGGCTGCTTAAGCACTAAGGGGGACCTCTTGAGCATCGCGCCTCAGGGGCTCTTACTAGACCTCGGGCCACACACCTCCTGGCCTTGACCACGGCACGCGACCTGGCATACCAGCGACAGCTGTAGCCTAACTGGGACCGGGACCTGTCGGCGTAGAGCAACAAGCTATCGCGAGGAAAGAAAGGGGGACCGAGCCTTTACGGGACATGCGTTCACCAAATTCTCATAACAGGGAAGATAAGCACAAAAGACATTATAGACCCTTACACCCCCCCCCACGGGGCAATTCATGATTCTTCGCAGGAAACAAAAAGCCGATATTAAGGGGAATGATGTCTACATCCTCCCATGGTGGACGCCATCATCAACAGTGGGCCACAGGAGGGCGGCGCCAACCCCATCTAGATTAGAGGCAGGGACGGCCGGACGCCGCATCCCTGCTCCGAGCGCGGCGAGAGCTCGGGGGCACGTAGCTGTCGTCACTCATCTCCGGTGTCTCATAGAGCTCAAGAGAGCTGCTGGACTCCCAAGGGCTGCTGCTACTGGCGTGGTCGCGAGCAGGGCGGGCATCAGCCTCGCGCTCCTCTCTGAAGCAGCACTCCAGGCGGTGGCCCTCGGCATCGAAGACCTTGAAGAAGAGCGTGGAGACGCCGTCGTACTCAAAGTGGATCGTGAGGGCGCCCCTCACACGGCAGACCCGCGCATCATCAAGATCTTGTCGGTGGGGACCGCTTCGATCTCCGCTCTGGTCGCCGGAGCGCTGCAGTCAGCGTGCTGCAGCCAGAGCTTGAGAGGCCCCCTCGGCGGCATCACGCCAGAGAAGAACCGAGGGAAGCGGATCCAGGAGCTCAGAGGCATCGGCACCCACAGCACCAACTCGCGCAAGGAGTCCGCGGCGTGAACCCCAGGGGCGACAACGCGCGTCGCCGTGGCGCGGCAGCCCTGGATGCGGCGTGAGCGGCGCTGCTCGTCACTCCGTCCTCCCGAGCCCATGGCTTGGGCGTACAAGGGCAGCGGGTACCCCGAAGGAGGCCGCTCGCGCCAAGGCCTCGACACCACCTGCATCGCCACTTCATCGTGGCGATGGATCGACCTCTTCTTCGGCGGAAGAGGCCCCGGATCATTGCGGGGAGCCTTTCCTTTCTCTTCAGTAGAGAACTTTCTGATGGGCGCCATTGTTGTCAGCAGTAGAGCAAGGAGGAAGAAGCAAGCAAGCGAGGAAGAGATGGGCAACGGGGGCTCCGCCCCCTCCCGATTTATAGCAAGAGAAGGCCAACCGACGTCTCCCACGATCGCAGGTAATGATGGTTTTCCTTGCACGTCGCAGGGACTTGCACTACAAAAAATACACTTCTATGATGATACGTGTTTGTCACAGTAGGTCGCTTTTTTTGTCATGCATGTACATCCATGACAAATTTATGACAAAATCAAGATAGTCATACCTGTGCTGTCGTAGAAGTGTTCCATGACATTACCAAAATTATCATCATGGAAGTGTCCACTTCCATGACGATAAATCGCGCATCACAGAAGTGCTTTCGTCAAGGGTGACCGACACGTGGCATCCACTGTAACGGAACGCCGTTAAGCTATCGGGTTGGGTTTTAGATCCGATAACCCGTTAACAGCCCCGACCAATGGGGATTTTCCATGTGTAAAATCATCATTGGCTAGAGGAAACACGTGTCGGGTTATTGTCGGGACAGATGTCATCCACTCACTGGACAGAAGGCGCCTATGATACGTCGATATGTGGCACGGCCCAACAAGTTTAAATGGGCCGGCCCAACTAAAGGCCCACAAGATTTTGCGGACCATAATGGGCCGGCCCAACTAAAGGCCCATGAGATTTTGCGGACCATAATGGGCAGGCCCAGCTAAAGGCCCACAAGATTTCGCGGGCCATAATGGGTCGGCCCAGGTACATGCCCGCAAGATTTTTGTGTGCCATAATAGGCCGGCCCAGGTAAAGGCCCACAAAATTCTTGCGGATCATAATGGGCCGGCCCAGCTAAAGGCCCACGAGATTTCGCCGACATTAATGGGCCGGCCCAGCTATAGGCCCACAAGATTTTGAGGACCCTAGTAGGCCGGCCCATTAACTGGCTGCCATGTTTTGGGCCAAATGCCGGCCCATATTTGATACGGTCTATTAATGGCCTGCCACGCTCCGGGCCAAATAGTGGCCCATATGAGATCCGGCCCGTTAAAAGCCTACCACATTCTGGGCCAAATTACGGCCCAGATCAAGTCCGGCCCTTTAAGAGGTTTTGGGCCTAATTATGGCCCATATCAGATTCGGCCCGTCAACTGGACACTATGCTTTTGGGCCCACTTGCTAAAGGCCCACTTAGTAATTCGGCCTGATATTAGTTTTGGCCTGTTAAGGGCCCGTTTAACATTTCGGCCCTATATTAATTTCAGCCTGTTAAAAGCTCGTCATATAGTTGTGCCTAACTATGGCCCGGTTTGCATTCGGCCTGCTCGCAGCTGATATCTGATTGGGCCAAACAAGGACCGAGACAATTTTTCGGCCTGTTGAAAGCCCGTGATTTGATTCGCACAATCATGGGCCGGGGTTCATTTCGGGCTGCTGCCGGCCCGTGAGCTGATCGGCACGTTTCAGGCCCAACCTACATCATGATTGCATGACGACCCAATTATGTACCGTAATTTTACGGTTTGGCCGGTTTACTACGAAGACAGGATATATATACAGTAAAATAACTGCAACATCGTGAATAAGAAAAAACCTATACTATACAATAAAGAAATTACGGCATATTACATCCACTGGGCATGAAAGTTCGCCATTATGATAATAAAGCACAAGCAGACAGCAGATTACATACAATGGGCATCAAAGATCGCCACCAGTGCAAATAAAAACACCGACAAAATAATATACAAAACCGACAACACTTCAATAGAGTTCAAGAAAGGTTAGCCCTACTGGGGAGCTGTAGCGCAAGCAGCTGAGCAAGATGATGAGACTGTGCTTGTTCAACACTTATATCTTCCTCACTCTGAAAGATAAACAAGCAGACAGATGCCAGGTTTTGCACATAAAAGTATCGGTGCTGACAATTCATCACATTTCTTACTGACGAATAAAGTGACACAGTTTAAATTTGCATTAACACAATATGGTATTGTTCAGGTGAAGACATGGCAGGAAATGACATTGTGAAGGAGTTGGCAGCTTCACGACACCACTGGATTACAGATCAAGAACTCATAAGTATCAATGGTTAGTGTGATGTCAATTTATACCATTTCAGATTAGCAAATAAAGAGACGGTTTAAATAATAGTAGAATGATATGACATTTTTCATACTTAAGACATTGCAGAATATGACATTGTGCTGTAGTGGCTAGGTTCACCACACCACTGGATTACAGATGAAGAACAGAAGCATACATGTAGTGCAAAAGAAGATCACTTGCTCCGTATAGTTTAATTTACATGGTATGAAGAAGGAACTTGGTTGTACAACTGAAAATTTAAATTGAGAAAGGACAAACTTTTGTTTATGAACTACATATAATAAACTTTAAACAAGCAATTTGATGCAAACACCAAAATAAACATCGGTTGCAGTTAGGTGAAGACATGGCAGGAAATGACATTGTGAAGGAGTTGGCAGCTTCACGACACCACTGGATTACAGATCAAGAACTCATAAGTATCAATGGTTAGTGTGATGTCAATTTATACCATTTCAGATTGGCAAATAAAGAGACGGTTTAAATAATAGTAGAATGATATGACATTTTTCATAGTTAAGACATTGCAGAATATGACATTGTGCTGTAGTGGGTAGGTTCACCACACCACTGGATTACAGATGAAGAACAGAAGCATACATGCAGTGCAAAAGAAGATCACTTGCTCTGTATAGTTTAATTTACATGGTATGAAGAAGGAACTTGGTTGTACAACTGAAAATTTAAATTGAGAAAGGACGAACTTTTGTTTATGAACTACATATAATAAACTTTAAAAAAGCAATTTGATGCAAACACCAAAATAAACATCTGTTGCAGTCATGCCTAACCAAATATATACAACAAAGTTTGAAGGCTGGAGATGGACAGACTTACATTATTGGTGAAGACAGGCTCTATAAAGGCCTTGTCCATGCTGATGGGGGGGGGGCAATTTAAGAAGTTTGCCACAGAATCTTCTTCAAAAGCATTGCCTTCATTCTACATTTTGTTAAGAGTAAATATAGATGTGATAATATATGAAAAAATGGAGAATATTTAAGATAAGATGAAGAGTGATGTAAGTGCAGCAATACAGGCAAAAGGTACGGCCAAGAGCAATGCACAGCTAAACTTCTTCAGTACCAATCTTATGGTAAGAGAAAATGTAGATTTGATGTGTAGAAAATGGAGGGAAAAGAAAAATAAGCTGCAGAGTGATGGTACATAAACCACTACCTGTCATTATAAGTACACTGATAAAGGACAGCATGTACTTACAAGAACAATGCAGAGCTAAAAAAACATTGGCATTGGATATATTCTACACTAATGTAACCATTCATACAGATCAGATAATTTGGAGCGAACAATTGATAAGCAAGCTAGCATGCATATTGCTGTCACATAATGAACCAGGTATGTATGCAAGTACAGTGATACAGGACAACAGGTACTAACAAGAGCAAAGCAGCGGCAACATATTTGAGATATCCTTTCGTTCTTATCAAACCAGAATTCTTCTTCGAGCAGATTTCCTGCAAAAAAGATCTGTAAGGCACATGCGGAAAAGTAGAAGTTCAAATTGTCATGTGATTTCATAGCCAGTACCTCTTCCTGGGAACGAGACCAGTGCATAACAAGGTTTTTCCATTCAATGTCTTCTAAATTTAGCATAGGAGACTTCACCAGGAATTCGTTTATAGACTTCCCATCAAAGTGTGATTTCCTCAGGTAACACCGATACTGCTGCAATGCTTCCTTGAAAAGGACAAGCAAGCTTTGCCCGTCATGACTATCCAGATTGACCCTCGCCTAGTTACAACAATGTAATGTAAATCATTCATGTGTTCAATTAGCAGAAAATAGGAAAATAATAACCATGAATAATAGCACTTACACGTAAGTTGGACAGGAAGATGTGAAAATGGTGTTTGTCTTCACAATAATCTTCCCATGATGGGAATATATGCATGTAGTCCCTAACAACATTGAACGCATTATCTTTTAAACTGGGAATAAATGGAATGGGGTTCCAATCTGCAGGAATTGGCCGTCTCTATAGTTGGGATAGGTCTTCGGCCAGTGGACTTGTTGTACTTTTTGCTGGAGTGGGATTTTTCTATGGTTCAGCTAGTGCTATGGCAAATGAAATCGGTATACCTTTTGCTGGAGTGCAGGTCCTGTGTTGTGGGGCTAGTGGTGTGGCCAGTGAAGTATGGGTACAGTCTGCTGGAGTCGGTCCTGCGTTTTGTGTCACTGGTTGTACAGCCAATATAAGTGGGGTGCTATCTGATTTCTCCGGCACCACCATGTTTTTCAAGGACTTTGCTGGTGCTCCTTCAGGTTCGGCAATCACCCTCTTCCTTTTTGATGTCTGATGCACAAGAATAGCATTTGAGTGGAAAAACATGGTATGATGACAGATGGAATATGTATTGATAATGGATGGGAATGGCATCTCGACATATATGATAAGTAAACTAAGAAGATGGCGGTGCAACAAAGTAGAAGAAATGCAAGACAACATATGCAAGATACCCGCAATCAATAAAACATTGCCAAATTAGAACAGGCACCTTGATGGGTGAACAGGACAGGCCATCTGCCTTTGACTCCTCGAGGTTAGAATAGTCATTAGGATAATATTCTGAACAAGAATCAACAAGTGGGGAGAGTATGAGTTTCATTGCATCCAGAATGGCACTCAATGCCTTGGTGCCAATTTTGTAAGTCATTGCAGTGTTTAGCTTCAAGAGTGGACTGCTGCTAGTGCGACACAAAGCAGCTACACAGATCATAGTGTAGATATAACGGGAAAACCTTAAGCATCAGAGTAAAATCAGCAAAGTGGAACTTGCAGGAATATATGTGCTAGTATTCCCGGTACGGCTAGAAAGGCTTCGGATACCAGCTCTCTTCAAGTGAAGGTCCGGTACTGTTAATATCAATGTAACTCTCAAAGGCGACATAGCTCCCTGCATTTCCTTGCTATTCTTATAGGATTCAAGTGGGCAGGCCACTACAAATCCTATTCCTATGTTTACAAGATCCTACGAATCAAAGAGGCTCAAAGTGTCCATCACAACCAACCGTATAGACCTCTACACTGCAAATGTCCCTGCTCATCTTCAGTACAAGGAACATATTGTACTACTATCATACTCCCTCCGTTCCAAAATATAAGTCTTGGTAGAGATTTCCACTATGGATAACATACAGATGTATCCAGGTACATTTTATAGTGTAGATTCACTCATTTTGCTCCATATGTAGTCCATGGTGTAATCTATACAAAGACATGTATTTCGGAACGAAGAGAGTACATATTAAAGAAGAATGGAAGAGGAACATGCTAAAGAAGAGCAAGCAGATTTTGGATAGTAAAATGTTGGTTGCGCGGTGCCCACGCATGATGAACCAGAGCGCATTAAGAATGCAACTCCTAGCTGTCTCTCGACCATTTCAGGCGGTTGGATGAAGATCCTACGTGTCCTAACCCTTCTTCTTCCTCATCTCTGATTCTTCCCATACAAAACACCGCACGAGCCGCCGGCCGGACCACCGGCCCCCACCACCTATGTTCCTCCGCCACCCCCACCCCCACCCCAACCCCCACCCGCGTCGAGTTTTCTTCGTTCGGCGAGGCCCCACAACCACCCGAGCCCCTTCGATCGCACCGGTGAACTCCGGCGAGCTCTGAAAAGTCGACTGACCCAATTTTGAAATTTAGTCTACTGTGATTTAACTAGTGTGGAATATAAAAGGGGAAAACCATAAGCATTGCGAGTATGGTGTTGAGCGTGCCATGGCGGATCTGAAGGTGCAAACCAGACAAAGGCAACTTCGCAACCAAGACAAGAAATGAGAGTAAAGCAGTGGCGGTCTATTTTCTTGCTGCGATAAATAAGTTGAACAGATACGAAAGAGTACCGCCTCTGGTGCGGTGCCGTGTACGCATCTGCTGAGAATTTGACGGTGCTGCGGTAGCGATGGCTGTCGGCAGCGTGGAAGTAGATCTAGGAGGGTGGACGGTGGCGGCGGGGCGCAGTGGACGAGACGGTCGTAGAACGGTGCCGGCAAGGTGGACGACGGCGGGGATGAAGCGAGAGGACGGGATGCAAGGATCTCGGTCCGAAGCCGTGGATGAGAGAGGTCGATCTCTTGTAATGGACGGCGGCGACGGGGTATCAGCTCCGGCATGGTGGAGGAGGACGGCAGTGGATGGGGTGGTAGACAGCGGCGGACGGAGGAGGGTGGGGTGGAGAGGGTGTTTTGGCGCCCACAGAGTACGAATGGGGAAAAGGGTGGTAGAGAGGAAGGGGGAACCATGTATTCAGGGCGCGCTTGTCTCAAATGCGAGGAAATTTATAAACTTAGCCCCCGTTTCAAATTTATACTACATCACAGCAACACTCGTCGGTTGGGGATAGGACGGTAATCTCGCATACACCAAATATTTGCCGACGAGAGTTTGTTTTTGGCGCCCACCGTGTATGAATATGAATCAGGGAGGGAGTCGATTTCGTCCGAGGACACACTATTTTTTGGCGCCCACCGTGTATGAATCCAGGTGAGAGGCGGTTACGTCACGTTTGGGTGAAATTACAAACCTACTCCTATCGAAACCTATAGAAATCCAGCATATAGGCTTTGTGTGGCAGGGATAGGCAGTAGTGATTTCCATCTCGCAGATTTTGGTTCCGGACGGTTACTGCGACTTTCCCCGCTTCGTCCAAATTTTGCAGAGTGCACGTTTACTGTGCCAACTCAATTCGAATCCCGTTTGTATTCTATTTTTTCGGGCGGGATCCATTTTCAATTGGAATTACATTCTATATACATCATTTTTTTATATATACTTTCAAAAGCACAACACCATTTATACATAAATATGGTTTACAAATGGCATGATCTCAGATTCATAAGGTTGTATCCATCAATTTGGATTTTCAAATATTTGAAACCACTTTATGTTGAAATCCAATGTATGCATTCCTCACTAACTGTCTCCAATTAATGTGTGTTTCATGCGGGTTTTTTTACTTCTCAAACATGTATAATGTGTTTCACACACGCAACATATAGTGTAATCCTGTTTAGACATTAATTGCATATAAACCATGCATTGTTTGTAATTGAAGAATCTATGGATCACCAATATTGATAAACTATATAACATTACACATGTGCCCAAATTCAAATGAATATGCATGTTTGATACACCAATTTGCGTTATGATATTATCGATGTCGTGATCTCCAGTTTAAATATTTGAATCCCCTTTAATCCAGATATTCATCTCATATAGCTATCACTCATGTTTATATAGGACTATCTCTCTGGACCTATACGCGTTCATCGTCCCTCAGGTATCTCTCGTGCTACCTGTATGTCGACAATGATCTTTTATCTTCGTAACACACTGACGGAACTCTCTCCCTCGACCTTCATCAGTCTATCTCCCCCTAAGTATATCTCGCTCCCTGCTATGTGTCTCTAACTATGATTCTCCATGTGGAATCTCTTTCTCTCACACAAACACAAAACTTTGTCTCCCGGGGTCTCATTTCTCTCTACTATTCCCATGTCTGCCACTCGCACACCCCTCATACAGAGATGTCTTTCGCTCCTTAGATATGAGAACCTACAACTCTTCCTCATCAATGTCTCTTTCTCACACACAAACACAAACTCTGTCTCCCAGGGTCTCATATTTCTCCATTGTTCTCTTGTATGTCGCTCACACACACCCTCTCTCGCTAGAGATATCTTGCGTTCCCTCGTATGTCTCTATAGCTATCACTCTCATTGTGAAATATCTTTCTCTCTCGCAGACACAAAACTCCGTCTCTCTGGGTCTCATTGATATCTGTTTGTATGTGACTCACATGCACCCTCTCTCTATCTCTCTCACACCCACACACATAACCTAGCCTTCTGATCCACTCGACTCCTACCTCTAACGCACACTAGCTAGCATCTTTATCTTTCTATTTATCTGTTTCTCCATCAACCTTCTTGCTTGCCCTCACTCTTGATTCCTATCACGCACACTACATATGTTTCTCTCTACATGCAGTCAAGTGCCCTCTCACACACATATATAACTTCACCCTTTGAACCACCCGACGGTCATCTCCAACACCCAAACTAGCGGATGTCCCTCTAGCTAGCATCTCCATCTCTATATCTATCTGTAGTTTCTCTGTCAACATTTCTTTCTCGCATGGAGTCTTGCTTCCTATCACCCACACTATATATGTCTGTCCATACATATGCATTTATAGGTTGGTCTTATGTTGGGACTTCTTCCATGCATTCTCACATGCTCAATTGTTGGGACTTCTTCCATGCATTCTCACATGCATGCATATTGTCATACCGATCCGTCTCTCCCATGTCGTTGATCTTATGACTTATGTCTTCTTTCTTTTATCTCGATCATGCGCGCGCACACACACACATCCCACGTATACATGTATACCTCTCACACATGCACGTTCAAGGTCTCTATGTCTCCATACGTAGTTAATTACCCTCAATCCAAACGCCACATCGAATCGTTCTCCTCTTTTCTGCACATAACTTCCGCCTAGGTGGGTAAAACACACACTCACACATAACAATCTCCTTCTAGCTACCCCCCCCCCCGCCTCTCACTCTTCCCCTATATCCCCGAAACCAATAAGACCATCCCTTAGTTTAATTCCTGCCTACATGCACCATCGATATATAGTAGTCTTCCTTGGTGTCTCTCGAACAAACACGTTCTCTCGAAGTCGACTCCTCTCATGCATATAGGTCCTAATGCGTTTTTCGAGGCTAACTTTGACCAAACATTAGAGCAATAATATATTACATGCAAATTACACAAAGCATACCTTCAATTTGTATGTCAAAGGAGATTCCAATAATATAATTTGCATAGTATACATCTCATGTGCTATTAATCTTGTCAATAGTCAAAGGCTGTCTTGAAAAACACATTAGGCCCAATATAGATGGAAGGAAGGAGTAGGTCCCATGCAAAAAATGAGAATAAAATTCAAACATCTAGGCATCATGGCTTGGTCGATAACATTGAGAAACTTGGTTTTAAAATCATGAAACTTGGCATGGTGTCATGTCATGGTAGTACCATGCCGTGGTAAAAAAATTGGTCGAATAGGAACAAATTTTGGTATAAGCTTCTTGCAAATTGGAGCTTCTCTCAAGAAGGCTCGTGGTTCTGGGAGGGAACATGTCACCTTTGTGTGCATAATTCAAATTTGAAATACAAGCACATGTTCCAGTGCACCAAAGTTGGTTGAAAAATCACACGTGTGTCCTCGGGTAAATTTCTAGGTTCCATGCAAGAAATGGGAATGAAATTCAAAATTCTGGGCGTCGTGGCTGGGTTGGAAACATTGAGAAACTTAGTTTTTTAATTCCTGTAAATCAAAAACACGCATGAAAATAATGAAACTTGGCTTGGTGCCATGACATGGCACCAACATGCTGTGGTAAATTTGCAGTCCGATTTGCGAAGGCGCACACATCAACAATCAACAAAGTCATTTTGGAAGAAGTGCTTTCACGTTACAATCAGAAACACAAGTATTATTGAAACCGTGGGCGTTCTACTTACTAGTACCATTTACGTGCCGCCACGCGTCCCCTTTTTTATTAGCTAGGAGGTGACGTGCAGGGTAGCTATTTGAGTACGAGAGAGGCATGCGATCAGACCCCTGCGCGTCTTATCGGGAGGAGAGCCCTTTGACCTCCATCTGCCGTCCACCTCTCTCCCAAGGTCTCCATTAATGGCGCCTGAGCCTCTGTTTAATGGCGTGGCTATGTCTCACTCGACTGAGATTTAAGAGAGAAAAAAGAAAATCTGAAAGCACGGATCTTGATGTAAGATCCAACGGACCTATATAGCATCTACTGCGACTTATAGCAAGACTGATGAATATATAAGGACGATTAATTTTTTTTGATCAAAGAAGGGCTTGCCCCTTCCGATTTTCATTACTGAAAACCACCACAATTCACAAGAAGTTCAACACAACTCCAGCCTAACACGAAGGACTAAAAGCTACCAGATTGAAATCGCAACATCCCAAGAGGCCAACAAAGGCCAAACATCCGTGCTAGAACCCAACATTTCACAACCGACGACACAATCCACATCCTAAACCGGTTATTACATCAAAAGAAACCAGGAAACTAGTCTCCGCGGCGAGCGGCAATAAGCTCTTTCGTGTCCTCAAGACGCTGCTTGAGAACATCCACGGATTCCTCCAACAGCCTTTGGCGCTCGTTGCGGAGCATGTCATTCTCGTCCATAAGTTTCTTCAACAAGGCACTAGTCTCCTCCTACAGGTATGCACTTCGGACGATCTTCTCCCTCAGCAGGCCGCGCTCGGCCCGGAGCCTCTCATTGCCCTCCCTTAGTTGTCAGATGACGCCGGTAGCCTGTTCGAACGAGGCTATCAAGTCGTCCTGCAACCTCACCGAGCGGGGGATCTGATCCGTCTGGCTATGGACGATCGCATGCATGCGCCTGTAACAGTCGTCGTGTGCCCGCGAGAAATTTTCCCAGGCCGCCGCGGCGCGGCGGGACATCTCTACTGCATTCGTGGTGCGGCGGGACATCTCCGCTGCTTCCGGGGCGCGGCTGGACCAGTCTGCTGCATCGACGGTGCGGCGGGACCTCCGTGTTGCTTCAGCGGCACGACGAGACCTCTGTGCTGCTACTTTCGCATGGCGGGACATGTCGGCTGCTCTCGCAGCGAGGCGGGACATCTCTCATGCTTCCGCTTCCATGCTCGCCTCTCCCTGGTGGTAATCTCTCGACCCAGAACTCACGTTGGCCACGGTAGACGCAAGGGAAGGATGCTGAATGACTTGTTTGTTTTTGTGGATAAGGAGTTGAGGAGGTATGTGCAGTCATCTTGGCATACTAGTATTTAGAACCGAGTACTAATACGCTCCTAAGTGGGAAACCGTTTAGGTTGTGATCGGTGTGAACAGGTTTGCAATTCAATATAGCGTGGAGTAATTTGGAATGTGACGAGACGCAAGCTCAAAATTTATTGACGGTTCTAGTTTCGAATTGCGGCACTATTCCCGGATGGAGTACTCCTTTTTCTACTCCCTCCTTTCCAGTTTTATAGGGCTTATCTCAAAATTTTAGTTTTTCCATTTTATAAGGCTCAATTTGGTTGTCCCCAACACATGTTCAGATTCCAAGGTGCATTAAATCATTGCATGCAAATATGAAGAGAAAATTGACCAATGCATGTCCTTTATGCATGCATGCATTGCAATTAATGCATTAAACCTATCTCTCGGGACTTCTCGCACGCACCATCGTGCCACCCACAAAAACTTGTACTCTGAGTTTAGTAGTACGTTATACAGGAAGAGAAGAGGTGCACGCACGCACTCGTCCTCTCACACGCGCGTCTATTTTTTCTCGAAAAGGAGGATGATGACCCCCGGCCTCTGCATCTGGGAGTCACACACGCAAATTATTGAAATATATCGAGTGCAGTGCTTTGATGTGTCGCGTCAACTTGTACATCAACGAGAAGTTTGATTATCCTCTCCCTCGCGGACTTAACTGCACATGCCTTTGGCTATATGACAGGTTGGCCACACACCTGTAGGGCCCACCTGTCATACACGCAAAGGCAGGAGCGTCCCTCCCTCGCCCGTGAGCGTGGTGGCTGGCAAGACTAGGAGAAGCTTTCGCTACACACTCTCCCGGTGGACATGCAGCAGTTCAATCGGTGTCAGATGGCCAGAAGCGTACTGTAGTACTCCTCCAGTGCAGTAGTATTCCATCATTGTTCAACTTCCCGAAGAGGCGAAGAGCCAAGCGCAGCCCGGACGCTCGTGTGGCAGTTTCATGTGTATAGTAGTATAGGATAGCGTGTACCGTGCCTGTAAGCTTAAAATTGTTGGGGTCGGCTCCATGCTATGTGGCCGTCTCGAAGTTTAAAAAAAATTAAAATAGTCTTCTGGCCCTACCCGAAAACTGTCGTGCGTACTACCCGGGAAAATCCCCGCCCTCAACTTTTAACTACGAGAAAACAGTTCGAGCTTGTTCGTTCTATATAAATACAGTACTTACTGTATGTCTATTCACCTGTGGGGTTGTTCAATGAATGGAGGGGCGGGGAGCACAAGTGAACAATACTGTAGTACTACTAGTAGTAAGTAGGAGTCGTACAGTAGTCACCTTAAATAGAGAGTTTCATTTCTTTAATGCCACGTACTCAAATTGAAACGCTTGTTGTGGAGAGAAAAAAGATTATCACTCCACTATATATGGACGCAGGGGCCTGAGTGCTTGCTTTACTAGGGTTGCTCTCTTCATTCTCTCATCCTCTCCAGATATAAACAAGACAACGGTAGCGACATTTTCTCTCTGCTCACCGCTGGTCACAGATCCGGTCGGATCCCTTCGGTCAGTGTGTAGAGGACTAAAAGGTGTATCATTCACGCGGGCATCACCGTCGAGGGAGGAAACCCACAGCTGCCGGAGGTGCCCGATCCTCTACCCGTGTCGTTCCCTCTAACACATGGCCAGCTTAGGAGGTCCTCCGACCCTTCTTCCTACCTGTCGTATTGTCCGCAGATCCGACCTGCCGCCGCCGACATCCCGGCGACCCTCAAGTATAAGTTCTTCGAAAGAGGCCTTGCTCTACTGCCCCAGCTCCCCACGTGTCTGCATGTGCATCTTTTTCTACTCCCATCAGCTCTTCCAAAGCCACCTAAATTTTTAGTATTATTAGAGGTAAAGCTACTTCATGCATTCGAATCTAGGGCTTTGTTCAAACAACGAAGAAAGGGGGGAAGGTTGTAGCATGAATCTAGGACTTGATTCAAAGAGGAAATAATATGGTGAAAGTAGTAGAGACCGGATACCCAACCGGTCTCTTGGTTGAAAAGGGAAATAATGGGAAAATGTAGTACAAACTGGATAAGGAACAGATCTATTATTGGTTGAAAAAAGGATAGAAAGTGGCGGCTGGTGGACAAGTCAACAAAGTATGTCCATGATTAGATTTGCTGCCATCACATATTAAAAGGTCTCCAGGATTAGATTTGCTGCCCTAACATAGTAAAAGGTCTCAGGATTAGATTTGCTGCCCTCACATAGTAAAAGGTCTCCAGGATTAGATTTGCTGCCCTCACATAGTAAAAGGTCTCCAGGATTAGATTTGCTTTCCTCACACAGTACAATGGCACTCCTGCTATTTTCCCCAGTATGATAAGTAAGTTGCTCCTTTACGTTGTTGAGTGTCCTGGTGTCCCCACGGTCCCATGCCCTTAAACCAACTCTTTAGCTATTGTTGATTTACTGTGTCTGGTAAACAAGCAATGCCACCATTAAAGTAATCCCATATTTGAGGAATCTCATTGTTGATCGTAATGCTTCTAGTAACATGAAGCATCGCTGACGTTTTAAAATTTCTATTGTCCTTGCGTGATTGCCATGAACATAATTAAGATGCTTCTTTTCATTTTGTATATGTTTCGTATATTCTTATTGACCAGCAACTGTTTACTTTCTATCTTTTTGTGCAGATAGGGATATCCATTTCACCTTGTTGCTATTGTGACCTTTTGGTGAACTGCAGAAAACACTTTTTTGGAATGAGTGTCTTGTGCAGTTCAACTAAAATGTCACGTGGGCAACATCTCTCAATTTTGGTGGAACTGCACAAAATGGTGATTGGAGTTTCCAAAATCTCCGTCAAGTTCTGCTGGTAATCTCGTGCAACATTTTATTAGCCTTTGCAAGATGGAGCCGTCACTGTCACCACAATGGCACTTTATTTTAGTGGAACTGCACAAAAGGATAAGAAAATTATAGTTGCACCTTACATGAGCCGGACAGCCAACCTTAATGTTCCTCAATTTTAGTGCAACTACTAAAGAAGAACCTGCCAGCTCACAAGAGCAAGAACCTGCCAGCCATTTTCTGTCATGATTTTTTGTCATAGAAGTAGGAGCCCACCACATCTATGATGATACCGGATTTTGTCACAATTATCGTCATAGAAGTGTCATATGTATGACAGAAAAAAAATTCGTTCGGCCCAAAATGTCACGGATGTGTCTTTTTTTTTGAAGTGTTGTCAAGTCGTGCAGTTGCCGAGGCAGAATGGGGAAGCGGGGACGCCCACGTCCAATCATGCACCACGCGTCAATCGAGGCCTCAGGCTTTTGGGGCCCGCGGTGATACGAACTTGGCCCTTGGCTTCGCCGCGAAGCCAAGCCCGAGCGCACCTTGGGACCAGGGGCTACTGTCGGCGTCCTGGAAATGGGGGTCCCCAGATTTGCCTGCCTGCGGCCCGCGGCGTGGCTGAGCCTGCAGGCCGTACGACCCATCTTCACCAACGATGCATCTAAGACCCTCACGAGGGTCCAAGCCTCACGAGGCGGACGACGCACGACCTTCTCTGGAGTAGCCTAGCTAGGCAACCTCACGAGGAGCGGAGATATCAAGGCGGGACAAACCTCACAAGGCCCTCATGACATGAGCCGTGGCGCACGACACTAGGCGGGCGCCAGGCGGGCGCCAGCGTCCTTGTTTCCTCTTTCGTGCAAAGGAGGCCAGCGCAGGCGAAGAGTACCGAGGCATCAGGCAAAGGTTGCTACATTGGTGCAATGAGACAAAGACTAGGAGGACGGCAATACGGAGGTCATCATGGAGCCCAAGACGGCGTCACCACCAGAGCCTTTGGCAGGCGAAGACAACTTTTGTCAGGATAGCTTGTACTAGCTGTCCCCCTTCGAATTAGCCTGCCATTGTTGGCTCCCTTCCCGCTCGATATTTGGGAAGAGTTCTAGGGCCAATATAAATAGGACTAGCCACCACCTTAGTAAGGGAGGGATCATTTAGACCATCCTCACACACACAAGCTCACCGAGCTCAAGAACACCTCAACCTCAAGAGGTTGTTCTTCCCTTGTATTGTTCATCATCAACCCTAGAGGCAATCCACCACCACCACACTAGATAGGGTATTACACCACAACAGTGGCCCGAACCAGTATAAATCTTGTGTCTTTCTGTGTTGCGAGTTCATCGAGTTTGTCTGCGAGATCTTAGCGAGCTAGGGCGTAGATTGGTGGGAAGGAAAGACTTCACACGCACCCCACTGTTCGAACCTTAAGGGTTTGCCAGAACCCCACATCCAACACAGGCGGACCCAGGTATATCAAAATGCAGGGCCCATGCATCATTGCCTTTCGGTTGAACCTACGTCCACAATTTTTTGTACGTACTATATCTCCACTGGTCCCCGAACCCAAAATGCTGCCTCGTTCCCCTAAAACCAAGCAGCCCACACATATTTAAGGCGTCGACTCGAACTCAATCCCTCTCCCGTTTACTACAACGTGGCCCTGCACGCCGTAGTAGTACTCCTACAAACCCTACCGCCGCACGCATCATCGGTTTTCTTCAAGAGGACGAGGGAGAAGCCGATTTGTAGTGGAGGCGCTTTAAAAAATGATCCATAGTGGCGACCCCTACCCTAGGGTGCCCTAGGTAGCTGCCGCACGCATCATTGGTTTTCTCTTTTCTTTATGCTCTTGCGCCCTAGAGTGAAATGATGGTTGCTTCGTCCGTCCAGCTTAATGCGGGAAAGGTGGGGATTTGTGATTTGACCCCTCATCGCTCATTTTCTACTACTGCGACGCTACGACCGGGGTGCCTCCAATTCCAACCACTACTCCGAACTGTAATTTGGTGCATCGCGTGTGGAACAAGACGGCGGATGAGCCACATGTCGGCCAAAGGGGTCCTGTTAAGTGTGTCGCCATTTCGTGTGCGGACTGATCCTGCTTGAGTTGCTACGCCAACATGACAGGTGCAGCATACCACTTGGTTTTGCTCCTTGGTGAATCCCGACTATATTGATCTAAAAAGATACGTACTGAACTACCCTCTCCGTCTCATTTTTAGGCATCTCAGTTTATAGGGCGTGCACGTAGTTCTAGGTCATCCATTTGACTAACTAAATATTAATACCCATAACAATCCATCTCCTTAACAAAGGGTGCATGCACGTACAGGTTGAGCGTGTGTCTTGCGTCGTGTGATGTGTGCATGCAGGCGTGCGAGTGTTGCGTGCGTGCAAGGGTACGTTTCAGTGTTGCATGCATGTGTGCGTACGTGCGTGTGTTCGTGAGCGCATGTGTACGTGTCAGTGTTGCACGCCTGCATGCGTGCATGTGTTCGTTATGTGTATGTGTCAGTGTTGCACGCCTGCATGCGTGCGTGTCTTGCGTGCATGCATGTGTACGTGCGGGGTGAGGCTACACGTCAGTCGACTGACTTTTTCATCTCTGGTCATTAGATTTTCCAGCCATTGGATATGAAATCAAGGGCCTGCAATTTATTATCCAACTCCACCCCCCTCAGCCGCCAGCCACCACCGGCCGAACCGCCGGCCCACGCCCCCCACGGCCGGCCCGCGTCGCCACGCCCCGAAACCACTCCCCACCGCCGCACCGGCCATCCCTCTAGCCCCCCCCCCCCCGCCCCGAGCGTTTTCTCCGGCGATCCCCACCCCACCGCCCAATCGACGCGCCCCCACCGCTGGCGACTGCCAACCAGATGTCTCACAACTTCGAGTACCCACCGACCACTAATTTATTACCATTTATGTCCTTCATATACGCGCTGACGGGTGGGCCCTATGGTAATGTGCGCTGCTGAATGTGGACATTTTGACTGGTCAATTGGTCGTGTCATCAACAAATTACTGAGCTATATGACGAGCCAGTGACCGTATGATCACCCTAAAATGTATTTTATTAACACAGTACAGACTCAAACTACCATTTCTTTCTTTCATATACAGCTGATAGGTGGGCCCCACGGTTACGCGCCCCGATGGTGCAACACTCGTTGCGCCACGTGGAATGTTTGACTGGTCAATTGATTGTGTCATCAACAAAATACGGAGTTGTACGGGTGAGCCAGTGACCGTATAATCATGACATTTATTTTTTTAACACGGTACAGATGCAAGGGCTCATATATACGCGAAGCACTCACCGCTATAAGCGCACACATGCAGACCCTACCCCTATGAGAACCTTCGAGAGAGTGAGCCAGCATATAATCTTGAGATTTTACGAAGTCACCATAGGTGCCTCGTAGTCGAGTGGAATGTCTCCTCCCACTGAACGCACATCCCAGGATAAATGCGAGCACCGGGACTTTAACCCTGGTGGGCTCGAGAAACCACTGTCCTCCTAACCACCCAACCACATGTTGGTTAGCATGACAAAATGTATGTGGTGACTGTGATGAGCTTATTCTGAAGTACAGTGACCATATCGTGCTTTCGCTTCAAATAGAATGACCGTAAGTGTCGTCAACAAAATATGGAGCACGCATCAACTAGTCTACATATTTAGTCGCCAAGCTTGCCTTCCACGCCAAGGAGATTCCCATCTGGACACGTGTGTAGTCTTCGGTCTTCGTATCTTCACAGCCCATCAGTCTGGCCCATGACTAACAGGCCGGACGCCCGAGGACCCCTTAGTCCAGGACTCCCTTAGTAGCCCCTGAACCTGGCTTCAATACAAGGTGTCCGGTGCGTAGGCCTATCTTCGGCATTGCAAGGCGGGTTCCTCCTTTCGAATTCCAAAATAGTCTTTAGACGTATCAATGTGTCCGGACCTGTAACACACACCATACACAATCGCAGAGAGAATATAATTTTACACGAGTCCAATCTGCTGACAACTTTTCGTAACATGACATCACATCTATTCGATCATAATTTCGAACCATTTTCCATCTGCTGCTCCATGTTTTGAGACGCGGTTGCCATTGGCATGTCTTGTCAAAGCAAAGATCGTGTCCCCTTATTACAGGATTCTCATCAATACAGGCGTGGGCAACCCAACCGTGTCGTTTATACAGACCTTGGGAATAGGTGAGTTTTAAGGAGAGCAGGAAGGCATTTGACATTCGTGACCTTTATAAGGGGATAAGGATTCGCCCTCACTAACCCCTGCCTTTTCCTTCCTCTGCCCATCCATTCATGAGCTCCAGCACCCAAGCCCTAGCTTCCCCCGCCGGAGAAAGCACTCCAACCATGTCCGGATCCGGAGCTGGTGGCAAGTGGATGACCTCCTCTGTTAAGAAGAAAGACATCAAGGAGCTCAGAGAGGCCGGATACCTGGCCAAGGAGATCGCACACCGTCTCCTGGGCGAGGGACAAATCGTCCCTACCCCAGAGCTCCATGAGAGGGTTGTGTTTCTCACACATTTTGTCCGCGGGCTAGGATTCCCTCTCCACCCGTTTGTCTGCGGACTGATGTTTTACTACGGGCTGGACTTTCATGATCTAGCCCCCAACTTTATCCTCAACATCTCAGCATTTATAGTCGTTTGCGAGGCCTTTCTCCGTATCTCACCTCACTTCGGCCTATGGCTGAAGACCTTCAATGTAAAGCCGAAGGTGGTGAGAGGCCAACAAGCAGAGTGCGGAGGTGCCATGGTGGGCAAGATGCCCAACGTCACATGGCCCGAAGGCTCCTTTGTGGAGACGGTGAAGGGGTGGCAGTCGGGGTGGTTCTACATCACCGAGCCGCGCGACACCAACTGGGCAGCGGCCCCCGAATTTCGACCCGGAGCTCCGCTACGGCTCATCTCCTAGCAAGAGAAGGGCCTAACCTGGGGTTCTTCGAGCGAGCTGACTAGGCTCCAAACATGTGTCCAGAACATGATAACCAAGAGATTAAAACTTGTCAACGTGATTCAGGTTATGCTCATTCGCCGGATCCTTCCGTGCCAACACCGGACTTGCTATTTGTGGGAGTTCGATCCGGCCAAGCACCAGACGCTGCTAGAGCTCTTCGGCATGACACACGAAGACATCTGGAAAGTGCTCTTCAAGGCCAGTGAGACACCACCACCTATGACCGAGGATCATGGGCTCAGCTTAAAACGCCAGGCTAATTCGGTAAGTTCTTTCATGTTTTCAAGGTATGGCCTTTACTGACATATTCTGAGAAGGAGTCTAAGCCTTCCTATCAATTTTTTAGGCCTGGATCGACATAGTGGGGCAGATTAACTGTCCAGCTCCGCTGCCCGAAGACCAAGAGACCCTTCTTCTAACGATGATGTTTTCGGTGCCTTATGACGTGCCAGAGAAGAAGGCCAAGCAAACGGCCATGGGGGGCCAGAGTGGCCTTCGCCAAAAAGGCGCTTCGGACGCGACGTCCGAAGACGGGACTCGATCTTCGGCTGCCGAAGATGATGACGATGAGGAGGAAGAAAGCGACTCCCCCCTAGAGGGGGAAGGAAGAAATGGGGGGCCTCCCCAAATTTGGAGGCGAAGGCGCCCAAGAGGGGGAAGGGCTCCCTTGCCGATGACTCTGCGTGGGATGTCGATAACAGTCCGAAGCGGATGCCCCGGACCAAACCTCGGGCTGCCTCATAAGTACCAAAAACCTTATGGACGCCCAAATGCTTGGCCTTTCCTTTTTGTAATATTAATATGTTTAAATTATGCCATCATAGTCCAGCTCGCTACAGCTCCCTGGGATCCTCGACAGAGGGTTCGCTAGATTCAAAGGAGATGGCTAACGTGTCACCGCCGCCCGCTGACTCCCCCAAGGCCAAGGACGACGCGGAGGTGTTGTCCCGAAGGACTTTCCTGGGCCGGGGAGAGGCTCAGGAGGCGCCAGAAGGCGATGCCTCCATCGCCGGACACTAGCAGGAACCAATCCCCGGGGAGACTGGTGGTGAGGGGGGCCGTGTTCGGTCCGGCCCTCAGCCGGACTCGATTCCGGAGACGGATGCGGCTCCCGAATCCAGCACGCAACCTCCTTGAAAAGAAGGGGGTATGCATATTCCGCCGGTGACCCCTGTCCAACCCGAGGCACCGGATAATCTACTGGAAGCGCTGCGAGGCGCTTCCATTGTGGATGAGCACCGTGTCCTTATGGGCATGGTAATCGAGAAGGTTCAGCCCGCCAAAAGCGGAATGACCGAAGCCTGCGCTAGCCTTTTAACAGGCTTTGAGGTAAGTAGTGTAATTGTAGAAAGGATATCACAGTGTAGACAGTAGCCCTTGATGCTCTGTTCGGTGTTCGGAAAGAAAAAGCCGAACAGAGGATCAAAATAATTTTCGTAGGAGTCTAACATAAGATGTCTATGTGAATAAGAAGGCGTCGCTGCTGGCTGCTACCGCTCATACTGCGGAGGTCTCCGGCTTAAAGCCGAGCCTGGAGCGGGCCGAAGAAGAGCTCGGCCTCATAAAGAAGCAGTTGGAGGACAGCCAAGGTATGCGGTGACCTGCGTGTGAATTGAGGAAGGATGAATGTTTCGTGCAGACTAAAGTGTCATGAGTTTTATTAGGGGCCACGACCGAGGTGGCGGCCCTCAAGAAGACGTTAGCCAAGGCCGAGGACAAAGCGACCAAGGAGCGTGCCGTGTGCGAAAAACACGAGGCCCAGGTCAGCAAGGTCCAGCAAGAGCTCCAGGACGCCTCCAAGAAGTATGAGTCCTTGGAGCGTGATTCGAAGACGCAAGCGTCCGAAGTTGCGAAGGCCCGCCAGAGCGCACAAGAGGATCGAGCCGAGGCCCAAAGCGCCCTTCAAGAAATCCAGGCGGCCAAGAATATCACGGTGGGTAAGGTAGTCATTATTCAAAGCAAGTCTGTGAAGGAAACGATCCTTTTACTTACCCAAATTTGGATCTCTCCAGGGGCGTTTACGGATTTGCCGTGCAGCATATCAGAGGCTGCTGAGTTCTATCGAGCCGAAGAAGGGAGTTCTACGGAGATGCTATTCTGGTCTCAATATCTTGGACCAGATCATCCGATACCCTTCAGTGACCAGCTGAAACAGCTGGTCGAGCTGCACAAGGCGGCCGAGCTAGCCATGAAGGACCTGATAGTCCGACTATGGCCTGCCGCGCCAATACCCAGCAGTTACTTCGGACTTGTGAAGCAGTGCTATGTCTTGAGCTTGCGTTGGTTTTTCCCGAAGAGGAAGGGATGATGCATCAGAGTAGCATAAGTATTTCCCTGAGTTTTTGAGAACCAAGGTATCAATCCAGTAGGAGCCCACGCTCAAGTCCCTCGTACCTGCACAAAGCGATAGCTACTCGCAACCAACGCGATTAGGGGTTGTCAAGCCCTTCCCGGTCACTTACGAGAGTGAGATCTGATAGATAGAATATTTTTGGTATTTTTGATATAAAGATGCAAAGCAAAAAGTAAAAGCAAAGTAAATAGCAAAACAATATAAAAGTGATGGAGATTGATATGATGAGAATAGACCCAGGGGCCATAGGTTTCACTAGTGGCTTCTCTCAAGAGCATAAGTATTCTACGGTGGGTGAACAAATTACTGTTGAGCAATTGATAGAATTGAGCATAATTATGAGAATATCTAGGCATGATCATGTATATAGGCATCACGTCCATGACAAGTAGATCGAAACGATTCCGCATCTACTACTATTACTCCACTCATCGACCGCTATCCAGCATGCATCTAGAGTATTAAGTTAAAAACAGAGTAACGCCTTAAGCAAGATGACATGATGTAGAGAGATAAATTCATGCAATATGAAATAAACCCCATCTTGTTATCCTCGATGGAAACGATACAATACGTGCCTTGCTGCCCCTTCTGTCACTGGGTAAGGACACCGCAAGATCGAACCCAAAGCTAAGCACTTCTCCCATGGCAAGAACTACCAATCTAGTTGGCCAAACCAAACAGATAATTCGAAGAGACTTGCAAATATAACCAATCATACATAAAAGAATTCAGAGAAGATTCAAATATTGTTCATAGATAAACTTGATCATAAACCCACAATTCATCGGATCTCGACAAACACACCGCAAAAGAAGATTACATCGAATAGATCTCCAAGAGAATTGAGGAGAACTTTGTATTGAGATCCAAAGAGAGAGAAGAAGCCATCTAGCTACTAGCTATGGACCCGAAGGTCTAAGGTAAACTACTCACACATCATCGGAGGGGCCACGGAGTTGATGTAGAGGCCTCCGTGATCAATGCCACCTCCGGCGGAGCTCCGGAAAAGGCCCCAAGATGGGATCTCGTGGATACAGAAATTTGTGGCGGTGGAATTAGGTTTTTGGCTCATGATCTGATCGTTTGGGGGTACGTGTGTATATATAGGAGGAAGGAGTACGTCGGTGGAGCACCGAGGGGCCCCTCGAGGCAGGGGGCGCGCCCTAGGGGGGAGTGCACCCCCCACCCTCGTGACCACCTCTTTGATCTCTTGCAGTAGGGTCCAAGTCTCCTGGATCACGTTCGGTGAGAAAATCACGTTTCCGAAGATTTTATTCCATTTGGACTCCGTTTGATATTCCGTTTATCCGAAACACTGAAATAGGCAAAAAACAGCAATTTTGGGCTGGGCCTCCGGTTAATAGGTTAGTCCCAAAAATAATATAAAAGTGGAAAATAAAGCCCAATATAGTCCAAAACAGTAGATAATATAGCATGGAGCAATCAAAAATTATCGATACGTTGGAGACGTATCAGGCATCCCCAAGCTTAATTCTTGCTCGTCCTCGAGTAGGTAAATGATAAAAAGAGAATTTTTGATGCGGAGTGCTACTTGGCATAATTTCAATGCAAATCTTCTTAATTGTGGTATGAATATTCAGATTAGAAAGATTCAAGATAAAAGTTTATATTGACATAGAAAATAATAATACTTCAAGCATACTAACAAAGAAATTATATCTTCTCAAAATAACATGGCCAAAGAAAGTTATCCCTACAAAATCATATAGTCTGGCTATGCTCCATCTTCCCCACACAAAGTATTTAAATCATGCACAACCCCGATGACAAGCCAAGCAATTGTTTCATACTCTAACTTTTTCAAAACTTTTTCAATCTTCACGCAATACATGAGCGTGAGCCATGGATATATCACTATAGGTGGAATAGAATGGTGGTTGTGGAGAAGACAAAAAGGAGAAGATAGTCTCACATCAACTAGGCGTATCAATGGGCTATGGAGATGCCCATAAATAGATATCAATGTGAGTGAGTAGGGATTGCCATGCAACGGATGCACTAGAGCTATAAGTATATGAAAGCTCAAAAAAGAAACTAAGTGGGTGTGCATCCAACTTGCTTGCTCATGAAGTCCTAGGGCAATTTGAGGAAGCCCATCATTGGAATATACAAGCCAAGTTCTATAATGAAAAATTCCCACTAGTATATGAAAGTGATAACATGAGAGAATCTCCACTATGAATATCATGGTGCTACTTTGAAGCACAAGTGTGGTAAAAGGATAGTAACATTGTCCCTTCTCTCTTTTTCTCTCATCATTTTGTTTTTTTTGTTTGGGCCTTTTCTCTTTTTTTATGGCCTCCTTTTTTTCGTTCGGAGTCTCATCCCAACTTATGGGGGAATCATAGTCTCCATCATTCTTTCCTCACTGGGACAATGCTTTAATAATGATGATCATCACACTTTTATTTTTCTTATAACTCAACAATTACAACTTGATACTTAGAACAAAATATGACTCTATGTGAATGCATCCGGCGGTGTACCGGGATATGCAATATGACAATGATGAAGTGTGTCATGATGAACTAGATGGTGGAAAGTTGCATGGCAATATATCTCGGAATGGCTATGGAAATGCCATAATAGGTAGGTATGGTGGCTGTTTTGAGGAAGGTATATGGTAGGTGTATGATACCAGCGAAAGTTGCGCGGTATTGGAGAGGCTAGCAAAGGTGGAAGGGTGAGAGTGCGTATAATCCATGGACTCAACATTAGTCATAAAGAACTCATATACTTATTGCAAAAATCTAGAAGTTATCAAAGCAAAGTATTACGCGCATGCTCCTAGGGGGATAGATTGGTAGGAAAAGACCATCGCTCGTCCCCGACCGCCACTCATAAGGAAGATAATCAATAAATAAATCATGCTCCGACTTCATCACATAACGGTTCACCATACGTGCATGCTACGGGAATCACAAACTTCAACACAAGTATTCTTTAAATTCACAACTACTCAACTAGCATGACTTTAATATTATCACCTCCATAACTCAAAACAATTATCATGCTTCAATCTTTTCTTAGTATTCAACACACTCAAAAGAGAGTTTCACAAATCTTGAATACCAAGCATATTATTATTAGGCAAATTACCATGCTATTAAGAGACTCTCAAATTAATTTAAGTGAAGCATGAGAGATCAATAGTTTCTTTAAAACATATCCACCACCGTGATCTAAAAGATCTAAGTGAAGCACATAGAGAAAAATTATAACACTTAAAAGATATAAGTGAAGCACATAGAGTAAAATTATCTAGCTCAAAGGATATAAGTGAAGCACATAGAGCAAAACTACTTAGCTCAATAGATATAAGTGAAGCACATAGAGCAAAACTACTTAGCTCAAAAGATATAAGTGAAGCACATAGAGCATTCTATCAAATTTTAATTCAAGTATGGCTCTCTCAAAAGGTGTGTACAGCAAGGATGATTGTGGCATACTAACAAACAAAGACACAAATAATACAAGACGCTCCAAGCAAAACACATATCATGTTGGTGAATAAAAATATAGCTCCAAGTAAATTACCGATGGAAGTGGACGAAAGAGGGGATGCCTTCCGGGGGCATCCCCAAGCTTTGACCTTTTGGTGTCCTTGGATTATCTTGGGGGTGCCATGGGCATCCCCAAGCTTAGGCTCTTGCCACTCCTTGTTCCATGATCCATCAAAAGAATTCACCCAAAACTTAAAAACTTCACAACACAAAACTCAAAATAGAAAACTCGTGAGCTCTGTTAGCGAAAGAAAACAAAAGACCACTTCAAGGTACTGTAATGAACTCATTCTTTATTAATATTGGTGTTAAACCTACTGTATTCCAACTTCTCTATGGATTATAAACTATTTTACTAGCCATAGATTCATCAAAATAAGCAAACACCACACGAAAAACAGAATCTGTCAAAAACAGAACAGTCTGTAGTAATATGTAGCTAGCGCAAGATCTGGAACCCCAAAAATTCTAAAATAAATTTTTGGACGTGAGGAATTTATCTATTAATCATCTACAAAAAGAATTAACTAAATATCAATTATTGGGTCTAGGACCAGTGCGGCTGAGCCACCGTGAAGGATACTGGTCGGATGATCCGGCGATCAAAAGTGATCGGGCATGACGACCATGGATTGAATTTTGGGGCGACTAGCTCTATCGCGTAGACGTCCCTGAGCGCACGCTTGCGCTCCCTCTTGGGGATGTGGGTAGCATATATCATGTTCACCGTTTTGACCTGAGGGGAAAACTTCTTCTGTACCCCCGTGTTCGGTTGCCGGGGCTCTTCGTCATCGTCCTCACTTTGCGATCCCTTTTCCCTATTCTCGGCGTTTAATTTTCCGGCCTATTTAAAAACCCAGCAATCTCTATTTGTATGATTGGGTAGTTTGTCCGGGGTGCCGTGAATCTGGCATGGATGATAAAGTATGCGGTCCAAGCTGGATGGGCCTGAATTGTTCTTTTGGAATGGCTTCTTCCACTGACCAGACTTGGAGCCACTCAATCCTGCATTGATCGTTGTATCCTCGGTGTTATCACTGTTGCTTCGACGCCTGTATCTATTGCGTCGAGACTTGTCCTTGTTATTTTTAACTTCAGGGGTGTTGGTGTCGCTTGCATTGTTTTTGCTACGGGCCAACCAACTGTCTTCGCCCACACAAAAGCGGGTCATGAGTGCCGTAAGGGCTGCCATGGATTTTGGCTTTTCTTGGCCGAGGTGGCGAGCGAGCCATTCGTCGCAGATGCTGTGTTTGAAGGCTTCTAGGGCTTCGGCATCCGGACAATCGACGATCTGGTTCTTTTTAGTTAAGAACCTAGTCCAGAATTTCCCGGCGGACTCTCCAGGTTGTTGAACTATGTGGCTTAACTCATCGGCGTCTGGTGGCCGGACATATGTACCTTGGAAGTTGTTGAGGAATGCTTCTTCTAGGTCCTCCCAGCTGCCGATAGAATTTTCAGGCAGGTTGTTTAACCAGTGCTGAGCTGGCCCCTTGAGTTTTAAAGGGGGGTATTTGATGGCGTGGAGGTCATCGCCGCGGACCATATGAATGTGGAGAATGAAGTCTTCGATCCACACCGCAGGGTCCGTGGTTCCATCGTATGATTCTATATTCACGGGTTTGAATCCTTCTAGGAATTCATGATTCATGACCTCATCAGTGAAGCAATGAGGGTGTGTGATGCCTCTATATCGAGCTGTATCGCGACGTAGCTCTAATGGAGTCCGTCTACGGTTTTCAGCCCGCGCATGACTAAGTTTGTCACGTCTGAATAGGTGGCCATCATCGCGTGTCGAGGCACATCCTCGAGATCCGTAGATTGATCTGGTATGTCCTGCTTTATTGTTCAGGTTTTGCCAGAGGTCATATGTATGGACGTGGGCTAATTTACCCCTACCTGTGTGATAAGGCGGGGCGGGCTGGTGTTCGGCGTGAGTTGCCATTTTGTCCCGACCACGTGGTGGTCGGTCAGCCGCATTGTACGATGGTGGTATGTATTCCGGCGCCTCCTCGTCAAACTGAGGTAGCAATTTGCGCTTTGGGTAACTTTTGGTTGGGTGCTTGAGGCCATATTCTTCGGCTGCTAGGACATCGGTCCATTTATCATTGAGAAGATCATGATCAGGTTGAACCTGCTGCTTCTTTTTCAGGCTCCTTGCAGTGGCTATGAGCTGGTGCTTGAAGCGCTCCTGCTCAAGAGGTTCCTCAGGCACGATGAAATCGTCGGTGCCGAGGCTCACCTCATCCTCGGAGAGCGGAAGATAACTTCCGTCCTCTGAGTCTTCGTGGATGGCCTGTTTACTAAGGCTAACCTGTCCATCTTCCTGTTCATCTTTTTCATTAGTTGTTTCAATGGGGTCTTCATTGTCTTCGGCACCTTCTGGAGTATTATCTTCTCCTACGCTGGTGTTGCTGTCTTTACTGCGGCGTGACTTAGAGCGGCGCCACTGACGCTGGCGCTTGGATTGTATTTCGGAATGTTTATCCTCAGCTGGGTCTTCCTTGTCATCGCTGCAGTTCTCCTTTGGTGCATCCACCATGTATACATCATACGACGAAGTGGCCGTCCAGCGTCCGGTGAACGGTGGGTTCTGGGCCCCTTCTTCTCCGGCATCATCGTCCATACCATCGATGTCCTCGGAGTGGTAATCAAGTGTGTCGGTTAAATCTTCGACCGTGGCTATAAAGTGGGTGGCGGGTGGGGAGCAAAATTCTCCATCGTCAGCCCCTAGTTCGAACCGGATATAGTTCGGCTATGACTCCTCCGCCAAGGACAGATTTTTTAACGAGTTTAGCATGTCGCCCAAAGGCGAGTGCTGGAAGATGTCTGCGGTGCTGAATTCGAAGAACGATAAACGATCAAGTTCGGCATCCGCGAGCTCACATGATTCAGAACTTACGGCTAGAAACGAGTCCGGAGTTCCGGTGGCACAGGTATCGTGTGAGATCAAGTCTATGTGAAGCTCTAGCGCAGGGGAATCTGTGGCATCCGTGGTGGGGTTGAGCTTCTCGTCCTTGGATGGCGTAGCCTGCTCCGGATCTAAGGCCAGAGCAATTATGGGAGCTGTCTCCTGGAGGCAGTCCGATGACAGATTTAGGTCATGTCCCTCGAGGTGGCTAGGAGTGGTAGCCGCGGTCTCGAATCCGGCGAAGATCAAGTCCCCATGGATGTCCGCGACATAGTTCAAGCTCCCAAATCTGACCTGATGGCCAGGGGCTTAGCTTTCGATCTGTTCCAGATGGCCAAACGAGTTGGCCTGTAGAGTGAAACCGCCGAACACGAAGATCTGTCCAGGGAGTAAAACTCCCCCTTAGGCAGCATCATTGTAGATGGTTGAAGGAGTCATCGAACCTCTTGATGACGGCACAGTGGAACTCTCAATGAAAGCACCTATGTCGGTGTCAAAACCGGCGGATCTTGGGTAGGGGGTCTCGAGCTGTGCATCTAAGGTCGATGGTAACAGGAGACAGGAGACACAATGTTTTTTTTGACTATGTACTGCAAGGCAACAGCCTCACAGTCTTTTATTAAACCATAGAGCCAAAGTGTACAAAGTTACAAAGTTAAGAGAGAGGAGGAGAGAGTAATACTTACAAAAGAAATGATTAGGGTAAGGAATCTATCCAAGAGATTAGACTATTCCTATATTTACATTTGATTCTATGTGCTAAAAGAGAAATGTCATGCAAAAAATTCCTCCTCGATGCCTTGAAAGAAGGTGATTCATTCCTGAAGATCTTCCCATTTCTTTGTGTCCAAATATTCCAAGTGGCAGTGAACACTATCTCAGAGAAAAAAGGATGTCCAAAATCCCTCCTAGCATCAGAAGCCATGTCATAAGTGGTCTGGTTTGGTTGAGGATTCCATGAAATACCCAGGTAGTTCCAGATACGCTGGCTAAAATTGCAAGCGAAGAAGAGATGGGTTTTGTCATCATGTGATGCCAAGTGACATAGAACACAAGTGTCATCCTGGATAATCCAATGCCGCCGCTGCATCATGTCTCTTATGTTTAGGCGATCCATCAAAAGGAGCCACCCAAAAACCTTAAACTTTAGAGTACAAGAACATTTCCAAATCCACCTGAATATGGGATCAACCACTGTGTCGGAAAAGCATGACAAGTAATAAATCCTGGACTGGTGGTCCCTAGACTTGGAAGGCCATTTCGAGACATCATTTTGCCCATCTTGAAGATTAACCATAGTAAGCAACGCCTGAAGTTGATTAAACTCCTCAAAGGCCTGAGCAGACAGTGGCAGATGGAGATTGTCAGTTGGGTCTAGTAGCTCCAGAATATCCTTGACTGTTAGAGTGTCATCGATCACAAAGGAGTGGAGCCTCGGAAACTGATGTTGCATGCTAACCGTATTGTTGCCAAGTTGCCAACGGTCAAGCCAGAAGATCACCGTATCCCCCGATCGAACTAGTGGAACTTCCAACTTGCAATACTTATCATACATCTTGAAAACATCTCTCCACCAGAAAGAACCGCAGCTTTGCATGACTTGGGGGCGCAGAGGTGTAATAAGTGTCCCAAATAAGAGATACCCATGGTACGTCCATCTTATTGAAGAACTTAAAAAGATGTTTGATGAGCAATGCATCGTTTTGAACACTCAAGTCCATAACTCCCAGACCACCAAAAGATTTTGGACGACATACCAAGTCCCAAGCCGCCAAAGATTGTCGGGGCGTATCCTGTTCCCTCTCCACAAGCATTGCTGCATAATCCGCTCAATATGCTTCAAGATACCCTGCGGTAGAGAAAGGGTGCACAAGAAATATATTGGCATAGAACTAAGGACAGACTGTAAAAGTTGGAGCCGGCTTCCTTGATTCAAGAGACAAGAGGATGCAGATAATCGTCTCTCAATATGATCCACCAAAGGAAACAAATCATAAATTGTTGGCCGGGAAGTACCCATTGGCAGGCCCAGGTAAGTGAATGGCATGGAACCAACATCACATCCAAGCAAGGCAGCAACACGCGTGCCCTCGTCATTAGTCATATTGATGGGTATCAAAGAGGACTTACTGAAATTCACCCTTAGTCCGGTTGATTTGGCAAAGACTTCAAGCATTTCTTTGAATGCAATGAGCTGGCTATCAATAGCAGGAAGAACGATGAGTGTATCGTCAGCATACTGTATGATCGGATAGTCCATCAATGTAGTTGGGATTGGCAAGGTGAGAATATTCCTGGAGCACATCTCATTTACAACCGATTGAAGTAAGTCCACCGCGATCACAAAGAGTAAGGGAGATAGCGGATCACCTTGGCGAACACCTGATCAACAAACAAAGTGGTTACCAGGCACTCCATTCAAAAGAACCGAAGAGGAGCTTGTGGACAGAATGCTGTCAATCCAACTTTTCCAACGATCATCAAATCCCTTACATTTCAAAATCCTAAGAATCAGCTCATGCTCAATGGTGTCAAACGCCTTTGTGAAGTTGAGTTTAAGAAGAATGATAGGCCTCTTGGAAGCTTTGCATTACTGAATGTATTCAAAACACCACGCCAGACAGTCCTATATGGATCGACACGGTAGAAACCCATATTGGTTGCGGTGGATACATTTCAGGATCACACCCTGAAGACGATTTCCAAAAGCTTGGTTAAGAACTTTAAACAAGTATTAGTCAAAGATATGGGCCTAAAATCGCCAACATATTCAGGGCTTAGCTTCTTCGGAATGAGGGTGATAAGTGATGTGTTGAGACACTCCAAATTACATTTTCCCTCATAGAATTCTTGCACAAGTTTCATAAAGTCCTCCTTCAAATAGGCCAGCATTTCTTTAAGAAAAGCCCAGTAAAGCCGTCTGGTCCGGGAGCACGATCAGTAGGCATATTCTTAATTACCGTATCCACCTCAGAATCAGTGAATGGTAAAGACAACTCCTCTAGCCCATCAATTCGGGTAATTAATGTGTCTAGATCAAAACCCATCTGAATGCCTTTTGATTGGCCCATTTGCTGATTAAAATCAGCCCAGAACATTCCCGCCAACTGTTGATGGTCCGTGACCACATCCCCCTCCACAGACTTGATCGAGGAGATAGTATTCCTACGGAATCTTTCCGTAGCCATGGCATGAAAAAATTTGGAATTCTCTTCTCCAACTTTTATGTTTCTGATCGTGCAACGCTGCTTCCAATAGATAAATTGCCAATGTAAGATATCCTCAAGATGCAATTTAACAAATCTACGAAAATTGAACTCCAGCCAACTCAAAGGCCTAATTTCCTCTAGATTATCTAGGAAAATAATCACTTTATTACAATCAGCAATTAAAGCTTTGACTGTGGACAGGTTTAAATGCCATTTCTTGAGAGCATATCTGAGGTACTTAAACTTAGCTGAAATTGTTAATGCAATCGATGATTTTACCACTGGCCTATTCCAAACTTCAGCAACACAGTCAGCAAACCCGGGCAAATCCACCCAATAATTCTCAAAGCGGAAAACCTTTGCCTTGGGGATACAAGTGGCAACCGAGACCACGCACAACACATGGTCGGAGGCAGTGCGTGCAAGTGGAAAAACCATTGTGTTGGGGTGGTCTGATGTCCAAGTAACCGAAGTGAAAAACCAATCTATCTGTTCTAGAAGAGGTGAGGTTTGCATATTCGACCAAGTATATTGACGCCCCTTGATTGGAAACTCAACAAGTCCCAAATGACCAATTATCTCATTAAACAAGAAGATATCGTTAACATCACCTCCCGGAATATTGCGGTTCTCCAACAATCTCATGAAGTTGAAATCACCCAAAAGCAGCCAGTTCTGACTGAACCGAATATCAAGATTATATAACCATTGAACAAATTCATCACGGGCAGGGCTTTGACACGGGCCATAAACAGAGACTAGAGACCAAGTTTCTGAGGTATGTTTGGATTTAAACTCCACAATTATCCCATAGGATTTGGACTCGATTAAAGAACCTATGAAAAAGGATGAATTCCAAACGACCAGCATCCTAGCCGACGCACCAGCCGAAGGTACGTAAACAAAATTATCAAAACGCCTCGGGCAAAACTTCCTAATGAATCACTGATCCATTTGCATGCATTTAGTTTCCTGAAGACAGACAACAGAACAACCACTTTCATCGATCTTCTGCCTAACTGCAAGCTGACGTGCTTCAGTATTGAGGCCACGTACATTCCAACATAGCACCTTCCACTCCTTAAATCTTGTCTGATTCATTACAAACCAAAAGTAAAAGCACAGTAAATAGGCCACGCAATGACCTACACCGACCCACACAGCAGACAAGCATAACATAGTTCTCAACAAGAAAAGAAAGATAAATGGCGATTACGGTACGCCATAGACCAGAACCCTGCAGGAAGTAACTAATCATCAGAACCCCGGCTGCTGCTAGACTTGGCCGGATCAGCAACAAGCTTATCCGTAGAGATCTTCTCAGGTGCAATGCGGAGACGGGCGCCAATGCGTTGGAGATCTGCAATAGCAGTTGGTGGTGGCATAGAAGAACTATTTTCAGACTGGGAGTTGCTGGCCTTGCGCTTCTTCAAAGTATGAGACTTCTTGGGAGAAACTTTGCGGTAGCCATCACGGAGAGTGCTCAGACGTGCACTGCGTCGAACCTCAGTATCTACAATAATTCTTGAGGCTTGAGACTTCCTTGCTCGCTTCAGAGATACCTCAGGCACAGCAGAAAATTCAAAGGTTTCAGAAACTGGGTCATCCAGATCATCAAAGTAGAGAACTCGAGCAACTGGCCCATTAACAGTAGCATTTGGCACATCCGGAGCAAAGCTGATCGAGGAGTCAAGTGCAGGCAGGAGCTTAAGAGTGGAAACTGGGCCACTGCAGAGAGCTTTGCAGGAATGCTTGTGGAGTATAGCACCTATGTCAGACTTGAAAACAAACTGGGGAATGTTTGAAGACCATATAAACGGCAACATCTTCTCAAAAGAACGCTGCCACTGCATCACAGGTGGCAAAACTGGTCCATAGATGGTGAGAACTTGCCCAATCATAAGAGGAGGTTGTTGTGGTCCCATTGGGGGCTGGAAGAGAGCCACCTCAGCAGCATTGTCAACATTGTTAACTGAATCATCTGAAGGTTGCAGAACAATGGACACAATGTTTTACCCAGGTTCGGGCCCTCTCTATGGAGGTAATACCCTACGTGCTTCTTGATTGATCTTGATGAATATGAGTATTACAAGAGTTGATCTATGAGACGTCTCCAACGTATCTATAATTTTTGATTGTTCCATGCTATTATATTATGAACCTTGGATGTTTTATATGCATTTATATGCTATTTTATATGATTTTTGGGAGTAAACTATTAACCTAGAGCCCAGCGCCAGTTTCTGTTTTTTCCTTGTTTTAGAGTATCGCAGAAAAGGAAAATCAAACCGAGTCCAATTGACCTGAAACTTCACGGAACTTATTTTTGGACCAGAAGAAGCCCACGGAGTATCGGAGTTGGACCAGGAGAGTCCCGGGCTGCCCATGAGGGTGGGGGGCCCTGCCTCGTGGACAGCCCGGAGGTCCACCGACGTACTTCTTCCTCCCATATATACCCATATACCCTAAATACTTCGAGGAGCAGAATAGAACGGGAGTTCCGCCACCAGAAGCCTCCGTAGCCACCGAAAACCAATCTAGACCCGGTCCGGCACCCTGCCGGAGGGTGAACCCCTCACTGGTGGCCATCTTCATCATCCCGGTGCTCTCCATGACGAGGAGGGAGTAGTTCACCCTCGGGGCTGAGGGTATGTACCAGTAGCTATGTGTTTGATCTCTCTCTCTCTCTCTCTCTCTCTCTCTCGTGTTCTTGAGGTGGTACGATCTTGATGTATCACGAGCTTTTCTATTATAGTTGGATCTTATAATGTTTCTCCCCCTCTACTCTCTTGTAATGGATTGAGTTTTCCCTTTAAGGTTATCTTATCGGATTGAGTCTTTAAGGATTTGAGAACACTTGATGTATGTCTTGTGTGGGATACCCGTGGTGACAATGGGGTATTCTATTGATCCACTTGATGTATTTTCTGGTGATCAAGTTGCGGGTTCCGCCCATGAACCTATGCATAGGGGTTGGCCCATGTTTTCGTCTTGACTCTCCGGTAGAAACTTTGGGGCACTCTTTGAAGTTCTTTGTGTTGGTTTGAATAGATGAATCTGAGATTGTGTGATGCATATCGTATAATTATACCCACAGATACTTGAGATGACATTGGAGTATCTAGGTGACATTAGGGTTTGGTTTGATTTGTGTCTTAAGGTGTTATTCTAGTACGAACTCTATGATAGATTGAACGGAAAGAATAGCTTCGTGTTATTTTACTATGGACTCTTGAATAGATCGATCAGAAAGGATAACTTTCAGGTGGTTTCGTACCCTACCATAATCTCTTCGTTTGTTCTCCGCTATTAGTGACTTTGGAGTGACTCTTTGTTGCATGTTGAGGGATAGTTATATGATCCAATTATGTTATTATTGTTGAGAGAACTTGCACTAGTGAAAGTATGAACCCTAGGCCTTGTTTCAACGCATTGCAATACCGTTTGTGCTCACTTTTATTACTTGTTACCTTGCTGTCTTTATAATTTCAGATTACAAAAACCTATATCTACTATCCATATTGTACTTGTATCACCATCTCTTCGCCGAACTAGTGCACCTATACAATTTACCATTGTATTGGGTGTGTTGGGGACAAAAGAGACTCTTTGTTATTTGGTTGTAGGGTTGTTCGAGAGAGAACATCTTCATCCCATGCCTCTCACGGATTGATAAACCTTAGGTCATCCACTTGAGGGAAATTTGCTACTGTCCTACAAACCTCTGCACTTGGAGGCCCAACAACGTCTACAAGAAGAAGGTTGTGTAGTAGACACCAAGCTCTTTTCTGGCACCGTTGCCGGGGAGGTTATCGCTTGAAGTTATATCTTTAGATCTTGCAATCGAATCTTTTTGTTTCTTGTTTTATCACTAGTTTAGTTTATAAAAGAAAACTACAAAAAAATATGGAATTGAGTTTGCCTCATACGCTTCATATTTTTAATATCTTTCGTGAGTATGATGGAAAGGAAAATTGTGCCAAAGTGCTAGAAGAAGAATGCATTAGAATGTTTGGCACTAAATATTTGTATGATGAGCATGATTGCAATGTTGTTAGTATGAATTCCTTGAATATCTATGATGCTAATGATATGCAAAGCCACAAGCTTGGGGAAGCTATGTTTGATGAAGATGGTATTTTTTTCCCCCAAGTTTTGATGAGAAAATTTATTATGATGAAAGCATGCCTCCTATTTATTATGATTATATTGATGAAAGTGGATTTGGAGAGGACATGACTTTATTTAGTAATGATTCCACTATTTCGGAAGAGGTTCCAATTGATTATGAGAACAAAGTTGCTATCTATGATGATTATTGTGATGTCTTTTATGCTATTAAGAATAATAATAACCATGAAACTTGTCATCATTATTTTAGTTTTCAATTGGATTATGCTTCACATGGTAATTATTTTTGTTGAGTTTGCTCCCACTATTATTCATGAGAAGAAATTTGCCTATGTGGAGAGTACTAAATTTTCTATGCTTGTAGATCATGAAAAGAATGCCTTATGTGATGGTTATATTGTTGAATTAATTCATGATGCTACTGAAAATTATTATGAGGGAGGAGTATATGCTTGTAGGAATTGCAATAATACCAAGTTTCCTCTCTATGTGCTTAAAGTTTTAAAGTTATGCTTGTTTTGCCTCCCTATGCTAGTTGATTATTGCTCCCATAAATTGTTTGCCCACAAAATCCCTATGCATAGGAAGAGGGTTAGACTTAAATATGCTAGTAATATTCTTCATGATTCTCTCTTTATGTTACAATTCTTATCTTTTATGTGAGCATCATTGAAATCATCATGCCTAGCTAGGGGCGTTAAACGATAGCGCTTGTTGGGAGGCAACCCAATTTCATTTTTGTACCTTGATTTTTGCTCCTTCTTAGTAATAAATAACTTATCTAGCCTCTTTTATGATTGAGTTTTTATGTTTTAGTTAGTGTTTGTTCCAAGTAGAACCGTTGGGAAGACTTGGGGAAAGTCTTGTTGATCTTGCTGTAAAAAACAGAAACTTTAGCGCTCACGAGAATTGCTGCCATTTTTATTTTAGAAGTTATATTTAGTTAATTATTTTTTAAGATGATTAATAGATAAATTCCTCAGGTCCATCAATTTATTTTAGAATTTTGGGGTTCCAGAAGTATACGTTTGATCCATATTACTACAGACTGTTCTGTTTTTGACAGATTCTGTTTTCTATGTGTTGTTTACTTATTTTGATGAATCTATGGCTAGTAAAAGAGTTTATAAACCATAGAGAAGTTGGAATACAATAGGTTTAACAACAATATAAATCAAGAATGAATTCATTACAGTACCTTGAAGTGGTGTTTTGTTTTCTTTCGCTAACGGAGCTCACGAGATTTTCTATTTTGAGTTTTGTGTTGTGAAGTTTTCAAGTTTTGGGTAAAGAGTCGATGGATTATGGAATAAGGAGTGGCAAGAGCCTAAGCTTGGGGATTCCCAAGGAACCCCAAGGAAATATTCAAGGACAACCAAGAGCCTAAGCTTGGGGATGCCCCGGAAGGCATCCCCTCTTTCGTCTTCGTTCATCGGTAACTTTACTTGGAGCTATATTTTTATTTACCACATGATATGTGTTTTGCTTGGAGCGTCATTTTATTTTATTTTGCTTTGCTTGCTGTTTGAATAAAATACCAAGATCTGAAATTCTTAAATGTTAGAGAGTCTTCACATAGTTGCATAATTATTCGACTACTCATTGATCTTCACTTATATCTTTTGGAGTAGTTTGTCATTTGCTCTAGCGCTTCACTAATATCTTTTAGAGCACGGTGGTGGTTTTATTTTATAGAAATAGATGAACTCTCATGCTTCACTTATATCATTTTGAGAGTCTCTAAACAGAATGGTAGTTTTCTTTCGTTATGAATTTAGTCCTAATATGATGGGCATACAAGAGGGATATAATAAAAACTTTCATATAAAGTGCATTGAATACTATGAGAAGTTTGATACTTGATGATTGTTTTGAGATATGAAGATGGTGATATTAGAGTCATGCTAGTTGAGTAGTTGTGAATTTGAGAAATACTTGTGTTGAAGTTTGTGATTCCCGTAGCATGCACGTATGGTGAACCGTTATGTTAAGAAGTCGGAGCATGATGTCTTTATTGATTGTCCTCCTTATGAGTGGCGGTCGGGGATGAGCGATGGTATTTTCCTACCAATCTATCCCCCTAGGAGCATGCGCGTAGTACTTTGTTTCGATAACTAATAGATTTTTGCAATAAGTATGTGAGTTCATTATGACTAATGTTGATTCCATGGATTATATGCACTCTCACCCTTCCACCATTGCTAGCCTCTCTAGTACCGCGCAACTTTCGCTGGTACCATAAACCCACCATATATATTCCTCAAAACAACCACCATACCTACCTATTATGGCATTTCCATAGCCATTCCGAGATATATTTCCATGCAACTTTCCACCGTTCCGTTATTATGACACGCTTCATCATTGCCATATTGCTTTGCATGATCACATAGTTGACATCGTATTTGTGGCAAAGCCACCGTTCATAATTCTTTCATACATGTCACTCATGAGTCATTGCACATCCCGGTACACCACCAGAGGCATTCATATAGAGTCATACTTTGTTCTAGTATCGAGTTGTAATCTTTGAGTTGTAAATAAATAGAAGTGTGATGATCATCATTAATAGAGCATTGTCCAAAAAAAGGCCAAAAAAAGAGAAAGGCCAAATAAAAAAGAAATACAAAAAAGAAAGGCCAAATAAAACATAAAAAATAAAAGGGACAATGCTACTATCCTTTTACCACACTTGTGATTCAAAGTAGCACCATGATCTTCATGATAGAGAGTCTCCTATGATCATCATTAAAAGGGACAATGCTACTATTCCTGCTCATATATTGCGTGAAGATTGAAAAAGTTTGAGAACATCAAAAGTATGATACAATTGCTTGGATTGTCATCGGGGTTGTGCATGATTTAAATACATTGTGTGGTGAAGATGGAGCATAGCGAGACTATATGATTTTGCAGGGATAGCTTTTTTGGCCATGTTATTTTGTGAAGACATGATTACTTTGTTAGTATGCTTGAAGTATTATTATTTTTATGTCAATATTAAACTTTTTCTTGAATCTTATGGATCTGAATATTCTTGCCACAATAAAGAGAACTACATGGATAAATATGTTAGGTAGCATTCCACATCAAAAATTCTGTTTTTATCATTTACCTACTCGAGGACGAGCAGGAATTAAGCTTGGGGAAGCTGAGACGTCTCCAACGTATCTATAATTTTTTATTGTTCCATGCTATTATACTATCGACCTTGGATGTTTTATATGTGTTTATATGCTATTTTTATATGATTTTTGGGACTAACCAATTAACCTAGTGCCCAGTGCCAGTTTCTGTTTTTTCCTTGTTTTAGGGTATCGCAGAAAAGGAAAATCAAAGGGAGTCCAATTGACCTGAAACTTCACGAAACTTATTTTTGGACCAGAAGAAGCACACGGAGTATCAGAGTTGGACCAGGAGAGTCTCGGGCTGCCCACGAGGGTGGGGGGCGCGCCCACCCTCCTGGGCGCGCCCCCTGCCTCATGGACAACCCGGAGGTCCACCGACGTACTTCTTCCTCCCATATATACCCATATACCCTAAAAACTTCGAGGAGCAGAATAGATCGGGAGTTCCGCCGCCAGAAGCCTCCGTAGCCACCGAAAACCAATCTAGACCCATTCTGGCACCCTGCCGGAGGGGGAACCCTCACCGGTGGCCATCTTCATCATCCCGGTGCTCTCCATGATGAGGAGGGAGTAGTTCACCCTCGGGGCTAAGGGTATGTACCAGTAGCTATGTGTTTGATCTCTCTCTCTCTCTCGTGTTCTTGAGGTGGTACATTCTTGATGTATCACGAGCTTTGCTATTATAGATGGATCTTATGATGTTTCTCCCCCTCTACTCTCTTGTAATGGATTGAGTTTTCCCTTTGAAGTTATCTTATCGGATTGAGTCTTTAAGGATTTGAGAGCACTTGATGTATGTCTTGTGTGGGATACCCGTGGTGACAATGGGGTATTCTATTGATCCACTTGATGTATATTTTGGTGATTAACTTGCGGGTTCCGCCCATGAACCTATGCAAAGGGGTTGGCACACGTTTTCGTCTTGACTCTCCGGTAGAAACTTTGGGGCACTCTTTGAAGTTCTTTGTGTTGGTTTGAATAGATTTATTTGAGATTGTGTGATGCATATCGTATAATGATACCCACTGATACTTGAGGTGACATTAGGGTTTTGGTTGATTTGTGTCTTAAGTTGTTATTCTAGTACGAACTCTATGATAGATTGAACGGAAAGAGTAGCTTCGTGTTATTTTACTACAGACTCTTGAATAGATCGATGAGAAAGGATAACTTTGAGGTAGTTTCGTACCCTACCATAATCTCTTTGTTTGTTCTCCGCTATTAGTGACTTTGGAGTGACTCTTTGTTGCATGTTGAGGGATGGTTATATGATCCAATTATGTTATTATTGTTGAGAGAACTTGCACTAGTGAAAGTATGAACCCTAGGCCTTGTTTCAACGCATTGCAATACCTTTTGTGCTCACTTTTATTACTTGTTACCTTAAGCGCTCACGAGAATTGCTGCCATTTTTATTTTAGAAGTTATATTTAGTTAATTATTTTTTAAGATGATTAATAGATAAATTCCTCAGGTCCATCAATTTATTTTAGAATTTTGGGGTTCCAGAAGTATACGTTTGATCCATATTACTACAGACTGTTCTGTTTTTGACAGATTCTGTTTTCTATGTGTTGTTTACTTATTTTGATGAATCTATGGCTAGTAAAAGAGTTTATAAACCATAGAGAAGTTGGAATACAATAGGTTTAACAACAATATAAATCAAGAATGAATTCATTACAGTACCTTGAAGTGGTGTTTTGTTTTCTTTCGCTAACGGAGCTCACGAGATTTTCTATTTTGAGTTTTGTGTTGTGAAGTTTTCAAGTTTTGGGTAAAGAGTCGATGGATTATGGAATAAGGAGTGGCAAGAGCCTAAGCTTGGGGATTCCCAAGGAACCCCAAGGAAATATTCAAGGACAACCAAGAGCCTAAGCTTGGGGATGCCCCGGAAGGCATCCCCTCTTTCGTCTTCGTTCATCGGTAACTTTACTTGGAGCTATATTTTTATTTACCACATGATATGTGTTTTGCTTGGAGCGTCATTTTATTTTATTTTGCTTTGCTTGCTGTTTGAATAAAATACCAAGATCTGAAATTCTTAAATGTTAGAGAGTCTTCACATAGTTGCATAATTATTCGACTACTCATTGATCTTCACTTATATCTTTTGGAGTAGTTTGTCATTTGCTCTAGCGCTTCACTAATATCTTTTAGAGCACGGTGGTGGTTTTATTTTATAGAAATAGATGAACTCTCATGCTTCACTTATATCATTTTGAGAGTCTCTAAACAGAATGGTAGTTTTCTTTCGTTATGAATTTAGTCCTAATATGATGGGCATACAAGAGGGATATAATAAAAACTTTCATATAAAGTGCATTGAATACTATGAGAAGTTTGATACTTGATGATTGTTTTGAGATATGAAGATGGTGATATTAGAGTCATGCTAGTTGAGTAGTTGTGAATTTGAGAAATACTTGTGTTGAAGTTTGTGATTCCCGTAGCATGCACGTATGGTGAACCGTTATGTTAAGAAGTCGGAGCATGATGTCTTTATTGATTGTCCTCCTTATGAGTGGCGGTCGGGGATGAGCGATGGTATTTTCCTACCAATCTATCCCCCTAGGAGCATGCGCGTAGTACTTTGTTTCGATAACTAATAGATTTTTGCAATAAGTATGTGAGTTCATTATGACTAATGTTGATTCCATGGATTATATGCACTCTCACCCTTCCACCATTGCTAGCCTCTCTAGTACCGCGCAACTTTCGCTGGTACCATAAACCCACCATATATATTCCTCAAAACAACCACCATACCTACCTATTATGGCATTTCCATAGCCATTCCGAGATATATTTCCATGCAACTTTCCACCGTTCCGTTATTATGACACGCTTCATCATTGCCATATTGCTTTGCATGATCACATAGTTGACATCGTATTTGTGGCAAAGCCACCGTTCATAATTCTTTCATACATGTCACTCATGAGTCATTGCACATCCCGGTACACCACCAGAGGCATTCATATAGAGTCATACTTTGTTCTAGTATCGAGTTGTAATCTTTGAGTTGTAAATAAATAGAAGTGTGATGATCATCATTAATAGAGCATTGTCCAAAAAAAGGCCAAAAAAAGAGAAAGGCCAAATAAAAAAGAAATACAAAAAAGAAAGGCCAAATAAAAAATAAAAAATAAAAGGGACAATGCTACTATCCTTTTACCACACTTGTGATTCAAAGTAGCACCATGATCTTCATGATAGAGAGTCTCCTATGATCATCATTAAAAGGGACAATGCTACTATTCCTGCTCATATATTGCGTGAAGATTGAAAAAGTTTGAGAACATCAAAAGTATGAAACAATTGCTTGGATTGTCATCGGGGTTGTGCATGATTTAAATACATTGTGTGGTGAAGATGGAGCATAGCGAGACTATATGATTTTGCAGGGATAGCTTTTTTGGCCATGTTATTTTGTGAAGACATGATTACTTTGTTAGTATGCTTGAAGTATTATTATTTTTATGTCAATATTAAACTTTTGTCTTGAATCTTATGGATCTGAATATTCTTGCCACAATAAAGAGAACTACATGGATAAATATGTTAGGTAGCATTCCACATCAAAAATTCTGTTTTTATCATTTACCTACTCGAGGACGAGCAGGAATTAAGCTTGGGGAAGCTGAGACGTCTCCAACGTATCTATAATTTTTTATTGTTCCATGCTATTATACTATCGACCTTGGATGTTTTATATGTGTTTATATGCTATTTTTATATGATTTTTGGGACTAACCAATTAACCTAGTGCCCAGTGCCAGTTTCTGTTTTTTCCTTGTTTTAGGGTATCGCAGAAAAGGAAAATCAAAGGGAGTCCAATTGACCTGAAACTTCACGAAACTTATTTTTGGACCAGAAGAAGCACACGGAGTATCAGAGTTGGACCAGGAGAGTCTCGGGCTGCCCACGAGGGTGGGGGGCGCGCCCACCCTCCTGGGCGCGCCCCCTGCCTCATGGACAACCCGGAGGTCCACCGACGTACTTCTTCCTCCCATATATACCCATATACCCTAAAAACTTCGAGGAGCAGAATAGATCGGGAGTTCCGCCGCCAGAAGCCTCCGTAGCCACCGAAAACCAATCTAGACCCATTCTGGCACCCTGCCGGAGGGGGAACCCTCACCGGTGGCCATCTTCATCATCCCGGTGCTCTCCATGATGAGGAGGGAGTAGTTCACCCTCGGGGCTAAGGGTATGTACCAGTAGCTATGTGTTTGATCTCTCTCTCTCTCTCGTGTTCTTGAGGTGGTACATTCTTGATGTATCACGAGCTTTGCTATTATAGATGGATCTTATGATGTTTCTCCCCCTCTACTCTCTTGTAATGGATTGAGTTTTCCCTTTGAAGTTATCTTATCGGATTGAGTCTTTAAGGATTTGAGAGCACTTGATGTATGTCTTGTGTGGGATACCCGTGGTGACAATGGGGTATTCTATTGATCCACTTGATGTATATTTTGGTGATTAACTTGCGGGTTCCACCCATGAACCTATGCAAAGGGGTTGGCACACGTTTTCGTCTTGACTCTCCGGTAGAAACTTTGGGGCACTCTTTGAAGTTCTTTGTGTTGGTTTGAATAGATTTATTTGAGATTGTGTGATGCATATCGTATAATGATACCCACTGATACTTGAGGTGACATTAGGGTTTTGGTTGATTTGTGTCTTAAGTTGTTATTCTAGTACGAACTCTATGATAGATTGAACGGAAAGAGTAGCTTCGTGTTATTTTACTACAGACTCTTGAATAGATCGATGAGAAAGGATAACTTTGAGGTAGTTTCGTACCCTACCATAATCTCTTTGTTTGTTCTCCGCTATTAGTGACTTTGGAGTGACTCTTTGTTGCATGTTGAGGGATGGTTATATGATCCAATTATGTTATTATTGTTGAGAGAACTTGCACTAGTGAAAGTATGAACCCTAGGCCTTGTTTCAATGCATTGCAATACCGTTTGTGCTCACTTTTATTACTTTCCCATGTTATTTTCGCCAATCTGTTGGCGCAACGTCGGCGCGGAAAACGTTCATCAAAAAATTGGCGAGTTCGACGCCCGCTCTTCCGTACGTGAATATGCTGTATTATAACGAATGGCATGCGGATTATCCGGCCAAATTAACGCTAACTGAATCTAAAGCTCCACGCGCTGTCGCACAGCTACTGATTAAATTGGTTGTTTGCCTCCCTAATTAACTACAGCCTTTTTCTGCGTGAGACTCGCTCCACGCGCGCCATGCATATGCCGGTGGTGCCTCCGTAGTCCAAAGCAGTCCTCACCTATTATTAGTTGCAGCGATTTGTTTCCTAATTGTGTTTTCATTGCCGTGGATTTTAGTCCGGCTAACCTTATAATCCCTTGGTTAATTTTTCCTTTTGTTGTGAAAAGGTCCTATAGTCCTTGTCTCACTCTTTTAGCAGCTCAACAAAACTACGAGTAGAATCAAACCAAACACTAACCCAACGCAAACTCAGTTGGCTCCAAACCAAACGAAGTCCAGCAACTTTACCAAAATTTTGGCATGTACAATGGCTATAAACCAAACGACACCATCTTACCAATTTTTTTGTCATGCCCTCGCTTTGGTCATGCCAATATTTTGGTGGGGCTAGTTGGGGCACATACCAAACACACCCTATATCTACTATCCATATTGCACTTGTATCACCATCTCTTCGCCGAACTAGTGCACCTATACAATATACCATTGTATTGGGTGTGTTGGGGACACAAGAGACTCTTTGTTATTTGGTTGCAAGGTTGTTTGAGAGAGACCATCTTCATCCTACGCCTCCCACTGATTGATAAACCTTAGGTCATCCACTTGAGGGAAATTTGCTACTGTCCTACAAACCTCTGCACTTGGAGGCCCAACAACGTCTACAAGAAGAAGGTTGTGTAGTAGACATCAATCTACCACGAGATCGTAATGGCTAAACCCTAGAGGTCTAGCTTGTATGGCTATGGTAATGTATATCTTCCGGACTAAGTCCTCTGGTTTATATAGACATCGGGAGGATCTAGGACTATAGAAGGTTGGTTACAAACAAAGGAATTTACATATTCAGTTGCCAAGCTTGCCTTCCACGCCAAGGAGAGTCCCATCCGTACACGGGTGTAGTCTTCGGTCTTAGTATATTCACAACCCATCAGTCCGGCCCATGACTAACAAGCCGGACGCCCGAGGACCCCTTAGTCCAGGACTCCCTCAGCCGAGGGGAGGGCGCAGGCAGGGGACTGGGCCGGTGGTCATTGGCGTTTCGAGGAAGATCGTCAACACTGACTGGCTGGAGGTATATGAAAGCGATCTGCCCGTTCTTTGTACATCGGACGGTGTAGAAAAAATGGACTGGCCTATTTTTTTAGTCGATTGTTATTTTCATAGAATCCTGTAGTAATTTAGTGTGCCATGCATGTTGTAGAGCTATCATATGTCTCCCGTCATTTATCTCTCACCGACCTGATATCTGCTACCTTTACACTGTACTAATTGTGCACACACTTCACCCATACTCACACTATTGTTTTTTTATGCATGGGTATTTCAGGCTCTGACGTAGTGTTGATGAATGCAGAAAAGAAAAGACAAAAGTCGTTCCAGTGTAATTTGAAGATAAACACTAAGCGTTTCAGCGCTCTAAAGGGGGCAGTGTCAGCAGTTGGAGACAGTAAACGTAGCTCTGCAGTTGATGATCTCAATTGCCACACACAACCATCCCAGGTGCTTGCTTTAACTTCGCGCTGTCAAATGTGGTTGCATGTTGCATATGGTGTCTAGCTTGTATTGCTTCCAATTTGGTTAAATTCCATCTGCTTACTTTACACACTATACCTTTGATAATTGTAACACCCTCGATGCGACTATAGCTCCCACGTGTCCAGGCACGACTTAGAGACATAATCGCATTGAAGGCATATGTCGCAAGTTAGGCAATCTTCACAACATCCCATGTAATATGAATAATAAAGGGGAGAACATAGTTGGCTTACACTCGCCACGTCAATCAAGAACATAAATAACATTACATCATCCAAAACACTCATGGCCCGACTACGGTGCCAAAATAGAAGAGAACCCAACATGCGACACAGTCCCAATCACCCCCAACTGGGCACCACTACTGATCATCGGGAAAGGAAACATAATAACCCTGAGAGTCCTCGCCGAACTCCCACTTGAGCTCGTACTCGTCACCTAGAGCAGAATCACCTGGACCTGCATCTGGTGTAATAGTAATCTGTGAGCCACAGGGACTCAAGAATCTCGCACCCTCGCGACCAAGACTATTTAAGCTTATAGGAAGGATAGGCAAATATATGTGGAGCTGCAGCAAGCGACTAGCATATATGGTGGCTAACTTATACACAAAAGAGAGCGGGAAGAGGAGGCAAAGCACGAGCAAGAAGCTAGAGAACAACCTGCGCAAACATTACTTCAACACCGTGTCCACTTCCCGGACTCCGCCGAGAAGAGGCCATCACGGTAACACATTCAGTTGATTCGTTTTAATTAATTAAGGTTCAAGTTATCTACAACCGGACATTAACAAATTCCCATCTGCCCATAACCGCGGGCATGGCTTTCGAAAGTTCAATCCCTGCAGGGGAGTCCCAACTTAGCCCATGACAAGCTCTCATGGTCAACGAAGGAATAGACCTCCTCCCAAGACGTTCCGATCAGACTCGGTATCTCGGTAACTCAATACACTTCGACAGGTTAAAACAAGACCAGCAACACCGCCCGAATGTGTTGACAAATCCCGATAGGAGCTGCACATATCTCTTTCTCAGGGCACACTCAGATGAGCCAGACATCGGGTAAGCCAGCCCAGAGTTGCCCCTGGTAGCCTCGGACATCGCTCGGTGGGACCAACACTCAGAGGAGCACTGGCCCGGGGGGGTTAAAATAAGATGACCCTTGAGTCTGCAGAACCCAAGGGAAAGAAAAGGGGCTAGGTGGCGAATGGTAAAACCAATGTTGGGCATTGCTGGAAAAGCTTTAATCAAGGCGAAATATCAAGGGGTTCCCATTATAACCCAACCGCGTAAGGAACGCAAAATCCGGGAACATAACACCGATATGACGGAAACTAGGGCGGCAAGAGTGGAACAAAACACTAGGCGAGAGGCCGAGCCTTCCACCCTTTACCAAGTATATAGATGCATTAAGATAACATGGCAATATAATGATATCCCAACAAATAAATAAAAGGTGTTCCAACAAGGAACGGCCTCCAATCTTCACCTGCAACTAGCAACGCTATAAGAGGGGCTGAGCAAAGCGGTAACATAGCCAATCAACGGTTTGCTAGGACATGGTGGGTTAGAGGTTGGACATGGCAATTGGGAGGCTGACAAGCAAATGGTAGGCATCGTAGCATTGGCATAGCAAAGAGCGAGCAAACTAGCATAGCAAAGATAGTAGTGATTTCGAGGGTATGATCATCTTGCCTGCACAGTTGTCAGAGTTGACTGGATCCTCACAAGCAAACTCAGCGGGCTCCTCGATAGCGAACTCGTCTCCCGGATCTACCCAAACAAGACAAACAAGCAACAAGGATACAATCAACCACGTGCAAGACCAAGCAATATGATGAAATGATGATATGCTATGCGGGATGCGATGCGGGATGCAAAATGCAAGATATGACAGGAAATGCATGAACCTGGCCTCAACTTGGAATTCCAAGGGTGCCACTTGAAATATGAGATGAAATCGCTTGAAAACGATATAAAGAACGCCGGAATCGGAGTTACAGTTTGGAAATGGCAAGCGATTTAAGAATGACACCGGTCTGCGATTTACAGCAAGTAGGCATCTAAATGCAATGAAACGAACATGCTACAGCACCCAAACATGACAACAAAATACATGGCAGGGATGCACACAAGATTCTTAACAAAATACTAGCACTGAGCCACGGCCAATTCATCCAATAAGAGGTTCAAACAAGCATGGCAAAAACGCAAATGCAAAACAGATTCCAGACTTAGTGAAATTAACACTAGTCTGAAATCTCAGATCACGAAACCCTCTTCGGAGCAGCAAAACAACATGATACAGGACCTGATTAAGACAAGTAAGAACATGGCATGGAGATACTCAACAAGCTTAACAAAATACCCAAAGTGACCTGGGGCCAAAAGGGTTCACAAAATATACTAACAAGCCCACGAACATAGCTAAAACACAATCAGTTTTCAGACTTAGTGAAAACTGAGACATGCTGAAACATAACTCACGAAGGCATGTAAACGAGCTCGATGAACTCACCACGGTGCAAGTCATGGAAAGACAAGCATACACCCATAAATAAGGCACAAAATACAAGCTAGAAATGGCAAGAACAATGGCATAGCATGCACGGATCAACTACAATAACATCGGCAAAATCGCAAACAAGTTGACGATCTGCCCAGATTCACAATGAAGCAAAAGTAGAGCTCGATTGACTCAAGCTAGGTTTCTCCATAATTGCAAAAAAAGACATGGATGGATAGATAATAACATGATTAACAAAACTCCTTTACTGATCATCCTCAAAAGAGGCACGGATCACTAGGAAACAAGCTGAATATGTGGCATCATGAACTAAATAATCCCAGACTTAGTGAAAACTACTAAGTCCCTGAAAATAGATTTACCGGGTGCCTCACTTTGCAAGCATGCACAAGTCACCACACACATATTTAAAATTCATGGATTGCACCTCTGGATAGCTGACAAAATCCTTAACAAAACATAAGAAGGACTCACAGGCATAGCATGCACACAACAATCATGGCAAAAATGACAAAAGTCTAAGATGAACTAGCAGATCTGACAATTAACTCACGAAGCCTCCTTCTAACAGCATTTCGGGTATCAAGATGAACTCAAATGAAAATGATGCAATGGAATGAAATGATGTACTCTCTGAGATGAACATTTTGATATGCTATATGCCCAAATCGGAGCTACTGATGCAAAGTTACGGAGCCGCGAACATGAGCATGTGAAGTAAAAATTCTGGGACTTGGTAAAAAAAACTACCCTGGATCAGATCTAGGGTTCCGGGCACGCAACCCGCGCGGCCGGATCTGCACTGTAGCTCCTCGCCGGAAATGGCGCCTTGGCCGGAGGAAGACGGGCGGCCGCCGGAGGGAGGCCGCGGCCGGTGGCGGCGATGGCGGCGGGCGGCAACGGCGGGCGGCGCGGCGAGCTACGGCGGGCAGCGGCGAAGCGGCAGCGGCGGGGCGGCAGCCGGAGTGGCGGCTCGGGCGCCCAGGCGCGGGGAGGCGGGAGCCTCGGGCGGCGGCGGCGACCGGGCCAGCGCGGGCCGGATCTGGGCCCCGCGGGCCGCGCGGAGAGAGAGAGCTGCCGGGTGAGGTGGCGGGTGCCTATTGGTTTGGAGCGGCGACGGGGATGACGTGGCGCGACGCCACTGGCCGGAGCGAGGTGGAGGGCGGACGTGTCCGTCGGTGGAAGAAACGTTCGGGCGCGAGGTGGAAGAGGACTAGGGTTTGTACCGCGAATGTTTCGGAGGGGATCACATATATATAGGTAGAGGGAGCTAGGAGAGTCCAAATGAGGTGCGGTTTTTGGCCACGCGATCGTGATCGAACGCTCTAGGACATGGAGCAGAGTTTGGTGGGTTTTTGGGCCAAATTGGAGGGGTGTTGGGCTGCAACACACACGAGGCCTTTTCGGTCCCTCGGTTAACCGTTGGAGTATCAAACGAAGTCCAAATGGTACAAAACTTGACAGGCGGTCTACCGGTAGTAAACCAAGGCCGCTTGGCAAGTCTCGGTCCAATCCGGAAATGATTAATCCCCACACATGAAAGAAAGCTAGAAGTGGCCACCGGAGGAGAATGAAGCACCGGAATGCAAAACGGACAACGGGGAAAATGCTCGAATGCATGAGATGAACACCTATGCAAATGCAATGCACATGATGACATGATATGATATGCATGACAACGAAAACAACACATGGAGACAAAGACCCGAACCCGAGAAATAAATATAACTTAACGCCGGAAACGGCAAGAGTTGGAGTACAAATAGGGAAAGTTACATCCGGGGTGTTACAACACTCCACCACTACGAAAAGATCTCGTCCCGAGATCTAGGACTGAAAGAATGCGGGGTACTCAGAACGGAGGTGATCCTCGTGTTCCCAGGTAGCTTCACGGTCGGAATGGTGTGACCACTTGACTTTGAGAAATCTGATTGACTTGTTGCGAGTCTTGCGTTCAGTCTCTTCAAGAATAACAACTGGGTGCTCACGATAAGAGAGATCTTCTTGGAGCTCAATGTCCTCGAAGTTGACGGTGCGGTCAGGAGTCTTGAAGCACTTTCAAAGCTGAGAGACATGGAACACGTCATGAACATTTGCAAAGTTTGAAGGAAGCTCGAGTTGATAGGCGAGGTCGCCTCTCTTGCTGACAATCTTGAAAGGTCCCACGTATCTAGGGGCAAGCTTCCCTCTGATACCGAAGCGACGAGTACCTTTCATAGGAGAGACACGGAGGTAAACATGATCTCCGATCTCGAAAGCCAAATCACGGTGCTTACTATCATAGTAGCTCTTCTGGCGGGATTGGGATGCTATGAGGTTATCTCGAATGACTTTGCACATTTCTTCTGCTTCTGTGATTAAGTCATTACCCAAAAGCTGACGTTCACCGGTTTCAGACCAGTTGAGAGGGATACGGCACTTCCTGCCATACAGAATTTCAAATGGGGCCTTGCCCGAACTTGCTTGAAAACTGTTGTTATAGGAGAATTCAGCATAAGGAAGACAATCCTCCCATTTCATGCCGAAGGAGATCACACAAGCCCTGAGCATATCTTCAAGAATCTGGTTGACACACTCGACTTGACCGCTTGTTTGAGGATGGAAAGCAGTGCTGAAGCGGATGTTCGTGCCCATGGCCTTCTGAAAAGAATCCCAAAACTTCGAGGTAAAGATGCTGCCATGGTCTGAAGATATCACTTGAGGAATACCATGCAGAGAGACAATTCGAGAGGTATAGAGTTCCGCCAATTGAGCTGCAGTGATCGACTCTTTGATAGGCAGAAAGTGAGCCACTTTGGTGAGTTTGTCGATGACAACGAATATAGCATCATTGCCATGCTTGGACTTAGGAAATCCAGTCACGAAGTCCATTTCAATGTGGTCAAAGTTCCATTCTGGAATGGCAAGACGTTGGAGGAGACCAGCTGGCCTTTGGTGTTCTGCCTTCACTCTTCTGCAGACATCACATTCATTCACGAATTGAGCGATCTCGCGCTTCATTCGAGTCCACCAATAAGCTTGCTTAAGGTCCTGATACATCTTCGTACTCCCAGGGTGGATGGAGAGGAGAGAATTGTGAGCCTCGTTCATGATCACTTTACGAAGGTCACCTTTGGGTACAACAATTCGATCCTCGAAGAAGAGAGTGTCCTTGTCATCAAGGCGGTAGCACTTGTACTTGGACTGACTCTTGGCAATCCCAATCTTCACCTTTTTCACCATAGCATCAACAAGCTGGGCTTGGCGAATCTGGTCTTCTAGGGTAGGAGAGACTTGAAGGTTGGCCAGGAAACCTTGAGAACAACTTGCAGATTAAGTTTGCGGAAAGCTTCACAAAGCTCGGGTTGATAAGGCTTAAGAATCAGACTGTTGCAGTAGGCCTTTCTTCTCAAAGTGTCAGCAATCACATTGGCCTTGCCTGGAGTATACTCAATACTCGGATTATACTCTTGAATCATTTCGACCCATCGAGTTTGCCTGAGGTTGAGATTAGGCTTAGTGAAGATGTACTTGAGACTCTTGTGATCAGTGAAAATGTCCACTTTTCTTCCCAATAGAAGATGTCTCCAAGTCAACAGAGCATGCACAACTGCCGCCAACTCGAGATCATGAGTGGGGTAGTTCTTCTCATTAGGCTTCAACTGGCGAGATGTATAAGCAACAACTTTCTTCTCTTGCATCAATACTGCACCAAGACCTTGGAGGGAGGCATCACAAAAGACCTCGTACGGCTTGGATTCATCAGGCGGAGTCAGAACTGGAGCAGTGATCAACTTCTCTTTCAAAGTGTTGAAAGCAATATCACACTCCGGAGACCAAACATACTTGATGTGCTTCTGAAGAAGATTAGAGAGAGGCTTCGCGATCTTAGAAAAGTTTTCAACGAATCTTCGGCAATAGCTTGCGAGACCGAGAAAACTGCGGAGTTGCTTCACGTTCTGAGGAGGTTCCCAATTCACAATTGCAGACACCTTCTCAGGATTCACGGCAATGCCCTTGGCAGAGATGATATGACCAAGATAAAGAACCTCATGAAGCCAAAATTCACACTTGGAGAACTTGGCGTAGAACTGATGTTCTCTGAGCTTATCAAGAACCAAACGCAAATGCTTGGCATGATCTTCCTTGTTCTTGGAGAAAACCAGAATGTCGTCGAGATAGACCAAAACGAAGTCATTGGTGTAGGCGTTGAAGACGAAGTTCATCATGCGATAGAATGTCGGAGGAGCGTTGGCGAGACCAAAAGACATGACAGTGTATTCATATGAACCAAAGCTTGTTCTGAATGCTGTCTTGGGAATATCTTCTTCACGAATGCGAATCTGGTGATAACCCATACGGAGATCAAGCTTGGAGAATAATTGGGCACCTTTGAGTTGTTCGAACAGCTCATTGATGTTGGGAAGTGGGTATTTGTTCTTGATGGTCTTCTTGTTCACTGGACGGTAATCAACACAAAGTCGGTCCGTTCCATCCTTCTTCTTCACAAAAAGAACACCATAACCCCACGGAGAAGAACTAGGCCGGATGAGACCCATTCGTTCTTGCTCATTGAGTTGCTTCTTCAGCTCCTTCAACTCTTCAGGTCCGAGCTTGTAAGGACGTTTGCACACAGGTTCCGTGCCAGGCTCAAGTTCAATAACGAATTCAACTGGCCGGTGCGTAGGCATTCCTGGGAGCTCTTCTGGAAAGACGTCTTGATATTCGCAAACGACTAGAATTTGAGAGATAGCATCCAATTCACCCTTCTCATTGAGAGAAAATAGACGGATAGTATCATCACGAGCGGCAAAGACAATTACATCCTCAGACGAATGAGTCAATTGAATCTGCCTGGCTGCACAATCAAGCTGAGCCTTGTGCTTAGAAAGCCAATCCATTCTGAAAATAAGATCAATATCCGAGTTACCAAGAACCACCGGAGAAGAGAGAAACTTGTAATCGCCCAATGTGATAGAAACATCTGGGGCAATAGCGCTTGCATTCATAAATTTACCCGGAGAAACAACAGATAACTGTCTAGGCAAATCTTGCAAAGGCAACTCATGCTTAGAAACAAATGGCCTCAAGATGAAACAATGCGATGCACCCGTGTCAAAAAGAACTTTAGCAGGAATATCATTAACAGGAAGGTTACCCATGATCACATCTGACGAGTCCTCTGCCTGAGCTGCATTCATCAAATTGACCTTGGCGGACTTGGGGTTATGCTTGACCACAACTGTACTTGCCGATCTGACATGAGGAGGAGGAGGAAGACGCCTCTGGTTGAGACACTTGTTGGCATAGTGACCCTTCTGTTGGCACTTGTTGCACGTGACCTCTGAAAGCGGACGGTGATACGGAGCACTCGATCTTGGAGCTTGAGACGAAGTCTTGTTCTGAAAGCCAGGGTTGGGTGGGTGGGGAGAACCACTGCCACCTTTGCTCTTCTGCTGATACGGCTGACGGAACGGAGGAGGAGGAAGCCAAAACTTCTGCTGCTTGGCCACTTGAGTAGAGGAAGAAGGAGTAACATCTCTAACTCGCTTCTTGGAAGCATCACACCTCAACTGAGCAGCCTCTTGCTTCAGTGCCATGTTGTAGAACTCATCGTACCTCAAGGGCTCAAAGAGAACAAGAGCGAGCTGAATATCTTCTCTGAGACCACCCCTGAACTGATATATCATGCTCTTCTAATCAGGCACGTCCTGCTTGGCAAAGCGGGCAAGCTTCTGGAACAACTTGTTGTAGTCATAGACAGACAAAGAGCCTTGCTTCATATTGCAGAATTCCTCACGCTTGCTTTCATCCACGCTCTGTGGAATATGATGAGCTCGGAAATCTCGACGAAAATCATCCCAAGTGATAACACGTCCACCTCTGGAGTCCTTGTACTGCTGGAACCATTCTGCAGCTTGATCTTTGAGTTGGAAGGAAGCGAACTTAACAAAGTCCTCGGGCCTGACATTACTACACTCGAAATGCTTACACAGATCCACAAGCCAATCGTCAGCATCGGTTGCCTCAACACAATTGCTGAAAGTCTTTGGCCCGTTGGCAAGGAACTGGTTGAGTGTAGCAAAGTGACTCTGATTGCTGCCTTGATTCCCTTGACTGCCTTGATTGCGCTCTTGGAGAATTTGCATGATCAGCTGTGTGTTTGCATTGGTTGCGGCCATCACAGCTTGCCATGCCTCTGGAGGAGGTGGAGGTGGTGGTGGATCAGGATTCGGAGTCGTGCGCGTTGGAGGAGCCATCCTGAAGAGGTTGACCACCATTAGCACATTGACAGATAATATAGAAGCTGAATCCAGCGGAATGAAAATTGCAACATATAGTCTTCACATCCGAACAAAATGAACGAATGCATTCCTCTTCAAATGGTCACATATCCATAAATTGAGAAGCCACGTAGAATTAAGGTAGAGAAATAAATCAACAAGGTACGGATCAAGAACGAATAATCGGTAAGAAATCCCAATCTCAAATCAATATCCGTGGAAGAAGAACTAGAGCTACTAGAATTCCCACCTATGAAACTCCCGAACCTTTCTGGTTATGCAATCAGGTGTTGGGGATACAGGGGAAGCATAATATCTCACCCAAACTAGCAAATCCTACGTCCAGCTGTATCCATCCTTCAAAACATAACCAAGAAAACTTCGGAAACCATCTACCTCAACCTTCGAAAAGCATCTGTTATACAAGTTATGGCGATACTCCCGAACTCCCGCCCCAGTACTGGGTGGCGTCGAGGTTATCTCACCAACGAACTGCATAAAAGAGATTTTCGATGTCGGCGAACATATCTCAAGTATTCCAGAATTGCAACGATAAAATTATGATGACAACACCTCAGAGCTCAACTCCCCGGGACACTTCCACTAAACCCCTGACAGGAGGCACCAAGACAGTATTCTCATCATAAGCCATCGGAACGATTCCAAGATACTCGCGTGATCCTAAAATTTTTTTTAGTGAAATTTGAGAAGAGAAGAGTCAAAACTCTACATCAGGATGCCTTACCAGAGCGATGAGGAGACTGGGAAGTAAAAAGAATTCCTAAGCACTCCGATATATAATTCCTAAATGACTCAAAACATTTTTCTAGACACAACTCAGCTGCTAAAAAAATGATCAAGCAATGGGGCTCCTAAGGTCGGGGAAGGCTCTGATTACCAACTTGTAACACCCTCGATGCGACTATAGCTCCCACGTGTCAAGGCACGACTTAGAGACATAATCGCATTGAAGGCATATGTCGCAAGTTAGGCAATCTTCACAACATCCCATGTAATATGAATAATAAAGGGGAGAACATAGTTGGCTTACACTCGCCACGTCAATCAAGAACATAAATAACATTACATCATCCAAAACACTCATGGCCCGACTACGGTGCCAAAATAGAAGAGAACCCAACATGCGACACAGTCCCAATCACCCCCAACTGGGCACCACTACTGATCATCGGGAAAGGAAACATAATAACCCTGAGAGTCCTCGCCGAACTCCCACTTGAGCTCGTACTCGTCACCTAGAGCAGAATCACCTGGACCTGCATCTGGTGTAATAGTAATCTGTGAGCCACAGGGACTCAAGAATCTCGCACCCTCGCGACCAAGACTATTTAAGCTTATAGGAAGGATAGGCAAATATATGTGGAGCTGCAGCAAGCGACTAGCATATATGGTGGCTAACTTATACGCAAAAGAGAGCGGGAAGAGGAGGCAAACCACGAGCGAGAAGCTAGAGAACAACCTGCGCAAACATTACTCCAACACCGTGTCCACTTCCCGGACTCCGCCGAGAAGAGGCCATCACGGTAACACACTCAGTTGATTCGTTTTAATTAATTAAGGTTCAAGTTATCTACAACCGGACATTAACAAATTCCCATCTGCCCATAACCGCGGGCACGGCTTTCGAAAGTTCAATCCCTGCAGGGGAGTCCCAACTTAGCCCATGACAAGCTCTCACGGTCAACGAAGGAATAGACCTCCTCCCAAGACGTTCCGATCAGACTCGGTATCTCGGTAACTCAAGACACTTCGACAGGTTAAAACAAGACCAGCAACACCGCCCGAATGTGCCGACAAATCCCGATAGGAGCTGCACATATCTCTTTCTCAAGGCACACTCAGATGAGCCAGACATCGGGTAAGCCAGCCCAGAGTTGCCCCTGGTAGCCTCGGACATCGCTCGGTGGGACCAACACTCAGAGGAGCACTGGCCCGGGGGGTTAAAATAAGATGACCCTTGAGTCTGCAGAACCCAAGGGAAAGAAAAGGGGCTAGGTGGCGAATGGTAAAACCAATGTTGGGCATTGCTGGAAAATCTTTAATCAAGGCGAAATATCAAGGGGTTCCCATTATAACCCAACCGCGTAAGGAACGCAAAATCCGGGAACATAACACCGATATGACGGAAACTAGGGCGGCAAGAGTGGAACAAAACACTAGGCGAGAGGCCGAGCCTTCCACCCTTTACCAAGTATATAGATGCATTAAGATAACATGGCAATATAATGATATCCCAACAAATAAATAAAAGGTGTTCCAACAAGGAACGGCCTCCAATCTTCACCTGCAACTAGCAACGCTATAAGAGGGGCTGAGCAAAGCGGTAACATAGCCAATCAACGGTTTGCTAGGACATGGTGGGTTAGAGGTTTGACATGGCAATTGGGAGGCTGACAAGAAAATGGTAGGCATCGTAGCACTGGCATAGCAAAGAGCGAGCAAACTAGCATAGCAAAGATAGTAGTGATTTCGAGGGTATGATCATCTTGCATGCACAGTTGTCAGAGTTGACTGGATCCTCACAAGCAAACTCAACGGGCTCCTCGGTAGAGAACTCATCTCCCGGATCTACCCAAACAAAACAAACAAGCAACAAGGATACAATCAACCACGTGCAAGACCAAGCAATATGATGAAATGATGATATCCTATGCGGGATGCGATGCGGGATGCAAAATGCAAGATATGACAGGAAATGCATGAACCTGGCCTCAACTTGAAATTCCAAGGGTGCCACTGGAAAGATGAGATGAAATCGCTTGAAAACGATATAAAGAATGCCAGAATCGGAGTTACAGTTTGGAAATGGCAAGCGATTTAAGAATGACACCGGTCTGCGATTTACAGCAAGTAGGCATCTAAATGCAATGAAACAAACATGCTACAGCACCCAAACATGACAACAAAATACATGGCAGGGATGCACACAAGATTCTTAACAAAATACTAGCACTGAGCCACGGCCAATTCATCCAATAAGAGGTTCAAACAAGCATGGCAAAAACGCAAATGCAAAACAGATTCCAGACTTAGTGAAATTAACACTAGTCTGAAATCTCAGATCACGAAGCCCTCTTCGGAGCAGCAAAACAACATGATACAGGACCTTATTAAGACAAGTAAGAACATGGCATGGAGCTACTCAACAAGCTTAACAAAATACCCAAAGTGACCTGGGGCCAAAAGGGTTCACAAAATATATTAACAAGCCCACGAACATAGCTAAAACAGAATCAGGTTTCAGACTTAGTGAAAACTGAGACATGCTGAAACATAACTCACATAGGCATGTAAACGAGCTCGATGCACTCACCACGTTGCAAGTCATGGCAAGACAAGCATACACCCATAAAGAAGGCACAAAATACAAGCTAGAAATGGCAAGAACAATGGCATAGCATGCACGGATCAACTACAATAACATCGGCAAAATCGCAAACAAGTTGACGATCTGCCCAGATTCACAATGAAGCAAAAGTAGAGCTCGATTGACTCAAGCTAGGTTTCTCCATAATTGCAAACAAAGAGATGGCTGAATAGAGCATAACATGATTAACAAAACTCATTTACTGATTATCCTCAAAAGAGGCACGGATCACTAGGAAACAAGCTGAATATGTGGCATCATGAACTAAATAATCCCAGACTTAGTGAAAACTACTATGTCCCTGAAAACAGATTTACCGGGTGCCTCACTTTGCAAGCTTGCACAAGTCACCACACAAATCCTAAAAATGCATGGGTTGCACCTCTGGATAGATGAAAAAATCCTTAACATAACATATGAAGGACTCACAGGCATAGCATGCGCACAACAATCATGGCAAAAATGACAAAAGTCTAAGATAAACTAGCAGATCTGACAATTAACTCACGAAGCCTCCTTCTAACAGCATTTCGGACACCAAGATGAACTCAAATGAAAATGATGCAATGGAATGAAATGATGTACTCTCTGAGATGAACATTTTGATATGCGATATGCCCAAATAGGAGCTACTGATGCAAAGTTACGGAGCCGCGAACATGAGCATGTGAAGTAAAAATTCTGGGACTTAGTAAAAAAAACTACCCCGGATCAGATCTAGGGTTCCGGGCACGCAACCCGAGGCGCAGCCGGATCTGCACTGTAGCTCCTCGCCGGAAATGGCGCCTTGGCCGGAGGAAGACGGGCGGCCGCCGGAGGGAGGCCACGGCCGGGGCGGATCCGGGCGACGGAGAGGCCGGCGCGGCCGGTGGCGGCGACCGGGCGGCGCGGCGAGCTACGGCGGGCGGCGGCGAAGCGGCAGCGGTGGGGCGGCGGCCGGAGTGGCGGCTTGGGCGGCGGCTTGGGCGTCCAGGCGCGGGGAGGCAGGAGCCTCGGGCGGCGGCGGCGACCGGGCCCGCGCGGGCCGGATCTGGGCCGCGCGGAGAGAGAGAGAGCTGTCGGGTGAGGTGGTGGGCGCCTATTGGCTTGGAGCGGCGGCGGGGATGACGTGGCGCGACGCCACTGGCCGGAGCGAGGTGGAGGGCGGACGTGTCCGTCGGTGGAAGAAACGTTCGGGCGCGAGGTGGAAGAGAACTAGGGTTTGTACCGCGAATGTTTCGGAGGGAATCACATATATATAGGTAGAGGGAGCTAGGAGAGTCCAAATGAGGTGCGGTTTTTGGCCACGCGATCGTGATCGAACGCTGTAGGACATGGAGCAGAGTTTGGTGGGTTTTTGGGCCAAATTGGAGGGGTGTTGGGCTGCAACACACACGAGGCCTTTTCGGTCCCTCGGTTAACCGTTGGAGTATCAAACGAAGTCCAAATGGTACGAAACTTGACAAGCGGTCTACCGGTAGTAAACCAAGGCCGCTTGGCAAGTCTCAGTCCAATCCGGAAATGATTAATCCCCACACACGAAAGAAAGCTAGAAGTGGCCACCGGAGGAGAACGAAGCGCCGGAATGCAAAACGGACAACGGGGAAAATGCTCGAATGCATGAGACGAACACGTATGCAAATGCAATGCACATGATGACATGATATGAGATGCATGACAACGAAAACAACACACGGAGACAAAGACCCGAACCCGAGAAATAAATATAACTTAACGCTGGAAACGGCAAGAGTTGGAGTACAAATAGGGAAAGTTACATCCGGGGTGTTACAATAATGACGTGCATTCCTATTTTTGATGCATACTACATATGTGTATTAACCATGTTCGTCTATCAAACCAATGCTCTTTTTTATCCCTCGTCAATCACTTATGATGATTCAGTCACGCCAGTGGGTTACTGTGAGACGCCATACTCGTTTAAAGAGTGTAGTGTCATCCTCCCCACATGATTCTCAAGAAACAGCAAGGCTAAATGAAGATAGTCAACGTAGCTCTCTAGTTGATGACCGCAATTCCCCCACACCACCATCACAGGTGCTTTATCTAACTTCACAGTGTGATATGTGGTTGCATGTTACATACAGTGTCTAGCTTGTAATGCTTCTAATTAGGGTAAATTGCATTTTCTTAGTTTACACATTATACCTGTGAATATGACATGCCTTCCTATTTTTGGTACACACTACATCTATGTGTTAACCTTGTTCTTACATGAAACTACCTCTCTTCTGTATCCTGCATCAATCACTTACGATGAGTCACCTTTATTCATTGCATATTGCATATTGTTTCTAGCATGTTGCCATGTATTGCTTCTAATTTGGTCAAATACATTTGTTAGGCACCCTTTTAATTTGGCAGAGTGATATTGGTTTCATCTTTCATATGGTTTCTAGCTTGCATTGATTCTAACAAGTTCAAGCACCTTGTGCTTAGTTTACACTTTATACATCATACATGTCAATATGTCACGCCGTCCTGTTTTTCATACATATTTCATCCTCCTATCATGCGGCTGCCTTACATGAAAGTAGTGTTCGTCAGTATCATGCATCGACGAGTTCTGAAGAGCAAATTTTATTCCTTTTTCTTGTGGGTTTGACTTGACAAGGCAAAATCAAGAAAGAGGAAGGAAAAGAGTATGGAAGGCGATGATGGTGGTCCTCTACAACAACGTAAATGGAGCATCTATACCGATTCTCCTTGTACTGATAGTGCATTACAACGTCCAAGTCTCTGCTCCCCTACTCCACCATCCAAGGTGCTTGCTCTAAGTTGGCAGTGTGATATCTGGTTACATGTTGCATATGGTGTCTAGATTGTATTGCTCCTAATTAGTGTAAACTGCATCTTCTTAGCTTAGACATGATATGTGTGAATATGACATGCTTTCCTGTTTTTGGTACATACTATATCTGTCTATCACACCATGTTCTTACATGAAACTACTCTTCTTGTGTATCCTGGATCAGTCACTTATGATGGGACACCTTTAAGTTGGCAGTGTGATATTGGTTTGCGTCTTGAATATGATTTCTAGCATGTATTGCTTCTAGTTTGATGAACGCCACCTATGATGAGACAGTTTTAACTTGGCAGAGTGATATTGATTGCACCTTTCATATGGTGTCTAGATTGCAGTGCTTCTAATTTGTTGAAGTGCCTTCTGCTTAGTTACCACATCATAGGTATGAATATGTCAAGCCATCCATTTTTTCGTACATATTACATCCTCGTATCATGACTTCGCCTTTCATCAGAGTAGTGTTCGTCAGTATCATGCATGAATGAGTTCTGAAGAGCGAATTATATTCCTTTTTCTTGTCGGTTTAACCTCACAATGCAAAATCAATAAAGCTGAAGGAAATTGGCAAGGCATTGGATGATGGTGGTCCTTCCGAGCAACTGAAACGGAGGTTCTCTACAGATTCTACTCCGCCATCCTCCCAACAAGATTCGCAAGACAACGCAAGGCTAGACAGCCAACGTAGTTGTGTAGATGATGAGCACATCTCCCCTACTCCACCATCACAGGTGCTTGCTCTAACTTGGCACTATTATATGTGGCTGCATGTTGCGCATGATGTCTAGCTTGTACTCCCTCCATTTCTTTTTAGTCTGCATATAAGGTTTGGTCAAAGTCAAGCTTTGTAGAGTTTAACTAACTTTATATTAAAAAATATAAACATTCACAATATGAAATCAATATTATGAGATGCACCATGAAACGTATGTTCATACTATATAGTTTTAGTATTGTAGATGTTCATATTTTTTATATAAATTTGGTCAAACTTTGTGCAGTTTGACTTTGACCAAATCTTCTATGCAGAGTAAAAAGAAACGGAGGGAGTATGTCTTCTAACTTTGTTGAATTGCATCTGATTACTTTACACATAATGCCTGTGAATATGACATATGTTCCTGTTTCTAGAACATACTATATCTGATCACATGATGTTCTTACATCAGACTATTGTTCTTGCATATCCCGCATCGGTCACTTATGATAAGGCACCTTTAAGTCGCCACTGTGATATTGGTTGTGTCTTGCATATGATTTCTAGCATGTACTACTTCTAATTTGTTGAAATGCCATACAGTTTGAACTTGGCAGAGTGATATTGGTTGCATCTTTCATATGGTGTCTAGCTTGCAGTGCTTCTAATTTGTTGAAATGCCCTCTGCTTAGTTACCACATCATAGGTGTGAATATGTCACGCCATCCTGTTTTTCATACATATTCCATCCTCGCATCATGTGTTTGACTTTCATCAGAGTAGTGTTCGTCAGTATCATGCATGAATGAGTTCTGAAGAGCGAATTTTATTCCTTTTTCTTATCAGTTTGACTTCACAATGCAAAATCATTACAGTTGAAGGAAATTAGTCCGGCAGTGGATGATAGTGGTCCTTCGGAGCAACTCAAACAGGGGGTCTCTATAGATTCTACTCCGCCATCCTCCCAACAAGATTCGCAAGACAACACAAGGCTGGGCAGTCAACGTAGTTGTGTAGATGATGAGCACATCTCCCCTACTCCACCATCACAGGTGCTTGCTCTAACTTGGCACTATTATATGTGGTTGCATGTTACACAATTCATATCTTCCTACATCCAAATAGACCATTGCATACCTTGCTGGTCCTCTAGTTCTTTTTAACATGGCCGAGCTCTTCCTTGGCCCGCTCCAAACTCTGCTTCAGTTTAGAGACTTCGGCAGAATGAGAGGTCGCAGCCAGCATCGAGGCCTGCTTATTCATATAGACATATATTGGTTAGTCTCCTGCGAAAATTATTTGATCCTCTGTCCAGCTTCTCTTTTCGAGCACCGGACAGTGTCTCGGGGGCTACTGTCTATACTATGATATTCTTTTTTGCATAAATTATGTCGCATACCTCAAAGCCAGTTAGAAGGCTGGTGCAGGCTTCGGTCAGTCCGCTCTTAGTGGATCGAACCCTCTCAATCGCTGTACCCATGAGGGTACGATGTTCTTCAACAATGGAACCACTTTGCAGTGCTTCCAGTAAAGTATCCGGCGCCTCTAGATGGACAGAGGTCACCAGCGGAATAGGTGCACCTCCTTCTCCCGAAGGAGGCTGCTTGCCTGATTCCGGAGCCGTATGGACCACCGGAATAGTGTTTGGCTGGGGGCCGAATTGGATATGGCCCCCATTGCCAGTCTCCAAGGGGATTTGCTCCCCAATGTGTCCGGCGACCGAGGTCTCACCTTCTGGCGCCGCCCTGACGGCCTCCTGTTCCACTCCCTGGCCTGGGAAGGTCCTTCGGGACAACACCTCGGCGTCGTCTGTGGCCCTGGGAGAGGAGGCCTCCGGAAGTGACCCGCTATCCATCACCTTTGGATCCAGCGAGTTCCCCGAAAATGAGGATCGCTGGGGACGCGCGTGAGCCGGACTGCAGCGCATGATTCGACACATTAAAACCAGAAAATAAAGAAGTTGGATATATGTGTTCATAGGTGCTTTTGAGTTCTTACGATTCGACCAGGGGCTTCTCCCTGGGGCGCCACTTGGAGCTAATGTCCGTATCCAACGGGGAGTTGTCCGCGAGGGGGACCCTCCCCTTCTTGGGCGCCTCGGCCTCCAGATCTGTGGAGGTCAGCCTTTTCTTCCTTCCCCCTCGGGGGGAAAGTTGCTTTCCTCCTTTTCTTCCTCCTCCTCCTCGTCGTCTACGGCAACAGGGGAGGAATGGGTTTCGGCGTCTTCGAACGTCACGTCCGAAGTGCCTTTGAAGAGGAGGCCATTTCGGGTCTCCTTGGCCTTCTTCTTGCCCCTCTTCTCCCGCGCCTGGTAAGGCACCAGAACTAGCATCCTCGTTAGAAGTGGGATTGCTGGGTCTTCGGGCAGCGGAGCTAGACACTAGATCCGCTCTACCTTCTTTGTCCATACCTGGAAAGATAGATAGGGAAGCTTAGACGTCTTCCTTGAATATACAGGTGAAGGATACATCTCGAAATACAGAAAATTTACCGGACGGGCAAGATGGGCCAGGTTGTACCCACGGTCCTCGGTCGTCTTCGGCCATGTTTCATTGGCCTTAAAAAGCACCCTCCAGATGTCTTCGTGAGTAGCACCGAAGAACTGTTGAAAGGTCTGGTGCTTGGCCGGATCGAACTCCCATAAATTGCAAGTCCGCCTCTGGCAAGGAAGTATCCAGCGAAAAAGCATCACCTGGATCACATTGACGAGCTTGATATTCTTGTCCACCATGCTCTTGATGCGCATTGGCAGCGCAACCAGCTCGTCCGACGATGCCCAGTCTAGGCCCTTCTCTTGCCAGGAGGTAAGCCGCATCGGGGCCCCAGATTTGAATTCGGGAGAAGCGGCCCAGGTGTTGTCGCGGGGCTTTGTGACATAGAATCACTGCTTCTGCCACCCCTTGACAGTCTCCACAAAGGTGCCTTTGGTCCATGGGACGTTGGACATCTTGCTCACCATGGTGCCTCTGCACTCTGCGTGTTGACCGCCCACCACCTTCGGCTTCACATTGAAGATCTTCAGCCACAGGCCGAAGTGAGCTGGGATGCGGAGGAAGGCCTCACACACGACAATGAATGCCAAGATGTTGAGGAAAGAATTTGGAGCCAGATCATGGAAATCTAGCCCGTAGTAAAACATGAGTCCGCGGACAAATGGGTGGAGAGGAAATCCCAACCCGCGGACGAAGCGGGGGATGAATACCACCCTCTCATGAGGCTCTGGGGTGGGGACGATCTGCCCTTTGGCCGGAAGCTGGTGGATGATTTCCGGGGCCAAGTACCCCGCCTCCCGGAGCTTCGTAATGTCCTTCTCCGTGACGGAGGAGGCCATCCACTTGCCCTGCGCTCCGGATCCGGACATGGCTGGAGTGCTTTTTTGAGGTGGAAAAGATGGGAGCTTGGGCGCTAGAGCTTGAGAATGGATGGGCAGAGAGAAGGAATGCGTGGTGAAAGAGGTGAATCATTATCTCTTTATAAAGGCAGCGAATATCAAGCGCCTCCCCACTCGCCTTAAAACTCGCCTATTCCCCAAGGGCCGTGCAGGCGGCGCGGTTGGATTACCCACACCCGTATTGATGAGAATCCTGAAATAAGGGGACACGATCTCTGCTTTGATAAGACGTGCCAATGAAAACCGCATCTCGAAACGTGGAACAGAGTCTAAAAAATGGTTCAAAAATAATGACCAGGCGGAGACGTGGCATCTCACTACAAAAATGTCAGTAGATGGGACTTGTTAAATATTATACTCTTTATGGAGCCTGTTTTGCAGAGCCTAACATGTTCTCTGTGTTCGAGGACTATTTTGAAATATTCGGAGGAGGAACCCGCCTTGCATTGCCGAAGACAATCTGCACGTCGAACACCTCATCATTGAAGCCTGGTTCAGGGGCTACTGAGGGAGTCCTGGATTAAGGGGTCCTCGGGCGACCGGCCTGTGTGACATGGGCCGGACTGTTGGTCCATGAATATATAAGATAGAAGACTTCCTCCCATGTCCGGATGGGACACTCCTTTGCATGGAAGGCAAGCTAGGCGTTCGGATGTATTCTTTCCTTTCTCTGTAACCGACTTTGTATAACCCTAGGCCCCTTTGGTGTCTATATAAACCAGAGGGTTTAGTCCATAGAGAACAATCACAATCATACATGCTAGACTTCTAGGGTTTAGCCACAACGATCTCGTGGTATATCAACTCTTGTAATCCTCATACTCATCAAGATCAATCAAGCAGGACGTAGGGTTTTACCTCCATCAAGAGGGCGCGAACCTGGGTAATACATCGTGTCCCATGTCTCCTGTTACCATCGACCTTAGATGCACATTTCGGGACCCCCTACCCGAGATCCGCCAGTTTTGACACCGACAAGGTTCTCACTAACCAGAGCTTATCACAACAAGTGTGATGGTTTCGGTAGGGAACGTGCCACCTTTGTGGATGGAACGATATCCGTTGCCTCTTATTGCTTTCAAAAATTTTCTAGTGCAATATAGAACAACATGATTGTTGTGTTTAATTTTGGAATTTTTTGGGGTTCGTTTGGCCATTTTTACACATTAATTGGGTTTCTGGGCATTTAATGTGCATAATTCAAATTTGAAATACATGCACATGCTGGAGTGCACCAAAGTTGGTTGAAAAATCACATGTGTCTCTGATACGTCTCTAACGTATCGATAATTTTTGATTGTTCCATGTTGTTATATTATCAATCTTGGATGTTTTATAATCATTTTATAGTCATTTTATATCATTTTTTGGTACTAAGCTATTGACATAGTGCCAAGTGCCAGTTCCTGTTTATTCCATGTTTTCTACATCGCAGAAAATCAATATCAGACATAGTCCAAATGCCACGAAACTTTACGGAGATTTTTTATGGTCTAGAAGGAACATGTTGGGCCCTGGTTGCACCTGGGGGGAGTCCTAGGAGGAGTCCCCGGACCGCCTCTTTGCTCTATGAAATACCCCAATATTCCAGAAACCCTAGGGGAGTCGACGACATATTCATCCAGCCGCCGCAGAGTCCACAACCACCAGATCCAATCTAGACACCATCTCGGATGGGGTTCACCACCTCCATTGGTGCCTCTCCGATGATCCGTGAGTAGTTCTTTGTAGACCTTCCGGTCCGTAGTTAGTAGCTAGATGGCTTTCTCTCTCTCACTGAATTCTCAATACAATGGTCTCCTGGAGATCCATATGATGTAACTCTTTTGCGGTGTGTTTGTTGGGATTCGATGAACTTTGAGTTTATGATCAGATCTATCTTTTTATATCCATGAAAGTTATTTGCGTTCCTCTGGTCTCTTATATGCATGATCTCTTATAGCCTCGTATTTCTTCTCCGATATTTGGGTTTTGTTTGGCCAACTTGATCTATTTATCTTGCAATGGGAAGAGGTGCCCGGTAGTGGGTTCGATCTTACGGTGCTTGATCCCTGTAACAGAAAGGGAACCGACACGTATGTATCATTGCTACTAAGGATAAAACGATGGGGTCTATCTCTACATAGATAGATCTTGTCTACATCATGTCATCGTTCTTATTGCATTATTCCATTTTTCCATGAACTTAATACACTAGATGCATGCTGGATAGCAGTCGATGTGTGGAGTAATAGTAGTAGATGTAGGCAGGAGTCGGTCTACTAATCTTGGACGTGATGCCTATGTAATGATCATTGCCTGGATATCATCATAATTATTCGAGGTTCTATCAATTGCCCAACAGTAATTTGTTTACCCACGGTTTGCTATCTTTCTCGAGAGAAGCCACTAGTGAAACCTACGGCCCCCGGGTCTTCTTTCTCATATATTTGCTTGTGATCTACTTTTCCTTTGCATCTATTAAACCAAAAATACAAAAATACTTTGCTGCACTTTATTTTATTTACGATCTATTATTTCAATCTATTACAAATTTCTGACATCATTACCCGAAAGGGATTGATAACCCCTTTAACACGTCGGGTTGTGAGGTGTTGTTATTTGTGTGCAGGTATTGTTTACGTTGTGTTTCTTGGTTCTCCTACTAGTTCGATAACCTTGGTTTCATCACTGAGGGAAATACCTACCTTCACTGTGCTACATCATCCCTTCCTCTTTGGGGAAATACCGACGTTGTCCTAGCAGATAGGAGTTGTCTGGCGCTATAGTCAGGGAGCAATCAAAAGGAATTTTTGGCGCTGTTGCTGGGGAGGATCTTCAATATAACCAGGTTCCTAATCACAAATCTAATCTCCTAGCAATTTACATTATTTGCCATTTGCCTCTCGTTTTCCTCTCCCCGACTTCACAAAGTTTGCTGTTTTATTCGCCTCTCTTTTTCTTTTGTCGTTTTCTTGCCGGATCTGTTTTTGTGTGTTTTCTTGTTTGCATAGTCATGATGCCTCAAAGAAAATATTATGATGTTCCTTACACATATATTTTGCTTGAAATTGAGAAAAATACTAAGGAATATATGACTACACAATTTGAGCACAATAAGTATTTTACTGAAGAACTTAAGGAGCACTCTGTTGTGCTGGATGTTATCACAAAACAGCTTGATGATATTAGTAGAGAAGTTTGCAATCTTCAATCTAAGTATGCTTTTGCTGACAGTTTGCTAGGAAAAATATCCGATGCACAAGCTACTCTATTAAATCAAATGGCTGCCAAACCAATCTCATTAGAGGATAAAAGTGATGAAGATCTTAAAATGATTGGTGTTTCTTCTATTGATTCCTTGCTTAGTAAAGTTAAGATTGATGAAAAAGGGAATGGAGAAGAGTCAACTTTAGGTAGAAGGCGTCCCAATATTTCGGAGGGTGAAAATCTTGTTGAGAAAATTGATGAAAGTGGGTTTGGAGAGGTCAAAACTTTAACTAGTGATGTGCCCACTCTTTTGGATTACAAAGACTTTAATTATGATAGTTTCTCTTTTTGATTGTATTTCTTTATTGCAATCCATGATAAATTCACCCCATGCTTCTGAATAAAATAAAGCTTTTACTAAACATATTGTTGATGCTATGATGAAAGCTCTTGAAGAAAAATTGGAATTAGAAGTTTCAATCCCTAGAAAATTGCATGATGAGTGGTAACCTACTATAAAAGTCAAGATTAAAAATTATGAGTGTTTTGCATTGCCTGACTTGGGTGCTAGTGTTTCTACAATTCCGACATCTTTATGTGATGTGCTTGGTCTCGCTAACCTTGAAGAATGTCCTTTGAATTTGCACTTGGCGGAATCTACTATTAAAAAGCCTATGGGAAGAATTAATGATGTTCTTATTCTTGCAAATAGGAATTATGTGCCCATAGATTTTATTGTTCTTGATATTGATTGCAATCCGTCTTGTCCAAATATTCTTGGTAGACCGTTTTTACGCACTATCGGTGCCGTGATTGATATGAAAGAAGGCAATATTAAGTACCAATTTCCATTGAGGAAGGGTATGGAACACTTTCCTAGAACTAGAATTAAGCCACCTTATGAATCAATCATGATGGCATCTTATGGATCTCGAACCAAAGATGACAAAACTTAGATCCTTAATTTATGCCTAGCTAAGGGCATAAAACTATAGCGCTTGTTGGGAGGCAACCCAATAAATAAATTTTATTTTTGCTTTTTTCTTTCTGTTCTTGAGTTTTTACACAATTATGCTACTCTTATGATTGTGTTTTTTATGTTTTAATTAGTGTTTGTGCCAAGTAAAGCCTTTAGGATCTTCTTGGGTGATAGTTGTTTGATCTTGCTGACAAAAACAGAAACTTTTATGCTCACGAAATTAATTTTCATTTTGTTACCAGAGAGCGATAAAATATCCATTTTGCTTGCAGTGGATCAATATACAAATTTCTCAGGTCTTCCTAATTTTTCAGGATTTTTGGGGTTACAGAAGTATTCGAAATAGTCAGATTGCTACAGACTGTTCTGTTTTGATAGATTCTGTTTTCTTTGTGTTGTGTGCTTATTTTGATGGCTCTATGGTTTTATTTGATGATTTTTTGCCATAGAAAAGTTGGAATACAGTAGATATAATACAAAAACAAAATATGAATTGGTTTGATACAGTACTTATAGTAGTGGTTTATTATTCCTATACTAACGGATCTCATGAAGGTTTTGTTGAGTTTTGTGTGATTGAAGTTTTCAAGTTTTGGGTTATCTTACGATGGATGAAGCAAGGATGGAAGAGCCTAAGCTTGGGGATGACCCGGCATCCCAAGCTATTATCCAAAAATGATCGACCAACTGAGCTTGGGGATGCCCCCAAGTGGCATCCCCGCTTTCTTCCAACGATCGTCGGTATTTTACTCGAAACTATATTTTTATTCGTCACATGATATGTGTTTTGCTTGGGGCATCTTGTATGATATGAGTCTTTGCTTGTTTTATTTTGTGCTTTTAGTCTTGATCCCTTTCTGGACACACCTATTTGAGAGGGCCAAAATTATATCATGACTTATTAGAATTGCTCTCTATGCTTCACTTAAATCTTTTATGAGCTAGGACTTGCTCTAGTGCTTCACTTATATCTTTTTGAGCACGGTGTGCTTAGTATTTTTGAAGAAATGCTCTCTTGCTTCACTTAGATTTATTTGAGAGTTAGTAAAATTTTGAAGAAATTCTCTCTTGCTTCACTTAAATTATTTTGAGAGAAAGAAAATTTGCTATGCTCATGATCTTCACTTATATTTGTTTGAGCTTATGAAAAGCAATGTAACATCCCAAATTTTCAATTTGGAATGTTATACATTAGATCATCATTGCATATCATATTTTATTGCATTTTGGTTGATCCTAGAAATTCTACGCAACTCAAGGACCCTCGGAGAGAGTTGGGGATTTCGTTATTTTCATATTTGAGTTTCCTCAAATTTTGAAAATAGGATCATTTGATTTTATTTATTTTATCTTCATTTATTTCCATCATAAAAATATGAGAGAGGGAATAAAATGACTTTCCCAAAAATAAAGAAATATTGAGGATTTAATAATAAAATCAAATAAGATTTTATTTTTGTTTTATTTGCTATTTTATTTGAATTTAGGAAAAAAAATGTGTTTTTCAAAATTGCATTTAGGCCTCAAATAAATGTTCATCCTGTGCGGCTTGATTTTAGAAGCCGGGCAAAATTTATTTCGGGATTTTCGGAGTCCGTTTAGTATTTCTTTTATTTGTTTTTCTGTGCGTAATTATTAAAAAAACGAACCGACTACGGGCCGGGATCGGCCAGGACTCCTCTGGCTGGGGCCCTTTAAATAGAGCCACCCCGGGCCGCTTTAGCCCAAGCCGCCGCCCCAGGAAACCCTAGCCCGCGCCCCAAGCCGCCGCCACCGCTCACCGCCGCCCCGACGCTGGACCTGCCCACCGAGGTTGACCCCGCCGCCGTTTTTTTTTAGAAAAACCGTTCGGTTTTTCCGCCGGTTTTTCGTCGGTTTTTTTAGATCTGTTTTCTTATTAGATCGGTTTTTTCCGGTTTAGGTTAATTAGCGAGCGTTCGCTCGTTCGTTCATTTTAACGAATGTGTTCATCAATTAGATCCATATAACGAACGTTCGTTCGTTAATCTGTTCATCGTTTTCTCGGATTTTTCCGTGATTTTTCTGATCGTGATTTCTGATCCGATTTTCATTCTAGTATAACTTTTCACTCGTTTGTCGGAATCAGGCGATTCAAGCGCCTAGAGTTTCGTCTCGAAACCCTCTTTCCGTTTAACCAACTCAAACAAGTTTTTGCCTCTGTAAAATTTGACCTAGATCCAGATTAGTAAACGAAGCTTGTTTCTTTTGTCGCTTGTTTTTCATTGCTTCGTTCAATTTGATTCTTTTTGCAAACCGGAGTTCTTAAGTTGAACTTTCTGGTTAGATCTCTTTTTTGAGTTTTACCCGTGCATTAGATGAGTACTTATTGTATGCTTGTTTGTTTGCAGTAGAGTACCCGGAGTGCGCCGCTTGCTACTTCGAATCGCTAGGTTTTGCGGATCATCGGCAAGGCAAGTAACACTTTGATCATACCTCCTACTACCCAGTTTTTATTGCATTAGATCAATCCTCAAACAATGCATGATTAGGATCTAATTAAATTGTGGGTTTTGGGAAGTAGATGAGGTAGTACCTATTACCTGTTTTATTATCAAACCCTTGGGAGTTATTTCTATGTTTGCTTATTGCCATGCTATGCTAGTAGACGTGGATTGGGTGAGTGTATCCATGACAGATGTGAGATTGTTAAATTAATGGTTTATCTAAGGTGGCAACTTAAACACACATCTAGGTGGACTGAGCCACCTGGGTATTCCAGCGATTGCCTGTTTTTCTTTTGGACCGCCACCCAGGCTCAAAGGGATCATGAGATTATTCATACTAGAAACTTCCGTGTGCAGCCACAAGCTACTATGGGCTCTAGCCTAGTTGACTAAGTCGTGCGAACTCTTACAGTGGTAGACTAGCAGATGTAGGGGATGTAGGTTGGTACGGTCTACTCGTTCGTAAGGTGCAAGCGCTTCTGAAAGACTATGTCTCAGCCATCCGTTTCTCAAACACCATGTAGTGCGAGAATCCCAACGGAGGAGATCGAGTCTTGTGGGGAAAAGTGCGCAAACCTCTACAGAGTGTATAAACTAATCATGGTTAGCTGTGTCCCCGGTTATGGACAATTTGAGTATCTAGTACTTGGATTATCATGTGAATCTCATCATGTTACTCTAATTAATTTTGTTGGGTTTTAATGATGATGCTTAATTGGGATTGAGAGGGTGTCTACACTCTCAATGTTTAACAACTACCATGATAGTTAAATAAAATTTATTCCTTTGTAGTAGGGAAAAATTGGCTTTACGCAAAACTGTAACCATAGAGCTTTCCACCAGCCAAATATGCATGTAGTATACCCTTATTTTTTCATTGCTCTCTATGTGTTACTTTGCCAGCATATTCCATGTGCTGACCCGTTTCGGGCTGCAACGTTCATGTTGCAGACTTTTCAGATGATGAGTAAGGAGCCTTTTAGGTCGTGGTTCTATACTCAGTGATGCTGTTGGAGTTGATGGACTCACTTATCTTCCTAGCCTTCCGCTGTTATCGTTATTAGATGGCCTTAAGCCATATTAATTGTAATAAGTTCTCTTTTGAGACACTCGTTGTAATAAGTGTGTGATTGCTACTCTGTTATAAATCCTTCAAGTACTGTGCGGTGTCAGCATTACTGATCCAGGGATGACACTGGAGCACAGAGATTGGACCGTTTGAGGTCTGGTCGCTACAAGATGTATCAGAGCACACGCTGACTGTAGGACACGACCACTAAGCTAAAGCCCTAGATCACTACTCACTCTTCTCATTCTGACTCCTCATCTTTTCTACTCTTTTAGGATGGCAGATGCAAGGAACAAGTTTACACAACCGGATGAAGATACACCCTTTGGACGTCACTTGAAGGAAGTCACTAGATATCTGAACATCGGAGTACCAAGCTTCACCAGAACCTACAACGCCACTTTACCTGAAGAGGAGCGCTGGATGATTCAAGTTCAAGTTCTGGGAAGGACGTTCATGCTAGTCACTGAGCCCATAGAGTTTTCCTTTGATGCACGAACCTGGAGTCTAGGAAAGAGCATGGCAGCTCACATCACCATGGGACGTATTGGAGAAGTTTACCACAATGATCTTAAGGATACAATCTACTAGATTTGTGGGCGCCGAGATGAGCATTGGGAAATGATCAGCACCAAGAAGGATAGATCAATCGCAGATTTTATCCAGGAGTTAAACCAGCACATTCGACGTCAGGAGAACCAGATGTGCGCAGACATGATAGATCTGAAGAAGGCGAGGACAAGAATCACGGAACTGGAGGAAGAACTCAAGGCTACACATGAAGATTATGACGAGGAAATCGAAGTACTAGTGGATAAGAATGCCGAACTAACAATGAAGATTGGAATATTTATGGGAGGCCCTACACCAATAGAAGAAGACGAAGAACCCAAGGAGATTCGCCAGAAGATTACATCATCATCGACGACACCGACTCAAATCCAGATGATAGCGATGATGACTATGTTGATGAAGCTGGAGCAGATATCATGGAGTCTGCAACCGAAGAATATTTCTAGTAGACCACCCCATCAGTAGTAGTAGTCCACCATGTAAATATAGTAGTCTGAGCACTTTTGCGATAGTTAGACCGATTGTATGCCCTTGTTTGATTGAATGAAGTGAATTGTTTTCTTTTGCCTCATGTGCATATGGGTAGTGTTTTCTCTTTAGACCCCTCTCTATTCTTAAATCTCATCTTTTCTAAGCCCATCAGATGCCTCCGAGACGTGACCCCGGATTTACCTTCCCACCGGAGCTCACTCAGCTGATCCAGCAGCAGAATACGTTGATGAAGTTGCTAGTCCAGAATCAGAATCAGGGAACAACAACAACAACCCACCACCACCACCTGTTGATCACTTAGCCCGTTTTCTTAGGTTGAATCCGCCGGTGTTTTCCAGTAGCACCGAGCCTATAGTAGAAGATGATTGGCTCCGCAAGACAGCAAGGGAGTTGACCACGGCAGGATGCACAGATGCGGAAAAGGTGAAGTTTGCCGCACATCAGCTTGACGGACCCGCAGCATCATGGTGGGAGAATTTCACGGCTACTTTCCCTATCGACACTGTCACATGGGACCAGTTTCAGTAGGCTTTCCGTACTGCCCATGTTTCAGTAGGAGCTATGGCCATGAAGAAGCGTGAGTTTCACAACTTGCGCCAAGGAGGACGGACAGTTGGCCAGTATGTGGATGACTTTAGTAAGCTAGCCCGTTATGCCCCAGATGACATTGCTACGGATGCAGCTAAGCAAGAGAAGTTTCTGGAAGGACTGAATGATGAGTTGAGCATGCAATTGATGGTAGAAAACTTCAACAACTACCAGGAGTTGGTAGATCGTGCTCTTATGATTGAAGGGAAGCAGCAGCAAATTGAGAATCGTAAGAGGAAGTATGGACAAGGGAAGTACAATTCTAGAGCTCAGTAGAAGCCGCGTTTTAGCCCTAGACCGGGAGGGCCTTTTCAGCATACCCATGGGGGAGGTAGCCTGCACAATCATAATGGCTCCAAGAATGGTAATGGGAATGGAGGAAGCAATGGCCAGAACCGTACCAACCCATTAACCCCAGCCAAGAGAGACCTGAGCCAAGTCACTTGCTTTAAGTGCCAGAAGACCGGACATTATGCCAATGAATGTCCTAAAGCCCAGAATGGAAGTGGCAATGGAAGCTCTCGGAAGAAGCCGAACCCTTTCAACAGAGGACAGGTGAACCACGTTAACGTGGAGGAGGTTGAAGCTTAGCCAGATGCAGTAATAGGTAAGTTTTTGGTTAAGACATTTACTGCACTCGTTCTTTTTGATACTGGTGCATCGCATTCATACATATCAAGGGGATTTGTGGATAAGGATAAACTGCCAACCCAAGCCCTTAGGTCACCCATGTTAGTAACCTCACCTGGAGCAGAGTATATGGCTAGTCTATGGTGTGATTAGTTACCACTAAGAATCGGTAACTATGTATTTCCCTCGGACCTAATAGTATTGGAATCTCAAGGATTGGATGTGATATTAGGCATGGATTGTTTATCGAAGTATGAAGGGAACATTGAATGCACCAGTAAGTCAATTTTGCTTACAACGCCAGAAGGAAGAAGGATCAAGTATGTATCCCGGCATGTGCCGAAAAGGACTCAGGTAAATTCCTTAACAGGAGTTGTGCAGGAGGAAGTACTAGTAGTGAAGGATTTCCCTGACGTGTTTCCAGAGGAGCTGCCAGGCATGCCACCGGATAGAGATATTGAGTTTTTGATTGAGCTTTTGCCAGGCACAGGGTCAATATCTAAGAGACCATACAGGATGCCCGCAAAGGATTTGGAGGAGATTAAGAAGCGGATTAAAGAGTTATTGGATAAAGTTTATATTCGCCCAAGATCTTCGCCTTGGGGATTTCCAGTACTTCTAGTGGAGAAAAAGGATGGATCGTTAAGGATGGTTGTTGATTATCGAGGATTGAATGAAGTAACCATCAAGAACAAGTACCCACTACCGATGATCAATGATCTGTTTGATCGATTGCAAGGAGCTAAGGTATTTTCCAAGATCGATCTGCGATCAGGATACCATCAGTTGAAAATTCAAGAACAGGATATACCTAAGACGGCTTTTACCACCAGGTATGGGCTGTACAAGTATACTGTTATGTCATTTGGTCTGACTAACGCCCCTGCCTATTTTATGAACATGATGAACAAAGTGTTTATGGAGTTTTTGGATAAATTCGTCATAGTGTTCATTGATGATATTCTGGTTTACTCGAAGAATGAAGAGGAGCATAAGGAGCATTTGCGTTTGGTACTTGAGAAGCTCAGAAAACATCAGTTATATGCCAAGTTTAGCAAATGTGAATTTTGGTCGAAGGAAGTTGGATTCCTAGGACACGTTATATCCGGAGAAGGTATAGAAGTAGATCCCAGCAAGGTTGACACTGTGATGAATTGGGAAGCCCCAACAATAATTGGAGAGATCTGGAGTTTTCTTGGACTCGCAGGATACTACCGGAGATTCATTGAAAATTTCTCGAAGATTGCAAAACCTATGACGTAGTTGTTGAAGAAGGATACCAAGTTAAAATGGACTGAGGAATGTGAGGCCAGTTTCCAGGAGTTGAAGAAACGTTTGGTTACATCACCTGTGTTGATTTTGCCGGATTAGAACAAAGATTATGAGGTGTATTGCGACGCTTCACGTCGAGGACTTGGAGCAGTGCTTATGCAGGAGGGAAGAGTTGTTTCATATGCCTCACGACAGCTTAAGCCTCATGAGTTGAATTATGCCACGCATGATTTGGAGTTAGCAGCCATAGTGCATGCATTGAAAACTTGGAGACATTTTCTCATTGGAAACCACTGCGAGGTGTACACGGATCACAAGAGTTTGAAGTACATTTTCACGCAGAAGGAGTTGAATTTCAGGCAAAGGAGATAGTTGGAGCTCATCAAGGATTATGATATGAGATTGCATTATCATCCCGGGAAGGCTAACGTAGTAGCCGACGCATTGAGCCGTAAAAGCCATGTCAACACCCTAATGACTGGAGATTTACCAAGGGAGTTATCCGAGGACCTTCGTGAGCTATGTTTGGAGATAGTTTCGAGAGGCTATGTAGCAGCACTGGAGATTCAGTCTACTTTGATGGATAAGATCAGAGAAGCTCAAAGGACTGACAAGGAGATTGTTTCTATAAAGGAGAAAATGAGCAAAGGAAAAGCTAAAGGATTTCGTGAGGATGAGCACGATACCTTATGGTTTGAAGACCGTGTTTATGTGCCTAATAACCCGGGGATCAGGAAGTTAATTCTGCAAGAGGCCCATGATTCACCATATTCGATACACCCAAGAAATACCAAGATGTATTTGGATTTGAAAGATACTTTCTGGTGGACCGGAATGAAGAAGGATATTGCGGAGTATGTAGGAGTTTGTGATGTATGTCAGAGAGTAAAAGCAGAGCATCAGAAGCCAGCAGGATTGCTACAGCCATTGCCAATACCCGAATGGAAGTGGGATAAGCTAGGCATGTATTTTCTTACGGGATTTCCCAGAACACGTTCAGGCTATGATTCGATTTGGGTAGTAGTCCATCATTTGACAAAGGTAGCGCATTTCATCCCAGTGAAGACTACTTACACCAGTGCTAAGTTGGCAAAAATATACATGACCAGGATCGTATGTCTACATGGAGTTCCAAGGAGCATTGTATCAGACAGAGGAACCTAGTTTACGTCAAAGTTCTGGAATCAGTTGCACGAAACTTTGGGTACCAGGCTAGAGTTCAGTACAGCTTTCCATCCGTAGATAGATGGACAGACCAAGAGAGTCAATCAGATTTTGGAGGATATGCTAAGAGATTGTGCGCTAGATTATGGATCTAGTTGGGACAACAATTTGTCGTACGCAGAGTTCTCTTACAACCATAGCTATCAATCCAGTTTGAAGATGGCCCCTTTCGAAGCCTTGTACAGAAGGAGGTGCAGGACCCCATTTCATGGGATGAAGTTGGAGACTGCCAGTTGTTTGGACCGGACCTGATTAAGGAGTCTGAACAGAAGGTGAAATTGATTAGCGATAGGCTCAAGGTAGCTCAGTCTAGGCAGAAGAGCTACGCAGATTCTAAACGCAAGGAGACAGTTTACGAGGTCGGAGACCGAGTTTATCTTCGAGTATCTCCACTTCGAGGAGTTAAACGCTTTGGAGTTAAGGGAAAGTTAGCGCCACGTTTTGTAGGACCAAGGTTTTGGAGCATATGGGAGAAGTAGCCTACAAGTTGGAATTGCCCAAAGGATTATCAGGAGTTCACGATGTATTCCACGTTTCCCAGTTGAAGAAGTGTCACGCAGAGATGGTTGATATACCGCTGAAAGAAACAGTGCCGCTGGAAGCGATTCAGTTGGACAGTGATTTGACCTATGAGGAGAAACCAGTCAAGATTCTTGAGTATGCCAGCCGAGTCACCCGCAGCAAGGTCATCAAGTTTTGCAAAGTCCAGTGGAGCCACCACACGGAGGATGAAGCCACCTGGGAGCGAGAGGAAGATCTGCTGAAGGACCACCCTCACCTATTTTCTAGCCAACCCGAATCTCGAGGGCAAGATTCATCTTAAGGGGGGTAGGTTTGTAACATCCCAAATTTTCAATTTGGAATGTTATACATTAGATCATCATTGCATATCATATTTTATTGCATTTTGGTTGATCCTAGAAATTCTACGCAACTCAAGGACCCTCGAAGAGAATTGGGGATTTCGTTATTTTCATATTTGAGTTTCCTCAAATTTTGAAAATAGGATCATTTGATTTTATTTATTTTATCTTCATTTATTTCTATCATAAAAATATGAGAGAGGGAATAAAATGACTTTCCCAAAAATAAAGAAATATTGAGGATTTAATAATAAAATCAAATAAGATTTTATTTTGGTTTTATTTCCTATTTTATTTGAATTTAGGAAAAATGTGCGTTTTTAAAAATTGCATTTAGGCCCCAAATAAATGTTCATCCTGTGCGGCTTGATTTTAGAAGCTGGGGAAATTTTATTTCGGGATTTTTGGAGTCTATTTAGTATTTCTTTTATCTGTTTTCCTGCGCATAATTATTTAAAAAAAACGAACCGACTACGGGCCGGGATCGGCCAGGACTCCTCTGGCCGGGGCCCTTTAAATAGCGCCACCCCGGGCCGCTTTAGCCCAAGCCGCCGCCCCAGGAAACCCTAGCAGGGGCCCCAAGAAGCCGCCGCCGCGCCGCGCCGCCCGCCGCCGCCCCGCGCCGCCGACGCCGGACCCGCCCGCCGATGTTGATCCCGCCGACGTTTTTTTAGAAAAACCGTTCGGTTTTTCCGCCGGTTTTTCGTCGGTTTTTTTAGATCCATTTTTTATTAGATCGGTTTTTTGGTTTAGGTTAATTAGCGAGCGTTCGCTCGTTCGTTCATTTTAACAAATACGTTCATCGTTTAGATCCAGATAACGAACGTTCGTTCGTTAATTTGTTCGTCGTTTTTCTTTTTCTCGGATTTTTCCGTGATTTTTCTGATCGCGATTTCCAATCCGATTTTCGTTCTAGTATAACTTTTCGCTCGTTTGTCGGAATCAGGAGAATCAAGCGCCTGGAGTTTCGTCTCGAAACCCTCTTTCCGTTTTACCAACTCAAACAAGTTTTTGCCTCTGTAAAATTTGACCTAGATCCAGATTAGTAAACGAAGCTTGTTTCTTTTGCCGCTTGTTTTTCGTTGCTTCGTTTGATTTGATTCTTTTTGCAAACCGGAGTTCTTAAGTTGAACTTTCTGGTTAGATCTCTTATTTGAGTTTTACTCGTGCATTAGATGAGTACTTACTGTATGCTTGTTTGTTTGCGATAGAGTACCCGGAGTGTGCCGCTTGCTACTTCGAATCGCTAGGTTTTGCGGATCATGAGCAAGGAAAGTAACACTTTGATCATACCTCCTACTACCAAGTTTTTATTGCATTAGATCAATCCTCAAACAATGCATGATTAGGATCTAATTAAATTGTGGGTTTTGGGAAGTAGATGAGGTAGTACCTATTACCTGTTTTATTATCAAACCCTTGGGAGTTATTTCTACGTTTGCTTATTGCCATGCTATGCTAGTAGACGTGGATTGGGTGAGTGTATCCATGACAGATGTGAGATTGTTAAATTAATGGTTTATCTAAGGTGGCAACTTAAACACACATCTGGGTGGATTGAGGCACCTGGGTATTCCAGCGATTGCCTGTTTTTCTTTTGGACCGCCACCCAGGCTCAAAGGGATCATGAGATTATTCATACTAGAAACTTCCGTGTGCAGCCACAAGCTACTATGGGCTCCAGCCTAGTTGACTAAGTCGTGCGAACTCTTACAGTGGTAGACTAGCAGATGTAGGGGATGTAGGTTGGTACGGTCTACTCGTTCGTATGGTGCAAGCGCTTCTGAAAGACTATGTCTCGGTCATCCGTTTCTCAAACACCATGTAGTGCGAGAATCCCAGCGGAGGAGATCGAGTCTTGTGGGGAAAAGTGCGCAAACCTCTGCAGAGTGTATAAACTAATCATGGTTAGCCATGTCCCCGGTTATGGACAATTTGAGTATCTAGTACTTGGATTATCATGTGAATCTCATCATGTTACTCTAATTAATTTTGTTGGGTTTTAATGATGATGCTTAATTGGGATTGAGAGGGTGTCTACACTCTCAATGTTTAACAACTACCATGATAGTTAAATAAAATTTATTCCTTTGTAGTAGGGAAAAATTGGCTTTACGCAAAACTGTAACCATAGAGCTTTCCACCAGCCAAATATGCATGTAGTATAGCCTTATTTTTTTTTCATTGCTCTCTATGTGTTACTTTGCCAGCATATTCCACTACAAAAAATACACTTTCGTGATGATACGTGTTTGTCACAGTAGGTCGCTTTTTTTGTCATGCATGTACATCCATGACAAATTTATGACAGAATCAAGATAGTCATACCTGTGCTGTCGTAGAAGTGTTCCATGACATTACCAAAATTATCATCACGGAAGTGTCCACTTCCAAGACAATAAATCGCGCATCACAGAAGTTCTTTCATCAAGGGTGACAACATGTGGCACCCACCGTAACGGAACGCCATTAAGCTATCGGGTCGGGTTTTGGATCCGATAACCCGTTAACAGCCCCGACCAATGGGGATTTTCCACGTGTAAAATCATCATTAGCTAGAGGAAACACGTGTCGGCTCATTGTTGGGACAGATGTCATCCACTCACTGGACAGAAGGCGCCTATGATACATCGACACATGGCACGGCCCAACAGTGGCCCATTCCTATGAAAAGGCCGGCCCATTTGACTTGGTCAAAAGCTGGCGGGCCGGCCCATGGAAAGCCTGTTAACGATCTGTTCGCATATAGCCCATTTACAGCCCGCTAGCCCAAGGCCCGTTATGCCCTATCGGAATTAGGCCCAGTAGCGTCATCTGGGCCGTCCAATAGATTCCAGCCCGTTTTCACATCTGGCCCATGTATAGCCCATGACGTCTTTCGGCCCATATGAAGCCCTTTGTAACTCTTGGCCCATTAGCGGCCCGTGCTGAAACTGGCCCGTAATGAATAGTGTATCACTTTACACCCATTAACGGCCCGTGGTGAAACTGGCCCGTAATGAACAGTGTATCACTTCATACCCATTAATGGCCCGTTATTCCGTTGGGCCGTCTCCAGCCCATGTTATCTTTCGGCCTTCTCAGAGCCCATTTATTCTTGGGCTCATATCCAGCATTCGTTTAATTATGGCCCGTTACTGTCATTTTCTGCTTGTGGGCCAAATTCAGCCAGTGGTTACAGTCGGCCCGTTTGTGGTCTGTTAATACGTTGGGCCGTTTTCATAGCGTCATCAAATACGGCTGTCGGTGTCAAAACCGGCGGATCTCGGGTAGGGGGTCCCGAACTGTGCGTCTAAGGCGGATGGTACCAGGAGGCAGGGGACACGATGTTTTACCCAGGTTCGGGCCCTCTTGATGGCGGTAAATCCCTACATCCTGGTTGATTAATATTGATGATATGGGTAGTACAAGAGTAGATCTACCACGAGATCAAGGAGGCTAAACCCTAGAAGCTAGCCTATGGTATGATTGTTGTCTGTCCTACGGACTAAAACTCTCCGGTTTATATAGACACCGGAGAGGGCTAGTGTTACAGAGAGTCGGTTACAATGGTAGGAGATCTACATATCCGTATCGCCAAGCTTGCCTTCCACGCCAAGGAAAGTCCCTTCTGGACACGGGACAAAGTCTTCAATCTTGTATCTTCTTAGTCCAGGAGTCCGGCCGAAGGTATAGTCCGGCTATCCGGACACCCCCTAATTCAGGAATCCCTCAACGGCCTATTAACGATGGCCCGTTATGGTCGGCCCATGAATGGACGATTCCAACTCTAGCCCGTTTATGGCCAGAATGCGGTATGTTTGGCCCATGTTTGGCCAATCGATCATACGGCCCGTATAAGGCCCATTGATGATACGGCCCGTAGAAGGCCCATTGATGATACAGCCCGTAGAAGGCCCATTGTTTCTACGGCCCGTAGAAGGCCCACTGTTTCTACGGCCCGTAGAAGGCCCACTGTTTCTACGGCCCGTAGAAGTCCCACTATTTCTACGGCCCGTAGGAGGCCCAGTGTCACTACAGTAAATATTAGCCCATGGTTATTGTGGCCTAGTTTTAAAAAATAGGTTATTGCAGCCACTAGCAAACCACAGAAAAAGAACTGCACTGACTACAAGCAAAGAAATAAATAAGACAACAAGGAAATAAATAAGCAAGCAACTTACACTAGGCTACCACGGCTATTACACATATTACATCCACTGGGCATCAAAGTTCGCCACCAGTGCAAATATAGGGAACACGGCAGCATATAAACGCCGCAGCAAAACAAGTCCAGAACTGAAACCACTTCAGAAGAGCTCAAGAAACAATATCCTGGGTACCCATAATGCTGGCAAGATGCTTAGCAAGCTTATTAAGTTTCTCTTGTTTGGCGCTTAAGTCCTGCAGCGCTTGCTGTTGCACCAGAAAGTATGCATTTGAATTCTGCAGGGACTTCCTCAGTCCTTCGGCTTCCTATCACATAACATCTGATCGATGTCTTTCAACTTGAAGTTGAGACTCAAGAAGCCGAACTGATTCAGGCAATGAGTTCGAAGAGCTGGTGCCAGCAGTGGTAGCCAGTAACTCGAACACTACATCAAGACAGGACTTTGGGGTTGTCTCAGTGTCCTCAATATAGTTTTTATCAGCTTTCTTGGAGACCAACAGGGATGTCTCACTATCTTGAACCTTATCTGCATTACTTCCTTTACCATTGCATAACAGGGTACTCTTCTCCAATATTTTATCTGCGTTCTAAAAGAGAAACAAACAAACACATCTCAGGTTTACAATGTAGTATATGGAACTCATTTTGGTAAACCAGTTCAGTAGTAAGGTGGACAGGATAACAGCATGAAACAAACATATATCTATGTAGTATGGTCACTGTATGGTCTATATCATTCTAGTTTATGTTGCCAAATCAAGATAGATACACTTCGAATAATATCTATTTAAGACAAAGCAGCATAGACAGAATATAAGTGTGGGAAACTACACAGCAATAACAACACTTGTAATGTGCATGGCATGAGAACATAACTGTTTATTCAATTGAAACTGAAATCAACATAGAGCAAGTTACAACAGCAAACAGCCAAACACGTTGAATAAATAGGTTTAAAACATACCTGTTGCGCCATTGGAGTTTCAATTGCATCCTTCAAATTTGAAATTAGTTGGTATCAGTAAATACAGTAATGCAAGAGCAAAGTAGTATGAACCATAGCTACGGAACCTGACCTGAGAACAATTCTTCTTCTGCTTTAAGCATTGACTTCGGGTTCGGAGTGGTGGTCCTCGTGATTTGGGCACTGCAGTTGCCTTACTAACTGCTCGTGTTTGGGTGCTCTGTGGTGGAGACGGTGATGTGTCAATGGGAACTGGGTGTCTATCTGCTGGGGTTGGAGTTAGAAGGGGAGTAGCTGGTTCTCTGTCCAACTGGGTAGGGGTACAATCTGCATGAGTGTGGGTTATGTGTGGTGGGGCTGGTTCTTGGGCAAGCACAACCGTGGTTCTATCTGCATCAACTGTAGCACGATCTTTTCTGAAGACCGTGTTTTTACTCCCACAGATACTGCCATCACTCCCTCCAATTGAAATGGCTGATAAACAAGCGAAGTAATTGAATGTATAGACATTGTAAGATAGACAGGTGCAATGGATAGTAGGGAAGAAAACAGGGCATGAAATAATTCACATTTATGTTGTCTAAGCAAACAGAATAGCAGGACATAATTTCACATATATGACAGCTAATTAAACAGGATAGCATGACACAATTTCACATGTATGATGGCTAACTAAACAGGATAGAATGACATACTTCAAAATATGATGACTATGTAAACAGGATGACATGATATAACTATATGATGTGTCTATTAAAGTGGTTGGCATGCCATAAATCACAAAAATGCCGTCGATGGAAACATGATGGCATGATATAATTCACGGATAGAATGACATAATTTAAATATGATGACTATGTAAATAGGATGAGATGATATAACTATATTATGTCTTTAGAAAATGGGTTGGCATGCCATAATTCAGATACATGCTGTCTATGTAAACATCATGGCATGACATAATTCAAATATATGATTTATATACTAAGGAAGTGAGCAGAGGGCAATCACATATATGATGTGTCAACTAAGGAGATGGCATTCAATATTGTGTATATGATGTAAAAACTAAGCATTGCAATACAACATATGCATTATATGAGCAATATAACCCTGCCAAGTTTGTGCATACACCTCAGGGGGATAATAGGACTGGTCATCTGCCTCTGAATCCTCCTCTGAAGAGCTATCTGTAACCAACAAGACATCTGCTTCAGCAGGTAGCACTGTCTGCTCTGAAGACCTTGTTTTCACTCCAGATTTCTCCATCACCAATTCAAATGGCTGATGCACAGGAAGAGCAGTTGAATATACAAACATTGTCGACAAAAGCAATGAGAAATACAAAAAAAGGATGGCATGATATAATTCACATATATGACGCTTGCCTAAACAGCATGGCATCATACACAATGCCTTGCAACAAGATAACATTGCATAATTCACATATATAATGTCTTGCAACAAGATGGCATTGCATAATTCACATATATGGTAATTAGACACTAAACATGTGGCATTCACACAAAGCATGTCTAAACTAAGCAAATGACATAGCAATGCAAGATATCATACGCACGATATGAGCAACATAACCCTGCAAAGTTAGGGCATGCACCTCGGGGGGGGGGAAATATGACTGGTCATCTGTCTCTGAATCCTCCTCTGAGGAGCTATCGGTAACCAGCAAGACATGCGCTTCGTCAGATAGCATTGTCTGCTCTGAAGACCTTGTTTCCACTCCAGATTTTTCCATGACTGTGCCAAATGGCTGATGCACAGGAAGAGTAATTGAATGTACTAAAATTGTTGACAAATTTAACACGTAATAAAAAAATGATGGCATGATATAATTCACATATAAGATGACTGGCTAGCCAGGGTGGCATTGCAAAATTCACATATATGATGCCTGGCTAGACAAGATGGCATTGCATGATTCACATATACGATAAAGAAACTAAACAGATGGCGTTGACACAAAGCATGTCTAAACTAAGCAGATGACATCTTTAATGTATACAATAAGCAATGCAAGGCACCATATGCATGATATTACCAACATCAGCATGCCAAGTTAGAGCGAAGACCTCATGGGGTAAATAGGAGTGGTCTTCTCCTTCTGAATCCCCCTCATAACAGTTATCTTCCTCTTGATTACGATCCGAAATGGGTGGAGTGGGGCTGCCTTTGCGCCCACCATGGAACGACGTCTACACGAAATTTTATTGCCACACAAGGCTCGTCTCTTTTGCTCTACATGATCAGTTCCATTGTGTATAATAACTGGCATGCATAGGAATAAAACATAGTGAGATTATGTAAGGAGTGCATGCACAAATCTAGAGTGATGGTAGCAAACTGTGGATAGATCCAAAACCAATGATAGCAGGCAGATAATAGCTTTAGTTAAAAAATACAAATAATGGCTCCTTTAATGTTTGTTTGCACCCAACATGAAACTCATAGTAGACACTGGAGATTAACCAGATAGTAGACAGATAGTACTGATTTCTGCCCCAATATGTACCCCACAACCATTTAAAAACTCAAGTTTCAGCATTAGTTTGGACCTGACTCGGAGTCTAATAGGTGAACACGACGATAATGTAGCATGTTATCATATTAAGCGACGCATAACGTAAGAAGACATGGAAGAGTGCGACCTCTCTTGCGGACCCGTGTAGTCCTCAAGGTCATCTGCCCAGTTGATGATGGTAATGCAGTTGTCGTGGCTACCGGCGGCGGGGAAGAAGATCTAAGGCAGCGAAAGACAGTCTGGAGAGCGGATCCCTGCTGTGGTGAACCCTTCCTTCATTGGAGTAGCTGAGCTGGGGTGGAACACAGCGCCGCAGGAGCAGGACAAACCACACAAGGTTTTCTTTGACACATATCTGTAACAGAAGTAATTGAGTAAGGGCTTGTTTGAATTTGAGGATTCTAACAATGCAGGGATAGGAAATAGACATGAATAGGATAGGAATGCACGTGGAAAATAGAGAATTTAAAAACACAGGATTTCTGCCAATCTGGGTGTTTGATTCATAATAATTGGAAGATCACAGGATGCAAAAAAGCATGGTAAGATTAAGTCAAACCACAAGAAAATGTATGGTTATAATGCTATTATGCTACTATCTCTTAGTCTTGTGCTTGATGAATAGGAATATGAAAAGGAGGAGAAGTGGAAATTAGAATTCCTACGGTTTTTCTTTCAAGGAGACACTAAAGGAACAAATCCTACAATTTTCCTTTGCTCCATTCCTTTGCACCAAATTCATGAAAAGTAGTACCATAGGAAACTTTCCAATTCCGATGTTTTCATTCACGTTTCCTTTCAAGCACTGGCGATTCTAGTAGGCAGGCTTGAGCAAGGAAAATCCTACACTAAAAAAATGTTTTTGTGCTACTTCTATTACTTTGGACCCAGGCCACTGCCATACTAGCTCAACTCCCAGGCCCATCGACAAATGCACAGCTCAAACGCGCAGAGATAAATAATGATGGCATTCAAGAGAGTCCATCCTGGATAGCTAAGTTGTCTGGTACGTCACTGCTTGTCATATAGTAGGATAAAATAATCGTATTTCCCGTTACTACGAGTGCTTAGTGGACAATATATATAACATGTAGATTAAAAAAGAGATGCAACAAGTGTACAACCTCTTTGACGAAGCCATGTCGATCTCAGCGTGATTGGGTTGGCCGGTGAGGATGCTCCGGCTGACTTGGCTGTCGGAGGAGGGGAAGAAGATCTTAGGCATCTGGAGATGGAGCCCGAGGTACTGCTCCGCTTTGATGGAGGGTTTTGTCGTTGGAGCAGCTCCAGTGAGTTGTACGACGCCGAGGCTGAAGCAGGACAAGAGAGACAATGAATAACGTTAACCTGAGTGGAATTCTAATAGCATCTCCAATACATGACGTAAAATACATAAACACAAAGTGCTAGATGTAAAATACATCAGCCGCTCATCTCTGAACTTAACTGTCGAAACTGAATTTAACTGTCGAAACTGAACTTAGCTGTCAAAACTGAATTTTGCTGTTGAAACTGAATTTTGCTGTCGAAACTGAATGCACTAGCAAGGTGAGGCTACACGTCAGTCGACTGACTTTTTCATCTTTGGTCAGTCGATTTTGCAGCCTTGGATAGGAAATCAAGGGCCTACGGTTAATCTTCAACCTCCACCCCCCAGAGCCAGCCAAACAGCAGCCCCTCGCCGCCCGCAGCCGGCGGTGCGCCGCCCCGCCCGCCCCGAAAACACTCCCCACTGCCGGTCCGCCGCCGCCCCAGCCATCCCTCTAGCCCCCCCACCCCGTGCCGAGCTTTTTCTCTGGCGATCCCCACGCCACCGCCGCGCCAACGCCCCGCCACCGCCGGCGACCACCGCCCCCATCCTGAACCCTAAGATAGATAGTGGGTTACCTCTTCGGCGAGCCCCCCTCCCTGCTGCGGCCGGTTCTTCCTTCACCCCGGTGGCATCGAAGTGAAGTGTAGCTACATCGGAGTAGCATCGCAAGCAAGAGCAAGAGCGAGAGCAGCAGCACAAGCAAGAGCAATAGCAAGAGCAGACCAGGTAGGGGACCGAGAGCAAGAGTAGAGCAGCAGCGCGAGCGAGAGCTAAAGAAGCAGCAGGTCCTACTGATGTGGACGTCGCCACCGAGGGAGCGGCGCCATGGAGGAAGTGGCCGGTGACGTCGCCGTGGATGGAGCCGCGCCGTGTCAGCTCGGGACCGAGCGCCGGCAGCACCGTGAGATCGAATCAAGAAGAAAATGCGGCGATTAGTGTACAACCTCTTTGGTGGCGCTGATTAGGCCGCAGCTTCATCCGAGGAACCGGTGATGATGATGCTCTTCCGGTGGTGCAGGCGAAGACGGTGGTGTGGGAATGGAGGTGGCGCAAAAGACGAGGGGAACGTCGGGGCAGCTCCTTGGAGGTGGAGGACGGTGTGGCTGAACCGGCGGGACGATGAGATTGACGATGGATCCTCATCCGGTACGGTGGATGAGGGACGTCGAGGTGTTGCTATGGACGACATCGTCGGGGAAGAGGCTCCGGCTGGGTGGCGGATGGAGCAGGGTGTGGGGTTTCATCGCAGGTTTTCGCGGCCTCGGTGTACGAATGGGTGGGCGGATGGGATGGCAGGTGGGTACCATGGCTTAGAGACGCGCTTGTCCGAAATGTGGGGTAAGTTACGAAAGTACCCCCACCGATTTGAGGCGGTTCTTTCGGTTCAGGGGTACCACGGGCATTTCGCGTGTCGGGATTTCACAGGATGTGGGAGTTTTCGCGCGCGTTGTAATTTCGGAATAGCAAGGCGCGGGTTGAGACGGAGGGAGTTGTCGGAGCACAACGTGACAAAGGTATATCTTAAATATTTAGGGCTAACAAGGCATGGGTTGAAGAGGCGGGAGTTTCCCAGCACGATAGACAGAGACGCTAGCTTGAATTTTCGGCATAACAAGGTGCGGCTTGAAATTTCGGAAGAACAAGCTTAACGTGTACCCAAAAAAAAGACAATTTGCACCTCAACACGCACAACACACACACACAAACACCATTTAGACTAGAGTAAGGTACACGTGCATTGCACGCATGAGATTTGGCAACCAAATTATGAATGAAAACCACATTGTAGCATGCAAGATTTGAGTCATATATGCATGATGTAGATGTTCGTTTAATTCTTATAGTTCATTTCATTCAAAATCATCTAGTTTTTATAAGAAAGCTAATCTATTTTAAGATTCATGGAATTGTGCATCATAAGACATAAAGTAAAAACAAATAATGGCAAATCATGTAGAAAAACATTTGGGCAATTCTGATATGGAAGATTCTAGAAAAAATAAGAAGTGCTTGTGTTTTGATATTTGTGCATTATGCTTAAGTTCAACCATGGAGTCTTATAGATTATACATGTGGCGAAATCTGGTGGAATCTAGATGATATCCAACGGCCAGTAGTGCTCAAATTTGCCATCTTTGGACCATCGGATTCGCCTCTCATCCAATGACCATCTTTCAAAGTTAAAGTTACCCGCACACAATATAAAAAATATATAAAATATAATATATATAGGGGTATAGATATAGATATGTGATGCAAAAGCCGCCCATCATCTCCAATTAAAATAGTGTGTCCATGCACGGATGCGACGTGGCCAAATGATGTCTGCCATCGGTATCTCAAATTCAAATCAGTCTGACCTTGTTCAATGTGTATACATTACAACATGCTCGTTTCCAAACCACACCGCGCAGATCTCCGTTATATTCATGCATGCATGGGTTTCAAACATCAGGATCTCTTATTCAAATATTTGAATTCAACTTTACATTGATTGTGACCTCACCTATTCAGCTATTCTTTTACACCCACATAGTAGTCTTCTCTTTATAATTGTACCACTAACCTTCTCTCATGCATGCATGCACACACACTACCAGTTGGCATTATCCAGCGCACGCATGCAATCTTTTTATTCAGGTCGGTCTCCCATGAAGGCACACACCAACACACATCCCCCTCTCCATCATATCGGGCATTCTTTATCTCTCACGCATGCATGCGCAACGATCGATGTTCCTCTATGTATGTGTGTATATAGCTAGGTCTTTCATAGTTTTCCACACAAACCGATCAATCGATATATCCAGTGAGGTCTCACCCTCTTTCCCACGTCCACATCGATCAATCTATACCTCTCTATATAGGATTAGCATATATAGCTAATACACCCACATTAATTATGTATCCAACGTCCCCCTCTCATCATCCATGCCTTCCGCTTCATCTCTCAGACGCGTGCACAATGGCGAAGACAGGGGCAGTAAGGGCCCTGCCCCCCTCCCCCCTAACATCACTATATATCAAGGCTAATATGAATGGGATCATTAGACAATTGCTCCTAAAAATGGTTTAAGTTCATGAATTGACCCTCCTCGTAAAGGATTAGCAATGCTTGGCCCCTAGCTCATTTATTTTTCATGGCTCCGCCATTGCGCGCATTAGCGCACGTGTCCGCCCTCTCTCTCTAAATATCGATCTCGCACTTGTGCATTCCTTCATAGTCTCCCTCCACTCGGCCCCTCGCACCATCTTCTAGCCCCCCACCGGATTTTGCCACATGTACAATCTAGCAGACTCCATGGTTGAACTTAAGCATAATGCACAAACCTCAAAACAACAGTGGTTCTCTTTTGTTCTAGAATCTTCCGTATCATAACTGCCCAAACTTTTTTCTAGTTGAATTGCCATTATTTGTTTTTACTTTATGCTTTACAATGCACAATTCCATGAATCATAAAATAGATTAAGGGCTTCTTTGATTCAAAGGATTCTCAAAGGAATTTTGGAGGATTCTAATCATTAGGAATTTTTCCTATCTTGGTTGTTTGATTCGTAGGATTGTAAACCATAGGAATTTTTCCATATGATTCATTTGCACTAGATTTCATAGGAAACATCCCATCCACTCAAACCTCTTTGAAAGAATTCTGCGTTTTTTCTATGCACAATCAAACACTCATACAATCCTGTAGGATTCAAGACGACATTCCACTATAATCCCATGTTTTTCCTATTCCCGCGTTCTTAGCTTTTTTATAAAAACTAATTGATTTTGAATGAGATGAACTATAAGAATTAGACGAAGGGCTACATCAGGCATATATGACTCAGAGCTTACATGCTATAGTGTGGTATTTATTCATAATTTGGTTGCAAAATATGATGCGTGCAATGCACGTGTACCTTACTAGTACTTCGTGTATGTGCAAAACACGTAAATTAGAATACTAATGGCACGCTACACAGTGTCTCTCTTACAGTTCATGAAGCCACGTGGCACATGTGTAGGCGTTGTCGCGACCTCCTTGCATGGATTGATCACAGTGACGTGCTGCTGGTTCCATAAGAAAGTACTCGTCCTCCCTGAGCCATACTGGCGGTACATGCACGAAGCGAAGATGTGCACGCACGCCATGCACGCACTCATTCCTCGCACGCACACGCGGGTACACGGGCGGACACAATTTTGTACCAAGATCCACCCCATGTGATAATTTGACACGTGTAAAGTCGTTCACTTCATTGATGGTCAATTAATACAGCGCATGCAAATTGAGTGGACGTGAGGGCGGAAGAAAGACATTATTACTCCACTGCGCGCATGCGAGTAGTTAAATCATGGGTTGCTAGTAGTACTTCCATTGGTCTCCTTCATATTGTGTGCCAATTTTTGACAGTAACATAATATTTACGCATTTGTGCGGTGTAGTAGTACTTGAAATTTATGTTCCGCTAAACTCATCGGGAGCCGTTTCAGGCCTCGAAACCAAAGCCATCAATTAATCTTTACCTTGTTCCCATCACATTCGAAAGCCTGCTCACACCTACTAGTAGTACGTACCAAACCTGAACGTGTTCCCACTATGCAGGTATTAGTACTAGTGCTAGTACTTAGGTTATAAAAAGGGGAACTACCTAACCAAAAATCAGTCTACCTTTCCTCCTCATAAGTGCTTCTTCTTCATCCGTCGTTGCCATGGCCGGTGAGCAGAGCTCTAGGTCGAGAAATACTTGTAACAAGGGAGCGGCAACCAAGGCTACGGAAAAAAATAGGGCTCGCCGCCACGCAGAGACCTCGAAAGATCTCTCACGGGAAGGCGATGGCTCCCAGGAGCGCCCTAGCTGCGGAGGTGAACATGCCGAGCCGGCGGAGCTAGAGTCGTTATCCCTCGACGGCATGCCCGATCAGCTCAATAAGCAGATGGAGTTCATCCAAGGCTTGATGGAGTTTCTGAAGGAGAGCCTCGATGACATGCCCGCTGAGCTCAATCAATAGGGCGAGTTGACCGCCGGCTTGGTGATGCTGTTGAAGAAGAGCATTGCCTCGGAGAAGAAGGCGACCGGCGAAATCCTGCGACTTCGGGAGGACAATGTGAAGCTCTGCCACGAGATCGACCTGTTGAAGGAGAAGAACGTCGGCTGGAAGAAGCTGCATGAGAATAGTAGTTCCTCGATGAAGATGCTGTAGGCCCTCACCATGGAACAGAAGGAAGAGTTGGCGAAGCTCCGCATCGAGCACCCGGCTGCTGTCAAGGTATGTAATATGGCCGTGGAACAGATGGTGAAGGCTCGCGTCGAGAAATGCCACGTCATGGACACAATGATGAAGATGGCGGAGGAGACGCGCAAGGAGATGGAGGTCGTGGAGGCGATGAAGAAGCAGTTACGACTCCGCGGCGAATTAGATCATTTTGGGTGATAATCTTCCTTCTTCTTTTGCTCATGTGTTTCATCTTTTTCTTTGGGTGTTTCGCCGCACGTGTCACGTTCTCTGCGAGGCATGAATAGAATAATGTTTTTTAGGGAATGAATAGAACAATGCTAACAATGAGATGACTAGCAAATTAGATCATTTTTTATCGCCATATGGCACTGGGCTGCCGTGTTTCGTGCTCCTCCGTTGCAGTACTACTCCAGTGGAAAACTTGAGTATACCGCACGGTTCTTTGCTCCTCCTTGATCAGGTCATCCGCGCATTTATACGAGCAGTCAAATCACAAGGCCCCGCCTTCCAGCAGTAATGAGCCGTCAAATCAGAAAGGTCGTCGCCTCTCGTGAAACCCACCAAGCTAGACTGCCCCGCCCTCTAGCCTTTTAAAAAATGTATACTTTTGTACAACAGTAGTATCGATGGATTGCGCCATGAAGCAAAACTTGAAATTAAAAAAAGGTGGTACATATAGAGAGCGCTCGTCGCCAAATTATGCATATAGTACTATTAAAAAGGCTAGTCACAATAATGGTGTCCAGCACAACCCACCCCTCAAAACTAAGCACCCTGAAATTCTTTGACAAAACTAAACTGATGGCTATATGATGTTGGTCATATATATTGTACGTATATAATGTGAAGAAACAAGTGGTAGTACTGTACCAACTAAAAGATGAAATGTACGAAATATAACGAGAAGAAACATAACATAGTTTGGCTAGGGGCTCAGCACAACACACCCCTCAAATTAAATTAAGCACACCTGAAATTAAACTTTGCAACTATTCCGGTAGACACTGCATTAGAACCACCATGAGCAATGACACTGCCACCTTACTCGGAGTCCTCATCCACGTCCTCAACTTCGTCCTTGTCCCTCTTCCTCTTGGCCGATACTTATTTGCTTGAACCGCACACTTGGCTGTTGCTCTTCATCCAACCCTTGTGGATATTGAAGCAAAGGTATCCATCCATTGCAGCATAGTGGATGTGGTCTATATCTAGTACATTCCGCTGCCATGCATGACGATGAAACGTGTATGGAGGTTTCTCCAGTTTACCATACGAAGCATGAACCATGGCTCCTTCCAGGGTCAGCATTGAAGGCTGACGAGCGGACACCAGCCGATTCTTCTGGAGGTCGAAGGTGTTGCCTACAACGAGGCCTATCCGATGCAGGACTTCTTTGTCGTTACCAAAGTCTACAGTAACGAATTTGACTAGGTTTCTCTCGAGGAAGTCCTTAAAATCCTGGCACTCAACGTCGGCATGGTATATGTGGTAGACCAAGCATAAGTCATGCACGCAAATCTGGATCACGATGGGCTTCTTCCTCTCTTCGTCCTTTAGATCCTTCTCTCATCCCAGGACTGTGGTGTACTCAACATCTAGCCCAGCGACCCACTCATCATCTGAGTCTTCGAACATGCATCTGAAGCGAGAAAGGCATCCTTTCACCGTCGCGGAAGAACGGGTGTAGATGACGTCGAACTAATCGCCGGTGATGGTTCTAACCTTGTACTCACCGTCGATCGTGGAGATTTGGGACGCCATGGATTTGGGAGGAGGGTTAGGATTAGTGGAACTTCCGTAATGTGAATGGACGGGACGACTAGGAGCGAACCGCCATAGTATTGAAGGACGTGCGGGGACGAGTAGGAGCGAACTACCAGCGTGCGAACGACAGGGTAGTGGCTTTCCATTCTCCCATGATACGGGCTTCCGAGAGCCCTTGGATCTGAGATCGAACGGTTGCATGGCGTGATTCTAGACCTATGGGTGAATATCCTATCCTGGAGGGTTATTCTGTAAATTTTCAGCAACTTAGCATGCGACCGTTTGATCTCAGATCCAAGGGCTGCCAGCAGCCCGTATCATGGTCGTGCCTACCACGACCATTGTGTCGCTCGCGCGGTCGCGCTCTTGGAGATTTAACACGGTGCGTTAGGCTATCTGATGTTGGCATGTCATACATAGTCATCACTTAGTCACTCATACTACAACAAGGTTGGCTATAAGTGTATTTTTTTACTCCTCTCTATCTCTTTCTTCATACTCAAGGAAGAAACAGTGCTAAGCGCGTGTATTTATTGCATTTGCCAAGGAGTGACCTCTTCCAATGAAATGGTGTTGCTAAGAGGGTGCTTGGATCCAAGGGACTTATTTTAGTCTGACTAAAAATAGTCTCTTTAAGAGGCTAAAGTTCCAAGCACCCCTGACTAATGAGGGGCTAAAACTAGTCTTGAGACTAAAATTTTTTAGTCAGGGGTACCCCTACTAAAATGTGGATTAGTCCTGTCTCTACTCATTTAACTCCTCTCCTTTAACACAGGCGAGTTCTGGATTGGAGGGTTTGGAGGATAATAAATGCTCATTAACTTGATTTTAGGGCCTCTTTGATTCGCGGGATTGTACAAACATGGGAATAGGAAAAACATAGGATTGGAATGTCATGCTCATCTCAATCCTATAGGATTTTCGATTGTTTGATTGCATCATAGGAAAAACAAAGGATTCTTTCAAAGAGGTTTGAGTGGATGCTAGAAATCCTATGGGAAGTAGTACAAAAAATTCCTTAGGAAAGTTTCCTATAGGATTCAAACCTATGAATCAAACAACCAACATAGGAAAATTTTCTAAAGATTTTAATCCTCTAAAATTCCTATGCAAATCCTTTGAATCAAAGGAGCCCTTAGCCTTTTTAGTATTTGGATCCAAGCATGGGTGAGGCTAGCATGTTTTAGTCCCACTACTTTTAGTCATGGGACTAAAAAGTATCCAAGCACCCTCTAAGTTTGCTTCATTTAATTAGCTATAGACTCAAAATTGTCTTTTCACCTAGGTACATGCGCTTAGCACCGTTTCTTCCTTGGGTCACCAAACTAGTCCCTCTCTTCTTGATTAACTTGCCACATCAGACTTTATGCTTATGTGGCAAGCTTAAGCACCTGTAGGAGCAAGTAAAAGTAAGTACAATAGTGCGCTTTACATGGCATTTTTGCATATGTGGAGGAAAGAGAGGCAAGGAAAAAGTGGAGAAGTGGGCTGTCATGCAAGAGCCAGCCTCTACTACATGGTGGAGCATTGGGAGAGGCACCTGTATGGAGGTGGTCAGGAATCTGGGAGACTCATGCCGGTCATAGCGCCGTAGTTAAAATGGTAATGGCATGTCAAATCACGGGGCCCCACCTGTCCAGCAGTAACTCGCTGTCAAATCACACAGCCCTACGTTTGCAGCAGCCTACTCCCTCGTCTTCTCCCGTCTCTGTCGAACCGACTAAGCGGAACTGCCTCGCCGCCTACCGCGTAGGAAAAGCCTCGCCCTCGACTTTTAAATAGTATACAGTATACTAATTTTGTATCCATGGATTGCGCCCGCGCCATGGAGCAAAGCGTCTAGAAAACGGAGGAGAGATGGTGGTCTTGCAATAGAGAAGAGGGAGAGGCGAGACGGTGGTTTTGGAATGGAGATGACGGAGAGGAGAGGATGTGGTTTTGCAATGGAGAAGAGGGAGAGGAGCGTGCGGCAGCGATTTAGGATTGGACGAGAGGGCCGGCGCGCTCTGACTGGATCAAAATCAATTTGGTGACATGCATTCACATTTTGCTTGTCAAATACAGTACATGGTCGAACTTTGACCCAAAATACGCGAAACAACAAAAAAATACTTCCAAGACCAGCGGCGCTCTTCCGCTCTTCTCCTCTTAAACCACCGCCGCTCCTCTCCTGTTCCAATCTAAATGCAGCACCGCTCCTCTCCTCTTCCATTTCAAAACCACCGCCCCTCCTCTCCTGTTCCAGTCCGAAACCAGCATCGCTCCTTTCCCGTTCTAATCCAAAACCAGCACTGCTCCTCTCCTCTTCCATTCAAAAACCACCGCCGGTGAGTGAAGGTGCTGTGGAGAAGTAGATCGATGGAGGAGTACAACCGATACGCGAGGATCGCAGACGGCGACCCTTTGAAGCTAGCTAGGATGTTGGAGATACAGTCTTGGTTTGACAACAAGGACCAACTAGCGGCGACGGCGACATCCATGGCCAAATATCTGCAACAGAGTGAAAAGGCGGCGATACTCCCGGAGGGAGTCACGCCGGAGTACATAGAGCTGCTCCTCTGGGCCATGGAGCAAAATGATTCACCAAATCCGATCGTGAGGGAGCGGTGGTGGGAGTATCGATCCCAGATGGAGCATCCACCAGAGATTGAAGGATCGAGCATCTAAAGGATTCCGTTTGTGAGGGTGTCCTGCCAGAGCGAGCCGGTGGAGTCTTCGTCGACCGAACCCAACTGCAAGAGGAGAAAAGCAGTTGGCCCGACGACGCTTCCCCGCCATCGTCTCCCTCGCCGTTCACATCGTCTCACGGGGCTGCCCCCCCAGCCCAATAGTCGGGCAGGTTGTGAATTGTCAGGAGGAGCTTAGGGTTGTCAGTATTTGCAGGTTGTGAATTGTGTTTTGTGTTGTGTATTTTGAGAGTACTTTCAGATATGAATGTCTTTTGAATTTTAGATTTGCAGTATTGAGCACATGAAGTATTTTATGAATTCTAGATATCTATTTTTAGCACTTAAAAATGTAGTTTCATAGGAGTATAAAAGTGCAGACAATGTGATTCTCAGAGAAGAAACTGCAAGTTTCAGTTTCAGATAAGAAACTGCAAGTTTAGTTTCAGATAAGAAACTGCAACTTTCAGAGGCAAAGCATTTATATTAACACGGCCTTTTCAAACAGGGTTAACATCATGTTGGAAGATTTATTCATGGTCGAAAATGGAACTACCAGCCAGTTAACATCATGCTGATCAACATTCATGCATAGCACATCTTCATATGATGCACAGTCAAAATGCCCACACAATGTCGAGTGTGCGAAACACAGAGAAAACGATGGACGAAGTTTTGGCAAGTGTTGGACGTGGTTTTGGGCTGCCCCGTCTAGGCTTTCATTTTTAACATGCATAGCCCACGTCCTCGGATGGGAGGTCCATAGGCCTGTTTGTATTTTCTTAGGGCCGTCATGTATTGACCGGCCTATGGACCTCCCATCCGAGGTTTTATTTTTGGCAGCCCAATTTATGTGTTTTTTTGAAGAAAACACAGAGGTTTGTTCTATTTTATATAAGAATAGGAACGCCAGGTCCAACTTATGTTTCCCTTCTAACTATATTGTATATATTTAAATTATTTTATATGTTGACTGTTTAGTTCACATAATTGGCAAATAGATGACCGCTCTCGCGATCCCCTTCGCCCCTGCCACCACCTCCACCCTCGCTGCCGCCCCCGCCACTACCTCCACCCTCGCCGCCGCCCCCGCCACTACCTCCACCCTCACCGCCGCCATAGATCTCGCCGCCACCCCCCGCCTCCAGACTCCGGGCGCGCCTGCCCCCCTCAGCAAGTCCGCTCACGCGCCCCATGGAGTCGCCGGCCATATCCACGGGGGAATGGATGGAAGACAGGCAGATGTACAAGATGCATCTCCCACATGTCTACAAAGCCTTCCCGCGGATGCTCCAGCCGCTCGACTCCGTCGCGCCGGCGGTGCTGCGGGAGACTCGAGGGAGGAGATGGAGGGAGTGGGCGATGCGGATCCGCGACGATGCTCTCTCCTGGACCCAGTGCACGCGCGAATGGAGGGAAGCAGAGGAGGAAGCTGCGAGGGAGGAAGCCAAGGAGGGACCGAATCCGTTCTCTCACTCGCGCAGGTATGCTCGGATGTGCAAGGATCATGTGGATTGGGAGCTGCTGAATCTAGCCCTGCGGATCTACTTCGAAGGAGATTTCTTGGAGAAGCACAGGATGCCCCACCCCAGTGAGCCGTCGATTGCGTTCGTTTGATGGGTGAAAGAAGAAGTGAATTCAGGAGATCCACGCCGTGCTGTGAGATGGGAATTCTTGACTGGACTCCTGCCCACCAGCACACCACCGGAGCTGGAGCAGGTGGATACCCTACCTTACCTCTCCCCCAAACCTGCAGAAGATTGAAATTAGGCTTGCAATCTGCTTCAATTGAGCTGTCTGGTGGTTATTTCTGCTTCCTGAGAGACAACATCTGGCTGGACGATGAGAAGGAACCAGGAACTCCGATGAATTTCCCCTATCACAATGGGGGGCGCCGGTTGGGCAGTGGTACGGCCCACCTCCGCCCCAAATGGGGGCACAATCTGGGCAGGCTCCTGTAATTGCCCAAGATCAATCTGCTGGTGGTTCTGACTCTCAGATCAGTGGGAAATCTCAAGGCAAGAATCAGCAAAAGAAGAGATACGACATCCAGAAAACAGCTCCTGCCCCTGCTTCGGGCCTTATGGCATACTTTGAGGTGATCTGCTACAACTTTGGGGAACGAGGGCATCATTTGGATAAATGTGTCAAGCCCAAGAGTTGTTTTATCTGCAAAATGGTTAACCATAAAGTTGAGAATTGCCCTATCAGAAGGAAAACCCATAGTTCTGCTAGATATGTTGGAAGTGCTACTCTAGGATTATGTCCACCATTGACAGAATTTTCTGTGACACAGAATTAGATAGTATTTTCCCCTTTCTAGTTGTAGAGCTCTGCCCAGATGTGGTAGTGACCATACTCCTTTGCTCTGGGACTCTGGTCATAACCAAACTCCAAAGAGCAATAGTTTTAAATTTGAAAAGTGGTGGTTGCTTAGAGAAGATTTTACTGAGCTAGTCAGGAAAATCTGGAATGAGCCTACTGGGAGCAGTTGCCCCCTAGAAAATTGGCAGATCAAAATCAGGAGATTTAGAAGAACTACCAAAGGGTGGAACTCCAATGAGGAAGCTAATCTTAGAAGATACAAAAGGCTTCTCCTCCTTGAGTTTGATTCTCTAGATATTAAGGCAGAAACCACTGACCTCTCTGAGGCTAAGACTAATAGATTAAACTTTGTCCATGGGGAGCCCAAGAAAATTTGGCTTCAAGAAGAAATCAAAGCCAAACAAAGGTCTAGAGATAGTAACATTAAGGAGGGTGATAGAAATACTGCTTACTTCCGTGCAGTAGCTAACCAGAGGAGGAGGAAAACCCTCATTCACTCCCTTGATGGCCCTAATGGCCCTGTTACTGAGGTAGATGAGATGCTGAAAGTGGCTAGTGACTTCTAGAAAGACCTGTTTAAGAAAGAAAACCCTTCTGGTTTCTCTCTACAAAACAATTTTTTCTCTGCTTCTGAAAAAGTCTCTCCTGCTGAAAATGAGCTGCTAGAAGCCCCTTTTTCAGAGACAGAGGTGAAGGAAGCCATTTTTAGCTCTTATCCTAATGGGGCTCCTGGTCTTGATGGGATTCCCTTCTTGTTTTACCAGCATTTTTGGGACTTGGTGAAAAATAATCTCTTAGATCTTTTCCAAGCCTTTCATAGAGGAGAGTTGGATCCAGCAACTTAATCATGGGGGGTCTGTTGGGGTCATCTTAAATAACTGTGAAAGTGATTTTTTTCCTTGCTGGTAAAGGCCTTAGGCAAGGTGACCCCATGTAACGCCCTCGATGCGGCTATATCTCCCACGTGTCGAAGCACGACTTAGAGGCATAACCGCATTGAAAGCAATGTCGCAAATGAGGTAATCTTCACACAACCCATGTAATACAATAGGGGAAAAGATACATAGTTGGCTTACAATCGCCACTTCACACAATACATGAATAAAACATTACATCATCCAAATACAATCAAGGTCCGACTACGGGACCAAAATAAAAGAAGAACCCCAAATGCGACAAAGGTCCCCGATCGACCCCAACTGCGCTCCACTACTGATCAACTAGAACGAAGCAACACAAAGGACAAGATCTTCATCGAGCTCCTCCTGAGCTTGGTTGCGTCATCTGCAAGGACTCATCGGCACCTGCAAACTGGTTTGGAAGTATCTGTGAGTCACGGGGACTCAGCAATCTCGCACCCTCGTGATCAAGACTATTTAAGCTTATGGGTGAGGAAAAAGGTATGAGGTGGAGCTGCAGCAAGCGACTAGCATATATGGTGGCTAACATACGCAAATGAGAGCGAGAAGAGAAGGCAAAGCACGGTCGATAAAAGTATGATCAAGAAGTGATCCTAGAACAACCTACGTCAAGCATAACTCCAACACCGTGTTCACTTCCCGGACCCTGCCGAGAAGAGACCATCATGGTTACACACGCGGTTGATGTATTTTAATTAAGGTCAACTTCAGGTTTTCTACAACCGGACATTAACAAATTCCCATCTGCCCATAACCGCGGCCACGACTTTCGAAAGTTCAAATCCCTGCAGGGGTGTCCCAACTTAGCCCATGACAAGCTCTCACGGTCAACGAAGGAATAGACCTCCTACTGAGACGTTTCGATCAGACTCGGTATCCTGGTACAACAAGACACTTCGACAAGTTAAAACAAATCTAGCAACACCGCCCGAATGTGCCGACAAATCCCGATAGGAGCTGCACATATCTCTTTCTCAGGGCACACTCAGATTGTCTTAGGTACGGGTAGGCCAGCCCAGAGTTGCCCCTGGTGGCCACCGGCAGCTGACAGGTTGGACCAACACTCAGAGGAGCACTGGCCCGGGGGTTTAAAATAATGATGACCCTTGGGTGCGCGACCCCCAAGGGAAAAGAAAAGGCTAGGCGGCGAATGGTAAAACCAATGTTGGGCATTGCTGGAAGAGTTTTATTCAAGGCGAACTGTCAAGGGGTTCCCATTATTACCCAACCGCGTAAGGAACACAAAATCCGAGAACATAACACCGATATGACGGAAACTAGGGCGGCAAGAGTGGAACAAAACACCAGGCATAAGGCCGAGCCTTCCACCCTTTACCAAGTATATAGATGCATTAATTAAATAAGATATGTAGTGATATCCCAACAAGTAAACATGTTCCAACAAGGAACAACAACTCCATGTTCCAACAAGGAACATACTTCAATCTTCACCTGCAACTAACAACGCTATAAGAGGGGCTGAGCAAAGCGGTAACATAGCCAAACAACGGTTTGCTAGGACAAGGTGGGTTAGAGGCTTGGTTCAACAATATAGGAGGCATGATAAGCAAGTGGTAGGTATCGTAGCATAGGCATAGCAAAAGAGCGAGCAACTAGCAAGCAAAGATAGAAGTGATTTCGAGGGTATGATCATCTTGCCTGAAATCCCGCAAGGAAGAAGAACGAGTCCATGAAGAAGATAAACGGACGTAGACGAACGGGTCCTCATAAACGCGACGTTATCGGAACCAACCCGAAGAAGCAACACCGGAAAGAAGCACAACATAGTAAACAACCATCACATAATCATGGCATGATGCACAACCAAGTATGATGCATGTTCGGTTTAAATATGCATGGCATGGCAAAGTGCACAAACAATCCTACAAATTAAGTGGAGCTCATTATGCAACGGAGTTGCATATTGAAGAAAACACCACATGACTTATTTAGTTCTCTCTCGTTTATGTACCCAACAAGATTAAATGTTGATTAACATGGCAAGAGGGTGAAGCAAAATAAAACTACCTATCTAGTCAAGTTTAAATGAGGCCGGAAGCAACGAACAACAATTCCGGTAAATCCCCATATGCATAAATTGGTTTGGTACTGTTCTGCCCTAATCATAATTTTAGAGTTATTAAACATGCAAAGTGAGGCCACCATGTTAAACTAGGCATTTTTCTACCCCATTTACATATAAAGATTATTTAATTCGGAGCTACGGTTATTTAGTTATGAAATAAAGCATTTTAGCAAGTTATTTAAACAAATTTAAACAAACAGAATTTTAAACATTTTAAACATGGATGAAAGTTGCATATTATTAAACTAGACAAAATTCTAAGCAACTTTCAGATATAATTCATTTTAATCCGATGCACCAATTGTGAGTTATTATATGCATGATCCACAAGGGCTTTTCTGCAAAACTGGCAATTCGGGATAAATAGATAAAATCGCAGACATGAAAAAAAACACTACAGGGCTGGGGAAACTGCTCACATGGGCCAAAGCCCGGCTCGGTGGAGGAGGTAGCAGGCCGGTTGAGGAGCGCTAGGCCTTAGGGCGCTGCGGCCGGAGAGGCCCAGGCTGCAGGGTGACGTGGAAATGGGCCGGCTCAGGAGGAGCTAGGCTGCTGGCCTAGGGCACCGTTGGGCCTAGGCGCGAGGCCGGCCCAGGGAGGCAGCGACTCGGTCGTCTCCCCCGAGCAGGAGGCCGGGCGAGGTCGGTGGCGGCTCACGACGGGACGACGGCATTGGCGAAGGAGATCCGACAGGGATGACGACATGGCAAGGCGGGGAAAACCCTGAATGAGTAGATCCGGGCATGGAGAGCTCGGATCCGGCGACAAATGAGGCCGAGGAGGCCGGCGATGACCTTGGCGTTCGCTCCTGCCCAAAAATGGCGGCGGCACTTAGAGCAGAGGGAGAGCACGGGTGTAACGCCCCGAGACCGTTGCACCAGGTGTCCGCCAGTTATTCGCCGTCGTTGCCTTGTCATTCGCTTGCATGTTGCATCTTATCATGTCATCATGTGCATTGCATCATCATGTTTTCAAAATTTGCATCCGTCCGGGTCTCCCCGTCCCTTTTATGCAGTTCGTTGGTGAGATAACCTCGACGCCACCCAGTACTGGGGCGGGAGTTTGAGAGTATCGCCATAACTTGTATAACGGATGCTTTTCGAAGGTTGAGGTAGATGATTTCCGAAGGTTTCTTGGTTATGTGTTGAAGGATGGATACAGCTGGATGTAGGATTTGCTAGTTTTGGGTGAGATATTATGCTTCCCCTGTATCCCCAATACCTGATTGCATAACCGGAAAATTTCGGGAGTTTATAAGTGGGAATTCAAGTAGCTCTTAGGATATCTTTCCGACAGATGTATGATATGAAATTGGGGTTCGACGTCTAGTGGTCCACCTATTCACGGTCGGTTTTACAGTGGTCTCATTGTGTCTTAAAGAGTCCTTGGCTATGCCGACTCGGGGACGCTTTGTATGTCATGTGCACTGCCTTGTACATGATGGTGCTGTACGATCGAGCCCGTGTAGGCCCCACCATGAAAACTTTGGATGAAATCTCTATCATATGTTTGTTCCGGCTTATTCTGCAAGCCAATCCTTTGTTTTGTTTTTGAGTTGTGGTATTCGAGTTGCTTCGAAGTCAAATGTTGATTCCATACCTTCCCCAAATGGTGTTTTCATACTCCGATGTGAGTACCAATCCTTCATGATATTCGAGATTGTCATGTCAATCCTTTTCAACCGGTGTGCTTCTCTTCTAGTGGATCCGGTCATTGCAACATCCGCTAGATCAAGTATCAGTTCTTCTCAATGGTGTTTGTTTCATCCGTCTCCAAGTTGCCTTTGTTTTTCCCTCCCTCCCACCCTTGTTTCTTCGAGGAACCATATTTCTTATTCAAGTATCCTTTTATTCATGTGAAGTCTCTCCATTCTTTTCCGTCAATATTCTTACCCGATGATTCTCAATAAGATGTTCTACTAGTTCGTCATTCTTCATTCTTTTCATCTCCGGTGGTTTCAAGTCAAGCTTTGTTGATCATATCCTTTTCTCATTTTAAATGTTTTCTTATGCAGGTGCAACCTCTCTTTTAAATTGTTCAACGGTGTTTCTTTTGAGTGAGCCCTAACCCACAGGTCTTTTCCCATGATCTTACCTGACTCTTCTTATTTTTTCCGTAGCTATCCTAAATTCTTTTCGAAGTTTGACATAAGAATGATTTATCATCAGTCAAATGTTTTCTCCAAGATCTTTCAAATTCTCTTCATCGTTGGCTCAACCTCTTCGTTTGGATTCTTCCGGAGTGTCTAAATAATTCTTGGTGGTGTTTCTCATCGTCATTCTCAACATTTGAAGACCGAAGAAGAGTTTCTCTTTAATCTTGATCCATTCTCTTCAAGATTCGTGATTCTAGCTTGTTGCCATCCTCTCGTAATTTGTTTTGATCATGAGAATTCTTTTCACCTATCCGGAGCAATTTAGGAGTCTTCAGGTTGATTATTCGGAGGCCATAATTTCGGGATTATTCATTCTCAGCTTTCAGCTATCATTCTCCAATTTTACCGGTGTTTCGCTCAAGTGATCTTTAATCGGCTCGTGATCTCTTCTTTCTCTTTTATGTAAATTCCCCTCAAGTATCTTCATTTGCTCTCTAATTCTTCCCGGTGCTTCTTTATTTTTCTTCTTCGTTCATTTTCAATTCTTACGGTGGTTTGCTCAAGATTCTATTCCATGGTTATCATATCAACTCATTCGTTGTTTTCCAAATCCTACCGATGGCTTGTTGAAGACCATCTCAAGTTTGCGCTATATCTTGCTTAATCCTCTCTACGAGAATAAGTAGTGTGCCAAATCCGTTGCTTGTCATCAATTAAATTGGTGAAGGATAAGCATAATGTAATTCTTATTCTTGTTTCATCCAATTGATTTAATTTCTTATTCCGGAGGTTCATCAAATTCTCGATTCAAGTTGTCCATCTTTCTTTTCCGGAGTTCCAAGTTTCCACTCTATCTCATCGCAAAGCTTCATCTAATCATTACAAGGTTTCACCTTGTGTTTTCAACTTCTCTTTCTTTTCGTTATTCTTTTGTATCGGAGTTCTTCATGGAGATTCTACATGGTGGTTCATCAAGGCTTTAAATTCCTTCTCGAAGTGTTCATCAACATTCATTTCTAAGGAGCTCAAGCATTCTCAACTTGCAATCCGAGTTCAATCTTTCTTCCGTATCATTGGAGGTGGTATTATGTCATTCCTGATAATTTGGAATTCATGCTTCATGATTCACATGTTGTCATGAATGAGATATTTTAAATCCATCAATCTCGTCATTGGAATTATCTTGGGTTATATTTCACCTAAATCTTTCCCTAAGGAGTAATGCTATTAATGGTGATATTATATGATCCAAGATTTTCATTTATCCTCCCGGTGAAATAGTTTCTCGTCTCCTTGTTCTTATCAATCCAATTCTTTTTCCGTTAGTGGCAGGTTGTCACCTCATAATTTGAGATGTACTCCATAAGACCTTATCAAGCTTATTCTTTTCGTTGTTGGTTTTCCAACAACTCCGTCCTAGCATTTGTTGTAAGTGTGCTCCCTCAAGATCATGTTTCCCTTCGTTCATTCCATTTCATTCTTACTTTTGTTCCGGAGGCATTGTGATGTTGCTTTCTTCAACATCATCTCGTTTCATCAAAGATTATGTTCTTTTCATGATTGCCCATTTAACCGGAGTGCCATGCCCTCTTTTCAATATCTATCACCTTATCAAGTTCTTATTTAATTCCTTTTATTGTCAATCAGAGTGCTGCCCAAATTATACCATTCTTTTCCCCTCTATCTTGTTTTAACCGGAGTGTCATATGAATCTGTTCTTCCATGTTCCTCTTCCCTACCGGAGTGCTTTCAACTTTGTTCTACTTCGTTGCATTCTTACTTTCAAGTTGTTCAACTTCTGAAGGTTCTTTGGTTTCACTCGTTTGTCAAAGAAGCAACTTAGTTTTACCTCTTCTCTTTCTCTTCCATTTTCCCTCCGGTGCCATTCTAGATCTCGGGACGAGATCCTCTCGTAGTGGTGGAGTGTTGTAACGCCCCGAGACCGTTGTGCCAGGTGTCCGCCAGTTATTCGCCGTCGTTGCCTTGTCATTCGCTTGCATGTTGCATCTTATCATGTCATCATGTGCATTGCATCATCATGTTTTCAAAACTTGCATCCGTCCGGGTCTCCCCGTCCCTTCCGTTGTCCGTTCTGAGCCCAACCACACTTGCACGCGCCCGCGGCATGTCCGAAATAGTATTTTATAAGTGGCCAGAAAATGTTATCGGAATGGGATGAAAGTTGGCATGCGGTGTTGTTATGTTGTTAGTAGGTCGCCTGCCAAGTTTCATCGCATTCGGAGCTCGTTTAATAGCCCAACCGTTAAACTATAGCGGCAATATAGCCGGTCTAACGTCGGACGTTTTCGGTCTCCGAAAACAGTCGACGGGCCTTCCCCTCTCTTCTCTTCTCTCAGCTCGAGACCGCCTACACAGCTCACTACCTACCGCCAGGCCCAACCTAACCTCTCTCGTCAGCCCGCAGCCCCCTCGCACGCGCGTCCAAAAATTGTTTCGGACCCGACCCGAGCAGTCGTCACCGTCGTGTCCGGATCATCCCCAAACATCTACAAAATGTCACCGTTTTCTTATTTGGTATCCCTAGCTATTTTTTTCTCGACCGTCCAATTACAATCGGAGGGACGATATAGTCTTACTGTAACCCACCTACTAGATATAGCCGCATCGAGGACGTTACAACGGGAGAAAAGAGGAGAAGGGAAGGTGCGACCTGGGGTTGGCGACGGCGGAGCTCATCTACAGCGGCGGGGCTCTCTTGGTGGGTGCTCCGGATGGATCTCTCCAACGGGAGGCGGAGCAATGGTGCTGGCTAGTACACGGGACGGCGGCGCTGGATCGAGGGACTCCTTCCTTCGATCTAGATCGGGCGCAAGGAGGACGGCGGCGCGATGCTTCGGGCCCAAGGGGGCCTGCTACGGGCCGGGAGGGCCGTGGGGAGGTGGGTGGATGGTTGGGTGACGTGGCGGCTTCCTGATGGTGGAGGGCGGCGGCTACGGCAGCGCTGGCCGCACAGGCAGCGCCAAGTGACGGAGGCGATGTGGTCGGGCGCGGAAAACGAGGCAGAGGGGAGAGGTGATAGCGGCTGAGGGTTAGGGGAGGCTAGGGGTAGGTGGATTGGGTCTAGGTTGCCTAAAATGGTAAGAGGGGGTCTATATATAAGGAATGTTTAGGGTTAGGGGGGATTAGGAGGGGGTTTGGGGGGTTTCCGGACCCTCGGATCGCAACCGATGGGTCCGATCGAGAGGGGGGGATAGGTAGGCCTAGGTGGGATGGTTGTGACTGTGTAGAAGGTCGAGGGCTGTAGGAGAGAAGAGAGAGAGAGACCCGGCAACAGTTTTCAGAGACCGAAAACGTCCGATGATAGACCGGCTATACTGCCGCTATAGTTTAACGGTTGGACTATCAAACGAACTCCGAATGTGATGAAACTTGACAGGCGGTCTATCTACACTATAATAAGGCCACACGCCAACTTTCAACCCAATCCGAGAACATTTTCCGGCCACTTATAAAATACTATTTCGGACATGCCGCGGGCGCGTGCGTGTGGTTGGGCACAGAATGGACAACAGACGGAACTGGGGAAACCCGGACGGATGCAAGTTTTGAAAACATGATGATGCAATGCACATGATGACATGACAAGATGCAACGTGCAAGCGAATGACATGGCAACGACGGCGAATAACTAGGCGACAACTGGCACATCGGTCTCGGGGCGTTACAACACTCCACCACTATGAGAGGATCTCGTCCCGAGATCGAGAATGGCACCGGAGGGAAAAACGGAAGAGAAAGAGAAGAGGTAAGGCTAAGTTGCTTCTTTGGCGAACGAGTGAAACCAAAGAACCTTGAGAGGTTGAACAAATTCGAGAAAAGAATACAACGAAGGTGAACAAAGTCGAAAACACTCTGTTAGAAAAGAGGGACAAAGAACATTGCGAAAACCTTGAGGTTGAAGGGAAGATATATATTGAACACACTCCGGTTAAGGAAGGGGATCAAGGAAGACCAAATTCGGGCAGCACTCCGGTTGAAAAGAGATGCAAGGCTTGATAAGGCAAAAAGAACTTGAACAAAGGGGCACAATACTCCGGTTAAACAAGATATGGAAGGAATAAGAGTGATATAATTTGGACAGCACTCTGCCTGTAAATGGAAGAAATTGAACTTGACAAGATGAGAGGATACTTGAAAAGAGGACACAACACTCCGGTTAAAAGGATAGGCATGAAAAGAACATGATCTTTGACAAAACGAGATGATGGGTTGAAAAGATGAACATCACAATGCCTCCGGAACAAAAGTAAGAATGGAATGGAGTGAACGAAGGGAAACAAGGTCTTGAGAGAGCACGCTCACAACAAAATCTAGAACGGAGTTGTTGGAAAACCAACAACGAAAATAATAAGCTTGATATGGTCTTATGGAATACATCTCAAATTATGAGGTGACACCCTGCCACTCACGGGAAAATAATTGGATTGATAAGAACAAGGAGACGAGAAAGCTATATCACCGGGAGGACAAAAGAAGAACTTGGGTCATTTATAAGCACCATAATAGCAACAATCCTTAGGGAAAACTTTAGGTGAACTATAACCCAAGATAACTCAATTGACGAGATTGATGGATTTAAAATATCTCATCCTTGACAACATGTGAATCATGAAACATGAACTCAAATTATCAAGAATGACATAATACCACCTCTATTGATACGGAAGGAAGAATTGCACTCCGGATAGCAAGAAGAAGAAAACTTGAGTTCCGCTGAAAAGAATCTTGACGAACACTTCGAGAAGGAATGTAAATCCTTGATGAACCATCATGTAGAGCCTTCATGAAGAACTCCGGTAAACAAAAGATAACGAAAAGAGAGAGAAGTTGACAACACAGGGTGAAACCTTGTGATGATTTAGATGGATCTCCGTGATAATTAGGGCTTGGAACTCCGGGAAAGAAAGATGAGCACTAGAAACCAAGAATAAGTATAATGAGCCACTCCGGAAAACAGGAATTGAATAAACTCGATGAAGCAAGAATAAGAATTACATTATGCTTATCCTTCACCAATTAAATTGATGACAATCAACGGATTCGACATATTACTTATTCTCGTAAAGAAGATTAAGAGAGATATAGCGTCAAACTTGGGAAGGTCTTCAACGAACCACTGGTAGAATTGAAACAACCAATAAATTGATATGATACACGAAGGAAGAAGAATGTTGAACGAACCACCATAGGAATTGCAAATGAACGAATAAAAGATAACGAATCACCGGAAAGGAATTAGAGAACGAATGAAAATACTTGATGGAAATTAGATCCACGAGAACAAAAGATCATGAGCTGATTAGAGAATATCGAATGATGCACCGGTGATATTTGGGGAACGAGAGCTGAAAGCTGAGAATAAATAACTCTGAGATGATGGGCTCCGGATAATCAAACTGAAACGACTCCTGAATTGCTCCGGAAGGGTGAAAAGAATTTTGACAATTGAAAAACGATTATGAGAGGATGGTCTCGAACTAGAGCCACGAATCTTGAAGAGAATGGAGCAAGATTGAGAGAGAAAATCTTCTTCGTCTTCAAAATCCGAGAATGACGACGAGAAACACCACCAAGAATTATTTAGACACTCCGGAATGAAGAATGGAAAGGTTGAACCAACAATGAAAAGAATTTGAAAGATCTTGGAGAAAAAGCATTTGACTGATGATAAATCATTCTTACGTCAAACTTCAAAATGAAATTTGAGGATAGCTCCAGGAAAATAAGAAGAGTCAGGTAAGATCCTGGGAAAAGACCTGTGGGTTAGGGCCCACTGAAAAGAAGCATCGTTGAAATGATTTAAAAGAGAGAATGCACCGGTTGAATTAAATGACTTGAATGAGCTAACAACCTAGAAAGATCTTGAACGAATGCAGAGTGGAAAACACGAATCTTCGAGATATCTTGAACGGATTGATAATTGAAACGTGAACCTTCTGAGATATCTTCAGCACTCCGGAACAAATGAATAGTGAGAAGTGAATTATTTTGGGGTGCACCGGTATGAGAAAAGCATTGGGCAAAATGAAAAGGAGTATGCTCAATACCAAAGCTTGAATTAAATCCACCGGAGAAGAAAAAGAATGGGTAATGGTGAACTAGAAACTTCATTAAAATCTTCATGAGCATCACCGGGTACGAACATGAAGGAAGAAGAATGGAGAGACTTCCATAATAAAATGGATACTTGATAAAGAAATCCGAGTCCTAGGAGAAAAAACAAAGGGATGGAGGGTGGGAAAAACAAAGACAATTTGGAATGGGTGAAACGAACACCGTTGAGAAGAACTGATCATTGATCTTGCGGAAGTTGAAAATGGACGGATCCGCTTGAAGAGAAGCACACCGGTTGAAAAGGATTGACATGACAATATCGATTATCAAGGAGGATTAGTATTCGCATAGGAGTATGAGAACACCACTTAGGAAAGGGATGGAATCAACATTTGACTTCGAAGAAACTTGAATACCACAACTCAAAAGAACAAAAACAAAGGATTGGCTTGCGGAATAAGCCGGAACAAACATATGATAGAGATTTCTTCCGAAGTTTTCGTGGTGGGGCCTACACGGGCTCGATCGTACAGCACCATCATGTACAAGGCAGTGCACATGACATACGAAGCGTCCCCGAGTCGGCATAGCCAAGGACTCTTTAAGACACAACGAGACCACTGTAAAACCGACCGTGAATAGGCGGACCACTAGACGTCGAACCCCAATTTCATATCATACATCTGTCGGAAAGATATCCTAAGAGCTACTTGAATTCCCACTTATAAACTCCCGAAAATTTCCGGTTATGCAATCAGGTGTTGGGGATACAGGGGAAGCATAATATCTCACCCAAAACTAACAAATCCTACATCTAGCTGTATCCATCCTTCAACACATAACCAAGAAACCTTCGGAAATCATCTACCTCAACCTTCGAAAAGCATCCGTTATATGAGTTATGGCAATACTCCCGAACTCCCGCCCCAGTACTGGGTGGCGTCGAGGTTATCTCACCAACGAACTGCATAAAAGAGATTTTCGATTTTGGCGTACTAAACTCAGGTATTCCAGAACTGCAACGATAAAATTATGACGACAACACCTCAGAGCTCAACTCCCCGGGACACTTCCACAAAACCCCTGACAGGAGGCACCAAGACAATGTTCTCATCATAAAACCATCGAAACGATTCCAAGATACCCGCGTGATCCTAAAAAAAGTTAGTGAAATTTGAGAAGAGAAGAGTCAAAACTCTATGTCAAGATGCCTTACCAGAGCGATGAGGAGACTGGGAAGTAAAAGAATTCCTAAACTCTCCGATATATAATTTCTAAATGACTCAAAACATTTTTCTAAACACAACTCGGCTGCTAAAAACGATCAATCAGTGGGGGCTCCTAAGGTCGGGGAAGGCTCTGATACCAACTTGTAACGCCCTCGATGCGGCTATATCTCCCACGTGTCGAAGCACGACTTAGAGGCATAACCGCATTGAAAGCAATGTCGCAAATGAGGTAATCTTCACACAACCCATGTAATACAATAGGGGAAAAGATACATAGTTGGCTTACAATCGCCACTTCACACAATACATGAATAAAACATTACATCATCCAAATACAATCAAGGTCCGACTACGGGACCAAAATAAAAGAAGAACCCCAAATGCGACAAAGGTCCCCGATCGACCCCAACTGGGCTCCACTACTGATCAACTAGAACGAAGCAACACAAAGGACAAGATCTTCATCGAGCTCCTCCTGAGCTTGGTTGCGTCATTTGCAAGGACTCATCGGCACCTGCAAACTGGTTTGGAAGTATCTGTGAGTCACGGGGACTCAGCAATCTCGCACCCTCGCGATCAAGACTATTTAATCTTATGGGTGAGGAAAAAGGTATGAGGTGGACCTACAGCAAGCGACTAGCATATATGGTGGCTAACATACGCAAATGAGAGCGAGAAGAGAAGGCAAAGCATGGTCGATAAAAGTATGATCAAGAAGTGATCCTAGAACAACCTACGTCAAGCATAACTCCAACACCGTGTTCACTTCCCGGACCCTGCCGAGAAGAGACCATCATGGTTACACACGCGGTTGATGTATTTTAATTAAGGTCAACTTCAGGTTTTCTACAACCGGACATTAACAAATTCCCATCTTCCCATAACCGCGGGCACGACTTTCGAAAGTTCAAATGCCTGCAGGGGTGTTCCAACTTAGCCCATGACATGCTCTCACGGTCAACAAAGGAATAGACCTCCTCCTGAGACGTTCCGATCAGACTCGGTATCCCGGTACAACAAGACACTTCGACAAGTTAAAAAAATCCAGCAACACCGCCCGAATGTGCCGACAAATCCCGATAGGAGCTGCACATATCTCTTTCTCAGGGCACACTCAGATTGTCTTAGGTACGGGTAGGCCAGCCCAGAGTTGCCCCTGGTGTCCACCGGCAGCTGATAGGTTGGACCAACACTCAGAGGAGCACTGGCCCGGGGGTTTAAAATAATGATGACCCTTGGGCGCGCGACCCCCAAGGGAAAAGAAAAGGCTAGGCGGCGAATGGTAAAACCAATGTTGGGCATTGCTGGAAGAGTTTTATTCAAGGCAAACTGTCAAGGGGTTCCCATTATTACCCAACCGCGTAAGGGACGCAAAATCCGGGAATATAACACCGATATGACGGAAACTAGGGTGGCAAGAGTGGAACAAAACACCAGGCATAAGGCCGAGCCTTCCACCCTTTACCAAGTATATAGATGCATTAATTAAATAAGATATGTAGTGATATCCCAACAAGTAAACATGTTCCAACAAGGAACAACAACTCCATGTTCCAACAAGGAACATACTTCAATCTTCACCTGCAACTAACAACGCTATAAGAGGGGCTGAGAAAAGCGGTAACATAGCCAAACAACGGTTTGCTAGGACAAGGTGGGTTAGAGGCTTGGTTCAACAATATAGGAGGCATGATAAGCAAGTGGTAGGTATCGTAGCATAGGCATAGCAAAAGAGCGAGCAACTAGCAAGCAAAGATAGAAGTGATTTCGAGGGTATGATCATCTTGCCTGAAATCCCGCAAGGAAGAAGAACGAGTCCATGAAGAAGATAAACGGACGTAGACGAACGGGTCCTCTTAAACGCGACGTTATCGGAACCAACCCGAAGAAGCAACACCGGAAAGAAGCACAACATAGTAAACAACCATCACATAATCATGGCATGATGCACAACCAAGTATGATGCATGTCCGGTTTAAATATGCATGGCATGGCAAAGTGCACAAACAATCCTACAAATTAAGTGGAGCTCATTATGCAACGGAGTTGCATATTGAAGAAAACACCACATGAATTATTTAGTTCTCTCTCGTTTATGTACCCAACAAGATTAAATGTTGATTAACATGGCAAGAGGGTGAAGCAAAATAAAACTACCTATCTAGTCAAGTTTAAATGAGGCCGGAAGCAACGAACAACAATTCCGGTAAATCCCCATATGCATAAATTGGTTTGGTACTGTTCTGCCCTAATCATAATTTTAGAGTTATTAAACATGCAAAGTAAGGCCACCATGTTAAACTAGGCATTTTTCTACCCCATTTACATATAAAGATTATTTAATTCGGAGCTACGGTTATTTAGTTATGAAATAAAGCATTTTAGCAAGTTATTTAAACAAATTTAAACAAACAAAATTTTAAACATTTTAAACATGGATGAAAGTTGCATATTATTAAACTAGACAAAATTCTAAGCAACTTTCATATATAATTCATTTTAATCCGATGCACCAATTGTGAGTTATTATATGCATGATCCACAAGGGCTTTTCTGCAAAACTGGCAATTCGGGGTAAATAGATAAAATCGCAGACATGAAAAAAAACACTACAGGGCTGGGGAAACTGCTCACATGGGCCAAATCCCGGCTCGGTGGAGGAGGTAGCAGGCCGGTTGAGGTGCGCTAGGCCTTAGGGCGCTGCGGCCGGAGAGGCCCAGGCTGCAGGGCGACATGGAAATGGGCCGGCTCAGGAGGAGCTAGGCTGCTGGCCTAGGGCACCGTTGGGCCTAGGCGCGAAGCCGGCCCAGGGAGGCAGCGACTCGGTCGTCTCCCCCGAGTAGGAGGCCGGGCGAGGTCGGTGGCGGCCCACGACGGGACGACGGCACCGGCGAAGGAGATCTGACAGGGATGATGACATGGCAAGGCGGGGAAAACCCTGATGAGTAGATCCGAGCATGGAGAGCTCGGATCCGTCGACAAATGAGGCCGAGGAGGCCGGTGATGACCTTGGCATTCGCTCCTGCCCAAAAATGGCGGCGGCACTTAGAGCAGAGCGAGAGCACGGGAGAAAAGAGGAGAAGGGAAGGTGCGACCTGGGGTTGGCGGCGGCGGAGCTCATCTGCAGCGGCGGGGCTCTCCTGGTGGGTGCTTCGGATGGATCTCGCCAACGGGAGGCGGAGCAATGGTGCTGGCTAGTACACGGGACGGCGGCGCTGGATCGAGGGACTCCTTCCTTCGATCTAGATCGGGCACAAGGAGGACGGCGGCGCGACGCTTCGGGCCCGAGCGGGCCTGCTACGGGCCGAGAGGGCCATGGGGAGGTGGGTGGATGGTTGGGTGACGTGGCGGCTTCCTGATGGTGGAGGGCGGCGGCTACGGCGGCGCCAAGTGGCGGAGGCGATGTGGTCGGGCATGGAAAACGAGGCAGAGGGGAGAGGTGATGGCGGCTGAGGGTTAGGGGAGGCTAGGGGTAGGTGGATTGGGTCTAGGTTGCCCAAAATGGTAAGAGGGGGTCTATATATAAGGAATGTTTAGGGTTAGGGGGGATTAGGAGGGGTTTTGGGGGGTTTCCGGACCCTCGGATCGCAACCGATGGGTCCGATCGAGAGGGGGGATAGGTAGGCCTAGGTGGGATGGTTGTGACTGTGTAGAAGGTCGAGGGCTGCAGGAGAGAATAGAGAGAGAGAGACCCGGTAACAGTTTTCGGAGACCGAAAACGTCCGACGATAGACCGGCTATACTACCGCTATAGTTTAACGGTTGGAATATCAAACGAACTCCGAATGCGATGAAACTTGACAGGCGGTCTATCTACACTATAATAAGGCCACATGCCAACTTTCAACCCAATCCGAGAACATTTTCCAGCCACTTATAAAATACTATTTTGGACATGCCGCGGGCGCGTGCGAGTGTGGTTGGGCTCAGAACGGACAACAGACGGAACTGGGGAAACCCGGACGGATGCAAGTTTTGAAAACATGATGATGCAATGCACATGATGACATGACAAGATGCAACACGCAAGCGAATGACATGGCAACGATGGTGAATAAATGGGCGACAACTGGCACATCGGTCTCGGGGCATTACACCCCATCTCCCCGCTTTTGTTTAATTTAGTAGTGGACGTTCTTACTAAAATGCTGAGCAAAGCTGCTGATCATAGTCTGATGGCAGGGCTCTGTCCTGAGGTCTGCCCTGGTGGCATCATCTGCCTTCAATATGCAGATGATACCATCCTTTTCTTAGACAATGACTCCACACATGCTAGCAATCTGAAAACTGTTCTAACCTGGTTTGAACAAGTTTCAGGCATGAGAATCAACTACTCTAAAAGTGAACTTATCCCTATCAACATGGATGATCAGGAGTTAGCTGACTTCCTCTCTATTCTAGTCTGTAATAAAGGTAACTTCCCCATTAAGTACATAGGTATCCCTCTCCACTATGATAAACCGAGGAGAGAGGATATCCAACCCCTTCTGGATAAAATCAGTAAAAGGATTGCTGGGTGGAGGGGCAAACTTCTCTCTTACAGAGGTAGATTGATCCTCATACAAGCTTGTTTGGCTAGCATTCCAGTGTATCTCCTCTCCTTCTTCAAGGTCCCTAAATGAGCAGTGAACCTCATCAATTCTCAGATGTCTCATTGCTCATGGAATGATTTTGAGGGAAATAGGAAGCTACACCTTGCTAATTGGGCCCTAGTCTCTATGAAAAAAGATTTTGGAGGCCAAGGCATACCTAACCTCCAAGAAATTAACATCTGTCTTCTAGGGTCTTGGATTAAAAGATTCTATGAGGAAGAACTGAAACCCTGGAAGCTTCTTATTGCCCATAAATACCTAGGAAATAAACCTAATATTTTTGTCCCTTCCTCCAACCCTAAGACCTCTAGATTCTGGAAAGTATTAAAATCTATTATGCATGCTGTGAAATTTGGCTACAGATGGAACATAGGGGATGGGAGCAGAACCAGGTTCTGGGAAGATACTTGGTTTGGCACATCCCCCTAGCAGCCCAATTTTGGCCTATTTACTCTGTCCGCAATGAGCTTAACAAAAGTGTCAATGAAGTTTGGGACGGTCAATGCCTAAAACTCTCTTTTAGAAGGAACTTTAGTGATAGTCTCATGGAACAATGGTTCCAGTTGGAGGAAATTGCCAAAAGCATTACCTTTACTGCCGAGCCGAATGCCTTGATTTGGCAGTTGGACAATAAGGGGAAGTATTCCTCCAGCTCCCTCTATCATGTTATCAACTTTAGAGGGGTTCAACCCGTGTTTATCCCTGCTGTCTGGAAATTGAGAGTTCCCCCTAAAATTCATGTATTTCTCTATCTTCTCTCCAAAAACAAATTGATGACTAGGGATAACCTTAGGAAGAGACACATCATCAAACCCCTTGATTGTGTTTACTGCTTGAAACAAGAGTCTTGTTCTCACCTATTTTTTGAATGTATAGTTGCTAGACATCTCTGGGCCCACATTGAGGAATATTTCTCTAGTCAGATTGGCTCATCCTTCGAATCTGTCGCCAGATTCTGGATTGCTACCAAAAAGTGCTCAGTTTTAAACACTGTTAGCTCAGCTGTCATTTGGTGCCTCTGGAAATATAGAAATGCTATGATTTTCAGTAACACCTCCTGGATTTCCATTCCGCGGGTCTTGAGGTTGATCAGGAACATGGTGAGGAACTGGGCGATTCTCTCCTCCGGATCGGACAAGGACAAGTTGATGAGCTTCATGGAAACCCTAACAAGATCCCTCCAGAAACCGTTGGCGATCACTTGTGGCTGAACAAGGCTCGACCTGCTCTGGGGCTGGACCCGTGGGCTCGTCTCAAGATCTCTGATGAAGATGATGGGCACCTGGCGCCGACAAAGAGGGACATACACCATGCTACGCCTTCCAGCCCGGTGTCTCCGCTTGCTTACAGGTCGCCGCAGGCTGACACGGCCCCTCGGCTGAAGACCATGAAGGCTTTGCTGGACCCTCCTTGTGTCATTTGAGTGCTCTATCCTCTCTGCCTTTGGCACCGCTTGGGTGATTTGTGTTATTCAGAGAACTTGTTCATCCACCCCCTAGTTTGTAGCTTTTCTACCTTTGCTTTCGAACTGCTCTTTGAGCTATTGTATCAGAATATGTTGTGGTTTCGTTCTCAGCAATGGAACCGGGGAGATGCTCCCTGTTTTTCTAAAAAAAATTATTTTATATGTTATTATATAAAGCTTGGTAAGACTGTAAATTTAAGGACGAATGTAATAATATCACTTATTATTTCAATATATTTATAACAAAACGCTCAGCCCCTTTTTATTTTTTGATAACATTGCTGGCCCAACCCAACATTATAATTAGAATCAGCCCAGCAAAATCGTGTATTTCGAGAAAGTGCAAATGGGCTGTAGTTTTTTAGGAAATAAAATAAACGGGCCGCATGGACGCTACATTATTTGTTCACCCAGCCCAGCTAATGGCTGTAATTCAAAAAAAGATCAAATTGACTGTAAATTCTACCGCGCAAAAAAAGACTATAAATTCTGAAAACATGGGTTGAATACGTGCCACATTTTTGGAGGCTGAAATGTGGGCCAATAGGTCGAAGCCAATTCAAGTCGTTGTCAATTTACTCAACAAATGATTCTGGCATGTTAGCCGTTGGATTTACATCCAACGACTGGCATCCATCTTCAATATCTCGTCTTCTTCCTCCAGCGCCGCCGGGACCACCTCCCGCCTCCTGCTGCTAGCAGCTCTGCTTAGCATGCTTCGCTATGAAGTGCTACTCCACCGTTGGCCAGGCCATCCCTCCACACCTCCTGTTCTTCTCCACCGACTGCCGAACCACACCGCACTAGAACCAGTTAACCCTCGTACACCTCTCTATCTGCGACTCTACTCCCGCGTCTTCCCATCTCCGGCTCGTTGTTGTCTGGGGCCTCGCCGTCGTCCACCACCTTGGATGCGCTCGGCGCGGCGTGGTCAACGTGGTCAACGAACGACACCATCGGAAGTAGATTGTGCGTGGAAAGGCTGACAACTGGGTCCATGGCCGCACACAAGGAAATGCCTCCTTATTATGCGCAAAATAATGATTCCTCCACCTGACATCTGGGACACACCGGAAGGGCCTCTGTATTTTGCAAAATAAAGTGCCCCCCGCTGACATGTCGGACCCACCAGCTATCTTCACACGCAAGGAAGTGCCTCCTTATTACGCACATAAAAATGAATATTCCCCCTGCCAGCTGGAACCCAGCATAGTGGGAGGCTGACTTGTGGGCCTACCAAGTTGATAGGGACGGAGGGCTTTGTCAACTTAGTTAATATGAACGATTCTAGCTCCTGTTACCGTACGATATTCATCCAATGGCCGTAGTGCTTCTTCAACCTCTGGTCTTCTTGCTCCAGCCGCCCAAACCAGCGTCGGTCGTGCCGCGTGCTCCTGCCTCCCGTGGCCGGCTGAGATGCCGTGGAGGCCTCACCGCCCCCTACTACTCCCACCGCTGGCCAGGCCATCCCTCTACTCACCCACACCCCCTGTTATTCTGTGGCGACACCTGTTATTCTGCGGCGACAGCAGCCTCACACTGCAGCCGAACCAGTGAACCCTCGTACTCCTCTTCGCGTGGGCATCCACTGCTGCGTCTTCCCCGGCTCCGAGTCGTCCCCTTCCTAGTCCTCGCCATCGTCCACCGCCCTGGTGCTCTCGGCGCGGCGTGGTCAACGTGGTCAACGACCGACTTCCATCGGAAGAGTACTGTACGTGGAGAGGCTGGCAACTGGGTCCACGACAGCTGCAAGGAAGTGCCTCCTTATTACGCGGAAAATAATTACTCCTCCACCTGACAGCAGGGACCCACCGGACGGGCCACCAGTATTTTGCGAAAAAATCGTTTCCCCTGACTGCTGGGACCCATCGGACGGGCCACCGTATTTCGTGAAAAAAATGTTCCCCCCGCTGTCAGCTCGGACCCACCTTGTTGGGAGACTGACTTGTGGGCCTACTAAGTTGACGGGGATGAAGGGCTTTGTCAACTTAGTCAATATGAACGATTCTAGCTCAAGTGACCGTACGATGTCCATCCAACGGCCGTAGTGCTTCTTCAACCTCTGGTCTTCTTGCTCCAGCTGCCCAAAGCAGCGCCGGTCATGCCGCATGCTCCTGCCTCCCGTGGCCGGCTATGCTGCCGCAGAGGCCTCACCGCCCCCTACTATTCCCAATGCTGGCCAGGCCCTGCAGCGACAGCAACCTCACACCGCAGCCGAACCAGTGAACCCTCGTAGTCCTCTCCGCACGGGCTTCCACTGCCGCGTCGTCCCCTTCCCAGGCCTCGCCGTCGTCCACCACCGTGGTGCTGTCCACGCGGCGTGGTCAACGTGGTCAAGGAACGACTTCCATCGGAAGAGTACCGTACGTGGAGAGGCTAACAGCTGGGTCCACGGCCACAGCCCAGTTTTTTTCTGATTTGCCAAGTAAGTCGCTTTGTCAGGCCTGTTGGGCTGCAAATCTTTCAAGATGAGGAGAGCTTTCATTCGGCTGGCCGAGAAAATGGCCCATTAGTAATGAGAAATGGGTTGTACATTTTTAAAACACATCAAACCAGCAATTAGTTTCAAATATCTTTTTTTCATTTCAAGATTTTAAATTACATTAATTTTTATGCGTGGAGAATTTGTTGGATTTTATATTGATATACATTTATTTTTAAAATTAGTTTGAATGTGTGTCGAAATTTCGGGACTAAACACAGTTCAGACCGCACCAAAATATGCAAAATTTCGTATAATTTTTTAACCGTTGCCACAATATGGGCTGTAATGCTAACAAAAAGAATATGGGCTCCAAAAAAACCTTAAGAATTAGCAAATGGGCTGTATGCTGTTTTCCACAGATTTGAGGCTTTCCTAAAAAAAGGTTGATGCACAAGCAGTGACTATTGGATGGCCATCCAACGGCCATCGTGCTTCTTCAATCTCTGCTCTTCCTGCTCCAGCCACTCAAACAGGCGCTGGCGGGACTGCCTGCTCCCTCCTCCCCGCGGCCAGCTCTGCTGCCGCGCAGGCCTCACCGCCCCACTGTACTCCCATCGCTGGCCTAGCCATCCCTCTACTTACCCACACCTGTTGTTATTCTCTGGCGACGGCAGACGAACCAGTAAACCCTCGTATAGTCGTACTCCCCTCCGCGTGGGAAACAACTACTGAGTCTTCCCTGCCTCCGTGTCGTTCCCTTCCTAGGCCTCGCCGTCGTCCACCGCCCTGGTGCTCTCGGCGCAGCCTGGTCAATGTGGTCAACGACCGACATGCATCTGAAGTGGACTTTACGTGGAGAGGCCGACAGCTGGGTCCACGGCCGCACACAAGGAAATGGCTCCTTATTACTCGCAAAATAATGATTCCTCCACCTGACATCAGGGACCCACCGAAAGGGCCTCTGTATTTCACGAAAAAAACATTACCGCCGCTGACAGCTCGGACCCACCAGCTATATCTTCGCACGCAAGGAAGTGCCTCCTTATTACGCACAAAAAAAATGAATACTCCCCCTGTTAGCTGGGACCCAGTATAGTGGCAGGCTGACTTGTGGGCCTACTAAGTTGACGGGGACGGAGGGCTTTGTCAACTTAGTCAATATGCACGATTCTAGCTCCAGTGACCGTACGATGTCCATCCAACGGCCGTAGTGCTTCTTCAACCTCTAGTCTTCTTGCTCCAGCCGCCCAAACCAACGCCGGTCGTGCCTCGTGCTCCTGCCTCCCGTGGCCGGCTGCGATGCGGCGGATGCCTCACCGCCCCCTACTACTCCCACCGCTGGCCAGGCCATCCCTCTACTCACCCACACCCCCTGTTATTCTGTAGTGACGGCAGCCTCACACCGCAGCGAACCAGTGAACCCTCGTACTCCTCTACGCGTGGGCATCCACTGCCGCGTCTTCCCTGGCTCCGCGTCGTCCCCTTCCTAGGCCTCGCCGTCGTCCACCGCCCTGGTGCTCTCGGCGCGGCATGGTCAACGTGGTCAAGGAACAGCTTCCATCGGACGTGGACTGTACGTGGAGAGGCTGGCAGCTGGGTCCACGGCCGCAGCAAGGAAGTGCCTCCTTATTACGTGCAAAATAATTATTCCTCCACCTGACAGTGGGACCCACCGGACGGGCCACCGCATTTCGTGAAAAAACGTTTCCCCCTGACTGCTGGGACCCACCAGCTACATCTTCGCACGCAAGGAAGTGCCTGACAGTCGGGACCCACCTGGTCGAAGCGTACATAGCGATGTCATTCTGGTCGCGAATGTGTACGTACATACTGGTCGATGTAGAGGCACGCACATGTCGTCGTAGAGGAGCGCACATGTCGTAGTAGAGGCGCGCACATAGCATGTACACATACGTACAGCGGCCAGGGTGCAAGAAAGAAAATACGGCCACGTATGTGTACATACGGGCGGGGTCTCGAACGCCTACTCGCGCATACGTACGGCCAGGGCTTGTGTACATGGCTGGGTTAGACCGGAGAAACAGCGTCATCGTCGTGTTCATGGGGAGGAAACGGAATGCGTCGTGTTCATAGGGAGGCAACGGAATGCGTCGTGTTCATTGGGAGGGCTTGGACGGAACATGCGATGGAAACGAGGCCTGGCGTACCGCAGAACGGAGGAAACATCCTTGTGTTCGACCGGCCACGTTCGAAACGGGATCCTGTTGATCGGGAGGGGTCTGGCGTACCGTAAAATGGAGGAAACGGACCTCCTACGGTCGAATCGGGGGTCCTGTTGATCTGGAGGGGTATGGCATACCACAAAACGGACGAAACGGACTTGTGTTGGAGCGCTACGGTCGAAACGGGGGTCCTGTTCATCGGGAGGGGTGTGGTGTACCACAAAACGGGACTCCACGGGATACTGTTCATCTCCACCGTCGACCCCCTCCAGCCTCCACGAGCTACTGTTCATCCACCGTCGACCTCCTCCAGCCTCCACCTGCGACTGTTCATCCACGGGCTCCTGTTCATCCAGCCTCCACTGCGCGCTACTCCACCAGCTACTGTTCAACCACCCCTCCACCGTCTACTGTTCATCCAGCCCTCCACACCACGGGGTCCTGTTCAACCACCCCTCCACGGGCACCCCTCCACCGTCTACTATTCATCCAGCCCTCCACCACACCACGGGGTCCTGTTCATCCACCCCTCCACCGTCTACTGTTCATCCAGCCCTCCACACGACGGGGTCCTGTTCATCCACCCCTCCATGGGCACCCCTCCACCGTCTACTGTTCATCCAGTCCTCCACCAGACCACGGGGTCCTGTTCATCTAGAGGCAACGCCACCGCTCACTGTTCATCCAACCCCCCCCCCCCCCCGCAACGCTCACTGTTCATCCCATCGATCGGCTTCAGTTAGCAGCAGTAGCGAAGGAATCGCTCGATCGAGTTCAGTTAACAGCCATCGATCGATCGCTCGGGTTCAGTAACGCGTAGCCTGCAGTGCAATCGCTCGGGTTCAGTTAGAGCCCAACACCTCGCTCGGGTTCAGTTAGAGCCAACGCCTCGCACACACGCGCATACGTGTACGAGAGAAACGCGCATCGCTCGGCCCCCGACCTCCCACCATAACCGGAACTCCCCGAAATTTTCCTCCCCCTCGCTTCTACCACGGTTTTTTCCATCATGGACGGCACAAAGAATGTCATGCAGCTGTGTCTCCGGCCCGCCCAGGACGAAAAGCCCATTTTCTGTCATGAGTTTTTGTCATAGAAGTAGGATCCCACCACATCTATGATGATACCGGGTTTTGTCACAATTATCGTCATAGAAGTGTCATATGTATGACAGAAAAAATTTCGTTCGGCCCAAAATGTCACGGATGTGTCTTTTTTGTAGTGTTCCATGTGCTGGCCCGTTTTGGGCTGCAACGTTCATGTTGCATACTTTTCAGATGACGAGTAAGGAGCCTTTTAGGTCGTGGTTCTATACTCAGTGATGCCATTGGAGTTGATGGACTCACTTATTCTCCAAGCCTTCCGCTGTTATCGTTATTAGATGGCCTTAAGCCATATTAATTGTAATAAGTTCTCTTTTGAGACACTCATTGTAATAAGTGTGTGATTGCTACTCTGTTATAAATCCTTCAAGTACTGTGCGGTGTCAGCATTACTGATCCAGGGATGACACTGGAGCACAGAGATTGCACCATTTGAGATCTGGTCGCTACAAGCAACATGTGAAAATTAGTCCCAAAGTGATAGATATCCAAGAAGGATAAAGAAAAAAATGTCATGAAGATCATTGGACAAATAAACTTGATTCTTAGTAATAGGTTTGAGATATGATGATGTGATATGTGAGTCATCTTGATGAGTAATTATGCTTTAGTAAGAATATTGGTGTTAAGGTTTGTGATTCCCTATGCAAGTACGAAAGTCAATAGTCATGCAATGAAATTATATCCTACTTATGGTGCATTATTCGGTGTTATTTATGCTTAATGCTTGCTTATGAGATTATTTGTTTCTTCGTTGGTCGTTCCCCAATATTTTGCTAGCCTTCATTTTGCACTAACTATGATCACTACTTGTCCATCCAAAAACCTTTAACCCAGATTTTCCACATGAGTCCACTATATCTACCTATATGCGGTAATCTTTTGCCGTTCTAAGAAAGTTTGTATGTGCCATCTCTAATTTTCAAAATAAACTTCTCTTTTGTGTGTTTGTTTCGCTCGTGGAGCGGTGAGGGGTTGCTAATATTTTCCATGCTAGATGTGTTATCCTCAAGATGAGTGTTTGTTCACTTGTCATTGCACGAGAGTAAGGTAAAGGTATTAGGGATGCCCAGTCCCGAAATGCAATTTTTTTTACTTTATGTTGGCAAATAATAAATTCCTTGGAAAGTGTTGGTATATATGGAGGGCAACCGTGGATACGGCTAGCCATGGAAAGTGAAAGTTATGGTGGAAAAAGGAATAAACATTATTTTTTTTGGGAACCGCCTATGATATCTCTATGCATGGAAAGTATTGGGAACTCTAAGTCGCTTTCGTTGGTGGGATGGATACACCTCTCAAAATGTTTTTTATCTCTAAGTTTTTCGCTTTGAGCTCTGGCACCTCTACAAATCCCTAGTTCCCTCTACGAAGGGCCTTTCTTTTACTTAATGCAATTTTTTTTGAATTTGAGTCTCCATCTTCTCTTATAAAAGCACCAACTAGGAGGCAATATGAATATACTTAAGTATTGGGTGTAGCTAATATTCAAGTGTGTTTCATGGATGGATCAATGTTTGAGCATGATGGGCTAGGGATAGCTTATTTTAGCGTTGATATTTTGAAAGATATGGTTGCTTTTTGATATGCTTGAGTATCCAAATTATCATGTCAAAACTAGACTATTGCTTTGAACAACTAAAAGTCCAATTGTCCATGCTATAAAGAATAAAATATGATATGACATGATAGGCAGCACTCCACATCAAAAATTCTATTTTTATCACTTACCTACTCGAGGACGAGAAGGAATTAAGCTTGGGGATGCTGATACGTCTCCAACGTATCTATAATTTTTTATTTTTCCATGCTGTTATATTATCAATCTTGGATGTTTTATAATCATTTTATAGTCATTTTGAATCATTTTTTGGTACTAAACTATTAACATAGTGCCAAGTGCCAGTTCCTGTTTTTCCATATTTTTACATCGCAGAAAATCAATATCAGACGGAGTCCAAATGCCACGAAACTTTACGGAAATTTTTTATGGACCAGAAGGAACATTTTGGGCCCTGGTTGCACCTGGATGGAGTCCCGAGGAGGGGACAACCCACCAGGGCGAGCCAGGAGGCCCAGGCGCGCCCTGGTGGGTTGTGCCCTCCTCGGGTGCCCCCAGACGGCCTCTTTGCTCTATAAATACCCCAATATTCCAGAAACCCTAGGAGAGTCGACGAAATATTCATCCAACCACCGCAGAGTCCACAACAACCAGATCCAATCTAGACACCATCTCAGATGGGGTTCACCACCTCCATTGGTGCCTCTCCGATGATGCGTGAGTAGTTCTTTGTAGGCCTTCGGGTCCGTAGTTAGTAGCTAGATAGCTTTCTCTCTCTCACTGAATTCTCAATACAATTGTCTCTTGGAGATCCATATGATGTAACTCTTTTGCGGTGTGTTTGTTGGGATCCGGTGTACTTTGAGTTTATGATCAGATCTATCTTTTTACATCCATGAAAGTTGTTTGAGTTTCTTTGATCTTTTATAGCCTCGTATTTCTTCTCCGATATTTGGGTTTTGTTTGGCCAACATGATCTATTTATCTTGCAATGGGAAGAGGTGCCCGGTAGTGGGTTCGATATTACAGCGCTTGATCCCAGTGACAGAAAAGGAACCGACACATATGTATCGTTGCTACTAAGGATAAAACGATGGGGTCTATCTCTACATACATAGATCTTGTCTACATCATGTCATCATTCTTATTGCATTACTCTGTTTTTCCATGAACTTAATACACTAGATGCATGCTGGATAGCGGTCGATGTGTGGAGTAATAGTAGTAGATGCAGGCAGGAGTCGGTCTACTAATCTTGGACGTGATGCCTATGTAATGATCATTGCCTGGATATCTTCATAATTATTTGAGGTTCTATCAATTGCCCAATAGTAATTTGTTTATTCACCATTTGCTACCTTTCTCGAGAGAAGGCACTAGTGAAACCTACGGCCCCGGGTCTTCTTTCTCATATATTTGCTTGCGATCTACTTTTCCTTTGCATTTTTATTCAGATCTATTAAACCAAAAATACAAAAATACTTTGCTGCACTTTATTTTATTTACAATCTATTATTTCAATCTATTGCAAAATTCTGGCATCATTACCCAAAAGGGATTGACAACCCCTTTAACATGTCGGTTTGCGAGGTGTTGTTATTTGTGTGCAGGTGTTGTTTACGTTGTGTTGCTTGGTTCTCCTACTGGTTCGATAATCTTGGTTTCATCACTGAGGGAAACACCTACCTTCGCTGTGCTACATCATCCCTTTCTCTTTGGGGAAATACCGACGTAGTCCTAGCAGACAGGAGCTTTCTGGCACTATAGTCAGGGAGGAATCAGTGTCCTTGGGTGAATTTCTAGGTCCCATGCAAGAAATGGGAATGAAATTCAAACACCAGGGCACTGTTGATTGCCGGTAAAACGTTGAGATGCCTGGTTTTTAAATTCTAGTAAATACGAAACTATTCTAAAATTCATGAAACTTGGCATGCTATCATGGAGCGACATTAACATGCCATGGTAAAGAATTTGTCCCATTTGGGGCAGGTTTGGGTATAAGCTTCTCACAACAAGCGTGATGGTTTCCCTAGGGAACGTGCCACCTTTGGGGATGGAACGATATCTGTTGCCTCTTATTGCTTTCAAAAAAATTCTAGTGTCAACATAGAACAATAGGAGTGTTGTGTTTAATTTTGGAATTTTTCGGGGTTCGTTTGGCCTTTTTTATACATTAATTGAGTTTCTGGGCATTTAATGTGCATAATTCAAATTTGAACTACAAGCACATGCTCCAGTGCACCAAAGTTGGTTGAAAAATCATATGTGTGTTCTTGGGTGAATTTCTAGGTCCCATGCAAGAAATGGGAATGAAATTAAAACACTAGGGCACTGTTGGTTGCCGGCAAAACGTTGAGATGCCTGGTTTTTAAATTCTAGTAAATCCAAAACTCGTCTGAAATTCATGAAACTTGGCATGCATGGAGCAGCATCAACATGTCGTGGTAAAAATTTGTCCCATTGGGGCAGGTTTGGGTATAAGCTTCTCCCAAATCAGATCTTCTCACAACAAGCGTGATGGTTTCGGTAGGGAACGTGCCACCTTTGGGGACGGAACGATATCCGTTGCCTCTTATTGCTTTCAAAAAATTTCTAGTGTCAACATAGAAGAACAGGAGTGTTGTGTTTAATTTTGGAATTTTGGGGGGTTTGTTTGGCCTTTTTTATACATTAATTGGGTTTCTGGGCATTTAATGTGCATAATTCAAATTTGAACTACAAGCACATGCTCTAGTGTACGAAAGTTGGTTGAAAAATCACATGTGTATCCTTGGGTGAATTTCTAGGTCCCATGCAAGAAATGGGAATGAAATTCAAACATCTGGGCGTCGTGGCTCGGCCGGAAAGATTGAGAAACTTGGTTTTTGCATTCCTGTAAATCCAAAACACGCCTGAAAATCGTGAAACTTGGCATGGTGTCATGACATGGCACCAACATGCCATGGTAAATTTTCTATCCGATTTGCGAAGGCACACACATTAACAATCAACAAAGTCATTTTGGAACAAGTGATGTCACGTTACAAATCGGAAACATAAGTATTATTGAAACCGTGGGTGTTCTACTTACCAATTACGTGCCACCATGTGTCCCCTTTTTTATTGTCTAGGAGGTGCCATGCGGGGTAGTTATTTGAGTACGGCAGGCGTGCGATCAGACCCCTACGCGTTCTCATCGGGAGGAGAGCCCTTTGACCGCTACCCGCCGCGCACCTCCCTCCCAACGTCTCCATTAATGGCGCTCGAGCCCCTGTTCTACGGTGTGGCTATATGTCTCACTGGATTGAGATTTAAGAGAGAAAAATGAAAATCTAAAATGAAAGTTTTGCATGGATCTTAATGTAAGATTCGACGGGCCTATATAGCGTTGACTGCGACTTATAGCAAGCATGATGAATATAAGGACGAGGACAGTGGATAATAATTGTCTTACATATTTAGGAACATAATTAAAAAAAGCCACATGCGGAAAAACCCGAAATACACAAGGGCAAAATAAGAAGGAAGACAACGATCTGGCTCGCTGATCTCTACTTTCTTGATGCATTGCTGCAAGCTGCGGGAACGTCTCCACGGCGAGCGGCAATGAGCTCTTTCTTGTCCTCAAGATGCTGCTTGAGAGCATCCACGAATTCCTCCACCAGCCTTCTGCGCTCGATGTGTAGCATGGCATTCTCGTACATAAGGTTCTCGACGATGACGCATGTCCTCTTCAATAAGGCGGTGGTCTCCTCCTGCTGCTCCGCACTTCTGACGATCTTCGCCCTCAGCAGGTCGCGCTCGACCTGGAGCTTCACATTGCTCTCATTTAGTTTCCGGATGACGTCGTAGCCTGTTCAAAAGAGGCTTTCATGTCGTCCTGCAACCTCGCCCAACCGGAGATTTGATCCATCTGGCTATGGACAATCGCATATGCATGCGCCTGTAAGAGTCCTCGTCTGCCCGCGAGACATTTTCCCAGGCCGCCGCGGCGCGGGAGGACATCTCCGCTGCATTCGCGGCGTGGTGGGACATCTCTTCTGCTTCCGTGGCGTGACCGGACCACTCTGCTGCATCGATGGTGCGGCGGGACCTCCCTGCTGCTTCGGCGGTGCGGCGGGACCTCTGTGCTGCTACGGCCACGCGGCGGGTCATGCCGGCTGCGTTTGTGGCGAGGAGGGACATCGCACGTGCTTCCACTTCCATGCTTGCATCTCCCTGGTAGCAATCTCTCGGCCCAGAACTCACGCTAGCCATGGCAGCCGCAAGGGAACGACGATGAATGACTTGTTTGTTTTTTGGATGGGGAGTTGAGGAGGAATGTGCAGTCATCTTGGAGTAGTAGTATTTATAACTGAGTACTAATATGCTCCTTAGTGGGAAACCGTTTAGGTTTTGATCGGTGTGAACAGGTTTGCAATTTGGAATGTGATAGGATGCAGGCTCAAAATTTACTGATGGTTATAAGTGCGGCACTATTCCCAGAAGGCGTAACGTGGGCACGTACACCTTCTCGGCCGTGTACGTGGCGTTTGCACCATAGGATGCACTGCAATAGGCAACGTCCGCACACGTCTTGTTCCAACAACCATGCGTGCTCGTTATTACCATTGTGCATGCTACTTTTAATTAGAATGTGTGTGCCCGTCTAGCGCACACACGTTGATCTATCTAAGTGTTCTTGTTTGTTGTGGCTAATCGCAAACAGTTCATTCGTGTGAAGTGTATGCCATCAATCGCAGACACTTTTTTTGCTAATAATCACAGACACTTTGATCTGGCTGACCCATTTCCATTCTGTTTCCTAATCGCAAACGGTTAATCCTTCTGAAGCGTATGCCCTCAATCGCACACACCTTTATCTAGCTGTCCGTTTCTATTGTTCCTCCTCATCAAAAATAGTTCATCCGAGTGAACCGTATGTTGTATATTGCACACGCCTTCATCTGGCTGCCCGTTTCTTTTGTTCCTCCTCATTGCAAATAGTTCATTGAACTGAACCGTATGCCTTACATCACACATGCAACTAAAATCTGAACTGTGTTTGATGGCTCCAACATCGCAAAGATTTTGCATCTTTTTTGATGGTTCTTTTACATCACCGTTTGCGATTATTGCGTCACACACAGTTTCATCGAAGGGTCTCTGATTGTAGTGTCATGTTAGCAGCATCCTACAATAGTGGTTGCGACACTTTTTCGGTTAGAGGAAATACCTTCACTCCGCTAATATGATGTCCAGTCAAACAGACACCCTAAGCATTGTGATTAGTAGGTACCTTCAGTCCCATAGAAGCTATAGAAGAGTGTGTGACCTTGTCAAAAAGCAACTATGGAAAGAAGAGAACTTCTATTTGAGTTGAGCCCCCGTATCACATTTGGACAGCTAACACTATTATCGAGCTATACATGCTACATTTCAATCCTTAGAAGCACTGTAAGTAGTGGGTTTATCCTACCCTATCCACAATCATTATGCTTCTGCTCTAACGAAAAAAATATTTCGCAACGCTTTATATATAAAGCAAACCACCACAACCACAAGGTCCAACAAGAGTCCACACCGCACGCACCCACACACAAGGTAGTACATAAAGTACGAGAGGGTTTTGCTGGGGGCACAACTCAACAAGCCCTAAAAAACAAAGGCGGTAGCACCGCGAGTGAAGAAGCTAATCCAGATCTGGTGGTGGAGGAAGAAGCTGCGGCATCAAGCGAAGAGCCATTGCGCGAGGTCAGCAATGATGATGTTGATGGCGTCCCGATCCTGGAGACGACTAAGCGACCGCAAAAGCAGCAAATAGCCACACATTTTGAACACTACATTAGTAGCACGTCGAAGAGGCACATGCTAGATCACAAGCTTATTTCGAACCGTCCAAAGCATCCATGCTTCTGCTCTTAAGCCACATATTCATCATCAGCCATCTGTCCTGTGGTTCCCTACTTTTTCACCAAGTTGACACCCATCTCTTCGCACCGATCATTCTATCATGACTTAGATGATTCTATTGTGTTATTGACATCATACATATGATCTGAAACTCATGAATTATGACATAAGATACTTAGGGGAGAGGGAGGGTACAGAAGCTAGAGGGAGAGGCGAAGAAGGCATCGGAATATTGCGGAAATCGGCATCTAGTAACCATTCTCCACAAAGAGGAATCCAACATAACTACTTTTTGAAATGTTCGTCAGGCATATGGGCATAGATTCTAAAAGTTAGTGACGTCTTATAGCATGCTAATTGGTGTCATTGTGGAAGTTTCACTCAATAAAAAAACCAGTAGACTGTTCATACATAGGAGAATAGTGTTTTACTTTCTGTAGGCTTTTCCTGCGCTATCACATATCATTGAAGTTCTATTTAGATAAAATTCTTTTTCGGATGGGCCTTTTAACCAATGCTAGGGACGGGATCCTGGATGCAAGAGAGGTTCAACCACATGTCTACCACCACACTCTCGTAGCCACACAATCATTCGGATGTATAGATTCCAAGGGAACAACTTTTATTTAACATCATGTTTATGATATAACAATTACCCAAACTTATGTTCAAAACAACCTTTTAGTGTGTACTCATTGTCTTTGTATCCTCTTGATGGTCCATATTGAGTTAATAAAATCCAACCTTTGCTGAAAAAGCTGTGTGAGAGCATCTTTCAACGGATTCCCCAAAACGACCACTCCACTTAAAATAAATTCAAAAGGTCAAAAACCATTTGTCTACTCCAATGGTTCCCCTAAACCATCCCCAATACAAAAAGGGGGGACACCAAGAAACAACCCCACACACATTGTACATGGAGGGGGTTCCTCGAGGGGGTCCCATATCCAAAGTTATTTTTCGCAGGCTCAAGTTTCAACAGCATACGCCTACTCTTACCACCATCACTCATGACCGGCGCCTCCTCCACGCCCCTCGCAATGCCATGCGACCTCCCCTCGTTGTGTCACTGGCCCTTTCCAGGCCCCATCACTCGTTCTGAAGCTATGGGTGGGGTCACCACCAGTCTCCTCGTCCTCGTTGCCGCCTCAACACCGGATCCGGTTGTCATGACCGTCTGTGTCCCAGCCTCACCATACGCAACACCCCTCCTCACCTCGCATGCCACCACCTCCTCTCTATCCATTAACTCCACCATGGCGCCTCCTCCTCCTTGCCGACTTGCTGTCTAGCAAGCTGTTTGACAACATTGCCAACAAGTGTTTCTTATGATTCTTTACGATCAATGTGAGCTGCAAATTGACATGTTTCATGTCTTTTGTGTAGATGAATTGTCTAGTGGAGTATTCTTTTTATCTGTGTGAATATTATTTGGTTGATTTGGACCTTACATTTTATTTAAATTTGAATTAAATTCCAAAAATCGATGATTTCAAACATCGTGCAATTGTATGCGATGGAATATTTGAATTATTATCATGTCAAATATGAGTTCTAATGTTTGGCGAGGTAGGGGTCTGGAGGGGGAGGTGAGTTTGGAGAGGTGCAAAAGGAGATTTTAGGGGATGACTCGTTAGAGAAACTGCTGGAGATGCTCTAGTTGAGTAACAAAGGGTGAACCGTAGGTGTGCTAGCATGACACACTTCCTATAAAAGTATTCTTTGACGATGTCAACGGTAGTGCAATTATCTTTAATTCCTATGAGCCCCCTCCACACCTTTCCTCTAACCTAGCCACCTCCACCTCCACCACTCCAACTCCCTCCTAGGTTGCTCTAGAGGATGTTGTGGCCAGTTATAGCTAGTCACTTATTTGTCAAATTATAATAACTTGGTTACCATATTACTGAACATCATTCTCCACCGATATAAGACTTGCATGATTGTTTTCTTTTTGTGATATGGTACCATCATTTGCTTGTTGATAAAACTCAAAAACTCAGTTTCTAGCTCCACATAACATTGTAACGCCTAAAACATGTAAATTCTTGTGCAATGACCATACATCATTATCATGCCAACTGTTCATTATTGATATGAAAGTTACGGTACTATAATTTGGCAACTAGCGACAACAAGAAAAATTCATCAAACATGATAAACATGGGATCTTGTTTTGAAGTCCTCGCCATTGGTGAAGACATATTACTAATTGGATTAACGGTTTGTAAAATAAATAATTTAAAAAAAACTATTTTGCAATTAATGTACACATACATGTGTTATCTCTATAGAGGTGCGTCCTCCAAACATATTTTGCGATCAATGGTTTAGCAAGATCTCTACTGAAAAGATCAACATTGCGAATAAAATTACTTCTTTTGGTGATAGTCAACAAGACACATGTTACCATCAAAGTTGAATCTTTATCCACCAATCGTGATGTATGAAGTCCAAATGGGATGCAAAATTTAAGCAACTTGAGCAAATGTTTGCACCTTTTCAAATCTAAGCACCTCAGAATAGTGATCACTTTGAAGCGTGTCACATGGGAGATTCTCATGAGCACGGACATATGTACCTTTTCCTGATGTGCATACCGTATCTCAGGTGCAAATATCTACTTATGTCTGTTGTTCATGTAATAGCTACATAAGCTTGTTTCTTCTTGCAAGTATCTCTTATAAAATACTACTACCAATTGATGTCAACGTTCATAGGGTGGATTGGGACCGCGGCATGTGCAAAGATAGTTCTGTGGTGTTCATTAGAAACAAGTAGTTCATCTGTATGACATATATTGGCATGAGGATGAATGTGACACATAGGCTAGAATATAGCTTTTTCCTTATAAAGGACCTTTCATTGAATTGATATATCGAGGTGATACAACCGCATCCAAAGAATTTCTGGCCAAAACTTCCATACTAAGTAGAGATACTGCATCCAAAATCTTTAAACCCAGTTTCTGTTTTATGAGAGTCCACCACATCTACCTATGGATTAAGTAATATCCATCAAGTAAGTTGTCATCGGTGCACACAATAAAAATTTATCTCTAAATATGTGTGATCTTTTATTGTAAGAAAAAAAAGCTTGGTATGAACTTGTGATGGTGGAGTAATAAAAGTGACAGCATGCTCAATAAAGGCCACTATCATAAGGGGAAATATTTAAGTGATGTTACATTACATTTACAAAATCAGACATCCAACTCAAAAACACATGGCAACCTCTGCTTCCCTCTATGAATGTCCTATCTTTTATTCTTGAAACTTTACTTTCATGCAAGAGTCAGAATATTTTCTTCTAATTCCAGCATTAATTATTCTCCACTTGGCAAGCATCATGTGGTGAGGAAATATCCAGACACATATCCAGTTGAATATATATGATCATGAGTTATTATTGTTGACAATTATCCCTGTGGTAAGTAAGTTGGAGGTGATGTATTAAATCTCCATCTTCCTTTGTGTTCAATGAAAATTGTTTGCTCTAAAAATATGCTTTGAGTGCCAACAATTATTAGAAGACTATATGATAGTTAAGCATGTGAAGTTTGCTAAATCGAAAGCTCTTACATAGACTCTGCATAGCACGATGCACACAGCCAACAAGTCCAAATGACCCAAAAAGTAAACGTCATTTCAATAAGAAATCAATCCAGCTTAGGGTGGGGCAGGTCCAATTCAGAGATTACACCGCCATCCATGGAAGGGAAAAACCTCCCTGGCCATACGCTCTAGCCGGGCCGACGCCATCATTAAAAGGTATCTGTCCTCCGGCCTCTGTAGGATATACCAAGTACAAAGCCATCATGTACATGCATGAATAATCCACACAGGAGATGAAACACATTTATTGTTAAAAACCACATAATTCTTGATAAGCCAGAATGCCCAACATAAGCAGTCGCCTCCACAAGAATATATGCAGAAAATTGTTTATCAATACCCCTCAACCAATTGCAGAATATGTTCCATGCATTACATGGAGAATATAGATTTGAAGCTACTTTAACTATGCCGACGATGTACCATCAAACTTACACTAAGAAATAAGTGTTTAATAGACTTGTTATGTTGGCAAAAGAACTGTATTGCTACCTTGTCAGTTGCGTCATGCCAGGTTATCTCTAATGAAGATGACCCCTCTGCTTAGAAACCAGAGGAATATCTTCACTCTTAGAAGTATTTTTAGAGAAGCATATTTCAAGATTTTTACACAGAAATTTGTGATCCGAAAGCCAAGAGTTATGCGTAGGACTGCCCAATAATTACATCCTCACTAAGTTTTACTTTCGGCGAATAAGGAAAAAAGAGTCAGTTATCTTTGCAAGTCAACTTTATTGGACACTCTATCCATGAGGAACTTCAAATCGACAATTCAGAGCTTCTTAGAGTCAGGATGCCCAAATACATGATGGGAAGCAAATGAAGCCTACATTTCGTCATGTGAACTGACCAGAGCTGTTCCTCAAAATCACACCCAATGACTACCACTTCGATCTTTGCATAATCGATCTTCAGTCCGCACATCGACTCAAAGTACATCAGCTGGAATTTATGAATTTATTAGTTTAAACATGAGTTATTTATCTGGCTAATATTAATAGCCATCATACCTTCCTTGTGTTATAGTTTTCCTTTGCAACCTGCTTTATATCAAACACCCGAAAATTGTTGGTCAATAGTTTATGTTCTAACCTTGAATCTCGAATACCACAGGAGTTGCTATCATGCTTCTTTCTATACTTGGAATATGACTAAAGCTGGAGCCACTTGAAAAGAGTTGTAAGAGGAGAGTCTATGAAAGAAAAGTATGGAACTTTCTGAATGGCGCAGACTATTGAGGAAGTTCTACTTAATCTAGTTTTTTCGAAAAGGGGGGACTCCCCGGCCTCGGCATCGGAAGGATGCATACGAACAACTTTAATAAATAAGCAAATAGGTTCAACAAGGTCTTAAAGTCTCAAGAGAAAATAAAGGAAAGCTCACAAAGAGCCAATGGGCCAGAAACAAACTAGCCACAAAAAGCCACAACCGGCTGGTATAAGAAAGAAAGGTAAACTAATTACCTATCCTATTACATGACCGCCATCCAAACCGGTTGAATATATCCCGTGCTACCATCTCCCAGCGGATAGATCCAATAACTAAATGCTCCCTGGCCTCCATCGGAGTGAGTAGCGACCACATACGGATCAACGCAGTGGCTAGGAAGATAACCTGCAAAAAATGAATATTTGTTGTTCTGTTAAAAACCAAATCATTTCTGCAGTTCCAGACTGCCCACAATAAAGCACATACTCCTATGCGAATGTGTCTCGCTATTTCAGACTCTATCTTGTTAAGCCACGTTCCAAATAACATGCTGACAGAACTCGGAGCAGTAATATTAAATGCAATGTGGACCGTCCGCCATAAAACTTTGGCCAACGGGCAATCAAGAAAAAGGTGTTTGATAGTTTCTTCCCGATCACAGAAGCTACACCTAGTAGGTCCTATCCAATTACGCTTTGCCAAGTTGTCCTTGGTTAATATTACTTGTTTATGTACAAACCACATAAACACTTTAATTTTCAAAGGAACTTTAACAGTCCAAACATATTTGGATCTAGGAATAGAGCTTGAATTGATAACATCAAGATATATTGATTTAACAGTAAACTCTCCAGACCTAGTAAGCTTCCAGCGTAATTTATCGGGTTGTTGAGATAGCTGAACCTCCATCAGTCTACTCACTAGATGAAGCCATTCTTCCTAGCGATTACCAGCTAGCGTCCTCCTGAATTGAATATTAAGGGGAATGGATTGAAGTACCATTGCAACGAAAGCATCACGTCGTTGAACAATACTATACAGAGACAGATATTGAATCGCAAGGGGGGTCTCTCCTAGTCAAGTATCCTCACAGAATCGTGTGCTAGCACCGTTACCGATAATAAACTTTGTCCTATTAAAAAGGATAATTTGACTCTCATAAGACCTTTACAAAAAGGTGAGTCAGTCGGCCTCGCGGTCACCTGGGACAAAGTTTTGGAGTGAAGATACTTGCTACGGAGAATCTGCGCCCAAGTGGCATCAGTCTCGACAGATAACTTCGACAGTCACTTGCTGAGAAGACATCTGTTCTTGACCTCAAGATTCTCAATGCCAAGACCCCCTTGGTCTTTCGGTCGACAGATAATATCCCACTTGGCGAGTCTGTATATTGTTTTTAGTTCATCGCTCTGCCAAAAGAAACGTGATCGATAGAAGTCCAGTCTTTTCCTTACTCCAACTGGGACTTCGAAGAATGACAAGAGAAACATAGGCATACTCGTGAGGAATGAATTTATCAGAATTAATAGGCCTCCGTATGACATGAGCTTGCCCTTCCAGCAACTCAGTTTCTTTTCAAAGCGGTCCTCGATACACTTCCATTCTCTATTTGTCAGCTTTCGATGGTGGATTGGTATACCTAAGTATGTAGAAGGTAAAGTCCCCAAATCACACCCAAACAATTGCCTATAAGCCTCTTGTTTGTCATTGGCTCTACCAAAGCAGAACAATTTGCTTTTGTGAAAGTTAATCTTTAACCCGGTCAATTGTTCAAATAAGCACAACACCAGCTTCATATTTCTCGCTTTTGCCAAGTCATGCTCCATAAAGATGATCGTATCATCGGCGTACTGTAGGATAGACACACCACCATCAACTACATGAGGTACCAGTCCACCCACCTGTCCAGCCTCCTTAGCACTTCCTATTAGAATTGCCAACATATCAACTACAATGTTGAACAGAATAGGAGACATCGGATCTCCTTGTCTCAGGCCCTTATGTGTCTGGAAATAATGACCTATGTCGTCATTCACTTTAATTCCAACACTCCCTTTTTGCATGAATGATTCTACCTGACGTCGCCAGGCTTCATCAAAACCTTTCATAGGCAAGGCCTGTTGAAGGAAAGGCCATTTGACTTTATCGTACACTTTCTCGAAATCCACCTTAAAAATGACTCCATCTAGTTTTTTCGAGTGAATTTCGTGGAGCGTTTCATGAAGGACCACAACCCCTTCTAGGATGTTTCTGTCCGGCATGAAAGCAGTTTGGGAATGCTGCACCACAGAATGCGCAATCTGCGTGAGCCTATTAGTCCCAACCTTGGTGAAAATTTTGAAAATAACATTGAGGAGGCAGATCGGCCTGAACTGCTCAATCCTCATAGCCTCCGTTTTCTTAGGAAGCAATGTTATAGTTCCAAAATTCAAGTGAAATAACTGAAGTTGTCCAGAGAATAAATCATGGAACATTAGTAGCAAATCCCCCTTAATAATATGCCAACACTTTTTATAGAACTCCGCCGGAAATCCATCCGGCCCTGGAGCCTTATTGTTTTTCATCTGCGCAATAGCTTCAAACACCTCTTTCTCCGAAAACAGAGCAATCAAAATATCATTCTGATCAACAGTAAGTTGAGGCACATCCTCAATCCTGGACTCATCCAGGGACACACAATTATCCTCCGGAGGTCCAAACAACTGCTTGTAGTACTCGGTTATGTATAATTTTAGGTTATCCTGACCTAAAATCGTTCCTTCATCTTGTTTAAGCTGAAAGATTCTCTTCTTTCTGTGCTTGCCATTAGCGATCAAGTGAAAGAATTGAGTGTTTGCTTCCCCTTGGACAACTTTGTGAACCTTAGCCTGCACCACCCACTTTAATTCCTCTTCACGGAGAAGCTCTTTCAACCTCATCTCCACTTCCAGTTTAGCATGAAGCTCTGTGGCTTGCAAAATTGTGCTCTCAACTTTTAAATCTAGGGACTGAATAAGTGTAAGGAGCCTTTCCTTTTCGACCTTATAAATCCCACTAAGATGCTTAGCCCACCCACACAAGAAACTTCTCAAATGCCTGATCTTATTCTGCCAGCGCTCAACCGAAGTCCTACCTCCTGCATCCATAGCCCACTCCCTGGCTATCAGATCCAAGAAGCCTTCACGTTCAAATCATGCCAACTCGAATGAGAAGGAATTTTTGTTCCCCATGTGGGTTGGCTCACCTGAGTCCACAAATAAAGGCGTGTGATCAGAAATTCCACATGAAAGAGCCTGTACCGTTACCAAAGGGAATTTTTGTTCCCACTCGACGCTCGCTAGGACTCGATCCAGCTTCTCAAATGTTGGGTTTGGAAAAGCATTAGCCCAAGTAAACTTTCTACCCGAAAGCTCTATCTCTCTCAGATCCAAGCTTTCAATGATGGTATCAAACATAAATGACCACCTGCCATCAAAATTATCATTATTCTTCTCCTCTCTCCTCCTAATGATATTGAAATCACCCCCAACCAGAATTGGGAGCTGTTCAGAGCCGCAAATCTGAACAAGATCCGCCAAGAACTCTGGTTTAAGTTCGGGATGTGCGGCACCATAAACCGCCACTAGAGCCCAATTAAACCCATCAGCTTTCGTCCTAACCTCAAACTTAACCGTGAACTCTCCCATCACTACACTTTGGACTTCCAGCGAATCGCATCTCACTCCAAGTAAGATCCCACCCGATCTTCCTCTCGGAGACAGGCAGTGTCAATCGAAATCGACACCTCCCGATAAAGTATTGAGAAAATGGAGTGCAAAATTATCTCTACCAGTTTCTGATAGAGCAATAAAATCCAATCTATGCTCGATAGGCGCATCTGCGAGAAACCTTCTTTTAGCCAAGTCTTTCAGACCTCTGCTATTCCAAAAGATTCCTTTCATATTTCATCATGAAATTTTTTTAGTAGTATGGATCCTAGCACTCCTACGCACCACAGAAGCAGGATAGATCTTCCGCTTCCACTTGCGTTTGGGTTTGCTTTGATCCTCCACCCGGGCCTCACAACCGGGCTTAGTGGATCGAACAACTGCAACCTCAAAAGAGTCATCCTCTTCCTCCAACTCAGGAATGGATGGTGCAAGATCCGCACAAAAATTATCGAGCACCCTGACCCCCAACGCATCAATATCTACATCATTCATGGGTTTCAAAGCTGCTAAGTTTCGAATCATTTCTAAAGCGCGTTCTCCTTCCAAATCTAGGAGATCATTAACAGAGTTGGAGATTTCACCATCGTTACTACCTAGTGAAACACCTAATTGATGTGCATTATTAATAATCTCATTATTAGAAAAATGCAGAATAGAATTAGAAGTGTTGACCGACATACCAGTAGTGACCTCAATGTCACGAAGCTTGGCCGCCCTCATGGCGCACCGCTGCTGTATGTCGTCAACCTCTGGGTGGTCCTGGAGACGGCAACTCATCCGTCGCCCTGCAGAGACCGGATCCGGAATCCCTCCAAAGGCAATGACCTCCTCCCGAGTGACCCCACTCGGAGTGAAGCCACCAGCCTCAACCCCAGCACAGTCGGTCGTGGCTGCCGGGGGAAGCGGTACGCCGGGAGATGGAAGCGCAAGGGCCGCCTGCCCGAGCACTCCTCTCGCCCCAGCCCTCTGGCTAGAGGGGGTCCCCAGCGCCACAAGGGATGCGTCCTCCCTAGCCGCCAAAGGGGAAGAGGGGTTTGAGGCCACCTGCCCCGGCCCGCCTCCCCAGCGCCCAACCGCTGTCTGCATCTCCGGCGCCACCAGAGGAGGAGAAAGAGTCGAGGCCACCTGCCCCGGACTCCCTCCCCTAGGAACAGTTTCCAAAGTCGAGCAGGCTCCCGGAGTGAAGCCGCAGGGAGAAGGGAGATAGAGGAGCCACCTGCTCAAACTCCACCTCACCTCCCCCAACCAAAGTCGTCACCGAGAGACTCCTCACCAAGCCTCCAAGCACGGGGCTAGCAGCAGTATCCACCTCCAAGGTAGGTAACATGCACTCAAACACGTCATCGGACTCCACCCGGTCACTCCAGAATCTGGGAGGGGCAAAGGCTGGCTCAAACGACCCAAAACTCAGAGAAGTCATAGGTACCGAGGAGGCTGGTGATTTCCCATCCCCAGGCATGTGAGTAACGGGGCCCGATCCGTTGGGCAACTCTCGTCCAACATCATCAACCGGTGCCTCCTTGGCTCCCGGGTTATCATCTCCCTCGTGCATATCTACATCAGTCCCATTGATAGCCTCAACAAAGAGATCTGTATCCTCAAACTCAATCTCGAGGTTGAAAACATGTCCCCTATATGTCCACTTGACCATATCAGGGACGAACTCAATGTCCAGCACACTCACCAGCAGTCGGGCCACCCCATGAGCGCGGGTAAAGGCCATATCCACTCTCTCGGTTTTCCCAACCATGATACCCAAGCTAGCCACAACCCGAGCATCCTGCATCGGCTCGAAGGGAGCCCCATAAAATCGCAACCAAACCTGAGTAAGGGGCTTGCCCTATGGCTCAGCCTTCTTCCACTCGTGGAACTCCAGAATGCATTTTGTGCCAGGTACTCTGCACATCCCAAAACTCAGCAATCTCTGCAAATCCTCCACAGAGGGGAAATCAACCTTAAACATGTTGGCCTCGATACTGGCAAGCTCGCACTGAAAGTCACATGGAGCTAACTCCTGAAGCCTCTACACAATCTGAGCCTCAGAGACATCTCCTTGGGTAACTTTCACAACCCCCGTGGTCAAACTCTGGGTCACCTCAGGAATCTCTCTCGCAGCCGGAGACTCAAAGAACATCAACTCAGCACAATATACTCCATACATTGTAAGAGTCGGTACCTGATCACGCAAAAACGGGCAATCCCCCGTAACATGTGCTGGCTTACCGCATGAATCACAAAGCTCCAGCACGCACTCAGCAATAAAGTGACCGTTCTCACCACATCGATAACACAAAATCTTCTGTGGACGCTCTCTCTGAGTCTTCTGCCTAAGCTGTAGCCATAGTCCCAGGTACCTCAGCATTGTCCAGCGCCGTTACGACATCCATAGCCTGATTAGACAAGTCTGGCGTCTGACCAGGATCGACTGTCACATCAGAGGTCGTCTGCTCAACGACAACAGGTGGAGGAGGCTGCCAGTTACGGTACCGACCTTGACCACCACGAGGACCCCGGTATCCACCACGCTGTCGGTAGTCAAGGCCAGACGCCCCCTCAACAAAACCACCCGGAGGACCGAGAAAAGGTCTCTTAGCAGAACCATCACTCTGCCAAGCATGTCCGCGGCCACCTCCCATCGATGAAGAACCACGGTGTTGGTCTTCCCCATACACATTGTGACCATCGTCCCCCCACTATCCCCGGGGCGGTTCATTAGTCCCTCCAATAGCCGCGTTCTACGGTGCATGCGACTACGCCGGACCAGGCCATTTTTGCACTGGCCTCACAACGTAGTGAGGCGACGACGCAGCCCGAGGATGAGTATCGGTCGTGCCGATGTGGTTGGCGGGCGTGGCCGGCCTCAGACCTTGTGCTCCGCCCCGCCCTGCAGAAGCAATCCCAACCGTGTCTGGTGCCATCGGCTGGGGACCAAGAGGAGGCCCGCCCCGACCTGGTGCTGGCACTGGCGGCCTAGTCGCCGTGGGCAGGGTACCACGAGGCGGACCGCCCCGACCCGCAACTAGCACCGTCGGCCGGGTCCCGGGGTTGCCACCTCCACGGCCCACAGGCGCAGCCCCGACGGCCATCGAACAATCCGCGACACCACGTCCAGTACTAGTCGGCAGCGGCGCCACTCCGCCGCGGCCAACAGCGGACACAGCCGGAGGAGTTTTCTTCCATGGAGGCCCCCCTGAGCCACGGCCAGCCATCGCAAGAAGAGGCAGGATTCGTTTTGCTCGTCCAGAACCGCAAGAAGGAAAGCTAGGCCTCCTGCGCCGACGAACCCTAGCAATCAACGATGAAGCAGACATACAGAGATCGACCAAATCGTTGCATGTGTCGGCACACACAAAAATGGTGGGTGCCGGAATAGCCTGGGCCTCATACCCAACTATCTCTGTTCGTGCATGCACCATCACACAATCCATCGGGCTCTCATGCAAAAGGCCCTTGGCCAAAGCACTCATGTCCAGACTCTGGGCTATGCACTGGGCCTCATACCCAGTGCGCCTCGGGCCCCGGACGGATAGGTCTACCTCCGGCCCACTAAGGCCTAGCAGCAGATTCAAATGAGCACGACGCGCCGCACGGATCTCGCCTGGTCTGACGGCCGGCGGCGGCGGATGAAACATTGCTGGAGACCCCTTCTTCTTCTTCTTTCTAGTGATCATCGTCCAACCATCTGATGGAAAATAATCCGATAACGTGACTTGCTACCGGCTTACCTTGGGAAGGGGGGCCTTTCAAGGCTTGATTCCCATCGCCGTGGATTGCAGAGAGCCGTCTGTCATGGATCCGCGATCTTCCTGTCCTTGCGACCCTCGCCAGGTACGATCCGCATGAAGGAATCAGCTACTGGTGTCATACACTTCGAAAGCCTCACGGGCGATGTCGACCCCGTGGCACGAGGTGATCTTCGGTCTTCAGTGTCATCTTCTTCATCTTCATCATTGGCCAAGACCCAAAACCTTCCTCCGATCTTCGGCTTCGGTATTGGGCTTCCAGGTTCCGAAGATAGATCAACGACATCTACCTGATCCGCCTCGTCAAATGGAACCTGCATGCAATCCAAAACAAGGACCTCGAAATCATCAATATTTAAATGTGTACCTGCGTGAATCCGCTCGTCCTCATCCAAGTACCGTCCGGCTAGAATATCATGATCCTGATCTCGCACCGTCGTCCATCTCGACGGCGAGTGTTTGTACAGAAATCCATCCCTCCATTCCCCGGCCATCCGGCTATCCTCGAAGCAAATTCGCCATCTCACCGGATCTAGATGCCCCACGGTCCGATCCTGATCCGCGTTGGAATCGGAATCAGATCCGCGAGAGATGCATGGTGACGATGCCTGATCCACCGCCGTGGCCGTTGGCACCGTCAATAGCGGTGGCTCCGGTGGAGGCGGCAAGATCACCGCCTGATACGTCTCCAACATATCAATAATTTATGAAGTATTCATGCTATTATATTATCCATCTAGGATGTTTTATATGCATTTATATGCTCTTTTATATGATTTTTTGGACTAACCCATTAACCTAGAGCCCAATGCCAGTTTCTGTTTTTTTGTTGTTTTTGAGTATCGCAGAAAAGGAAAACCAAACGGAGTCCGATTGACCTGAAACTTGACGGAGCTTATTTTTGGACCAGAAGAAGGCCAGGAAGTAAAAGAACTGGGCCAGAAGAGTCTCGGGCTGCCCACGAGGGTGGGGGGCGCACCCACCCCCCTGTGTGCGCCCCCTGCCTCATGGACAACCCGGAGACCCCCCTGCCTTGTTCCCGACTCCAACACCTCTTATATAACCCAAAACTTCCAGAAAGAAACCTAGATCGGGAGTTCCGCCGCCAGAAGCCTCCGTAACCACCTAAAACCAATCTAGGCCCTCTCTGCCACCCTGCCGGAGGGGGCCATCATCACTGGAAGGCATGGAGGAGGAACCCGGAGGGGCCATTATCATCATGAAGGCCAAGGACCAGAGGGAGAACCTCTCCCCATCCAGAGGGGAGGCTATGGAGGAGAAAGCACAAGGGGGAGAACCTCTCCTCCTCTCTCTTGGTGGCACCGGAGTGCCATCGGGAGGGGAATCACCACCGCGGTGATCGTCTTCATCAACATCACCATCATCATCACCATCCACATCTCTTTTACGCGGTCCACTCTCCCGCACCCCACTGTAATCCCTACTTGAACATGTTGATTTATCCACATATTATGATCCAATGATGTGTTGCCATCCTATGATGTTTTGAGTAGATATCTTTTGTCTTTGGGTTGATTGATGATCTAGATTGGTATGAGTTGTATATTTTACTTTGATGCTGTCCTATGGTGCCCTCCGTGTCGCACAAGCGTGAGGGGTTCCCGCTGTAGGGTGTTGCAATACGTTCATGATTCGCTTATAGTGGGTTGGTGAGTGACTGAAACACAAACCCGAGTAAGGGGGTTGTTGCATATGGGAATAAAGAGGACTTGGTGCTTTAATGCTATGGTTGGGTTTTACCTTAATGATCTTTAGTAGTTGCGGATGCTTGCTAGAGTTCCAATCATAAGTTCATATGATCCAAGTAGAGAAAGTATGTTAGCTTATGCCTCTCCCTCATATGAAACTGCAATAGTGATTACCGGTCTTGTTAACAATTGCCTAGGACAATTCCGCACAGCGATCCACCATTATTCCACACGCTATTTATAATATTTAGTAATATATTCTAACTTTATGATAACAGAACCTACTTTCATATTTTAGCTCTTCGATATCATGCAAAGTTATCCACTTCATACCCACAACATAGTTTTATTTCTCGTTGCTAGTTGGAAGCAAACGTTCGGTGTACGTAGAGTCGTATCAGTGGCAGATAGGGCTTGAGAGAATATTGATCTTACCTTTAGCTCCTTGTGGATTCGACACTCCATACTTATCACTTCCACCTTTGGAAATTGCTACGATGATTCCCTGCACTTGGGGATTATCAAGCTCTTTTCTGGCGCCGTTGCCGGGGAGCAATAGCGTGGGGTTGATATTCTCATGTGTGCCTGTTTGCTTTCTTCACTAAGTAGATTTTTTCCCTTTTTTGTTTCTGTTTAGTTGTGGGTGAAACATGCAATTTTTTTAAAGAATGAAAATACAAAATTTTTACTTGCCTCTCATACCTAAAAAGTTTTTCAAAAAGAGAAGTGATTGGAAAGTTATGCATTGAAGAAGTGAGGGTCGACCTTGAGCACTCGTGTTCATGCTCACGGAAACAATGTAGAATTTTTCATGGAAGTTTCTCTGTAAATAATTATCCCCTTATATATATCCATTGTATTATAAAAATAATGGGCCAAGCTTTGGTTTTAGGATGATTAGATTGCTTGTTTACTATGCGCAGAACAAAAACAGAAACTTTGGCTGTAGCGTGTGATTTTACATTTTTTACTGGAAAGTCAAATGGGTCTGAAACTTTTTGCACATTACTTCTGTATAAATTTTTCAAATTTTCAAATTTATTTCATAATTTTTGGAGTTACATAAGTTTACTAAACCTCCCAGATTACTACAGACTGTCCTGTTTTAGACAGATTCTGTTTTTCGTGTGTTGTTTGCTTATTTTTATGCATCTATGGCTAGTATCAGAGGGTATGAACCATAGAGAAGTTGGAATACAGTAGATATAGTTCCAATATGAAATTGGAATAAGTTTGAAACAATACCTAAAGGTAGTGATTTGCTTTATTATACTAACGGATCTCACAAAGTTTTTGTTAAAGTTTTGTGTGGATGAAGTGTTCGAAGAACGAGGAGTTACCGATGTGAGAAGAATAAAGAGAGGCAAGAGCTCAAGCTTGGGGATGCCCAAGGAACCCCAAGTAAATATTCTAAGGATACTCAAGCATCTAAGCTTGGGGATGCCCCGGTAGGCATCCCATCTTTCTTCTTCAACAATTATCGGTATACCTCGGTTTTTGTCTTGTTCACATGATTTGTGTCCTTTTTGTTTTTATTTTTCTTTAAGAACCATGCTAGTATGAGATGTCCATTCATCAATTTATATAATACTTCATGTGCTTCACTTATATCTTCTAAGTATGATCTTATAGAATTGCTCTTTAAGCTTCACTTAAATCTTTTGAGTATGGCTTTATAGAATGCTTCGTGTGCTTCACTTATACATTTTGAGCTTGGATATTGGTTAGTCTATATTAATTTAAGAACACTCCATGAACTTCACTTATATCTTTTGGAGTATGAATAATACTATCATCTAAAGCAGGTTTGGAAGAGTGTCAACTTTAGGAACTAGTGATCCCGCTATTTCGAACGAGAAGAATTTTGCTTATGTAGAGAATAGTAAAATTTATATGCTCGTAGATCATGAAAAGAATGCTTTATGTGATGGTAATATTGTTGAACTCATTCATGACGCTACTGAAAATTATTACGAGGGAGGAATACATGCTTGTAGGAGTTGCAATAATATCAAGTTTCCTCTCTATGTGCTTAAAGTTTTGAAGTTATACTTGTTTTGCCTTCCTATGCTAGTTGATTCTTGTTCCCATAAATTGTGTGCTCACAAAATACCTAGGCATAGGAAGTGGGATAGGTTTAAATGTGCTAGTCATATTCTTCATGATGCTCTTTTTGTGTTTCAATTCTTATCTTTTATATGAGCATCATTGAAATCATCATGCCTAGCTAAAAGGCATTAAAGAAAAGCGCTTGTTGGGAGACAACCCAATATTTACCCTTATTGTTTTTGTGTGTTTACATGATTAAGCTACTGTAGTAATCATGTTTTATAGCTTTTGTTTCAATAAAGTACCAAGTAAGACCTTTGGGAAATCTTGGGTGAAAGTTAATGTGATCTTGCTACAGAAACTTTGCGCTCACGAGATTAGCTGCCATTTTTTTTACAGAAGAGTGCTTTGGTGCTGATTCTTTTTGCAGAAGATTAATAGACAAATTCCTCACGTCCACCAATTTATTTCATAATTGTTTGAGTAGCAGAAGTATGGTTAGTGTTAAGATCATTACAGACTGTTCTGTTTCTGACAGATTCTGTTTTTATTGCATAGTTTGCTTGTTTCTAGTTTCTATGACTTATATTTCTCAATATAAATTGTGGAAATGATATGGTACAGTAGGCATTGTGTGAGAACAATTATGAACCTTGTCTTTGGCAGTACCAAAGTGAATGGTTTACTCTTTATCATACTAACCTATCTCACGAAGTTCCATTAAGTTTTGTGTGATTGAAGTTTTCAAGCTTTGGGTGAGATATCGATATGAGGAGAATAAGGAGTGGAAAGACCCTAAACTTGGGGATGCCCAAGGCACCCCAAGGTAATACTCAAGGAGGACTCAAGCGCCTAAGCTTGGGGATGCCCCGGAAGGCATCCCCTCTTTCGTCTTCAAATTATCAGTATACCTTACTCGGAGCTATATTTTTATTCGTCACATGATATGTGTTTTGCTTGGAGCATATTTTCAATTTTACTTGCTGTTTGAATAAAATCATTGGATCTGAAATCTTGAATAAAAAAAGAATCCTCCCATGGCTAGTTAATTATTTGACTACTCAGTGTCCTTCACTTATATCTTTTTGGAGTAGTTTGCCATTTACTCACGTGCTTCACATATATCCTATGAGTAATGGTTGAATCAATTGAATATCATAAGTCTGAATTTGTATATGTTTGATATGCTTATACCATGGGGGGTAATGACTTCACACCGAATAAGTATAGGTAATAAACTTATTGAAAGTTAGCAAACGTAGAATTGGTCACTTGAACAATTCATGAAAGTATATTGAAGGAAGAGAGATTTCATATATAAATATACTATCTTGGACATCTTTTGTAATTGTGAGCACTCATTAAAATATGACATGCTAAAAGGTTGATGTCGGACAAGGAAGACAACGTAATGGGTTATGTTTTCTTATATCGGAAATAAAGTATATTGTCTTGGATCATCCAACATGTTGAGCTTGCTTTTCCCCCTCATGCTAGCCAAATTCTTTGCACCAAGTAGAAATACTACTTGTGCTTCCAAACATTCCTTAAACCAGTTTTTCCATGAGAGTCCACCATACCTACCTATGGATTGAGTAAGATCCTTCAAGTAAGTTGTCATTAGTGCATGCAATAAAAATTGCCCTCTAAATATGTATGATCTATTAATGTGGAGAAAATAAGCTTTATACGATCTTGTGATGTGGAAGAAATAAAAGTGACAGACTGCATAATAAAGGTCCATATCACAAGTGGCAATATAAAGTGACGTTCTTTTGCATTAAGATTTTGTGCATCCAACCATAAAAGTGCATGACAACCTCTGCTTCCCTCTACGAAGGGCCTATCTTTTACTTTTATCTTCTACCTTATGCAAGAGTCATGGTGATCTTCACCTTTCCTTTTTACATTTTATCCGTTGGCAAGCACATTGTGTTGGAAAGATCCTCATATATATATATCCAATTGGCTGTAAGTTCTCATGAACTATTATTGTTGACATTACCCTTGAGGTAAAAGGTTGGGAGGCGAATCTATAAGCCCCTATCTTTCTCTGTGTCCGATTAAAACTTTGAACCCATAAATATCACGTGAGTGTTAGCAATTGTGAAAGATTAAATGATAGTTGAGTATGTGGAGTTTGCTAAATCAAAGCTCTGACATAGACCCTTCCTTAAAATAAGATGAATTGCAATTGTTTGATGACTGAGAATATAGTTTGTTAGTTTCAAGAAAGTTTATGTTCTATACTTTAACATGTGAATAGCTTGTTACTTGATCATGAAAAGTTTTATGAAGATGAGCTACTGTTATGATATATAATGATGCTAGAAAAAGTGATTGGAACTATCATTGATGAAACTTATGCACTTGCTAGCATTCACACTTCATAAATTATTTCTTTTATCATTTACCTACTTGAGGACGAGCAGGAATTAAGCTTGGGGATGCTAATACGTCTCCAGCGTATCTATAATTTATGAAGTATTCATACTATTATATTATCCATCTAGGATGTTTTATATGCATTTATATGCTATTTTATATGATTTTTGGGACTAACCTATTAACCTAGAGCCCAGTGCCAGATTCTGTTTTTTCGTTGTTTTTTAGTATCGCAGAAAAGGAAAACCAAACGGAGTCCAATTGACCTGAAACTTGACAGAGCTTATTTTTGGACCAGAAGAAGGCTGGGAAGTAAAAGAACTGGGCCAGAAGAGTCTCGGGCTGCCTACGAGGGTGAGGGCGCGCCCACCCCCCCTGGGCGCGCCCCCCTGCCTCGTGGATAGCCCGGAGACCCCCCTGCCTTGTTCCCGACTCCAACACCTCTTATATAACTCAAAACTTCCAGAAAGAAACCTAGATCGGGAGTTCCTCCGCCAGAAGCCTCCGTAGCCACCGAAAACCAATCTAGGCCCTCTCTGGCACCCTGCCGGAGGGGGCCATCATCGTCATGAAGGCCAAGGACTAGAGGGAGAACCTCTCCCCATCCAAGAGGAGGCCATGGAGGAGGAAGCACAAGGGGGAGAACCTCTCCTCCTCTCTCTTGGTGGCACCGGAGTGCCATCGGGAGGGGAATCATCGCCGCGGTGATCGTATTCATCAACATCACCATCATCATCACCATCCTCATCTCTTTTACGCGGTCCGCTCTCCCGCACCCCGCTGTAATCCCTACTTGAACATGGTGCTTTATGCCACATATTATGATCCAATGATGTGTTGCCATCCTATGACGTTTTGAGTAGATATCTTTTGTCTTTGGGTTGATTGATGATCTAGATTGGTATGAGTTGTATGTTTTACTTTGACGCTGTCCTATGGTGCTCTCCGTGTCGCGAAGCGTGAAGGGTTCCCGCTGTAGGGTGTTGCAATACGTTCATGATTCGCTTATAGTGGGTTGGTGAGTGACTGAAACACAATCCCGAGTAAGGGGGTTGTTGCGTATGGGAATAAAGAGGACTTGATGCATTAATGCTATGGTTGGGTTTTACCTTAATGTTCTTTAGTAGTTGCGGATTCTTGCTAGAGTTCCAATCGTAAGTGCATATGATCCAAGTAGAGAAAGTATGTTAGCTTATGCCTCTCCCTCATATGAAATTGCAATAGTGATTACCGGTCTTGTTAACAATTTCCTAGGACAATTCCGCACACCAATCCACCATTATTCCACACTCGCTATTTATAATATTTAGTAATATATTCTAACTTTATGATAACAGCACCTACTTTCATATTTAGCTCTCCGATATCATGCAAAGTTATCCACTTCATACCCACAACATAGTTTTATTTCTCGTTGCTAGTTGGAAGCAAACGTTTGGTGTACGTAGAGTCGTATCAGTGGCAGATAGGGCTTGAGAGAATATTGATCTTACCTTTAGCTCCTTGTGGATTCGACACACCATACTTATCATTTCCACCTTTGAAAATTGCTACGATGATTCCCTGCACTTGGGGTTTATCACTGCCCCCTCTCCGTCTCCCTTACACGCGGTCATCCTCCGGTCCCCAGAGAGAGAGAGAGAGCTCACTCAGACGCCAATCAGTTCTACTTAATCTAGTTGATGCATCTCGAGCTTACAAGGTAATTTCACATTACATGTATACTATAACACTACATAGTTTTTTTGAGCGAATCGGACGGGATTTCTCCAGAGTGATTTTTTTAAAATAAATTCAAATTACGAAGTATGGTACAAGGAGGGAGAAGCAAACGATATGAAGCACCTGAGAGGTAGCTGACCTACAAAAACTTAAGAGGATAAAACTGCGTACGTGTTGATGTGTATGTTCACAACATTTTTTTTAACGAAAATGCTGATGGAGCAGCTTTTCATTGAAACTTGGGGGGTTTAGGGAGTTATATTACAACAGATTTACATGTCCAGTCCACAACCTGGTGGACATGCCTTCGCCATTGCCTCTAATGTGTCTTTCTTAGTCAGGTTCCCTTGGTCTGTTGAGGAGTGAGTTGGCCTTGCCCCGTCCCGCTCTTTGCCAAACTGCTGCCTCCTCGATCATTTGTTCCACCACTGTCCGCTGCGGCGATGGTTGGTTCCTGAAGATTCTTGCGTTGCGTTCGTTCCATATTGACCACCATACCAGCTGTACCAAGGAGCTCCATTGCTTCTTCGATGATGTAGGAACAATGACATTGGTCTGCTCGACCCAACGCACCAGGGTTGTTGTGTCGGTTGAGGGAGCGATTCCTGGATGTAGGCTGCCGTGAGCAATGATGTCTTGCCAAATCTGGATGGAGACGGGGCAGGAGGCTAGCAGGTGCACGACGTCCTCCATTGGTCCATTGCATAAGGAGCAAGTCAGGTTGTGAGGCCAGCCTTTCTTTGCAAGAACGTCGACCGTGTTGCAGTGGCCAAGCAGTGCCAACCATGCAAATAGCTTGCATTTGCCCGGTGCATCGGATTTCCATATGAGCGCAGCCCAAGCAGCTCGAGTGCAGCCCTCAAATTGAATTGTGTAAGCCGCTCTTGCCGTGTACATGCCATTTGCTGTCCACTTCCAGCGAACCCGATCAGGCTCTTCTGTTAGGTGTAAATTTTGGACTCCTTCCCACAGCGTCAGGAATTCCCTTGTTGCGTGTGCAGATAGGTTTGCTTTGAGGTGTCTGATCCATCTGTTGTTCTCCATGGCTTGCGCAACAATGAGGCTTTTCCTGGTGCAATGTTGAAACAGCGCTGGGAATGCATCCTGGAGGTTGATGCCCTTAAACCATGGCTCCTTCCAAAAAAGAATGCGGTCACCCTTGCCCAGCTGGAAGTCAACAGAGGCATTGAAGAGCGATCTAACCGCAGGATCGATAGGCAGCTCCAGCCCCAGCCATGCCTTGTTGATGTCGGTCAAGGAAAGCCACAGCCACCTCATCCGTAGGGCGCGACTTTGGGCCGTCAGGTTGATGATGCCAAGCCCACCTTAATCCTTTGGCCGACATACTGTACCCCAATTGACAAGGCATTTTCCTCCGGCCGCTACCTCGCTACCCCCCCCCCCCCCCCCGCCCCCGCCCCCACCCCCCAGAGGAACCCACGTCGAACCTTGTCAAATCAGCTTAGCCAGCCAAGCCGGCAATATCAAGCGAGCATTTGGAAGATCGGCATCGCCGAGAGCACGGTTCTGACAAGACCAGCTGTCCATCAAGGGATAGAAGGGCGAGCTTCCAGCCCTTCATCCTAGCAATGAGCTTGTCGCAGATCGGCTGTAGATCATTTTTCCTCAGTTTCTTGTCTGCCGGCGGCATGCCCAGGTAGGTGCAAGGGAAATCCTTGACGGGGCAGCCCAAGTCTTGAAGAAGCTCCTGGAGGTCGATCCCATTGCAGCAGATGGTGGAGACCGATGATTTTGCAAAGGTAGTGCGCAGGCCTGTAGCTTCTCCCATGTCATATATCATCTTCTTTTTTGTTCATGTCAGCATGTCATCCTTATTATTGAGTAGAATCATGAACAGTTTCCCTAAATTATATGGTCGTTTTGGCCTGTAAAAAGCTTAATCAAATTTACCACAGTATATATATCACCAGAATATTTTGGGCTTACGGTATATACTAAAAAAGGTGTCTAAATTTTTGTGTGATCTATGCCTACTTGTCAAATGTGTAAAACATCTAGCAGAAGTGCGTTAGGCTCGCTTTTCCACAGCTTTATGTGACGATATTATCACAAATCAAAGCAATTCCATGCTAACCCGTAATCGAATTAGTTTTACTTACTTCAGTTTTTTATTTACTTTCATCTCAGGTTAACAGCAGCCGAATGCAACTCGTAGCTAGAGGAAGATATGTCTAGGTCCATACATATGTTCTGCATTTTTTTATACTTCATAGAACTTACAGTGAAAATCAAATTATTTTGGCAAAACTAATTAATATTGAAGAGAAGCCACTGAAACATGTATATGAAAATCAAGATACAGTGGAAATGTGCACATAATTCATTTAGGAGTAGATATTGTTTTTATAGTTATCAGTTATATAGCATTGTCCGATACAGAGCCCCTTCACTTTTGTCGTGTAGGTTCAAAATTTGGATCAGATCTAGTCGCCCCACTTGAGCACAGGCTGACCCTAATAAGAGCGTTTGGATCACTCCGTGATAGGAAGCAAACCTTGCACCATAATAGTACCATGTTAGATCTGTCCATCGTATAGTTTCTACAAACGGAACTAGGTTAGCTCTGCATCCGATATGTGTGCCATTCCAAAAGGAACAGACAAGTTTCCACGGTGGATATGGATTTTATACATCACTTATCCATCACCTGGAATCTGAGCCATGAGACCAACAAACTTATGGAAGGGGAGATGGACCTACTCTGCTATCATTTCTGACCAAAAGGGCGCATGTTCTGTTCCTTTTTAATCCTCCTGAACCAGAGAAAACATATCTCCACTACTACCTTATATTTGGACAAAATATATCTCCCCTAGCTCCTCCTAATAAGCTGGGTGGGTTTTCACCCTTTTCCAAGAGAGGTACCCCTGGTTAAATACGATAAAGAAAATTTGCAAGAAAGGCAATTTTGTTCCATCTACGCTGTGTTGCATACGAGAATCTGCATGTATCTTGTCCTTGGTAGTAGTTCGAGGAATACATGTAAATAGTGGTATACAGCGTGCATACACTGTATTAACACCTGCATTAACACCTAATATAGTGTATTATACTACAATAGTGGTATAATATAAGCCCAGCGTTCCATCATTGGTAGATTATGATAAATACAAATCCCAACCCACCAGGGTTTAAGTCCTGGTGCTCGCATTTATTGATGAATTTATTTTAGGATTTTCGGCGATCCGCATTCAGTGAGAGGAGACGTTCTTGTCGACGACGAGGTGTCTACGGTGACTCCGTAAATTTTAAAATGATATGCCGGCTCAGTCTTTCGAAGGTGCTCATAGAGATAGGGTGTGTGTGCGTGCGACCGTGCATTCGTAGGAGTGAGTGTATGCACGTGTATATGAGCGCGTCCGTCTATATTGTGTTAAAAAAATGATAAATACAAATCTTTGAAAATCTCTGCCTCATAGGGTTGGGTGACAACGGAACAATGCTAATAGTTCTTTCTTTTCAAAATCTTTGTAGAGGTACAGATAATTCATGGCAATAGTCTACAACTGATGGTGCACATTGTTTGTTCCTAATGTCTACAACAGGCATTCAATCAATGTACGTTTGCTTTCTAAGAAAGAAGGACATCAATGTACGATGAAATTCCCAGCTCTGCAGCTTTTTGTAGTACTAAATATTCTTGAAGTGGAAGTTGTATGGTATACCACTCAGTAAGGATCTGTGCGAATTTTTCAAATACTGTATCAAGTATATATGTGTGAACGTTTGATCTATGATGAGTACTTAGCACTTTTCACTTGGAAGTTTAAGAGTCCAGGCAAGAGGTACCAACCCATTTTTGCATGGTCAGCATATTTTTCCAGTGATAGGTAGTGATAATATATATATACATATATATATATATATATATATATATATATATATATGATAATTTTATGTCCCCCTTAAAGCTTCAACGGTCCAAAGAAGAATCACCTTGCCATTTTTGCATGGTCAGCATGTGCTTTAGAGCATCTCCAACAGCCGCGCCAAACTAGCGTCGCGCCACAAAATTGCCCGTTTTAGCGCGCGCGCAACCGGTATAGTGGCTCCAGCGGGCTCGTAAAAATAGCACGCGCGGCATATCTAGTTCAGCGCGCGGGCTGAAACGGGATCACGCGCCGCTTATTTGTTGCGCCCGCTCCCGTGCGCTCGCTCGCAACTCCCACCCCCCCCCCCCCATCCAACCGCGCCGCCGCCGCCGCCCGCGCCACCCGGCGACCGTTCCGACGCGTCCCCGGCCTATCCCTGCGGCGGCTTCCCCCCCCCCCCCCCCCTCTAGTCCCGCCGCCCCTCGCGCGCGTCTGTCGTCCGACGAACAACGCCCGAGCGCTCGCTGCCGCTCAGCGCTTGCAAGGTGTTCGACAAAACGCCTGCAAGGTATGTATTGCTCAAACGTCATGAATTTGGTGCATGTTGATTCTAGTTTTTATAGCATAGTATTGAACATTGTAGATGAGTTCGTCGTATGATTCTTCTGAAGAAGAATTTGATATGGAAAAGGAGGAAGACCTTGCAATGATCCTAGCTATGCATATCAATAAAAAACCGAACCACGGTGGTTCGGTTATGGGTCGGCAGAAAATTTGGAGGGATAGGATCGATGCCCATAACAAATTGATGAGGCACTATTTCGTGGAGAATCCCACATACTCAAATTCATACATTCGTCGCTGGTTTAGGATGAGCACCGAGTTGTTCAGGCGCATTGCAGAGAAACTAGTGAGCCATGACCGGTTTTTTCAGCAAAGGAGGAATGCCGCCGGAGAGCTCGGGCATAGCACCTTTCAGAAGGTGACAGCTGCTTTGCGTATGTTGGCATACGGTATCCCAGCTAATCTAGTTGATTACTTGGCTATGGGTGAGAGTCAAGCCATCATGTGTGTCAAGCTCTTCGCAGTCGGAATTGTGCAAGTATTTGGCGAGGAGTATTTGAGATCTCCCAATGCTGAAGACACCGCAAGGCTATTGGCGATGAACAAAGCTCGCAGCTTTCCTGGCATGCTTGGCTCAATATATTGCATGCATTGGAGTTGGAAGAATTGTCCAAAGGCATGGCATGGGCAATTCCACGGACAAAAAAAAGGTTCCACTATAATCCTTGAAGCGGTGGCCGATCAAGAGACTTGGATTTGACATGCATTCTTTGGAATGGCTGGATCTTTGAATGACATCAATGTTTTCAACCAGTCTCCACTGATGAATAAGATTGCAAATGGTAAGTTGCCACCGGTGCAGTTTGTAGCAAATGGTCGTACATACAACTATGGCTATTATCTAGTGGATGGCATCTATCCAAAGTGTCAAACCTTCGTGAAGCCGTTGAAAAAGCCTGAAGGTAAGAAAAATCTTGATTTCCACAATGCTCAGGCGGTGGCTAGAAAAGATATGGAGAGAGCTTTTGAGATTTTGCAAGCCCAATTTGCTATTGTGAGAGGACCGGCTAGATTTTAGGATCAAAAAATGCTTTGGTACATCATGCACGCTTGTGTGATCATGCACAATATGATCATCGAGAATGAGCATGGCCAAGATTTAGACTACTCACAGTATGAGCTCTTGGGACATCCCGTGCGAGTGCGACGGAGGGCTGAAAGGGTGGCCCGTTTTGTTGCCTCCTATCATGACATTCGGCGTCCTGCAGTGCACAATGATCTTCAGAAGGATCTCATTAAGGAGTGGTGGGAATGGCATGGACGACAGAGAGCATGATTTGTGCGTTCGACATTGCATTGTTCATGAACTATTTGTTGTGTTTATTGCACTATTTGTTGTACTGAACGATAAACTATTTGTTTGGGTTGTAATAACGAAATTGAACTATTTATTGTTGATTTATTTTGTTATAGTTTGATAATTTTTGCTTCTATTTGAAATGCATATATTGTTTGTGCGAGTCGCGCGCGCTGCATTTTTTGCGTGCTGCTGGAGCTGCGCGCGCGCTGCATTTTAACGCGGCTGTTGGAGTCAGCGCTGCCCGTCACGCCAAACCAGGAGATGGGCGCGCGGTAAAGTAGATTTTAGCGCGCGGCGCGTTCGGCGACTGTTGAAGATGCTCTTAGGTATATTTAGCCTACGCTAATTACTAATCATAGTAGTCATTAGCCTGGTTAAAGTACAAATAGTCTCAGTGAAGATAGGGGGACAAAAAGAGATGAAAGGGGCCTCCCCCTCCTCCGGCAGACCCGAGGAGACGATGCTGATTCTCCCCGGCATTTCATTTTGTACAATGAAAATATGAAATGAAATCTCTCCTCTCCTTTCTTCTTTCTTTCTTTCTTCTTGTGGCTCCTATGCAAGCTTGTCGTTGATTTGCCCATTGGTACTGCTGCTAACACCTCCAATCCACCCCCACCATTCCCAAGCATTATTCTCCAGCTAGCCTCTCCTCCCACTATATAAGTTGCACCATTGCCACCACTCTTGTTGCATACAAACACAAGCCAAGCCAAGCCCGGTGATCTAGCAACCGTAGTAGCACTAGTAGTAGCAGCAGTAACAGTAGTCATTGCAATCCACCTTAGTTTTCTTTCCTGTTGAGAAGCCACAGCCCAGTCAAGCATGAGTTCATCGTGGACATTCAAGCAGAACAAGGTGTTCGAGGTGGCGCTAAACAAGTACGACAGGGACGCGCCGGACTTCTTCCAGAACGTGGCGCGGGAAGTTGGCGACGGCAAGTCGGTGGAGGATGTGAAGAAGCACCTTGCAGAGCTGGTAAAAGACGTGGACGAGATTCATACAAACGGTGCCGGCGGCAGCAGCAACAACAACCAAGGCGGTTCCAGCCGCGGTGGCAGCAGCGACGGGCAGAGGTAGTAAGTAGTCTGTCCGAAACTCATACTGGTTCCGGACTGTTCCATCCATGCACATGCATCGTCACATAAGTGGCCAGCCTCTACTACTCATGTGGTGTGTGCAAAGGGAAAGGGCGGTGTTCCTTTCGGCCGGCCTGGCTAGCTTTCTCTGTGCAGTCACTTGCACTGGATGCTTTATATTCCTTCCATACATGGATTTCCCTCTACTAATATGCATGGTTTCTTGCTGCTCCCTTGGGCATGGACTTCTCTGTTCCCTTCTTACTCTGCATGTCTTGCAAATGCTATACTATTTGGTTATCTCTTGAATCTTGACTGAATTTTGTTTGTAATTTATGTGGTCTTGCAAATGTAGTAGCATTGGCTTCTTTTCCATTCTTGAGAGGCAAATTTTAGCATGACTAATCCATGCATGAACATATTTTTGTTCATTCATTTCACTGAGCATAGCCAACCATGCGCTTTGCTTTTTCACTTACGTATCATTGCGGTGATGTCACTTACACTTCAACACTTCTATGTTCAGGAGATCAAGTTTTATAGTAATCCTAGTTGTAAGCTAATTACTACAGCAAAACATGGCATGCCTGCTTAATTAATTGCAAGCTAAACAGATCTCCATGTTCCATTTTACTTATAGGATGAACTACCTGATTAAAATCATATAGTACATGCTCGTACGTGCTAGCATTTGCTTTGTCTGAACAGTATGATCTTCTTTTCGCGATATCATTGTGTTATCGTCCTTGGAGCTTGTTTTGTCTAAGCTAAGCATGAACTGCTCATTCAAACCTTGAGGTGTATTTCTAGGAGCCCTCTCCGATAAATATTAGCCAATCTGGTTAAACCTTTAGTGAGAGTAACTTGCTTGGATCATCAATTTTAATTGAAATTCAGTCAAACTGGTCATAAACGAAATCATTGGTTTCTGAAATCAACATGCAGAATACCTAGGTCTTAGATTTTTTTGACGTTTTATCATCTTTTGTTTTGTGATATCTCTGAGGTTTATCCAACAATGATTCAGTCATGTACCTTAAATATTAACAAGATAATTTTTGTTCGCCGATGACCTGATCGCACTTTGTGCCGCCGAGGAAAAAAAAATCAAAATGGTGTTGCTCATGATGTTCCATGTATGTTATTGGTCATATACACAGGCGCAGCTGTACTATAGTTAACTGCTGTCAGGTTTATCGCAGTTAATTTCAGTCGGCTCCTCAGGTAAACACAGAGTTGATTTTATGGATTTACCAGTAAAACCTATAAAAACGGTGAAGGACAGCATTAGAATATATCCTACACTCCATCTGATAACTAACCTCAAAAGCAGCGCGTCTTTGTTAGGGTTCTAGGCTTTATGTTTTAACCACAGCACACCCTTAATTGGCAAAAAAAAAAGCGCAAACGGGATGCTAATTTGTCCGGGATACCAGAAAAGTGTAGTAAGCAGGTAGCTAGAGAATGCTTTTGCTCAAGATTTGCACATAAAGCTTGTTGTCCTTTCGACGGGCATAAAGTGCTGTCCCTCCTTTTAACAGTTGACGTTTTGTTCTCTCCTTTCGCATATGAACGTACCCGGACAAATTCCAATCTTAGGTTTCCTCCTCTTGCCCCACTAGCTAGACTAGAATAGATCCGCTCTATATGTTATTTCCAAATTAATGTTCTTGACTGGAAAAGACCTTTGTTTCTGTCGGCATCTCTCTCTCCCCCTGCCTTTACAGGGAACATTCAGACTTGTTATACTGTGAGCCAAGCATTTCTATTTCGTTTGTGGATTTCAGTTTCAGTCATTAAATCCATGCCTATGAACCTAGACTAACCCTCAGTTTATTCTCCCCTTTTTCCAGGCCATGGTACCTCAAGACCCAGTGATGGCTGGTCTGGTGCAAGAAGGGCCGAAACAGCCCTCGAGCACAGCTAGCCTCCTCCCTTTCCAGCATGAAACCACCAGTACTACACTACAGATACACATGACCCCATGGTGATGATGATCCGGTCATGTACCTAAAGTTGCTATGGCTAGCGCTTCCTCTCCGATGATGATGGCGACGACGACGAGAAAAAAAGTCCGGGACGTAATCAAGCCCCGCATCGGAGTTGTATCTTTCGTATATCTTGTACCCAATTGTGCCTACGTGTATATGACCCACCACGAGCCCTGTCCCCAGCTATATGGGTGTAGCGCTGGTACCGCCGGAGGTTATCTCGGACGCGACGGTGTATCTTGATGTAGTGGTCTGTCTCCCTGTCGAATCTGTTACCTGACATATATTGCCTAATGGAAATTCCGGTCTACGGATTATTTATCTGTTTTGCTAAAACAGATCTAGATGTGCCTTAGGTATTGCATATTTAAGTCCAATGTCATTGATTCTATGTGAAGATTTATGTGAGTATTTTTAATTTAACCTTTTTGTTTTTATGTCTGATTGAGCCTTGCAAAGAGAGCCTTGACTCAATGGTTGGTTTGCGGTTGTGCAGCCTAACGACCCGAGTTCAATTCCTAGAATTGACATGTGATGCACACGAGTTTCCCTCGTTTATTGAGGATCAAGTTTGATGTGTGGTGGAACCACGTATCAAGATATCTTGATACTCATTTTAAAAAAATTCTGAGGACCATGTTTATCTTGGTACTCATACTAAAATGGTCATATGCATCCCTAGTTGGTGCAGAGGCCGGGAAGTGAAATTATCTCCCATTTTTAAGAAATTGTGCATGCCCGTGAAGGCGACCCTGCAGGCGACGCCGCCTCGGGCGGCCTCATCCGCCATGGATCGGCGCGTTGGGGGAAGATTTTGGGCGCTATCGGACGGCATCGAAGACTCGGAAGGCGAGGCCGGTGACTCGGACGGGGAGGAGCCGCCGGCGGGCTCCCCGACGCCGTCAGACGCGGTATGTGAAGCGTTCAGAGTGGGCTATGACGAGCACAAGGTCGCGCTACTCGTCGATCTGAAGGTCTCGCGTGATGATCCGGCGAGATCGGGATTGAAGGAGGAGGACATCTTCGAGATTGTGCGCTGCATCGTTCATCATCCTACGGCGGCTTCAGCAATCCGGCCATGGCGAGGTCCTCTTCCAAAGGTGAGTCTCCCGAAGCCCACCCTTTCCGATTTTTTTGAAGCGGGTGCGTGAAAACTTGTTCAGAGAAAGAAAAAGAAACGGGCGGCGGCGGCGGAGATGCCGGCGCCGGTGACCGGCCGGCTGGCTGAGATCCGGAACGCGCGGATCGAGCGTTTGAAATTTTTGGTTGGTGCAGCTGGGCCCGAGGATGTGACTTCGGCCCGGTCTGCGGAGGTGCTTTCGGCCCAATCTAGACCGAACCAGTGTGGGCTGGGGATAGCTGGGTATGAGGCCCAGGCTATCCCGGATGCCACATCGGTACTGGACGGTGGCCCATGCATGGTTTTGATCGAGGATCGGTCCCACATCATCCTATCGCCGCCTCCTAGGGTTCGGCATCGCCGTGGAGTTCCTGGCTTCGTTGCGTGCGGACCCTGGACGAGCGCGCCACATCTTTCCTCTTGAAGCCATGGCGGGTCGGGGGAGTGCTCCTCCTGCTGGTCAGAAGGGGTTGGTCATCGCCGGGGCGGCGCCATCCGGGCGTGGTCGGGGTGGTGCTGCTCCTGTGGCTCAACACATCGAGCAGGTGTTAGGGCAGAAGGCACCGGTGGTCGCAGGGATTGCGCCGGCTAGGCATGGTGGTGCTGCTCCACCGGTTCAGAGGCCCAAGGTGGTCACTGGGACGGCGCAAGGTACCGGCTCGGCGAGGCGTGGTGGTGGTTCCGGTCCTAGGCCGCTGGCGCCCGGACCGGTCGCGCTGGCACCCGCTAGTGCTGTGGCGGGGCGCGGCAGTGGTCTTCGGCCTCCACAGCCCGGTGTGGTCGCTGCTGCTCCTCGCAATGGGCAGCAGCCATGGGCGGCACCTGGGCAGCAGCCGCGAGCAGCACCGCCGCCCCACTACGTGGCTCGGCCGCCCAGCATCGGGCCTTGCCGGTTCAAACTCATGTATCGCCTCAAGATGGTGCAGATGTTGATCGTATACCGGTGAACCGAGGTGGTTTTGAACAACCCCGGGGACAATGGGGTGACGATGGCTACAATGCCTATGGGGATGGCCATCATTGTGGCTCATCGGCGGCGGGCGCGGATATGCATGGCAAAGTGATGGCTCAGCTGAGAGACCGTTGTACGGCCCTACGGGTGGTTTTGTTGAGGGGGGATCTGGCCCAAATTACTGGCAGCGAGGTGGCTACCAAGGACATCGTGGTGGTCGCGGTGGTAGGAACCGTTACCGCCAACCTCCTCCACCTGTGGTCGCGGAGCCGACGGCTGAGGTGGTTGCTACCGGTCAAATGCCGGATGTGTCTTGGCAGGCTATGGAGGTGGTTACGGCACTGACCACTGCTGTGGTACCTGAGACTGAGACCTTAGTGTCGGATGCTGTTGGTACTGCCAATAAGACATATGCGGATAGAGCCTCCAAGTGGGCCCGTAAGAAGGGGAAGATGTTGTGCTATCGCTGTGGTGAGAGGGGCCACTTTATTGCGGAATGTGTAATTGAACTTTGTGATACCTGCCTCAAGCCAGCGCATGACACGGGGGAGTGCCCTATTCTGCGGGATCAGATGCCGAGTATCACCATCTACGGAGTGTATTATGCTGAGCTGATGTTTTTTGAGTCTCCTAGTGAGAGGGAGATACCCGACGAACCCAGAGCACAACTACAGGGATTTTCAAAGTTACTAAGAGTGATGTGTCTGAGGCGCAAATTATGCACAGGCTCACTGAGTTAGTTCCAGGTAACTTTGAGTGGGAGCTCACTCGTCTCGAGGCCAACTCTAATAAGGTTGATTTTCCTACTTCGGAGGACTTGGAGCATATGTTGAGTTTTGGGTTATGCAGAGTACCTAGCACTGAGTGCATCCTCGAGTTCCATGAGTGGAAGCGAGTTGAGCCGCAAGGCAAACATCTCACCCAGGTCTGGTTGCGTTTCTCAGGGGCTCCGTACAAGCCGCTTCAGGATGCTCAGGTTGTTGCTAGCTTGGGGTTTCTGGTCGGAAAGACCGAGAAGGTCGATATGGCTTTCACCAGAGCTAATAGAGTGGCACGCTTGTTGGTGAGTGTCCTCGATATTGAGTTTGTGCATGATGTGGTCAAGTGGACTTACAGGGGCATGGTCTTCGATCTTGACATTGAGTTTGAGGATACAGATCTTTTTTCTGAGGCTATGGCAGGGACGGATGTGGATATGCATGATAACAATGATGGTTCGGGGAACACGGAGACGCAAGGGGATGAAGTTGGGCCTGAGTCGGCGAACGGGCCGAGCCCCACCTTGCAGGCGCCTGGGTCTGGGGTTGCTCCTTCTGCTACGGTACCCATGAACACGCTGCGATTCGGTTCTTTTGAGCCTGCTATTGCTCCTCCTAGGCTTTGGAGCGATCGGGTGGAGTCTGATGACGTGCTGGACGGCACGCTTCCCCCCTTAGACTTTGCTGTGGGTGAGGTCTTTACCAAGGGGGTGGAGGATCGTGGGAAGGTGGCCCCTTCTCCCCCTTCTCTTTCAGCTGCTGTGCCACGGTTGAGGACCGAGGACGAGGTGCTTTCTTTGCCGATCGGCGATGTGCCGAGGTTGAGAGGGAGACCAGGGCAGGAGGCCTCAGTTCCTTCTTCTCCTGTGGTAGTCAGGGCGACCACGCCTACGGCGTCTGTTGGCTTTGTGGGCCAGCAGCCACCTGTTCCGCCGCAGGGGTTGCTCCTGCCATCGTCGATTATTGTGGATGCCTCTCCCGCCAGCGTGACAGCTGCTATTCAAGAGGAGCGAGGGCAGGCGACCCCTGTTCTTATCTCCCACCGCCAGCCTATGGGTGAGCCCACGATTGAGTTGTCCGCGACTAATGGGGAGCGTGGGCAGATGGCCAGCGTTTTCACCCCCCTACGTTCGCCGGGGCCGGTGCCAGCAGCAGGCCCTGGGGACTCTCTACATCCGCGCGGTGGGGGTGGGGCGGGAGGCCTTACCCCAATCAAGGCCACTAGGGAGGAGGTCATAGCTTTTGGAGGTATCCTGGATCCGATGTCTGAGGGGTGGCGGATGAGCTGTCATCTTCAGGACCAGCCGGACGTTGATGACATGCAGCTGAGGTGCGCCAGGCGGGCGGCCAAGCTTCGTGATATTGAGGTCACTACTGGTATGTCGGTCAACACCTCCAATTCTATTTTGCACTTTCCTGATGTTGAGATTATTCATAATGCAAATTAGCTGGGAGTTTCACTAGGTAGTAATGATAATGAGATCTCGCATTCGGTTAATGACATCTTGGATCTTGAAGCGAATCGTGCTTTAGACATGATTCACAATTTAGCAGCCATTAAACCTATGAACGATTCCGATATTGCTCAGTTGGGAGTCAAGGTGTTAGATACGCTTTGTGCAGATATTGCCCCTTCCCCTCCTGAGATTGAGGAGGAGGGAGGTTCTTTACCACTTGGGGGGAGTGAACCTATAGAGGATCCTTGCGGTAGACCCACCGAACACGATTGTGAGGACCGGGTGGAGGAAGTAGCTAAGGCTAAACGCAAGTGGCAACGCAAAATTTACCCAGTCTCAGCGGTGCGTAGAAGTGCTAGGAACCGAATGACCAAAAAATTTCATGATGAGTTATGAGAGGAATTTTTTGGAATAACAGAGGTCTGAGGGACTTCACTAAAATAAGATTTCTAGCAGAGGCTTCTATCGACCATAGGTTGGACTTTATTGCCCTTTCTGAAACAGGAAGAGGCAACTTTTCCCCTCAATTCCTATATACGTTGTCGGGAGGTGTCGATTATGACTGGCACTGTCTTCCCCGAGAGGAAGATCAGGTGGGATCTTACTTGGGGTTAAATGTGAGAAGTTGGAAGTCCGAGCTGTGGTCATGGGAGATTTTGCCGTCAAGTTCGGGTTAGGTCGAAGGTCGACGGGTTTAATTGGGACCTGGTGGCGGTGTATGGGGCCGCACAACCAGAACTCAAAACAGATTTTTTTGGCGGATTTAGTCCGTATTTGCAGGTCTGAGCAGATTCCAATCTTAATGGGGGTGATTTCAATATTATTAGAAGGAGAGACGAAAAGAACAATGATAATTTTGATGGCAGATGGTCGTTCATGTTTAACACCATTATTGAAAGCTTGGATCTGAGAGAGATAGAGCTTTCGGGAAGAAAATTCACATGGGCTAATACTCTGCCAACCCCCACTTTTGAGAAGCTAGACCGTGTCCTCGCGATCATTGACTGGGAACAGAAGTTTCCTCTGGTTACCGTCCAGGCATTATCGCGCGGAATCTCGGACTACACCCCCTTACTGGTTGACTTGGGTGAGGCAACGCACGTGGGGAATAAGAATACCTTCTCTTTCTAATTAGCGTGGTTTAGGAGAGAAGGATTTTTTGATCTTATAGCCAGGGAGTGGGCTAAAGATTCAGGAGGAAGGACTCCAATTGAGAGATGGCAGAATAAGATACGACACGTGCGAAGTTTCTTGCGTGGGTGGGCTAAGAATCTCAGTGGGATTTATAAGGTTGAAAAGGAAAGGCTCCTTACCCTTATTCAGGCCTTAGATGTCAAAGCCGAGTCCATGATCCTAGATGTAACGAAACTTCATGTTAAATTAGATGCAGAGATGAGATTGAAAGAGCTCCTGCGAGAAGAGGAATTGAAGTGGGCATTGCGGGCGAAGGTTCGCAAGGTGATCCAGGGGGATGCCAACACTCAATTCTTTCATATGATCGCCAACGGCAAGCATAGAAAGAAAAGGATCTTTCATCTTGAGCAAGACGAGGGGACGATTGTAGGACAGGAGAATCTTAAATTATACATCACTAATTATTATAAGCAGCTTTTTGGGCCTACGGAGGATAATTTCGTATCTCTGGATGAGTCGCGGACTGAAGATGTCCCTCAGCTTGCTTCTGATGAGAACGATATTTTAACTGCTCCGTTCTCGGAGAAAGAGGTGTTTGAAGCTATTTCTCAAATGAAGAATAATAAAGCTCCGGGGGACGGATGGATTTCCAGCGGAGTTTTATAAGAGGTGCTGGCATATCATTAAAGGGGATTTGCTTTCGATGTTCCAGGATTTATTCGCTAGACAACTTCACTTGTTTCATCTGAATTTTGGAACCATTACCTTGCTTCCTAAGAAAACGGAGGCAATGCGAATTGAGCAGTTCAGGCCTATCTATCTTCTGAATGTAAGTTTCAAAATTTCCGCCAAGGTTGGGACAAATAGACTCACGCAGATTGCGCATTCTGTGGTGCAGCCATCCCAAACTACTTTCATGCCAGACCGAAACATCCTTGAAGGGGTGGTGGTCCTCCATGAAACGCTCCATGAAATCCATACAAAAAACTAGATGGGGTTGTTTTCAAAGTGGATTTTGAGAAAGCGTACGACAAAGTCAAATGGCCATTCCTCCAACAAGCATTGAGAATGAAAGGTTTTGTTCCAGCCTGGAGAAAATAGGTAGAATCTTTCATGCAAAAAGGAAGTGTTGGAATTAGAGTGAATGATGATGTAGGTCGCTATTTCCAAATGCATAAGGGGTTGAGACAAGGAGATCCAACGTCCCCTATTGTGTTCAACATTGTAGTCGACATGTTGACAATTCTAGTAGGGAGGGCTAAGGATGTTGGCCAAGTAGGTAGTTTGGTACCTCATCTAGTTGATGGAGGTGTATCTGTCCTACAGTACGCAGATGATACAATTATCTTTATGAAGCATGACTTGGTAAAAGCGAGAAACATGAAGCTGGTGTTATACTTATTTGAACAATTAACCAGACTAAAAATCAATTTCCACAAAAGCGAATTGTTCTGTTTTTGTAGAGCCAGTGAGGAACAAGAGGCGTATAAGCAATTGTTCGGGTGTGAATTGGGGGCTTTACCTTTCACGTATTTAGGTATACCCATTCATCATCGTAAGCTAACAAATAGAGAATGGAAGTGCATTGAGGATCGATTTGAGAAGAAATTGGGATGCTGGAAGGGCAAACCGATGTCGTATGGAGGCTGTTTAATTCTTATTAATTCGGTGCTCACAAGTATGCCCATGTTCCTATTGTCTTTTTTCAAGGTATCAGTCGGAGTTCAGAAAAGACTTGATTTCTATCGATCCTGTTTTTTCTGGCAAAGTGATGACCTAAAGAGGAAGTACATACTAGCTAAGTGGGACATTATTTGTCGACCAAAGGACCAAGGGGGTCTAGGTATCAAAAATCTAGAGGTGAAGAACAAATGTCTCCTTAGCAAATGGTTGTATAAACTTTCTTGAGAGACTGAGGCAACATGGGCACAGATTCTGCGTAATAAGTACCTCCAATCCAAAACTTTATCCCAAGTGATAGTGAGGCCGATGGATTCTCCTTTCTGGAAAGGATTGATGGGAGTTAAATCGGTCTTTCTTAATCAGACCAAGTTTTTCGTCGGTAACGGTACTTCTACGAGATTCTGGGAGGATACTTGGCTAGGGGACACGCCTCTCGCGCTTCAGTATCCTTCTCTCTATAGTATTGTTCAACAAAGAGATGCAACCGTTGAGTCAGTATGTCAGTCCACGCCTCTAAATATCAGCTTCAGGAGAGCGTTAGTCGGTAACCGTTGGGAAGCTTGGCTCCATCTTGTGAGAAGATTGATGGATGTTCAACTCTCTGAACGTCCGGATCAGTTGTGTTGGAAGATTACTAGGAATGGGGAATTTACGGTTAAATCCATGTACTTGGATGTCATTAATTCAAGTTCTATTCCTACCTCGAAACATGTTTGGCACGTCAAAATTCCCTTGAGAGTTAAAGTGTTTATGTGGTTTATACAGAAACAAGTCATTTTAACTAAGGATAACTTGATTAAACGCAACTGGAGTGGATCCTCTCGATGTAGTTTTTGTGACACGGATGAAATAGTCAAACACCTCTTTCTTGATTGTCCTTTGGCAAAGATTCTTTGGCAATCAGTTAACATAGCCTTCAATATTACTCCACCGAATAATATTAGCACGTTATTTGGGACGTGGTTGGATGGGATTGAGTCCCAAACAGCAAGACACATTCGTGTAGGAGTGTGTGCTTTATTATGGGCTATCTGAAATTGCAGAAATGATTTAGTTTTTAACAGAACAACAAATACTCACTTTTTGCAGGTTATCTTCTGAGTTACTGCGTTGATCCGTATGTGGTCGTTACTCACTCCGATGGAGGCCAAGGAGCGTTTGGTTACTCGATCTATGATAACCCACATGTATAGGGGATCATAACAGTTTTCGAGGGTAGAGTATTTAACCCAAATTTATTGATTCGACACAAGGGGGCCAAAGAATATTCTCAAGTATTAGCAGCTGACTTGTCAATTCAACCACACCTGGAAACTTAGTATCTGCAGCAAAGTGTTTAGTAGCACAGTAATATGATAGTGGTGGTAGCAGCAACAAAAGTAAAGACGGCAAAAGTAATGTTTTTGGTATTTTGTAGTGATTGTAACAGTAAAAGCGGGAAAGTAAATAAGCGTAAACCAGTATATGGAAACTCGTAGGCACCGTATCAATGATGGATAATTATGCTGGATGCGGTTCATCATGTAACAGTCATAACATAGGGCGACACAGAACTAGCTCCAGTTCATCAATATAATGTAGGCATGTATTCCGTATATAGTCATACGTGCTTATGGAAAAGAACTTGCATGACATCTTTTGTCCTACCCTCCCGTGGCAGCGGGGTCCTATTGGAAACTAAGGGATATTAAGGCCTCCTTTTAATAGAGAACCGGAACAAAGCATTAGCACATAATGAATACATGAACTCCTCAAACTATGGTCATCACCGGGAGTGGTCCCGATTATTGTCACTTCGGGGTTGCCGGGTCATAACACATAGTAGGTGACTATAGACTTGCAAGATAGGATCAAGAACTCACATATATTCATGAAAACATAATAGGTTCAGATCTGAAATCATGGCACTCGGGCCCTAGTGACAAGCATTAAGCATAGCAAAGTCATAGCAACATCAATCTCAGAACATAATGGATACTAGGGATCAAACCCTAACAAAACTAACTCGATTACATGATAAATCTCATCCAACCCATCACCGTCCAGCAAGCCTACGATGGAATTACTCACGCACGGCGGTGAGCATCATGAAATTGGTGATGGAGGATGGTTGATGATGACGACGGCAACGAATCCCCCTCTCCGGAGCCCCGAACAGACTCCAGATCAGCCCTCCCGAGAGGTTTTAGGGCTTGGCGGTGGCTCCGTATCGTAAAATGCGATGATTTCTTCTCTCCCGTTTTTTCTCTCCGAAAGCAAATATATAGAGTTGGAGTTGGTGTCGAAGGGTCAATACACCCTCGTGGAAAGGGTGTGGGCCCCCTGGTCTTCATATTTGGCGAGGATTTTTTATTGTTTTTTCTAAGACCTCCTGTGGAGTTTCAGGTCATTCCGAGAATATTTGTTTTCTGCACATAAAACAACATCATGGTAATTCTGCTAAAAACAGCGTCAGTCCGGGTTAGTTCCATTCAAATCATACAAGATAGAGTCCAAAACAAGGGCAAAAGTGTTTGGAAAAGTAGATACGATGGAGACATATCAACTCCCCCAAGCTTAAACCCTTGCTTGTCCTCAAGCAATTCAGTTGACAAACTGAAAGAAAGAAAGAAAAACTTTTACAAACTCTGTTTGCTCTTGTTGTTGTAACTATGTCAAGCCAGCATTCAAGTTTTCAGCATAGATCATAACTAACCACATTTGCAATAATTCTCAGGTCTCACAATTACTCGTATCAGTAGCATAATCAACTAACAAGTCATAATGATAAATCTCGGATGACAACACTTTCTCAAAACAATCATAATATGATATAACAAGATGGTATCTCATTAGCCCTTTCTGAGACCACAAAACATAAATGCAGAGCACCTTTAAAGATCAAGGACTGACTAGACATTTTAATTCATGGTAAAAGAGATCCAATCATAGTCATACCCAACATAGATTAATAGTGATGAATGCAAATGACAGCTGTGCTCTCCAGCTAGTGCTCTTTAATAAGAGGGTGATGACTCAACATAAAAGTAAATGGATAGGCCCTTCGCAGAGGGAAGCAGGGATTTGTAGAGGTGCCAGAGCTCGGTTTTGAAATAGAGATAAATTGTATTTTGAGCGGTATACTTTCATTGTCAACGTAGCAACTAAGAGATGGCGATATCTTCCATGCTAAACACATTATAGGCGGTTCCCAAACAGAATGGTAAAGTTTATACTCCCCCTCCACCAACAAGCATCAATCCATGGCTTGCTCGAAACAACGAGTGCCTCCAACATACGTCAGGTCCCAGGGGGAGTTTTGTTTGCAATTAATTTTGATTTAGTTTGCATAAAGCATGGGACTGGGCATCCCGGTGACCAGCCATTTTCTCGTGAGTGAGGAGCGGAGTCCACTCCTCTTGAGAATAACCCGCCTAACACGGAAGATAAGGACAGCCTTTGTTGATACATGAGCTATTCGAGCATACAAAAAAGAATGTTTATTTGAAGGTTTAGAGTTTGGCACATATAAATTTACTTGGAACGGCAGGTAAATACCGCATATAGGAAGGTATAGTGGACTCATCTGGAATAACTTTGGGGTTTAAGGGATTGAATGCACAAGCAGTATTCCCGCTTAGTACAGGTGAAGGCTAGAAAAAGACTGGGAAGCGACCAACTAGAGAGCGACAACAGCCATGTACATGCATTAAAATTAATAAACATTGGATGCAAGCATGAGTAGGATATAATCCACCATGAACATAAATATCATGAAGGCTATGTTGATTTTGTTTCAACTACATGCGTGAACATGTGCCAAGTCAAGTCACTTAAATCATTCAAAGGAGGATACCACCCCATCATACCACATCATAGTCATCTCAATGGCATGTTGGCACACAAGGTAAATCATTATAACTCATAGCTAATCAAGCATGGCACAAGCAACTATGATCTCTAATTGTCATTGCAAACATGTTTATTCATAATAAGCTGAATCAAGAACGACGGGCTCATCATATTTACAAAAACAAAAGAGGTCGAGTTCATACCAGCTTTTCTCATCTCAGTCAGTCCATTATATATCATCATAATTGCCTTTCACTTGCACGACCGAACGATGTGAATAATAATAAGAGTGCACGTGCATTGGACTAAGCTGGAATCTGCGAGCATTCAAGAAACAGGAGAAGACAAGGCAATATGGGCTCTGGGTTAAATCAACAATAATGCATATAAGAGCCACTTCAACAATTTAATTATGGTCTTCTCCTACGGACCCCCAAAGAAAAGAAAAGAAATAAAACTATTTACACGGGAAAGCTCCCAACAAGCGAAAGAAGAACGGGAAATATTTTTGGGTTTTCTTTTTAATTATTACTACTACAGCAGATAAATAAACTACTACTAATTTTTTTGTTTTTCTTAAGGTTTAACAAACACACAAGAAGAAAGCAGGAAAAGGAAAATAAACTAGCATGGATATTACAGTGAAAAAGTATGAGCACCGACATCTAGCAACGAGTGTGTGTGAACATAAATGTAATGTCGGTGAGAAATACGTACTCCCCCAAGCTTAGGATTTTGGCCTAAGTTGGTCTATGGCCACGACTGGCCTGGTGGATATCCATAATAATAGTTGTTGGGGTCGTACTGTGATGAAGAAGGATAGTTGGGATCATATTGTTGTGCAGCGGTTATCGCCTGCTGAGCTGCAGCGTGGATTCGAGCTGCCTTCGCTCTCCTCTCGTACTCTTCTGCCTCCTCTCTGGTAATAACATATCTTCCTTTTGTCTGTGAATCAAAGAAGGCAGGAGCAGGGAGAGTAATACGGAAAACACGTCGTTTATCAAAAATTAAGCGATATAAGAGAGGTGATTCAGGCCTCTCGACAAACTGGTGCGAAGTCATAGATTTATAATCTAAATATGTAGGAGGCAACTCCATATCACCCTCACGAATGTCTATTTCAAGAAAATGAGCTAAGCGGGTTGCGTAAATTCCTCCAAAGAAATCTCCATTATGTCTATTATGATGCAACCTACGAGCTACAATGGCTCCCATATGATAAGATTGGTCTCCTAACACAGCACTCCTAAGAATGCTAAGATCAGGGACACACATGTGACATGCTTCATCCTTAGCATTTATGCATCTACCGATAAAGAGAGCAAAATAATGTATAGCAGGAAGGTGAATGCTCCCTATGGTAGCCTGCGTTATGCCTCTGGATTCCCCCACAGTTATACTAGCAAGAAAGTTTCTAAATTCAGATTTAGGAGGATCCCTAATACTGCCCCACGATGGAAGTTTGCACGCAAGAGTGAAATCCTCTAAGTCCATTCTATAAGATTTATCATAAAGATCAAACATGACTGAAGGAGAATTATGCGAAGATGGATACTCAAACCTCCTCACAAATGAACTTGTGAGATCATGATACTGGGGGCATTTGTTGGCCTCAAATTCCTCAAGACCGGCATTGCGCAAATATGCTTTGAATTCTTCTTTAATTCCTACATGGTCCATAAAATTTTCCGACGGCCATTCGCAAGGCCGTACTGGAGCGTCTCTTGGTGGATCCTCGTCAGCATCGCGCATAGCAATCCTGGGTCCTTGCTTCTTAGAGGAACCACCTTGGAACATCTTCCTAAGCATATTGTTTTTCTCTGAAAAATGCTGAAATTTTTAGTAACTTCAAAATAAAAGTAAACCAAACTTAATAAAACTGATAGCAACTACTCCCACAAGTGCCTAGAGCCTATATCATGCATCAAAACTACTTGGAACCATATAAATTTGACATGCAAGCTCAAGAACATGGTCACCTATGCAGCATAAATTTGCAATGAATAAAGCACTAGAACAAAAACTAATTAGACCAATGGAGGAGTCACATACCAAGGAACAATCTCCCCAAGCAGTTTTGCGAGAGGTGCTTTGAGCAAGGAGATCGAAAATCACAGCAAAAGTGGCTGGAACTCGTGATTGAGTTGGTTTTTCGGGTTTGTGTGAGACAGAGGAAGAAGATGGGTGCTGGGATTGTTGGAAATATGCCCTAGAGGCAATAATAAATTAGTTATTATTATATTTCCTTGTTCATGATAATCGTTTATTATCCATGCTAGAATTGTATTGATAGGAAACTCAGATACATGTGTGGATACATAGACAACACCATGTCCCTAGTAAGCCTCTAGTTGACTAGCTCGTTGATCAATAGATGGTTACGGTTTCCTGACCATGGACATTGGATGTCATTGATAACGGGATCACATCATTAGGATAATGATGTGATGGACAAAGACCCAATCCTAAGCCTAGCACAAGATCATGTAGTTCGTATGCTAAAGCTTTTCTAATGTCAAGTATCATTTCCTTAGACCATGAGATTGTGCAACTCCTGGATACCGTAGGAGTGCTTTGGGTGTGCCAAACGTCACAACATAACTGGGTGTCTATAAAGGTACACTACAGGTATCTCCGAAAGTGTCTGTTGGGTTGGCACGAATCAAGACTGGGATTTGTCACTCCGTGTAAACGGAGAGGTATCTCTGGGCCCACTTGGTAGGACATCATCATAATATGCACAATGTGACCAAGGAGTTGATCACGGGATGATGTGTTACGGAACGAGTAAAGAGACTTGCCGGTAACGAGATTGAACAAGGTATCGGGATACCGACGATCGAATCTCGGGCAAGTATTGTACCGATAGACAAAGGGAATTGTATACGGTATTGATTAAGTCCTTGACATCATGGTTCATCCGATGAGATCATCGTGGAACATGTGGGAGCCAACATGGGTATCCAGATCCCGCTGTTGGTTATTGACCGGAGAGTCATCTCGGTCATGTCTGCATGTCTCCCGAACCCGTAGGGTCTACACACTTAAGGTTCGGTGACGCTAGGGTTATAGAGATATTAGTATGCGGTAACCCGAAAGTTGTTCGGAGTCCCGGATGAGATCCCGGACATCACGAGGAGTTTCGGAATGGTCCGGAGGTAAAGAATTATATATAGGAAGTGCTATTTCGGCCATCGGGACAAGTTTCGGGGTCACCGGTATTGTACCGGGACCACCGGAAGGGTCCCGGGGGTCCACCGGGTGGGGCCACCTGTCCTGGGGGGCCACATGGGCTGTAGGGGGTGCGCCTTGGCCTATATGGGCCAAGGGCACCAGCCCCAAGAGGCCCATGCGCCAAGAGATGAGGGAAAGGAAGAGTCCTAAAGGGGGAAGGCACCTCCGAGGTGCCTTGGGGAGGAGGGACTCCTCCCTTGGCCGCACCCTTCCTTGGAGGAAGGGCCAAGGCTGCACCCCCCCCCTTCTCCCTTGGCCCTATATATAGTGGGGAAGGGAGGGCAGCAACACCTAAGCCCTGGCACCTCCCTCTCCCTCCCATGACACATCTCCCTCCTCCCGCAGCGCTTGGCGAAGCCCTGTTGGAATCCCGCTACTTCCACCACCACGCCGTCATGCTGCTGGATCTCCATCAACCTCTCCTCCCCCCTTGCTGGATCAAGAGGGAGGAGACATCGCTGCTCCGTACGTGTGTTGAACGCGGAGGTGCCGTCCGTTCAGCGCTAGGATCATCGGTGATTTGGATCACGACGAGTATGACTCCATCAACCCCGTTCTCTTGAACGCTTCCGCGCGCGATCTACAAGGGTATGTAGATCCACTCCTCCCTCGTTGCTAGATGACTCCATAGATAGATCTTGGTGACACGTAGGAAAATTTTGAATTTATGCTACGTTCCCCAACAGTGGCATCATGAGCTAGGTCTATGCGTAGTTTCTATGCACGAGTAGAACACAACGTAGTTGTGGGCGTTGATTTTGTTCAATATGCTTACCGTTACTAGTCCAATCTTGTTTCGACGGTATTGTGGGATGAAGCGGCCCGGACCGACCTTACACGTACTCTTACGTGAGACAGGTTCCACCGACTGACATGCACTAGTTGCATAAGGTGGCTAGCGGGTGCTAGTCTCTCCCACTTTAGTCGGAACGGATTTCATGAAAAGGGTCCTTATGAAGGGTAAATAGCAATTGGCATATCACGTTGTGGTTTTTGCGTAGGTAAGAAACGTTCTTGCTAGAAACCCATAGCAGCCACGTAAAACATGCAAACAACAATTAGAGGACGTCTAACTTGTTTTTGCAGGGTATGCTATGTGATGTGATATGGCCAAGAAGAATGTGATGAATTATATGTGATGTATGAGATTGATCATGTCCTTGTAATAGGAATCACGACTTGCATGTCGATGAGTATGACAACCGGCAGAAGCCATAGGAGTTGTCTTTATTTATTTATGACCTGCGTGTCAACTTAAACGTCATGTAATTACTTTACTTTATTGCTAAAGCGTTAGCCATAGTAGTAGAAGTAATAGATGACGAGGCAACTTCAAGAAGACACGATGATGGAGATCATGATGATGGAGATCATGGTGACATACCGGTGACAAGATGATCATGGAGCCCCAAGATGGAGATCAAAGGAGCTATATGATATTGTCCATATCATGTCACTATTATTTGATTGCATGTGATGTTTATCATGTTTATGCATCTTGTTTACTTAGAACGACGGTAGTAAATAAGATGATCCCTCATAATAATTTCAAGAAAGTGTTCCCCCTAACTGTGCACCGTTGCGACAGTTCGTTGTTTCGAAGCACCATGTGATGATCGGGTGTGATAGATTCTTACGTTCGAACACAACGGGTGTTGACGAGCCTAGCATGTACAGACATGGCCTCGGAACACATGCGAAACACATAGGTTAACTTGACGAGCCTAGCATGTACAGACATGGCCTCGTAACACAAGAGACCGAAAGGTCGAGCATGAGTCGTATGGTAGATACGATCAACATGAAGATGTTCACCGATGTTGACTAGTCCGTCTCACGTGATGATCGGACACAGCCTAGTTGACTCGGATCATGTAATCACTTAGATGACTAGAGGGATGTCAATCTGAGTGGGAGTTCATAAGATGAACTTAATTATCCTGAACATAGTCAAAAGGTCTTCGCAAATTATGTCGTAGCTCGCGCTTCAGTTCTACTGTTTAGATATGTTCCTAGAGAAAATTTAGTTGAAAGTTGTTAGTAGCAATTATGCGGACTAGGTCCTTAAACTGAGGATTGTCCTCATTGCTTCATAGAAGACTTATGTCCTTAATGCACCGCTCAGTCTGATGAACCTCGAACGTTGTCTGTGGATGTTGCGAACATCTGACATACACATTTTGATAACTATGTGATAGTTCAGTTAAACGGTTTAGAGTTGAGGCACCGAAGACGTTTTGAAACGTCGAGAAACATATGAGATGTTTCGAGGGCTGAAATTGGGATTTCAGGCTCGTGCCCACGTCAAGAGGTATAAGACCTCCGACGATTTTCTTAGCCTGCAAACTAAGGGAGAAAAGCTCAGTTGTTGAGCTTGTGCTCAGATTATCTGAGTACAACAATCGCTTGAATCAAGTGGGAGTTGATCTTCCAAATGAAATAGTGGTAGTTCTCCGAAGTCATTACCACCAAGCTGCTAGAGCTTCGTGATGAACTATTATATATCAGGGACATATATGATGATCCTTGAGATATTCGCGATGTTTGACACCACAAAAGTAGAAATCAAGAAGGAGCATCAATTGTTGATGGTTGGTGAAACCACTAGTTTCAAGAAGGGCAAGGGCAAGAAGGGATACTTCATGAAATGGCAAATCAGTTGCTGCTCTAGTGAAGAAACCCAAGGTTGAACCCAAACTGGAGACTAAGTGCTTCTGTAATAAGGGGAACATCCACTAGAGCAGAATTACCCTAGATACTTGGTAGATGAGAAGGCTGGCAAGGTCGATAGAAGTATATTGGATATACATTATGTTGATGTGTACTTTACTAGTACTCCTAGTAGCACCAGGGTATTAGATACCGGTTCGGTTGCTAAGTGTTAGTAACTCGAAATAAAAGCTACCGGAATAAATGGAGACTAGCTAAAGGTGAGCTGACGATATGTGTTGGAAGTGTTTCCAATGTTGATATGATCAAGCATGGCACGCTCCCTCTACCATCGAGATTGGTGTTTGCGTTGAGCATAGACATGATTGGATTATGTCTATCGCAATACGGTTACTCATTTAAGGAGAATAACGGTTACTCTGTTTATTTGAATAATACCTTCAATGGTCTTGCACCTAAAATGAATGGTACATTGAATCTCGATCATAGTGATACACATGTTCATGCCAAAAGATATAAGATAGTAATGATAGTACCACCTACTTGTGGCACTGTCACTTAAGTCATATCGGTATAAAACGCATGAAGAGGCTCCATGTTGATGGATCTTTGGACTCACTCATTTTTGAAAGGATTGAGACATGCGAACCATGTTTGTTGGTAGATATGCATGAAGAAACTCTATACAAATGGATCGTTTGGACTCACTTGATTTTGAATCACTTGAGACATGCAAATCATACCACATGGGCAAGATGACTGAAAGCCTCGTTTTCAGTAAAATGGAACTAGAAAGCAACTTATTGGAAGTAATACATTTTGATGTGTGCAGTCCAATGAGTGTTGAGGCATGTAGTAGATATCGTTATGTTCTTGCTTCACAGATGATTTGAGTAGATGTTGAGTATATTTACTTGATGAATCATGAGTCTGAATTATTGAAGGGTTCAAGTAATTTCAGGGTGAAGTTGAAAGATCGTCGTGACAAGAGGATAAAAGATCTATGATATGATCATAGAGATGAATATCTGAATTACGAGTTTGCACAGAATTAAGACATTGTGGAAATTGTTTCACAACTAATACAGCCTGGAACACCATAGAGTGATGGTGTGTCCGAACATCATAACTGCACCCTATTGGATATGATGCATACCATGATGTCTCTTATCGAATTACCACGATAGTTTATGGGTTAGGCATTAAAGACAACCACATTCACTTTAAATAGGGCCCCACGTAATTCCGATGAGATGACACCGTATGAACTATGGTTTAGAGAAACCTAAGCTGTCATTTCTTAAAAGTTTGGGGCTGCGACGCTTATGTGAAAAAGTTTCAGGCTGATAAGCTCGAACCCAAAGCGGATAAATGCATCTTCATAGGACACCCAAAACAGTTGGGTATACCTCCTGTCTCAGATCCGAAAGCAATCGGGTCCTTTCTCGAGGAAAAGTTTCTCTCGAAAGAATTGAGTGGGAGGATGGTGGAGACTTGATGAGGTTATTGAACCGTCTCTTCAACTAGTGTGTGGCAGGGCACAGGAGTTGTTCCTGTGGCACCTACACCAATTGAAGTGGAAGCTTATGATAGTGATCATGAAACTTCAGATCAAGTCACTACCAAACCTCGTGGGATGACAAGGATGCGTACTACTTCAGAGTGGTACGTAATCCTGTCTTGGAAGTCATGTTGCTAGACAACAATGAACCTACGAGCTATGGAGAAGCGATGGTGGGCCTGGATTCCAAAATGGCTCGAGGCCATATAATCCGAGAGAGGATCCATATATGAAAACAAAGTGTAGACTTTGGGAGAACTACTTGATGGTCGTAAGGCTGTTAAGTACATATGGATTTTAAAAGGAAGACGGACAATGATGGTAGGTATCACCATTAAGAAAGCTCGACTTGTCGTTAAGATGTTTTCCGACAAGTTCAAGGAGTTGACTGCGATGAGACTTTCTCACTCGTAGCGATGCTAAGAGTCTGTTGGAATTATATTAGCGATTACTGCATTATTTATGAAATCTTGCAGATAGGATGTCAAAACATTGTTTCCTCGACGATTTTCTTGAGGAAAGGTTGTATGTGATACAACCGGAAGGTTTTGTCAATCCTGAAAGATGCTAATAAGTATGCAAAGCTCCAGCAATCCTTCTAAGGACTGGAGTAAGCATCTCGGAGTTGGAATGTATGCTTTGATGAGATGATCAAAGATTTTGGGTGTATACAAAGTTTATGAGAAACTTGTATTTCCAAAGAAGTGAGTGGGAGCACTATAGAATTTCTGATGAATATATGTTGTTGACATATTGTTGATCAGAAATGACGTAGAATTTCTGGAAAGCATATAGGGTTATTTGGAAAGTATTTTTCAATGGAAAGCCTGGATTAAGCTACTTGAACATTGAGCATCAAGATCTATAAGGATAGATCAAAATTCTTAATGGTACTTTCAAATGAGCACATACCTTGACATGATCTTGAAGGTGTTCAAGATGGACCAGTCAAAGAAGGAGTTCTTGCCTGAGTTGTAAGGTATGAAGTTAATACTTAAAGCTCGACCACGGCAGAAGAAAGAGGAAGGACGAAGGTCGTCCCCTATGCTTTTGTCATAGGCTCTATACGGTATGCCATGCTATGTACCGCACCTGAAATGTGCCTTGCCATGAGTCAGTCAAGGGGTACAAGAGTGATCCAAGAATGGATCATAAGACAGCGGTCAAAGTTATCCTTAGTAACTAGTGGACTAAGGAATTTTCTCGATTATGGAGGTGGTAAAAGAGTTTGTCGTAAAGGGTTACGCCGATGCAAACTTTGACACTAATCCAGATTATTCTGAGTAGTAAACTGGATTCGTATAGTAGAACAGTTATTTGGAATAGCTCCAAATAGAACGTGGTAGCTGCATCTAGGAGATGACATAGAGATTTGTAAAGCACACATGGATCTAAAAGGTTCAGACCCGTTGACTATAACATCTCTCACAAGCATAACATGATCAAACCCAAAACTCTTTGGGTGTTAGTCACATGGGGATGTGACCTTGAGTGTTAATCACATATCGATGTGAACTGGATTATTGACTCTAGTGCAAGTGGGAGACTGTTGGAAATATGCCCTAGAGGCAATAATAAATTAGTTATTATTATATTTCCTTGTTCATGATAATCGTTTATTATCCATGCTAGAATTGTATTGATAGGAAACTCAGATACATGTGTGGATACATAGACAACACCATGTCCCTAGTAAGCCTCTAGTTGACTAGCTCGTTGATCAATAGATTGTTACGGTTTCCTGACCATGGACATTGGATGTCATTGATAACGGGATCACATCATTAGGAGAATGATGTGATGGACAAAGACCCAATCCTAAGCCTAGCACAAGATCATGTAGTTCGTATGCTAAAGCTTTTCTAATGTCAAGTATCATTTCCTTAGACCATGAGATTGTGCAACTCCCGGATACCGTAGGAGTGCTTTGGGTGTGCCAAACGTCACAACGTAACTGGGTGGCTATAAAGGTACACTACAGGTATCTTCGAAAGTGTCTGTTGGGTTGGCACGAATCAAGACTGGGATTTGTCACTCCGTGTAAACGGAGAGGTATCTCTGGGCCCACTCGGTAGGACATCATCATAATGTGCACAATGTGACCAAGGAGTTGATCACGGGATGATGTGTTACGGAACGGGTAAAGAGACTTGCCGGTAACGAGATTGAACAAGGTATCGGGATACCGACGATCGAATCTCGGGCAAGTATTGTACCGATAGACAAAGGGAATTGTATACGGGATTGATTAAGTCCTTGACATCGTGGTTCATCCGATGAGATCATCATGGAACATGTGGGAGCCAACATGGGTATCCAGATCCCGCTGTTGGTTATTGACCGGAGAGTCTTTCTCGGTCATGTCTGCATGTCTCCCGAACCTGTAGGGTCTACACACTTAAGGTTCGGTGACGCTAGGGTTATAGAGATATTAGTATGCGGTAACCCGAAAGTTGTTCGGAGTCCCGGATGAGATCCCGGACGTCACGAGGAGTTCCGGAATGGTCCGGAGGTAAAGAATTATATATAGGAAGTGCTATTTCGGCCATTGGGACAAGTTTTGGGGTCACCGGTATTGTACCGGGACCACTGGAAGGGTCCCGGGGGTCCACCGGGTGGGGCCACCTGCCCTGGGGGGCCACATGGGCTGTAGGGGGTGCGCCTTGGCCTATATGGGCCAAGGGCACCAGCCCCAAGAGGCCCATGCGCCAAGAGATGAGGGAAAGGAAGAGTCCTAAAGGGGGAAGGCACCTCCGAGGTGCCTTGGGGAGGAGGGACTCCTCCCTTGGCCGCACCCTTCCTTGGAGGAAGGGCCAAGGCTGCGCCCCCCCTTCTCCCTTGGCCCTATATATAGTGGGGAAGGGAGGGCAGCAACACCTAAGCCCTGGCGCCTCCCTCACCCTCCCATGACACATCTCCCTCCTCCCGCAGCGCTTGGCAAAGCCTTGTTGGAATCCCGCTACTTCCACCACCACGCCGTCGTGCTGCTGGATCTCCATCAACCTCTCCTCCCCCCTTGCTGGATCAAGAAGGAGGAGACGTCGCTGCTCCGTATGTGTGTTGAACGCGGAGGTGCCGTCCGTTCGGCGCTAGGATCATCGGTGATTTGGATCACGACGAGTACGACTCCATCAACCCCGTTCTCTTGAACGCTTCTGCGCGCGATCTACAAGGGTATGTAGATCCACTCCTCCCTCATTGCTAGATGACTCCATAGATAGATCTTGGTGACACGTAGGAAAATTTTGAATTTGTGCTACGTTCCCCAATAGGGATAAGTGGAGGGGGGCCACCGTGGGCCCACGAGGCAGGGGGCGCGCCCTAGGGAGGGGGCGCGCCCACCACCCTCGTGGCCAGGTGGCAGCTCCTCCCGCGGTAATTTTTGCACAGTAAATCCTCAAATATTCCCGAAAAAATCATATTAAATTGGCATGGCTTTCTGAGGACTTTTATTTTCGGAATATTTTTATATTGCACGAATAATTCAAGAAACAGACAGAAAAATACTATTTTTACTTTATTTCTACTAAATTACAGAAAATATAAAGAGGGTACAAAAGTTTGTGCTTCTAGTTTCATCCATCTCATGCTTATCAAAAAGAATTCACTAACAAGGTTGATCAAGTCTTGTTAACAAACTCATTCCGATAATCATGAAACCGGAGAAATTCCGAGTAACACTAAGTTACCTCAACGGGGATATGCACATCCCCTATAATAAGTATATCATATTTCTTTTTGACCGTAGGAAGAGGAAATTCAAAACCTCCAATTATAATCGATGGAATTTTTCCAATGGAGTTGATACTATGAACTTGAGGTTGTTTCCTCGGAAAGTGTACCGTATGCTCATTACCATTAACATGAAAAGTGACATTGCCTTTGTTGCAATCAATAACAGCCCCTACAGTATTAAGAAAAGGTCTTCCAAGAATAATAGACATACTATCATCCTCGGGAATATCAAGTATAACAAAGTCCGTTAAAATAGTAACGTTTGCAACCACAACAGGCACATCCTCACAAATACCGATAGGTATAGCAGTTGAGTTATTAGCCATTTGCAAAGATATTTCAGTAGGTGTCAACTTATTCAAGTCAAGTCTACGATATAAAGAGAGAGGCATAACACTAACACCGGCTCCAAGATCACATAAAGTAGTTTTAATATAATTTCTTTTAATGGAGCAAGGTATAGTAGGTACTCCGGGATCTCCAAGTTTCTTTGGTATTCCACCCTTAAAAGTATAATTAGCAAGCATGGTGGAAATTTTAGCTTCCAGTATCTTTCTTTTATTAGTAATGATATCCTTCATATATTTAGCATAAGGATTTGTTTTGAGCACATCAGTCAATCGCATACGTAAAAAGATAGGCCTAATCATTTCAGCAAAGCGCTCAAAATCCTCATCATCCTTCTTCTTGGATGGTTTCGGAGGAAAAGGCATGGGTTTCTGAACCCAAGGTTCTCTTTCTTTCCCATGTTTCTTAGCAACAAAGTCTCTTTTATCATAACGTTGATTCTTTGATTGTGGGTTATCAAGATCAACAGCAGGTTCAGTTTCTACATCATTATCATTACTAGGTTGAGCATCATCATGAACATCATCATTAATATTTTTACCAGGTTCATGTTCATTACCAGATTGTGTTTCAGCATCAGACATAGAAATATCATTTGGATTATCAGGTGGTTCAGCAATAGGTTCACTAGAAGTTTGCACAGTTCTATCATTTTTCTTTTTCTTCTTTTTAGAAGAACTAGGTGCATCAATATTATTTCTCTGAGAATCTTGCTCGATTCTCTTAGGGTGGCCTTCAGGATACAAAGGTTCCTGAGTCATTCTACCAGTTCTAGTAGCCACTCTAACAGCATAATCATTTTTCTTACTATTCATTTCATTGAGCAATTCTTTTTGAGCCTTAAGTACTTGTTCTACTTGAGTGGTAACCATAGAAGCATGTTTGCTAACAAGTTTAAGTTCACCTCTAATATTAGCCATGTAATCACCCAAGTATTTAATTATATAGGAATCATATTTCAATTGTCTACCAAAATAAGCATTGAAATTTTCTTGTTTGACAATAAAATTATCAAACTCATCAAAGCATTGCCTAGCAGACTTATAGTGAGGGATATCACCTTCATCAAATCTATAGAGAGAATTTACCTTTACTACCTGTGTCGGGATATCGGGAGGTTATTCAATGAATAAAGGATTAAGATCATATACTTCGTCAACAGGCGGTATATTAAGACCATATATTTCTTCAATGGGAGGTAAATTCTTAACATCTTCAGTTTTAATACCTTTTTCTTTCATAGATTTCTTTGCCTCTTGCATATCTTCGAGACTGAGAAATAGAACACCTCTCTTCTTCGGAGTTGGTTTAGGAATAGGACCATTAATTGGAGCGGGAGCTGGCTCAGGAGCTGCCCAATTATTTTCATTTGTCAACATATTATTCAATAGAATTTCAGCTTCATCCGGTGTTCTTTCCCTGAAAAGAGAACCAACACAACTATCCAGGTAATCTCTGGAAGCATCGGTTAGTCCATTATGAAACATATCAAGTATTTCAGGTTTCTTAAGAGGATGATCAGGCAAAGCATTAAGTAACTTGAGAAGCCTCCCCCAAGCTTGTGGGAGACTCTCTTCTTTAATTTGCACGAAATTGTATATTTCCCTCAAAGCAGCTTGTTTCTTATGAGCAGGGAAATATTTAGTAGAGAAGTAATAAATCATATCCTGGGGACTACGCACACAACCAGGATCAAGAGAATTAAACCATATCTTAGCATCGCCCTTTAATGAGAACAGAAATATTTTGAGTAAATAGACGTAACGTGATCTCTCATTATTAGTGAATAGGGCAGCTATATCATTTAACTTAGTAAGATGTGCCACAACAGTTTCGGATTCATAGCCATAAAACGGATCAGATTCAACCAAAGTAATTATATCAGGATCAATAGAGAATTCATAATCTTTATCAGGAACACATATAGGTGAAGTAGCAAAAGCAGGATCGGGTTTCATTTTATCTCTAAGTGATTCTTTGTTCCATTTAATTAATAACCTTTTAAGCTCATATCTATCTTTGCAGGCTAAAATAGCTAAAGAAGAATCTTTATCAAAAAGATAACCTTTAGGAATAACAGGCATATTTTCATCATCACTATCATCATCGTATTTAGTTTCATCAATTTCTCTTTCTCTAGCCCTAGCAATTTGTTCTTCAAGAAATTCACTAAGGGGCACAGTAGTATCAAGCATAGAAGCAGTTTCATCATAAGTATCATGCATAGTAGAAGTGGAATCATCAATAACATGCGACATATCAGAACGAATAGCAGAAGCAGGTGTAGGTGTCGCTAACTTACTCATAACAGAAGGTGAATCAAGTGCAGAGCTAGATGGCAGTTCCTTACCTCCCCTCATAGCTGAGGGATAGATCTTGGTTTTTGGATCTCTCAAGTTCTTCATAGTGTCCAGCAGATATAAATCCCAAGTGACTCAAAGAATAGAGCTATGCTCCCCGGCAACGGCGCCAGAAAAAGGTCTTGATAACCCACAAGTATAGGGGATCGCAACAGTTTTCGAGGGTAGAGTATTTAACCCAAATTTATTGATTCGACACAAGGGGAGCCAAAGAATATTCTCAAGTATTAGCAGCTGAGTTGTCAATTCAACCACACCTGGAAACTTTAGTATCTGCAGCAAAGTGTTTAGTAGCACAGTAATATGATAGTGGTGGTAGCGGCAACAAAAGTAAAGATAACAAAAGTAATGTTTTTGGTATTTTGTAGTGATTGTAACAGTAAAAGCGGGAAAGTAAATAAGCGTAAACCAGTATATGAAAAACTCGTAGGCACCGGATCAGTGATGGATAATTATGCCGGATGCGGTTCATCATGTAACAGTCATAACATAGGGTGACACAGAACTAGCTCCAATTCGTCATTGTAATGTAGGCATGTATTCCGTATATAGTCATACGTGCTTATGGAAAAGAACTTGCATGGCATCTTTTGTCCTACCCTCCCGTGGCAGCGGGGTCCTATTGGAAACTAAGAGATATTAAGACCTCCTTTTAATAGAGAACGGGAACAAAGCATTAGCACATAGTGAATACATGAACTCCTCAAATTATGGTCATCACCGGGAGTGGTCCCGATTATTGTCACTTCGGGGTTGCCGGATCATAACACATAGTAGGTGACTATAGACTTGCAAGATAGGATCAAGAACTCACATATATTCATGAAAACATAATAGGTTCAGATCTGAAATCATGGCACTCGGGCCCTAGTGACAAGCATTAAGCATAGCAAAGTCATAGCAACATCAATCTCAGAACATAATGGATACTAGGGATCAAACCCTAACAAAACTAACTCGATTACATGATAAATCTCATCCAACCCATCACCGTCCAGCAAGCCTACGATGAAATTACTCACGCACGACGGTGAGCATCATGAAATTGGTGATGGAGGATGGTTGATGATGATGACGGCGACGAATCCCCCTCTCTGGAGCCCCGAACGGACTCTAGATCAGCCCTCCCGAGAGGTTTTATGGCTTGGCGGCGGCTCCGTATCATAAAACGCGATGATTTCTTCTCTCTCGTTTTTTCTCTCCAAAAGCAAATATATAGAGTTGGAGTTGGCGTCGGAGGGTCAACAGGGGGCCCACGAGGTAGGTGGCGCCCCCCACCCTCGTGGAAAGGGTGTGGGCCCCCTGGTCTTCATATTTGGCGAGGATTTTTTATTGTTTTTTCTAAGACCTCCCGTGGAGTTTCAAGTCATTCCGAGAATATTTGTTTTCTGCACATAAAACAACATCATGGTAATTTTGCTGAAAACAGCGTCAGTCCGGGTTAGTTCCATTCAAATCATACAAGATAGAGTCCAAAATAAGGGCAAAAGTGTTTGAAAAAGTAGATACGACGGAGACGTATCAATCTACTAGTGGACCCGTTGCGCCAAATGAAGCAGAGGCACACTAAAACTATGTTCGCGATGAAAAAAAACCCATTGTTTAATCCTCTCTAATAGGAAACACGGAATGTTGTGTATAATGATATGAATAACAAAATACATGCTTTGATATGAAAATATGTTTCTTTACAAAGAGAGTAACAAATAGAGTAGTCCATTCCAGCCAGCGAGGAGGGCGAGCAGGGCCAGCACAAGCAACGGCCCACCTGTCATTGCGAGGAGGGCGTGCAAACCGGGTGTGTCTGGGTCAGCCAACCCCTCTGTAGCCCACGCACGCTCGCTGTGGTGAGCGTGGAGCGATCCACGCGACGCACGTACTAAAAAAAGTTGTTTCTCGAATAAAAAGTTAGGTAGCTGCGTGTGAGCGGGGCATTATCTCCTGCCTTCGATAGTAATGTTGAGGCTACAATCTTGTGAAAATCATGTCTTCTTTATAGACGTCCCGACTTGTGGCCGTATGCGAGCGGGCATTTTACTAACAAAGATTATGGCCTAGTGGACGGGCCATCTTATGAAAGTCGACTTCTGTCTTGACATTTTTTATTTGGGACCCGCACGCTCCGCTCTCTGTTATCATGACAGTCCCAAAGATAGAAGTAGCTCTACGTAAACCATCACGGTTTTGCTATATAGCAGCCACCTGAAAAAAATTCTATCCTTCAGACAATCTGCAACCGTCTATTACTAGAACAAGAGGATACCCAACACGTTACTGCATGAATTGATTGATGAAAATTTGATTTGATAACATGTGAACCAAAAAGATAGGTAAGACTTATTATATTTGGTTATGTATAGTTGTAAAATATTTATTTAAATATGTAGGATAATCGAATGAAAAATATTTTTTCATGCATGGTTCAATGTTGTGGTGGATTTTTTTTTTTGTGGGTGAATGTTTTGGTGGATTTTATCCATGCATGATTGCATGTTGAGGTGGACCTTATCCCGTTCATTATTATATGGTGAGGTGGTATGCTTGCATCTTAAAATAAATTAGTGGGATGACTTTCCTAGATATATAGGTTTCCCTATACTACGCTCGATGCGACGTAATGTCGCTGAAACGCACAGAGGATGCCCGAGGGAGCGACGGAGTGGGCTAGCCCATTAGCTAGCGTAGTGTTTTTGTGTACAGTTCTTTTACCAGTTTTGTGAACCTTCTAGAAGGAACCGGCTTTTACATGTTGGTTTCTTTTGCTGGTTTATTTTTAATTTTATTTAAAAATTCAATTTTTCTAATTTTTCTTCATTTTTTCAAAAATATTAATTTTACACGCATTTTTCAGAAGAATCATATTTTAAGATGTTCTAAAATTTAACATTCTAAATTTCTTAAAAAATGTTCGCAATTTCAGAGAATGTTTGCGAATTTGAAAAATCGCTCGGATTTCAAAATTAATCACATTTTCAGAGAATATTTGTAATTTCAAAACTTGTTCACGTTTTTTCAAAAATGTTTGTATTTTTCAAAAAAAATGTTCTTGTCCAAATTCAAAAAAATTCACTTTTCCAGAGAATGTTCGGAATTTTAAAAAAATCCCAATGACAAAAAAGTTCAGAACTAAAAAAACAACTGTAAAACGGTGCTACATTTTTTGAAGGGGTAAAAAACGGTGCCACAGTGCAGTCGATGCAGTGTCATTCACTACCGTCTATGCTAAAATGGGCTGGCCCAATCATGGCTACACTGTGAGTCTAGTCGTTGGTTGACGCAGCATGCGTCATATAGGATATTCCTACGATTTTTGTTTTTAGTGGATATGGGATGGGCTTCAGCCCGTTAGTTTTAAACTAGTGAGCCATGCCTCAGTAGTAGTCCTTTTTTTGTTTAGTAGAATGCTTGTTTTCCCTCAAAAAAAGTAGAATGCTTGTTGTAGCTTCGATCGCTCTCCCTCTCCATTTTTTGTAGAAATTCCTATTTCATTTTACTAGCAAATGTGATGGTGATATTAAGGTTTCGTGCTTGTTTTGATTTGTTTTATGGTTGTCTAGGTGATTCATGTTTTTTAGTGTGCTACTTTTTTATTTATGTGTTAGTATTGTTTTTCTTGAGTGTGCGCACGAGATTCCGAGTGATTCATGTCTATTCCTGTGTGCACTAGTCTTTTCTCTCTCTTTGTGAGTCACTATTTTTTTCCATGTGTGCATGCATCTTGTGGGTGTGTGTGCGTCTCTGTGTGCGAGAGAGATGATGGAGGATCCACCACCTATATAGGATGCGCTTCATTTTCGAAGTGTTGATGGAAAGTTAATCTCTAATATTCTTGTTTTGTTTAACATGTATGTTTTGTGTAATTTATGTGCAAGTCGTATTAGTGTCTAGAAGTTACACTATTAAATGTTTGTCCTTATATTGTGAAAAAGTGCAAGTTCTATGCAATATGTGTGTAAGTTTTTTCATCATTTATTTTAAGTTTCTTTCTTCTTTAGGGTAATACCAATTCTCTTAATTCAATCTACCTTAGAATAATATATTTGTTCATAAATGGTTTTTGCATACTTATTTTGTTTTTACATTAGTTATTTATTCTTAATTATTTTTTGGGCCTCTGAGTATTTTCCTATATTTCGGCCTCTCGGGTTTCTCTTATATTTGTGTATGTGAAAGCGTGACACTAACTTAATTTTGTGTTAGAAAGCTAAATGGAATTTATTTTCGGAATTGATCTTCTTGAATCACAATTATTATTAAATTTACACTACTATATGATTGTTTTTTAGATTTGTGGGAAATCACAAGTTCTATGAGATAAAAATAAGGCATCATAAGTTTGCCAGTCTTATAAAAAATAGCACATGGCAAGTCCTGCTTCCCTCTTTGAAGGGTCTATCTATTTACTTTATGTTGTGTCATCACTTTCCTATAGCACCAACTCTGAGATAAAAGTTCTCATTCTTAGTTTAACATGCATGTTGTCTAAGTAACATTAGGTGCCGCATTAATGTGATGCTTCATACTAATTCATGATATTTAGTCACTGCTTGGACTTCTATGGTGTCTTGCATTTATGTTTTGCTTCACAAAAAAGACTAGCAGGATACCATGTTGTCATATTGCATCACGTTCATTTTGATCATGTTGGTGTTTGAGATGATTTATTATGACTTGCTGGTTGATTGATATATTATCATGAGAGAAAATAGTTTTTAAGCTTTTGTTATTCATGCGGTCTTTCTCATAAGATAGTTGTTAAGTGATCATGGACTAATTTTTTTTGCATATACCTAACAAAAGTGTTTGTAGAAGTTTTCTTTGTCAGTTCGTCAACTGGATTGCTGAAGATAAGCAATAAGCTAAGCTTGGGGGAGCTGATACGTCTCAAACATATCAACTTTATCGAGCTCTTTTGCTATTTTTTGCCCTCTAACTTGTATAATTTGAATGAAACTAATCTAGACTGACGCTGTTTCCAGCAAGTTTTCCATAGTGTTATCTTTTGTGTAGAAAAGGTGCCTAATAAACTGTGAACAATATAGAAAATTCTTTCATAAGAAAAGAGCAACGGAGCCAAAAGATGGTACCATGGGGTACTTGTGGGGCCCGTGCAGCATGGCCACGCGGCCACCCCCAGGTCGCGTGGTGAGCCTGCATGGGGCCCATAGGGCTCCGCAGCACTGCCTTTTGGCGCTTATATTTTTCCTTCGCCTCAAAAACCCTCGATATAATTTTTCCAGATTTTTTTACACTGAGCTGCCGTCATCATAGTTCGCCTTCCTAGAGGGCTGACTCGAGGCTGATCTGGCCTCCGGAGAGGAGGATTCTTTGTCGTCATCATTGATGTCTACTACGCAACCTTCTTCTTGTAGACGTTGTTAGGCCTCTAAGTGCAAAGGTTTGTAGGACAGTAGCAAATTTCCCTCATGTGGATGACCTAAGGTTTATCAATCCGTGGGAGGCGTAGGATGAAGATGGTCTTTCTCAAACAACCCTGCAACCAAATAACAAAGAGTCTCTTGTGTCCCCAACACACCCAATACAATGGTAAATTGTATAGGTGCACTAGTTCGGTGAAGAGATGGTGATACAAGTGCAATATGGATGGTAGATATAATCTGAAAATATGAAAACAACAAGGTAACAAGTAACAAAAGTGAGCGAAAACGGTATTGCAATGCTTCGAAACAAGGCCTAGGGTTCATACTTTCACTAGTGCAAGTTCTCTCAACAATGATAACATAATTAGATCATATAAAAACCCCTCAACATGCAACAAAGAGTCACTCCAAAGTCACTAATAGCGGAGAACACAGAAAGAGATTATTGTAGGGTACGAAACCACCTCAAAGTTATTCTTTCTTATCGATCTATTGGGCTATTCCTATAAGTGTCACAAACACCCTAGAGTTCGTACTAAAATAACACCTTAAGACACACATCAACCAAAACCCTAATGTCACCTAGATACTCCAGTGTCACCATAAGTATCCGCGGGTTTGATTATACGATATGCATCACACAATCTTAGATTCATCTATTCAAACCAACACAAAGAACTTCAAAGAGTGCCCTAATATTTCTACTGGAGAGTCAAGACGAAAACATGTGCCAAACCCAATGCATAAGTTCACAAGGTCACATAACCCGCAAGTTGATCTCCAAAACATAGATCAAGTAGATTACGTGAATATCCCATTGTCACCACAGATAAACACATGCAAGACATACATCAAGTGTTCTCAAATCCTTAAAGACTCAATCCGACAAGATAACTTCAAAGGGAAAACTCAATCCATTACGAGAAGGTAGAGGGGGGACATTGTAACATCTCAAAATTCTAAATTTTGGAATGTTATAATAAATAGATAGATTGATTGATTGTTTGATTGTTGTGTGATTGATTGAGTGAAAATCGAAACTTTTTGAAAGTTAAATGAGAGGCAATAAAAGGACTTTCCCAAACTTTCACATTTTGCATTTTGATCCCCGTGAATTCAAATTCTTTTCATCACAAAACCCTGGAGAGAAGATGACATGACTTCTTCCATTTATTTAAATGAAAAGGGGTGTTGAAAATATTTGAATTTCATCTGGAAATATTTCAAATTAATAAACTTCATGCAACTCAATGATTTTTAAGAGCGAAGATAAAATGACTTCTTCAAAACATATGAAATATGAGTGGAAGTTTCAAAGAATTAAATTCAAAGCCCCTTTGAATTTATTTCCAATTGGAGTTATTTGGGTTTTATTCAAATTATTTTTCTCCAAAAATAAAATATATGGAAAATAGGGTAACATGATTCCCTACATTAGAAAATTGGAGAGAAGATTAATCTTGGTATTTTTATAAAGTTTCTATTGGATTTTATTAGACCAGTAGCACTCTTTGAATTATCTAAATTTGTGTGAATTTTATTTAATGCTAGGAAAATGTTCAGCTTGTAGAAAATCTTTTTTTGAAAATTTTGATATATTATATGCTTATATCTTATTTTTGCTTATTTAGTTTTTTTTGTCTGACTCGAAAACTTTTATTAAAAAAAACCTTTTCCCGACTAGGCCGACCCAGCCAACCCAGCCAGGCCGCGGCCCAGCCCACCTCCGCGCCCGTCCCCGAGCTCCCGCGGGACTCCGCCCGGACTCCGCCGCCTGCACGCATCGCCGCCGCCGTGCCTGACCCGGCCACCTCCGCGCCGCCTTGCTTTGCCCCCTCGCCCACGCCATCGCCTCGCCCTCCCCCTATAAATCCCGCAGCCCCGCCGCCTCTCCTCTCCTCCTCTAGCATCGCGCCGCCGCACCACGCCGACAACCGTAGCCGTCGCTGCTCCGCATCGCGCCGCCCGCGACGCCGTTGAACCCACCGCCGCCTCCGACCGCCGCTAGCGCCCCCAGCGCACCCGCCGCCGCGCCGGCTCTCCCCGTGCGCCTCGCCGTCTCCTCCGACGGCCGGAGCCGCCCACCGGAGCCCCGCGCCGCCCATCGGAGCCCCGCGCCGCCTCATCGGAGCTCGCCGGTCCGATCCGCTCCGCGAACCACCGGTTTTCTTCGAACCGCCGCGAACCGGTATAAACCGACCCCAGTCTTTTTTTAGGTTCGGTTTTTCTCTCTTTAAAACCCTAGACTAGAACTGCTTTTTTAGGTTTTATTAAACAGAGAACGTCCACTGTTTAGAACTTATAAGCGAACTTTCATTATTTAGTCTTTTCGTTTTCTGTATATTTACGTCAGGGACCTATACGCAAATATCTTTCTTACAGGTTAGTCCCTGTTTTTCAACAACCACTACTTTTTACTCGTTTGTCCAAATCCAACGAAGCCAACGCTCACATCTTCGTTATGATCCCCTCTATCCAATAATCCAACCCAAACATGTTTTTGAAAGTTTAAAATTTGAATTAGACCAGATTTGAATTCAAACTTCGTTTGATCATAACTTGAGTTCCGTAGCTCCGTTTGAGTTGATTCTTTTTGCAAATCGAAGCTCTTGACCTGAACTTTCGGATAAGGCCAAATTCACATAATTTTGGTACTGTTAGAAATTGTTTTATGCTGCAAGAGTTATTTGCTTGATTTTGATGTTTTCCGAACTGTCTTCTTCATTTTTCCCGATCTTCTGAGTGATTGCTTATGTGTGGTTACTATTGCTTGCTCACGATAGATTGAACAGAGTGTGACGAGTAGAACTATCAAGGGTTTTGAGTGCGAATCATCTTCATCAACATTGCAGGCAAGTTCACACTTTGATCATATCCCTTTTATACCCAGTTTTTATGCATTAGTTTCACCCTCAAACATTGCATGAGTAGGATTGATAACATGTGGGTATTGGGAAGTAGTTGATGAGGTAGGAACCTATTGCCCTGCATTCAACCCTTGGGAGTTACTATTACATTATGCTTATATTGCCATGCTATGCTCATAGACGTGGATTGGGTTTGAGAGTATTTCATGACAGATGTGAGATTGTTAATTAATGGTTTACTTAAGGTGGCAACTTTAACACACATCTGAGTGGATTGAGGCACCTGGGTATTCCAGCGATTGTCTTTTTAGGAACCTGGGTATTCCAGGATTGCTTGTTTTTTATGGACCGCCACCCAGGCTCAAAGGGATCATGAGATTATTCATGCTAGAAACTTCCGTGTGCAGCCACAAGCTACTATGGGCTCTAGCATAGTTGAGTAAGTCATGCGAACTCTTACAGTGGTAGACTAGCAGATGTAGGGGAAAGTAGGTGTAATGTTCTACCTGATCGTAAGGTGCTAGTGCTTCTGAAAGACTATGTCTCGGTCATCCGTTTCTCAAACACCATGTAGTGCGAGAATCCAAATGGAGGAGATCGAGTCTTGTGGGGAAAAGTGCGCAAACCTCTACAGAGTGTATAAACTAATCATGATTAGCCGTGTCCCCGGTTATGGACGTCTTGAGTATCTAGTTCTTGGATCATCCCATTGATCTCATCACGTTACTTAAATAATTTGTTGGGTTTTAATGATGTTACTTAATTGGGATTGAGAATGCTGTCAACCATTCTCAATGTTTAACAACCACCAAGATAGTTAAATAAAATTTATTCCTTTGCAGTAGGGAAAAATTGGCTTTTGGCAAAAACATTATAACCATAGAGCTTTTCCACCAGCCAAATATGCATGTAGAGATAGCCATTGTTCATCATTTGTCTCTATGGTGTGAATTTGCCAGTACATTCAATGTACTGACCCTTTGTGGCTGCAACGTCTCATGTTGCAGGATTTCTTACGACGAGTAAGTGATATGTTAGGGTTACGATTTCTACACTCAACTTTGCCGTTGGTGTTGATGGGAATCCACAACCTTGTTGTTACTTCCGCTATTTGGATTGAGGTAATAGTATTTACGTTACTTTTACATGTGATTTACCTCTGTTATAATTCCTCGAGTACTGTGTGTGTCAGCATACCGATCCAGGGATGACACTTAAGCACAAAGACTTGATCCATTCGGGTCAGGTCGCTACAAGATGGTATTAGAGCACATGTTGACTGTAGGACGTGACCCTAGAGATTGGCAAGCCCATAGGAAAGATTTTCTCTACAACTTCATTTTCAAAAGATCTTTTACCTCTCTTCTCTTCTGAGCTTATTCAAATATTCCCTTTTAGTGAGACCATACCCCTTTTCCCTTTTGACCACGAAGATTCGACTGATGAGACCACTCCAAGAGGTACAAGATATCGGACAAGTAAGACCACTTCGGAATGAAGAGCAAATTTTACCGTGCATTATAATAATGGAAACTACAACAGTTGAAGGCTCCGAAGACTAGGAGAATTGGAGGATCCAAAGAACTCCTAGATTTGTATGAAGGCTACCCTTAAGGAACTTGGCAGACTAAGGAAGCCGTCAATACCTGAGATCAAGGTGTATCGGAGAAAGACTAAAACAAGGAGCATGAGAACTCGAAGTTTTGAAAACCCTAAGGCAGGAGATATCAACTATGGAATGATAGATCATGGAAATGACAAGAGCAGAAACACGGCTATCCATGATGTTATCGCCCGCTTATGCTATTTGTCACCATGCTGAGTTAAGCATGCATATGCAGGGAAGGATTGGATGGTAGAAGACTGATGGAGCATCTATCAGCAAGATGAAGTTTTAACCTTAACTGGTTTATCGCCAGGATCTGGAGTGTTACATCAAGAAGTTACGATGGACCTGCAGGAAGCAGTATTTGATAAGGAAGCGTTTCGTGAAGAACTCAGGACCCAGAAGTTGAAAGCAGCCAAGCTAGAGGAGTAAAACCATGAGATACAGGAGATTCGTCAGGAACTGAAGGACAGTATGACCATGGCTCATGCCAAGGATGTTGAAACCCAGAAGTTTGGAATGCAACTCCAGAATATTCAAGGATGTCACGAGAGACTTTGCTACAACAGAGATGAGCTGGCAAAAGGACTTGAGAAAGACAAGCATGATCAGAAGAAGCCATTGGAGGCATGAACAAGACTTTAAGAGTTAGATGACGTTGAAGATTTATTGACCTTTAGAAGACCAAACCCCAGTTATATACCTACGTTAGATGCGACGTTTGTGAGCTGTCATTTGTTTGATGTTTTTCCCGACAGCCACAAACAAAATCTGTCTTTTCAAAACTTTTGTTTGTATTGTGTGTATCCCTCTCTATCTCTCTTATCTCACCCCAAACCCATGGACCCAATAGAGGATGAATGAAGATGAGCTTATATTTTCTGGACCGATGAGTCACTTGGAGACGGACTAATGGATTCAGAACATGGAGGATCACATGAAGAATAACCTTATAGTCGAAAAGGATATGACCCAGCATGCTCTTCAGTGCTTTGAAAGAGGTGCTGCTACTTGGTGGAGGACGTACCAAACCATCAATGGATGGCAAGGAGTAACCACTTGGAAAGAATTTAAGTTGACTCTGCCAAAGTCTCAGGTTGTGTCCCAGAAGTTGAAGCCTTATGGAAAGGATATGAAGAAACCTTGTGCATGCAAGATTTGTGGAGAAATAGGACACACCCATAAAGAACACAAGGATGAATGCCCTAATTGTGAAGGAATTCACCTAGTTGAAGAATGCCCAACTAGGCAGATTACTTGTCTCTTGTGTGAAGGGACTACCCACTATCTTGCTCAGTGTCACATTTACCCCGTGGTACAACGACCCATCCAGCAGGAGAAAGAAATAATGAAAGGAGCCCTCATGGAAATTTTAGAAGAAACTTTGATGAAGGAAGAGGTGGAGGACACACTCAAAGAAGAACCAATTAAATCCTGCACCAAGTCATGCTATTCATGTGGAGAAGAAGGACACATCTCCCAGAATTGTTTGAATGGGGATCTAGTAGAATTCCCGACAGAGGAAGTAGAATATGACCCACAGGAAATAGAAGCCCTGATTGGAATGGAAAAGTCCAGGAAGAGAAACCGATTGGAGCCCAGGAGGGACCTGAGTCATATCACCTGTTACAGGTGCAAGGAGTCAGGGCACTACCTCAACAGTTGCCCAAAAAGGAAAACTCGAGACTTGTCAGAAGTAATATGTTGTAATGGAGCAGAGCACTTTGCCAGAGGATGCCCCAAGGAGAAGGAGACTTATGCTAGATAGTGAGTTTGCAACAAAATAAATGGAGTAGTAGAAGTGAGAACATTTTCTTTTATATTGAGGTGTTGAGTTGAGACATTTAATGGAAAAGCGAGAGAATATAATCAATTGAGAGTGAATAAAGTTAGCATCGTTGGTACTGATATGGATTTTATGAGTTGTTACTCTATGAAGAAGGATTTTGGCCATTTTTGAGGAAGATTTATGCATTTTAAGGGTGGTAGTACCCCGTAAGAACTCTTGACCCCTGGAAAAGATAAGGATACTCCACTGAGTGGATTTCGGACAAAATGAATACAAGTTTTGTCTCGATATGTGTGATGCCCCAAGAGTATGTGGGATGAAGTTGGAGACCGTCAGTTGTTGGACCAAATGTGATCAAGGAGTCAGAAGAGAATGTTAAGTTGATTCGAGATAGACTGAAGGTAGCTCAGTCCAGGCAGAAGAGTTATGCAGACTCAAAAACGCAAGGAGGTAGTCTATGAAATTGGAGACAGAGCATGTCTTCGTGTGTCCCCTCTGCGAGGAGTTAAACGATTTGTAGTTAAGGGAAAGTTAGCCCCGTTATGCTTATTACTAAACTTGTTGAAGAGATGAAATAGAACCAAGGTCTATCTTTTTGATCAGAGGTTGAATCGATCATCAGAAGAAGAATTAGGCCAAAAATTAGGATACATTCTGGGAAAATGAAACTTCCATTGAAGAGAAGCAAATGAAACGCTTTCATAAAAATTCTCGTAGAATCGAGAATGAAGTTTTCATTCTGTACATGCCAGATCATGAATTAGTAACTGCATCCAATCTCCGAAAAGTCCCGATTGTTTCGATTTTTGAGATTTGTAGGACCATACCGAGTTTTGGAGCGTATGGGAGAAGTGGCCAACAAGTTGGAGTCACCCGAAGGACTGTCAGGAGTTCATGATGTGTTTCACGTTTCCTAGTTGAAGAAGTGCCATGCAGAGATGGCCAATATTCCCCTGTAAGGACGCTTGACCCTGAAAAGGATAATGATGTTCCACGAAGTGGAATATGGACTTCATAAGTATAAGTTTTTATCTCGGTATGTGGGATAACCCACGAGGATGAAGAGATGAATTACTATTGGATATAAAGGAGGTATGATGTTGGTATTATGGAACGATTATAACTCCATGATGAGTTTGAGTAATCACGTCTTAGTCTTGTACAAATAGAAGGAAGGGAGACAATACAATTGGATGGATTTTAAGTATGCTAGGAAGCTGGAAGCTGGATGTTGGAATAATGACTAGTTGCCCCGGGGATGAGTTCAAGGATTTCAAATGATGAGATGGGCCATAACCCACAGGCCCTAGGACCTGCCAAGAGGTAAACACCCTCTTGCTGAATGAAAAACCCTGGAAGGAGTTGCGACTTTAACAACCGATGATTTTATAGGAGTTTACGCAAAACCTGAGAGTTGTGAAGTAACATTAGATGTTTGTTTGGCTTGCAGAATCTATGGATTTATCCGAACTTGGTTCATCGACAAGAGAAATTCTGCAATGCTTGTGAGGATGACCAAGTGTTAGTATGCGAGATTCGCTAAACTGTATACATGGTAATGATTTGGGTGCGGGATGGATTGATCACCATACCGACTTACTCTTATTATTCGCTTTGCTATATGGGATGGTAAATCTGAGTGACTTACCTATAGTAGAGAGACAACGATCAAAACCTTGTTTGAACCTTAGAATGGTATAGCAATTTTCCCTTGTACAAGGCAGCTTTGTCAACCGTAGGTTATACGGTGAGGATCAACCAGACCCATTTCCTGCAGGAGAAACCCTAAATTGTTGACCACCATGAGATATCGATAGTTGTTTAGTATTGGCGCCAGACCCGTCAGCTAAGAAGATCCAGTCATGGAAGAACCTTACCAAGATGAAAGGACGGAAGAATTGTGGTAAACGTTATCACTAGTAGAAAAAGGGTCAAATGTGAAGCACATTAGTGCCGGTTTGAATTTGAGCCGGCACTAATGTGTACATTAGTGCCGGTTCCAACGGCTAGCCGGGCCGCTCTCATTAGTACCGGTTCATGGCGAACCTTTAGCACCGGTTCGTGCCATGAACCGGTACTAAAGTGAGTGGTGGCAGGATGTTGTCAGTCCAGGGCCCCTCCAACACCTTTAGTACCGGGTCGTATCACGAACCGGTACTAAAGGTCATCCTACATAGACCCTTCGTCCACCCGAGCTCGCTCTGTTCTTCCCCTTTCCCCTCTCCTCTCTGTTCTTTTCCCTCTTCCTCTCAAGCTCATCACACATTTTGCCCAAGATTTGAAGGCCCCCATCCATTCAAATGATCACAAAGGTTAGCAACTCTTTCCTTTCATCTCTCATTGCTAGATTAGCTCATGCAATGCTTTATATAGTGATTGATTTTTGAGTTTAGTAATTTGGGAGGAATTATATAATGTGCTAGTATTTGATTTATATGCAATTTGAGGTCAAAAATAACACTTAGTTTTGCATATGTAGGTGTGGTTTACTTAGTACCTTCTAAATCTCCGTCGTAACCACCGTCGATCGCTCGCAACGTCCCGTTGCCGGCACCACCTTGTGGTGAGCCTCTTGTTCATGGAGTTTTATATAAAAAAATGATGTTTGTGTGATTTGGATATATAGTTACTCGTATAATTATCTTACCCATACGTTGTTTGTTATGCATAGTGCCATGGTTTTGATATCCGTCCCCGTCGGCCCTCGTCCGGGTTATGATTCTGATGTGGTATATTCTCTTTTAAAACTATTCATTGCATTTCGTGTTTATGACAAATTATGCCCATCAAGTTGACATAGATATTTCTATGTAGGAGGTAGTTGAACCCGAAATTCCAACCGACCCTATTGTCGAGAGGTTATATTTAGTTGAAAGAGAAAACAAGGATTTGAAGAAAAAATTGAAAAGAATTGAGGGGGAGAAGATGGAATTGGAGTTGCATGTTGTCGATGTCGTCGCTGATCACAAGATTAAGATGGAAAAAATGCGCTTGAAGATTAGAAAGATTAGAAAATATGCCATTCATAGTGAGGCTTGGTATCATTATGCTGTTGGATCAATTGTTACCTTAGTTGCGATCTTGATCGCATTTGTTGTTGCATTTAAATTCTTTAGCTAGAGAGTTATTTGTTTGTATGCTCTTTATGTATGAACTTTATGTATGAACTTTATGTATTGTATTAATTTGATGTTTTCGGTGCTGTGTACTGAAGTTGAGCCGGCAATGGATGTACGATGACCGATGCTCTCCTGAGTTCATTAATGGCATGCGTACTTTTCTGCTTGCGGCTGAGGCAAACAAGCGAGCGGATGGTTTTATGCATTGTCCATGTGCTAACTGTAAGAATGGTCGCAATTACTCTACGTCAAGAACCATTCACGTCCACCCGTTCGAGTCCGGTTTCATGCCCCACTATAATGTTTGGACCAAGCATGGAGAAAGAGGGGTTATGATGGAAGACAATGAAGAAGAAGAGGACGACGACAGCTATCCTGGCCATGGGTTCCCTGAATATGATGATACAACAATGAGGGAAGAAGCTGAGCCGGTAATGCAGGAAGAAGCTGAGCCGGCAATGCAGGAAGAAGCTGAAGAAGAGGCATCGGATGAACCCGTTGATGATCTAGGTCGGGCCATTGCCGATGCAAAGAGAAACTGCGCAAGTGATTTGGAGAAGAAGAAGTTGCAGCGCATGTTAGAGGATCACAAAAAATTGTTGTACCTGAATTGCGAAGGTGACAAGAAAAAGCTGGGCACCACACTGGAATTGCTGCAATGGAAGGCATAGAATGGTGTATCTGACAAGGGATTTGGAAAGTTGCTGGTAATAATAAAGGATATGCTTCCAAAGGACAACGAATTGCCCGAGAGTACGTACCAAGCAAAGAAGGTTGTCTGCCCTCTAGGGTTAGAGGTGCAGAAGATACATGCATGCCCTAATGATTGCATCCTCTACCGCCGTGAGTACGAGGATTTGAACGCTTGCCCGGTATGCGGTGCATTGCGCTATAAGATCAGCCGCGTTGACCCTGGTGATGTCGAGGGCGAGCGCCCCAGGAAGAAGATTCCTGCCAAGGTGATGTGGTATGCTCCTATAATACCACAGTTGAAACGTTTGTTCCAAAACAAAGAGCATGCCAAGGCAATGCGATGGCACGGAGAAGACCGTAAGAAAGACGGAAAGTTGAGAGTACCCGCTGACGGGTCGCAATGGAGAAAAATCGAAAGAAAGTACGGGAAGGAGTTTGCAGATGATGCAAGGAACGTATGGTTTGGTCTAAGCGTAGATGGCATTAATCCTTTTGGGGAGTAGAGCAGCAACCATAGCACCTGGCCTGTGAGTCTATGTTTGTATAACCTTCCTCCTTGGTTGTGCATGAAGCGGAAGTTCATTATGATGCCAGTGCTCATGCAAGGCCCTAAGCAACCCGGCAACGACATTGATGTGTACCTAAGGCCATTAGTTGAAGAACTCTTACAACTATGGAATGGAACCAGTTTATGTGCGTGGGATGAGCACATGGGGGAAGAATTTGACCTAAAGGCGTTGCTGTTCGTGACCATCAATGATTGGCCCGCTCTCAGTAACCTTTCAGGACAGACAAATAAGGGATACCGCACATGCACGCACTGTTTGGACGATACCGACAGTATATATTTGGCTAATTGTAAGAAGAATGTGTACCTGGGACATCGTCGATTTCTTCCGAGTAGGCATCCCGTAAGAAAGAAAGGCAAGCATTTCAAAGGTGAGGCGGATCACCGGACGAAGCCTCGCCACCGTACTGGTGCTGATGTACATGATATGGTCAAGGATTTGAAGGTGGTCTTTGGAAAGGGTCCTGGTGGACAACCTGTTCCGAATGACGCTGACGGACGCGCACCCATGTTGAAGAAGAAATCTATATTTTGGGACCTGCCCTATTGGAAAGACCTAGAGGTCTGCTCCGCAATCGACGTGATGCACGTGACGAAGAATCTTTGTGTGACCCTGCTTGGCTTCTTGGGCGTGTATGGGAAGACAAAAGATACACCTGAGGCACGGGAGGACCAGCAACGTATGCACGGAAAAGACGGCATACATCAGGGTCATACAAGCTACGCTCTTACCAAAGAAGAGAAGGAAATCTTCTTTGAATGCCTGCTTAGTATTAAGGTACCGTCTCGCTTCTCGTCTAATATAAAGGGAATAATAAACATGGCAGAGAAAAAGTTCCAGAACCTAAAGTCTCATGACTGCCACGTGATTATGATGCAACTGCTTCCGGTTGCATTGAGGGGGCTTCTACCGGAAAACGTTCGATTAGCCATTGTGAAGCTATGTGCATTTCTCAATGCAATCTCTCAGAAGGTAATCGATCCAGAAATCATACCAAGGTTAGAGAATGATTTGGTGCAATGTCTTATCAGTTTCGAGTTGGTGTTCCCACCATCCTTCTTCAACATCATGACGCACGTCCTAGTTCACCTATGCGAAGAGATTAACGTTTTGGGTCCTGTATTTCTACACAATATGTTCCCCTTTGAGTGGTTCATGGGAGTCTTAAATAAATATGTTCATAACCGTGCTAGGCCAGAAGGAAGCATCTCCAAGGGCCATGAAAATGAGGAGGTCATTGAGTTTTGTATTGACTTTATTCCTGACCTTAAGCCGATTGGTGTTCCTGAATCGTGGCATAAGGGCAGACTGGATGGAAAAGGCACACTAGGAGGGGAACAAATAATATGTATGGACAGACATTCTCTCACTGAAGCACACTACACAGTTCTACAGAATTCCGCCTTGGTGGCTCCGTATATGGATGAACACAAGAATTTTCTACGCTCCAAACACCCGGAGCGGTCTGATGACTGGATTACACGTGAACAAACCAGGAGTTTCGCCAGCTGGTTGCAGACACGTACCATGCATGACACCTCTATTGAAGATGACCTGTACTTGCTGTCCCAGTTACCATCTTCGAATATAATGACTTTCAAAGGGTACGAGATAAATGGTAATACATTTTACACGATCGCCCAAGATAAGAAGAGCACCAACCAAAACAGTGGTGTCCGCTTTGATGCAGAAACCAAGACAGGAAAGGAAACATATTATGGTTATATACAGGACATATGGGAACTTGACTATCGACGTGGTTTGAAGGTCCCTTTGTTTCTATGCAAATGGGTCAATATGACACGAGGCGGGGTAACGGAAGACCCGCAGTACGGAATGACAACAGTGGATCTCAACAATCTTGCGTATGCAGACGAACCATTCGTTCTAGCCAATGATGTGGCACAGGTTTTCTATGTGAAGGACATGTCTACTAAGCCAAGAAAAAGAAAAGATAAGGAAGGGAATGCATCGTACGATGAGCCAAAGCGGCACATAGTTCTTTCTGGGAAGAGAAACATCGTGGGAGTGGATGACAAGACAGACATGTCAGAAGATTATGAAAAGTTTGATGAAATTGCTCCATTCACAGTGAATATTGACCCGAGCATCCCGTTAAATGATGAAGATTTTCCATGGTTACGGCGCAAAGGGACACACAAGAAGAAAAAGTTTCACACCCAAAGATCTGGGATGTGATCGGCTTCACTATAATCACATTCTTCTGTGTTTCACACCCTGGAGGGAATCTCTGTAATAGTTAGGGTAGTTATGTGTTTTGGCATTTGAAACGCGAAGAAATTTTATGTGCAAACAAATTCTTTCATGCCTTTACTGATTTTTTTAAGCTAAATGACCCTGAAATTGAAAAGCATTTCAAATGAACTCAAAAAAGGTTGAAAGTTGGCATGGTATCATAATTTCACCCACATAGCATGTGCAAAAAAGTAGAGAGGGTTACCACAAAAACTGGATGCACTTCGTGTACTAAATGGACAATCTCTTTCGAAGTATCAGGGTTTCGGACGAAAACTCATCCGTTACAAAAGGCATTTCATTTTTTTAAATAACCTAAGCATTACCAAATTGAATATAATGATAAAACCCACTAATATTAAACATAAGAAAAAAGAATCACTGAAAAATCTATTCTCAAAGTTAAGTTATTCACAAACTAGTGATTCACACAAATTTCAAATAAATCAAAATTTAAACTATTCAAATTTGTAAACTACCGGTACTAATAGAAAGTTTGTAATTTTTTGTACCTAAAGCAAAAGTATTCACAAAGAAACTCTAAATAAAGCAAAAAAACAACTCAAACAAAAATAAATAAAGCAAAAAAAGCCCACCTACTACGCCACAGCAGCCTGCATACGACTAGAAACCCAACCTGTTGTTGGGCCAAGATGCAGGCCCGCAAAGGCCCAGTAGGCCCACAGGGAAGCACAGAAAATTTAGGCCTAGTAGGCCTGCTTTGGAGAGGAGCTCGAGGGAGCTACCGCACTGGGGCTTATAAACCAGTGCGGACGCCCCTCGGCTAGCGAGGTGGGACTAAACATTTCGCACCGCACCTGCGCCAGCGCACCCCCTTTAGTGCCGGGTGGTAGCACCAACCGGTACTAAAGGGGGGGCCTTTAGTACCGGTTGGAGCCACCACCCGGCACTAAAGGGGGTGCGGTTCCCGCCGCTTGGCCTGGCCAAAACAGGCCTTTAGTACCGGTTGGTGGCTCCAACCAGTACTAAAGGTCCATCCTATATAACTAAACACTTCAAAAATTTCAGTTTCTCCTCTGCTTCTTCTCCTCTGCCCCGTCGCCCGCCGCCCCCGTCTCCATAACCCTCGTCGCTGCCCCGTTGTCCCCGTCCCCGTCGTCACTGCCGTGCCGTCCCGGCCCGTCCCGCGTCGTCCCCGTCCCCGTCATCGCTGCCCCGTCCCCGTCGTCGCCGCCCCGGCCCGTCCCCGTCGTCGCCGCCCCGGCCCGTCCCCGTCGTCGCCGCCCCGTCCCTGTCCCTGTCGTCGCCATCCCCGTCGTCGCCGCGCCCGTCGACGTCCCCGTCGCCGCCGCCCATCGCCTCTCGCCTCGCCGGTGAGCACACACACACATAGTTAGTTATAGAAATGTTAGAAATGTTATAGAAATGTTAGAATTGTTAGAAATTTTTCTGTTTTTTAGTTATAGAAATAGTTATAAAATAGTTAGAATAGTTAGAAATTTTTTCTGTTTTTTAGTTATAGAAATAGTTATAAAATAGTTAGAATTGTTAGAAATTTTTCTATTTTTAGTTATAGAAATAGTTATAAAAAAGTTAGAAATTTTTCTGTTTTTTAGTTATAGAAATATTAGAAATGTTATACAAATGTTAGTTATATATATAGAAATGTTATAATTTTTTTTTGTGTTTTTAGTTATAGAAATATTAGAAATGTTATAGAAATGTTAGTTATATAGCATTGTTAGAAATGTTATAGGAATGTTAGTTATATAGAAATGTTAGAAATTTTAGTTATCAAAATCCAATCATTAAAAAAATGTTACTTTTTGCGGGCGTATAGCTAGTATTTGTTCTGGACGATGCCTGGCCCGCATCCTCGCCGTCGACGCGTCCGCGACGATGTCCGGCTGACCCATGTCCGGGACTGGGCTCCACCGGGCTGGCACTGGGAGGTGCTTCCTGGAGGGGCGCGCCGCTTGATGAGGAACCCGGCCCCGGGTCCCGTCGTCGACCCTGATCTCATTTGGTGGCGTTCCCGTGGGCCAGTTTCGGTGCGAAGGGAGCCGGCCCCGCCGGAGGAGGTATGTCGCCGTGTTAGGGAGGAGGACGAGCACGTCCATCGCTACATGGTTGCGTTAGAGGGCAGCAGGTTCTCCAATACCTGGCAGTTTCTTCAGGGATCTCACTTTAGCTATGATCCTGCGAGGGTTCCTTCTGTTTGGGTGTCCACCGCCCGCGCCGAAGGAACCGCGAGTGTCCTAGATTCTTCTGTAGTATTCGATCTTTATTAGCTACCTAGCCAGTGATGTACTCGATATATAATATTCGAGACGATGTATTCGAGATTATATATTATTCGAGACGATGTATTCGAGATTATATCTATTACTCGAGATGATTTATTCAAGATTATATCTATTATTCGAGACGATGTATTCGAGATTATTTCTATTACTCGAGACGACGTATTCGAGATTATATTCGATGATGCTTATTATGTACTATGATTGATTCAGTTTTTCCTTATTAATTGATTGCATCCATGCATTGTAATTTGAATATATTTCTTTTGGATTAGTTAAACAAAACTTATGGCGGACAATACCGGCAGAGAGGGAGAAGAGGCCCTGTTTAATATCGTACGCAATCCTCGCGGGCCAGATGATGATCAAAATGAAGAAGATTATGACGACTCCTAATATCTAAACAACACCGGGGAGGGTGATATGATATTCGATTGCGACGACCGAATTGATGAAGTCGTGAACTATGAATATGACAAAGAAAATGTTGATCTTGAAACAACAAAGACCGGCGAGGTATATATATTTATATAAGCAGGCATCTGGTGATCATCACATGTTTTAAATGACTTGAAGATATATTAACGAATCGATCTTTCTTCTTTCAGCCATCCGGATCGAGCAAATCTTCAGGCAACAGGACGAAACGAGGCCCGAACAAAAAGTTGAAGGAGGGCGTAAAGTACAATATCGAGGCAATCAAACCTAATGGCGAACCATTCGCGCCTAAGAAGATTGCGGACAAGTTCGTTCGTCAGTGCGGAGTTCTTGTGAAGGACCTACTCCCGATCTCCCTTCAAGAATGGAGAGAGCCATCAAAGCCACGTCCATGAGTTACTTTTGTCGATGACAGACAAAAACATATGCTTTGGGAAACGCTCATGGAACATTTCACCCTACCAGATCATTTCACAAAAGCAGATGTGGAAAAAGTCAAGGACCATGCTCTTAGGAAGATGGCGGTTGCATTCAAGAACCACAAGATTCGTGAATGGGCAAAGTACGTCAATGGAGGCAGGAAGACTCCAGTATTCGAGGGAGTACTAGAGAAGCAAAGTGCTCATTGGGACGATTTCATGAAATTCAAGGATTCGGAATTATCTAAGGAACGGTCGAGAATAAACAAGGCCAATGCCGCAAAAAAGGATAAGTTCCATAAGCTGGGGCCAGGTGGCTATGCGGTGGGATTGCCTAAGTGGGATAAGTCTGAGAAAGAGATGCTGGATGCAGGTGTCACTCCAGAAACATTGAGCTGGCCCCCCAGGTGCAGGACTTGGTTCTATGCGCATGGGGGGGAGTTGGACCCGAAGACAGGCAAAGTTTCCAAGAAGGTATGTCTGGACGGAGCCGAAGATAAGCTATTTGTTGCAATAGAAGAGGCTCGATCCGGGTTGTTCGAGCCCAACAGAGAGAACGACGAGCTTACGCGTGCCTTGGGAAATCCTGAACACCCAGGAAGAACACGAGGCATGGGCGCTATTCCGTGGTATGAGGGGTTTTCGGACTGGAACACCGACTACAGAACCCGTGCGAGAAAGAAGATTGCGGAGGAGAAGAAGAGGAAGATGGAGGAGGAGCAGAGGAAGCTAGACTATGAACACCTTCAAGGCCTAGAATCAGCCCACGTGGACTTGGCAATCAAATTCCAGCGGCAGCAGGAGCAGATCGACTCACTTAGCCAGCAAAGGGGGTCTCAGCAGCTAGCGGATGATCCACCAATGGATAGCACCGTCCCATCCATGCCGAGAAGCAGCGTGGGTTCCGCCCCGGGCGACGCATTGCTGGATAGCTACCCAGTGGATGACATCATCGAGAACACTAACTGCGAGCTACACTTCAAAATGAAGAACATATCCATGAAGGTGGCGGACGCCCTTGCTTTTACAAATCCCCCCGAGACAACCTTCCATTGCAACCCGATTCCAGCGGGATATGCTCGTGTCTTGGTTGATGACCAATATTCGGGGCTAGAGCTTGACATTCCTGGTGGTGACGATGAGCACACACTAGGAGAGGCCAACCATCGTATCATCCTATGGAGAAAGGATTGCATCATCTTTCCAAGGCCACCGACACCGCGTCATCCGACTCCTTGTCGCAGTCCACCACCGAGTCAGCATACCCCCGCTCCTCCAAGTCCACCAACGCGTCAGGCCACTCCTCCTCCAAGTCCGGCACAGCTTCAGGCCACTCCTCCTCCAAGTCCGGCAAAGAGTCATGCCACTCCTCCTCCAAGTCCGGCACAGCTTTAGGCAACTCCTCCTCCAAGTCCGGCACAGCTTCAGGCCACTCCTCCTCCTCCAACTCAGCCACGTTAGCCATCTTCGCCGCCTCAGCAATCACGGAAGGGAGACGCCTCAGCTATGGTGCGTAGCGGTACAAGTCGAGGTAGTACTGCAGGTATAGGCGGAGGCAAGCGATTTCAACATGGTCCAAGAAGCCTCGCGCCTCTTCTGCAGAGGCCTTACGATAAGTTCGAGGAGGAAAACGTAGCCATATCGAAGGCCGAGGTGGAAGCCCATTTTGCACCGAAACCGCCACCGCCGCCAAGGGAGAAAGTGCCTGTGGAAAAGATTGACCACTTCATTCGTATGGCTAGACCACCAGCTCCCAAGCCTGTTGACTCAGACTATGAGCACCACATCAAGAAGTTAAATCGAGCACGTCTACAGAAAGAGGCGAGCTCGAGCTCGAGCAAATCAGCTGGCAAAAGGAGCGGTAAAACCGTTCCCCAGCTGGGAGAACAGGCGGCGCAATCAATCCCCCCGCTTGTTGTGCCAACAACACATGAGAGTAGGCGCGCCCAATATTATTGTGGGCAAACCGTTAACGTTGCCGGGCTGGGCGATGTCATAATAACCGAGGAGCATATTGCGCAGGCTGAATCAATAAGGATCACTGTTGGACAACTCCTCGATATTGAGCCCATGTCTCCGACTAGAGAGGAGGAAATAAAACGGAAATATGCCCGGGGCCAACCTTTGGTCGAGCCAGAGGAGGTCAATAAGCTCCCAACGAGAATGTATGCATTGCATCAATGGTACATGGACATTACCAAGATTTCCAATCGAGAGTCCCTCATGGTGAATGTCAACGAGGAGCATTACTACCATAAGAAAGCTGTGACCGTTGACTATTCAGAACTTTTTCAGCTATACAATAAAGACGCACTCGACAAATCTATCGTCAGTTGCTATTGTCTGCATGTGATTTCTTTCTGTAATTTAAGTCTCAAGCTAGCTGATCATTTTGATCAATCATTACCTGTAATTATCCTCACTATATTCTTTTCTGTGGTATTATGCAGGATGAAGATTTATGAAATGAAAAAAGGTGGACGCTATGGCATTGGGTTCGTTGATCCAAATACCATTAATGAATACACATGGAAAATAGATCCATATCACGCAAAATGTGTAGAGGAAAGCATGCTATAGTTCTTCAAGGAACTCAAATACAATGAAGATATACTACTTCCTTACAACTTCCAATGAGTCACACTGTCTTGTACTACAAATTATGTTTTTCCCTACTAGCTATAGCTACATGTTTTTGCTTACATATGCCCGCTTAATTAAGACATGCAAACGTGTGTGCATGCAGATTTCACTGGATCTTGTTAATCATTAAAGTTGATCAAGGAACAGTTGAAGTACTAGCTACTTAAGAAAGCAAGTGACTACGGCATCGTGAAGGGGATAGTCAACAGGTAATTTCAATCATTATTAACTATATCTCGGCCTATTTAATTAGTTCGTCATTTCCTGATAACAACTATTTAATAACCCATTTATTCATTTTCTTTGTCGGCGGGCAGGGCTTGGGCAAAGTTCATCAGGGCCACTCCAGGCGCATGGAAACAAAATCTGAAATGGTATCGACCCAAGGTAAGTAATTAAGTAGTACTAGCTAGCTGCCATCTCTTTAATTATCATGCTTGATTAATTATTATCTGATCAAATTCCATTCTCGTAAAGGCCCTGAAGCAGGCGCCGGGGAATGATCTATGTGCATACTACGTTTGCGAGAACATTCGCTTGATGGCGTCCGAAAGGAGCAAATCTCAAAGACAGGAGTGGGTACGATATCGATTGTCAGAACACTATTCACAATTTTTACACCATTATCGATATCTAGTCACACAACTAATACACATGCATATTGATCTCCTTCTTAACAGTTCAAAGAGGTGCGGGACAAGCTCCTAGCACAGGACCGCATAGAAGCAATTCAAGAGGAAATAGCGGGATTTTTGCCCGACCAGGTCATAGATCCCAAAGGAGAATACTATTACCTGCTACCGCCCCCATGAACCACTTCCAATTGTTATCGTGCTCCGAAGGCACCAATTAGCTAGGCTAATGCCACTGGCTCCGAAGGCACCAATTAGGAGAAATTGTATATATATATACATGTGTGTATATATGTGTGAATTAATTAATGGTGGTTGTGAGACATTCGATGATATATATATATATTATGATCGGTCGTTCTACTAGAAATTCTATTTATATATATGCATAACGTGTACAATATGTAGTATCGTAAAATACTATTAAACGAAAAAGAATTAAATGGAAAACACAAAATTAAATGAAAAAGAAATCATAAACCCAAAACCCCCCAAACATTTTAATACCGGTTGGTGACACCAACCGGTACTAAAGGACTCCCTGCCCTCGAAGCTGGCTCGTGCCACGTGGTTGCCCTTTAGCACCGGTTCGTGCTGAACCGGTACTAAAGGGGGGGGGGCTTTAGTGCCTACATTTTAGCGCCGGTTACCAAACCGGCACTAAAGGGCCTTACGAACCGGTGCTATTGCCCGGTTCTGCACTAGTGTATGCCACTACCGGAAGAGCCCGGATAAGGAATTATCCTAAAGATCTAAGAAGACTGACACTGTTAAAAATAAGAATGGAGTATATGAGTTTTGATGGAATCGTAACCATACTTCTAAGGGTGGTAGCACCCCAGACCCCCCGTGTGATGATCGATGGATTTTAAGGAGACCCCCAAACCCTAACCTATCCCTTGCTAGCCTCTCCGAATCTCGAGGACGAGATTCATTTTAAGGGTGGTAGGTTTGTAACATCCCAAAATTCTAAATTTTGGAATGTTATAATAAATAGATAGATAGATTGATTGTTTGATTGTTGTGTGATTGACTGAGTGAAATTCGAAACTTTTTGAAAGTTAAATGAGAGGGAATAAAAGGACTTTCCCAAACTTTCACCTTTTGCATTTTGATCCCCGTGAATTCAAATTCTTTTCATCACAAAACCCTGGAGAGAAGATGACATGACTTCTTCCATTTATTTAAATGAAAAGGGGTGTTGAAAATATTTGAATTTCATCTGGAAATATTTCAAATTAATAAACTTCATGCAACTCAATGATTTTCAAGAGCGAAGATAAAATGACTTCTTCAAAACATATGAAATATGAGTGGAAGTTTCAAAGAATTAAATTCAAAGCCCCTTTGAATTCATTTCCAATTGGAGTTATTTGGGTTTTATTCAAATTATTTTTCTCCAAAAATAAAATATATGGAAAATAGGGCAACATGATTCCCTACATCAGAAAATTGGAGAGAAATAAATTTAAATTAATCTTGGTATTTTTATAATGTTTTTATTGGATTTTATTAGACCAGTAGCACTCTTTGAATTACCTGAATTTGTGTGAATTTTATTTAATGCTAGGAAAATGTTCAACTTGTAGAAAATCTTTTTCTGAAATTTTTTCCCGACTGGGCCGGCCTAGCCAACCCAGCCAGGCCGCGGCCCAGCCCACCTCCGCGCCTTTCCCCGAGCTCCCGCGGGACTCCGCCCGGACTCCGCCACCTGCACGCATCGCCGCCGCCGTGCCTGACCCGGCCACCTCCGCGCCGCCTTGCTTTGCCCCCTCGCCCACGCCATCGCCTCGCCCTCCCCCTATAAATCCCGCAGCCCCGCCGCCTCTCCTCTCCTCCTCTCGCATCGCGCCGCCGCACCACGCTGACAACCGCCGACGCCGCTGCTCTGCATCGCGCCGCCCGCGATGCCGTTGACCCCACCGCCGCCTCCGACCGCCGCTGGCGCCCCCAGCGCACCCGCCGCCCGCGCCGCCTCTCCCCGTGCGCCTCGCCGTCTCCTCCGACGACCGGAGCCGCCCACCGGAGGCCCGTGCCGCCTCGCCGGAGCTCGCCGGTCCGATCCGCTCCGCGAACCGCCGGTTTTCTTTGAAGCGCCGTGAACCGGTATAAACCGACCCCGGTCTTTTTTTTAGGTTCGGTTTTTTCTTTAAAACCCTAGACTAGAACTGTTTTTTTAGGTTTTATTAAACAGCGAACATCCACTGTTTAGACCTTATAAGCGAACGTTCATTATTTAGTCTTTTCGTTTTCTATTTATTTACGTGAGGGACCTATACGAAAATATCTTTCTTATAGGTTAGTCCATGTTTTTCAAACAACCACTACTTTTTACTCGTTTGTCAAAATCCAACGAAACCAACGGTCACATCTTCGTTATGATCCCCTCTATCCAATAATCCAACCCAAACATGTTTTTGAAAATTTAAAATTTGAATTAGACCAGATTTGAATTCAAACTTCGTTTGATCATAACTTGAGTTTCGTAGCTCCGTTTGAGTTGATTCTTTTTGGAAATCGAAGATCTTGACCTGAACTTTCTGATAAGGCCAAATTCACATAATTTTGGTACTGTTAGAAATTGTTTTATGCTGCAAGAGTTATTTGCTTGGTTTTGATGTTTTCCGAACTGTCTTCTTCGTTTTTCCCGATCTTCTGAGTGATTGCTTATGTGTGGTTACTATTGCTTGCTCACGATAGATTGAACGGAGTGTGACGAGTAGAACTATCAAGAGTTTTGAGTGCGAATCATCTTCATCAACATTGTAGGAAAGTTCACACTTTGATCATATCCCTTTTATACCCAGTTTTTATGCATTAGTTTCACCCTCAAACATTGCATGAGTAGGATTGATAACATGTGGGTATTGGGAAGTAGTTGATGAGGTAGGAACCTATTGCCTTGCATTCAACCCTTGGGAGTTACTATTACGTTATGCTTATATTGCCATGCTATGCTCGTAGACATGGATTGGGTTTGAGAGTATTTCATGACAGATGTGAGATTGTTAATTAATGGTTTACTTAAGGTGGCAACTTTAACACACATTTGGGTGGACTGAGGCACCTGGGTATTCCAGCGATTATCTGTCTAGGCACCTGGGTATTTCAGGATTGCTTGTTTTTTATGGACCGCCACCCAGGCTCAAAGGGATCATGAGATTATTCATGCTAGAAACTTCCGTGTGCAGCCACAAGCTACTATGGGCTCTAGCATAGTTGAGTAAGTTGTGCGAACTCTTACAGTGGTAGACTAGCAGATGTAGGGGAAAGTAGGTGTAATGGTCTACCCGATCGTAAGGTGCTAGCGCTTCTGAAAGACTATGTCTCGGTCATCTGTTTCTCAAACACCATGTAGTGCGAGAATCCAAACGGAGGAGATCGAGTCTTGTGGGGAAAGTGCACAAACCTCTGCAGAGTGTATAAACTAATCATGATTAGCCGTGTCCCTGGTTATGGACGTCTTGAGTATCTAGTTATTGGATTATCCCGTTGATCTCATCACGTTACTTAAATAATTTGTTGGGTTTTAATGATGTTACTTAATTGGGATTGAGAATGCTGTCAACCATTCTCAATGTTTAACAACCACCAAGATAGTTAAATAAAATTTATTCCTTTGTAGTAGGGAAAAATTGGCTTTTGGCAAAAACATTATAACCATAGAGCTTTTCCACCAGCCAAATATGCATGTAGAGATAGCCATTGTTCATCATTTGTCTCTATGGTGTGAATTTTCCAGTACATTCAATGTACTGACCCTTTGTGGCTGCAACGTCTCATGTTGCAGGATTTCTTACGACGAGTAAGTGATATGTTAGGGTTACGATTTCTACACTCAACTTTGCCATTGGTGTTGATGGGAATCCACAACCTTGTTGTTACTTCCGCTATTTGGATTGACGTAATAGTATTTACGTTACTTTTACATGTGATTTACCTCTGTTATAATTCCTCGAGTACTGTGTGTGTCAGCATACCGATCCAGGGATGACACTTAAGCACAGAGACTTGATCCATTCGGGTCGGGTCGCTACAGACATCGTAAGATCCAACTATAATGGCAAAGCTCGCGGTACATCAAGATCGTGCCAAATCAAGAACACACGAGAGAGAGAGAGAGATAAAAAACATAGCTAATGGTACATACCCTCAGCCCCGAGGGTGAACTACTCCCTCCTTGTCATGGAGAGCGCCCGGATGATGAAGATGGCCACCGGTGATGATTTACCCTTCTGGCAGGGTGTCGGAATAGGGTCCCGATTGGTTTTTGCTGGCTATAGAGGCTTGCGGTGGCGGAACTCCCGATCTAGGTTTCTTTTCGGGGGTTTCTGTATTTGTAGGAATTTTTGTCGTCGGTTTCACGTCAGGTGGGTCCATGAGTTAACCAGAAGGTCGGAGGGCGCGCCCTCCACCCTTGTGGAGGCCTCGTGGTTCTTCTAGTCCAACTCTTTTGCTTTGGGGGCTTCTTTTGGTCCATAAAAAATCACCGTAAATTTTCAAGTTATTTGGACTCCGTTTGATATTTCTTTTCTGTAAAACTCAAAAACAAGGAAAAACAGAAACTGGCACTAGGCTCTAGGTTAATAGGTTAGTCCCAAAAATCATATAAAATAGCATATAAATGCATATAAAACATCCAAGATAGATAATATAATAGCATGGAACAATCAAAAATTATAGATACGTTGGAGACGTATCAAGCATCCCCAAGCTTAATTCCTGCTCGTCCTCAAGTAGGTAAACGATAAAAACATAATTTTTGATGTGGAATGCTACCTAAATTTTTTATCCATGTAATTTCTTTATTGTGGCATGAATGTTCATATCCGTATGATTCAAAACAAAAGTTTAATATTGACATAAAAACAATAATACTTCAAGCATACTAACAGGATAATTATGTCTTCTCAAAATAACATGGCCGAAGAAAGCTTAATTTTCAAAATCATATAGTCTGGCTATGCTCCATCTTCATCACACAAAATATTCAAATCATGCACAACCCCGATGACAAGCCAAACAATTGTTTCATACTTTTGATGTTCTTAAACCTTTTCAACTTTCACGCAATACATGAGCGTGAGCCATGGACATAGCACTATAGATGGAACAAAATATGGTGGTTGTGGAGAAGAAAAAAATAAGGAGATAGTCTCACATCAACTAGGCGTATCAACGGGCTATGGAGATGCCCATCAATAGATATTAATGTGAGTGAGTAGGGATTTCCATGCAACGGATGCACTAGAGCTATAAGTTTATGAAATCTTGAAAAGAAACTAAGTGGGTGTGCATCCAACTTGCTTGCTCATGAAGACCTAGGGCAATTTGAGGAAGCCCATCGTTGGAATATACTCCCTCCGTAAACTAATATAAGAGCATTTAGAATACTAAAGTAGTGATCTAAACGCTCTTATATTAGTTTACAGAGGGAGTACAAGCCAAGTTCTATAATGAAAAATTCTCACTAGTATATGAAAGTGACAATTTAGGAGACTCTCTATCATGAAGATTATGGTGCTACTTTGAAGCACAAGTGTGGTAAAAGGATAGTAGCATTGCCCCTTCTCTCCTTTTCTCTCATTTTTTGTTATTTTTTGGGCCTTCCCTTTTCTTTGGCCTCTTCTATATATATATATATTTTTTTTTTTTTCGTCCGGAGTCTCATCCCGACTTGTGGGGGAATCATAGTCTCCATCATCCTTTCCTCACATGGGACAATGCTCTAATAATGAAGATCATCACACTTTTATTTACTTACAACTCAAGAATTACAACTCGATACTTAGAACAAAATATGACTCTAAATGAATGCCTCCGGCGGTGTACCGGGATGTGCAATGAATCAAGAGTGACATGTATGAAAGAATTATGATCGGTGGCTTTGCCACAAATACAATGTCAACTACATGATCGTGCAAAGCAATATGACAATGATGAAGCGTGTCATAATAAACGGAACGGTCAAAAGTTGCATGACAATATATCTCTAAATGGCTATGGAAATGCCATAATAGGTAGGTATGGTGGCTGTTTTGAGGAAGGTATATGATGGGTTTATGGTACCGACGAAAGTTGCGCGGTACTAGATAGGCTAGCAATGGCGGAAAGGTGAGAGTGCATATAATCCATGGACTCAACATTAGTCATAAAGAACTCACATACTTATTGCAAAAATCTATTAGTCATCGAAGAAAAGTACTACGCGCATGCTACTAGGGGGATAGATTGGTAGGAAAAGACCATCGCTCGTCCCCGACCGCCACTCATAAGGAAGACAATCAAAAAATATCTCATGCTCCAACTTCGTTACATAACGGTTCACCATACGTGCATGCTACGGGACTCACAAACCTCAACACAAGTATTTCTCAAATTCACAACTACTAACTAGCATGACTCTAATACCACCATCTTCATATCTCAAAACAATCATAAGGAATCAAACTTCCCATAGTATTCAAAGAAAATTACCATGTTTTTAAAGACCCTCAAAATAATATAAGTGAATCATGAGAGTTCATCAATTTTTTAAAATAAAACCACCGTTGTGCTCTAAAAATATATAAGTGAAGCACTAGAGCAAAAGACAAACTACTCCAAAAGATATAAATGAAGATCAATGAGTAGTCGAATAATTATGTAACTATGTAGAGACTCTCTAACATTTAAGAATTTCAAATCTTGGGATATTAATCAAACAACAAGCAAATCCTAATAAAATAAAATGACGCTCCAATAAAAACACATATTATGTGGTGAATAAAAATATAGCTCCAAGTATGGTTAGCGATGAATGAAGACGAAAGAGGGGATGGCATCCGAGGCATCCCCAAGCTTAGGCTCTTGGTTGTCGTTGAATATTACCTTGGGGTGCCTTGGGCATCCCCAAGATTAGGCTCTTGCCACTCCTTATTCCGTAGTCCAGCAAATCTTTACCCAAAACTTGAGAACTTCACAACACAAAACTCAACAGAAAATATCATAAGCTCTGTTAGTATAAGAAAATAAATCACCACTTTTGGTGCTGTTGTGACACTGGTATGCGTCGGTGCTATACAAACGGTTTTTAACCCCTTTCTGTGACGGCATTTGGAACCGTCTCTAAGTGAATGTGGGCGATAGGGGGGTCCTTCCCACACGACCCAGAAATCATTGAGGATAGGCCCTCCTGGGACACAGGCTGGGGCCGTGTGCGATCAGGTGAGGCATCGAAACCCAATCATTTCCGTAGGTATGTACATCCCACACGGTGAATCCCATAAAAACATTTCCGTAGGTATGTACATCCCACACGGTGAATCCCAGAAAAGCATTTCCGTAGGTATGTGCATCCACACGGTGAATCCCAGAAAAACATTTCTGTAGGCATGTACATCCAACATGGTGAATCCCAAAAACATTTCCATAGGTATGTATATCACACACAGTCAATCCAAGGAAAACGTTTCCGTTCGTATGTACATCCCACACAGTTTTATGTGTAGGCTCGTGTGTGAAAGGTGTAACTATCACACACGGTCTGCCTTGGTTAACTGTTTGCTTTTATCAACTAGATCACACACGATTTGATGAAGAAAACCGTGTGGCATTGGGCTATCCATCGCAAGTGCTTTTACTGCTAGAACCTTTTGCAAAGGTCCATGACACATTTAGCAGGTTTATTAGTTTACAATTAATAATTCCAGTATTATGCAAATTCACATTTCATATCGAACAATTGTTTGTCAATTTCATATCAGGCACATAAATATGTTATTACATCACAGTAAGACAGCTACATGAAAACAACACAGTACAACATATAGCTAGTTCAACTTCATAAGAACAATATATTCATTTTCCTATCCGAGATCATCCAGACTCGTCTTATCCACATCTGCTTTCAGTTCAGTAAGAACCTGTTTTGCACGGTCCAACTGGGAAATTGCCTCCTCCTTCGCCAACACCATCTTAGCAAAGTCTAATTTAGAAAATTTGAGATCATTCTCCACCTTCAACTTTTTATCCCGCATCTGCAAATATTCTTCAGCGTTGACAATAGTTTCTCTAAGCCTATGTCTGTTCTCTTCCTCATACATGCTCTAGGGCTTCGCTAGGCACATCTTCAAAGGCTGTGGCCACTCTTGATCAACCCACTCCGGGTAAGAAGACTTCCGTTCATCCTATAATATTTAAAACTAGATCAGTAACAATTGTAGGGGAAATGGGTTTATAGCAACATAGAAAATCACCAATGCTTATTTTGAAAAACTGAAGAAACATGTTAATTATGACATATCTTCTCAAAAAGATCAATGTGCAAATGAATTAATTGCTACTGAGTCAACAACCAAATTCTGGAACATCAAAAGCTATAATTAACTACAACAATGCTACAAGTTCTTACTCATGTATAATAAATAACAAATTGAACATTTTATGAGGAAGGTAAATATAACTGCAACAACATAGCGACAGTGTTTGGATGACAACAAATTGATACTAACAGGTGTGCACATGCACAAATTTAGTAACATAGAACAAATAGCACTAAGGCCGTCCACTATGTATGCAAAAACTGGGGTAAAGACAAATTTTGCTACATCTCGCACCGGTGCCCTGCAGTGGCGAGCCGATGCAGCGGAAAAAATTAGGGACCCGGACTCCGGAGCACGTAGTTGCTCCGATGCCCAGTTCCTTCGTGCCATAAATATTTAGTATTTTACTACTTGGCTGCTCAGATGTGTGGACCAAAGTTGGCTGCACAAACTGCTGAAGCGGTGCCAACTAATTTTCTAATGGCACCGCTGATGAGATGACGACAATTTAAGATACTAGGTACAAACTGTGACACTGTCTTAGAATGCATTGGTTGAAGGTGTGGTATGAATGGCTTGGGACCGTGACAGTGTCTGAATCACATCTAACAAATGATTTGTAACAATGAAAGAGGCTCTAACCTTCTCTGCACATGCCAGAAACTTCCTCCCACTGTCCATAGATTCAAATGCAACTAGCTTCACACATGGAGATTGATGGTGACAACGAGCAGGTAGATCTTCAGCCACCCCGCTCCATTCATTGCCACTGATGGTCCTAGGGAGCTACAAGAGGTAGAAATGACTCAAATCGACCAACGGGTAAAAATCCTTCATTCCAAGTCATAGCCCGAGAGAGAGAAGAGAGGCATACCTGGGTGGTGAAGGTGTCATCGCCGGAGGAGGAACTGCTGGAGAGGTCTTTGAAGAAGACCATGGCGACCCCGACGGTAGGATGCGAGACAACGAGAGCGAGGAAGCGGCTAAAGCTTAGGAAGGAAGGAAGGAAGGAGGAAATAGGGGAAATGTGACTTGTGGTCGGGGAGAAAAGGGGGTGGGGAAGGGGGGAGGGGCGGGGGTAGATATTTTGGCGGTAGGCCAACATTTTGGAAATGTGGAGGGAAACTTTGCGCGCGGTGCCGCCGGACCATTCACTTTGAACGACTGTGTGCATCGCAAACGATTCTTCTGCTTTACGCGCATGGCATGAGTTTGATAATTCAAATTTTGGTGGAAATTCCCCCCGGTACGTCATTGCATAATTTAACATCGCTTACTAATTTGGGCACACAAAAGAGCGTACAGCAGACATACCACACTAACTGAATCAAACAATTTTAGTAATTAAACAGAGCCAGTTGACCTAAACATTGCTCTAACAAAAGACCAGCATTAAAAACAAAGCCTAAGTATGCATAATTTTAACAAATCCGCCACCGCGCCGGCCTATGCATCGCCGGTGTGAGATGAGACGTTGATGACTTGTCCTGGCGACATGCCGCCATTGGTGGGCTCCGCGCCCCCCTGCTGAAGTCGACCGCGTCCTCGTCCTCTTCCTCGGCGCCGCCCTCAAGGTTGTAGTACTCGTAGTAGTGGCTGCGCCAGAGCTCGCGTTGGTACTCCTCCGCCGATTCCTCGACGGACAGACTCTTCTCTACCTCGACCTCGGCCACGGGCAACTCCTCCTCCTGGCGCTCCTCGATCTCCGCCGCCTCCTGAATCTCCAGCTCCCGCTCGGCGACCTAATGAGGATGACGGTGCTCCATGGACACCGCCACCTTTTCAGACGTGGGTTGCATGCTGGAGTCCGAGGTGGCCTGAAATATCTTGGCGTGTGCATCCTCGATCTTGGCGTGGATGGCCTCGACCTGGGCCAGGGCGACATCAGCGGCACAAACGGTAGCTAGAGCACTCTTGGCGTTTGTAGTCACTGTCACAGCAGCAGCTGCAGCCGTCTCAGCTACTGCAGCTGCCCTATCCGCTGTCGCAGACGCCCTCTCGACGGAAGCGACTGCTCTCAATGCGGATGCGGCATCACTCTCGGCGTAGGCGGCCGCGCTCTCGGCGCAGGCGGCGGCGCTCGGGGGAGACGCGACCATCGTATGGGCCTTCACGAAGCATTTCCACGGCGTCATCTTTGCAAGAAGGGGGTGCGGGGAAGGGGATCGGGATTCGTGGATTCGGGGGTTGCCGGCACTGGAGCAGACGAGCTGGCGAAGCTTAAGGAGGGAGACTCAAATAGACCCATATATTTTCATCGCAAACTGTTCCTAGAAAACAACTGTGTGTGATGTTGTAGATACTTTTTATTAGCTGTGAAAGATGAATTTGGAGTAAAGTGGCAACGGATGGTGTTTTAAATGTACGAGAAATTTTGTAGTACTAATACAACTGTCATGTCAAATTTTGGAAAATTTCAGGGGTCATTTGACCTTTTAAGACATTTAAGTAATTTTCTAGACATTTAATGACCGTAATTGAAATTTGAACTACATGTACATGCAACAGCTAACCATAACGGTTTGAAAACTCATATTTTGTGTACTTGTGTGTGATTTAATTCCATGTGCAGTAAATTGGAAGGAATTGTCAAACATATTGGTCTAACGGCTATGCCACAATTAAGCATGGAGTGCCATGGCATTTTAATTCCAAAAAATAAAAAAAATCAGAAACACAAGAAACCTTGGTTGATGTAATGTCATGCCACCAAGATGATGTGGTAAAAAATTGGCATGTTTGACGAAAGTTTGGACACACACCCCTCACAAACCGGAGCAACTCACTAGAAAGCTCGTGGTTCCGAGAGGGAACAATGCATGTTTGATGACAAATGGGAGATAGCTTCCTTTTATGACCTTCAATTTTTTTTCTACGTTTAATATGCACTACTAAAACTGTAATATGAAATTTTAGAAAATTCTAGGGGTCATTTGACCTTTTCAAGACATTTGAGTGATTTTCTAGCCATTAATGACCGTAATTCAAATTTGAACTACATCTACATGCAACGGCTAACCATAACCGTTCAAAAAAAATCATATTTGTGTACTGGTGTGCTAGTTAATTCCATGTGTAGTAAATTAGAAGGAATTTTCAAACATATTGTCTCACGACATGGACACATGCATATGTATGCATGGAGTGACATGGCATTTTAATTTGAAAAAATAAAAAAAATCAGAAACACATGAAACCTTGCTTAATGTAATGTCATGCCACCAAGATGATGTGGTAAAAAATTTGGCGTGTTTGACGAAAGTTTGGACACACACCCATCACAAACCGGAGCAACTCACTGGAAGCCTCGTGGTTCCGAGAGTGAACAATGCATGTTTGATAACGAACAAGAGATAGCTTCCTCTTACGGCCTTCAATTTTTTTCTACGTATAACATGCACTACTACAACTGTAATGTGAAATTTTGGAAAATTCTAGGGGTCAGTTGACCTTTTAAAGACATTTAAGTGATTTTCCAGCCATTTAATGATCGTAATTCAAATTTGAACTACATCTACATGCAATGCCTAACCAAAACGGTTTGAAAAATCATATTTTTTTACTTGTCTGCGAGTTAATTCCATGTGTAGTAAATTAGAAGGATTTTCAAACATAGTTGTCTCACGACATGGACAGATGCATATGTATGCATGGAGTGACATGGCATTTTAATTCCAAATTTTTTAAAAAATATCAGAAACACATGAAACCTTGCTTGATGTAATGTCATGCCACCAAGATGATGTGGTAAAAAATTGGCATGTTTGACGAAAGTTTGGACACACACCCCTCACAAACCGGAGCAACTCACTATAAGGCTCGTGGTTCCGAGAGGGAACAATGCATGTTTGATGATGAACGGGAGATAGCTTCCTCTTACGGCCTTCAATTTTTTTCTACGTCTAACATGCACTACTACAAATGTGATGTAAAATTTTGGAAAATTCTAGGGGTCATTTGACCTTTTAAAGACATTTAAGTGATTTTCTAGCCATTTAATGACCGTAATTCAAATTTGAACTACATCTACATGCAACTCCTAACCAGAACGGTTTGAAAAATCATGTTTGTGTACTTGTGTGCGAGTTAATTCCATGTGCAGTAAATTAGAAGGAATTTCCAAACATATTTGTCTCATGACATGGACACATGCATATGATGCATGGAGTGACATGGCATTTTAATTCCAAAAAATTTAAAAAATATTAGAAACACATGAAACCTTGCTTGATGTAATGTCATGCCACAAAGATGATGTGGTAAAAAATTGGCCTGTTTGACGAAAGTTTGGACACACACCCTTCACAAAGCAGAGCAACTCACAAGAAGGCTCGTGGTTTCGAGAGGGAACAATGCATGTTTGATGACGAACGGGAGATAGCTTCCTCTTACGACCTTAATTTTTTCCTACGTCTAACATGCACTACTACAACTGTAATGTGAAATATTGGAAAATTCTAGGGGTCATTTGACCTTTTAAAGACATTTAAGTGATTTTCTAGCCATTTAATGACCGCAATTTAAATTTTAAATACATCTACATGCAACGCCTAACCAAAACGGTTTGAAAAATCATATTTGTGTACTTGTGTGCGAGTTAATTCCATGTGCAGTAAATTAGAAGGAATTTTCAAACATATTGGTCTCACGACATAGGCACATGCATGGAGTGCCATGGCATTTTAATTCCAAAAAATTAAAAAATGATCAGAAAAACCTGAAACCTTGCTTGATGTAATGTCATGCCACCAAGATGATGTGGTAAAAAAATTGGTCTGTTTGACGAAATTTTGGACACACACCCCTCACAAACCGGAGCAACTCACTAGAAGGTTCGTGGTTTCGAGAGGGAACAATGCATATTTGATGACGAAAGGGAGATAGCTTCCTCTTATGGCCTTCAAATTGTTTTCTACGTTTAGCGTGCACTAATACAATTATCATGTGCAAATTTGGAAAATTTCATGGGTCAGTTGACCTTTTAAAGACATTTAAGTGATTTTCTAGACATTCAATGACCGTAATTCAAAAGAAATTAACCTGGAAGACTGCAGGGCTTACACCCCACAACATTTTATGGAAAGAAGAGAGATAACAATTACAAAATTCCTCAAGGGGAGGAACAAAGAAAAGGAAAAGCTAAACTAGAAAGGCTAAATAAGAGACACAAAAGAAAAGAAAAAAAACATTACAATGTACAACTAGGAGAGGAAGATGAGTTAAAAGATGTCCTTCAAGGAGGCAGAAAATCAATCCATTTTAGCAGAGCCTCCTTGTACTTGCTTTTGATTCGGTATGAAAGAAGAGTAATGTCATGAATGAATCCATTCCTCCACTGCCTTAAAGTTGGTTTGACATGCCTAAAAGCCCTGTCATTCCTAACTTTCCAAATATTCCACCATGCAAGAAAAACCACCTCTGAGAAAAAGGGCTTTTGAAACTCCTTCCTTGCATGTAATGTAATTTGCACCATATCATTGCTATCCATCCAGGGGACTTGCAGGTAGTTCCAGATTCTCATACTGAAGTTACATTGGAAGAATAGATGATTCCTATCCTCAAGTACTCCAGTCGGGCATAGGACACAATCAGGTCCATCATCAATCCTCCAATTGCGTTGTTGGATCATATCCTTGGTTTTAACTCTGTCCATAATTACTAGCCAGGCAAACATTTTTATTGTCATGGTACATCAACTTTTCCAAACCCAGCTAAGAATAGGATTGGCCAGAACTGGCTGGTGGACAAAGTCATAGTATTTTTTGGCTGAGTACTCTGCCATCTTCCCGTGCCTCCAAGCCCAGTTATCATTACAATCAATGTTGAATGAAGTCTCAAATAACAAACTTGATAACTGATTGAACTCCCTAAAAGCCAGTTGAGACAAAGGTAAAGAAAACATTTGTTGCAAATCTCCTGCCTGTACCACTTCCCTGACAGAAAGGTTCTTCTGCAGGCAAAAAGAAAAAAGCCTTGCAAACCGTTCTTGTAGAGGAATGCAAGACTGGCCAATCTCCCGATCAGACCAAAATAGAACAGAATCCCTTTTCCCACAGTGACAGAAGTAACAGTCCGAAACTTGTCCATTAATTTGCAAATGTCCCTCCACCAGAATGAGCCACAAAGAATAGTGTCATGAGGAATTCTCTAAAAATAATATGAGTCCCACACCAAATTAACCCATGGCACATCTGCCTTGTTATAAAATTTATTGAGGTATTTAAGGAGTAGTGCATCATTCTGCAGTCCCAAATTCAGAATTCCAAGTCCCCCTTTCATCTTAGGCCTGCAGACCAGGGGCCATGCAGCCAAAGAGTGTCCCTTCTCCTGACCATATTTACTCAAAAGGCACTGTCTTTGAATCCTTTCTAACTGTTTTAGAATACCTTGTGGGAGGGATAGACTGCAAAGGAAGAATATAGGGAGAGAGGAAATCACTGAATTTACCAGATGCAACCTACTGACCTGTGGTAAAAACCAGGAACTAGCAGTTAGCCTTCTTTCCATGCAGTCCACCAAAGGTAGCAAATCAACAATTTTGGGTCACGTGGTTCCAATAGGAAGTCCCAAATAAGTGAAGGGCATAGAACCAAGCTGGCACCCAAACTGAACAGCAAGGGCAGAAGCAACAGAGGCTTCCACATTGATTGGGTACATTGAAGACTTATGGAAGTTTATTTGCAGTCCAGTTGCCAAGGAAAAGGAGTTGAGCACTGACTTGAGGACCTCCAGCTGAGTTGAGTCAGCATTTACAAACAATAAGGTATCATCTGCATATTGTACAACTGGGTAATCAAGATCATGTGTTGGCAATGGCAAGGTAAGCAGACCCCTACATAATAGATCATTGATCATAGTTTGTAGAAGATCAACAGGAATGACAAAAAGCAAAGGAGAGATAGGGTCTCCTTGCTTGACACCACATTTGCACTTGAAATGATTTCCAGGCACACCATTTAGCAGGATAGAGGATGTTGCAGAAGATAGGAGCTGCTGAACGCATTTAATCCATTTGCTATCAAAACCTTTTGCTACAAGGATTTTCAAAATTGCCTCATGCTGAATAGAGTCAAATGCTTTTTCAAAGTCAAGCTTGAGCAATATAATTGGCTTCTTGGAATGATTGCATTGATGAATATACTCAAACGTCCAAGCAATACAGTCCAGAATTGTTTTTGATTTAATGAAGCCATACTGATTTTTATTAACACACTTGGTGATTTCCTCTTGAAACCTATTAGCTGCCAGTTTAGTCAGAAACTTCAGTCCCACACTGGTCAAAGAGATTGGCATAAAATCTCCAACACCCTCAGGTGTTTGCTTTTTTGGGATCAAAGTAATGAAAGCTTCATTGAGGTTTTCCAAACGAGCAGTTCCAGCATGAAACTCATTTACCAAACGAATAAAATCATTGGAAATGATTGACCAGCATCTTTTCATGAACATACCATTAAAATCATCTGGCCATGGGGCTTTATCAATGGGCATTTCCTTTATGACCTTTTCAATCTCTTGCACTTGAAAGGGTTGCGTGAGTCCCTCAAGACCTTGCACTCTTGGGATAAGTGAGATTATTTCATTACCCATCAATATTGGTTTAACAGTTCCCATTCTACCCTTGAAAGCAATCAAAAACTCCTTAGCTATTTCCCCATGATCTGAAGAAACTGTTCCATCAGACAGTTGAAGACTAGCAGTAGAATTCTTCCTATACCTCTCTGTTGCCATGGCCTGGAAGAATTTAGAATTTTCCTCTCCCACCTTTATATATCTAATAGTACACCTTTTCTTCCAATATAAAAACTGCAAATGTAGAAGGTGCTCATGGTGTAACTTACATATCTTCCTGAAGTTGTGTTCAGGTATGGATAGGGGCCTCTAGTCCTCCAAATCATCCAGCCATAGAATTACCCAATTGCACTTTTCAATTAAAGATTTAATGTGTGAGAGCCCCTTCTGCCATTTCTTGAGTGCAAACCTCAAGGATTTCAATTTGTCCATAATAACTGCAGATATATGAGACTTATGTGAAGGTTTGTTCCAAACTTCCCTTACACAGTCCATGAAGCCAGGTTGATGTACCCAATAGTTTTCAAACCTGAAGATATGTGCTTTAGGAATTGTGGTGCTGATGGAAATTGCACAAGGAACATGATCAGACGCAGTTCTAGCAAGTGGTGTAACTTGTGTCATAGGATAATGGGTTATCCAACTTGCAGAAGTAAAAAACCAGTCCAATTGCTCGAGGAGTGGGACATCCTGCATGTTTGACCAGGTAAACCTTCTACCCTTTAGAGGAAGTTCCAGCAAACCTAAATGGCCAATGATCTCATTGAAGATAAAAATATCATTAACATCCCCTCCCGGAAGATTACGATTGTCCATGGACCTGATAAAATTAAAATCTCCTAGTAGCAGCCATTTTTGTTCCAGCTCCACTTGAAGGTTATACAACTAGTTAACAAATTCATCCCTCAATACACCCTGACAAGGTCCATATACATTGACTAAAAACCACTGATCGTTATTATGCACAGAATTGAAACTGAGGATCATACCAAAAGGCTTTACTTCCACTAATGTACCTCTAAAAACATCTGAACGCCATACTGTCAGAATACCACCCGAGGCTCCTCTGGAGGGTGTTTCAATGAACTGATCAAAACCCCTAGGACAAATGCTCTTAATTAAAGAACGATGGCAATCTGACAACTTAGTTTCTTGCAAACAAGAAACCGCACACTGACTGTCAGAAATTTTCTCTCTAATAGAGCATTGTCGTGTTTCAGAATTTAAACCACGGACATTCCAACAAAGCACCTTCCAATTACGCATAGACCTTTGATTCATGAGATAACCAAAAGCGAAGTCTCAGCAACTGCATGACACACAATGTCATACATCCCACACCATAAAAAACAAAATGCATCCAGTTCAGACCACGCAGCATAAAGTTTTAGAATGACACAGACGATAACGAAGTTAAAAGGCTCGCTACACCTAGCTAAAGTTTTAAACTGCAACATTTAAACACCACTGGAGGAGGAGTCGTCCTTGGGATTAACGTAAGCTTCTCCTTGGATAGCAGGTTGGGGTCAATCTCCAGCTCCGCTCCAATTGCTTGTAGTACGTTGATATGCGTTGGTGGAGGGGCATCTGCAGACTTGCCAGCGTCATCTGCGTCTTCAGGTGTTGGCTGAGCCATCACATGTATGGGGTTGGATCGAGGACGCCTTTTGGTGGGCTGGAGGGAAAGCTGCTCAAAAGTCATTGATTTGAACCCATCCAGCTTTGCCGCGCTTCTTGTACATCATCGTATAGAAGTATCCACTAAAGGGGCCACAGCCTTCCATCTTCTTGTCTATTTCATGTCCTTGGCCTGCACAGAGGAAGAAAAAACCACAGAAGAAGAGGAGTTTGTTGGGGATCGTAGCAGAAATTTAAAATTTTCTACGTATCACCAAGATCAATCTATGGAGTAATCTAGCAACGAGGGGAAGGAGAGTGCATCTACATACCCTTGTAGATCGCTAAGCGGAAGCGTTCAAGTGAACGGGGTTGATGGAGTCGTACTCGTCGTGATCCAAATCACCGATGATCCTAGCGCCGAACGGACGGCACCTCCGCGTTCAACAGACGTACGGTTGGGAGACGTCTCCTCCTTCTTGATCCAGCAAGGTGAGAGGAGAAGTTGAGGGAAAACTCCGAAAGCACGACGGCATGGTGGTGATGGAGCTCGTGGTTCTCCGGCAGGGCTTCGCCAAGCACTACGGAGGAGGATGAGGTGTTGGAGGAGGAAGAGGGCTGCGCCAGGGGAAGGGTGCGGCTGCCCTCTCTCTCCCTCACTATATATAGGGGGAAGGGAGGAGGGGGAGGCGCCCTAGGGTTCCCTAGGGGAGGGGCGGCGGCCATAGGGGAAACCCTAGATGGGTTTGGGCGCCCCCACCCCCTAGGAAACTTGCCCCCCAAGCCGGGAGGGGCGGCTGCCCTAGGGGTGGCGCCCCCACCTCTCCTGGTTACGTGAGATGGGGTGGGAGGGGCGCTCAGCCCCTTAGTGGGCTGATGTGCCCTCTTCCCTTGGCCCATAAGCTCCCCCCAAGGCTTGCCGGGGCCTCCGAAACCCCTTTCGGACACGCTGGTCATCACCTGGTACCCTCGGAACAATTTCGGACTCCAATACCCTTCGTCCAATATACCGATCTTCACCTCCGGACCATTTCGGAGCTCCTCGTCATGTCCGGGATCTCATTCGGGACTCCGAACAACCTTTGGTAACCACATACTATTTCCCATAACAACTCTAGCGTCACCGAACCTTAAGTGTGTAGACCCTACGGGTTCGGGAACCATGCAGACATGACCGAGACAACTCTCTGGCCAATAACCAACAGCGGGATCTGGATACCCATGTTGGCTCCCACATGTTCCACGATGATCTCATCGGATGAACCACGATGTCAAGGATTCAATCAATCCCGTATAGAATTCCCTTTGTCCAGCGGTACTGTACTTGGCCGAGATTCGATCGTCGGTATCGGATACCTTGTTCAATCTCGTTACCGGCAAGTCTCTTTACTCGTTCCATAACACATCATCCCGTGATCAACTCCTTGGTCACATTGTGCACATTATGATGATGTCCTACCGAGTGGGCCCAGTGATACCTCTCCGTTTACATGGAGTGACAAATCCCAGTCTCGATTCGTGCCAACCCAACAGACACTTTCGGAGATACCTGTAGTGTACCTTTATATCCACCCAGTTACGTTGTGACATTTGGCACACCCAAAGCACTCCTACGGTATCCGGGAGTTGCACAATCTCATGGTCTAAGGAAATGATACTTGACATTAGAAAAGCTTTAGCAAACGAACTACACGATCTTGTGCTAGGCTTAGGATTGGGTCTTGTCCATCACATCATTCTCCTAATGATGTGATCCCGTTATCAACGACATCCAATGTCCATGGTCAGGAAACCGTAACCATGTTATTGATCAACGAGCTAGTCAACTAGAGGCTTACTAGGGACATGGTGTTGTCTATGTATCCACACATGTATCTGAGTTTCCTATCAATACAATTCTAGCATGGATAATAAACTATTATCATGAACAAGGAAATATAATAATAACCAATTTATTATTGCCTCTAGGGCATATTTCCAACAGTCTCCCACTTGCACTAGAGTCAATAATCTAGTTCACATCGCCATGTGATTAACACTCACAGGTCACATCGCCATGTGACCAACATCCAAGAGTCTACTAGACTCAATGGTCTAGTTCACATCATCATGTGATAAACACTCCAAGAGTTCTGGGTTTGATCATGTTATGCTTGTGAGAGAGGTTGTAGTCAACAGGTCTTGCCATATTCAGATCCCTATGTATTTCGCAAAACTTCATATCGTAGATGCTGCTACCATGTTCCACTTGGAGCTATTCCAAATTGTTGCTCCATTATACGTATCCGGTATCTCTACTTAGAGCTATTCGGATAGGTGTTAAGCTTGCATCGACGTAACTCTTTACGTCGAACTCTTTATCACCTCCATAACCGAGAAACATTTCCTTATTCTTCTAAGGATAATTTTGACCGCTATCTGGTGATCCAGTCCTAGATCACCTTTGTACCCTCTTGCCAGACATGTGGCAAGGCACACATCAGGTGCGGTACTCAGCATGGCATACTGTATAGAGCCTATGACAAAAGCATAGGGGACGACCTTCGTCCTTCCTCTTTCTTCTGCCGTGGTTAAGCTTTGAGTCTTACTCAACTTCACACCTTACAACTCAGGTAAGAACCCCTTCTTTGACTGATCTATTTTGAACTCCTTCAAAAACATGTCAAGGTGTGCGTTCTTTGAAAGCACCATCAGGCGTCTTGATCTATCTCTATAGATCTTGATGCCCAAATATGTAAGCAGCTTTATCCAGGTCTTCCTTTGAAAAACACTCTTCAAACAACCGTTTATGCTTTCCAGAAATTCTACATTATTTCGGATCAACAATATGTCATCCACATATACTTGTCAGAAATGTTGTAGTGCTCCCACTCACTTTCTTGTCAATACAAGTTTCTAACAAACATTGTATAAACCTAAAAGCTTTGATCACTCCATCAAAACATATATTCCGATTCCGAGATGCTTGCTCTAGTCCATAGAAGGATTGCTAGAGCCAGCATACCTTTTAGCATCCTTAGGATCGACAAAACCTTTTATTGTATCACATACAACTTTTCTTATGAAAACTGGTAAGAAAACTTGTTTTGACATCCATCTGTCAGATTTCATAATCAAAAAATACAGCTAATGCTAACATGATTCCGACGGACTTAAGCATCGCTACGGGTGAGAAATTCTCATCGTACTCAACTCCTTGAACTTGTGAAAAGACTCTTTCCCACAAGTAGAGCTTCATTGACAGTAACATTACCTCCCACGTCCGTCTTCTTCTTAAAGATCCATTTATCTCAGTGGCTTGCCGATCAACGGGCAAGTCCACCAAAGTCCATACTTTGTTCTGATACATGGATCCTATCTTGGGTTTCATGGCTTCTAACCATTTTTCAGAATACGGGCCCACCATCGCTTCTCCATAGCTCGTAGGTTCATTGTTGTCTAACAACATGATATGTAAGACAGGATTACCGTACCACTCAGCAGTAGTACATATCCTTGTCGACCTACGAGGTTCGATAGCAACTTGATCCGAAGCTTCATGATTACTATCATTAACTTCCTATTCAACAGACGTAGGCGCCACATAAAACATCTTTCTGTGTTGCATCACTCTCTGGTTGAAGTAAAGGTTCGACAACCTCATCAAGTTCTATCTTCCTCCCACTCAATTCTTTCGAGAGAAACTCCTTCTTGAGAAAGGACTCGTTCTTAGCGACAAACAATTTGCCCTCGGATTTGAGATAGAAGGTATACCCAACTGTCACCCTTGGGTATCCTATGAAGATGTGTTTGTCCGCTTTGGGTTCGAGCTTCTTCGGCTGAAGCCCTAAGCATCGCATCCCCAAACATTAAGAAACGACAACTTTGGTTTCTTGCCAAACCAATGTTCATATGACGTCGTCTCAACGGACTTAGATGGTGTCCTATCTAAAGTGAATGCAGCTGTCTCTAACGCATAACCTCAAAATGAAAACGGTAGATTGGTAAGAGACATCATAGATCGCACCATATCTCATAGGGTTCGATTACGATGTCCGGACACAACATTACCTTGTGGTGTTCCAGGTGGCTTCAACTGTGAAACAATTCCACAATGTCTTAAGTGATTGCCAAACTCATAACTCAGAAAATCCCCTTTTGATCAGATCGTAGGAACATGATCTTATTGTTATGATGATTCTTAACTTCACTCTGAAATCGCTTGAACTTTTCAAACGTTTCAGACTTGTGCTTCATTAAGTATATATACCTATATCTACCCAAATCATCAGTGAAGATGAGAAAATAGCGATATCCATCGCACGCTTCAATTCTCATTGGATCACACGCATCAGCATGCATGATTTCCAACAAGTCACTTGCCCGTTTCATTGTACCTGAAAACGGGGTCTTAGTCATCCTGCCCATGAGGCATGGCTCGCATGTGTCAAGCAATTCAAAATCAAGTGACTCCAAACATCCATCGACATGGAGTTTCTTCATGCATCTTACGCCAATATGACCTAAGCGGCAGTGCCACAAGAAAGTGGTACTATCGTTATTAACTCTACATATTTTGGCGTGAACATGTGTATTACTACGACCGAGATTCAATGAACCATTCACATAGTGTGCATGACCGTGAAAGGTATTATTCATGTAAACAGAATAACCATTATTATCTAACTTAAATGAATAACTGTATTGCAATGAACGTGATCTAATCATATTCATGCTCAACGTAGACACCTTATAACATTTATCTAGGTTCAATACTAATCCCGAAGGCAGATGGAGCGTGCGATGGTGATCTCATCAACTTTGGAAACACTTCCAACACACATCGTCACCTCGCCCTTAGCCAGTCTCCGTTTAGTCCGTAGCTTTTGCTTCAAGTCACCAATAATAGCAACTGAACCGGTCTCCAATACCCAGGTGCTACCAGGAGTACTAGTGAGGTACACATTAATAACACGTATATACTTTGTTGAAGTTGCCAGCCTTCTTATCTACCATGCATTTGGGGTAATTCTGCTACCAGTGACCGTTCCCCTTACAATAGAAGCACTTAGTCTTGGGTTTGGGTTCAACCTTGGGTTCCTTCACTGGAGCGGCAACTGGTTTTCCATCCATGAAGTTTCCCTTCTAACCCTTGCCCTTCTTGAAACCAGTGGTCTTGTCAAACCATCAACACTTGATGCTCCTTCTTGATTTCTATCTTTTACGGTCTTAAGCACCGTGAACAGCTCCGGGATCAACTCCATCCCTTGCATGTCATAGTTCATCACGAAGATCTAGTAGCTTAGTGATAGTGGCTAGAGAACTCTATCAATCACTATCTTATCTGGAAGTTTAACTCCCACTTGATTTAAGTGATTGTAGCACCGAGACATTCTGAGCACATGCTCACTAGCTGAGCTATTCTCCTCCATCTTGTTGGCAAAAGAACTTGTCAGAGGTCTCACACCTCTCAACACGGGCATGAGCCTGAAATCCCAATTTCAGCTCTTGGAACATCTCATATGTTCTATGGCATTCAAAACGTCATTGGAATCCCGATTCTAAGCCGTAAAGTATGGTGCACTAAACTATCAGGTAGTCATCAGAATGTGTCTGTCAGGTGTTCACAACATCCACAAACGACGTTGTAGGGGTTTGCACATCGAGTGGTGCATCAAAGACGTAAGCCTTCTGTGTAGCAGTGAGGACACTCCTCGGATTATGGACCTAGTCCGCATCATTGCTTACAATATCTTTCAACTTAATCTTTCTCTAGGAACGTATTGAAACAGGGAGCTACAACGTGAGCTATTTATCTACAACATATTTGCAAAGACAATTTAGACTATGTTCATGATAATTAAGTTCATCTAATCAAATTATTTAATGAACTCCCACTCAGATAGACATCCCTCTAGTCATCTAAGTGAAACATGATCCGAGTCAACTAGGCCGTGTTCGATCATCACGTGAGACGGACTAGTCAACATCGGTGAACATCTTCATGTTGATCGTATCTTCTATACGACTCATGCTCGACCTTTCGGTCTTCCGTGTTCTGAGCCCATGTCTATACATGCTAGGCTCGTCAAGTCAACCTAAGTGTATTGCGTGTGTAAATCTGGCTTACACCCGTTGTATTCGAACGTTAGAATCTATCACACCCGATCATCATGTGGTGCTTTGAAATGACGAACCTTCGCAATGGTGCATAGTTAGGGGGAACACTTTTCTTGAAATTTTAGTGAGGGATCATCATATTTAAGCTACCGTCGTTCTAAGCAAATAAGATGTAAAACATGATAAACATCACATGCAATCAAATAGTGACATGATATGGCCAATATCATTTGCTCCTTTTGATCTCCATCTTCGGGGCTCCATGATCATCGTTGTCACCGGCATGACACCATGATCTCCATCATCATGTCTTCTTGAAGTTGTCTTGTCATCTATTACTTCTACTACTATGGCTAACGCTTTAGCAATAAAGCAAAGTAATTACATGACGTTTATGTTGACACACAGGTCATAAATAAATTAAGACAACTCCTATGGATCCTGCCGGTTGTCATACTCATCGACATGCAAGTCGTGATTCCTATTACAAGAACATGATCAATCTCATACATCACATATAACATTCATCACATCCTTTTGGCCATATCACATCACAAGGCATATGCTGCAAAAACAAGTTAGACGTCCTCTAATTGTTGTTGCAAGTTTTTACGTGGCTGCTATAGGTTTCTAGCAAGAACGTTTCTTACCTACGCCAAAACCACAACGTGATATGCCAATTTCTATTTACCCTTCATAAGGACCCTTTTCATCGAATCTGATCCGATTAAAGTGGGAGAGACAGACACCCGCTAGCCATCTTATGCAACTAGTGCATGTCAGTCGGTGGAACCAGTCTCACGTAAGAGTACGTGTAACACTACTAGGAAAAGGCCTACTAATGGCGCACCAGTTTTGCCTACTAATGGCGCACTACTGGTGCGCCATTAGTATCACGCCACTAGTATTTTTTACTAATGGCGCACCACTGGTGCGCCATTAGTATACCAGATACTAATGGCGCACCATGTGGTGCGCCATTAGTATGCCTAGAGGTGCTCCACTGGTATTCCCTCCAGGTGCGCCACTAATAACCTTATAGGTGCGCCACTAGTAATAAAGGAAGGTGCGCCACTAATAAGGGCTTAAATGCGCCACTAGTAATGTATTTGGAAAAAAAATTCTAAATTTACAGAAAACAACCTATAAGGAAAAATAATTTAAAAACAAAAAATGAAATAGAATCATAATTTTTATTATAGTAAGAATATTACAATGTCTTTACAAGTTTCCAATAAAAGGAAAATTGCAAGGAAATAAAAGAAAATCCTAAAACTAATCTTCTAGTAATTTTTTCTTATTTTTCTTCACTTTATCCCTGCAAAATGTAACAAAATAAACAGAAACACAAACAAACTATTTATAACATGTCAATACTGTCATTTTTTATGCAAAACTAGATATGAGCATATATTTCCAGAATTACATGGTGTGAATATTGTATGAGTAAGATTATAATGGAAATGAATTTTGATAGGGGCCCACTTTCAATGAGTATTTATCTGAAAGAGCTAAATAATCAGGGCATTTACCTTTTGATAATATTATTATACTATACTACCAGTATACTACTCCACTTGGATTTTTTAGATGAGCAGATCTGAGATAGACATTTGTTCAAGTGGCTATAGCTAGGCTTGAAGAATTCTCATCGGTTCAAGTGGCTACAGGTAGTCGCACAGCTGGAATATAGACTACTAGTACTATTTGAAAAGAAAACAAGAGTCAATCTGAATGTACTAGTCAGATCCGATCATATTGAGCTAGAAAGAAAATTCATCAGGAAACAGATGGCCGGTGACTTACTTCTAGAAGTTGAGGATCTCGTTGTGCCCGGCGAAGATGCTGCGGAGCGCGTCATGGACGGACTGCTCACAGCGATAGCTGCCGCAGATGAACTCGTTGTCCTGCAGGTAGTCCAGCAGCCAGGAATTAAAGATAGGAGGGCTAGAACTGAAAGAACTAACATCTTAGAAAGAAACAGGAGATAATTCATATATGCAAAATACATATGAAGTGGTCTTCACCAAATTTGTTGAAACATGAACGAAATGTTTTAGCAGTACCAATGATACATGTCAAATTAATTGTTCCTGTCATGACAATGTAAAAGTAGTACTTGCATGCCAATGAAGACTTGCTAGTGTCAGATTCTATGAGGTTCAGGACATGTGTAATTGTGCCAAGTTCACTTGTAATGCCATTATTCATGATCTGAACTTTATCCTCCACAAAATAAAATAACAGTTGATCCATGCGAATGATACTTAATTTTGAAGCTACTGTTAATTTATAAACTGAATATAAAGTGAGTTTATAAATTCAGAAACAGAAAATTCAGATAGGCTACTGTTAACTTAATTTTGGAGTGTATACTTAACAAAGGCTTCATTTGAATGTACAGTCAAATTAAAAAAATGTGTTCATGGGGCAGCAGCACTAAGAACTGAAAGAAAAAGGTGCAGAAAAAAGCTACTGAAAAACAATATCAGAAGTAGTGCAGACGCTGTTGAGGCGCTAACTGAACCATTAATAATACTACCGGCATTGTCATGTTTTCAATGCTACAACCTACTTATCAATCTTACCAGGATAGCTCTGATATTTCATAGTACTGCATATGTGCATAAGATTCTATCATTAAAGGGAATAGACCATGAATGCACACTGACTGACCTGCAAATCTTCCATTTTGATGCCAACGGCAATGGAGATCAGAAGCTTTTCTTCAGACAAGGGCTTGAGCTCAACCAGAACCCGCTTCACTGCAATTTCATATGTGGATAATCTCATAAGCGTGCAAAACAAAAGCCCAAATCGTTAAATCTGAGGCGTCAGTGATTGCTTTCAGGGACTAAGAAAATACTATCTGGAGAAGAAACGCATCAGTGATTGATTGCCTTGAGGGGCTAATGATACGAGTTTGTACACTTACCAATCTGGGGCTTGACGGAGATGACGATCACATCGCTGTCGTCGACAACCTACGACGAGAAGGAAAAAACATCACATGAGATACAGAGTGGCTGTCAAGCATGAACACGTGACAGAGATGCTTGGCTGCTTCGAGCGGAGTGAGGGAAGGCGGGGTGAATCAGATGTGGGGATGAGCAGGAGGCCGGCAGACCGACCTGGGCGTTGGATGCAAGGATGGTGGCGCCGAGGGAGGCAAAGGCGGCACCGCGCTCGGGGCGGTGGTGGGGTGCGGTGCGGACGGCGGAGGCCGGGAGGACGCCCGACGCCGTGACGCCCCGCGCGATGCTCTCGGCTAGGTTCCCCGCACCGACGAAGCCCAGGCGGAACGCGTCACCACCGCTCGCGGGGGCGGGGGCGGGCGCGGTGGGCTGGGGAGGCGCGGCCGCCATTGCGAGGAGAGGGGAGAGAGGGGCGCGACAGCTGGAGAGTGGTGAGGCTCCGCACTGCGAAGCACCTTGGCGGAGACCGCTCGGGAGGCTGGCCGGGCCGAAGGGAGCAGCCGACGCAGGGACCCTCCGCTGTGGCGGGGCGGCACTGTCGAGGCGGGAGACGGCGGGCGGAGCCTGGCTGAGACCTCCATCGGCAGGCAAGCGCTCCGGTTGGCGGGGAATTTTCACCTCGCATCTTTCGCCAGTGGGGGTGGGGGATAAGAAGAGTGAGGCAGAGCTCCTCGGATTGCTCGTCATGGAAGGTGGCTCGCCGTGGTCAGGAGGGAGAGGAAGAGGCGGGCGGCCGGGGCTTCCCGATCTAGATCGAAGTCGAGGGAGGTGGGTGGGTGTGTCAGGAGGAAGGGGAGGGGAGAGAACGTGACTAGAGGGAGGGGATAAGGGGTGATAGCAATGGCGCATTGGTAGGGGTGCGCCATACGTATAGATAGCAATGGCGCATCTCTTACTGGTGCGCCATTACTAGTTAAAACTAGTAATGGCGCACTATCCCCTGATGCGCCATTAGTATTTTTGAAAAAAAATAATTTTTTTACTAGTGGCGCATCGTGGATGTGGTGCGCCATTAGTATTTGGACACTAATGGCGCACCAACACATGGTGCGCCATTAGTATATACTAATGGCGCACCACATGTCTGGTGAGCCATTAGTGACCATATCATCTATAGCCCTTTTCCTAGTAGTGTAAGGTCGGTCCGGGCCGCGTCATCCCACGATGCCGCCGAATCAAGATAAGACTAGTAACGGCAAGTAAATTGACAATATCGACGCCCACAACTGCTTTGTGTTCTACTCGTGCATAGAAACTACACATAGACCTAGCTCTGATACCACTGTTGGGGATCGTAGCAGAAATTTAAAATTTTCTACGCATCACCAAGATCAATCTATGGAGTAATCTAGCAACGAGGGGAAGGAGAGTGCATCTACATTCCCTTGTTGATTGCTAAGCGGAAGCGTTCAAGTGAACGGGGTTGATGGAGTCGTACTCGTCGTGATCCAAATCACCGATGATCCTAGCGCCGAACGGACGGCACCTCCGCGTTCAACACACGTACGGTTGGGAGACGTCTCCTCCTTCTTGATCCAGCAAGGTGAGAGGAGAAGTTGAGGGAAAACTCCGACAACACGACGGCATGGTGGTGATGGAGCTCGTGGTTCTCCGGCAGGGCTTCGCCAAGCACTACGGAGGATGATGAGGTGTTGGAGGAGGAAGAGGGCTGCGCCAGGTGAAGGGTGCGGCTTCCCTCTCTCTCCCTCACTATATATAGGGGGAAGGGAGGAGGGGGAGGCGCCCTAGGGTTCCCTAGGGGAGGGGCAGCGGCCACAGGGGAAACCCTAGATGGGTTTGGGCGCCCCCACCCCCTAGGAAACTTGCCCCCCAAGCCGGGAGGGGCGGCTGCCCTAGGGGTGGCGCCCCCACCTCTCCTGGTTACGTGAGATGGGGTGGGAGGGGCGCTCAGCCCCTTAGTGGGCTGATGTGCCCTCTTCCCTTGGCCCATAAGGCCCCCCAACACTTGCCGGGGCCTCCGAAACCCCTTTCGGACCCGCTGGTCATCACCTGGTACCCCCGGAACAATTCCGGACTCCAATACCCTTCGTCCAATATACCGATCTTCACCTCCGGACCATTCCGGAGCTCCTCGTCATGTCCGGGATCTCATCCGGGACTCCGAACAACCTTCGGTAACCACATACTATTTCCCATAACAACTCTAGCGTCACCGAACCTTAAGTGCGTAGACCCTACGGGTTCGGGAACCATGCAGACATGACCGAGACAACTCTCTGGCCAATAACCAACAGCGGGATCTGGATACCCATGTTGGCTCCCACATGTTCCACGATGATCTCATCGGATGAACCACGATGTCGAGGATTCAATCAATCCCGTATACAATTCCCTTTGTCCAGCGGTATTGTACTTGCCCGAGATTCGATCGTCGGTATCCGATACCTTGTTCAATCTCGTTACCGGCAAGTCTCTTTACTCGTTCTATAACACATCATCCCGTGATCAACTCTTTGGTCACATTGTGCACATTATGATGATGTCCTACCGAGTGGGCCCAGAGATACCTCTCCATTTACACGGAGTGACAAATCCCAGTCTCGATTCGTGCCAACCCAATAGACACTTTCGGAGATACCTATAGTGTACCTTTATAGCCACCCAGTTATGTTGTGACATTTTGCACACCCAAAGCACTCCTATGGTATTCGGGAGTTGCACAATCTCATGGTCTAAGGAAATGATACTTGACATTAGAAAAGCTTTAGCAAACGAACTACACGATCTTGTGCTAGGCTTAGGATTGGGTCTTGTCCATCACATCATTCTCCTAATGATGTGATCCCGTTATCAACGACATCCAATGTCCATGGTCAGGAAATCGTAACCATCTTATTGATCAATGAGCTAGTCAACTAGAGGCTTACTAGGGACATGGTGTTGTCTATGTATCCACACATGTATCTGAGTTTCCTATCAATACAATTCTAGCATGGATAATAAACGATTATCATGAACAAGGAAATATAATAATAACCAATTTATTATTGCCTCTAGGGCATATTTCCAACGGAGTTCTCCTCCATGCTACCAGCCACAACATCTTGAGAGCGCATCTCACCAGACCCAACAGAATCAGACACTGCATTAACACTAGCACTGAGAAACTCATCAGAAGAACTTCCAAAAAGAGCTCTGGCAACTGGCCGCTTGGCCATCATAGGCTTCCTGAGCGTAAGATTAGTGGGCAATCAGGGCACCAAAGAAGACATTCTCTGTGAATCATCGAAAGCAATTGTCCATGTGCGCTTGGAGTATGTCACAGTCCCAAGTGGCTTGAAGAAGATAGGGCGAGGCACCTCCTTGACAGTAAATTCAGGTAACACATTTTCAAAAGATCTCTTCCGTATCATCTCTAGAGGAAGGGGTGGCCCAGCCACAATCCTTGCCATGCCAATGAATATCTGGTGTTGCTGAACGACATGAGGTTGATAAGGAACAATTGCTAAAGGATTTTCCTCCACAATCTGCTGCACGTTGTTCTGCATCTGCTGAACCGGTTGCAGCTGATTTTGCTCCTCATACTGAACCTCCACTTGTTGTTCCACAGACTCAGAGCCCTCCGGTTGATCAATGACAATAGAAACCTGATCTTGCACAGGCGCAACATTTCCGCACCCATCAGGCTGTGGCGGCTGTGGGTGTTCATCCTCATTGTCACCCCAGACTGCATTCCCCCATCCAGCACCTCCTAAGTTATTTTCCTGAGGCAATGGAGGTGCTATGGGCGCATCATTCCACCCCAACATTGGATATGGCGGAAGAACAAACATCAAATTGTCCTGTAGTAGGTTTCCAGGCAGAGGGTGTGGATTTCCATCTAGCGGCATTGGATCTTCATCGTTTGGCATCTGATCGGCAAAATAAGCACCCATCACATAGCAAGCAGCAGTCCATGAGACCTGGGCTCCTCCCCATTCTGCATAATCTCCGAAGACCACATCACGTGGCACCAATGGTGCGTCAGGAAAACTTGCCTCCACCAGGGTCCGAACCAGATATGGATCCTCACTATCCCATGAATGAAATTTCCCAAAAGTGCCCACCGCGTGTGATATGAACTCTGTATTGCGGTAATCTAGAGGAATACCAATGAACATGATCCAACCCTTGCGAAACCCATGATTTCCCTTAAAGTTATCTCCCTCATCATGCTTCATAAATCTAACAAAGCGGTCATTTCCCAGAGGGAAAGGAGCATGCTGAATCAATGTATATCTAACAGATGGATCCCTCACTTGAAATAATCCTACCCCATGAAACCAAGGCTGAGCGGAGCGGACTAGAGTACCTCTGTGCTGAAGAAACTGAACAATCTCTTCCCTGACAGGTCCCAGCGGTCCCTCCGGAGTAGGCATGACCTCGGCGACCATGTAATCCTCATGGCGGCGAGGAGGGCGAGTTGCAGGTGTGATGAAGGTGCGTGGAAGCCGCCTTTCTCCATCGTCGATGATGTGGTGGCCTGCCGGCACAAAACGCTGCGGGTCGAGCTCATAGTTCGCCATAGCCGGGTGCTGCTGGGATGGGATGGGGTTTTCGCTGAGAAGAGGAGGGGGGATTGGTGCAATGTGGGCAGCGATGATGGGACTGGGCAAGCTATCCCAATAACTCCGGCACCGTTCCCCTGACCGGCAGGGTTTTCCGATATACTCGCGCTTTGTTGCAGAGAAATTGGTCTCCAAGCCAATCCATTGGTGCGCGCAAAATCATTACAATCTCTGCTAAAGTGACCTGAGCATGAGCAAGCCGAGCAGACCGCTCGCATTCCACAAGAGGCTGCTAGGTGGCCCCTGAGATTACAGAGGGTACAAGTTAAAACCCGGTCGACCATGTCATTGACCATGGCATCAAACTGTTGTGCTGCTTCTTGAGAGGTGGGTATTTCCAGTGGGGGGATGGTGGGCTCGGGACAATAGATGTTCCCAACATTTCAGAAATTGGGGTATTGTGCGACAAGGCAGGCCCATTAGCCAAAAGACCAGGGATTGGCCCAACCAATAACTCATGAGATACTGGGCCGGCATGATGCGCATCCATAGAAGATGGGCTAGACCCCAATCTATCATTTTGAACTGGAGAAATTCCCGCTTCCGCAAATTGTGCAGAAAGATTACCAGAAACCACGGGCCGCGGATCCACAGTTACTAGATCCGGTGTGGATGACATGGCCAACCGGTGCAACTCCGGCAATGGTTGAACAGAACCAAACACAATAGGTGGTCGTGCCACCGTCCAGTGCAATTCAGGCGGTGGCGCTTGTCTAATAACAACACGCTCATGAGCCGAAAGATTATAACCCCCATCCATAATAGTGTCAATGCAATTTTGAGAAGCAGGATATCTATAAACCTTGCAGGCAGAATACTGTTCAAACGTGGAAAAAGACAATCTCTTGCGAACTGTGGTAGCTGACTTGAGAGGGGATCTAACTGGATGTTTGTGCATGGCCAAAAGACCCAAAGAAGATCTACGTTTAGTAGGACTAATCAAAATCCACTCAGCATCACATTCCTTACGCCAAATCTTAAGCTCCCGAACCCAATTAGGTCCTCCATTGCCCCAAAGATTGAAATAGCATTTGAACAGATCACAAGCAAATGAACGCAGATCAACAATAAGAAAACCAACTTGCTTGCATGAGACTTGGAAAGAGAAAACCTTGTCTTTGACGTGGAGAACTCGTAGATCTATTGCCGATCCACTAATTGCAGACTCCAAAGCTGCCACCACAGACTCCTCCGACAAACGGAAAGTGTGACGGCTAAAGGACACAATCAATGTGAAAGCCCTCCTTCGTCCCATTGGATGAATTGTTTGACCAGTGGATTTGAAAACCTCCTCAGAAAAAGCCATACCCTTGGAGAAATCCAAGCCAAGAGTAGATCCACCAGACGAACCCATTGAAGATGGGTATTACCCTGATCCCAAAGAGATGCCGGAGAGGATGATTGGAAGGGATCCACTGATTAGTGGATGATGTTGGAGATCGCCGGTGATGAGGTCAGAGACGGGGTGGGTGATGGGAGAGCCATTCATGGATTAAATTTTCACATATTACCGTAATTCAAATTTGAACTACATCTACATGCAATGCATAACCATAACGGTTTGAAAAATCATACTTTTGTGTACTTGTGTGCGAGTTAAAAAATCATCAGACGATGTAAATATCTGGTGTTCAAAAAAGAAAATATAAAGATGTGGCAAGACAACCGGTCCCCACACGATTGGCACTCTATCGCGTGACTCGAGGTTTGGTAGGTGAGTGGCGGGGATCATTAATCAGAGACAGTTCTGCATTACGAACTGTCACCTATTATGTTCACACACGGATTTTGGCTATTATGTTCACACACGGATTTTGCTACGGGAATCGTGTGAAATTCAAACTACAGTACTCGTAAATTCCGGCGACCGGCATGTGTACCGTCCCCATCGATCTAGATTCCAGCCGCCAATAAATACTACCTTGCTCACGTCGTCCCGCCTGCATTCTCATCTACATCTTCCCCTTGCTCGCCCTCTCTCTCTCTCTCTCTCAAATCTATGCCATGGCGCCGCCGGTCTGTCCATGCGCTGACGAGGAGTCGCCGCCCCCCGAGGACGCTCACTCAAATAGCAGCAACAAGGAACCCTACGTGCCGCTGGACGAGGTTGCGCCATCTTGATAACCCACAAGTATAGGGGATTGCAACAGTTTTTGATAAGTAAGAGTGTCGAACCCAACGAGGAGCTAAAGGTATAACAAATATTCCCTCAAGTTCTACCGGCCACAGATACAACTCTACACACTCTTGACGTTCACTTTACCTAGAACAAGTATGAAACTAGAAGTACTTTGTAGGTGTTGTTGGATAGGTTTGCAAGATAATAAGGAGCAAGTAAATAAAAAGTAGGGGCTGTTTAGATAAAGAAACAGTAAAGTAAATATAGCGAGTGTGGAAAAGTGGTGGTAGGAGTTGCGAAATTGTCCCTAAGCAATTGACTACTTTACTAGACCGATAGCAAGTATTATGTGGGAGAGGCCACTGCTAGCATGTCATCCCTGACTTGGAATTCTATGCTCTTATGATTGGAACTATTAGCAAGCATCCACAACTACTAACGTTCATTAAGGTAAAACCCAACCATAGCATTAAGATATATTGGTCCCCCTTCAATCCCGTATGCATCAATTTCTATGCTAGGTTGAAGCTTCTATCACTCTTGCCCTCCAATACATAGTCCTATCAACATACAACTAACCCTATGGTGTGATCCACGTGCGCTCTCATATGATGGGCACCAAATGACAGCAACATAACCACAAGCAAATTAAATCAATCATAGCAATTCACCAACCACTGATAGGACAACGAAAATCTACTCAGACATCATAGGATGGCAACACATCATTGGATAATAATATGAAGCATAAAGCACCATGTTCAAGTAGAGGGTACAGCGGGTTGCGGGAGAGTGGACCGCTGTAGATAGAGGGAGGAAGGTGATGGAGATGTTGGTGAAGATGGCGGAGGTGTTGGAGTAGATCGCGGTGATGATGATGATGGCCACGACAGCGTTTCGGCGCCACCGGAAGAGAAGGGGAGAGGGGGCCCCTTCGTCTTCTTCTTCCTTGAAGTCCTCCCTAGATGGGAGAAGGGTTTACCCTTTGGTCCTGGGCCTCCATGGCATGGGAGGGGCAAGATCCCCTCCAAGATTGGATCTGTCTCTCTGTCTCTCTCTGTTTCTGCGTTCTCAGATTCTACCCTTTCACCGTTTCTTATATTCCCGGAGATCCGTAACTCTGATTGGGCTGAATTTTGGACACGATCTCTATCCAGATATTAGCTTTCTTGTGGCAAAATAAGGGCATCAACCGCCTTACGGGGTGGCCACGAGGGTCAGGGGCGCGCCCCCTGCCTTGTGGGCCCCTCGAGCATCGTCTCGTGTGGATTTTTCTTCCCAAAAATCATATATATTCCAAAAAAAAATCTCCGTTAGTTTTTATTCCGTTTGGACTCCGTTTGATATGGATATTCCGCGAAACAAAAAACATGCAATAAACAGGAACTGGTACTGGGCACTGGATCAATATGTTAGTCCCAAAAATAGTATAAAAAGTTGCCAAAAGTATATGAAAGTTGTAGAATATTGGCATGGAACAATCAAAAATTATAGATACGATGGAGGCGTATCAGCATCCCCAAGCTTAATTCCTGCTCGTCCTCGAGTAGGTAAATGATAAAAAAGATAATTTTTGATGTGGAATGCTACCTAGCATAATCTTGATCACATATCTAATCATGGCATGAATATTAAGATATGAGTGATTCAGAGAAATAGTCTATCATTTGACATAAAAGCAATAATACTTCAAGTCTACTAATAAAGCAGTCATGTCTTTTCAAAATAACATGGCCAAAGAAAGTTATTCCTGCAAAATCATATAGTCTGGCTATGCTCCATCTTCACCACACAAAATATTCACATCATGCACAACCCCGATGAAAAGCCAAGCAATTGTTTCATACTTTTGACGTTCTCAAACCTTTTCAACTTTCACGCAATACATGAGCATGAGCCATGGACATAGCACTATAGGTGGAATAGAATATGGTGGTGGAGAAGACAAAAAGGAGGAGATGCCCATCAATAGATATCAATGTGAGTGAGTAGGGATTGCCATGCAACGGATGCACTAGAGCTATAAGTGTATGAAAGCTCCAACTGAAACTAAGTGGGTGTGCATCCAACTTGCTTGCTCATGAAGACCTCGGGCATTTGAGGAAGCCCATCATCGGAATATACAAGCCAAGTTCTGTAATGAAAATTCCCACTAGTATATGAAAGTGATAACTCAAGAGACTCTCTATATGAAGAACATGGTGCTACTTTGAAGCACAAGTGTGGTAAAAGGATAGTAACATTGCCCCTTCTCTCTTTTTGTCTCATTTTTTTATTTTTTTATTTTCTCTTTTTTGGTGGGCTTCTTTGGCCTCTTTTATTTATTTTTAAGTTCCGGAGTCTCATCCCGACTTGTGGGGGAATCATAGTCTCTATCATCCTTTCGTCACTGGGGCAATGCTCTAATAATGATGATCATCACACTTTTATTTACTTACAACTCGATATTACAACTCGATATTAGAACAAAGATATGACTCTATATGAATGCCTCCGGCGGTGTACCGGGATATGCAATGATCTAGCGTAGCAATGACATCAAAAAACGGACAAGCCATGAAAACATCATGCTAGCTATCTTACGATCATGCTAAGCAATATGACAATGAATGCTCAAGTCATGTATATGATGATGATGGAAGTTGCATGGCAATATATCTCGGAATGGCTATGGAAATTCCATGATAGTTAGGTATGGTGGCTATTTTGAGGAAGGTATATGGTGGGTTTATGGTACCGGCGAAAGTTGCGCGGTACTAGAGAGGCTAGCAATGGTGGAAGGGTGAGAGTGCGTATAATCCATGGACTCGACATTAGTCATAAAGAACTCACATACTTATTGCAAAAGTCTATAAGTTATCGAAACAAAGTACTACGCGCATACTCCTAGGGGGATAGATTGGTAGGAAAAGACCATCGCTCGTCCCCGACCGCCACTCATAAGGAAGACAATCAATAAATAAAGCATGCTCCGACTTCATCACATAACGGTTCACCATACGTGCATGCTACGGGAATCACAAACTTCAACACAAGTATTTCTACAATCCACAACTACCCACTAGCATGACTCTAATATCACCATCTTTATATCACAAAACTATTGCAAGGAATCAAACATATCATATTCAGCGATCTACAAGTTTATGTAGGATTTTATGACTAACCATGTGAATGACCAGTTCCTGTCATCTCTCTAAATAGATATAAGTGAAGAAAGAGAGTTCAATTCTTTCTACAAAAGATATGCCCACTCTCTAACAAATATAAGTGAAGCAAAAGAGCATTCTACAAATGGCGGTTTTCTATGTAAAGAGAAACAGGCAATCCAAACTTCAAATGATATAAGTGAAGCACATGAAGCATTCTATAAAGCCATACTCAAAAGATATAAGTGAAGTGCAAAGAGCATTCTATAAATCAACCAAGGACTATCTCATACCAGCATGGTGCATAAAACAAAAATGAAAACTAAAAGAAAAAGACGCTCCAAGATTGCACATATCACATGAACGAAACGAATCCGAAAACATACCGATACTTGTTGAAGAAAGAGGGGATGCCTTCCGGGGCATCCCCAAGATTAGACGCTTGAGTCTCCTTGAATATTTACTTGGGGTGCCTCGGTCATACCCAAGCTTGAGCTCTTGCCTCTCTTCCTTCTTCTCACATCGAGACCTTCTCGATCATCGAACACTTCATCCACACAAAACTTCAACAGAAAACTCGGTAAGATCCGTTAGTATAATAAAGCAAATCACTACTCTAAGTACTATTGCAAACCAATTCATATTTTGCTTTTGCATTGTGTCTACTGTAATATAACTTTTTCATGGCTTAATCCACTGATATGAATCGATAGTTTCATTAAAACAAGCAAACTATGCATCAAAAACAGAATCTGTCTAAAACAGGACAGTCTGTAATAATCTGAACATTCACCATACTTCTGATACATGAAAATTCTACCAAAATTAGGAAAAATAAAAAAAATTATAGAAAGACAGTGAAAAAAGAATCAGAACCATTTGACATTCCAACTAAAAATGTAAAATCACGCACTACAGCCAAAGTTTCTGTCCTGCACCGTACAAACCATCAAGCAAATGTAAACATCCTAAAGGCAAACCTTGGCACATTATTTTTATAATACAATGGAATTGTACAAGGGGATAATTATTTTTATTGAAAAGTTTATGTAATCAAGATTCACAAAGTTTCAGTGAGAATCAACAAAGTTCAAGGAGCTCTCCCACTTCAACAATGCTTGTCTTTCTCACTTTCACTTTCCTTTTTGAAAAAGTTTTGGGTTCCCCTCTTTATTTTTGTTGTTTTTAAACTATATAAAAGCACTCAACATAAATAAATGACTCTCTAAAACTTAAGGGTTGTCTCCCTAGAAGCGCTTTCTTTAAAGCCATTAAGCTAGGCATATAGTGCTCAAGTAGTGAATCCACCCGGATCCCAAGGTATATCAAAGCCAATTTTAATTAATAAAGATTTATAATTTAGTAGTCGGCACAAAGTAACATATATCATGTAACAACGAAGTCTAACTCTCTTCCTATGCATCAGCATGTCATAAAAGAACAATTCATGCACACATAGTAAAGGCCAATGCATAGTATAAACAGTTTCTTGCAATTTTGTTGTATTGGAAACATAGAGAGGTGGAGATATAGTTCCTCTCTCATAATAATTGCAAGTAGGAGCAGCAAGCACATGCATATTATATCTATCAAAATCATCCTGTGTAGTAGTAAAACGCAACCCATCAATGTAATCCTTAACAAGGGCAAACTTCTCCGATATAATGTAATTGGGAGAATTCGAAAAGATAATAGGGCTATCATGTGTGGGTGCAATAGCAACAATTTCATGTTTAACATAAGGAACTATAGCAAGTTCATCTCCATAAGCATAATTCATATTGGCATCTCGGCCACAAGCATAGCAAGCATCATCAAAAAGGGATATTTCAAGAGAATCAACGGGATCATAGTAGTCATCATAGCAATCATCCTTCGGTAAGAACGAAGGGAAATTAAACAATGTATGAGTTTAAGAGTTACTCTCATTAGAAGGTGGGCACTGGTGATCAATCCGCTCTTTCTCCTTTTGTTCTTCGCTCTCTTCCTCATCTTTTTCATCCAATGAGGTCACAGTTTCATCAATTTCTTCTTCCATAGACTCCTGCAATATATTAGTCTCTTCTTGGACAGTGGAGACTTTCTCAATAAGCGCATTAATATAGGAATTATATTCATAATTATCATAGCAGTATTTTAGGATAGCTAAATTTTCAGGCCTATAAACATCATCATCAAAAGCTTCATTCTTTTCAAACAAAGATTCAATTTCATAAGCACCCTTAAAAGCAACAAATTCTTCTATTTGTTCCACATCATAGTAATCATATATACCTCTAGCATAAGAAGCTAAGGTTTTATTATCATTAAATTTGCATAAAAAGGGAACGTGTGGAGCCTTCATCCTAGAGCAACAAGTATAATCATAACTCAAGCATACTTGCCGAGCATACCACTTCAATATATAAAATTTGATCCCATAATAGTTTCCCTTTTTGTGTCAAGCAATAATCCCTAAAGTATTCGCGTTGATCCAATGTTACTCCCATTACCAAATTGAATGAGGTTTTCTCAGGATTATCAAAGTGGTACATAATATTTTTCACATATTGAGCATCGAGGGTTTAGGAGGTTGCTCATCTCCATGAGTAGCAAGTACACCTAAATTTTTTGGTATTTCATGTTCCATATCCATAACTAAAGATAAAGAACAACTAAGAATAGAAAATAAAAATTACTTAGTGATAAAGCAAACAAGCACACACGAGAATATTCACCCCACGCTATAACTCCCCGGCAACGGCGCCAGAAAAAGGTCTTGACAACCCACAAGTATAGGGGATCACAACAGTTTTCGATAAGTAAGAGTGTCGAACCCAACGAGGATCTAAAGGTAGAACAAATATTCCCTCAAGTTCTATCGACCACGATGCAACTCTACGCACGCTTCACGTTCGCTTTACCTAGAACAAGTATGAAACTAGAAGTACTTTGTAGGCGTTGTTGGATAGGTTTGCAAGATAATAAAGAGCAAGTAAATAAAAAATAGGGGTTGTTTAGATAAAGAAACAGTAAAGTAAATATAGCAAGTGTGGAAAAGTGGTGGTAGGAGTTGCGAAATTGTCCCTAAGCAATTGACTACTTTACTAGACCGATAGCAAGTATTATGTGGGAGAGGCCATTGCTAGCATGTCATCCCTGACTTGGAATTCTATGCTCTTATGATTGGAACTATTAGCAAGCATCCGCAACTACTAACGTTCATTAAGGTAAAAACCAACCATAGCATTAAGATATATTGGTCCCCCTTCAATCCCGTATGCATCAATTTCTATGCTAGGTTGAAGCTTCTGTCACTCTTGCCCTCCAATACATAGTCCTATCAACATACAACTAACCCTATGGTGTGATCCACGCGCGCTCTCATATGATGGGCACCAAAGGACAAAAAGATAACCACAAGCAAATTAAATTAATCATAGCAATTCACCAACCACTAATAGGACAACGAAAATCTACTCAGACATCATAGGATGGCATCACATCATTGGATAATAATATGAAGCATAAAGCACCATGTTCAAGTAGAGGGTACAATGGGTTGTGGGAGAGTGGACCGCTGTAGATAGAGGGAGGAAGGTGATGGAGATGTTGGTGAAGATGGCGGAGGTGTTGGAGTAGATCGCGGTGATGATGATGATGATGGCCACAGCAGCGTTCTGGCGCCACCGGAAGAGAAGGGGAGAGGGGGCCCCTTCGTCTTCTTCTTCCTTGACCTCCTCCCTAGATGGGAGAAGGGTTTCCCCTCTGGTCCCTGGCCTCCATGGCATGGGAGGGCCAAGAATCCCTCTGAGATTGGATCTATCTCTCTGTCTCTCTCTGTTTCTGCGTTCTCAGATTCTACCCTTTCACCGTTTCTTATATTCCCGGAGATCCGTAACTCCGATTGGGCTGAATTTTGGACACGATATCTATCCGGATATTAGCTTTTTGCGGCAAAAGAAGGGAATCAACCGCCTTATGGGGTGGCCACGAGGGTCAGGGGCGCGCCTGCCCCTTGGGGCGCCCCCTGCCTCGTGGCCCCCTCGAGCATCGTCTCGCATGGATTTTTCTTCCCAAAAATCATATATATTCCAAAAAAAATCTCCATCAGTTTTTATTCTGTTTGGACTCCGTTTGTTATGGATATTCTGTGAAACAAAAAACATGCAACAAATAGGAACTGGCACTGGGCACTTGATCAATATGTTAGTCCCAAAAATAGTATAAAAAGTTGCCAAAAGTATATGAAAGTTGTAGAATATTGGCATGGAACAATAAAAAATTATAGATACGACGGAGACGTATCACAGACCCCCCAACTTTGGATTGGTTTTGGGGCCAGTACAATCTTTGTCTGTGGAAGTCGTTGCCGCCAGGTGAGAAAGCCTTGCAAGTGGCGTTCAAGAAGGAGATGGCGGAGGAGGAAGCCAGGTACCAGGTGGCCTGTGAAGCCCATGATGCCGCCTGTAAAAAGGAGGCGGCAGAGCTTTGAGGGCGGGCGCATCGTCATGCCGGGGAGGTGTACGAAGATGGGTAGTTCGCGAGGAAGGTCATATATGCCGGGTGCCTCGTCGCTTCATGAAGGTGGGATGATAAGCTCTAGCATGTCACCGACGAGGAGCTCCGGTGGGCGACCAACGAAATGGCAAGATCGTTCACGCGCGTCCGCCAGCAAGAGGCAGATCATTACGTCAAGCGCTATGAGGCGGAGGAGGCAGAGTACTGCCTCCGCACTGAGAAGACGTCGCGCACCAAGGAGCTGCTCGTGAGGGGCTGCCGAAATACTGGCTCGAGGAGGGATTATTAGTTTTAGTGTTGTTCGTTTTTAATTTTATGCATTGTACATAGTAGTTAAGTATCATCACATATATGTGATGATATTATATATATATATTCTGTGATGAACTAATGAACAATTAATATATATATATATTATGAATTTCATTTTCTATCTGTTTTTGTATACTAATTTGAATCTAGCTGTTATCATCCACATATACAGAATGAAAAGCATATATACACACATTGAAATAGAACATATAAGAATGAAAAACAGAGTACACACATTGAAACAGAGGAATAAATGAAGCAATACCATGATTGTTGTGAATAGATAGCTACCCACGTCGAAATGACTCAACAAAATAAAAGGCGTCCATGAGACCATGACCAGCAGCCCTTGCCTACGGTAGCTCTTGGCTCTACCTGAACTCATGCAGGCGTTCGTCCAAGCGGTCGACACGCTCGCGGTACATCTAGAGCGCGATCTCGAGCTCCAAGTTGGCTATTTCATCAGAGATCACCAACTCGAGGATGCGACAACCATGTTCCTCTGCTGCGCCCAGGTGGATACCTGGGCCAAGGAGGCAATCGAGCCTACGGACCAGCGCGTTGGTATCCAGCAGGCTGCGGACAAGGCGAACTGCGCTACCCATGGGAATGACGCGGCGGGCGTCCAGTGCAAGTACGGCGCGGCCAACCCCTGGTGCAAGTACGTCATTGAGGGCCTCTGCCCACTCCTGGCAAGGAATGGGGTTACTGATGGGACATGTACCCAGCCGCGACACCATGTCGACAGTAGGCAAGCGCCGATGGATCCGCTCTTGCTGTGCGGCATGCCGCACCTCTCGCTCTGCGGCGCTCCAATGGTCTTGCCGTGCGGCGAGCCACAGCCAATCGGCGCGGACGTGCCTGGCTTGCTCTACGGCCTGCCATCGATCATGTTGTGCGGCGAGCTGAAGCCTGTCGACGCTGACATGGCTATCTTGATCCATGGCGCTCAAGAGACATGTGCCAAAGGTCTGCTCAACCCTGGCGATGACGCACATCACGACGTCGTCCATCGTGTTGGCGGGGAGCGCCTCGGACTCGACGGGCCGTGGCGCCTGCTCGTTTTCCGCGTCGACGAGGTTGATGGCAGAGGCGGCGATTTGGTGGGTTGGCTGTTGGGGAACGCAGTATTTCAAAAAATTCCTACGATCACGCAAGATCCATCTAGGAGATGCTTAGCAATGAGAGGGGAGAATGTGTCTACGTACTCTCGTAGACCGAAATCGGAAGCGTTTATCAACGCGGTTGATGTAGTCATGCACCTTCACGTTCCATCCCAATCAAGTACCGAACGTACGGCACCTCCGCATTCAGCACACCTTCAGCTCGATGACATCCTCGCCTTCTTGATCCAACAAGAGGGGTGAAGTAGTAGATGAGTTCTGGCAGCACGACGCCCTGGTGACGGTGTTGGTGAAGAACAATCTCCGCAGGGCTTCGCCTAAGCACTACGAAAACTATGACGGATGATAAACTAGAGGAGACGGGGTTGCCGGCACACGGCTTGGTGTTGCTTTATGTGTCTTGGGTGCTAGCCCTACCCCTCTATTTATATGTTGAGCCTTGGGGTCGAAACTTGGAGTAAAAGCCTACACAAAATCGATTTCACCCGAAAGGCAAGAGTCCTTCTCGGACTCCAGGACCAGATGCCAGGACCATGGTGTCTGGCCCATGGACTCTGCAAAACTTCCTTTTGCACTTTCCAAAAACCTTGTGGGCTTTCCGTTTTGGCCCAAATAAAGTGTTCTCGTACCCAAACATTTCGGGAAACATCCGAAACCCCTTCCGGTGAATTCCGGAACCCTTCTGGAGACCAAACACTATTATCCCATATATCAGTCTTTATATCCAGACCATTCCGGAGTTCCTCGTCATGTCCGTGATCTCATCCGGGACTCCGAACAACATTCGGTCACCAACATACATAACTCATATAATACTATATCGTCAATGAACGTTAAGCGTGTGGGCCCTACGGGTTCGAGAACTATGTAGACATGACCGAGACATCTCTCTGGTCAATAACCAATAGCAGAACCTGCATGCCCATATTGGCTCCTACATATTCTACGAAATCTTTATCAGTCGAACCGCATAACAACATACGTTGTTCCCTTTGTCATCGGTATGTTACTTGCCCGAGATTCGATTGCCGATATCATCATACCTAGTTCGATCTTGTTACCGGCAAGTCTCTTTACTCGTTCCATAATGCAACATCCCACAACTAACTTATTAGTCACATTGCTTGCAAGGCTTATAGTGATGTGGATTACCGAGAGGGCCCAGAGATACCTCTCCGACTATCGGAGTGACAAATCCTAATCTCGATCTATGCCAACTTAACAAACACCATCGGAGACACCTGTAGAGCATCTTTATAATCACCCAGTTACGTTGTGACGTTTGATAGCACACTAAGTGTTCCTCCGGTATTCTGGAGTTGCATAATCTCATAGTCATAGGAACATGTATAAGTTATGAAGAAAGCAATAGCAATAAACTAAACGATCATAGTGCTAAGCTAACTGATGGGTCAAGTCAATCACATCATTCTCTAATGATGTGATCCCGTTCATCAAATGACAACTCATGTCTATGGCTCGGAAACTTAACCATCTTTGATTAATGAGCCAGTCAAGTAGAGGCATACTAGTGACACTCTGTTTGTCTATGTATTCACACATGTACTAAGTTTCCGGTTAATACAATTCTAGCATGAATGATAAACATTTATCATGATATAAGGAAATATAAATAACAACTTTATTATTGCCTCTAGGGCATATTTCCTTCAATCTCCCACTTTTAATAGAGTCAATAATCTAGATTTTGTAATGATTCTAACACCCATGGAGTCTTGGTGCTAATCATGTTTTGCTTGTGAGAGAGTCTTAGTCAATGGGTCTGCAACATTCAGATCCGTATGTATCTTGCAAATCTCCATGTCTCCCTCATTGACTTGATCGCGGATGGAATTGAAGCGTCTCTTGATGTGCTTGGTTCTCTTGTGAAATTTGGATTCCTTTGCCAAGGCAATTGCACCAGTATTGTCACAAAAGATTTTCATTGGACCCAATGCACTAGGTATGACACCTAGATCGGATATGAACTCCTTTGTCCAGACTCCTTCATTTGCTGCTTCCGAAGCAGCTATGTATTCCGCTTCGCACGTAGATCCCGCCACGGCGCTTTGCTTAGAACTGCACCAACTGACAGCTCCACCATTCAATAAAAATGCGTATCCCGTTTGTGACTTAGAGTCATCTAGATCAGTGTCAAAGCTTGCATCGACGCAACCGTTTACGACGATCTCTTTGTCACCTCCATAAACGAGAAACATATCCTTAGTCCTTTTCAGGTATTTCAGGATGTTCTTGACCGCCGTCCAGTGGTCCACTCCTGGATTACTTTGGTACCTCCCTGCTAAACTTATAGCAAGGCACACATTAGGTCTGGTACACAACATTGCATACATGATAGAACCTATGGCCGAAGCATAGGGAATGACTTTCATTTTCTCTCTATCTTCTGGAGTGGTTAGGCATTGAGTCTGACTCAACTTCTCACCTTGTAACACAGGCAAGAACCCTTTCTTTGCTTGATCCATTTTGAACTTCTTCAAAACATTATCAAGGTATGTGCTTTGTGAAAGTCCAATTAAGCATCTTGATTTATCTCTATAGATCTTGAAGCCCAATATATAAGCAGCTTCACCGAGGTCTTTCATTGAAAAATTCTTATTCAAGTATCCTTATATGCTATTCATAAATTCAGTATCATTTTCGATCAACAATATGTCATCCAGATATAATATCAGAAATGCTATAGAGCTCCCACTCACTTTGTTGTAAATACAGGCTTCTCCAAAAGTCTGTATAAAACCATATGCTTTGATCACACAATCAAAGCATATATTCCAACTCTGAGATGCTTGCACTAGTCCATACATGGATCGCTGGAGATTACACACTTTGTTAGCACCTTTTGGATCGATAAAACCTTCTGGTTGCATCATATACAACTCTTCTTTAAGATATCCATTAAGGAATGCGGTTTTGACATCCATTTGCTAAATTTCATAATCATAAAATGCAACAATTGCTAACATAATTCGGACGGACTTAAGCATCGCTACGGGTGAGAAGGTCTCATCGTAGTCAACTCCTTGAACTTGTCGAAAACCTTTTGCAACAAGTCGAGCTTTGTAGATAGTAACATTACCGTCGGCGTCAGTCTTCTTCTTGAAGTTCCATTTATTCTCTATGGCTTGCTGATCATCGGGTAAGTCAACCAAAGTCCACACTTTGTTCTCATACATGGATCCCATCTCAGATTTCATGGCCTCAAGCCATTTTGTGGAATCTGGGCTCATAATCACTTCCTCATAGTTCGTAGGTTCGTCATGGTCAAGTAAGATGACCTCCAGAACAGGATTACCGTACCACTCAGGTGCGGATCTTACTCTCGTTAACCTACGAGGTTCGGTACTAACTTGATCAGAAGTTTCATGATCATCATCATTAGCTTCCTCACTAATTGGTGTAGGAATCACTGGAACTGATTTCTGTGATGAACCACTTTCCAATAAGGGAGCAAGTACAATTACCTTATCAAGTTCTACTTTCCTCCCACTCACTTCTTTCGAGAGAAACTCCTTCTCTAGAAAGGATCCATTCTTAGCAACGAATATCTTGCCTTCAGATCTGTGATAGAAGGTGTACCCAACAGTCTCCTTTGGGTATCATATGAAGACACATTTCTCCAATTTGGGTTCAAGCTTATCAGGTTGAAGCTTTTTCACATAAGCATCGCAACCCCAAACTTTAAGAAACGACAACTTGGGTTTCTTGCCAAACCACAGTTCATAAGGTGTCATCTCAACAGATTTCGATGGTGCCCTATTCAACGTGAATGCAGCCGTCTCTAAAGCATAACCCCAAAATGATAGCGGTAAATTAGTAAGAGACATCATAGATCGCACCATATCTAATAAAGTGCGGTTACAATGTTCGAACATAGCATTACGTTGTGGTGTTCCAGGTGGCGTGATTTGCGAGACTATTCCGCATTGTTTCAAATGAAGACCAAACTCATGACTCAAATATTCACCTCCATGATCAGATCGTAGAAACTTAATTTTCTTGTTATGATGATTTTCCACTTCACTCTGAAATTCTTTGAACTTTTCAAATGTTTCAAACTTATGTTTCATCATGTAGACATACGCATATCTGCTCAAATCATCTATGAAGGTCAGAAAATAGCGATACCCGCCATGAGCATCAACACTCATCGGTCCGCATACATCAGTATGTATTATTTCCAATAAGTCTATTGCTCGTTCCATTCTTCCGGAGAATGGTGTCTTAGTCATCTTGCCCATGAGGCATGGTTCGCAAGCATCAAGTGATTCATAATCAATTGATTCCAAAAGCCCATCATCATGGAGTTTCTTCATGCGTTTTACACCAATATGACCTAAACGGCAGTGCCACAAATAAGTTGCACTATCATTATTAAACTTATATCTTTTGGCTTCAATACTATGAATATCTGTATCACTACTATCAAGATTTAGTAAAGATAGACCACTCATCAAGGGTGCATGACCATGAAAGATATTACTCATATAAATAGAACAACCATTATTCTCTAATTTAAATGAATAGCCGTCTCGCATCAAACAAGATCCAGATATAATGTTCATGCTTAATGCTGGCACCAAATAACAATTATTTAGGTCTAAAACTAATCCCGAAGGTAGATGTAGAGGTAGCGTGCCGTCGGCGATCACATCGACTTTGGAACCATTTCCCACGCGCATCGTCACCTCGTCCTTAGCCAATCTTAGCTTAATCCATAGCCCCTATTTCAAGTTGTAAATATTAGCAACAGAACCAGTATGAAATACCCAGGCGCTACTGCAAGCATTAGTAAGGTACACATCAATAACATGTATATCAAATATACCTTTCACTTTGCCATCCTTCTTATCCGCCAAATACTTGGGGCAGTTCTGCTTCCAGTGATCAGTCCCTTTGCGGTAGAAGCACTCAGTCTCAGGCTTAGGTCCAGACTTGAGTTTCTTCACTTGGGTAGCAACTTGCTTGCTGTTCTTCTTGAAGTTTCCCTTCTTCCCTTTGCCCTTCTTCTTGAAACTGGTGGTCTTGTTGAACATCAACACTTATGCTCTTTCTTGATTTCTACCTCCGCAGCCTTTAACATCGCGAAGAGCTCGGGAATTGTCTTATCCATCCCTTGCATATTATAGTTCATCACGAAACTTTTGTAGCTTGGTGGCAGTGATTGAAGAACTCTGTCAATGACACTATCAACTGGAAGATTAACTCCCAGCTGAGTCAAGTGATTGTGGTACCCAGACATTCTGAGTATGTGCTCACTGGCGAAACTATTCTCCTCCATTTTGCAGCTGTAGAACTTATTGGAGACTTCATATCTCTCAATTCGGGCATTTTCTTGAAATATTAACTTCAACTCCTGCAACATCTCATATGCTCCATTACATTCAAAACATCGTTGAAGTCCCGGTTCTAAGCCGTAAAGCATGGCACACTAAACTATCAAGTAGTCATCAGCTTTGCTGTGCCAGGTGTTCATAACATCTGGAGTTGCTCCTGTAGCGGGTTTGGCACCTAGCGGTGCTTCTAGGACATAATTCTTCTGTGCAGCAATGAGGATAATCCTCAAGTTACGGACCCAGTCCATGTAGTTTCTACCATCATCTTTCAACTTAGCTTTCTCTAGGAACACATTAAAATTCAACGTAACAACAACACATGCCATTTATCTACAACAACATAGACATGCAAAATAGTATCAGGTACTAAGTTTATGATAAATTAAAGTTCAATTAATCATATTACTTAAGAACTCCCACTTAGATAGACATCCCTCTAATCATCTAAGTGATCACGTGATCCATATCAACTAAACCATGTCCGATCATCACGTGAGATGGAGTATTTTTCAATGGTGAACATCACTATGTTGATCATATCTACTATATGATTCACGCTCGACCTTTCAGTCTCAGTGTTCCGAGGCCATATCTACATATGCTAGGCTCGTCAACTTTAACCCGAGTATTCTGCTTGTGCAAAACTGGCTTGCACCCATTGTATGTGAACGTAGAGCTTATCACACCCGATCGTCACGTGGTGTCTCGGCACGACGAACTGTAGCAACGTTGCATACTCAGGGAGAACACTTATACCGTGAAATTTAGTGAGAGATCATCTTATAATGCTACCGCCAGACTAAGCAAAATAATTAATATGCATAAAGGATAAACATCACATGCAATCAATATAAGTGATATGATATGGCCATCATCATCTTGTGCCTTTGATCTCCATCTCCAAAGAACCATCATGATCACCATCGTCACCAGCTTGACACCTTGATGTTCATTGTAGCATCGTTGTCGTCTCGCCAACTATTGCTTCCACGACTATTGCTACCACTTAGTGATAAAGTAAAGCAATTACATGGTGATTGCATTTCATACAATAAAGCGACAACCATATGGCTCCTGCAAGTTGTCGATAACCATGTTACAAAACATGATCATCTCATACAACAATTTATATAATCACGTCTTGACCATATCACATCACAACATGCCCTACAAAAACAAGTTAGACGTCCTCTACTTTGTTGTTGCAAGTTTTACGTGGCTGTTATGGGCTTAGCAAGAACCGTTCTTACCTACGCATCAAAAACCACAACGCAGTATAGAGATTGCTTTTTGATCTTCAGAAAGAACCCTGTTCATTGAATCCGATTCAACTAAAGTTGGAGAAACTGACACCCTCCAGCCACCTATGTGCAAAGCACGTCGGTAGAACCAGTCTCATGAACGCGGTCATGTAATGTCAGTCCGGGCCGCTTCATCCAAAAATACTGCTGAATCAAGAAACAACTAGTGACCGCAAGCAATATGTATATACCCACGCCCACAACTTATTTGTGTTCTACTTGTGCGTATAACATCAACGCATAGACCTGGTTCGGATGCTACTGTTGGGGAATGCAGTATTTCAAAAAAAATTCCTACGATCACACAAGATCTATCTAGGAGATGCATAGCAATGAGAGGGGAGAGTGTGTCTAGGTATATCAACACAGTTGATGTATTCGTACACCTTAACGATCCGTCCCGATCAAGTACCGAATGTATGGCACCTCCACGTTCAGCACACGTTCAGCTTGATGACGTCCTCGCCTTCTTGATCTAGTAAGAGGGGCAAAGTAGTAGATGAGTTCAGGTAGCACGACGGCGTGGTGACGGTGTTGGTGAAGAATAATCTCCGCAGGGCTTCGCCTAAGCACTACGAAAACTATGACGGAGGATAAACTAGAGGGGGCGGGGTTGCCGGCATACGGCTTGGTGTTTCTTGATGTGTCTTGGGTGCTAGCCCTACCCCTCTATTTGTACGTTGAGCCTTGGGGTCGAAACTTGGAGTAAAATCCTACACAAAGTCGGTTTCACCCAAAAGGCAAGAGTCCTTCTCGGACTCCAGGACCAGACGCCAGGCTTCCCGGCATCTGGACCCAGATGCCAGGGACCCTGGCGTCTGGCCCATGGACACCGCAAAACTTCCTTTTGCGCTTTCCAAAAACCTTGTGGGCTTTCCCTTTTGGCCCAAATAAAGTGTTCTCGTACCCAAACATTTCGGGAAACATCCGGAACCCCTTCCGGTGAATTCCGGAACCCTTCCAGAGACCAAACACTATTATCCCATATATCAATCTTTATATCCGGACCATTCCGAAGCTCCTCGTCATGTCCATGATCTCATCCGGGACTCCAAACAACATTTGGTCACCAACATACATAACTCATATAATACTATATCATCAACAAACGTTAACCGTGTGGACCCTACGAGTTCGAGAACTATGTAGACATGACCGAGACATTGCTCTTGTCAATAACCAATAGTGGAACCTGGGGCCCATATGGGCTCCTACATATTCTACGAAGATCTTTATCGGTTGAACTGCATAACAACATATGTTGTTCCCTTTGTCATCGGTATGTTACTTGCCCGAGAGTCGATCGTCGGTATCATCATACCTAGTTCAATCTCGTTACTGGCAAGTCTCTTTACTCGTTCCATACTGCAACATCCCGCAACAAACTTATTAGTCACATTGCTCGCAAGGCCTATAGTGATGTGCATTACCGAGAGGGCCCAGAGATACCTCTCGGACTATCGGAGTGACAAATCCTAATCTCGATCTGTGCCAACTCAACAAACACCATCAGAGACGTGCAGAGCATCTTTATAATCACCCAGTTACGTTGTGATGTTTGATAGCACACTAAGTGTTCCTCCGGTATTCGGGAGTTGCATAATCTCATAGTCATAGGAACATGTATAAGTTTTGAGGAAAGCAATAGCAATAAACTAAACGATCATAGTGCTAAGCTAACAGATGGGTCAAGTCAATCACATCATTCTCTAATGATGTGATCCCGTTCATCAAATGACAACCCATGTCTATGGCTAGGAAACTTAACCATCTTTGATTAACGAGCCAGTCAAGTAGAGGCATACTAGTGACACTCTGTTTGTCTATGTATTCACAGATGTACTAAGTTTCCGGTTAATACAATTCTAGCATGAATAATAAACATTTATCATGATATAAGGAAATATAAATAACAACTTTATTATTGCCTCTAGGGCATATTTCCTTCATTGGCATGCTTGGAAAAGGTGGATGTGCTACTGGCTGCGCTTGTCGCCTCCGTGCGTCGCGCGTCGCCTAGGTTTATGCGCAATATCGCTGGGTGGCGGGAAACATGTGAGGAAATGGCCAGAAACGGTGGCATGTTCATAAAACTCCATAAATTTGATGGAAACTTAGCATAGAAGGAACATCGAGCTATCACTAGAAGTAGATGATGATCATTTGAACACGGACCACACTAGGGAACCCATCGGTGATGAATTCATCAACCGCAAACGGTTGAATACTAGCAAGTGTTTGCCCACAACACACACGGCTTATTCCATCACAAACATGTCAGATGGATCAACTGTATGCCACGTATCACACATTGTCAAAAAGTAATGCAGTAGGCCTTCTTTAATATGTGTTAAAAAATAAAAAAAATAAAAAACAAGGACCTCGAGGTTAAATAACTCACGGCTGCTCCATCAACACAACTTCCCATCCAGTCACCCATCTGATGGTGCTCCAGCTTGAGCACACTTAACTTGAGAGTTCTCTTACATGATCTACTGGTGGAACATCTAGTCCTTGCTGATATAGGATGCCTCTTCGCATCCTTATGGCGTATCCGGATGACCGCCCGTCCCCCAATGGCCAATAGATGTTGTGTAGATAGAGCATATCACATACATCTTATTAGAAGCAATCGTCTGTGTTATTATCAGTCTTTGCACACATTTCTGATTACAGACCTGTTTGCCGCGTATCACACACATCTTGATATATTGAACCTTTCTGTTCTCTTGTCTCAACGCAAACAGTTCATCCGAGTGAAACCGCATGCCGTATATCACACACACCTTGATCTGACTAACCATTTCTTTTGTGTTGCCTAATCACAAACAGTTCATTCGAGTGGTCCGTATGTCGTATATCGCACACACCTTCATTTGGATGCCCGTTTCTTTTGTTCCTGCTCATCGCAAACAGTTAATTGATCTGAACCGTGTGCCCTGCATCGCAAATGCAACTAAAATCTGAACCGTGTTTGATGCATCCTACATCGCAAATGTTTGGCACCTTTTTTGATGGGTTTTTTACAGAACCGTTTGCAATTATTGCATCGCATACAGTTTCGTCGAAGAGTCTCTGATCGTAGTGTCGCGTTAGCAGCATCCTGCAGTAGCGTGAACTGATTCTTTATTTATATTGGTGTAATATCTAATGTATTCCAACTTCCATGGTTCATACCCTCTGATACTACTCATAGATTCATCAAAATAAGCAAACAACACATAGAAAATAGAATCTTTCAAAAATAGAACAATCTGTAGTAATCTGTAACTCTCGAATACTTATGTTACTCCAAAACTCCTGAGAAATTAGGAAGTCCTAGGCAATTTGTTTACTAATCTTCTGCAAAAAGAATCCGTATTTTATCATGCTTCTGTTAGAAATGAGAATTGTTTTCCTGAGGGCAAAAGTTTCTGTTTTTCAGCAAGATCAAATCAACTATCACCATAGATAATCCCAAAGGTCTTACTTGGCACTTCATTGAAATAAAAGATATAAAACATGATTACTACAGTAGCTTAATCATGTGAACACACAAAAAAGTAGGTATAACTGTTGGGTTGTCTCCCAACAAGCGCTTTTCTTTAATGCCTTTATAGCTAGGCATAATGATTTCAATGATGCTCACATAAAAGATAAGAATTGAAACATAATGGAAGCATCATAAAGCATATGACTAGCACATGTAAGTCTAACCCACTTCCTATGCATAGGGATTTTGTGAGCAAATAACTTATTGGAGCAACAATCAACTAGCATAGGAAGGCAAACCAAGCATAACTTGAAGATTTTCAACATATAGAGAGGACACTTGATATTGTTGCAGTTACTACTAGCGTATATTCCTCCCTCATAATAATTTTCAGTAGCATCATGAATGAATTCAACAATATAACCATCACATAAAGCATTCTTTTCATGATCTATAAGCGTAGAAATTTTATTACTCTCCACATAAGAAAATTTATTCTCATTCGGAATGGTGGGAGTATCACAAGAAACTCGAATACTATAAATTGTTTCCATATTAAAAGAATAATGTTCAGAAAAAGGGTAATCATAATTATGAAAAGCTTTATAAACATAATCGCCACTACTTTTTATAACATAAGTGTCATCACAATAATCATCATAAGTAGCAACTTTGTTCTCATCATAATCGATTGAAACCTCTTCCAAGATAGTGGAATTATTACTAATTAAAGTCATGACCTCTCCCAATCCACTTTTATCATTATAATAAGATTCAACACCCTCCAAAATAGTGGGATCACTACTTCCTAAAGTTGACACTCTTCCAAACCTACTTTCATAAATATTGCAATCATCATAAATAGGGGGTGTGCTATCTTTATAATAAATTTGCACATCAAGACTTGGGGGAATAAAAATATCATCTCCATTAAACATAGCATCCCCAAGCTTGGGAAAAACATTAATTGCAGCAAATAAATTCTCAAACATGTCATTATCATCAAGCATAGTGTCGGTGTACTAGAGTAGGGGTACCCTAGTATCCCGAACTTGTGCACGGGCAGTCGCAGCGTCCCGCGGCAAGGCTTGCCGGGTGACCGGCAAGGTCCTCCGTGGTTCCTTTGGAGCCATTCAAGAACAAAGTATCCGAGTCAAGGAGACAAGACCCCGGCAAGAGGAGCTTGCCGGGAAGGGCAACCAAGGCACCTCAAGACCTCGGCAAGAGGAGCTTGCCGGGAAGGCCACCCAAGGCACTTCAAGAAACTTGCCGCGACGCACCATGCGTCCCGGCAAGGCCCGGTGAGCGACAAGCTCCCGGACGCGACAAGACAACGACCGCGGCAAGGCGCTTGCCGCGACAAGCCACCACTGTGCCCGCGCTCCAGCACATCCACCAACATGTCGCTCTGGGACCCTTCCAGGCGTACGTGGCGGGAGGCTGTGCAGCTTGCGGTGTGCGGTGGCAAGCGGCGCTGACAAGATCGCCATCGTGGCGAGCGGTAGCGCCCCTGACGGCCCCTTTTTGCACTATTTAAGCGACACAGACGGGCATTTAATACCCTTGTCCCCTGCCGTCAGGGTTAGGTATGATACACTGTAGCAGGTAGCTGTACCTATCGCAGTACCTTTCCATTTTTACACTTTGCCTCCGTTGCCACCTGTCGGTGACCCCTTGACCATATAAAAGGAGGCCCGTGTGCAACATAGAGGGGGAGAGAACACTCACGCTCGGTCTCGTTAGTCGCTGGTGTGTACTGTAGCACTCCGCGCTCCCGAGCAAGAACTCAATACAAACCACAAAGCAGGAGTAGGGTTTTACGCATCCGTGCGGCCCGAACCTGGGTAAACTGCTCTCGTGCCTCGCCTGGATCCGCTCTTTGCACGACCTCCGCCCCCGCCGAACCGAAAGGGACCCGGTCCGCCGGTCCCATAGGTGTTCGTGGATCAGTCCCCCGACATCTTTGGCGCGCCAGGTAGGGGGCGTCGAAGTTGTGTGAACCAGATCCGGCGTTCACGCGAGCTAGATCTTCATCAACTTCATCGACATGCCGCCGAAGAAGAAGGTTTCGGAAGCGGCTGCTCCGTCCGCGCCTTACCCACCACCGCCGGAGCAAACGGCTGATGGGGCGGGCGCCGGCGGAAGAATGGGCGTCGACGAGGGAGCTCACGGTGCTGCCAGGTCCAAGGACAAGGCTGCGCTACCCATCGGCGGCGTAGCCGGCTCCCACAACGACCGGGCGCACTCCAAGACCTCGGCGTCTGTACATGCACCGCACCCATCTCATGAGGCGCGGGACCGGCAGCGCCATGGTGCTCACGGTACCATGCGCTTGCCGGACCAAGAGAGAGCTGGTGGATCTCGGAGCGCTCAAGACCACCATGCACGCCAACATGCTGGCACGAGCGAGGCACGGTCGCCTGGACGGGATACTGCTCCTTCTAACATAATTAGAAGTCCGAGCATATCCCGCTCCTCGCACCGTTCGCCACCACCACCCGCCACTGCAGTAGAAGCTTTGGCGCGAGCCCAACTGCTCCTAGACTACCCTCCAACGGCGGACAAGATCGACGAATGGAGGGCAACCATCCAGAGTCTCATCGGCTTCGCCAACGGCGACACTCAACGGCAGCCGAGCACGTCGCAGCCGCGGCAAGTCAGCCAGGCACGAGCCGGTGACGACAAGACCGCTGGGGGTGCAACTACTGTGCACTCTCCACCCCGAATGCCAAGATCGCCGACTCGCCGGATCCACCTTGACAGCGACTCCACCGCGTCATCAGATCCACGAGCTCGCCGCGATCAGCGCCAAGTTCTTCACGAACGACAGCAAGAAGACGCTCGTACTCGCATCGAGCGCCGAAGAGAAGCGCGACGTTAATCAGACCAGCGCGCTGGGCCCTCTGTTGACATGCATGCGCCAGGGGAACCAGGCGACTTGCCGTACGCGGTAGGTTGCCCCGCGTTCACTCATGAGCTGTGGCAAGTCCAGTGGCCTAGCATGAAGAATTTCAAGCCGGATGTACCAGAGAAGTACGATGGCAAGTCGCATCCGTCCGAGTTCCTCAGCATCTACACCATCGCGGTGCAGGCTGCTGGGGGGCGGGACGACAAGATCCTTGCCAACTACTTCCCGCTGGTGCTCAAGCCCAACGTCAGGTCCTGGCTCATGCACTTGCCGGACAACTCCATATCCTCCTGGGCGGATCTATGCCATTAGTTTGTCGGCGCCTTTACAGGCGGCCACAAACCTCATGGCCAAGAGAGTGACCTTCATCTGCTTGCCCAGAAGGAAGGAGAGCCCCTGCGCAAGTACATTCAGAGATTCAGCCGTGTACAGCACAACATCCCAGATGTCCACCCTGCCGCGGTCATCAGCGCGTTTCATCAGAACGTGCGTAACCGCAGGATGCGGGAGGAGATGGCGATGTGCAAGATCAGAGACGTCAGTGAGTTGTATGCCCTGGCCGACAAGTGTGCACGTGCTGAGGAAGGAAGGAAACTCCCTGGAGAGAATGCAGGAGCAGGAGGATCTGACAGCGAGGATGCTGCCCCGACAAAGAAAAACCGGCGGCGGAACAGGAAGAAGAAAGGCAAAGATGTGCTAGTCGTTGAGCAGTCCGGCAACGAAGGTGGCGCCAAGAAAGCCAAAGTTGGTTGCTCCGGCAAGGAGATTGCCGCATGCACCAACTGCCAGGCTGTGGCGGTCGCCGACAAGCAGGACGGCACCGACAAGCAGTACTGCAAGATTCACCGCACCAAGGGCCATGACCTCCAGAGCTGCAAGAAGGTCGAGCAGCTTGTCCAGCAGCAAAAGGCTGAGTACGAGCGACGAGACAAGGAGAGGGCACAAGGAGGCGCTGGAGAATCTAGCAAGAAGCGCGCCGGCCGGGGAGGACGTCGCGGCAAGGCCAAGCAGCGGCAAGGAGACAGACCTCCCCGCGTCCGCGACAAGGATGAAGATGACGACGACGAAGACATGGATGATGTTGAGACCAGTGAGCAGGAGTTCCAGAAAGCCACAGAGGTCTTGTGCGTTGACGGCGGTGCTTCTCTGCATACTTCACACCGCCAACTCAAGCAGTGGGTGCGGGAAGTCAATGTAGCGGAACCACCTGTCGAGTCACGCAAGCTTCTGAAATGGTCCAGCACGCCTATCATCTTTGACATTGAGGACCACCCTGATCGCACAACTACGGTCGGGTGCTTGCCGATGTTGGTTTCACCAACTATCCGCAACCTCAAGGTCACTAAGATGTTAGTTGACGGCGGGGCCGGCTTGAACCTGATCTCCTCCGCTGTACTCCAGAAACTCCAGATCCCTGACAGCGAGCTCGAAGAGACCGGCACATTCCAAGGAATCCACCCGGGAAGGAGCAAACCGAAGGGGAAGGTCACGTTGGCAGTAACGTTTGGCAGCAAGCTGAACTTCAGGACTGAGAGGGTCACTTTTGACGTTGCCGATATTCCATTGCCTTACAATGGGATACTTGGCCGTCCAGCACTCGCCAAGTTCATGGCAGCCTCTCACTACGCATATAACATGCTGAAGATGCCAGGCCCTATAAGCGTCATCTCTGTCCCCAGCGACAAGAAGGATGCTCTTATCTGCGCCGACAAGATCTACCGGGAAGCGGCAGCCGCAACAGATTGCAAGTCACTTACCGTTGAAGCTCCCGGAGGGAAGAAGATGACCAAGTCCGGCAAGAGTTCTGATGCCCACTCCGGCAAGTGCACCTCTTCAGAGTGCTGCGCTGCCGTCGAGGACGCACCATCGAGCTCCACCGGCAAGTGTAAGAAGACAATGGCAGCTCCGCCAGAGACGAAGAAGGTGTCCGCCAAGGAGGACGGCACTGGTGGTACCTTCACCATCAGTGCCACTCTCGACCCTAAATAGGAAAGCGCGCTCATTGCTTTCCTGCGGGCGAATGTCGACGTATTTGCGTGGCAACCGTCTGACATCCCCGGTGTTCCCAGGAAAGTAATTGAGCACCACCTTGCCGTTTGTCCCCATGCGCGGCCCGTCAAGCAGAAGGTCAGGAAGCAGGCAGTGGAGCGCCAAGAATTCATTGCAGAAGAGATCAAGAAGTTGGAAGCAGCAGGCCTTGTCAGAGGAGTGCTCCATCCTACGTGGTTGGCCAATCCTGTAGTCGTGCGCAAGGCGAATGGGAAATGGAGACTTTGTATCGATTTTACCGATGTTAACAAAGCTTGTCCCAAAGACCCATTTCCTTTGCCGCGCATTGACCAGATTGTTGACTCCACAGCTGGATGCGATTTGATTTCATTTCTTGACGCATATTCAGGATATCATCAGATCTTCATGGCAGAAGAGGATGAGGAGAAAACCGCATTTATTACTCCATGTGGCACGTACTGTTTCATACGGATGCCTTTCGGATTAAAAAATGCTGGTTCAACATTTGCAAGAGTAGTCCATATCGCTCTTGAGCCACAAATACACAGAAATGTGGAAGCATACATGGATGACATAGTGGTCAAGAGCAAGGACAAGGCAACTCTGATCCAAGATCTAGACGAGACCTTTGCAAATCTACGCAAGATCAGCCTCAAGCTCAACCCAGAGAAGTGTGTGTTTGGAGTACCCTCCGGCAAGCTTCTCGGGTTCTTCGTTTCTCAGCGGGGAATTGAAGCCAATCCCGACAAGATCAAGGCCAATGAGCAGATTGAAGCACCAAAGCGCGTCAAGGATGTGCAAAGGCTTGCCGGTTGCGTGGCTGCTCTCAGCAGGTTTATCTCTAGGTCTGCTGAGCACGCCCTGCCGTTTTTCAAATTATTGAAAAAGGCAGGTCCAATGAAATGGACTCCGGAAGCGGAGGCTGTGCTGCAAGACTTGAAGAAATACCTGTCCTCCCCCCCAATACTTGTCGCACCTAAGCCACAAGAGAAGTTGCTGCTGTATATAGCGGCAACCAATCAAGTGGTTAGTGCTGCGTTGGTGGCGGAGAGGGAGGCAGATGACGAGCCAGCAACCACGGCAAGCGCATCCAGCGACAAGCAAGGGGCTTCCCCGGCAAGCTCTGGTCCCGACAAAGATGGATCTGCACAGATGCACGAGGAGACACAGAAGAAGATGGTGCAGCGCCCAGTTTACTTTGTCAGTTCCCTTCTGCAGGGGGCTAGGTCAAGGTACTCTGGCATGCAGAAATTGCTTTTCGGCCTTCTCATGGCCTCGAGAAAGCTGCGCCATTACTTCCAAGCACATGAGATCACAGTTGTCACTCGCTTTCCACTGAAGAGGATAGTACAGAATCCAGAAGCGACAGGCAGGATTGTTGAGTGGGCACTGGAACTATCAAGCTTTGGCCTCAAGTTTGAGAGCACTTCAACTATCTAGAGCAGAGCATTGGCAGAATTCATAGCAGAATGGACGCCAACACCGGATGAAGAAATTCCAGAAACGAGCATCCCCGTCGATGAAGCAAGCAAAGAGTGGCTGATGTACTTTGATGGTGCCTTTTCGCTGTAAGGCGCCGGCGCTGGCGTGCTGCTTGTCGCACCCGCCGGAGAGCACCTCAAGTACGTAGTCCAGATGCACTTTCCAAAGGAGCAAGCAACAAACAATACTGCAGAGTATGAAGGCTTGCTTGCCGGTCTCAGGATCACGGCAGACCTTGGGATCAAGAAGCTCATTGTCAGGGGTGACTCACAGCTTGTCGTCCGCCAAGTAAACAAGAGCTATCAGAGTCCGTTGATGGAAGCTTACGTCGACGAAGTGAGAAAGCTAGAAGAGCACTTTGAAGGTCTATAGATGGAGCACGTTCCAAGAGCTCAGAACGCCATTGCCGATGGCCTATCAAAGTGCGCCGCACTTAAGTACCTGTGGAACCAGGGATCTTTGTACTCAAGCTGACTCAACCGTCCGTAACGCCATCAACTGGACAGAGCAAGAAGAGGAAGTTGATTTCTGGTGACTATTTGCCGGCAGAGCTCCCCGAGGCCGTCGCCAAGAAGGTCCCCAAGATCAACGCCAAGAGTGCTGAGGAGCAGTCTGCTCCGGCAAGCCCTAGGGTTTGTTCCGTTGAAGCAGAAGCTCCCGACAAGTTTTGCTCCGGCAAGCTTGCCGGGGAATGTCAAGCTCCGGCAAGCTTGCCGGGGAATGTCAAGCTCCGGCAGAGGCTCAGGTTCTCGCCGTAGAAGCGGACGTTCCCGCAGCCGCAGATTTGCCTTTAGTCCTTGTTGTCGAGCCACAAGCTCCAGCATGGGCATAGCAGATTGTCCATTTCCTTCAGACAGGAGAACTTCCCGAAGAGCAAGAAGAAGCGGAAAGAGTAGCCCGGCAGTCAAGTATGTACCAATTTGTCGACAAGACACTGTACAGAAGAAGACTCAACGGTGTCAAATTGAAATGTATTCACCGGGAAGACGGACAAAAGCTGTTGGCAGAGATACACGGAGGCATATGTGGTCACCACATTGGCGCGAGAGCACTTGTCGGCAAAGCATTCCGGCAAGGTTTCTTTTGGCCGACAGCCCTCCAGGATGCAACTGCACAAGTAACCAAGTGTGAAGCGTGCCAGTTCCATTCCAAGCAGATACACCAACCAGCTCAAGCTCTCCAGACGATCCCTTTATCCTGGCCATTCTCGGTCTGGGGGCTCGACATCCTCGGCCCCTTTCCCCGAGCAGTCGGGGGCTTTTAGTACTTGTACATTGCAATCGACAAGTTCACAAAGTGGCCAGAAGTGGAACCAGTGAGGAGGTGACCGCACAGTCAGCAGTCAAGTTCTTCAGGTCGATTGTTTGCCGCTTCGGGATCCCTAACAGGATAATCACCGACAACGGTACGCAATTCACGAGCCGCACCTTCATGAAGTACGTCCAAGATCTTGGCGCCAAGGTCTGCTTCGCTTCTGTTGCTCACCCGAGAAGCAACGGTCAAGCGGAGAGGGCAAATGCTGAAGTGCTGCGCGGGCTCAAGACCAGGACTTTCGACAGGCTGCACAAGTGCGGAAGAAACTGGATCGAGGAGCTGCCGGTGGTTCTTTGGTCGATCAGAACGACGCCAAATCGAGCCACTGGCCAGACACCTTTCGCTCTAGTCTATGGAGCAGAGGCAGTTCTCCCCACGGAACTCGTATACGGGTCACCTCGAGTGCTGACTTATGATGAGCTCGAGCAAGAGCAGCTACGACAAGATGACGCGCTGCTCCTTGAGGAAGACCGTCTTCAGGCTGCTGTGCGAGCTGCTCGCTACCAGCAAGCTTTGCGCCGCTACCATAGCCGCAAAGTTAACGCCAGAAGTCTCGAGGAAGGCGACCTTGTTCTTCGGCGTGTTCAGTCCACCAAGAATTCCAACAAGTTGACGCCGAAGTGGGAAGGCCCTTATCGGGTGAAACGAGTCACTAGGCCTGGCGCTGTCCGCCTTGAGACCGAAGATGGCATTCCGGTGAGCAACTCCTGGAACATTGAGCATCTTCGTAAGTTTTACCCGTAAGGCGCGGTTGTTGGAACCTATTCCGGCAACCACCTTTTGTAGAAGTCTTGCCGCTGTTGCATGTAATCCTTTGTACAAAGCCGGGCGCAGATCCCGTGCATAAGTAAAGCTCATGTGCTCCGCACATTTTGTCGATTTCATGCTTTCTATTTTTTGGCATATATGATCTGACACTTTGTGCAGCACCTACTCCACGGTAAGCAATAACGAGCCATAAGGCTCCATATCTTTATTTTCTCTTCTTTATTTTTTCTCAAGGAAAGGAAGGTTCCCTCGCCCACAAGTTTGCCGGGGGGAAAGGAGAAGATAATGGTGTGGACCAGGCGTCGTTCAAGAAAGTTTCGCCTTGCCAGGAAGCAAACAACAGAAAAGCTAAGTTGCCAAAGTTTGAGCAATCAAATTTTTTAAATTTTAAGTTATCTCCCTTGAACGACCGCACTTTGTATGGAAAACCTATGCGCGGAGGAACCAACTCGTAGCTAGTTGCGCCCTTACTTTGTTTCGAGTCCGCTCAACAACTTAAGTGAGCTGCAACTAGTTGCGGCAAGGTTTCTTGTTGGTAGCGGCACCACCAGCAGGCTGCTGACGTTCCGCACTCAGCGCTCACGGCTAAGGTGCCCACACCGGCAAGTTCCCTAAAAGCGTAGGATAAAAACATACAAAGGGAGGAATCAAGTAAAGGGAATAACATTGCAATCATTACCCAGAATAGAGTTATATTACAAAGATAGCTTGTCGCAGCTCTAATAGATTGTTTTCATAAACATGACAAACAGCGACAAGAAAAGAAGAAATGGGCGGCCTAATCTACGCGATCGCCCTCGATCCTCTTGATCCCGCTCACCTTGTCCATAATGGGTGCGACAAGGGCCTTGAGCGCCTCCAGATCAGTGTCCAGCGGCAGGGTCTTGAGGACGTTGGTGAGCTTGAGGCCCGGATTGCGGAAGGCCACCTTCACCAACACTTTCTGAAGAGCTCTCGCGCAGATCTTGCGCGACTCGTCGGCCAGCTGCTTTGGGACCCTCTCCCGGAGCCGCTGAAGGGCCGTCGCCACGCCCTTGAAGAACAGGACGAGCTTGGCGCTGGGTTGGAGGTTGTCGTCGGAGGGATACCCGAGATCTTCCATCCCTAGGTGCGCCAACTCCCTGTCAATGTCTGTGGCGGCATTCACCAGACTTTCCGTCCAATGCTCCACAGTCTCCCTGAAGGCGTTTTGGGTGGCGGCAACACTCTCTAGCAGCGCCTTGTCGGCCTTGATTTCCTCCTTCAAGGCCGTCTCCTGCTTCTTGGCACCGTCCAGCGTCTTGGTCAAAGCGGACAGCTTCAACACAAGATCTGCATTATAGTTCTTGGCGGCGCTGAGCTCCTTGCCCTTCTCGGAGAGATCGGCCTCCAGCCGCGCCACCTTCGTCTTCAACTCCTCCTTGGCGGCCTCGGCGGCGGTGGCGGCGTCCTCTGCTTGTTTGAGGGCTCCGCCGAGTTTTTCCTCGCACGCGGCAAGCTCCTCCTCATGGGCGTCGAGATTGACCTTCCGCTGCGCCAGCTCGCCCTCCTCCGCGGCTAGCTTCACAGCGGCAAGTCGCTGCCGCTCTTCGACTTCGGCCTTCTCGAGGAGGAAGGTCTTCTGCGCTTCAGCGAGCTGCTCCCGCTCCTCCGCCAGGGACCGGAGGGCTTCCCGGTGGAAACCCCCGAGCTCTTCCGCACGCTTTTCGATGTCTGCTCCTGCCTTCGCGACAAGCGCCTCGCGGGATTCCAGCTTGGCTTGCCGCGCGCGGTAGAGCGGCAGCAACTTCCGCAGCAGCCGCTCCTCCTCAGGCTCATTGCTGCTGCTACTCGGCGCGTCGACCAGTGTCAGTCCTGCGGAGGCGAGCACCTCCCCGTCGAAGATCTCCCCCTCGACCGGTGCCCTGGAGCTTGATGCCCAGGGAAGGTTGATGAAGACGTCGTCGCCGGCCTTCAAATAGACGCCTGGCTGAGGCTCTTCGGAGCCTGGCGCTGCGGCAGCGGCGGACGGGTCGGCGATCGGTGTAGCGCCTGGCGCTCCTGCGGCCTCAGGGCCGTTAGTGTGATCGCCAGACCCCTCGCCAGTTGCCGCGGCAGCAGCCTTGGCGGCCTCTGCGCCGGCAGGATCGTCAGCACTGGCCGCTTCTTCGGCGGCAACCTCGGTCTCCATCTGCTCCACAATAGGTGGGTCTGACGACCGGAAAAGGGGAGAAGAGTCAAGCAAAAATCCAATAAAAAGAAGATCAAGAGAAGAAGAACCCAAGGGAAGTTTTGAAGCAAGAGGAGTACCTGTTCCGAGTCCTGCGGTTGTGGTCTCCGCCGTCGGGGGGCCGCTGGTGCTGTCCCTCGCCGGAGAACTTCCCCTCACCGGAGACCTCTCCCTTACCGGGAAGCCCTCCCTTGCCGGAGAGTTCTCCCTTGTCGGGGGATTCTCCCTTGGCTCCTGGTGGAGCTGCTCTGCTCCTACACAAATCAGCAATCAAATATCAGCAAGGACAGAGTATCCATGTGCACCTCACAAGCGGAAAGCAAACCATATACTTACGCTGGGGGCTGCTCTGGAGAAAAGTTGCCTGGTCTGGCAAGGTCGTCTCGGGCGCGCCCCCTGCTGTCGTAGTGGGTTCGTCCTCGATGATGATCACCGGGACCTTGGCTCTCTTTGCTGCTCTCTGGGCCAGAGTCCTAAAGAGGAACAAGTTCAGAGAAAAGCAAATCAGATACAAGATAAAACAGCAAGGATTGAAGAACTACAAGTACAACAAGGGAGTCTTACTCGTCTTCTTCTTCCTCGCCGGAGCTGAACGCAGAGAAGTCGAAGTCTGGCTCACGTCCGGCGCGAGGAGGCGGAGGAGTAGCTTCCCTTGGCCGCTTGGCGGGAGCAGTGGCTGCGGTCTGAGACGACCCCGCTCCGGCTGTCGCCGCAGCGTGAGAAGCGGCAGGAGCAGAAGTGGTGGTCCGGGAGGACCCCGCTCCAGTTGCCGCATCAGCGTGAGGCGCTCCCGCGGCAACAGTGCTTGCCGCGGTGGAGCGTGTCGCGTGCCACGGCGGCTGTGGACTCGCTTGCCGCTCCGCCACGTCCCCGGCCTTGCGGAGACGCCTTCTTGGTGGAGATGGAGGCTCTGCTTGCGGCGAGCTGTCTGAAGACGAGGTGGAAGACGAGTTGATATCCAACGAGCCGCTCGTGTCCTTGGCGGGCTCGCTCGACCCGGCGCCCTGCCCGGCAAGATCTTTTCCGCCGGCAGGCTCCCCTCGCTCGGCACGGCTTGCCGCCTCTGCTGCCTCTGCCTCCTCCACGGTGAATCCAAACTTGCCCGCGGCTGCGGCTGCCGCCGCCTCTTCTAGCCTAGTGGCAATGAGTGCTATCTCCGCATCGATGGTGTCGCGGGTGAGGCTGTCCTTCTCGTCGGAGCGGATTGGCACTTCTACCAAGTCATCAAAGAACTGCTGCATGATGTCGTCTGCAGGCTCCTGCCAAGTTGGCTCAATTCCATGCGAGTCGCACAGCGGGATCATTGCATGGATGCGGTCGAGCGCGGAATTGTTGCACAACGGGACAACACCCCCCGGCAACCTGAAGACTTCGGGATGTTGTGGGTCATACTTGAAGAGCTCCCGGAGCATCGCGTTGAGCTCCAAAACTGTGAAGTTGAAGTTGAGGCCCGGCCGCAGCCTCATGACGTCTGCCGCGTTCTTGAACTCCCAAGTGGGCCTCCCCCATTCCTGCAGGGGGGCGATGCGGCAATGAAGAAAATCTGCGCCAACAGCACCTACAGTAAGCCCGGCAAGCCTGAGGCGCAGGATCCGGGTGACAGCAATCTTCAGCCTGTCGTCTTCCGGGGCCACGTCACTCCAATCGCTGCCACGTGCTACTGGGGTTTGGCGCCGGGTGGTGAATGGCTGCGGGTTCTCCTCGTCAATCCAGCACCAGTCTGCCCTCCACTCCTCCCACTTGCCGCGGAATTCTCCCTCTAGATAAGTTTCCTTCTTGCCGGCCCTTGAGATCCAGGCGATTCCGCCGGATAGAGGCTCTCCTCTCTCTACTCGGGGGATGAAGAAGTGGCGAAAGAGGGCTACGTTGGGATGGACTCCGACAAAGTTTTCGCAGAGATGTGCGAAAACTGCCATGGTCAGAACGGTGTTGGGGTGAAGTCAAGGAGCTGGAATCCGTAGGTATTCATGATGTCGCAGAAGAATTCAGAGAAAAGCGGGCAGAGCCCGCAGTAGAAGAACAATGCGAAGAAAGGGTATCCATTTGGGGCCTTCTTCCAAGCGGCGGCGGGGAGTACCTTCGTGCGCGGGTGCGCTCACGTCTCCGTCGACCAGAAGAGATAGTAGTTCTCCCTCAGCTCCTTCGCGGCAAGCTTGGGGGGGAAGACTGCCCGCTCCTTTCGCAGCGCCGCAAGCCGCTGCGCCTTGGTCGACTTCATGACCTTCCCCTTGTCGGCTTTTGGAGCCATGGCGGAAGTAGTGGAGGAGGTCGACGGCGTTGGTGGAGCTGGTGGCGATGGGGGGCGGAGCGCTGCTCTCTTTCGGCTTGGGGAAGACGAGGGAGCGGCGGAGATTTCTGAGATTGGAACAGCAACGGGCAAATGGGTGAACTGCCCCTGTTTCCCCTGCTTATAAAGAGGGAGGAGGCAGACGTTCTGCATTTCCGAATAAAGAAACCACCCACGATCTCTCCCACGACGCCGCATTCAACACGTGCCGTTCGGGGAGGGCGCGGTGGATCCGGAGAGAGATACGGCATAACCTAGGCCGCACGTGCCCGTGCCCTGTTTTGGGCCTGGCCCAACAGCGCTCGGCACCGTGTATGGCCCAGGCCCGGGGGCTCCTGTCGGTGTACTAGAGTAGGGGTACCGTAGTATACCGAACTTGTGCACGGGCAGTCGCAGCGTCCCGCGGCAAGGCTTGCCGGGTGACCGCCAAGGTCCTCCGTGGTTCCTTTGGAGCCATTCAAGAACAAAGTATCCGAGTCAAGGAGACAAGACCCTGGCAAGAGGAGCTTGCCGGGAAGGGCAACCAAGGCACCTCAAGACCCCGGCAAGAGGAGCTTGCCGGGAAGGCCACCCAAGGCACTTCAAGAAACTTGCCGCGACGCACCATGCGTCCCGGCAAGGCCCGGTGAGCGACAAGCTCCCGGACGCGACAAGACAACGACCGCGGCAAGGCGCTTGCCGCGACAAGCCACCACTGTGCCCGCGCTCCAGCACATCCACCAACATGTCGCTCTAGGACCCTTCCAGGCGTACGTGGCGGGAGGCTATGCAGCTTGCGGTGTGCGGTGGCAAGCGGCGCTGACAAGATCGCCATCGTGGCGAGCGGTAGCGCCCCTGACGACCCCTTTTTGCACTATTTAAGCGACACAGACGGGCATTTAATACCCTTGTCCCCTGCCGTCAGGGTTAGGTATGATACACTGTAGCAGGTAGCTGTACCTACCGCAGTACCTTTCCATTTTTACCCTTTGCCTCCGTTGCCACCTGTCGGTGACCCCTTGAGCATATAAAAGGAGGCCCATGTGCAACGTAGAGGGGGAGAGAACACTCACGCTCGGTCTCGTTAGTCGCTGGTGTGTACTATAGCACTCCGCGCTCCCGAGCAAGAACTCAATACAAACCACAAAGCAGGAGTAGGGTTTTACGCATCCGTGCGGCCCGAACCTGGGTAAACTGCTCGCATGCCTCGCCTCGATCCGCTCTTTGCACGACCTCCGCCCCCACCGAACCGAAAGGGACCTGGTCCGCCGGTCCCATAGGTGTTCGTGGATCAGTCCCCCGACACATAGCATCCCCATGCTTGGGCCTTTGCATATCATAAGCATAATCACTGTCATCGTAAATAGTATGGATAGCAAAAATAGTATAGCAATTATTATCATCACAACTTTCTAAGTTGGTGACAAAAAGATTTTCAAGATTATAACAAGTATCATTACTTTCCCAATCATAATCATCACAAGGAATAATAAGCATAACAAAATCATCCTCAATAATTTCTTCGGACATAGTATCATAAGGTAAGGAATAAATATCATCATGAAGTATATCATTATCCACATTTATTTTTGATTCACTCTCATGAGGCATAACAATAATAGGAGCAACATCATTTGGGAGTGAGACCTTTTTACCTTTGCTTCTCCGTCTTTTCTTTTTCTTCTTCACATCATGTGTGAGTTTAATCACCCTTTCGGAGCTCCCTTATTGATGCGATTCGTTGAATAAAAAGCTCCTCCTCGTTGCCTCATTCATCATAAGAAAAAATAGGAGGATATTGGGAAACCTCTTCCCCTTCATTAGTATTCTCTTCATCTTCTCTTTGTTTTCTTGTCTTTAAGTAATTGGTAATATAAGGATTCTCAATGCAATTTACCACACAATACATATAAATTTCCTCTAGATCAAAATCAAGAAAGTTCTCAAGGTTATATTCTGCAAATACCCTTAGTTATACGTTTCATTTCTTCACATCCCAGAAGCAAACTAAGTTCATTATGATGCGCAAGGGAAATCAAGTCATCACAATTTTTGGACACGATTCGGTCATGAAACAATTTGCATTGGAGATTTAAATGACCACGTTCATTGCAAAGTCCACAAGGATGGCTAAAGATATTGAACTGTTCAGCACAAACGTCTAGCCTCTCTTGCAACCATTTAGTTTCTAAATGCTTATGCCTCTTGCAAAATCTATTTTCCTTTTTTGGTATGTAACTGCAAACTCTATGCACTCCACAAAAATTGACATGCTTATAAGAAACATTTTTATCATGACTAGTGCAATCATCATTAGTACTATGGATATTCATAGAATTCATACTAACAACATTGCAATCATGCTCATCATTCAAAGATTGTATGTCAAATATTTAATTGCATTCTTCCTCTAGCAATTGAGCACAATTATCGTAATCCTTATTTTCATGAAAGATATTAAAAAGATGAAGCATATGAGGCAACCTCAATTCCATTTTTTATTTTTATTTTATAGACTAAACTAGTGATAAAACAAGAAACTAAAAGATTCAGTTGCAAGATCTAAAGATATACCTTCAAGCACTAACCTCCCCGGCAATAGCACCAGAAAAGATCTTGATGTCTACTACGCAACCTTCTTCTTGTAGACGTTGTTGGGCCTCCAAGTGCAGAGGTTTGTAGGACACTAGAAAATTTCCCTCAAGTGGATGACCTAAGGTTAATCAATCTGTGGGAGGCGTAGGATGAAGATGGTCTCTCTCAAACAACCCTGCAACCAAATAACAAGGAGTCTCTTGTGTCCCCAACACACCCAATACAATGGTAAATTGTATAGGTGCACTAGTTATGCGAAGAGATGGTGATACAAGTAAAATATGGATGGTAGATATAGATTTTTGTAATATGAAAATATAAAAACAGAAAGGTAACAAGTAACAAAAGTGAGCGAAAACGGTATTGCAATGCTTCGAAACAAGGCCTAGGTTTCATACTTTCACCAGTGCAAGTTCTCTGAACAATAATAACATAATTAGATCATATAAGAATCCCTCAATGTGCAACAAAGAGTCATTCCAAAGTCGCTAATAGCGGAGAACAAACAAAGAGATTATTGTAGGGTACGAAACGACCTCAAAGTTATTCTTTCTAATCGATCTATTGGGCTATTCCTATAAGTGTCACAAACAACACTAGATTTCGTACTAAAATAACACCTTAAGACACACATCAACCAAAACCCTAATGCCACCTAGATACTCCAATGTCACCACAAGTATCCACGAGTTTGATTATACGATATTCATCACACAATCTCAGATTCATCTATTCAAACCAACACAAAGAACTTAAAAGAGTGCCCCGAAGTTTCTAATTGAGAGTCAAGACGAAAAAGTGTGCCAACCCCTATGCATAAGTTCACAAGGTCACAGAACCTGCAAGTTGATCACCGAAACATACATCAAGTAGATCGCATGAATATCCCATTGTCACCACAGATAAACACATGCAAGACATACATCAAGTGTTCTCAAATCCCGAAAGACTAAATCCGATAAGATAACTTCAAAGGGAAAACTCAATCCATTACAAGAAGGTAGAGGGGGAGAAACATCATAAGATCCAACTATAATAGCAAAGCTCGCGGTACATCAAGATTGTGCCAAATCAAGAACACAAGAGAGAGAGAGAGATCAAACACATAGCTACTGGTACATACCCTTAGCCCCGAGGGTGAACTACTCCCTCCTTGTCATGGAGAGCGCCGGGATGATGAAGATGGCCACCGGTGTGATTTCCCCCTCCGGAAAGGTGCCAGAACAGGGTCCTGATTAGTTTTTGGTGGCTACAGAGGCTTGCGGCGGCAGAACTCCCGATCTAGGTTTCGTTTCAGGGGTTTCTGTATTTATAGGAATTTTTGGCGTTGGTTTCATGTCAGGGGGGGGGGGGGTCCATGAGTCAACCACAAGGTTAGAGGGCACGGCCTAGGGGGTGGGCGTGCCCTCCACCCTTGTGGAGGCCTCGTTGCTCTTATGGCCCAACTCTGTTGCTTCAGGGGCTTCTTCTGGTCCATAAAAAATCACCATAAATTTTTAGGTCATTTGGACTCCGTTTGATATTCCTTTTCAGTAAAATTCAAAAACAAGGAAAAAACAAAAAACTGACACTGGGCTCTAGGTTAATAGGTTAGTCGCAAAAATCATATAAAATAGCATATAAATGCATATAAAACATCCAAGATAGATAATATAATAGCATGGAACAATCAAAAATTATAGATACGTTGGAGACATATCAATCATCACCAACATCTTCTCCATCATCACTGGCGTGATCTCCGAACTCATGTGTGAGTATTTTCTCTGTAGGCACATGGGGTGGATTGGAATTGTATGAGATCTCTTTTGTAATAGATGCCAAATTTGATAGGGTTGCCTAGTATATTGTATGTTATGAGATTGATGTTGTTAGGACTTTGCTATACTTAATTCTTGACACCAGGGCCCGATCGAGTGCCATGATTTCAGATCTGAACCATTTATATTTTCATCAATATGTATATGTTTTGGATCATATTAGCAAGTTGTATGCACCTATAACTCCTCTGAACCAGAGACCTTGAAGTGACATCAATCAGGGTATCAAAAGGGATCGCTATGTTTTGAGTATTACATTTGTTCCATAATCGTTAATGCTTTGATTCGATGCTATGTCCAAGTAGTGACTTAATGACGTTTCACTTCCATTAGGATCCTGCTGAAATGGGGGGTTGGGGGTGGGGGTAGAACAAAAGATATTGCACAAGTTTTTATTATAATTACACAGGGAATATATGTCTACATATGATTGATGAATTGAATCTAGTTTGTTGTCACCCTATATTACGACTATTACATAACTGATTCTATCCATGCAACGTACATTATCCACTCCCATGCATGTGCTTTTCACAATTGTTACTCTCTGTAAGTTACATTTGTTCTTGGCAACTGCTCAGAACTGTACTACTTTTGTTACTATTCTTCAATCCAACTACAATCACTACATCGCTTTTGCTACTAATAAATTCTCTCAAGCAAGTATTTGTTCCCAGGTGTGGTTGATTCAACAACTCAATTTCTAAGGCTTACAAATATTTTTGTCCTCCTTGTGTCAAATCGATAAATTTGGGTTGTAATACTTCCCTTGGAGGCTATTATGATCCCTACTCTTGTGGGTTATTAGATGGCTCCCACTAGAGCACACTAATACTTTGGAGGAGCCCTCTGAGGGAGTCCTGAATTATGGGGTCCTCGGGTGTCTGAGGTGTATAGCGTGGGCCAGACTGATGGTTGTGAAGATACAAGGTAGATGACCTTCCCCCGTGTCCCGGTAGGACTCTCTTATGCGTGGATGGCAAGCTTAATGTTCGGATGTGTATTTTCCTTTCTCTGTAAACCGACTCTGTACAACCCTAGGCCCCTCCAATGTCTATATAAACTGGAGGGTTTAGTCCGTAGAGGCTATCAGAATTCATATAGGCTAGACGTCTAGGGTTTACCCATTACGATCTCGAGGTAGATCAACTCTTGTAACCCCTATACTCATCAAATACAATCAAGCAGGACGTAGGGTTTTACCTCTATTAAGAGGGCCCGGACCTGGGTAAACATTGTGTCTCCCTTGTCTCATGTTACCTTCGATCCTCAGACGCACAGTTCGGTACCCCCTACCCGAGATCAGTCGGTTTTGACACCGACATTGGTGCTTTCATTGAGAGTTCCACTGTGTCGTCGACGGTGGGCTCGATGGCTCTCCTTGTCATTAACGACAACATTATCTCTAGAGACACCTAGCTTCGGGACAACTCATCCAGCTCGGCGGTTTCACCATGGGCGCCCGTACGACCTTTAAGCCAAGGGCAGCACTCGAGATCGATAAACATCGTCTTCGCGTCGGCCTCGAACACCCCGAAAAGATGGATCCAGCAGATGTTTCGTCTTTAAACGAACTACTTGATCACATTGCCGCCCAGGGAGTAGCAACAGACTATGATCGGATTGGGCTTAAACCGGATCAGAGGGAAATTAGGTCCCCGCCGATCACCCATCTGGTAGCAGTCGTGGAGGAACAAGATACTTCTCCCCCTAAGTCGAGAACATGCTATGTTCAGATTTCCGAGTCATACAAGTCGGATACCCATCTTCAGGAAGAGACCTCATGTCCTCCGAACATAGAACCGGGCATTGAGCCCGAAGACTGCAAGGACGCTCCAGACCCTGGATCGGTGACTTCGCAAATTCTTCAAATTCCGGATGCAATAATGGTTCAGGATTCGGATTTTAGCCCGCCCACCCACCACATGCAATATTCCCCAAACAATTCAGGTCCTCCAGACGTATGCGACCTAATGTACGTGCAACAACCTGAGGAAACAGTCCACCACTTTTGGGCCAGGTTCCTCCTTGTCAAAAACAAGATCAAGGACTGCCGTGACGATGACGCCGTTTCAATATTTCACAGCAATTGCACGGATGAGGGAATCCTTAATGCCTTCAACCGCCACGGCATACTGCACTTTGCAGATCTGGCACACATCATGCAGAAGTACAATGCAATGGTAAGCACCTGGAAGGCACAAACAGCTCAGTGGGAACCTCCGGCCTTCAAGCAGCTCACCAGACGGACAAAAAGGATGCACCCCTATGATAACCCACAAGTATAGGGGATCGCAACAGTTTGTGAGGGTAGATTATTCAACCCAAATTTATTGATTCGGCACAAAGGGAGCCAAAAAATATTCTTGAGTATTAGCACTTGAGTTGTCAATTCAACCACACCTGAAAGACTTAATATCTGCAGCAAAGTATTTAGTAGCAAAGTAATATGGAAGTAACAGTAACGGTGGCAAAAATTACAGTAGTAGTTTTGGTAGCAATTGTAACAGTGGCAACGGAAAAGTAACTAAGCAAAGATCAATATGTGAAAAGCTCGCAGGCAATGGATCAATGATATAATTTTGTCGGATGCGATTCCTCATGCAACAGTTTTAACATAGGGTGACACAGAACTAGATCCAGTTAATCAATGTAATGTAGGCATGTATTCCGAATATAGTCATACGTGCTTATGGAAAAGAACTTGCATGACATCTTTTGTCCTACCCTCCCGTAGCAGCGGGTTCCTATTGGAAACTAAGGGATATTAAGCCCCTTCTAATAGAGTACCAGACCAAAGCATTAACACTTAGTGAATACATGCACTCCTCAAACTACGGTCATCATCGGGAATGGTCCCGATTATTGCCACTTCGGGGTTACCGGATCATAACACATAATAGGTGACTATTGACTTGCAAAATACGATCAAGAACTCACATATATTCATGAAAACATAATAGGTTCAGATCTGAAATCATGGCACTCGGGCCCTAGTGAAAAGCATTAAGCATAGCAAAGTCATAGCAACATCAATCTCAGAATATAATGGATACTAGGGATCAAACCCTAACAAAACTAACTCGATTACATGATAAATCCGATCCAACCCATAACCATCCAGCAAGCCTATGATGAATTACTCATGCACGGCGGTGAGCATCATGAAATTGGTGATGGAGGAAGGTTGATGATGATGATGGCCACGGATTCCCCTCTCTGGAGCCCCGAACGGACTCCAGATCAGCCCTCTCGATGAAGATTAGGGCTTGGCGGCGGCTCCGTATCGTAAAACGCGATGAATCCTTCCCTCTGATTTTTCTCTCCCCGAACGTGAATATATAGAGTTAGAGTTGACGTCGGTGGAGCCTCAAGGGGGCCACAATGCAGGGGGCGCCATGCACCCTCGTAGACAGGGTGTGGGCCCCCTTACGCTGATTCTTTGGTCAGTATTTTTTACAAATTCCAAAACGTGTCTCCATGAATTTTCAGGTCATTCCGAGAACTTATATTTCTGCGCAAAAATAACACCATGGCAATTCTGCTGAAAACAACGTCAGTCCGGGTTAGTTCCATTCAAATCATGCAAGTTAGAGTCCAAAACAAGGTCAAAAGTGTTTGGAAAAGTAGATACGTTGGAGACGTATCAACTCCCCCAAGCTTAAACCTTTGCTTGTCCTCAAGCAATTCAGTTGACAAACTAAAAGTGATAAAGAAAAACTTTTACAAACTTTGTTTGATCTTATTGTTGCAAATATGTAAAGCCAGCATTCAAGTTTTCAGCAAAGATTACGATCTAACCATATTCACAATAACATTTAGGTCTCATGTTTACTCATATAAATGGCATAATCAACTAGCGAGGAATAATAATAAATCTCGGATGACAACACTTTCTCAAAACAATCATAATATGATATAACAAGATGGTATCTCGTTATCCCTTTATGAGACCGCAAAACATAAATGCAGATCACCCCTGAAGATCAAGGACTGATTGGAAATTGTAATTCATGGTAAAAGAGATCGAGTCATACTCAATGTAAATTAATAGCAATGCATGCGAATGACAGCGGTGCTCTCTAACTGGTGCTTTTTAATAAGAGCATGATGACTCAATATAAAAGTAAACAGATAGGCCCTTCTAAGAGGGAAGCAGGGATTTGCAGAGGTGCCAGAGCTCGAGTTTTGAAACAGAGATAAATAATATTTCGAGTGGTATACTTACATTGTCAACATAACAACCAAGAGATCTCGACATCTTCCATGCTACACACATTATAGGCGGTTCCCAAGCAGAATGGTAAAGTTTATACTCCCCCACCACCAGCAAACATCAATCCAAGGCTTGTCCGAAACAACGGGTGCCTCCAACTAACAACAATCCCGGGGGAGTTTTCTTTGCAATTATTTTGATTTGAGCATGGGACTGGGCATCCCGGTTACCAGCCATTTTCTCGTGAATGATGAGAGGAGTCCACTCATCTTGAGAATAACCCACCTAGCATGGAAGATATAGACAACCCTAGTTGATACATGAGCTATTCGAGCATACAAAACAGAATTGCATTTGAAGGTTTAGAGTTTGGAACATACAAATTTACTTGGAACGGCAGGTACATACCGCTTATAGGAAGGTATGGTGGACTCACATGGAATAACTTTGGGGGTTTATGGAAATGGATGAACAAGCAGTATTCCCGCTTAGTACAAGTGAAGGCTAGAAAGAGACTGGGAAGCGACCAACTAGAGAGCGACAACAGTCATGAACATGCATTAAGATTAATCAACAATGAGTGCAAGCATGAGTAGGATATAAATCACCATTAACGTAAACATCATGGAGGCTATGTTTATTTTGTTTCAACTACATGCGCGAACATGTGCCAAGTCAAGCCACTCGAATCATTCAAAGGAGGATACCACCCTATCATACCACATCGCAACCATTTTAATAGAATGTTGGCACACAAGGTAAGCCATTATAAACTCCTAGCTAATTAAGCATGGCATGGTCAACTATAATCTCTAATTGTCATTGCAAACATGTTTCATTCATAATAGGCTGAATTAGGAACGATGAACTAATCATATTTACAAAAACAAAGATAGGTCGAGTTCATACCAGCTTGTCTTATCTCAATCAGTCCATCATATATCGTCAGTATTGCCTTTCACTTGCACGACCGAATGGTGTGGATAATAATAATAGTGCACGTGCATTGGACTAAGCTGGAATCCACAAGCATTTAATTCAAGGGAGAATACAAGGTAATATGGGCTCTTGGTTAAATCAACAATAATGCATATGAGAGCCGCTGAACATTTTTAACATGGTATTCTCCTATCGACCCCCAAAGAACAAGAAAAGAAATAAAACTAATTACACGGGAAAGCACCCAACAAGCAAAAGAAGAACGAGAAATCTTTTTGGGTTTTCTTTTATTTACTACTACTACGGGCATGGAACGTAAACTAGATACAACTAATTTTTTTGGTTTTTCTTGAGGTTTTTCAAACACACAAGAAGAAGGCTTAGAGAAGAAAATAAACTAGCATGGATAGTACAATGAAAAAGTATGAGCACCGACAACTAGAATGAGTGTGTGAACATGAATGTAATGTCGGTGAGAAATACATACTCCCCCAAGCTTAGGATTTTGGCCTAAGTTGGTATATGCCCACGGATGGCCTGGTGGATATCCAAAGTTGTAGCTGGGGTCGTACTGAGATGCAACAACTACTGCTTGTAAAGCTACAGCTTGGAGGCGAGCTCCCTCCGTACTCCTTTCGTACTCGTTTGCCTCCTCCCTGGTTATAACATATCTCCTTTTTGCCTGAAAGTTAAAGAAAGTAGGAGAAGGGAGGGCAACATGGACAGTGCACTGTCTGTTTAAGATTAATCGATACTGGAGGAACTGTTCGTTCCTCTCAAGAAACTGATGGAGAACCATAGCATTATAATCTAGGTAAGCAGGAGGTAACTCTATATCATTCCATGTATAGGCACATTAAGATAATTAGCTACACGAGTTGCATAAATTCCACCAAACAAATCTCCACTTATACTTTTATGATGCAACCTTCGTGCAACAATGGCCTCCAAGTTATATTGTTTATCACATAATACCGCACTTTTGAGGACACTTAGATCTGGAATGCACATGTGACAAGCCTCGTACTTACCGTTAATGCATCTACCAATGAAGAGAGCAAAATAATGTATGGAAGGGATATGAATGCTCCCTATGGTAGCTTGTGTGATTTCCCTAGATTCCCCCACAGTGATACTAGCAAGAAAGTTTTTATATTCAGATTTGTGAGGTTCACTAACATTGCCCCAGTGCGGAAGTTTACAAGCAGTATTAAAATCTTCTAGGTCCATGGTATATGATTTATCATAAAGATCAAATAAAACAGTGTGAGAATTGCGCGAAGATGTAAATTTAAACATCCTCACAAAGGAATCAGTTAGGTAATGGTACTGCGGGCACTTATCTGACACGAAGTCCTCAAGATCAGTATTACACATATACGCGTCAAATTCATCCTTGATGCCTGCCTGGAGCATAAACTCCTCCGACGGCCATTCACACGGCCGCACATGAGCTTCCCTCGGTGGTTCATCGTCTGGCTCACGTATCGCGAGCCATGGTCCTTGCTTCCTTGAGGAGCCACCTTGGTACATTTTCCAAAACATTTTCTCTCTCTGAAAAATTTCTGAAATTTTTAGTGACTCAAAATAAAAGTGAATTAAACTCAACAAGATTGATAGCAACTACTCCCACAAGTGCCTAGAGGCCATATCATGCATTAAAACTACTTTGGGCCATATAAATTTGACATGCAAGCTCAAGAATAGGGTCACCGTAGCAGCAAACATTTGCAATAAATAAAGCACTAGAACAAAAACTAATTGGACCATTGGAGGAGTCACATACCGAAGAACAATCCCCCAAAGCAGTTTTGTGAGTAGAGCTTTGAGCAAGGAGATCGAAAATGGCAGCAAGATGAGCTAGAACGCGGGTTTGCACTAGTAGAAAACAAGGCTTTGGTTCGGGCCTGGCCAGCCCATTAGTCCCGGTTCTTCACAAACCGGGACCCATGGGGGGCATTAGTCCCGGTTCATGAGCCCAGGGGGCCGGCCGGGGCCTCGTGGGCATTGGTCCTGGTTCGTCTGGATCCATTTGTACCGGTTCTAGGCATGAACTAGGACCAATGGGCTGCGCTCCTGGCCCACAACCATTGGTACCGGTTTGTGCCTAGAACCGGGACAGAAGGGGGGGGGGCGTTAGTACCGGTTCATGCGACGAACCAGGACAAATAAGTTGCCTATATATACCCGTCGCCGCAGCAGAGCACTCCATAGTGCTCTGTTTTTTATGGCTGGCGAGGGGAGGGCATTTGGGTGCTCTAGCTCACCTCCTATGCACATGAGGTGTTAGATGAAATGCCCGAGCGACACTAGTTAAGCTTTCTCCTCTCGAAGCTCGACCTCGGAGTTCCATTTTTCCCGAGATTTGTCTAGATTTAGCGGTCCGTCACGCCCCGTCCCCATTTCCATAGCCGTCGATCGCCCGCGCCGATCTCGTCACCGGCACCATCATGGTGAGCCTCTTGTTCTTATTTTCTTTCTAATTTTCTTACTTTAGATAGATACTTGTCTGATTTTCTTACTTTTGACACACATAATTATATATAATGCACGTAGATGAACCGACAATGGATCTACGGTGACAGACACACCTTCGAGTACATTAAGGGCGTGCATGAATTTCTCGAAGTGGCTGAGGCAAACAAGCAGAATGGTTTTATGTGTTGTCCATGCCCTAAATGTGGGAATACGATGTCTTACTCTAACCGGAAAATCCTGCACACTCACTTGCTTTACAAGGGTTTCATGCCACACTATAATGTTTGGACAAGGCACGGAGAAATAGGGGTTATGATGGAAGGCGGCGAAGAAGAAGAGGACGATGACAACTATGTGCCCCCTGAATACGGTGATGCTCCAACGGGGGGAGCTGCTGAAGATCAAGAGGAACCAGACGATGTGCCCGATGAAGCTGCAATGGGGGAAGCTGCTGAATATCAAGAGGAACTAGACGATGTGCCCGATGATGATGATCTCCGTCGGGTCATTGTCGATGCAAGGACACAATGCGAAAGTCAAAAGCAGAAGCTGAAGTTCGATCGCATGTTAGAGGATCACAAAAAAGGGTTGTACCCCAATTGTGAAGATGGCAACACAAAGCTCGATACCATACTGGAATTGCTGCAGTGGAAGGCAGAGAATGCTGTGCTTGACAAAGGAAAAAGAATCACTCAAAAATCTATTTTTATAGTAAATTTATTCATAAAACTAGTGATTCACATACATTTAAAAAAATTCAAATTTTAAAACTAATGGCACTAACAGAAAGTTTATAATTTTTGTGACCTAAAAGCAAAAATAAATCACTAAAAAACTATAAATATTTAGTTTTAAGTAGAAATAAAAAAAGAAAAAGAAAAAAGGAAAAAAATGCCACCTACTAGACCTCCACAGCCTGAATACGACTAGAAACCCTACAATGGGCCAGGATTTAGGCCCGCAGAAGGCCCAATAGGCCCAACAGGCATGGCAAAGTAGAGATTAGGCCCGTAAGCCTACAATAGAGAGGAGCTCGAGAGGGTGGCGGCAGGAAAGCTTATAAACCACCCGAGCCACTCTCAACTAGCGAGGTGGGACTAAACTTCCCACCGCACCGTGCCAGCACAAGGCCTATGGTCCCGGTTCGTGCGACCAACCGGGACCATAGGCGGGCATTCGTACCGGTTCGTGGCACCAACCGGTACCAATGCCCACCTATGGTCCCGGTTCGTTCCACCAACCGGGACCATAGGCCTTTGTTTCCCGCTCTTTGGGCTGCCAAAAAGAGACCTTTGGACCCGGTTGGTGGCACGAACCGGGACCATAGGTGGGCAATGGTACCAGTTGGTGCCACGAACCGATAGCATTGGTTTTTCTATATAAGGTAGCACTTGTGAAAATTTCGCCAATTGCGCCCATTCCCCCAGATGCCACCAGGCCGTTCCTCGTCGTCGTTGCCGTTGCCGTCGCCGCCCCGAGCCCTTGCCCCGATGCCGTCGCCGCACCCCTGACCCGCCGTTGACGTCGTCCTCGCCGTCGCCGTCACCGTCACCACCCCCGAGCCGCTCCTCCCCGAGCCCTCGCTGCGCGTGTAACCCCTCCCCCACGAGCCCGCCGTCCTCGTCGCCGTCATCGTCGCCGTCCTGCCTCGAGCCCCCAGTGAGCCCCTTCCCATCCCGATCCATGCGCTGCCGCCGCCCCTGTGCGCTGCCGCCACCCCCTGCGCCGCGCCGCCGCCCCTGTTTTTTGTATGTATGTATGTATATGGATGTATGGATGGATGGATGGATATGCATGTATATGGATGGATGTATGTGTATGTGTTCATAGTTTTTTTGTTCATAGTTTTTTGTTCATAGCATTTTTAGGCTGTATAGTTTTATTTTTGTTCAATGTTTATGGTTAGAAGAGGAGAGGAAAAAATTGTGTTGCAAAAGTTACATTTAAGGTTAGTTGATTTAGTGCATTTTATGTTATTAGTTCTACTGTTAGTGCATTTAAGGTTAGTTTATTTTTAGTTGAACTAGTTGATTTAATAAAACTACTTTATTTTACTATATATAGAAGTAGTTTATTTTTAGTAACTACTACTTTATTTTATTTATAGTAAGTTCTTAGTAGTTGAACTAGTTGATTTAATAAAACTACTTTATTTTACTATATATAGAAGAAGTTTATTTTTAGTAAGTACTACTTTATTTTATTTATAGTAAGTGCTTAATTAGTAGTTGAACTAGTTGATTTAATAAAACTAGTTTATTTTACTATAGAAGTAGTTTATTTTTAGCAAGAAAATTAATAGAACTAGTTTATTTTTTAGTTAAAGCAATTATTCCTGCATCGACGTCGATGATGCCTATCCCGCATCCTCGTCGTCGACTCGGCGGAGGAGGGCGGCTTGATCAGAGGGGCCATGTCCGGGACTAGGCTCCGCCGGGCTGGTATTGGGAGGTGCTACCTTCGGGGGGCATAGGTTGGTGAGGAGCCAGCCTGTCGTTGACCGATCCTTGTTTGGTGGCGGTCGCATGGGCCCGTGATGGTGCCGCGGCTTCCGGACACCACGGAGGTGGTACGTCACCATGTCAGCGAGGAGGACGAGCACGTCCGTCGCTACATGGTTGCGTTGGAGGGCAGGTTCGACAATACCTGGCAGGTTCTTCAGGGATCTCACTAGAGCTATGATCCTTTGATGGTTCCTTCTCTTTGGGTGTCCACCGCCCATGCCGATACCCGTCGGGTGCTATGGTTCTAGCTGTACTAGCGATGTTATTTGTATGATAGTATTCGAGGTGTATTAGTGATAATATTCGATGATGTACGAACGCAAGAGATGATGTAGTTTTGCTTATAATTGAATGCATCCTAATTTGAATACTACTTTATTTTGCGATTTGATTTTGCTTATTGAATGCTCAAATTGGAAAATAACTCCTACTTTGAATGCTAAAATTAGAGAGCACTATGCAAGGCGTATGCATATGATTAGTTGATAGCTTATAGAGTTTTTGTTTTCGCAGAAATCTAGGAGCCCCCTCCATCATCCCTGCCGTCGTCCCCGTCACCGACACCCTCCGACCTCGAGGTGAGACCAGCCAAATCCATTTTTAGAAAGATAATTAAACGATATTTCGGGTTGACTTTAAGTCTGTTGAGTCTCCAACATATATGAGAGGACAAAGAATCCCGACTGTTGTCGTGGGGGTAGCTTCTCCTTCGTTCCCGTGTGCTAGACAATTTGGTGTAATGCACTCAGGAACGAAAGGAGGAGCTACCATCACCGATGGTCGCAAATGTCAGAGAGGAATCAGTGAGGGAGAGTTCCACCATATATATATGAGAGGACGAAAAATCCCGACTGTTGTCGTGGGGGTCGCTTCTCCTTCGTTCCCGTGTGCTAGACATTTTGGTGTAATGCACTCGGGGACGAAGGGAGGAGCGACCATCACCGAGAGTCAAATATATACACCACGTGAGATGAGAGTTTCAAGAAAAGACTCGACATACCGATAGTCAACCTATGATGAATAATAATGATCTAATTTAGTTTTTGTAGTACATATATTTAATTGTACAAGTTTAATATTTGAATTATGAACGTAGGATTTGTCGTCATCAGATGACGAAAGTCTCCCAGGGGAGTGTAGCTGGTGCCACGATGATTGAGGTTTGTGCGACAGGCCTCTGGACGATGATCGGCGCTTCAGCATTAAGCTCGAGGAGACCTTCGATGTTGAAACAGTACGCAATGACGACAAGTGTTTTTTTCATAATTAAGCATGACTTCAACTATTTCAACGTGTAATTTTCATCTTTTACAATTCATGTAGCTTATCCCATGCCATGAAAGACGCCATGTCTTGGAGAGGATGGATTTTGAAGACCATGAAAATTATGAAACAAAGAAAATTCACCTAAGGACTTATCATGATGTGGATTTTGAAGTAAATCTGTATAATTCTAAAAGCGTAACCCATTTTGGTTGCAAAAATTGGGAAGCACTTTGCAAGATGTAATGAGGGTATGCTTATCACCATGGATCTTGGTGATCCTGACATCGACCAAGACAATATGGACATTTGGGTCCTTGTTGATACGCTTCCAGTTCTACCGCTATGTGAGTTTCTCAAACATAGTTATTAACTAATTTATATTATTTATTTCAAAATAGTTGACAACTTATTTCCATTGACGGCTTATTTTCATTCTTCAAAGAATGTGCAGAAGATGGTAGACAAAACCCACTACACCGATGGCTCCGAATTAACTTACCAGGAGAAAAATCATCTGGTCGGATTTTGTACTGATATTGAGAATTACAATATCTACAATCAAACTCCTCAACATTATGGTCAATACGTGCCACTAGTGCACGTGTTGAACTACGGTAACTACCATGGAGATACCCTGCTAAGATTTTTTTACTATTACGACATCCGTGCATCTTTTGCATACTTCTAAAACTAGTACATCATTGCTAACTATGAAGTTATTACTATGTTTTTCAACAGAGAATCCCGACGGATTGTGTGCCTCATTTGATGTATCAGAATGGCAGCCTTCATGTTTTGAACATACATCCAGGTCATCCAAGGAATATCAACTGTCCATACCGGATTTCTCGAAGAAGTGGAGACATGCTAATCAAAAGATGGCAAGATGTATGGACAGTCGTAAGGAGGTTCTTGGAAGAAAAAGGAAGCGAAGCGCAAGAATTGGAGACATGATGATCTCCATTCTCCATAATGGAGAGTCAGGGTCTATATTGTTTTATGCTATTTTACCTTAAAGAGGGTATTTAGGTCCTACCTAATACTGATGACCATCTGCTAAGAACAATTAAGTAGGGTTGGTTCGATGACTATGAGGATGATGATCGTATGACTTGTTATTAATAACAAGTAGAAGTTGTATGATGATGATTAGTAGGACTTGTTATTATATATGATGATGCATGATGCGAGCATGAAGAGTTATTAAATATCAGCTGGTGAAATGAACATGGATTGGATTTAAGTGAAGGCAACATGCATGTGGTGCATGTCGAAAGTAGTACAATACGAACTTGATCAAGTTTGGATTAGTATTACTTTCGACATGCACCACATGTTGCCTTCACTTCAATCTAAGACATGTTTAGGCACAGCAGTAGCATTGGTAAACCAAGCACGGAGATATAAGAGAGAGGACACACTACTAGGGAAAACCTTATACACAGAAATTTAGCAACAGCCCGGGTCAAAAAAGGGCGCTAGTGCTAGATAACAGTAGCGGTTCAGGATAAACCGCGCTGCAGATACGATTGTAGCAGTAGCACGTGTTGCTTTAAAAGCGCTACTACTAATATTCCCATTGGTTGAACGGTGGGCTACGCATAGCCGTAGCGGGCTTGCAGGAAGCGCGCTACCGCTAGGGCATGAGTAGCAGCACGTTTCCCAGTAAGAGTGCTACTGCTAATGGAAATAAAATAAAATGAAAAACAAATAGAAAAGTAAATGAAAATGAAAGAAACATAAAAAGGAGAAAGAAAAAAATAAAATGTAAAGCAAAATAAATGAAAAAGCGAAAAAACATAGAAAGGCATAGCTGTAGCGTGTGTTAGCAAGAGGCGCTATAGCTAACATAGCTGTAGCGCGTTTCCGGGACCCTTGCTGTAGAAACAGAAAAGGGAATAAAAAAGGGAGAAAATTACATAGGTATAGCAGTAGCGCGTTTTGTAAAAAGCGCTATAGCTACCTTAGCTATAGCGCGTTCTGCGAAACGCGCTACCGCTAGTTTTGACTTAACCGAAAAACCGTTTCCCCCCAGCCACCACTTGCCCCCAAATCTCTCGACCCACCCCACGCCTCCGTCTCCCCGATTTGCCGTCGCCCCACTTCGCCGCCGTCTCCTGCCGACATCGACGCCCCCGGAGCAACCAGAGCCGTGCGCCGTTGACGCCACCGGAGCCGCCCCCAGCGCCACAGAGCCGCGCAACCTCATCAACGCAGCCGGAGCCGCCCCCAGCGCCACAGAGCCGCGCAACCTCATCAATGCCACCGGAGCTGCCGTCGATGCCACCGGATCCTCCCTCGCCACAACTGCCTCCCTCGCCGTCACTGGAGACGCCCCTGCCTCCCTTGCCACTACTGCCTCCCTCGCCACCACCGGAGCCATCCTCTGTAAGCCCCCACCCCTCCTCTCTCTCTCATGCATAGGTTAGCTAGTTTAATTATGTTAATTATCTAGGTTAGGGCAAAAATTTAGTTAGGGCTTTGACAGAGAAGTAGTTAGGTTAACTAGTTTAATTAGGTTAATTACCTAGGTTAGTGCAAAAATTTAGTTAGGGCTTTGACAGAGAACTAGTCAGGTTAACTAGTTTAATTAGGTTAATTGTCTAGGTTATTTAGGCAAGTTTTATTTTAAAGATGATCCCTTCCTAGACTTTTATTGTTGATTATATCTTTTCATTGAAGTGGTCATGTTGTTTGTGCCCAAGTGGCTTTGTTGTTTCAATGAAGCTGAGTGGCCTATATATGTTTTGCCGGAATGTTGATTCATTTCCGTTCTAGCAAATTTCAGGTTCTCGATTTGTCCACTTTTTAGCAAAGGTGATGCTGAAATTTTCAGTGAATTTCGGCATGACTTGTGCTACAAACTAGGACTTATCGAGTGCCCGGGATTTGCCGCACCAGGAAGGAGTCAACGTTCCTGCAAAACAATATGCCTTTTTATGTCATTATTCATTTTATTAGGTCTAGAATTAATTGACTAGATTTAATCATAGGAAACATGGCTAGCAACGATGAATGACAGGGTTCTGGTGATTGCGACGACGTCTACCGGGCGGCAGATGAATTTTTTAGCCTTGATGACAATCAATGACGCGTTGGCCGCCTGTAAAAATCGAGTGAAAGCAATGATCATCAACAAGAAGGAACCATACTCCAAGATTGTAAAGGATAATCCGACAATCACGGAAAAGCAGTTTCAAATATTCAAGGAGGCTTGCGAGGCCGAAGCTGCCAAAAAAAGTCTAAGTACATGAAGGGGCTTCAATAGAGGAACATTGGGAGCCACCACCTCGGAAGCCGTGGTTATGGCGGAAAGAGGTCCAAATGGGCGAAGGAGGACGCGGAAGCCGCGAGTCTGGGCATCCCAAACCCCTTGGCGGAGTTCACCGTCCCGCAGGAGCGTGGCGTCCTCAGGGCCCGGCACCGTTGGGGCCTAGTGAAGAAGGTTTACGAGACAAAACCTGTCATTACGGAGTTCATGAGACTGCTGGTAATTTTAGTTTCTGATCAATTCGACTGCACATGTTAGTCATATTTGTAAACGATCCTTGTGCCTTTTGTAGAGAGAGCAACACAGGATTGCGGCCGAAAGCGACTCACCGCCTGAGGCATTGGCGAGGCCCAAGTGGGACACTCCATTCAACCGGGCGTTGAACAAATTGAAACGACAACTGGTGGATACTCGACCGTCGTATGGACGCGTGCACAGTGTCGGAGACGGTGCCACATGGAAGAAGTACTACCGTGAGACCATGGAGGAGAGAAAGGAAAGACGGAGGTTAAATGAAGAAAACATCGACAAGAAGGTTGAGATTGCGGTTGAGAAGAAATCAACTCAGACAGTCGCAACAGCGGTAGCTGCCGCAAAACAGGTGGCTGTAGAAATTTCTACTTCCTTGGTTCTAGCCGTTTTCAATTGGACCAGGCAAAATCCAGAAAAAAATGCAGCGGACTTTCCCCTTGCTGACTTCTTGGCGGGGAGCAGCTCGACTAGCGTTGCACCAGCACCTGCAGCTGCACCTGCTCCCGCACCGGACGTGCTCGGCGGTGCTTCGTCTTTGGCTGAGCTCAACGCCCTCACGGTATCTGTCACACCGGCCCCCTTCAATATAAATGTATAATCTCCCGTTTTCGTTGCCTTTCGGATGTCTCACGTCACAGACTTTTCTTTGCGGGCCGACGAAACCCCGTGCACCATATTGTACACCATCGGCGACCAGAAGGTGGACGTGGGGAAGGCGATGATAATGGAGCCGAAGGAACCATTGTTCCACAGTCGGCCGATCCCCACGAACGTCTTCAAGGTTTCTGTGGCCAGTGTCAAACCGGGCCACGAGAATTTGCCTCCTCCAGTACTAGTGGGGGATGATGACGAGACACCACAGCAGCTTGGTGATTGTTGCAATGCTGGGTGGGTCCTGTTGAGGCCAAAGAGTCTGCTTCGTCTGGAGGCGGCCGGGAGCACACCCACGAGCACGCAGCCTTAGCATGGTATGAACATCAACACCCCACCTACCCAATTAGCGTCGGATGTCGGGTTGGGTGATAGCAGATGGGGTAAGGAGGAGGCTCCATTAGTCGCTAATGACGTCGCCATGGATGAGGATGAGGACGACGATGGCGCTGAACAACATGTCTATACTGGCGCCTCCTCAGGGTTTGAGCGTCATGAGTCGGTGCCCGAATTGCCGTCTCAACGTATTATGGACGACCTTCCGGTAGTAAAGAAGTCTAGGAAGAGAGCGAGGAAAGGCAAAAAAGCTGATTCCATGATCCAGCCGCCTCAGCAGCCTCGGCTTCTGGACCGTATAGATATCCCCAATGTGGATAAATGGCATATCCCCGGTCAACCAATCCTACCTGCAACAGCGCTACGGGCCAGATTCGGCGATCTAAGGAGACTTCATGACGATGTGTTGCGGGTAGAGAAAGGCCTCATCACCTCGAATGATCCATGATACCCACTCTACGTGGTTAACATTCCGCGGCAAATGTCGTACGTCGATAGCTTCCCCACGGATAAGTTCTTCCTCCAATTCGATTACATATTCGACATGTTTCACGTGAAGAAGCTGGATTTTAGTTTGTTCGCCTTTATGCCTTGCACATGAACTATATCATTGGGGTTGAGCAGATATCTCATATCTGTGTCGCTGACCCGTACTACATGCACGAGGGCTTCTTGGGAGTCAGTGCAAAGCACCATGAATACGCGAGGGATTACATCATCAATTTCATGCTCGCCAATAAGGACAAGGAGGCGATTCTCGTGCCTTATCATCCCGTGTAAGTCATCCGCACTGCTATCCTTCCTTCGATTCCAATCATTCATTTGCATGGTGGAGGCTAATTAATTTGAGGTGTACTTATTTTGCGCAGCGGCGGGCGCGCCATCCTCATCATCCTCTACCCCCGATTCTCCAACGCTCTTTACTTGGACTCGTCGAAGAACATTCACAAAAAGGATTACACCCACATCAAGGATATTCTCGACAGTGCTATGTTTTCCTACCAAGCAAGGGGTGGAGAGGTCAGGGACAATAAGACAAGGGGCGGCAGGGCCGCCTTTGGCCATAAGACCGACTTCTGCTGCATCCAGCAACCGAACGATTCTCTTAATGATGGATTCTATGTCCTACACCACATGCTGGAGTACAGACGGGATCACCAGAACCTTCACATGTCACCTAGATCTGGCGATGCCCATATTCTGCAAAGGGCAAAGGACAAAGGAGATATCGAGGATCATCGACTTCGAGCTGAGTTCTATAACATCCAGCGGGAACTTGCCCAAATCAGCATGAAGGAGGTCGTCGGAAAAACAGGGATGTTCTATGGAGAAGGACAAATGCCGCGGGAAGACGTCCGAACATGGATAGCCTCTCAGCATCTCGACATGAAGCCTTTCACTAAGCTCAAGGACTATCTCCCTGACTTGGATGGATGGAACGACATGTTGGAGTGATTGTCGATATATGACAATGTGTCCGTTTAGTCCATACATTCTGTATGAAAAAACTTTATTTGTGATGTAATTAAACCGTCCTCCTCCTCAACTAGCGAAAATCACTCTAGTTAGGGCATTTTGGGGTACCATGAACTTTGTTATTTATGCTTATGATATGTTGTTTCTATTTTTGCCAAGTCTGTCTCTTTCTGTTGCTCAACTATATATGTTGCATATCATTGACTCATGTGACGATGCAGGTGCATAGATCATAGATGGTGAAGAAGTGCTACGCCAGGAGTATATATAAGACAAGTGGCCGGAGTGTCAGGCCCAGGTGTACCGGTTTCCGGTTTCCGAGCGACAGGCAGTAGTTAGTTTAGGTTCACGCTAATGCGAGAGAGGATACGAACTCATGTACTCAAAGTGATAGCTCTTCTTGCATATATCATTGTTTAGATGGATGACGATGTATTTGCAAGTAATCAAGACTTGTATCACTATTTTCGAGATGATGACGAGAGACCACTTTGTGTTGGATGATGATTATGATGATGACATGATTTGATGAGACTAATTGTATGTATATGCTATGATCCATTTGTATGTGTATGATATTTTAAAGATTATTGTATAAACCCTATTCAAATACAAAACAAATATGCAGGGAAAAAACTAATAAAACTAGTAGTAGCGAGGGGGGTGGAAATTTAGCAGTAGCGCCGCCTTACCAGTAGCGCTTTTAAGTAAACAGCGCTACAGATAATATAAGTAGCGCCCTTTTCTAAAGAGCGCTACATCTATTCATGTATAGCAGTAGCGTGGGACAACAGGCGCTACTGCTATACGTTAGCTGTAGCGCCTTATTAGTAGCGCCGGTCCCCAAAACCTGCGCTGCTGCTAGGCTTTTCCCTAGTAGTGACACTTCTCTCTATTAGCTAGCTAATAACAACCTAAATTAACCCCCAAAACCCCTGAACCAGCCCCTTAAAAAAAACCTCAGCTCCAGCCAGCTGCTGATGAGTGGATGCCTTTTGGTCCCGGTTGGTGTCACTAGCCGGGACCAAAGGCCCCCTGCCTGGGCTAGCCGCAGTGGCCACATGGAGGCCCATCTGTCCCGGTTCGTGTAAGAACCGGGACTAAAGGCCAAGGGCATTAGTAACGACCTTTTAGTCCCGGTTCCAAAACCGGGACAGAAGGCCCTTACGAACCGGGACAAATGGCCCTTTTTCTACTAGTGTTGAGCTATGGGAGGATTTTTTCTGGAGGAAAACAAAGTGAGTGGGTGCTGGAATAAGTGGAGGGGGTCCACGAGGCAGGGGGGCGCCCCAGGGGGGCGCCCTGCACCCTCGTGGCCAAGTGGTGGGGGCCCCTGGTGTTCTGAGTGCCAGTAATTCTACAAAAAATCATATTTCATTTTTAGGACATTTGGAGAACTTTTAGTTTCTAGGTATTTTTATTGCAAGGATAATTTAGAAAACAGACAGAAAATACAATTTTTGCTTTATTTAATCTAAAGAACATAAAGTAAAAAGAGGGTACAGATAGTTGTGCTTTCTAACTTCATCCATCTCATGCTCATCAAAAGGAATCCATTAACAAGGTTGATCAAGTCTTGTTAATGAAGTCTTTCTGAATAACATGAAACCGGAGAATTTTCGAATAACACTAAGTTACCTCAACGGGGATATGCATGTCCCCAACAATAAGAATATCATATTTCTTCTTGACAGTAGGAAGAGGGAATTCAAAACCTCCAATTGTTATCATTGAAATCTTTCCAATAGAATTGATACTGTGGACTTGAGGCTGTTTCCTCGGAAAGTGTACCATATGCTCATTACCATTAACATGAAAAGTGACATTGCCTTTGTTGCAATCAATAATAGCCCCTGCAGTATTCAAAAAGGATCTACCAAGGATAATCGACATACTATCGTCCTCGGGAATATCAAGAATAACAAGGTCCGTTAAAATAGTAACGTTTGCAACCACAAGGGGCACATCCTCATAGATACGGACAGGAATGGCTGTTGATTTATCAGCCATTTGCAAAGATATTTCAGTGGGTGTCAACTTATTCAAATCAAGTCTATGATATAAAGAGATAGGCATAACACTAACACCGGCTCCAAGATCACATAAAACAGTCTTAACATAGTTTCTTTTAATGGAGCATGGTATAGTTGGTAGTTCAGGATCTCCTAGTTTCTTTGGTATTCCACCTTTAAAAGTATAATTGGCAAGCATGGTGGAAATTTCAGCTTCCGGTATCTTCCTTTTATTTGCAACAATATCTTTCATATACTTAGCATAAGGATTCATTTTAAGCATATCAGTTAAACGCATACGCAAAAAGATAGGTCTAATCATTTCAGCAAAGCGCTCAAAATCCTCATCATCCTTTTTCTTGGATGGTTTAGGAGGAAAAGGCATGGGTTTCTGAACCCATGGTTCTCTTTCTTTACCGTGCTTCCTAGCAACGAAGTCTCTCTTATCATAACATTGATTCTTTGATTGTGGGTTATCAAGATAAACAAGTTCAATCTCTACATCATTGTTATTGCTAGGTTGAGCATCAACATGAAAATCATCATTAACATTATCACTAGGTTCCTGTTCATTACCAGATTGTGTTTCAGCTTCAAAAATAGAAATATCATTGGGATTCTCAGGTGTTTTAACAACAGGTTCACTAGAAGCATGCAAAGTCCTATCATTTTTCTTTTTCTTCTTTTTAGAAGGACTAGGTGCATCAACATTAGTTCTATGAGAATCTTGCTAAACTCTCTTAGGGTGGCCCTCAAGATACAAAGGTTCCTGAGTCATTTTACCACCTCTAGTCACAGCTCTAACAACATTATCATTTTTATTATTATTTAATTCATTGAGCAAATCATCCAGTGCTTTAAGCACTTGTTATACTTGAGTGGTAACCATAGAAGCATGTTTACTAATAAGTTTAAGGTCACCTTTAACCCTAGATATATAATCACTCAAGTGTTCAATCATATAAGCATTACGTTTCAATTGTCTACCAACATAAGCATTGATGTTTTCTTGTTTAACAATAAAGTTATCAAACTCATCCAAGCATTGGCTAGCAGACTTATTATGAGGAATATCACCTTCATCAATTCTATAGAGAGGATTTACCTTTACTACCTATGTCGGATTATTAAGACCATGTATTTCTTCAATAGGTGGTAATTTCTTAAAATCTTCAGCTATAATACCCTTTTCTTTCATAGATTTCTTTCCTCTTGCATATCTTCAGGACTGAGAAATAGAATACCCCATTTCTTCGGAGTTGGCTTAGGAGTTGGTTCAGGAAGTGTCCAATCATTATCATTACTCAACATATTATTTAATAGCAATTCATCTTGCTCAACAGTCCTTTCCCTGAAAACACAACCAGCACAGCTATCCAAGTGGTCTCTGGAAGCATCAGTTAGTCCATTATAAAAGATATCAAGTATTTCATTTTTCTTGAGAGGATGATCAGGCAAAGCATTAAGTAATAGGAGAAGCCTCCCCCAAGCTTGTGGGAGACTCTCTTCTTCAATTTGCACAAAATTATATATTTTCCTTAAGGCAGCTTGTTTCTTATGAGCGGGGAAATATTTAGTAGAGAAGTAATAAATCATATCCTGGGGACTACGCACACAACCAGGATCAAGAGAATTAAACCATGTTTTAGCATCACCCTTTAATGAGAACAGAAATAACTTAAGGATATAGTAGTAACGATTTTTTCCTCATGAGTGAATAGGGTGGCTATATCATTCAATTTAGTAAGATGTGCCAGAACAGTTTCAGATTCATAGCCATAAAAAGGATCAGATTCAACCAAAGTAATTAACTCAGGATCGACAGAGAAATCATAATCCTTATCAGAAATGCAGATAGGTGAAGTAGCAAAAGCAGGGTCATATTTCATTCTAGCATTGAAGGACTTTTCTTTCAGCTTAGCTAACAGTTTCTTAAGATCATATCTATCTTTGCAAGCTAAAAGATCTCTAGCAGTTTCTTCATCTGTAACATAACCCTCAAGCACATCAGGCAATTCATATCTAGGGGGAGAATCTTCATCATCACTTTCAATAATTTCATTCTCTCTAACCCTTGCAAGTTGTTCATCAAGAAATTCACCTAATGGCACCGTATTATCAAGCATAGAAGTAGTTTCATCATAAGCATCATGCATAGCAGAAGTGGCATCATCAATAACATGCGACATATCAGAATAAATAGCAGGTGTAGGTGTCGCAAGTTTACTCAAAACAGAAGGTGAATCAAGTGCAGAGCTAGATGGCAGTTCCTTACCTCCCCTCATAGTTGAGGGAAAAATCTTGGTTCTTTCATCATTCAAGTTCCTCATAGTGATCAACAGATATAAATCCCAAGTGACTCAAGGAATAGAGCTATGCTCCCCAGCAACGGTGCCAGAAAATAGTCTTGATAACCCACAAGTATAGGGGATCGCAACAGTTTTCGAGGGTAGAGTATTCAACCCAAATTTATTGATTCGACACAAAGGGGGCCGAAGAATATTCTCGAGTATTTGCAGTTGAGTTGTCTATTCAACCACACCTGAAAGACTTAATATCTGCAGCAAAGTATTTAGTAGCAAAGTTATATGGAAGTAACAGTAATGGTGGCAAAAGTAACAGTAGTAGTTTCTGTAGCAATTGTAACAGTGGCAACGGAAAAGTAACTAAGCAGAGATCAATATGTGAAAAGCTCGTAGGCAATGGATCAATGATGGATAATTATGTCGTATGAGATTCCTCATGCAACAATTATAACATAGGGTGACACAGAACTAGCTCCAGTTCATCAATGTAATGTAGGCATGTATTCCGAATATAGTCATACGTGCTTATGAAAAAGAACTTGCATGACATCTTTTGTCCTGCCCTCCCGTGGCAGCGGGGTCCTATTGAAAACTAAGGGATATCAATGCCTCCTTTTAATAGAGTACGGGACCAAAGCATTAACACTTAGTGAATACATGAACTCCTCAATCTACGGTCATCACCTGGAGTGGTCCCGATTATTGTCACTTCGGGGTTACCGGATCATAACACATAATAGGTGACTATTGACTTGCAAAATCGGATCAAGAACTCACATATATTCATGAAAACATAATAGGTTCAGATCTGAAATCATGGCACTCGGGCCCTAGTGACAATCATTAAGCATAGCAAAGTCATAGCAACATCAATCTCAGAACATAATGGATACTAGGGATCAAACCCTAACAAAACTAACTCGATTACATGATAAATCCCATCCAACCCATCACCGTCCAACAAGCCTATGATGGAGTTACTCACGCACGGCGGTGAGCATCATGAAATTGGTGATGGAGGAAGGTTGTTGATGATGATGGATTCCCCTCTCTAGAGCCCCAAACGGACTCCAGATCAGCCCACCCGATGAAGATTAGGGCTTAGCGGTGGCTCCGTATCGTAAAACACGATGAATCCTTCCCTCTGATTTTTTCTCCCCGAACTTTAATATATAGAGTTGGAGTTGACGTTGGTGGAGCCTCAGGGGGCCCATGAGGCAGGGGGCATGCCGGGGGGGGGGGGGTTGCACCCTCGTGGATAGGGTGTGGGCCCCCTTACGCTGATTCTTCAGTCAGTAGTTTTTATAAATTCCAAAACATGTCTCTGAATTTTTAGGTCATTCCGAGAACTTTTATTTCTACACGAAAATAACACCATGCCAATTCTGCTGAAAACAACGTCAGTCCAGGTTAGTTCCATTCAAATCATGAAAGTTAGAGTCCAAAACAATTCTGCACAGAACTGTCCTTGACGACCTGCTCGATAAACCTGGTCAGATACATACAACACCGAATACCGAACCAACACATAGCCTTTAGGCATGTTCGGTACCCGGCAGGTGGCTAAGAGCGGTGAGGCCATCCTCACCAGCATTCCTCCAGAGAGGCACTCTTCGGAACACTACAAAAAAAGAAACTTTCATGATGATACGTGTTTGTCACAGTAGGCCACATTTTCTGTCATGCATGTACATCCATGACAATTTTATGACAGAGTCAAGATAGTCATACCTGTGCTGTCTTAGAAGTGTTCCATGACATTACCAAAATTATCATCACGCAAGTGTCCACTTCCATGATGATAAATGCCGCGTCATGAAAGTGCTTTCATCAAGGGTGACCGACACGTGGCATCCACCGTAATGGATCACTGTTAAGCTATCGAGTCCGGTTTCGGATCCGATAACCCGTCAACAGTCCGGACCAATGGGGATTTTCCACGTGTAAAATTCTCATTGGTTGGAGGAAACATGTGTTGGCTCACTGTTGGGACAGATGTCATCCACTCATTGGACAGGAGGTGCCTATGATAGGTCGACACGTGGCACAGCCCAACAATGGCCCATTCCGATGAAAAAGGCCGCCCCAGTAAAAATTAGCAGGCCGGCCCATATAAGGCCTACTTGTGTCAGGTCCATTTAAGCCCACGACCCATACGAGATGTGCCAATTCGGCCCTTCAACGGGCCGTTAAAGATTTGACACCATTGCAGCACATCGTCAGTTTGAGCCCGTTAATAGCCCACTATATATTTGGGCTCAATATCGGCCCGATGTGATTTCGTCCTGTTAATGGCCCATTCAAGGGATGGGCCAATTTTCAGGATGTACATCTTTCAGCCTTTTAGTGACCCATTTAAGTGTTGGGCCAATTTCTGGCCTGATGTGTCTTTCAGCCTGTTGACGGCCCATAAATGAGTTGGGCCATTTGTAGTCGGACCTTAGTTTCGGCCTTTTAGCGACCCATTTAAGTGTTGGGCCAATTCCCGGCCCGGTGTGTCTTTCAGCCTATTGACAACCCATAAATGAGTTGGGCCATTTGTAGTCGGACCTGAGTTTTGGCCTTTTAACGGCCCATGCTCTTCATGGTCCAATACCAGCCTGGTTTCTCTTTCGACCTGCTAAAGGCCCACAACACAGTTGGGCCATTTACTGTACGCCTTGACTTTCGGCCTCTTAGAGGCCCATGCTCTTCATGGTCCAGTACGAGCCTGCTGTCTCTTTCAGCCTGCTAAAGTCCCACAGTATAGTTGGGCCATATGTAGCTCGACCTTAGTAACAGCCTGTTAACGGCCCGTGAAATCAAATGGGCCCACCTGTCGCCCGCTTCGAAGTCGGTCTGTTAACGACCCGGGAGGTAAGAGGGCCGACCATTAACTTTCGGACTGGTAGCGGCCCATTAACTTAATGGGCACACTAAAGTTCGTACATGTCTTTAGGCCCAATTAGATAATTTTAGCCCATTATGACGAGCAATTATTCACAGGACCAGAACTGATCAAGCAAAGGTACGGCATACAGGAAAAAATGTTGCACATCCAGCATATATTACATGAAATTACATCCACTAGGCAATCAAAGATTGATGCCAGTGCAAATAAATGAACAGAACATAACGATCTAGAACGTCATAATCTGCAACTCAACGCGGATGACACCCATAAGCATGTGGGGAAGTTCTTGCTGCTTTGCTACACTGTCTGTGAAAACATTGATTAGTTGTTGTTGCGCACGAATATGCACCTCTGATTCCTCCACCATTTCCATCATTGCATCAGCCATTAATTGGTTCACAAACATACATTTTTCCGTTGCATTTGAGACAGAGGAAACTGAACCGATTCGGATGGCGATTTTGGCAGGCTTCTTTTATTGATAGTGGAGAGTGTCTCGACCACTTCATCTTAACATAAATTGGGAGGGGAACCAAACAGATTGATCATTTGTTATTGACATATTACCTGGCCTACATTTATTGGAAAGAAACAATGGGGTTGCCTTGCTGTTTTCAGAGTTTGTCTTCTTATCTTCAACAGCCTGCACCAAATTAACACACTAGCATTGCTATCATTGGCTAGGTCAGATAATAGGAAAGCAACATTGACACAACGAACGTTTGGGCAACTATCCTAGACCAAATTAACACAATATGGCACAGCTATCATCAGCCAGGTAAGGTCATACGAAAGCAACATTGACAAAATGAATGAATGGGAAACCAGAGTAGCAATACAATTTAGTAATCTGCATGATATGAGATAGTACACTCATGCAGCTCAATATGCAAAACTACTAGGCAGTTTTCCTTACAAAAATCAACATTGGCGCCTTTAACATTTTGCTACAACTAATTTTAGATCAGATAAAGGTTGGATTCATGCAGATTAACAAAATACATGCTGATGTAAAAATATAGTGATATACAACAGGTACTTACATCAGCATTGGAGCACAGAGAATTCCCGCAAGATATTTTCGTCGAGTATGATCCCAATGGAGGAAGTCTTCTATCGTTTAACCTTATTTTCTAAAAGAGAGATGTGTAAGAAACATGTAAAAAATATGATCAGAATGCTATAAAATTTCATGATGTGAGGATACACACACGCTTCTTAGAATGGAGTTGACATATTTTTGCTGGACTGGAGCGGACTAGTTCTTTGGCCACTGGAATCTGCTTATTATCAGTGGGAGTTGGGTTTCTCTGTGCTGGAGCAGTATCTATGAAAACTGGAGTTGGTTTATTATCTCCTGGCGTTTGGATCTTTTGCAAAGACCTGCTTTTAACCCTTCAGATTCTAACATAGACGTCTTCCCCTTGCATGCCTTATATAGAAGAATGGTGCTTCAATTATAAAACATGATACAACAGAGATGGAATAGGTACAGAAGAATACAAAGGCATGACATATTGACATGTATTCCCTCCATCTGGAAATAAATGGATGGGTCTAGGCGTATTTCAGTTCTAGATACATCCAGTTTTATCCATTTCTACGACATGTAATCCAGACAGAGGGAGTATGATGTAAGAGCTAGGGATACAATAGGACAACAGTGTAAAAAACACTACTTGAATGTAAAACTGTATGCTAGCGGAATACATACAGAAAAACACTAAGGCAACATATGCGTGTATGATTGGGAAACTAAGATGGCTTTGCAAGAGACCACTACAACAACACTTCAATGTGAAAAACATGGTATGGTAGACAAATGAAGTACATACTGATGAATAACAATGCATAAGATATTGAGAAGCATGATGTCCAAACTAAGCAGATGGCATTGCGATAGAGTAGAATGACATTACTTGAATTTGAAAACATGTTATCATGAATGGAATAGGTACTGAAAAACAGGAAGGCATGCCATATTTACATGCATGATCAGAAGGCTAAGCACAAGGCATTGCAACAGAGTAGATGCACTCCAGGACATTATACGCATGCTGTACCCATATCAAGGGCCAAGTTAGAGCAAGGACCTTATGGGGTGAATAGGATTCATCATCTTTCTACAATTCTTGTGAAGAACTGCCTTTACATGTTCCATCATATTGGGTGTCATTGACGTCAAGTTTGTTGGCCGTTACATTGCTCCATGAGGTTCTTGTGGATAAATCAGTGTGTGCAACTATATCTGACATGCATGGAAGACAACTAGTAGTTAGATTTATGTAATGAGTGCCTATAGGAGACGACATAAATAGTAGGACTGGGTTAACTAGCAGCAACAGGTCTCAAAAACTAAAGGGAGAACACATATGAAAGATACAAAATATGTATCGTTTGTACTCGAGATTAACTAGATGGCACACAAAAGTATTATGGAACAACATAGGTTATACTAGGAGTGGTATAATACTATAATCACTAGCCTGTGGGATAGCATTGGCTGATGGATGATAACTATGCAACAACGTTACCTAAAGAACAAGTCTCTTAGCTAAACTATGGAACAACATTAACTCCTGAACAAGACCCGTAAGAGATCAGCATGAATATACAGTGAATTGTGATAATCTATTTTCCATGCTTAGATGAATAACAAAGCCATAAATATTGCACACAAGTAAGATGATGGTACAACCTATCTGGCCACCATCCATAGGAGTGAGCATCATGTGCTGACTTGTCGATGGTCCTGCAGTTGTTGTGGTTGTCCATGTCGGGCACGCGCATTCGATGCAGGGAACTATTGAGTGGGGACTATAGCTCCCTTCTGGTGTATGCTTCCCTTGTTGGAGCAGCTGCGGTGAGTTGGAAGACGGTGTGGCTGAAGATGCAGAAAACACATAATGTTAAGAACGACACATCTCTCTGATCTAAAGAACTACCCTAAGAGATCAACAGCAAGGTACGAGAGTGGTCACACGTCTGTTGACTGAAGACTAAATTGGGGTTACACGATTTTATTTTATTTTGGTACTGTCCGATCTACACCGGATGGCTTGATGGCCGTCTTGTGCGTCCTGGCTGACACTGTTCGGAATCTTCCCCGAAGTGCCAGCGACCATCGGTAGAGCAGCCTGCCTCCACCGTCCGTGGCCCCGACCAAAACCCCGCTTCCCGACCCACCGCACTGCCGTGGTTGCGCCGCCCCCGGGCGAATCCACAAAGACTCGCCATCATCCAGATCCGGCAGCGGCAGTACCTTCAACCCACGCAACTCTAAGATAGCCATCTAAGCGCTGCTTCCGCGGCGAACTTGCGCCCCCACACCCTTATGTTAGACACCAGCCAACCCGGCACCCTAGGAGCTCCGTCGGCTCGAGGGGTGCTGCTTCCCATTGGGAATTGATTGGCCCAGAATAAATATTCAGACAACTGACGCCTAAATAAAGTGATTTGAGATGAGGGTGTGACCTATCTGGCGGCCCGGTGAAGTAGGCAGCTCCAGCTGCCTAGTCGGTGAGGTCGGCACAGTTGCGGTGGCTATCGGCGGCAGGGAAGAAGAGATGTCACGATTGGTCGAAGGCTACCGGGAAGGAGCGCCGGGGCTCTGGACGGGTCCAAAGTTGTGGCCGCTCCGGGGCCGTGAACAACGGCGGGGGTGAATCGGCTCCGGTACGGTTCACACGACCGTCGTCGAGGCAGCTCCGGCATCACGGAGTAAGAGGCACATGGCCCAGTGCATGACGACAAATGGGTAGCGTCTCCGGGATTAGAGAGGAGGGCGGCTATGAATTTGTTGCGGTGAGGGTGAGGGAGTCCTAGACTAAGGGGTCCTCGGGCGTCCAGCCTATTGCAATGGGCCTGACTGATGGGCTGTGAAGATACGAAGACCGAAGACTGCACCTGTGTCCGGATGGGACTCTCCTTGGCGTGGAAGGCAAGCTTGGCGATGGAATATGTAGATTCCCATCTTTGTAACCGACCTTGTGTAACCCTAGATCCTCCCGGTGTCTATATAAACCAGAGGACTTAGTCTGGATAGGATATTGTGACACTCCAAAATTTTAATTTGGTTTTCATCAAAAACTTTGTTGGATTTTTAAAAGAGGGCTTTTAAAAAAAATTCTTTTCCAGAAATCCTTCCTCTTAAAAACTTCCTTTCCATTGGCAAGGATTTTATTTTCCCTTTCAAATTTGGTGTTGAAGTTTTGGGAGCTTTTCCTTCTGGTTGTTACCCTCTCAAACTTCTTCATTTTCTTTTAAAATAAAGAAACCCTAGGAGTTTTGGGACTTCTTTCTTTTTGAAACCACCCATGGTTTTACCATGTCTCCTATAGTAAATATTCTCAAAACCTCTCTCCACCTTTGAGCAATTTAAATCCTATGTCTCATCAAGTCCAAACAAGTTTTTGGATTTTATTTCAATTATTTTATCTCCCAAAACATTTCTGCCAATTATTTTGAGCCTAAGTGATTTTCAAAGCAAGTGCCATTTTGCCTTTGAGTTTTTGTCCCAAACCAACTTCCCTGGATTGTCTTTAGTACCCATAACCTAGAACCATCTTGATCCACTCTTCTTCTTTTCAAAAATTTCAAATTTCACTCACTGCAAGTTTGGACCAGATTTGCCAAATTTGGTGAAATTCATATCTACACTCCTCCAAAAATTCCACCAAAAATCATGCAGCCTACTAGAGCAATGAGAAGCCACTCCACCAAATTTCAGCTCAAGGAAAAATCCCTAGATGCCAAAAGCATTCTGTCGAACACCTGAGCTGCACTGTTCTTTGCATTTTCAGTAAAGTTCAGTAAAATTCAGTTTTACAGTGTCGTTTTCTTCACAGTTCAGTCACAAGCTCACAGTACGCTTGGCTCGATGCTCGCAGCCCCTCCCTCTTGTCCGGAGCTTCACACGCGTGCGTGGAGCCTTCCTGGCGTCGGTGGCGCGCTGGCCCGCCCTCGCCGGCGTCTTCTGCGGCGTCGGGACCTCCCGTGGCGGCTGACAGAAGGCACACCACGGCAGAACGCCGTTCAGCGCCGCCCAAGCCATCTGGTAGCTCCGCGTGGCCGTCTCCCTTGCCAGCGCACGCGTGCAGCACCGCCGCCGTGGCCTGGCACGCGCAGGGCGCGCTCCCTGCCGCCGACGTGCCGCACGGCCGTTCCGTTGGGACAGGCCGTAAAACCCCCTCCCGTGCTGAGCTGGACCCTGGAATGGCACCACTACTCCACCTAGGCGATACCCAAACTCCTAATTCCACTGCCCAACCGCAGCGCCACCGTAATCGCTCGCCGGACTTATCCCATTCACGGCAACCGCCTCAAGCTCCCTCTCGCCCCTGCACACCTCCAGCACCTCACAGGACCCCGACCAGCAACTAGAAGAGCCTCGAGGGGCCCTTCTTCCTCGACTCCGGCCGCCTCGCTCCGCCTCGGCCTTCAGCTCGATTCACTCCGGTGAGGCCACCTCCGGCGCCCAAACCTCGTCCGTAGCCTTCTCTCACACCCAGTACTCTAACCCCCTCATCAATTTGGCCTTTGCAGTCCTCTCCGATGAGCTTCATCCACGCCCGAACCACCGTCCGCCGGAGTTGAGACCGCCGTCGACGTGGTGCTCCCTGGCGACCAACACCACCACCCACCATTGCGGAAGGACACGGTGAGCACGTTGATAACCTCCGATCCCCTTACCTCGCCGTGGATCGCCGCCGGCGACCACCGCAGCCCTCGGGCGCCGACGAGCCTCGTCCCTCCCATTTGAAAGTTTAAACATGACAAGTGGGACCCGTTGTCAGCCTCTCTGTCCTTTCTAAACGAAGCGTTTTCTGAAAACGCCTTCTGCCAAATGCGCTTTCCCTCTGGGCTGGCGTAGTTTCTGCCGAAGCGTTTTCTGTTTTTATAAGCTAGCCCCTGGAACCTTTCTGTTTCATTACAGATAAGTCCCTGGACAAAAACCTTTATAACTTTTAAACAGAATAGTATTTTTGATTGATTCTTTTTCTGTCCTCTTCAAAATTTTGTCTAGTTTTTTATCATATTTATTTGAAAAATATTTGGTATAACTTTCTGTGCACCTCTTGGTATTTACGATAGCGCATGTATTTCTTTATACCGTAGATACCGAAGGAGGAAACGGAGCCGCGAACTTCACCGAGCTAGGATCCGACTACTCCGAACCAGGCAAGCATGTTTGAACTTTTGATATGATGAGTGTCTTGGCATGTTTTGTATTTTAGTTAGTCTCATGGCATGTTGATGAGCATACCGATGAACGTTATTTCCATGCATTGTCGAGGTAAGTGAGTTCGATGAACCATAAGTGGATGGATGCGAATATGAATGGCCATGTGTTGGCATGAGGATGGGTAAGATGGCAGTGTTGTAGCATGCCAGTCTTATGCCAGGCTAAGTGACTGCAGTGTCAAGCCGTATCGGTCCAGTTCCTCCCATTTCCTTCCCTGTACTACCACATGTTTTCCGCAAGGAATATGGTTTAGTAAGTTGCGAACCGCTTTCCTGGTACACACCAAAAGGAGAGGCCGGGATGATGGTTCCATGGCCCTGGATTAAAGCCAGTCATCCGGTCAGGGGGCATGGGTGTTTCCGGTTGGGACCGAGAGGGGGGCACCCCTTAGAGCGCGCGTATATAAATTTGATCCCATGCCATTCGAGATTGTGATCTCCCCGTCTCAAAAGTTTTTCTTGGACGATGTCTAGGGTGATTCCTAGTATCGAGAGGTAGGATGGGTGTGTACTGGTTAGCTGTGTTTCTTCCGAAATACCGTAAACGGAACTAGTCCTTCGTGACTACGGAAATCCGTTGGCTGTGGGAAATTTTTGTACAAAATATGCAGAGTCATATATTCCTTGAATCATCTATTCTATGTCCAAGATCAGTATCATCTTATCCTGACAAGTGCCATTTTGATGACAGAGACTCCAGTGAATCGTATGAGTGCTAATTTCAGCTAAATGATTATTCCTGTGGATGGACTAACCTGTTTAATTTCATGAATTGAATGTTGATTATGAGTATTGTTTACTTGTGAATAAAAGCCCTTTCTGTGATGTCGCTCAGACGTCCGACTGTGGCATTTCCTTTAAAAGCCCTTTCTGTGATGTCGCTTAGACGTCCGACTGTGGCATTTCTTTTAAAGCCCTTTCCGTGATATCGCTGAGACGTCCGACTGTGGCATTTCTTTTAAAGCCCTTTATGTGATGTCGCTCAGACGTCCGACTGTGGCATTTCTTTTAAAGCCCTTTATGTGATGTCGCTCAAACATCCGACTGTGGCATTTCTTTTAAAGCCCTTTCCGTGATGTCGCTTAGACGTCCGACTGTGGCATTTCTTTTAAAGTTCCTTCTATTTATTTGTTCACCTTTCGAGGCGTCGCTTCAGACACCCGATCGGTTTTCATTTATGTTTTGTTGGGATTTCAGGCGGATTACCGCCGTTTCCCTTTTTACTTACTTCGTTATGCCAATTTTTGAATTTACATTGGTGAATTAATCGTGACGCATTCATGCATGCATTTGTTATATCTTACGTCCGAACTGTCTTGCGAGTACTTTCAAAGTACTCACTGGCTTGTTGATTTGGCCAGATGCTGACGAAGGCGATCTCATGGATGAAGAGTTCGATAGCGAGTCCGACGCCTAGAGGAATCCCAGTCAGTCTCGTGCGACCCTGGATTTTGTCACTATATTAGATCCGCTTCCGCTACCAAATAAATTCATTGAGCCTCACCTTGACGCTCGATGAGAGGCCAGTTTTAGAGTCATGTATCTCACTCCCCGCTGTGTTTTTCCACCACCGCCCTATCCTCGAGTCAGTAGTATGCCTCCACACCACTGTGTCATGTCCGCCTTTATGTATAATTATTGGCGTGCTTGTAATAATTTGGTTGAGCAACCGTAGCTCGACCCTGTAATATATTTTATGTTACTGGCTTATTGTATCAAGAGATTGTCCACCGGTAAGGAGAATTTTTTTTTCATACTGGACACAAAATATTGGTTTCTCAATAAATATTTTTATTGGAAAACCGGTCGTGACAGGCTTGGTACCAGAGCCAGGCTGACTGTAGGAAGCCACTAGGTGCGATCGCTAATTGGTTATTAGCATGATAGAGCTAATTTATATTTTTGCTATTGTAGTCATTTTCTGACTGTCAGCATAAATTTATGATCTGACCATTCAGAATTTTTGCTTACCTTTGTAGATGGCCGACAACAGCTACGAGTCTCAGACCTTCGCCAACGTGCCCGATGGGTTCGTCAAGCTTCTCTCCTTCATCATTCAGGTCGCGATGGGGCCGTCTGTGCGCCCAGTCTTCACACTCTACCAGCACAAGGTCAACGACAGTCTGACCATGCACCAGGCCACAGTGCAGTTCAGGGGAGGGCGTGGTGAGTTACGCCGCTTCCGGTTCGTGGGAAGAGCCATGCCTATGGAGAGGCATGCTATGCAGATGGCAGCCCGTGAGGCGATAGCTCGCCTTAGGGATGTCCTTCCCGCGATGAAGACTCGTCGCTACCGCTGTCTTCCATGCCATGTGCCTTATACTTGTCACTACGCATTCTCCTGCCCCAGAGGAGAACGAGATGAGGCTTTTGAGATGCTTATTGAGTATCTCCGGGCTCTGGAGGCAGCCTTCGACAACCTGGTGGATGACTTCGTAGCTGCCCGCATGGACTCAATCCATGGCTGTGCCGCCAACAGGAGGGAGCTCCTGCCTGTCGCACCGCCACTGACTTTTGTCTCTTCATCAGCATCTTATGCACCTACTCGTCGCCTGCCTACCACCGAAGAGTTCAACCAGGCCATTGCGCCCACTCCAGCGCGCACTGCACCACCCGTTGTGCCTACTCCTATTCGTGTTGCTCCGCCCATGGCACCCGCTCCATCTACCCGACGCAGCTCTTCACGTCTGGAGCCTATTAGTGAGGAGGAGGTCGAGTCCCCAGCCTCACTACGCCTCACCCTTGGCAGGGCCAAGGAGATCGTCAACATTTCCGGCTGAGTGCGTTTGCCCGTCATGCGATGTACCGCTTGTAAGATATGTACATAGGTTGTGAGGAGTAGCTTGTTTGCGCATCATGTAGGAACTGGAGAAGTGCACTAGCCTAAATAACATGTCAGGATTATGTACACATATCCTGAGTGATGTATTGTATAATTATCGCCCTCGTGTAAGATATGTAATGAGCAGTCCTTCTCCGTGCGCAAATCAATTTGTTTTCTTAAGCGACCTTGGTCATTTAAATTATTTGCCATCCTTGTGCGATTTTCTTGGATTTGTTTTGCGACCATTTTCGTTTTTCTTATGAGTTTTGCAAAATATATCCCCACAGTGAAAAATGTCTCGTCCTTGGACTCGCTCCATGCCTACTCCGCCAGAGGGAGATTATGACACTCAACCAAGCAACAATTTCACACAAGGGCAGTCAAGTCAGCAGGACAGTGAAACGGCACTCTCCCAAATGTGCCGCCTTTATGAACAGAGTCAGCAACAACATCGTGAAATGATGAACCAAGTCATGAACATGGGGAGTCACCATGGACAGTATCAGCAGCAATCCAAGTTATCTGAGCTTCAGAAGACACGCCCCCAAACATTTTCTCATACAGACAAACCTCTTGAAGAAGAGGACTGGCTTCGAGATATGGAGAGAAAATTAATTATTGCAAAATGTTCAAACCCCGAAAAGGTGCTGTATGCTCCGCACTATCTCACAGGAGCAGCCGCATCATGGTGGGAGAATTTTCTGCACATGCATCCCAACGAAAATGACCTAACCTGGGATGATTTCAAGGAAGGTTTCCATGGTGCACACATTCCTAAGAGTATTATGAAAATCAAGAAGAGAGAGTTCGAGGACCTCAAGCAAAGGAACATGACAGTGTCAGATTACAACAATCAATTTACTCTATTGTCCCGCTACGCCAATGAAGAGCGTATGACTGAAAGCAAGAAGATGGAGAAATTCCTTGACGGTCTAGCACCCGCGCTTAAATGCCAACTGGTCGTGCACACTTTTCCTGATTTTAAAACACTGGTGGACAAAGCCATCACTCTGGAAAATGAGAGACGCAGCCTGGAGGATATCCACAAGCGGAAAAGGGACCAGACTAACCATGCTCGCAACCACCGAAGCAGGACAGATTTTCAGAAAGCTGGGACACACAAGCCTACGACAAACATCTCACGCTCAACCAAGAATTTCCATGCAAGGGACAAAGAGTTCACATATCACCCAGGCGTTACTTGCTACGCTTGCGGAGAAGAAGGGCACTACGCCAAACAGTGCCCCAAGCCAAGGAACTCGACCCCGAAGCCAAACAATGGTGGAAATAATTCAGCGCCCAAGCGCAACAATTTCAACCCCAACAACAACCACAGGAAGGGTCATCTAAACCACGTGACCAAAGAAGAAGCACAAGATGCTCCGGATATCGTACTCGGTATGTTTCCTGTCAAAACAATACCTGCAACGGTTTTGTTTGATTCTGGAGCTTCTCACTCTTTCATTTCGAAAAGTTTTGCTTTGCAAAATAATTTTTTGATGCTTCCTTTGGAGAAATCCATGATCATCAAGTCCCCTGGGATTCAGCAAGTTACTCAAAATTACTGTCAGAATGTGGTCATTGAGTTCGAAGGATTGGAGTTTCACGCAAATCTTATTGTGTTGGAAAATAAAGGACTGGATGTCATCCTAGGGATGGACTGGCTAACCACCAACAAGGGTTTTATCGACTGTTTCAACAGGACCGTAATTCTCACACACCACCAAGGGAAGACAATAAGAGTATCAGCCAAGGAAGGAAAAATACCCCGGCAACCAAGATTGAATAAGGTGGACATTTCTGAGCTGAACAAGGTTCCAGTAGTGTGTGAATTTCCAGACGTATTCCCTGAAGAGCTACCCGGCATGCCACCAGACCGAGAAATAGAATTCAGCATTGAGCTAGCACCAGGAACCACCCCCATATACAAGAAACCATACAGAATGGCACCATCCGAGTTGATTGAATTGAAGAAACAAATAAAGGAATTACTGGACAAGGGATATATTCGAGCCAGCTCCTCACCTTGGGGATCACCAATTTTATTTGCCAAAAAGAAAGATGGAACACTGAGATTGTGCATAGACTACCGAGCACTTAACATGGTCACAGTCAAGAACAAATACCCGATGCCACGAATAAATGATTTATTTGATCAGCTCGCTCAGGCCAAGGTATTCTCAAAGATTGACTTAAGGTCAGGATACCATCAATTAAAAGTACGAACAGAAGATATCCCCAAAACTGCCTTCACCTCCAGATATGGGCTATATGAGTTCACAGTTATGCCTTTTGGACTAACTAATGCCCCTGCATATTTTGTTCACCTCATGAACAGAGTATTTATGAAGTTTATGGACAAGTTCGTTGTGGTATTCATCGACGATATTCTAGTATACTCCAAGACACCAGAAGAGCACGCGGAACATCTCAGGATTGTGCTAGGAGAACTCAGAAAACACCAATTGTATGCCAAGTTCAGCAAGTGCGAATTTTGGCTAAGACAAGTAGGCTTTCTGGGCCACGTGCTGACCCAAGACGGTATCGCAGTGGACCCGGAAAAAGTCAGGGCCATACTTGACTGGAAGGCACCAGCCAGCGTAACTGACGTACGAAGTTTCTTGGGAATGGCAGGGTATTACCGCAGATTTATTGAAGGATTCTCCACCCTAGCCAAGCCAATGACGCAGTTACTCAAGAAAGACAAGAAGTTTGAATGGACAGAAGCCTGCGAGAAAAGTTTCCAAGAGCTAAAACGGAAATTAACGACAGCACCGGTATTAATTGTACCCGACATGCACAAGAATTTTGAAGTATATTGTGACGCGTCCAGAAAGGGTCTCGGATGCGTGTTGATCCAGGAAGGCAAGGTTGTCGCATACGCTTCACGGCAACTTCGCAAGCATGAGGAAAATTACCCCACTCATGACTTAGAAATGGCAGCAGTTATTCATGCACTCAAGGAATGGAGGCATTTCTTACTTGGGAATCGATGTGAAATATATACGGATCACAAGAGTCTCAAATATATTTTCACACAGCCAGAACTAAACTTACGGCAACGACGTTGGTTGGAATTGGTAAAGGATTATGATGTTGGTATCCATTACCATCCAGGGAAGGCAAATGTAGTGGCCGATGCTCTTAGTCGGAATCCCAACTCCGACAAAAACAAACCGCACAGCTTGAGGCCCGAATTCCAACAAGAATTTGCCAAGCTCAACTTGATGATGGTAGCAGAAGGCACCATATCAAACTTGGAAATAAAGCCCGACCTTGTGGAGAGGATTAAAGAAGCTCAGCCTGGTCACCCCAGTATTGAAGGAATTAAAAGAAAGGTGAGTATGGGCAAGGCCTCGGAGTTCATCATAGGCGATGATGGAATATTACGGTACGAAAACAGACTCTGTGTGCCAAACATAGAAGACCTCAAACAGCAGATCCTAGCTGAAGCACACACCACTCCATATTCAATCCACCCTGGAGGAACCAAAATGTATAAGGATATTCAGGAAAATTTTTGGTGGCACGGTATGAAGAGGGACATAGCCACATTCGTTGCATGTTGCGATTCCTGTCAACGCATAAAAGCTGAGCATCAGAGACCAGCCGGACTACTGCAACCAAACATAATACCTGAGTGGAAATGGGATGAAATCGGGATGGATTTTATTGTCAGACTACCTCGGTCACGACACGGGAATGATGCCATATGGGTCATCACCGATAGATTAACCAAGGTGGCACATTTTATTCCAGTGAAGACAACCTTCAACACTCAGAAGCTTGCCAGGATTTATCTTTCGCGTATAGTTTGTCTGCATGGAGTCCCAAAGACTATAATATCTGACCGAGGCACTCAATTTGTCTCGAAATTCTGGGATCATTTGCAACAGGCTCTGGGAACTCAATTGGCCTTCAGTACCGCCTACCATCCTCAGACTGATGGACAGACTGAACGCGTAAACCAAATTTTAGAAGACATGCTGAGAGCATGTGTCCTCACCTATGGAACCAGTTGGGAGGAAAGTTTGCCATATGCCGAGTTCGCATACAACAATAGCTACCAGGCCAGCCTGCGAATGGCACCTTTTGAAGCCCTATACGGACGGAGGTGTCGTAACCCACTAAATTGGTCAGAGACCGGAGACAGCCGTATCTTCGGCCCGGACATGCTCAAAGAAGCCGAGGAAAAAGTCAAGCTAATCAGGGACCGACTCAAGACCGCTCAAAGCCGACAGAAGAGTTATTACGATCAGAAACATCGTGGGGTCAATTTTGAACCCGGTGAATTTGTGTACCTACGAGTATCACCCATGAGGGGACTGCAACGGTTTAAGATTAAAGGAAAGTTAGCACCCAGATTCATTGGACCATTCTGCATAGTGGCACGAAGAGGCACTGTAGCCTACCAGCTAGACTTACCCGAAAACTTGTCCGACATTCACGACGTGTTCCACGTCTCGCAATTGAGGAAGTGCGTAAGCAACCCAGAGAAACAAGTATCCCATGAAAACATTGACGTGCAGCCAGACCTCACTTATCGGGAACGCCCCGTAAGAATATTAGAGGAGTCTGAAAGGAGGACCCGACAGAAGACCATCAACTTTTTCAAAGTCCAATGGAGCAATCACACCGACAGTGAAGAAACTTGGGAGAGAGAGGATTTTCTTCGGACAGAGCATCCACACTTATTTAAGGATCAGCTGAAATCTCGGGGACGAGATTTTTCCTAAGGGGGTAGGTGTTGTGACACTCCAAAATTTTAATTTGGTTTTCATCAAAAACTTTGTTGGATTTTTAAAAGAGGGCTTTTAAAAAAAAATTCTTTTCCAAAAATCCTTCCTCTTAAAAACTTCCTTTACATTGGCAAGGATTTTCTTTTCCCTTTCAAATTTGGTGTTGAAGTTTTGGGAGCTTTTCCTTCTGGTTGTTACCCTCTCAAACTTTTTCATATTCTTTTAAAATAAAGAAACCCTAGGAGTTTTGGGACTTCTTTCTTTTTGAAACCACCCATGGTTTTACCATGTCTCCTATAGTAAATCTTCTCAAAACCTCTCTCCACCTTTGAGCAATTTAAATTCTCTGTCTCATCAAGTCCAAACAAGTTTTTGGATTTTATTTCAATTATTTTATCTCCCAAAACATTTCTGCCAATTATTTTGAGCCTAAGTGATTTTCAAAGAAAGTGCCATTTTGCCTTTGAGTTTTTGTCCCAAACCAACTTCCCTGGATTATCTTTAGTACCCACAACCTAGAACCATCTTGATCCACTCTTCTTCTTTTCAAAAATTTCAAATTTCACTCACTGCAAGTTTGGACCAGATTTGCCAAATTTGGTGAAATTCATATCTACACTCCAAAAATTCCACCAAAAATCATGCAGCCTACTAGAGCAATGAGAAGCCACTCCACCAAATTTCAGCTCAAGGAAAAATCCCTAGATGCCAAAAGCATTCTGTCGAACACCTGAGCTGCACTGTTCTTTGCATTTTCAGTAAAGTTCAGTAAAATTCAGTTTTACAGTGTCGTTTTCTTCACAGTTCAGTCACAAGCTCACAGTACGCTTGGCTCGATGCTCGCAGCCCCTCCCTCTTGTCCGGAGCTTCACACGCGTGCGTGGAGCCTTCCTGGCGTCGGTGGCGCGCTGGCCCGCCCTCGCCGGCGTCTTCTGCGGTGTCGGGACCTCCCGTGGCGGCCGACAGAAGGCGCACCACGGCAGAACGCCGTTCAGCGCCGCCCAAGCCATCTGGTAGCTCCGCGTGGCCGTCTCCCTTGCCAGCGCACGCGTGCAGCACCGCCGCCGTGGCCTGGCACGCGCAGGGCACGCTCCCTGCCGCCGACGTGCCGCACGGCCGTTCCGTTGGGACAGGCCGTAAAACCCCCTCCCGTGCTGAGCTGGACCCTGGAATGGCACCACTACTCCACCTAGGCGATGCCCAAACTCCTAATTCCACTGCCCAACCGCAGCGCCACCGTAATCGCTCGCCGGACTTATCCCGTTCACGGCAACCGCCTCGGGCCGGCTATATATAACGCCCCCAAGCTCCCTCTCGCCCCTGCACACCTCCAGCACCTCACTGGACCCCGACCAGCAACTAGAAGAGCCTCGAGGGGCCCTTCTTCCTCGACTCCGGCCGCCTCGCTCCGCCTCGGCCTTCAGCTCGATTCACTCCGGTGAGGCCACCTCCGGCGCCCAAACCTCGTCCGTAGCCTTCTCTCACACCCAGTACTCTAACCCCCTCATCAATTTGGCCTTTGCAGTCCTCTCCGACGAGCTCCATCCACGCCCGAACCACCGTCCGCCGGAGTTGAGACTGCCGTCGACGTGGTGCTCCCCGGCGACCAACACCACCACCCACCGTTGCGGAAGGACACGGTGAGCACGTTGATAACCTCCGATCCCCTTACCTCGCCGTGGATCGCCGCCGGCGACCACCGCAGCCCTCGGGCGCCGACGAGCCTCGTCCCTCCCATTTGAAAGTTTAAACATGACAAGTGGGACCCGTTGTCAGCCTCTCTGTCCTTTCTAAACGAAGCGTTTTCTGAAAACGCCTTCTGCCAAATGCGCTTTCCCTCTGGGCTGGCGTAGTTTCTGCCGAAGCGTTTTCTATTTTTATAAGCTAGCCCCTGGAAACTTTCTGTTTCATTATAGATAAGTCCCTGGACAAAAACCTTTATAACTTTTAAATAGAATAGTATTTTTGATTGATTCTTTTTCTGTCCTCTTCAAAATTTTGTCTAGTTTTTTGATCATATTTATTTGAAAAATATTTGGTATAACTTTCTGTGCACCTCTTGGTATTTACGATAGCGCATGTATTTCTTTATACCGTAGATACCGAAGGAGGAAACGGAGCCGCGAACTTCACCGAGCTAGGCTCCGACTACTCCGAACCAGGCAAGCATGTTTGAACTTTTGATATGATGAGTGTCTTGGCATGTTTTGCATTTTAGTTAGTCTCATGGCATGTTGATGAGCATACCGATGAACGTTATTTCCATGCATTGTCGAGGTAAGTGAGTTCGATGAACCATAAGTGGATGGATGCGAATATGAATGGCCATGTGTTGGCATGAGGATGGGTAAGATGGCAGTGTTGTAGCATGCCAGTCTTATGCCAGGCTAAGTGACTGCAGTGTCAAGCCGTATCGGTCCAGTTCCTCCCATTTCCTTCCCTGTACTACCACATGTTTTCCGCAAGGAATATGGTTTAGTAAGTTGCAAACCGCTTTCCTGGTACACACCAAAAGGAGAGGCCGGGATGATGGTTCCATGGCCCTGGATTAAAGCCAGTCATCCGGTCAGGGGGCATGGGTGTTTCCGGTTGGGACCGAGAGGGGGGCACCCCTTAGAGCGCGCGTATATAAATTTGATCCCATGCCATTCGAGATTGTGATCTCCCCGTCTCAAAAGTTTTTCTTGAACGATGTCTAGGGTGATTCCTAGTATCGAGAGGTAGGATGGGTGTGTACTGGTTAGCTGTGTTTCTTCCGAAATACCGTAAACGGAACTAGTCCTTCGTGACTACGGAAATCCGTTGGCTGTGGGAAATTTTTGTACAAAATCTGCAGAGTCATATATTCCTTGAATCATCTATTCTATGTCCAAGATCAGTATCATCTTATCCTGACAAGTGCCATTTTGATGACAGAGACTCCGGTGAATCGTATGAGTGCTAATTTCGGCTAAATGATTATTCCTGTGGATGGACTAACCTGTTTAATTTCATGAATTGAATGTTGATTATGAGTATTATTTACTTGTGAATAAAAGCCCTTTCTGTGATGTCGCTCAGACGTCCGACTGTGGCAGTTCCTTTAAAAGCCCTTTCTATGATGTCGCTTAGACGTCCGACTGTGGCATTTCTTTTAAAGCCCTTTCCGTGATGTCGCTTAGACGTCCGACTGTGGCATTTCTTTTAAAGCCCTTTATGTGATGTCGCTCAGACGTCCGACTGTGGCATTTCTTTTAAAGCCCTTTATGTGATGTCGCTCAGACGTCCGACTGTGGCATTTATTTTAAAGCCCTTTCCGTGATGTCGCTTAGACGTCCGACTGTGGCATTTCTTTTAAAGTTCCTTCTATTTATTTGTTCACCTTTCGAGGCGTCGCTTTAGACACCCGATCGGTTTTCATTTATGTTTTGTTGGGATTTCAGGCGGATTACCGCCGTTTCCCTTTTTACTTACTTCGTTATGCCAATTTTTGAATTTACATTGGTGAATTAATCGTGACGCATTCATGCATGCATTTGTTATATCTTACGTCCGAACTGTCTTGCGAGTACTTTCAAAGTACTCACTGGCTTGTTGATTTGGCCAGATGCTGACGAAGGCGATCTCATGGATGAAGAGTTCGATAGCGAGTCCGACGCCTAGAGGAATCCCAGTCAGTCTCGTGCGACCCTGGATTTGGTCACTATATTATATCCGCTTCCACTACCAAATAAATTTATTGAGCCTCACCTTGACGCTCGATGAGAGGCTAGTTTTAGAGTCATGTATCTCACTCCCCGCTGTGTTTTTCCACCACTGCCCTATCCTCGAGTCAGTAGTATGCCTCCACACCACTGTGTCATGTCCGCCTTTATGTATAATTATTGGCGTGCTTGTAATAATTTGGTTGAGCAACCGTAGCTTGACCCTGTAATATATTTTATGTTACTGGCTTATTGTATCAAGAGATTGTCCATCGGTAAGGAGAATTTTTTTTCCATACTGGACACAAAAGATTGGTTTCTCAATAAATATTTTTATTGGAAAACCGGTCGTGACAGATATACTCAATACCGTAGTCATACATGCTAGACTTCTAGGGTTTAGCCATTATGATCTCGTGGTAGATCAACTCTTGTAATACTCATATTCATCAAGATCAATCAAGCAGGAAGTAGGGTATTACCTCCATAGAGAGGGCCCAAACCTGGGTAAACATCGTGTCCCCTATCCCCTGTCTCCTGTTACCATCGACCTTAGACGCACAGTTCGGGACCCCCTACCCAAGATCCGTCAGTTTTGACACCAACATTGGTGCTTTAATTGAGATTTCATCTATGCTAACGCTGAAAGGTTTGATGGCCCCTCCAATCGTCCATAATGACGCTGTCCAAAGAAAGACTTTTCTCCCCGGATAGATCTTCGTGCTCGGCGGCTTCACACTGCGGGCCAACTCGTTTTGCCATCTGGAGCAGATCGAAAGCTACGCCCCTGGCCGTCAGGTCAGATTTGGGAGCTTGAACTACGTCGCGGACATCCATGAAGACTTGATCTTCGCCGGATTCGAGACCACAGTAGCCGCTCCCGGTCACCCCGATGATCGTGACCTAAATCTGTCATCAGGCAGCATCCAGGAGATTGCTCCTGTAAACGCTGTGGCCTTAGTTCTGGAGCAAGCGGCGCCATCCAAGGACGGGAGGATCAACCCCACAACGGAGGCCACAGATTCCAGGGCGTTGGAGCCGCACATAGACTTAACGTCTCACGACGTCCTTGTCACTGGAACTCCGGACTCGTCTTTGGTCGTAAGTTCCGAACCACGTGAGCCTGCGGACACCGAACTTGATCATTTATCGATCTTCGAATTCAACGCTGCAGGCATCTTCCAACACTCACCTTTGGGCGATGTGCTAAACTCATTAAAGAACCTGTCCTGGACAGAGGACTCACAGCCGAATTATATCCAGCTCGAACCAGGAGATGACGGTGGAGAATTTTGTTTCCCACCCACCACCCACTTCATAGCCACGGTTGAGGATTCGACCGATACACTTGATTATGACTCCAAGAACATTGACGGTATGGACGACGATGCCGAAGACAACAAGACCCCATTGATACATCTAATGAATAAGATGAACGGGAAGATGGGCAGGTTAGCCCTGATAAACAGGCCACACATGAAGATTCGGAGGACGACAATTACCTTCCGCTCTCTGAGCATGAGGTGAGCCTCGGCTCCAAGGATTTCATCATGCTTGAGGAACCTCTCGAGAAGGAGCGCTTTAAGCGCCAACTAATAGCCACTACAAGGAGCCTGAAAAAGAAGCAGCAGCAGCTTCAAGCTGACCAAGATCTGCTCAATGATAGATGGACCGAAGTCCTAGCCGTCGAAGAATACGACCTTAGTGGACCAGCCAAAAGCTACCCGAAGCATGGATCGCTACCCCAGGGCAATGCTAAGGCGCTGGAGCCCGTACCATCATCGCACAATACGACAGGTCAACCACAACTTGGTCTAGGTAAAGCGGCATCTCAAGCCAAACACTAGACCGCCCCACTTCGCGGTAAGGACAAGAACAAAACAGCTCGGGGTTGTACATACAACCTTCAACAGGACTTGGGTAGTAGAGCAGGACACTCAAGACCGATCCACGGATCGCGAGGACATACCTCGACACGCGATGACGGCCACCTATTCGGACATGACAAACCTAGCCACGCCCGGATTGAAAACCGAAAATGGACTCCATCAGAGGTACGCTGTAGTGTGGCCCAACATAGAGGCACCGCACACCCACTTTGCTTCACACATGAAGTAAAGGAGCATGAATTCCGATACGGGTTTAAACCCATGAATATCGAATCATACGATGGAACAACGGATCCCACGGTATGGATCGAGGACTTCCTCCTCCATATCCACATGGCCCGCGGAGACGACGTCCATGCCATCAAATACCTACCACTAAAACTCAAAGGACCAGCTCAGTGCTGGTTAAACAGTTTGCCGGAGAATTCTATTGGTAGCTGGGAGGATTTGGAGGATGCCTTTCGTGACAACTTCCAAGGAATATATGTCCGGCCATTGGACGCCAAGGACTTAAATAACATTGTCCAGCAGCCCGGAGAGTCCGCCAGGCAGGTCTGGACTAGGTTCTTAGTTAAAAAGAACCAAATTGATGACTGTCCGGACGCGGAAGCCCTTGCGGCCTTTAAACACAGCGTCCAGGATGAATGGCTTGCACGCCACATCGGTCAAGAAGGACCTAGATCCATGACAGCCCTTAGTGCTTTAATGATCCGCTTTTGCGCGGGAGAAGACAGTTGGCTCGCTCACAGAAGCAATAACACCAGCGACTCGAGCACTTCTGAAGTCCGAGACGGCAACGGCAAGCCACGACGAAGCAAACACAATAGTCACAATGATAATGAAAGATCACACGACACAATGGTCAACGCCGGATTTAGCAATCCCAAACCCGATCAACGGAAAAAGCCATTCAAGGCAAACAGAGGTAGACCATCCAACCTAGACATGATACTGGACCGACCCTGCCAGATTCATGGCCACCCCAATAAACCAGCTAATCATATCAACAGAAGCTGTTGGGTCCTCAAGCAGGCCGGCAAGCTCAACGCCAGACATAAGGGAAAGGGGCCACCAAGCAATAGGGACAACGGAGTGGTTCACCAGCTAAATGCCGGGGGCCAGAAGCAATTTCCCCCCCGAAGATCGATCAAATCTGGAACAAAAATAGCAGTTCGGCTTTCGCTGCCCACTTCATATACCCGTTAAAACTATACCGCGCATACATAATTATGCACTTAAGATAACATGTGCATTGGCGGAAGCACAATACGGACAAGTCTGTAGGCACTCCGATAACATTTTTAACCACTTTACTTTTTCATTTGTTTCATTATATCTTAAAAGCAGGTGGCGCAAAGGGGGAACACCTACGACTGACTCCATAGGAGTTCGGATCCGTACACGCACCTACGGGGCTACTTCCTTCAAGGATTCCCCTCGCCGAGGACAGGCGACGCAGACGTGCGACAGGAGGTCCAAAATAAATTTTTGTAGACCACACTCTCTTTTCGAGCTTGTAACATGGCTTTTTCCGCTGCCTTCGACCCAGGGCATATCAAATAGCCGGGGTCGTGGCCTTTATGTACATCAAGTAATCATTGCCATATTGCTCAGGTCGCAGTTCATATTATCCGAATTAATCACCCGCATCTTTCCGCAAATGAATACGCCTCCTATGGTTGTTTCACAGATATACACTGGCTTAATTTGCCAGGGGCTCGGTACGGGAACAAATGAGTTGCCAACAAAGTCCGAACAGCTTTTACAGCGTACATCGGCGTCGCGAGTTTGGCCTTATATGCATCAGGTCCGAATCATGTCTTAGGTCAATAGTTGGGTTGCCTGGCTCCTGTGCTTGCTATCCTATGTTCCGCTCTATCGGCTAGGATAGTAAAGGGAGAACTACTGCGATTGTGCTATCGGTTCACCTGGTTACGCACCTCATTTGAGAGAGCCGAAAACTGAATGTCATGATGTGGCGAGAGCTGGTCAACCACTCGATGACTTATCAAAATCTGTCACGATTCCTCCGTGTCACACGAAGGACCTCTTCTTGGTCAAATATGTGAACACATCATATGAATAAGCCGCATACATACCAGGGGCTATGTCGTAGATCCACCATAAAACTCCTATGGCTAAGTGAAAGTGTTAACGCCGTATAGTCTAGTTGCCTGGTTCACCGCATTGACACCTCCTTCATGGACCAAGACGTTGGGTCAAGAGTGACCATATGCTTTTTCAAACACCCCTGTACTTCCTACAAGGGGGCTGAAGCCGACGATTGGAAAACTTTTAGATTATATTAAAACGGCCGCACAGGAGGAACACAAGCTTTTGAGCAAAATATACAAATAGATTAACCATAAAATTGTCTCGTACAATTCTTACACACCTCACTCGAACATTACATCTTTCGAGCATTGACCCTCTATCAAGTGGGCGGCTACTAGGACGTCTTCAAAATAATGCTGCGGTTCGTGGCGTTCCTTGCCCTTGGGTGGACTCTTCACCGCAACGTCGATGGCCTTCATATTCCCCCAGAATGTCTTGACTCGGGCAAAAGCCACCCGTGCACCCTCAATGCACACCGATCGCTTCATAGCGTCGATACGCGGCACCGCGTCAACATGCCGCTGCACGAAGCCGAAGTAACAAATCGGAACAGGCTCAGTTGGCCATAGCCGGATTATGACATTCTTCATGGCAGCACCGGATATCATATGAAGCTCGGCCTACTGGGACATCTGCTCATTCAGCAACAGGGGGCGCTTCGAGGCGCCGAACTGTGACCAGAAAAGCTTCTCCATTGCATACCCCTCTCGCACCTGGTAAAACTGCGCCGCATCGGAAGAACTCTTCGGCAAGTCTAAAAACTCGTCTGGAGAACACCACAATTGGTTAAGCTGAGCATAGTTCGGATCACCGAACTTGGTCTGTAGCAAAAATGGCTTACCGGCCGCAATCTCCGCAACTTGCCGGATGTCCTCACGGGCTGCTCTAGATTCAAACCGCGCTTATCTTGCTTCTCGTAAGGACTTGTCAATTTCAGCCGTTTTGGCTTCATTTTCCTTCTCAAGGAGTTCACAGCGGCTAGCAGCATTTTTTAGCTCAAGCGCCATCGTGGATATTTTCTCCTCATTTTGATGCCGAGTAGCTCATACGGCTTTCAACTCAACCGATTCCTCTTCGGCAGCCGCACTACTACACCGGGCCTGTTCCCTGGCCCGGGCTAGCTCCGCTCGAAGAATTTCAACGGCGGCAGCACCATCTGCAGCCATGCACAAGTTTCAGCATCATGCTTATATCACCAAAATGTATGTGTTGCGACTGCTCCGAATACATACCTTGCGACTCGTCAAGACGCATATTGATTAACATAATGTCATCCCCGGCCACATCAAGCTTCCGGTGCAGCTCGTCTATATACGCAGTCTGGGAAGTAGCCAGGGGGAAAGCAACCTGTGTTCAAAGTTAATCAAATTAGTCCTCGAATATTCCTTTTTTGATCCTCCGTTCGCCTCCCATGGGAAGCCAATCCGAGTCTCGGGGGCTACTGTCTATACACAGGGGTATTTTTTGAATAAAGCACAATTGCACACATTACAGGACAAACCTCGAAGCCTCTTAGTAGGATCGCAAAGGCCTCATTCAATCCGCTCTTCGCGGATAAGACCTTTTCAACCACTGTACCCATCAAGGTACGATGTTCCTCTGAAACAGATGCCCGCTGCAGCATGTTCGTTAGGATATCCGGCGCCTCTGGGTCTCCGGAGGCTGCCGCAGGAGTACAGCCACCCTTCGAAGGGATCCGTTTATTTGTTTCCGACTGTATTCCGGATTGTTAGGGGACTTCGTTGTTGTTTCCCGGCCCCTGCTGGGCCACCGAAGTATCACCTTTGTTCAATGTCTTCGGCATCCCTTGCACCACTTGTTGGTCGGGGGAGACCGTCCGCGACAACACCTCGAAGTCGTCTGCCTTGTTGGACAGAGGGGTCGGTGGGGGCTTCTCGCTTTCCATCATCTCTGGGAGAATATCCCCCGAGGAAGAGGATTGTTGAAGGGGACTGCACGCTGAACTACAAAAAGATATATATTCCATGCATTATAAGAAAGGAACGGGACATGTCTAAAACAGCCTTGCTCATTTACGATTTGGCCGGAGGCTTGTCCTCATCATGAGACTGCACCTCGACGTCCTCCAGGCCCGGGCCGCCCCCCAGAGGCATCTTTCCTCTCTTAAGAGCCTGCTTCTCCCAATCTTCGAAGGCGGCCCTCTTCTTCTTAGGAGGGAAAGAGATAGTGGCCCCCCTTCACTTTTGTCTTCGGGTGAGGGGATTTTTATTCCTCCGGACTCAAAGTCCGATTTTCCCTGGGAATAGAGGCCATCTTTGGTCCTCTCTCCCTCCGCCTCATCCTCCTTCACAGGAATCTAGTATGGGGCTAGGGCCAGCATCCTTGTTAGAACAGGATTCACTAGACCCATGGGCTGAGGGGTCGAACACATAATAAGTTCCGCCTTCTTTATCCAGCCCTGGAAAAAGATAGTTTGCTCAGTACCATATTACTGTATGCATGACTACAAAGTATTCGAAAGCCAAGTTCTTACCAGGGTATCCGGACGATTGCAGTTAAGGACATCATCCTCAGCAGTATCCGGCCAATGTTTCCGCTTCCCGAAAAATAACTTCCACATCCCTTCGTGTGTGGCGCCGAAGAAGTGTTGGAGGGTTCGTGGTCCTTCTGGATTAAACTCCCACATGCGGCGAGACCTGCGCTGGCAGGGCAGGATTTGGCGAATTAACATCACTTGGATCACGCTGACAAGATCGATATCTCTCTCGAGGAGGGTTCGGATGCGGCTTTGTAAGGTCTGCACTTCATCAACTGATCCCCAGTCTAGCCCCTTGTTGACCCATGATGCAAGCTGTAACGATGGGCCAGGACGAAAGGTGGGTGCAGCTACCCACTTAGTACTACGGGGCTCTGTAATATAAAACAACTCCCGCTGCCAGTAATTGGAAGCCTCGGTAAAAGAACCTTTCGGCCAGGGAGTGTTGGCGAGTTGGCTGATCATAGCACCGCCGCACTCCGCCTGTTCCCCATCAACTACCTTCGGCTTCACACTAAAGGTCTTAAGCCATAAGCCGAAGTGTGGGGGGATTCGAAGGAAGGCCTCGCATGTAACGATAAACGCCGAGATGTGGAGGATAGAGTCCGGGGCAAGATCGTGAAAATCTAGTCCATAATAAAACATTAGCCCTCGGACGAAGGGGTGAAGAGTGAACCCTAACCCTCGGAGGAGGTGGGAGATGAATACAACCCTCTCGCTGGATCTAGGGGTCGGAATAACCTGTGCTTGAGCAGGAAGCCGGTGATGACCTTCTGCGGTCAGTTATCTGGCCACCCGAAGCTTTGCGATATCCTCCTCTGTAACAGAGGAAGCCACCCATCGGCCTTGGGAGCTGGATCCGGACATGATGGGAAGGCTCGAAGCAATGAAGTCGAACCCTGGGTGCTGGAACTCGGGGTTGGGGAGGCTGAGGAGGAGTTTCGCATAAAAAAGACGTCCCTTGGTTCCTTTATAAAGGCCCCGTGTATTGGACACCTCCTCCTAAGCCTACGAACCTGCCTATTCCTAAAGAATCTTTCTCGTAGGACAGTTGGGTTACCCACGCTCGTATTGATGAAAATCCCACAATAAGGGGGCACGATCCCTGCTATGACAAGACGTGCCAATAAAAACCACGCCCCGAAACATGGAACGGCGGGTCGGGAAAGGGTTCGAAATAAAGGCCGGGAGGGTGTGACATCACATTACTAAAGTTGTCAGCGGGTCGGATTCATGAAAGTGCTATATTCTCTACGGCTGTGTGTTACAGGTCTGGACACGATCAATTCGTCCGTAGACTATTTTGGAGTTCAGAAGGAAGAACCCGCCTTGGAATGCCGAAGACAGCACTACGCGCCAGATACCTTGTCATTGAAGCCAGGTTCAGGGGCTACTGAGGGAGTCCTAGACAAAGGGGTCCTCGGGCGACCGGCCTATTGCCATGGGCCGGACTGATGGGCTGTGAAGATACGAAGACCGAAGACTGCACCTGTGTCCGGATGGGAATCTCCTTGGCGTGGAAGGCAAGCTTGGCGACGGAATATGTAGATTCCCTTCTTTGTAATCGACCTTGTGTAACCCTAGATCCTCCCGGTGTCTATATAAACTGGAGGACTTAGTCTAGATAGGATATACTCAATACCGTAGTCATACACGCTAGACTTGTAGGGTTTAGCCATTACGATCTCGTGGTAGATCAACTCTTGTAATACTCATATTCAGCAAGATCAATCAAGCAGGAAGTAGGGTATTTACCTCCATAGAGAGGGCCCGAACCTGGGTATACATCGTGTCCCCTGTCTCCTGTTACCATCAACCTTAGACGCACAGTTCGGGACCCCCTACCCGAGATCCGCCGGTTTTCACACGGACAGGGGGTGCCATGGAGGAGGGGCTGAGGTTTCGCGGCTCGGGAGAAGGGAGCTTCCGGGGAGAAGGTGATTTGGCGCCCACGATGTATGAATGGGGAATTGGGAGGGAGAACCATGTCTTACAGACGCATTTCTCTGAAATGTGGGGGGTGAGGGAGTCCTGGACTAAGGGGTCCTCAGGCATCCATCCTGTTATCCATGGGCCGGACTGATGGGCTGTGAAGACATGAAGGCCGAAGACTGCACCGTGTCCGAATTGAACTCTACTTGGCGTGGAAGGCAAGCCTGGCGACCAAAGATTCCTTCTTATGTAACCAACTCCATGTAAACCCTAGATCCCCTTGGTGTCTATATAAACCATAGGGGATAGTCTGAAATGGACAACACATATACTCATTACCATACCCACATAGGCTAGACTTCTAGGGTTTAGCCATTACGATCTCGTGGTAGATCTGTTGGGGAACGTAGCAGAGATTCAAAATTTTCCTACGTATCACCAAGATCTATCTATGGAGAAACCAGCAACGAGGGGAAGGAGAGTGCATCTACATACCCTTGTAGATCGCTAAGCGGAAGCGTTCAAGTGAACGGGGTTGATGAAGTCGTACTCGTCGTGATTCAAATCACCGATGATCAAGTGCCGAACGGACGGCACCTCCGCGTTCAACACGCGTACAGCCCGATGACGTCTCCCACGCCTTGATCCAGCAAGGGGAGAGGGAGAGGTTGATGAAGATTCAGCAGCACGACGGCGTGGTGGTGGATGCAGGGCGTCACAGTAGCAGGGCTTCGCCTATACTACGAGAGAGAGACGTAACGGGGAGAGAGGGAGGCGCCAGGGGCTGGTGTATGAAGTTCCTCCTCTCCCCCACTATATATAGGAGGGCCAAGGGGGGGTGGTGCGCCAGCCTAGGAGATCCAATCTCCTAGGTGCGGTGGCCCAAAGGAGGTTTCCCTCCCCCCCAAGGCACCTAGAGGTGCCTTCCACTAGTGGGACTCCTCCCATATGGAAACCCTAGGCGCATGGGCCTATAGAGGCTGGTGCCCTTGGCCCATATAGGCCAAGGAGCACCCCTTACAGCCCATGTGGCCCCCCGGGACAGGTGGCCCCACCCGGTGGGCCCCCGGGACCCTTCCGGTGGTCCCGGTACAATACCGATGACCCTGAAACTTGTCCCGATGGCCGAAACAACACTTCCTATATATAATTCTTTACCTCCGGACCATTCCGGAACTCCTCGTGACGTCCGGGATCTCATCCGGGACTCCGAACAATATTCGGGTTACTGCATACACATATCTTCATAACCCTAGCGTCACCGAACCTTAAGTGTGTAGACCCTACGGGTTCGGGAGACATGCAGACATGACCGAGACGTTCTCCTGTCAATAACCAACAGCGGGATCTGGATACCCATGATGGCTCCCACATGTTCCACGATGATCTCATCGGATGAACCACGATGTCAAGGACTTAATCAATCCCGTATACAATTCCCTTTGTCTATCGCTATGTTACTTGCCCGAGATTCGATCGTCGGTATCCAATACCTAGTTCAATCTCGTTACCGGAAAGTCTCTTTACTCGTTCCGTAACACATCATCCCGTGATCAACTCCTTGGTCACATTGCGCATATGATGATGTCCTACCGAGTGGGCCCAGAGATACCTCTCCGTTTACACGGAGTGACAAATCCCAGTCTCGATTCGTGCCAACCCAACAGACACTTTCGGAGATACCTGTAATGCACCTTTATAGCCACCCAGTTACGTTGTGACGTTTGATACACCCAAAGCATTCCTACGGTATCCGGGAGTTGCACAATCTCATGGTCTAAGGAAATGATACTTGACATTAGAAAAGCTTTAGCATACGAACTACACGATCTTTGTGCTAGGCTTAGGATTGGGTCTTGTCCATCACATCATTCTCCTAATGATGTGATCCCGTTATCAACGACATCCAATGTCCATGGTCAGGAAACCGTAACCATCTATTGATCAACGAGCTAGTCAACTAGAGGCTTACTAGGGACATGGTGTTGTCTATGTATCCACACATGTATCTGAGTTTCCTATCAATACAATTATAGCATGGATAATAAACAATTATCATGAACAAGGAAATATAATAATAACCAATTTATTATTGCCTCTAGGGCATATTTCCAACAAGATCAACTCTTGTAATACTCATATTCATCAAGATCAATCAAGCAGGAAGTAGGGTATTACCTCCATAGAGAGGGCCTGAACCTGGGTAAAACATCGTGTCCCCCGTCTCCTGTTACCATCGATCCTAGACGCACAGTTCCGGACCCCCTACCCGAGATTCATCGGTTTTGACACCGACATTGGTGCTTTCATTGAGAGTTCCACTGTGCTGTCGATGAAAGGCTCGATGGCTCTCCTTGTCGTTAGAGACAACATTACCGCAGGGGTAGTTTTGGCCCCGGGCCAAACCCTCCGGCTGGGTGACTTTACTATGATCTCCTGTTCGGCCGCAGAGCCGACGATGACCTCTCGGGCCATCGAAAATCCCCTTCGCATCAACTCCGAGCACTTGAAGCAGATGGATCCGGTCGAGCTCTCGTCCTTAAACGAGCTCCTATATCACATTGCCGCTTTGGGAATCGTCACAGATTACAATCAGATCGGGCCTAAAACCGATCAGGGAGATACTGAAACTCCACCGGTCACCCACTAGATCGCGGCAGTCGTGGAGCAGGATGGGGAGTCTTCTTCTATATTGAAGACGGACTATCTTCGGATCGCCGTTCATGAAGAGCCGGATATTCACCCGTGAAGGGACGCAACTAGCCCTCCGAACATAGCATCGGACGGCGGTTCCAAACAATCAGAAGATAGTCCGGAACCCGGACTGTCTAGTCCGGAAGGTCGTCGGACTCCGGACAACCGGTTAGCTCGGGGTTCAGATCTAATTCCACCCACCCACCCGGACATAGATGCTCTCATGAGCATAAAACAACAATCTCAGGAGAAGGTCCACCACTTTTGGGCCAGATTCCTCCTTGTCAAGGACAAGGTAAAAGATTGTCGTGACGAGGACGCAATATCAGCGTTCTGCAAAATCTATGTGGACGAAGGAATCCTCACCACCATCAATCGCCGCCGCATACTAAAATTCGCTGATTTAGCAACCATTGTACAAAAATACAGCGTGATGGAGAGCGTCTGGGAAACTGAGGCAGCTCGTTGGGAACCGCTGGTCCCAGCTCAACTCCCCCTACAAGCGAAAAGGGCGCACCCTCGTGGCACGGCCATCCCGACAGTCAAGAAACACAAAACCGCTATGCGGCACGGCACCATTCTGGAGGGGTGGCTTGATGGCCCATGCAAAATACATACAGCAACAGATACCGTGTCAACCCATAGCCTTAGAGCATGTTGGATACTATGACAGGTAGCCAAGAGCGGCGAGGACATCCTTATCAAGGATGCCCCGGAACGATGCCCCCCAGAAGAAGACCACCAAAGAGTATTGACAGTCTTCGGACATTCGCTTCAAATAACAAGCGCAAAAGGGCACTTCGCGAGCTCAACGAAGTCTGCCAAATCGATGTAATAAACCAATGGAACGACATGGCCATAACATGTCACGACCCGATTTTTCTAGACATTGATTTCCAGAAAAATGGCCGTCGTGCTCACCAGCCCTAGGATTACTGTTAGCTGATGAGGCACCAACTTGATACAGAAATTCCAAGCAAAAATACAAAATATGTAGTACAAGACCATTCTGGCCTGTGAGTACAACAATTGGGTTTCTAGTGGTCGATGGCGGAAGCGGTTTGTGAGTCGTCAGTGTCCATGGGACTCCATTTCCCACAGGAACAGCTGACCAGGTCAACTCCTATCTTCGCGAGGCTGCTATCACCGTTGCTTAGTTTCCGGGGCTGTCATCGCCACGCTCCTCTCCAAGCAAGCAATCTGGCCAAGACAATAGCCAGGGACAAGCCAGTGAGTACTTTGAATGTACTCGCAAACACTAAGAACACAGGTATAATACAATTGATAATCATGCACTGAAAAATTCCATGATCACATCGCCAGTCATAAATAAAACATCTTTTATGCATGCAAGCAGGTTATTTTCATGCAACATGGATAAGCAGTAATAGAGTGGGAATAAAATGCCGCAGTCGGGCGTCTGAGCGAGACCACATAAAGGGCTTTAAAAGAAATTCCACAGTCGGGCGTCTGAGCGACACCACATAAAGAGCTTTAAAAGAAATGCCACAGTCGGGCGTCTGAGCGACACCACATAAAGGGCTTTAAAAGAAATGCCACAGTCGGGCGTCTGGGCGACACCACATAAAGGGCTTTAAAAGAAATGCCACAGTCGGGCGTCTGAGCGACACCACATAAAGGGCTTTAAAAGAAATGCCACAGTCGGGCGTCTGGGCCACACCACATAAAGGGCTTATAAGAGAAATGCCACAGTCGGGCGTCTGGGCGACACCACATAAAGGGCTTATAAGAGAAATGCCACAGTCGGGCGTCTCAGCGACACCACATAAAGGGCTTATAAAATAAATAATCACAATGAATATCCAGGAGAAAGAACCGTCCCAGGGATACTCAATAATACAGATAATGCAACGGGTTAGTCCATCACAAAATAATAATCATGGTCCTCGCAAGTAACTAGTCGGTATCCAAGTTTGGTTTAACAATCTCTCCTCCGAAGACCGACACTAAGACCAACACTTGACCCATCCCAGACTGTAATCCTTAACCATGGACATGGCTATTCGAATAGGTTTAATCTCTGCAGAGGGTGTACTCTTTACCCACGAGTAATGGATTCCTTTAGTCCATCGGGACTAATTCCGTCTCCGGCCTTTTAGTTGAAAACACGCCTAACTTGCACACACCAGCTTAACTCATCGGTGTCTGGAATCACCCACGACACTTGTTAAGCAAAACTCTAAGTGGGGAGGCTACAACCTCGCGTAGCATGGGATCAAATTTATATCGCACGCTCTAAGGGGTGGCCTCCCCTCTCGGTCCCAACCGGAAACACCCATGCCCCCTGACCAGGTGGCATGCCTACTGGCTACAACCGACATCTTCCACCATGGCCTCTCTGTACGGTGTGTGCTGGAAAGGGGTTGACGACTTACTGAACCGTACCCTACCTGCGGCAGGGACAAGTGGTAGTACGAGGCAAGTATGGGGGTTAGTGGAACAAGACTCGGTTTACGGTCGACTCAGGAGGTTTATAAGTTCCCTGCATGACATGTATATCAAATATATTTCAACCGACGAAATCACCACCCATTATACCTTACTATGCCATACCGGACATAACCGTCCCGACGGGGACCGGCGACAAGCTCACTCCTACCCAAGGCAGAGGCTTTCTCGGATTCCTTTCCGGCATGCATGCAAGGCACATGAGGATGATTACCATCACAAGTATATTCATTTCCAACAGCAAGGAAATCACTATATGCATTCATGCAAATGATCATATCACATGAAATAACAAGTTCTCCGATATAAGGTGGTGTTATAAACGTGTCAACTAACACACCAAAAAAATATTATTTCGGTGTTCAGAATGCTTGCCTTCAATGGTGTGGAAAGGCAGGGTGCACTCCAAAACTTTTGAAAGCTTTCTTCTCTTCCAAAATCCTATTTTCAAAAATATGCAAATAACACATATTTCAAAAACAGTACAAAAAAGTTGTTTGGAAATTTTTTCAAATAAATCTTAAAATAAACTAGACAGAATTTGAGAGATGTAGGAAAAAGAATCAATTCATTTGGAGTTATATTTAAAAAGTTAAGCTCAGTCAAAGTTTTGGTCAAAATCTGTTATTTAAAATTAAAACAGAAAAAGAAAAACGTTTCGAATATACGTACACGTCGAAGGCGTACTCTGGAAATACGCCTCCACTTATCCAGCGTGGACTGCGCGTGGGTCACCAATAGTGGGCCCGCCTGGCCCACTGGTCAGGTTTGACTGGTCCAGGCGCGCGTCGTCTCCCCCTGACCGAACAGAGGCGGAGCTCCGGCGAAGCTCGCCGGCGAATGGCGGCGTCCCTCGGTGATCTGAGCGCATGGGCGTGCTCAGGAGGTCTAGACGAACTCGGGGGTACCCGCCATGGTCGCCGACGTGGACGGAGTTGCCGGCGACGAGCTTCGCGGCGGAGATGGCTTCGGGGCGAAGTGAGTTTGGGGCTGCGGTGGTTCCCGATCAAAATTGAGCAGGGGAACGAGTTTACGGGAGGATGAGAAGGTTCCTGGTGAAGAGAACGGAGAGGGGGAGGCCCTGGTGGTGCCGGAATGGCCGGGGCAGTGGCGGCGGCTGCGGTTGCCGGAGATGGGGAAGGAGACCTCCCCGGGTCGATTGGCTGCCAAAGGGGGTCCTAATAAGATGGCTTGGGGTTGCCTGTGTGCGGAGACGAGCTCGGGGCTCCTTTATATAGAGTCTCCAAGTCGGTTTGCGGCTGCCGTGGATGAGCTCGTCGGCGGACTGCCTTACTGTGTTGCAGGGCGACGTGGAGGCGACGAGAGCTAGCCGATGAGCGAGAGGATAAGCTTGCGCTGTTCCCAGGGGCAGGTGGCGAGCCGGGGTGGCTTTGGCGGCGCCGACCGTGGCAGAGGCGCGCTGCCGATGCCGGTGTGCCGCCAAAAGCTCTGTCGGCGTCGCTGTAGGCTGCCAGGGCGGCTTGGCGCGTTGCTGTGAGGGGGGGGGGGAGTGCGTGGCGTGGTGCTGCAGAGCGGGCCAAAACCAGGGGGGCCAGCGTGTCGGCTCGGGCGCGGTTCGTGCAATACACGCGCTCTGGGCGCGTATAGTGCACGCACGGAAGGTGTTCGATACAATGCCGTTGCATGCTACAGGTCACAGGTGAGGTTGGCAAGCAACAGGACTAGGCTAGGTTTAGTAAGGGTAACAAGGGACAAGGTGGTTTAGTCAGGTGGTCCAGTTCATAACACAAACTTACAATCGTGCCAAATCTGTTCATGCCCACAGGGTGTTTGACAAAATGCCAGAGGCATCTAGGCAGTACTTGGAGTGGCCAAAACTTCCAGAGTGGGGTCCCTTTGGATGCACAAGAGGGTGGTGAGGTTAGTTGGTGGAAAGCACAAACTTGATAGTGCAAGTTTTGCAGAACTTCAAATCTGGACAGGATGTGAATGGCATTATTTCATGAACCAAAAATATGCCAATGGGTGCATGCTCCTGGACTTAGGGGTTTGGTAGGGCTGTCTACAAGTAGGAGAAGGCACAAGGTTACTGGAGCAAAAATAAATAGGGTTGCAGTAGAAATCACAAGGCTGGACCAGAATGGAAAAGAGGTTGATTCACTCAAAATTTTCAAAGAACAGCACTAGGTTTTTGCATAATGTTGAATCATATGCTACTACCAACATCCCATAATTTTGGTGGAGGCTAGAAAGAAATATTTAGATGGGTTGTAGTGCAAAATTGCACTCTGGACCAGAGAAGAAAAATTGAGTGTAGAGCTCAAAATATTTCATGAATAAAAGATATTTTTGTATAAAAGTGATTTAAAAACATCACATGACATCTCCAAATTTTTGGTTGGAATTTTAAGTGAATTTATCAAATGGTTATAGTTCAAACATGGCCATATGACCTTGAAAAACCATTTTTCAAGAAAATAAAGATCAAGCAAATTTATTATGTAATTAGTTATACTGATAAAAGAAAAGTTTTTCTTGAGAGGTTAAACAAGTCCAATAGCATATTTGAAAGGTTTTCACTTTAGGGAACAACTCCATGATAATAAGAAAGGAAATGTTTCAAAAAAATCAAAAGGGAGTCCAAAAAAAATCAAAGTTTTAATTCCTGGCAAAAAATTTAATTTAATAAAACAAGGCCAAAATTTTGGGGTGTCACAACACTACCCCCCTTAAGAAAAATCTCGTCCTCGAGATTTGTTAAAAGCTGTTTTAAGAAAAACTATAAGCAGTAAAAATGTGGCTACAGTGAGAGGGAAATAAGTGGTGAAAAACCACAATGTGAATACTGGTGCTGCGTGGAAAAATCTACGGCTCAGGACAAAAACTTGAGATTTCAACGTCGGACGCAGTAAATTTAGAATAAATTCCAAATCTTATAGTACGCTAGTCGTACCCGAGAGCACAGTGCTCTCTCTGGCCGACAGGTGGACCCGGGGCCCACTGTCAGCCTCTTCTTCTCCCTCTGGTTCTCTCTTCTTCCTCTCTCCCGCGCGCTTTCTCCACCGGCGACACCTAGCGCGTAGGGCATCTAGGCCGTACCGCGGTAGGGCGCGGCGTGCTAGCTGCCGGTGCAGCGTGCACTCACCTTGCAGGCCAGCGCGCTGTCGGCACTGCTCGCGGATTCGTCTCTGAACACCGGCGATCGGCGACGAGCGGCGTTGGTGGACTTCGCCCACCGTACACCGAGCTCGAGCTATAAAATGGCCGGGGTGCCCCTCTCTTCTTCCTCGCACCTGGCCTCACTTCTCCTCCTCCTTCTTCCTCCATTACTTCTTACAAAAGCTCGGGTTAGGCTCTAATGGCGGAGGCGATGCCGGACTGGTTTGCGATCCTGATATGCGGAGGGCTGGCGACATTGCTGGGGCTCTCCGTGCTCCTGTGCGCGATGATCCTCGATGATCGTCGCGACGCTGCTGCTCGGGTGTTGGCTCTCCGCGGTGGTGGTGATCATGAGGAGTAGATGGGGTGTGCCGGGTGCTAACTGTTGTTAGGGGGTGATTAGCTGGATGTAACACCGTTGCAAAGTTTTGCAAACAGTGTATGTGTTCGCATGATTATGGTTGTGAGTCTGCTGCCGTGGTGTTGCGAGAAATTAATTAATCCACGCCGTGAGAAGGTGCAGATGTAGCAACTCAGGGAAAAGAAATCTCACTCCAGGATTTTACGAGGGAAAAACAGTTAATTTAAAGGGGCATAAACCACAACAAAAACTACACACATTAGTAGAAGCCAAATAATTGACTCGTCGTACAAACTCAGGGTATCACGCATAAGTCACACACATAAATAAATGTTGCAATAATGAACACCGCAGCGACGTCTAAAATGGGAATGGTAACTGGACGTGGTCCCTAGAAAACGTCTCCGGTACTGGGATACACTCCTCTTCTATCGGGGGAAGTGGATTGACCAGTCGATGCACGTGTCTCTCCTGGTCGGGCCTTAGTGCTCTGCCGATGGCGATCTGAGGATTTAAATCTGCGAGGCTCTGGAGATAACCCATCACACGTTGGGTTAAATGCTCTTGAGCGATGACGTACTGGACAAGGTTGGCCAGGACTGGGTCTCTCTCAATTCGTCCACCGGGAAAAGATGTCACTCCTCCGGGTGCTGCACGGCTCAGGAAGTAATAATACCCTCCTTCGCTGGCATAGGGTACCGCGAATCGAAGGCGAGCAAGCGCTTCGTATGCAACAGCTTCTATGGCCATATGTGGGCTTGGCATAGATTTCTCCACAAAGGAGACCTCCGTTGGATCCTGGTTTTAGTTTACGGGAGGGATGTGTACTGCTGCCCAATATCTCGAGGTGGAAGGGGTGATTCTCGATTTGAACAGCTCGTACTGGGGTGGCTGGGTAGCGCCCATGGTACTGCAGGTAAAATCCCGCAATATCTTGACAAAACCACCCGGGGTTGCATCTGGGGTTCTCAGATAAATGCTGGGGCTCGGCATGGCAAGAAATGGTTGTGAGGGTGGTGCACAAGGTGAGAGGTGCTTGGCAAGGTCACGCGGTGGCCTTTTTATAGCACCGGAGCTGGGTCATTTTTACCGTGGTGAATGGTAAAGAAAATTTTCAGCTCTGTTCCAAGGGTCGGGGTCAAGCCACAGATACACATATTTCACTATAGTGATGTGTTACTGTGGGGTTGACGGGGTGATTTTTGGTAACTGTGTCCGGGATAGAAATCTTATACTGCATACTGGCGTTTCCAGGCAAGGCTACTATTAAAACAGAGGCACGACAACAGGCGGCATTTAATTACAAGGCTACACGATTACAAAGCGAGGGTACACTGGGACTCGATACGACTCGGGTGACTTAGTCTACCTCGTTTACATCCAAGCGGGCGTGCCTTGAGGCTCCTCCACGGGTCTCGTCATCGGAATTAGCTGGACTGGGTTGAGGGGCTGCAGGCTCGGGGTAGCGATGAGGACCATCTCGGGGATTGTTGGCCACAATCCCGTTGGAGTGTGCTCCCAATATGCAACGAAGCACCTCTGGGGTTATCGCAGCACCTTGGCCGATGGCTGGGGCAGGCCTCAGGGACTCGATCGGGTGTCCAAACAGCACGACTGGGTTGTCGGTGTTGGGCTCGTTCTCTTCTCTCGCCTGGGCTCGACGAACAAGCTCTCCTCGAGCTGCGATCAGATCAATGGTGATCTGGTCGAACAATACCTCTAGTGCACTTACATAGCGCACTAGGTGCAATAATGCGGGATCTGTCTCATGATCTCCGTTGGCAACTTGGGGTGGTCTACCATACCCTTCACGTCTGGGGTAGTAGTGGAACGAGCGACAGTTAACTCTGGGCGACAAGTGCCGGAGATGAACTATAGCCTCTCGAGCAGCTAGTTGGATGGCTTGAGGTTCAAAGGAAGTTGTCCTTCCGGTGAACCTGTAGGGGCGCTCGGGCTCTAGACCCCTACCGTAGATGTGTACAGTGGCCCAGAATTGACGGTTCTCACCGCTCATGGGTCCTTGGTACACAACATATTCTGGGGGCTCTTCTAACGCATAGGCACGACGGGTGAGGTTTGCGAGTATGGTCACAAAGCCTCCAAGGTTGGTTGCCGTGGTCTCATTGTGCACGACAGGGCCAGGCATTGTAGCTTGGTTTGGGGAAGAGGCTGTGCTGTGCTGTGTTGGGGCTAGCGTGCCCCTTTTTATAGAAAAAAGGGGACGGAGTCTTCCTTTGCACGCTTGCGAGAAAGGACTATTTAAGATTCGATCACTGGCGCATGAGCGATAGGTTAGGTTGATAGGTTGGGCACCGACTGCCAAAAGGTGTTGGGTCACTGTGTGGCTATCTTGCACGAGAAGCTTGGCTGGGGTTTGGTTATGGTTTGGTGGGCTGGTTTGCCTAAATTTATAGACCCGGCTAAGATAGGATTAGCCAATGGTCAGCCTGGCTCTGATACCAAGTCTGTCACGACCCGATTTTTCCAGACATTGATTTCCAGAAAAATGGCCGTCGTGCTCACCAGCCCCAGGATTACTGTTAGCTGATGAGGCACCAACTTGATACAGAAATTCCAAGCAAAAATACAAAATATGTAGTACAAGACCATTCTGGCCTGTGAGTACAACAATTGGGTTTCTAGTGGTCGATGGCGGAAGCGGTTTGTGAGTCATCAGTGTCCATGGGACTCCATTTCCCATAGGAACAGCTGACCAGGTCAACTCCTATCTTCGCGAGGCTGCTATCACCGTTGCTTAGTTTCCGGGGCTGTCATCGCCACGCTCCTCTCCAAGCAAGCAATCTGGCCAAGACAATAGCCAGGGACAAGCCAGTGAGTACTTTGAATGTACTCGCAAACATTAAGAACACAGGTATAATATAATTGATAATCATGCACTGAAAAATTCCATGATCACATCGCCAGTCATAAATAAAACATCTTTTATGCATGCAAGCAGGTTATTTTCATGCAACATGGATAAGCAGTAATAGAGTGGGAATAAAATGCCGCAGTCGGGCGTCTGAGCGAGACCACATAAAGGGCTTTAAAAGAAATGCCACAGTCGGGCGTCTGAGCGACACCACATAAAGGGCTTTAAAAGAAATACCACAGTCGGGCGTCTGAGCGACACCACATAAAGGGCTTTAAAAGAAATGCCACAGTCGGGCGTCTGGGCGACACCACATAAAGGGCTTATAAGAGAAATGCCACGGTCGGGCGTCTGGGCGACACCACATAAAGGGCTTATAAGAGAAATGCCACAGTCGGGCGTCTCAGCGACACCACATAAAGGGCTTATAAAATAAATAATCACAATGAATATCCAGGAGATAGAACCGTCCCAGGGATACTCAATAATACAGATAATGCAACGGGTTAGTCCATCACAAAATAATAATCATGGTCCTCACAAGTAACTAGTCGGTATCCAAGTTTGGTTTAACAGTATCTCCTCCGAAGACCGACACTAAGACCAACACTTGACCCATCCCAGACTGTAATCCTTAACCATGGACACGGCTATTCGAATAGGTTTAATCTCCGCAGAGGGTGTACTCTTTACCCACGAGTAACAGATTCCTTTAGTCCATCAGGACTAATTCCGTCTACGACCTTTTAGTTGAAAACACGCCTAACTTGCACACACCAGCTTAACTCATCGGTGTCTGGAATCACCCACGACACTTGTTAAGCAAAACTCTAAGTGGGGAGGCTACAACCTCGCGTAGCATGGGATCAAATTTATATCGCGCGCTCTAAGGGGTGGCCTCCCATCTCGGTCCCAACCGGAAACACCCATGCCCCCTGACCAGGTGGCATGCCTACCGGCTACAACCGACATCTTCCACCATGGCCTCTCTGTACGATGTGTGCTGGAAAGGGGTTGATGACTTACTGAACCGTACCCTACCTGCGGCAGGGACAAGTGGTAGTACGAGGCAAGTATGGGGGTTACTGGAACAAGACTCGGTCTACGGTCGACTCAGGAGGTTTATAAGTTCCCTGCATGACATGTATATCAAATATATTTCAACCAACGAAATCACCACCCATTATACCTTACTATGCCATACCGGACATAACCGTCCCGACGGGGACCGGCGACAAGCTCACTCCTACCCAAGGCAGAGGCTTTCCCGGATTCCTTTCCGGCATGCATGCAAGGCACATGAGGATGATTACCATCACAAGTATATTCATTTCCAACAGCAAGGAAATCACTATATGCATTCATGCAAATGATCATATCACATGAAATAACAAGTTCTCCGATATAAGGTGGTGTTATAAACGTGTCAACTAACACACCAAAAAAATATTATTCCGGTGTTCAGAATGCTTGCCTTCAATGGTGTGGAAAGGCAGGGTGCACTCCAAAACTTTTGAAAGCTTTCTTCTCTTCCAAAATCCTATTTTCAAAAATATGCAAATAACACATATTTCAAAAACAGTACAAAAAAGTTGTTTGGAAATTTTTTCAAATAAATCTTAAAATAAACTAGACAGAATTTGAGAGATGTAGGAAAAAGAATCAATTCATTTGGAGTTATATTTAAAAAGTTAAGCTCAGTCAAAGTTTTGGTCAAAATCTGTTATTTAAAATTAAAACAGAAAAAGAAAAACGTTTCGAATATACGTACACGTCGAAGGCGTACTCTGGAAATACGCCTCCACTTATCCAGCGTGGACTGCGCGTGGGTCACGAATAGTGGGCCCGCCTGGCCCACTGCTCAGGTTTGACTGGTCCACGCGCGCGTCGTCTCCCCCTGACCGAACAGAGGCGGAGCTCCGGCGAGGCTCGCCGGCGAATGGCGGCGTCCCTCGGTGATCTGAGCGCATGGGCGTGCTCAGGAGGTCGAGACGAACTCGGGGGTACCCGCCATGGTCGCCGACGTGGACGGAGTTGCCGGCGATGAGCTTCGCGGCGGAGATGGCTTCGGGGGCGAAGTGAGTTTGGGGCTGCGGTGGTTCCCGATCAAAATCGAGCAGGGGAACAAGTTTACGGGAGGATGAGAAGGTTGCTGGTGAAGAGAACGGAGAGGGGGAGGCCCTGGTGGTGCCGGAATGGCCGGGGCAGTGGCGGCGGCTGCGGTTGCCGGAGATGGGGAAGAAGATCTCCCCGGGTCGATTGGCTGCCAAAGGGGGTCCTAATGAGATGGCTTGGGGTTGCCTGTGTGCGGAGACGAGCTCGGGGCTCCTTTATATAGCGTCTTCAAGTCGGTTTGCGGCTGCCGTGGATGAGCTCATCGGCGGACCGCCTTACTGTGTTGCAGGGCGACGTGGAGGCGACGAGAGCTAGCCGACAAGCGAGGGGATAAGCTTGCGCTGTTCCCAGGGGCAGGTGGCGAGCCGGGGTGGCTTTGGCGGCGCCGACCGTGGCAGAGGCGCGCTGCGGATGCCGGTGTGCCGCCAAAAGCTCTGTCGGCATCGCTCTAGGCTGCCAGGGCGGCTTGGCGCGTTGCTGTGAGGGGGGGGGAGTGCGTGGCGTGGTGCTGAAGAGCGGGCCAAAACCAGGGGGGCCAGCGTGTCGGCTCGGGCGCGGTTCGTGCAATACGCGCGCTCTGGGCGCGTCCAGTGCACGCACGGAAGGTGTTCGATACAATGCCGTAGCATGCTACAGGTCACAGGTGAGGTTGGCAAGCAACAGGACTAGGCTAGGTTTAGTAAAAGTAACAAGGGACAAGGTGGTTTCGTCAGGTGGTCAAGTTCATAACACAAACTTACAATCGTGCCAAATCTGTTCATGCCCACAGGGTGTTTAACAAAATGCCAGAGGCATCTAGGCAGTACTTGGAGTGGCCAAAACTTCCAGAGTGGGGTCCCTTTGGATGCACAAGAGGGTGGTGAGGTTAGTTGGTGGAAAGCACAAACTTGATAGTGCAAGTTTTGCAGAACTTCAAATCTGGACAGGATGTGAATGGCATTATTTCATGAACCAAAAATATGCCAATGGGTGCATGCTCCTGGACTTAGGGGTTTGGTAGGGCTGTCTACAAGTAGGAGAAGGCACAAGGTTACTGGAGCAAAAATAAATAGGGTTGCAGTAGAAATCACAAGGCTGGACCAGAATGGAAAAGAGGTTGATTCACTCAAAATTTTCAAAGAACAGCACTAGGTTTTTGCATAATGTTGAATCATATGCTACTACCAACATCCCATAATTTTGGTGGAGGCTAGAAAGAAATATTTAGATGGGTTGTAGTGCAAAATTGCACTCTGGACCAGAGAAGAAAAATTGAGTGTAGAGCTCAAAATATTTCATGAATAAAAGATATTTTTGTATAAAAGTGATTTAAAAACATCACATGACATCTCCAAATTTTTGGTTGGAATTTTAAGTGAATTTATCAAATGGTTATAGTTCAAACATGGCCATATGACCTTGAAAAACCATTTTTCAAGAAAATAAAGATCAAGCAAATTTATTATGTAATTAGTTATACTGATAAAAGAAAAGTTTTTCTTGAGAGGTTAAACAAGTCCAATAGCATATTTGAAAGGTTTTCACTTTAGGGAACAACTCCATGATAATAAGAAAGGAAATGTTTCAAAAAAATCAAAAGGGAGTCCAAAAAAAATCAAAGTTTTAATTCCTGGCAAAAAATTTAATTTAATAAAACAAGGCCAAAATTTTGGGGTGTCACAACACTACCCCCCTTAAGAAAAATCTCGTCCTCGAGATTTGTTAAAAGCTGTTTTAAGAAAAACTATAAGCAGTAAAAATGTGGCTACAGTGAGAGGGCAATAAGTGGTGAAAAACCACAATGTGAATACTGGTGCTGCGTGGGAACATCTATGGTTCAGGACAAAAACGTGAGATTTCTACGTCGGACGCCGTAAATTTAGAATAAATTCTAAATCTTATAATACGCTAGTCGTACCCGAGAGCACAGTGCTCTCTCTGGCCGACAGGTGGACCCGGGGCCCACTGTCAGCCTCTTCTTCTCCCTCTGGTTCTCTCTTCTTCCTCTCTCCCGCGCGCTTTCTCCACCAGCGACACCTAGCGCGTAGGGCATCTAGGCCGTACCGCGGTAGTGCGCGGCGTGCTAGCTGCCGGTGCAGCGTGCACTAACCTCACGGGCTAGCGTGCTGTCGGCACTGCTCGCGGATTCGTCTCTCAACACCGGCGATCGGCGACGAGCGGCATTGGTGGACTTCGCCCACCGTACACCGAGCTCGAGCTATAAAATGGCCGGGGTGCCCCTCTCTTCTTCCTCGCACCTGGCCTCACTTCTCCTCCTCCTTCTTCCTCCATTACTTCTTACAAAAGCTTGGGTTAGGCTCTAATGGCGGAGGCGATGCCGGACTGGTTTGCGATCCTGATATGCGGAGGGCTGGCGACACTACTGGGGCTCTCCGTGCTCCTGTGCGCGATGATCCTCGATGATCGTCGCGACGCTACTGCTCGGGTGTTGGCTCTCCGCGGTGGTGGTGATCACGAGGAGTAGATGGGGTGTGCCGGGTGCTAACTGTTGTTAGGGGGTGATTAGCTGGATGTAACACCGTTGCAAAGTTTTGCAAATAGTGTATGTGTTCGCATGATTATGGTTGTGAGTCTGCTGCCGTGGTGTTGCGAGAAATTAATTAATCCACGCCGTGAGAAGGTGCAGATGTAGCAACTCAGGGAAAAGAAATCTCACTCCAGGATTTTACGAGGGAAAAATAGTTAATTTAAAGGGGCATAAACCACAACAAAAACTACACACATTAGTAGAAGCCAAATAATTGACTCGTCGTACAAACTCAGGACATCACGCATAAGTCACACACATAAATGAATGTTGCAATAATGAACACCGCAGCGACGTCTAAAATGGGAATGGTAACAGGACGGGGTCCCTAGAAAACGTCTCTGGTACTGGGATACACTCCTCTTCTATCGAGGGAAGTGGATTGACCAGTCGATGCACGTGTCTCTCCTGGTCGGGCCTTAGTGCTCTGCCGATGGCGATCTGAGGATTTAAATCTGCGAGGCTCTGGAGATAACCCATCACACGTTGGGTTAAATGCTCTTGAGCGATGACGTACTGGACAAGGTTGGCCAGGACTGGGTCTCTCTCAATTCGTCCACCGGGAAAAGATGTCACTCCTTCGGGTGCTTCACGGCTCAGGAAGTAATAATACCCTCCTTCGCTGGCATAGGGTACCGCGAATCGAAGGCGAGCAAGCGCTTCGTATGCAACAGCTTCTATGGCCATATGTGGGCTTGGCATAGATTTCTCCACAAAGGAGACCTCCGTTGGATCCTGGTTTGAGTTTACGGGAGGGATGTGTACTGCTGCCCAATATCTCGAGGTGGAAGGGGTGATTCTCGATTTGAACAGCTCGTACTGGGGTGGCTGGGTAGCGCCCATGGTACTGCAGGTAAAATCCCGCAATATCTTGACAAAACCACCCGGGGTTGCATCTGGGGTTCTCAGATAAATGCTGGGGCTCGACATGGCAAGAAATGGTTGTGAGGGTGGTGCACAAGGTGAGAGGTGCTTGGCAAGGTCACGCGGTGGCCTTTTTATAGCACCGGAGCTGGGTCATTTTTACCGTGGTGAATGGTAAAGAAAATTTTCAGCTCTGTTCCAAGGGTCGGGGTCAAGCCACAGATACACATATTTCACTATAGTGATGTGTTACTGTGGGGTTGACGGGGTGATTTTTGGTAACTGTGTCCGGGATAGAAATCTTATACTGCATACTGGCGTATCCAGGCAAGGCTACTATTAAAACAGAGGCACGACAACAGGCGGCATTTAATTACAAGGCTACACGATTACAAAGCGAGGGTACACTGGGACTCGATACGACTCGGGTGACTTAGTCTACCTCGTTTACATCCAAGCGGGCGTGCCTTGAGGCTCCTCCACGGGTCTCGTTGTCGGAATTAGCTGGACTGGGTTGAGGGGCTGCAGGCTCGGGGTAGCGATGAGGACCATCTCGGGGATTGTTGGCCACAATCCCGTTGGAGTGTGCTCCCAATATGCAACGAAGCACCTCTGGGGTTATCGCAGCACCTTGGCCGATGGCTGGGGCAGGCCTCAGGGACTCGATCGGGTGTCCAAACAGCACGACTGGGTTGTCGGTGTTGGGCTCGTTCTCTTCTCTCGCCGGGGCTCGACGAACAAGCTCTCCTCGAGCTGCGATCAGATCAATGGTGATCTGGTCGAACAATACCTCTAGTGCACTTACATAGCGCACTAGGTGCAATAATGCGGGATCTGTCTCATGATCTCCGTTGGCAACTTGGGGTGGTCTACCATACCCTTCACGTCTGGGGTAGTAGTGGAACGAGCGACAGTTAACTCTGGGCGACAAGTGCCGGAGATGAACTATAGCCTCTCGAGCAGCTAGTTGGATGGCTTGAGGTTCAAAGGAAGTTGTCCTTCCGGTGAACCTGTAGGGGCGCTCGGGCTCTAGACCCCTACCGTAGATGTGTACAGTGGCCCAGAATTGACGGTTCTCACCGCTCATGGGTCCTTGGTACACAACATATTCTGGGGGCTCTTCTAACGCATAGGCACGACGGGTGAGGTTTGCGAGTATGGTCACAAAACCTCCAAGGTTGGTTGCCGTGGTCTCATTGTGCACGACAGGGCCAGGCATTGTAGCTTGGTTTGGGGTAGAGGCTGTGCTGTGCTGTGTTGGGGCTAGCGTGCCCCTTTTTATAGAAAAAAGGGGACGGAGTCTTCCTTTGCACGCTTGCGAGAAAGGACTATTTAAGATTCGATCACTGGCGCATGAGCGACAGGTTAGGTTGATAGGTTGGGCACCGACTGCCAAAAGGTGTTGGGTCACTGTGTGGCTATCTTGCACGAGAAGCTTGGCTGGGGTTTGGTTATGGTTTGGTGGGTTGGTTTGCCTAAGTTTATTGACCCGGCTAAGATAGGATTAGCCAATGGTCAGCCTGGCTCTGATACCAAGTCTGTCACGACCCGATTTTTCCAGACATTGCTTTCCAGAAAAATGGCCGTCGTGCTCACCAGCCCCAGGATTACTGTTAGCTGATGAGGCACCAACTTGATACAGAAATTCCAAGCAAAAATACAAAATATGTAGTACAAGACCATTCTGGCCTGTGAGTACAACAATTGGGTTTCTAGTGGTCGATGGCGGAAGCGGTTTGTGAGTCATCAGTGTCCATGGGACTCCATTTCCCACAGGAACAGCTGACCAGGTCAACTCCTATCTTCGCGAGGCTGCTATCACCGTTGCTTAGTTTCCGGGGCTGTCATCACCACGCTCCTCTCCAAGCAAGCAATCTGGCCAAGACAATAGCCAGGGACAAGCCAGTGAGTACTTTGAATGTACTCGCAAACATTAAGAACACAGGTATAATATAATTGATAATCATGCACTGAAAAATTCCATGATCACATCGCCAGTCATAAATAAAACATCTTTTATGCATGCAAGCAGGTTATTTTCATGCAACATGAATAAGCAGTAATAGAGTGGGAATAAAATGCCGCAGTCGGGCGTCTGAGCGACACCACATAAAGGGCTTTAAAAGAAATGCCACAGTCAGGCATCTGAGCGACACCACATAAAGGGCTTTAAAAGAAATGCCACAGTCGGGCGTCTGAGCGACACCACATAAAGGGCTTTAAAAGAAATGCCACAGTTGGGCGTCTGGGCGACACCACATAAAGGGCTTATAAGAGAAATGCCACAGTCGGGCGTCTGGGCGACACCACATAAAGGGCTTATAAGAGAAATGCCACAGTCGGGCGTCTCAGCGACACCACATAAAGGGCTTATAAAATAAATAATCACAATGAATATCCAGGAGATAGAACCGTCCCAGGGATACTCAATAATACAGATAATGCAACGGGTTAGTCCATCACAAAATAATAATCATGGTCCTCACAAGTAACTAGTCGGTATCCAAGTTTGGTTTAACAGTATCTCCTCCGAAGACCGACACTAAGACCAACACTTGACCCATCCCAGACTGTAATCCTTAACCATGGACACGGCTATTCGAATAGGTTTAATCTCCGCAGAGGGTGTACTCTTTACCCACGAGTAACAGATTCCTTTAGTCCATCAGGACTAATTCCGTCTACGACCTTTTAGTTGAAAACACGCCTAACTTGCACACACCAGCTTAACTCATCGGTGTCTGGAATCACCCACGACACTTGTTAAGCAAAACTCTAAGTGGGGAGGCTACAACCTCGCGTAGCATGGGATCAAATTTATATCGCGCGCTCTAAGGGGTGGCCTCCCATCTCGGTCCCAACCGGAAACACCCATGCCCCCTGACCAGGTGGCATGCCTACCGGCTACAACCGACATCTTCCACCATGGCCTCTCTGTACGATGTGTGCTGGAAAGGGGTTGATGACTTACTGAACCGTACCCTACCTGCGGCAGGGACAAGTGGTAGTACGAGGCAAGTATGGGGGTTACTGGAACAAGACTCGGTCTACGGTCCACTCAGGAGGTTTATAAGTTCCCTGCATGACATGTATATCAAATATATTTCAACCGACGAAATCACCACCCATTATACCTTACTATTCCATACCGGACATAACCGTCCCGACGGGGACCGGCGACAAGCTCACTCCTACCCAAGGCAGAGGCTTTCCCGGATTCCTTTCCGGCATGCATGCAAGGCACATGAGGATGATTACCATCACAAGTATATTCATTTCCAACAGCAAGGAAATCACTATATGCATTCATGCAAATGATCATATCACATGAAATAACAAGTTCTCCGATATAAGGTGGTGTTATAAACGTGTCAACTAACACACCAAAAAAATATTATTCCGGTGTTCAGAATGCTTGCCTTCAATGGTGTGGAAAGGCAGGGTGCACTCCAAAACTTTTGAAAGCTTTCTTCTCTTCCAAAATCCTATTTTCAAAAATATGCAAATAACACATATTTCAAAAACAGTACAAAAAAGTTGTTTGGAAATTTTTTCAAATAAATCTTAAAATAAACTAGACAGAATTTGAGAGATGTAGGAAAAAGAATCAATTCATTTGGAGTTATATTTAAAAAGTTAAGCTCAGTCAAAGTTTTGGTCAAAATCTGTTATTTAAAATTAAAACAGAAAAAGAAAAACGTTTCGAATATACGTACACGTCGAAGGCGTACTCTGGAAATACGCCTCCACTTATCCAGCGTGGACTACGCGTGGGTCACCGATAGTGGGCCCGCCTGGCCCACTGGTCAGGTTTGACTGGTCCACGCGCGCGTCGTCTCCTCCTGACCGAACAGAGGCGGAGCTCCGGCGAGGCTCGCCGGCGAATGGCGGCGTCCCTCGGTAATCTGAGCGCATGGGCGTGCTCAGGAGGTCGAGACGAACTCGGGGGTACCCGCCATGGTCGCCGACGTGGACGGAGTTGCCGGCGACGAGCTTCGCGGCGGAGATGGCTTCGTGGGCGAAGTGAGTTTGGGGCTGCGGTGGTTCCCGATCAAAATCGAGCAGGGGAACAAGTTTACAGGAGGATGAGAAGGTTCTTGGTGAAGAGAACGGAGAGGGGGAGGCCCTGGTGGTGCCGGAATGGCCGGGGCAGTGGCGGCGGCTGCGGTTGCCGGAGATGGGGAAGGAGACCTCCCCGGGTCGATTGGCTGCCAAAGGGGGTCCTAGGGAGATGGCTTGGGATTGCCTGTGTGCGGAGACGAGCTCGGGGCTCCTTTATATAGCGTCTCCAAGTCGGTTCGCGGCTGCCGTGGATGTGCTCGTCGGCAGACCGCCTTACTGTGTTGCAGGGCGACGTGGAGGCGACGAGAGCTAGCCGATGAGCGAGGGGATAAGCTTGCGCTGTTCCCAGGGGCAGGTGGCGAGCCGGGGTGGCTTTGGCGGTGCCGACCGTGGCAGAGGCGCGCTGCGGACGCCGGTGTGCCGCCAAAAGCTCTGTCGGCGTCGCTGTAGTCTGCCAGGGCGGCTTGGCGCGTTGCTGTGAGGCGGGGAAGTGCGTGGCGTGGTGCTGCAGAGCAGGCCAAAACCAGGGGGGCCAGCGTGTCGGCTCGGGCGCGGTTCGTGCAATACGCGCGCTCTGGGCGCGTCCAGTGCATGCACGGAAGGTGTTCGATACAATGTCGTGGCATGCTACAGGTCACAGGTGAGGTTGGCAAGCAACAGGACTAGGCTAGGTTTAGTAAGGGTAACAAGGGACAAGGTGGTTTGGTCAGGTGGTCAAGTTCATAACACAAACTTACAATCGTGCCAAATCTGTTCATGCCCACAGGGTGTTTAACAAAATGCCAGAGGCATCTAGGCAGTACTTGGAGTGGCCAAAACTTCCAAAGTGGGGTCTCTTTGGATGCACAAGAGGGTGGTGAGGTTAGTTGGTGGAAAGCACAAACTTGATAGTGCAAGTTTTGCAGAACTTCAAATCTGGACAGGATGTGAATGGCATTATTTCATGACCAAAAATATGCCAATGGGTGCATGCTCCTGGACTTAGGGGTTTGGTAGGGCTGTCTACAAGTAGGAGAAGGCACAAGGTTACTGGAGCAAAAATAAATAGGGTTGCAGTAGAAATCACAAGGCTGGACCAGAATGGAAAAGAGGTTGATTCACTCAAAATTTTCAAAGAACAGCACTAGGTTTTTGCATAATGTTTAATCATATGCTACTACCAACATCCCATAATTTTGGTGGAGGCTAGAAAGAAATATTTAGATGGGTTGTAGTGCAAAATTGCACTCTGGACCAGAGAAGAAAAATTGAGTGTAGAGCTCAAAATATTTCATGAATAAAAGATATTTTTGTATAAAAGTGATTTAAAAACATCACATGACATCTCCAAATTTTTGGTTGGAATTTTAAGTGAATTTATCAAATGGTTATAGTTCAAATATGTCCATATGACCTTGAAAAACCATTTTTCAAGAAAATAAAGATCAAGCAAATTAATTATGTAATTAGTTATACTGATAAAAGAAAAGTTTTTCTTGAGAGGTTAAACAAGTCCAATAACATATTTGAAAGGTTTACACTTTAGGGAACAACTCCATGATAATTAGAAAGGAAATGTTTCAAAAAAATCAAAAGGGAGTCCAAAAAAATCAAAGTTTTAATTCCTGGCAAAAATTTTAATTTAATAAAACAAGGCCAAAATTTTGGGGTGTCACATAACATTCAATGCCCATGATGAACCAAAGTGCAGAACAGTACAAGCGCCTGCCGTGTTAGTACGCAGTCCCATCGTGGACGGGTTTTGACTTACCAAGGTCCTCATGGACGGGGGCAGCGGACAACACGTCATTTATCAGGACACACTCCATAAAATGGAAATAGACAGGAGCCGCATCAAACAAAGTAACACAACCATCCGGGGAATTATTCCTAGTCGGGAGGCGCGGTGCACGGGAAAAATCACACTTGACGTGGTATTCGGATTGCCGGAGAACTATCAGTCCGAAGAAATAACCTTCCAAGTGGCCCCGTTCAGCAGCGGATATCACGCCCTGTTGGGGCGGGATGCTTTTACACGCTTCCAAGCTATACCTCACTATGGATATATGAAGCTCAAAATGCCCGGACCAAACGGTATAATCACTCTCGCCAGTGACCCGGACATAGCACTCCGTGCTGAAAACAAAACCGCATCCCAGGCCTTGGAGGCGCTATCCGAAGCCCTCGCGGCCGAAGAATTAACCGCACTCCGCTCCACGGTGGACATGGATGACATGATCCTCGACAAACGCCCTAAATCCACCACCTTCAAACCAGCAGAACAAATAGTCAAATTCCAGGTCCACCCAACGGACCCCAAGAAGACAGCATCTATCGGAGCTCAACTGGATCCAAAAGTTGACGCTGCACTATGAGAATTCCTGCGCGAAAACTGGGACATATTCGCCTGGCTCCCTTCAGATATGCCAGGGATCCCACGTGATCTGGCCGAACATAGCCTCAATATATTAAAGGGGTTTAAACCGGTTAAGCAAACACTGCAGCACTTTTCCGAACCCAAGCGACACGCCATGGGGGAAGAGCTGGCCAAACTCATCGAGGCCGGATTCATTAGAGAAATCAAACACCCGGACTGGCTGGCAAACCTAGTGATGGTACCAAAGAAGGACAAATCCTGGTGCCTGTGCGTCGATTTCAAAGACCTCAATAAGGCCTGCCCTAAGGATCCCTTCCCCTTCCACCGAATTGATCAAATCATCGACGCCACTGCAGGACACGACTCACTATGTTTCCTCGATGCATATTCCGGATACCATCAAATCAAAATGAAGGAGTCCGATCAAGCCGCAACAACATTTATCACTCCATATGGGCCATTCTGCTTCAACACCATGCCCTTTGGGCTCAAGAGCGCCGGCGCCACATATCAACGCATGATTCAAACATGCCTAGAGAAACAGATTGGCAAAACAGTAGAAGCTTACGTTGATGATGTCGTCATCAAAACCAGGCACGTGGAAACACTAATAGACGACTTACGTCTTACATTCCACAACCTCAGGGCGTATGGCATTAAGCTCAACCCGGAAAAGTGTGTCTTCGGCGTCCCCATTGGAAAACTGCTCAGCTTCATCGTTTCCACTAGAGGAATGGAAGCAAACCCAGCCAAAATCCGAGCTTTGTCACAATTGGCAAGCCAACAGACCTTAAACAAGTTCAAAAACTTGCAGGTTGCGTGGCAGGTCTAAGACGCTTTATCTCCCGATTAGGAGAAAAGGCACTGCCACTCTATCGCCTTCTATAGAGAACCGACCACTTCGAGTGGATGGAAGCAGCAACAGCTAGACTGGAAGAAATAAAAACCCTTCTTGCGGGGAATCCAATACTGGCCGCACCAAACGCCGGCAAACCAATGTTATTATACATATTGGCAACACATCAGGTGGTGAGCGCCGTACTCATCGTCAAATGAGAACAGGAGGACATAAATTCCCGCTTCAGAAGCATGTATACTACGTATCTACTGTCCTTACACCATGCAAATCCCAGTACCCTCATTACCAAAAATAGCATACACAGTCTTCATGGCATCCCGAAAGCTCCGACACTACTTCCAGGAGTGTTCGATCACGGTGGCCTCCGTAGTACCACTTGTCGGTGTCAAAACCGACGGATCTTGGGTAGGGGGTCCCGAACTATGCGTCTAAGGGGGATGGTAACAGGAGGCGGGAGACACAATGTTTACCTAGGCTCGGGCCCTCTTGATGGAGGTAATACCCTACTTCCTGCTTGATTGCTCTTGATGATATGAGTATTACAAGAGTTGATCTACCACGAGATCGGAGAGGCTAAACCCTAGAAGCTAGCCTATGGTATGATTGTTGTTGTCCTACGGACTAAACCCCTCCGGTTTATATAGACACCGGAGGGGCTAGAGTTACACAGAGTCGGTTACAAGGGAGGAGATCTACATATCCGAATCGCCAAGCTTGCCTTCCACGCAAAAGAGAGTCCCATCCGGACACGGGACGAAGTCTTCAATTTTGTATCTTCATAGTCCAACAGTCCGGCTAAAGTATATAGTCCGGCTGTCCGAGGACCCCCTAATCCAGGACTCCCTCAGTAGCCCCTGAACCAGGCTTCAATGACGATGAGTCTGCCCCGCAGATTGTCTTCGGCATTGCAAGCCGGGTTCCTCCTTCGAATACTCCATAGAAGATTTTGAACACAAGGATAGTGTCTGGCTCTGCAAAAAAAATTCCACATACCACCGTAAAGAGTATAATATTTCCAGAAATCTAATCTGCTGACAACTTTTCATAACGTGACATCACACCACGGCCCCAGTCATTATTTGAACCATTTTTCTCAACCAGCTACTGCACATATTGCGAGGCGGTTTTCTTGGCATGTCTTGTCGAAGCATAGATCGTGTCCCCTTATCACGGGATCCTCATCAATACGGGTGTGGGTAACCCAATCGTGCTCGTTTGTATGACTCCTCGATTTTAGGCAAGTTCCAAACGGCCACGTGGAGGACGCTTGATATTCGCCCTCTTTATAAAGGGGCCAAGGCCTGTCCTTTTCTTCTCGCACTCAATCCTTCCCTTCCCCCACCCCGAGTTCCAACACCCAAGGCTTACCTAAGCGCTTTAGGCTTTCAACCATGTCCAGATCAAACTTTCAAGGCCGATGGATGGCTTCCTCTGCCATAGAGGAGGACATCAAGAAGCTAAGGGAGGCCAGGTATTTGACCGCCGAAATCGCACACATGCTGCCTGCTCAAGGGCAGGTCATCCCCACTCCCAAACCCAACGAGAGCGTCGTATTTGTTTCCCAATTCCTCCGAGGGCTAGGCTTTAGTCTTGATCCCTTTGTTAGAGGGATTATGTTCTATTACGGGCTTGATTTCCACGATCTAGCTCCAGATTCCATCCTTCACATCTCGTCGTTTATCGTCGTGTGTGAGGCCTTCCTCCGCATCACCCCACACTTTGGATTATGGCTCAAGACCTTCAATGTGAAGCCGAAGATAATCGATGGGCAACACACAGAATGCGGAGGTGCCATAATAAGCAAAGGCATCGATGCTCCATGGCCAAAGGGTTCCTTCCCGGAGGTGTCCAACTTATGGCAGCGGGAGTGGTTTTATATCACAGCTCCCCGAAGTACGAAGTGGGCAGCTGTCCCTGCCTTCCGCCTAGGCCCCCCGCCACAACTGGCGTTATGGGTCAACAAGGGGCTGGACTGGGGGCCAGTCAATGACGGCCGACATTACAAAGTCGCATTCGAGATCTCCTCAAGAGGGATGTCAGTCTAGTCAAGGTAATGCAAGTTATGCTGGTTCGTCGAGTCCTGCCATGCCAACGCCGATCTCTCTGTATGTGGGAGTCCAACCCGGAAGGACCGCGAACTATTCTGTAGTTCTTCGGCGTGACATTCGAAGAGATGTATGGATTGTTCTTCGGATCACGAATAAAGTGTCCGGTCACCACCGAGGATACGGGTCCCAACTGTAATCGTCCAGATACCCAGGTAAGTAATTCTGCGGCCGAACATGCTGTCTTTTTATTTGTCACAACATCATTCTGAAAAAATCGCTCTTGACTAGGACTGGATAAAAAGGCGAAGATGATCAGGTGTTCGGCCCCCCTTCCCGAAGGCTCGCCGGATCCTGTACTAGCCAGGATGCTGGAGTACGCACCTTATCAAGTACCCTCGGGGGAAGATAAAGGGAGAGACAAAAAAGCCGAAAGCGAGGCTCACGCATTACTCATCCAAACCGGGGGAATTAGTGCCTCCACGAAGGAGGATAATCGAGGAGAAGAATTTGAAATTCCCTCTCCCCCAAGAAGGAAAAGAACCGCTCCTGAAGACTTGGAAACAAGGGTTTCCTAACGAGAGAAGAAAGCCTCGCCAGGGGGCCCTGACCCGGAGGTCATCCTTACCGCACAGTGCCCGCAAGGGGGTCAGCCCTCCACCGAGCTGTAAGTGAACAGAAGTACTTTTGGAAAATATATTTTGCTTTATCTCCACGGACAATAACCGAGACACATGTCTTGCAGTCCGGATCGTAGCCCTTCCCGACAGAGTTCATCTTCGGGGGATCTTCTTCCGGAGATGATGGAGAGCGAAATGCCTCCCCTTGTCTTCCCGCCTCCTGGGGCGGATGACGCTGAGGTGTCATCACGAAGGATTTCTCCTGATCCGCCAAGGCCAGAAGGTAACCCTTCAGCCACCCGAAGTCTGGAGTATTTGGCTCCTAAGGGGAGCAACAGAAAGAGTCCGGGATTGTCCGGTGCGCAACCGGACGTACTGACGGGTCTTTTGGAGCAAGCGGCTATCTCGGAGGAGCATCGTACTTTAATGGGTATGGTGGTTGAGAGGATCTCATCCGCCAAAAGTGGGTTGCATGAAGCTTTTACGAGCCTGCTAAAAGGCTTTGAGGTACGCAAAGTAATAAAAAAAATGACGGTACCGCACACGCTAGGTGTGCTCTATACAGATAGTAGCCCTTGAGACTCTGGTTGCTGTCCCTAGGTGGCAAACAGAGGATCATAGTCCCAAGTAATGATCGTGCTCCTTTCATGTGCAGGCAGCGGACGGTCCAGTGGCTGGCCGGACTGCTGAGTTGGCCGGACTGAGCCGGCAACTGGACGCGGCAGATGCCGACATTGCGCTTGTGAGCAAGCGTCTTGATGAGGCACATGGTATGTATTTTCGGGTGGTCAAAAAGTATTAAGAGGAGCATGATGCTAGTATCTAATATATGATGTGACTGCAGACGGAGCTGCCGTCGTGGAGACCCTTCGCGCGGAACTTGCCCGAGCCAAGGAACAAGCCAGGACAAGTGATGTGGCCGCCCTAAAGGTGGCCGAAAACTTTAGAGCCGAACAGGCTGCTCATGGCAACTACGAAGATAAAATAGCCAAGATGGCTATTGAGCTAAAGGATGGCACCGACCGGTATGAGCTTCTTTAAAAGGAAAGCCAGGCAAAAGCGGCGGACCTGAAGAGAGCCACGGTAGCGGCCAAGGAAACCCGCTCGAAAATTAGAGCGGCGAAGGAGGAGCTCCACCAAGCTGGAGATATCATGACTGGGAAGCCCTTTTTGTTGCGGACGAAGTTCGGAGATCCAAAGTATGCCCCTCTGGATCAGCTATGGAGTTCTGTAGACCCGTACTTGGACTTGGCAACGAGTGCTGCTGATGCGACTGATTTTTTCAAAGATCAAAAGGGTTACAAAGTGGAAAAGTTGTTCTGGTCGCAATTCAGTACTCCAACGCGTCCGCTACTATTAAATGAACAAATGCCCGAGTGGGCTGAGCTCCATAGGTTGTCCGGGCTTGCCATGAGGTATGTCATGGATCATCTTTGGCCGGAAGGGCCAAGGCCAAATAGTTATTTTGGTTTAGTGCAACAATTCCTTGGTGCTATGCAGCATATCGATGCCGCAAAGAGGTCGGCATGCATAGAGGGCGCACGGATGGCTCTTGCCCGTGTTAAGACATACTGGGTAGAGATGGATGCCACCGCTATTGCAACCCAGGGTCCGGCTGTAGGCCATGTCTCGGTTGAGAACTATTTAGAAGAAGTCCTAGAAAGCGCTCGTTTAATAGAGGCGTAGTGCTCGAAGAGTATCATGTTCGAGTGACATGTTTCCCAATTGTGAAGACAATATTTTTTTGAGTTATAAAGGCTGTGTTTATACTTTTGCCTGAAAGTATTATGGTGCCTCCTGTGCGGCCGTTTATGTATGTATATATCCTGAAAGTTTGCAGTCATCGGCTTGAGCCCCCACGCACATAATGCGAGGGTGTTCAGAAAAGTGCATATTCACACTTGATCCAACGTCTTGGTCCATTAAGGAGGTGATAGCGCGGCGAACAAGGAAATCAGACTATATTGCTTTAACACTTTCACTTAGCCATAGGAGTTTGACAGTGGGGCTACTATATAGCCCCTGGTACTTCCATGCTTATCCGAATACGGTGTGCGTACATACATGACCGGGAAACCGGTCCTTCGTTAATGTGGAGGAATCGCGAGGATTCCGATGAGTCCTCGAGTGGTTGACTAGTCTCGCGCTTTATCATGACAGTCAGTTTTCAGCTTTCTCTACTGAGGTGCTCATCCATATGAACTAGGGCACAATCGCACTAGTTCTCCCAGTGCCATCTTAGCCGATAGAACGGAACGTAAGGTAGCAAAACACGGGAGCCGGGCAAACCCAACTATTGACCAAAGACATGATTCGGAGCTGATGCGTATAAGGCCAAACTCGCGACACTGAACACTCCCTAAGGTATTCGGACTTTGCAGCATATCCCGGGCTGAGTAACGCCCTTGATAATGAACCCTCAATTTCCAGGTACATGCATCGGTCTGACGTGGCGAAATGCCAAAATCGCCAGCATCCCTCTCAGTTGTGTTGAGTATCCCGAGGGTGTGAAGCAACAAGAGACAGTAAGAAAGGTTTACACAGGGTCTTAATCTAAAAAGAAACCTTTGAGCAGGGCCCTGCTGCACGTCTGCGCCTGTGTGTCCGCTCTGCCGTATCCTGGAAGGGTGTAGCACGATTATCATCTGTATAAGAAAAATCTCAGGTCAAAATCTTCGTGCAAAAAATTGGTTATTCTTAATGAACTATTAAAATTCAATCTAAAGAAGGTCAAGACGAACTGTAGTCCTTTTTACAAGCGGGAAGCCCCTAGCACCACCTATGGAGGAATATCCATCGACCCAATCTCAGGTTTATCTGAGCTGCTACGGCTAGGGGTGCGCCGGACTCGTCCAGCCGTGTCCGTAGTCTTGACGACCGGTCCTTTGTTCTGGTTGGAGAGGTCGTTCAGTGTTCGGCTGCCAAAGCCACCGTACACTCTTCAGCATGTAAGTAACGCTCTGTGCTTCCGCTAACTATGATGGCGCCACGTGGACTGAGCATCTTAAGCTTGAGATAAGTGTAATGCGGCACCGCATTAAAACGAGCAAAGGTCGTTCTTCCGAGTAGTGCTTGATATCCGCTTCGGAATGGAGCGATGTCTAAGGTTAAAATTTCACTTCGGAAGTTGTCAGGAGAACCGAATACAACCTCTAGTGCTAGAGAGCCCGTGCAGTGGGCCTCTGGGCCTGGTATTACACCTTTGAAGGTAGTATATCTTTGGTTGATTCTTATTGGGTCTATCCCCATTTTGCGGACTGTGTCCTGATATATCAGATTAAGACTACTGCCGCCATCCATAAGGACTCGGGTGAGATGGTATCCGTCAATTATTGGATCTAGTACCAAGGTGGCCGATCCTCCGTGCCGGATACTAGTCGGGTGATCCCTGTGATCAAAAGTGATTGGGCAGGCCGACCAAGGGTTGAACTTTGGGGTGACAGGCTCTAAGGCGCATATGTCTCGGAGTGCGCATTTGCTCCTCGTCGTGTGAATCATGTTCACTGTTTTGACCTCTGGTGGGAATTTTTGTCCCCCAGTGTTTTACTGGCGAGGATCATCCTCGTCTTCACTTGTTGTCTCCCTCCCCTTGTGTTCGGCGTTTAGCTTGCCGGCCTGCTTGAAGACCCAACATTCTCTATTGGTGTGATTTGCAGGTTTGTCGGAGGTGCCATGAATCTGACATAATCTGTCCAGAATCTTGTTTAGGCTAGACGGTCCATCTCTGCTGCCTTTGAATGGCTTTTTCCGCTGATCGGGTCGAGAGCCCCTGAATCCGGCGTTTACCGCCGTGTTGTCTGGGATGTCTTCATTTTTCCGACGCTTGCTTTTATTGCGTCATGGTTTTCCATTGCCATCCCTGAGTTCGGATGTGCCTGGGTTGCTGGTGCCGCTACGGGCCAGCCAACTATCCTTGCCCGTGAAAAAGTGGGTCATAAGGCTTGTTAAGGCTGCCATTGTCCTTGGTTTGTCTTGGCCGAGGGGTCTGGCAAGCCATTCGTCCCGGATGCTATGTTTAAAAGCCGCTAAAGCTTCAGCGTCTAGGCAATCGACAATTTGATTCTTCTTAGTGAGGAATCTATTCCAAAGCTTTCAGGCTAACTCTCCGGGCTATTGAATTATGTGACTTAAATCGTCTGCATCCAGAGGTCGGACATAGGTCTCTTGAAAATTGGCCCTAAAAGCATCCTCAAGCTCTTCCCAACTTCCAATTGAGTTTTCGGGGAGGCTCTTTAACCCGTGCCGAGCTGGTCCTTTCAGCTTGAGGGGCAAGTATTTGATGGCGTGGAGATCATCTCCCGAGCCATGTGGATATGGAGGATAAAGTCCTCGATCCAGACCCCAGGGTCTGTCGTTCCGTCGTATGTCTCTATGTTCACAGGTTTAAATCCCTCAGGAAATTCATGATCCAGCACCTCATCGGTGAAGCATAGGGGGTGGGCGGCACCCCTATATGTGGATGTGTCGTGGCGTTCTGACGGTTGTAGTGTTCGGTTTTGATTCTGTGCGAGAGCGCGCTTCCTAGATCTGTAGATGGACCTGGTCGGACTGGCTTTTTGGTGCAAGTCCTCACGTAAATCGTGTACTGACTTATGTTCGGCATCGTTAGCCGCCCTATCGCAACCACGGGGTGGTCGATCCGGCTGATCGGCCGTTTTATTGTTCGGCTGTGTAGGCTATGAGGCCTCGTCATCGAATTCAGGCAGCAGTTTGCGCTTTGGATAGCTCTTTGTGTGGCGACTGCCACCGTACTTTTCTTCTGTGTCGAGCACTTTATTCCATCTACTGTTGAGTGTATTTTGCGTGGCCTTAAGCCTTTGCTTCTGCTTCTTTAAACTCCTCACGGTGGCAATAAGCCTTCTTTGGAGGTTCTCTTGCTCCCCGTGCCTTTCCGGGATGATATGTGCGTCGTCGTCCGGACTGTTCTCCTCTCCGGAGAAAGGTTGATTATCTTTTCCCTCGATGCCGCCGTGATCGGACGGTGTCTCCGTACTATGTTTGCCATCCGCTGGTTCATCATGCTCTATCGTTGGGTCCATGTGGTTGTTGTTTCCATGGGAGTCAACATGGGTATTATTCTTTCTTGTACTGTTATCGCTGTTTTTGCCGGGGCGGGGTTTGGCGCGGCGTCTACGCCGTCGCTTTGGTTGCTTCTCGAGGGAATGATCCTTTGCTGCATCCTCCCGCTCCCCATCGTTGTTTTCCTTGGGTGTATCCACCATGTATATATCATGTGATGAAGTGACAGTCCAGCTCCCTACGGACGGTGGTTCCTGTTCGTCTCCCGCATCGTTGTCCATACCGTCAAGCATGTTGGTGAAGTCGTTGACAGTGTCTACTAAGTGGGTGGTGGGTGGGCAACGAATTTCTTCGTCGTCCGCTTCCCACTCGAGCCGGACATAGTTCGACCAAGGGTCTCCTGACAAGGAGAGAGACCATAAAGAGTTTAGCACGTCGCCCAAGTGCGAGTGCTAAAAGATATCCACGGAGGTAAACTCCATGATCGGTGCCAAATCGGATTCGATAGGCACGGACGAGAGCGGTTCGGAGTCTGTGGCCGGGGACGAATCCGAGTGTCTGGCAACACAGGTCTCATAGGAGGTGAAGTCAGCATTCGGCTCTATCGCCGCTGGGTGTGCGGCCTCTGTGGCGGGGTCCATCCACCCATCCTCGGACGGTGTGATCTGTTACGGATTGAGGGCCGGAGTAGTTACGGGTGTGATCTCCCAAACACTGTCCGACGGCAGAGCTAAATCGTGCCCATCGTGACTGTGCGGCGCACCTGGCATGGGTTCGAATCCGTCGAAGATCAAGTCTCCACGGATGTTGGCTATATATTTCAAGCTTCCAAACCTGACCTAATGGCCGGGGGCGTAGCTCTCGATCTGCTCCAGATGGCCAAGCGAGTTGGCCCACAATACGAAGCCGCCGAATACGAAGATCTGTCCAGGGAGGAAAACCTCACCCTAGATTGCATCGTTGCCGATGATCGAAGGAGCCATCAAGCCTTATGGCGACGACAAAGTGGAACTCTCAATGGAAGCACCAATGTCGGTTGCAAAATCGGCGGATCTCGGGTAGGAGGTCCCGAACTGTGCGTCTAAGGCGGATGGTAACAGGAGGCGGGGGACACAATGTTTACCCAGGTTCGAGCCCTCTTGATGGAGGTAATACCCTACTTCCTTCTTGATTGATCTTGATGATATGAGTATTACAAGAGTTGATCTACCATGAGACCGGAGAGGCTAAACCCTAGAAGCTAGCCCATGGTATGATTGTTGTTTTCCTACGGACTAAACCCCTCTGGTTTATATAGACACCGGAGGGGCTAGGGTTACACAGAGTCAGTTACAAGGGAGGAGATCTACATATCCGAATCACCAAGCTTGCCTTCCACGCTAAGGAGAGTCCCATCCGGACACGGGACGAAGTCTTCAATCTTGTATCTTCATAGTTCAACAGTCCGGCCAAAGTATATTGTCCGGCTGTCCGAGGACCCCCTAATCTAGGACTCCCTCACCACTCAATGACATTATAAACAACCGCGATGCTATGGGACGAATTGCCAAATGGGCCATTGAGCTCCTGCCATTTGACATTACATATAAACCACGTCGAGCTATCAAATCCCAAGTATTGGCCGACTTCATTGCCGAATGGACAAGAGGCCGAACTCCCAAAAGAGTACGACACATACTCGAATTGGGTCATGTACTTTGACGGCTCCAAAATGCTGGCACGGTTAGGAGCGGGTGTCGTTTTAACATCCCCTACTGGAGACGTTGTCCAGTACATTCTCCAAATACTATACACAGACTCCAATAACGTAGCCGAATACGAGGCCTTATTGCATGGTCTCCGGATGGCTGTCTCCATGGGCATACAACGCCTAGAAGTGCGTGGGGATTCAAACCTTGCAATATCTCAAATAAATGGAGATTTCGACGCTAAGGATCCGAAGATGGCAGCGTATCGTAACGCAGTCATAAAAATGTCGGCCCGGTTCGAGGGGCTTGAGTTCCATCATGTGGCTTGATAAAGTAATCAAGCGGCGGATGTTCTTGCTCGTATTGGCGCTAAGCGTGACCCCGTCCCACCTAATATCTTCCTGGAAAGGCTCTTTAAGCCATCCGTGGTGTGGCAGGGGAAAACGACAATACTAGCCCGGACCCAAACATAGCCCCAGATCCCGGAAACACCGACATAACATCATCGGCGCATCTCATCATGGCAGTCATTGCCCCATGGACCGAACCCTTCCTGGCCTACCTTAATAGGAAGGACCTTCCTAAGGACTAGAATGAGGCCCGCTGCATTGTCCAGCGCTCAAAGGCCTACAAGGTTCAGGATGGAGAGCTCTACAAGAAAAGCGCCATCGAAGTCCTTCAACGATGTATATCTGAGGAAGAGGGGCGGCAGCTCTTGGCTGAGATTCATGCAGGACTCGGTGGTCACTACACCGCAGCTCGGGCCCTTGTTAGCAAGGCCTTCCGTATAGGGTTTTATTGGCCGACGGCCCGGGCGGACACACGGGACCTTGTCCAACGTTGCGTGGATGCCAACTCTTTGCCAATCAAAGCCATATGCCCCCACTACCTTAAAAACAATCCCCATCACTTGGCCTTTCACGGTCTGGGGACTCGACATGGTTGGACCCCTTAAAGGAGGAAGCCATAAGAAAAAATATTTGCTGGTTATGGTGGACAAATTCACTAAGTGGATAGAGGCTAAACCGGTCAAAACTGCTGAGTCCGGCCCGGTGATAGACTTCATATCCGATGTTGTGCACCGTTATGGTGTCCCACACAACATCATCACTGACAATGGCTCCAATTTCACAGCCGACGAGGTCAAAACCTGGTGTACTAATCTGGGTATTAAACTAGATTATGCCTCCGTCTACCACCCACAAACCAACGGTCAAGTTGAACGCGCCAACGGTCTTATTATGAGCGGCATCAAGCCCAGACTAGTGCGGTCTTTGAAAGAATCAGACAAGCACTGGGTTGAGGAGCTCGACTCCATACTCTGGGGGCTACGGACCACGCCAAACAGTACTACTGAATACACACCCTTCTTCATGGTGTATGGTGCAGAGGTTGTATTGCCCTGCGATATTATTCACGACTCACCTAGAGTGTGTATGTATGAAGAGAGAGAAGCCGAGCTCGATCGGCAGGACAGCCTAGACGCACTGGAGGAGGAATGCGATGTCGCAAAAGCCTGTTCAGTAGTTTACCAACAGCAGGCTCGAAGATATCAAAGCAGAGAAGTACGGGCCAAGACTTACAACGTTGGTGAACTCGTTCTATGCCTCCCGGAGAAGAAAAAGTACAAACTCAAGCCCAAATGGGAGGGTCCCTTCATAATTGATGAAGTTCTCACTCGAGGAGCATACCGTCTTCGCAATGCATCAGACAATCGCCTCGAGCCGAACCCCTGGAACGCGGCCAGACTCCGAAGATTCTACGCCTAGCGCTACACCCCTTGTTCGTCTCCTACTCCCCTATAGTTTCCATTATTTTTTCTCTCTTTTCTGATTACTTTCTTATCTCTCGCTTTAAAGCTTTGGTGCGGCTAGACCGCACACCATTGGCACATACATCTTTCAACATGTACGCCACTTGTACCTTGGGGCTTCTCGGACAGAAGTTCTTGTCATTCCTTGAGCATCAAGATCCTCACACATGAGTTTTTCCATATGTACCTTTTCTTTGCCATTATATGCATCGATATGACTTAAGTTTTGGCCAAGCTAGGTTGCCTGGCTCCTGTGCTTATGCCCTACGTTCCCGTTAGTTCGACTAGGGCATAAAGGGAGCACCTCTGCGATTGTTACCGCCAGGTCATCCGGATGTGTACCTCAGACTGGGTGAAGCCAAAAGCTAGCATTCTTAATGGAATATTCGGTCGGTCAATTAAAGATGTTTTTTAAACTCACTCCATTGTGCACCCCCCAGAAGCTATACAAACCGTGGTGCTCACACAACAATTCAGACATGCGCATTAAATGCATGCACACCTAGGGAAATGAACCCTCAATGGAACTATTCTCTCTAGAAGATGTTTCTTATGATATCAATGTAATATAACATAGCTAGCCGGATATAACTTGTCTGTTCAAGAAACTATGACCCCTACGCCTAGTTTTCCAGGCATACCCCGGCCTATTCAGCTGCAACGGTATTCGGAAACACTCTGCACCTTCGGGACCGGAGGTTGAAGCGAAAAGGTCTGCCATGACAAATGATATACAATTCAGCTAGATGAGGAAAGTACACAGTCATTTGGACTCAAACACCTCCTCTTCTACACCTTCCAACAGGCAATCTGACTTACATTCCTGTTGGGAATATTTGGCGGCCACCTCTACTTGGTCATATACTAAACTGACGGGAATTTCTTCCCTATTCGACCCTAGCGGTCCAACACGAGCCATGTGATTAGGATCCAGCTTGGTGTATCATGTCTTCACCATGGCCCGGGCCTCTCGCGCACCATCTCGGCATGCCGATATCTTCCACAGCCGGATACGCCGCCGCGCCCCTTGAACAGCTCTATCAGCTCCTCCATGCTTCCTGGAGGGGGGTCAGATGGCCATAAAGCCTTGGCTACATTCCGCATCGCCTGCCGAGCTTGCTCGTGCAACTGTGACAACCCTTGCAGAAGATCACTCGATGATCCGGACACCTCCTCTTCGGGGCAGTTCGTCAAAACACCTGCAATTACAGCTATATCAGCTACCGTTACTTCCAAAACTGTTATAAACAAAAGTGGCCACATACTGAATATGCCGCCTCGTAGCTTCTTGTTCTCCTTCACAGAGTCGGCTAGCTGAGCTCGCACATCTTTCAGTTCTTCGCCCAGTTTCGAGTTCGAATCCTAGAGTTTCTTCTTCTCTGGGACGACTTTTGTCAATACACACTCTCCCGCTACTAGTAGCTTTTTGGCTCAGCGTTCTTTGCTTCGAGCGGCGTCTAGCTGCTCCCGTACTTGGTCCAATGGCCGAATACAACGATTAGCACCCAGATTCGCACTATCGGTGTATCATTATGAATTTTGGATAGAAGGAAACATTACCGGGAGATGCCGTGTATTTCTCCAGTTCGGCGTTGGCAGCAAGAAGCTAGCGCTGAAACTTTTCCAGCTCCTGAGCTAGCTGGGTGTTCTTCTCCGTAAGCACCTGGTCATACATTGATCCTTAAATCAGTTGTTCCAACTCCTTTAAGTCTCGGGGGCTACTGGCATATGGTTATCATAGTCAGACCAAACAAATTTACCCGCACGTCTTTCAAATGTTGCTTTGTGGCCCTATTAATCCCATCTCGAGTAGCTCGAATGTATGCATCGGTCGAGTTGAAGGCGTTAAACGACTCTTCTAAGAAGCCCGGGTCTTGTAAAATGGCCCGGCAACGCCGATGATTCATCGCACTCTCCACTTCCGAGTTGGTGACGGATACATCATCCGAGTCCACGGCTGGAGGACAGTACAGCTTTGCCTCCGTATCAACCCCAGTCTTCATGACAGGATTTGGATCCTGGCTGCGGGAAGTACGGCTGCTCGAACCTCCGGATATGGTCCGGTGCATCTTTCTCCTGACACATGGATAACAAGAAGGTCATGGTTGGACGTGACTGCTCAGGTGTAGGTTGGCGGATTCATACCTCTTCCATGAAGGCACGGCCGTATCTTGTTTGCTTTCCTCTTGGAAGGCTCGCCCGGAGTGGGGGACGCTCTCTTCGAAGGTACCCTTGGAGTAGTACGGCACGCCGAACCCTTCCCCTTTGGAGCACAAGACAGTGTGGTGGGTAAGAAGGAAGGAGAGATCTCTTTTTGAATAAGATGTGTTCGGATCACTTACGTGTGAAGCTGGAAGAAGACCGGGGTAGTCGGCGATGATGGCCACTTCTGTGCCGTCGTAGATCATCTGGTAAAACACCCCCTCCGCAAGCACCACAAATATATCCGGATCCTCTTCGAACCCGGGATCGATCTCCCGGTTCTGATCCTCCGGCTGTGGGGCGGGACTATAAAATCCCTCGGTGACCTTTCGCCAGTGCTGTCATAAGTAGACAAGTTAAAAAGCTTATCAAAGGCAATCCAGAGATAGAAGAAGTAAAAACAGAGGGGTCGGGCCTTACCCAGCTGGGAGGGTTATACATAGAGTACCCGTCTCTAAATTTGATGCAGAGAAATTCCTTTTCCTCCCCTTTGAACAGTTCGGCTAATATTTTAGCCAAAGCGGCAGGGGTGTCCGGACGTTTCCGGCCGCAGCGAGAGGCGTCGTCCTCCCCATTGTAGTGCCACATTAGAAGCATTCTGTATTGGAGCGGCTGAACCCCTCGCGCTATGGAAATCGCCATAACCTCGATTATTGTGAGTCCGGACTGAGTGAGCTCTTTCATCCTGCTCTTCAGCTGACGAACCTCCGTGCCATCTTCCTCTTCAAGACTCCGGGGATGCTAACTGTGGCGTTTATTCAGTGGGACACTCGCAAATTCAGGAAGACCCTTTCGAACCGGGTCAGGAAGCGCAACGTCCTCTATATAAAACCATTCGAAGGGCCATTCATCAGGTGCCTTCCTTGGTATGCCGGATGGATATCCGGTATCGGCTACGCGCCATACTTTGGCTCCGCCCACTTAAAATATTGATCCTTCGCGATTGCGCGGGATGAGACAGAACAACTTCCTCCACAACTGGAAATGAGCCTCAACGCCCAGGAAAAGTTCGCATAAAGCGACGTAACCCGCAATGTGCAGAATAGAGGCCGGAGTAAAGCTGTGCAGCTGGAGGCCGTAGTACTCCAGAAGCCCTCGGAGGAACGGATGGATAGGAAATCCAATGCCTCTTAGCAGGTAGGGGACAAAACACACTCGCTCTCCCCCGGATGGATTGGGGAAGTCCTCTGCCTGAGTCCCCTCATTGAAGGAAGCTAGCCCCGTTCGAATAGGGACTAGATCTGCATGGGGAAGGAATCCCTGCATTTGCAACTTCGTCAATCGGCCATGAGACACGGAACACCTCTCCCACTTGCCTTTCTCTGGGCCGGGATGAGCGGAGGAGCTGGGAACACTAGCCATGCTGGAATGGTTTCTCCTAAGCAGTCACTAGGGAGTTCTTTTGCATTGCGTTGAATGAATCTGGCATCCAATCTCTTTAAATAGGCACTCTTCCTTGCGTGGATGGGGTGTGATTCGCAAAAAAACCTGACTTTCCACATTCACTCGACACGTGGAGGACAAAGATTATTTAATGCACAGAAGCCAAGGAGGCGACATTGGACCAATGGCCGAATACATTACTTGGAGATCATTGAAGGGTGAACCCGCCTTGCAATGCCGAAGACAACATGTGTGTCGAGCACCTCGCTATTGAAGACTGGTTCGGGGGCTACTGAGGTAGTCCTGGACTAAGGGGTCCTCGGGCGTCCGGCCTGTTATCCATGGGTCGGACTGATGGGCTGTGAAGACATGAAGGCCGAAGACTGCACCGTGTCCGGATTGGACTCTATGTGGCGTGGAAGGCAGGCCTGGTGACCGAAGATTCCTTCTTATGTAACCAACTCCATGTAAACCCTAGATCCCCTCGGTGTCTATATAAACCATAGGGGATAGTTCGGAAAGGACAACACATATACTCATTACCATATCCACATAGGCTAGACTTCTAGGGTTTAGGCATTATGATCTCGTGGTAGATCAACTCTTGTAATACTCATATTCATCAAGATCAATTAAGCAAGAAGTAGGGTATTACCTCCATAGAGGGGGCCCGAACCTGGGTAAACATCGTGTCCCCCGTCTCTTGTTACCATCGATCCTAGACGCATAGTTCGGGACCCCCTACCTGAGATCCACCGGTTTTGACACCGACAGGGGGGAGTTACAGTTCTACCCCTGCCTTTAGGCTTCTCGGCTTGGGTCTGTGTACTGAGGGTCGGGGATAGTAGAGTAACTTTGCTTCTCCCAAATGGTGGGCGCGAGCGATTTCGGGCGAGGAGGGCGTGTTTTGAAATATAGTGGGCGCGAGCGATTTTAGGTGAGGAGGGCGTGTTTTGAAATATAGTGGGTGCGAGCGATTTCGGGCAAGGAGAGTGTGTTTTGAAATAGTGGGCACGCGCTATTTCGGGCGAGGAGAGGGTGTTTTGCCGACCATGGTTTATGAACTATTCGGCACATGTCATTTCAGCCGAGGAGAAGGCATGCTTGGATGAAGTTACAACGGGCCAATTGATGCGTGTCCCACATAGGCCGGTAATTTCGCGTCTCCCATTTATTTGCTCGGGCGAATTCCATCGAGCAGAGGGTGTTTAACGGTTCGTTGAAATTTTGGGAGAACGAGCATCCACGTCTACCTTACCAAGTCGATTCAAATCAAATTTTGAAATATTAGCTTGCCACTTATTTTTTAGATGGAGAGATGATGCTCGGGAGTAATGTGTTTTTACATGCTCGTTGCTAGTGATTAACTATATGACAAATAGTTGACCCACTCAAAAAACGGGAATCAAACCCAAAATGAAATATCTCGATTCAAAGAAATAGCTCGTTCACCAGGTCAAAAATAGTGAACAAAATCCAAAATTGAACACCTCCATCGAGTAGCATGTTGTACAGTATTATAGTACTTCATGAACATGTTGAAAGTCAAATTAATGAACTTGTTTGATATATCCATATCTCCATTCATGTCTGGATTGCAGTCAACATGTTCTCCTATTTAAATATTTGAATGCAAGTATATATCGAAACATGGTTTATATCAGTCTTTGATGCATAAAACGTGACCTCCCCCTCTTCCGGACTCCTGCTCTCTCTCTCTCTCTCTCTCGCCGAAAATCTTCAGTTATGTTGCACGCATCCAACACACAAACCTTTTTGGTCCCTATCCCTCTCTCCCCGTCTCTCTCTCTATCTCTTTGTGTGTGTGGGGGGGGATCTTTCTAATTCGCATGCATATATACTCCATCTATAGGTCTCTCTCGCACACTATGTATGATTGTCTAGTCCAAGCTAAATATCTTCGGTGCACTCATCGTATGCATACAAATTCCTTGGCTCGTTGCCCGTAACTCTCTCACGCACCACTCTATCGTCTCAGAGCTCTTCCCTCTCTCTCTCTCTCAAACTCTCCATCTACTTGGGTCACACATACACATGCATATCTCACTCGCACTCAATAGACCCATCTAAAACTCTATCTCTCTCCCTCGTTCTCTCTCCATGTCACACGCACACACACGCAATCTCATGCCTAGCCAAGTATGATGGTCTCTCACTCAAATGTAGGCACACGCAGTCCCCCCTATATGTGTATGACTAGATAATATTAGTCTCTATCACAAACATGTGCATGGTCTATCTCGATTTCTCTCGGGGCATCTTTCTATAGCGCATGCACCTCCCTCGATCTCCCACCCATATAGTCCCCTCACGATCTCGAGGGGATCTCTCTATCAGAAACACACCATCTCTCCCTCCCCATGCGTCCATGTTCTCCATGTGTCCCTCTCGACCTTTGTTCCTTGTTGGCCAGACCACTATTGGACATGTGCTATAGGGGTGTCTCTCTCCGTTGCAAAAAATCATGCACTAGCTATCTTCGTGTATCTCCTCACCTCACTTTTCTATCTCGGAGATGCATGTGTGATATGTTTGCATAAGAAACGAAAAAACACACACTCTCTCTAATTTATCGTTTGTTGTCCCTTTCTCTTTCACACACATACTCTTTTTGCACACTCACTCATTCTCCTTCACACGCACTTGATCACTCTCGAATTAGGCACTCTCTTCGGTCCATAGCATATAGATTTATTGAAAAGTCAAACATCACAAAGTTGGACCATGTACGTGGAGAAAAACATTTACATCTAGAACGGCAAACATATACCATTAGATTCATCATGAGATGTAGTTCTGTATGATGTATCTTTGGTATTGTAGATATAAATAACATTTGCGTAAACCTCATCAAAGTTTCCAAAGTTTGACTTCTAAAACATTTACATGCACTGCATTATCGAGCAGTTGGAATATCTCTTTCCCCCTCTCAGCTATCTGACACACCACTCAGCCTTATCGAGGCTCCTCTATCTCTCTCAAACTTTATATCTCCCTAGTTCACACATACACATGTCTCGCTCGCGCTACATATAGACCCATCCAACACTCTCTTCCCTTGTTCTCTCTCTATGTGACACCCCCCCTAAGTACCATAATCCCTTACTCCATCATAGGCGCACGCACTCCCCCCTAAGTATGATTATCTCTCACTAGCCATCTGGAACACATGTATTGTCTCCTTCCATCCATACGTCTATCTCAATATGTCTCGGGGTATCTTCTATCGCGCACGCACCTTGTCACTCAATCTCCCACCCATGTAGTCCCATCATGATCTCCAGGGGATCTCTCTATGACAAACATACACTCTCTCCTCCCCATGTCTACATTTTCTCAGTACGTCTCTCTCGACCTCTCCCCCTTGTTTGTCAGACCCCTCTTGGCCACGTGCTAGGGGTCTTTCTCTCTCGGTTGCACACAACCACACACCATATGCTCACCTTGCTTCCATTATCGAAGATGCATGTGTGATATGTTTGCATAAGACACACACGCCTTTTCTCTACTTTTATCGTGTGTTGTCCATGTCTCTTTCACACACGCACACACACTTTTTTCACTCACTCTTTCTATTTCACTCTCTCTCTCTCTAGTTAGGGACTCTCTCATGTCCACAAGCATATAGATGTTTTGAAAAGTCAAACCTCATAAAAGTTTGACCAGGTATATGTGGAGAAAAACATTTACATCTGGAACGATCATCAGATTCATCACAATATGTACTTACTTCATACTATCATTTATCTTTGGAATTGTAGATATAAGTAATTTCTTTATAAACTTGGTCAAAGATTCAAAATTTTGACTTTGAAAAAATGTTGGCACTACATTATCGAACGGAGGGAGTAGCTCTTTCTCTCTCTCTTCTATCTCTCATGGGCCTCCCCTCTCACTCGAACTCTCTATACTGACCGATTATACACTCATTATGTCAGCGTAAAGCTTCGTATGTTGTTTAGTTGACCGGTCAACCAGTCCACATGATGCCTTGTCAGCTCGTGTTCTCTATCTTCGTGTGCTGGTCCATGTGGCACTGGGTGAAAATAAGTAAACTAGAGGCCCATCTGACACGCGTTGAAGTAAACAAAGTTGAAACCACTCAGGGTAGCACCCCGCACGCTAGTAAATTGAGGGCACATTGAGGACACACTTCTTTCGCATGAAGGACGCACTCACCCGCAATTCACCACTGCGTGGTGGCATGCACAGAAGGACGCACTTGTTGGGGAACGCAGTAATTTCAAAAAATTTCCTACGCACACGCAAGATCATGGTGATGCATAGCAACGAGAGGGGAGAGTGTTGTCTACGTACCCACGCAGACCGACTGCGGAAGCGTTGACGCAACGTAGAGGAAGTAGTCATACGTCTTCCCGATCCGACCGATCCAAGCACCGTTACTCCGGCACCTCCGAGTTCTTAGCACACGTACAGCTCGATGACGATCCCCGGGCTCCGATCCAGCAAAGCGTCGGGGAGGTGTTCCGTCAGCACGACGGCGTGGTGACGATCTTGATGTTCTACAGTCGCAGGGCTTCGCCTAAGCACCGCTACAATATGATCGAGGTGGAATATGGTCGCAGGGGGCACCGCACACGGCTAAGGAACGATCTCAAGGATCAACTTGTGTGTCTAGAGGTGCCCCCCTGCCCCCGTATATAAAGGATCCAAGGGGGAGGGGGCGGCCGGCCAGGAGGAGGGCGCAGGAGGAGTCCTACTCCTACCGGGAGTAGGACTCCCCCCCAATCCTAGTTGGAATAGGATTCCCTGAGGGGGAAAGAGAGAGATGGGGGCTGGCCACCTCTCCTTGTCCTAATAGGACTAGGGGAGGGGGAGGCGCGCGGCCCACCTTGGGCTGCCCCTTTCTCCTTTCCACTAAATCCCACTAAGGCCCATATAGCTCCCGGGGGGTTCCGGTAACCTCCCGGTACTCCGGTAAAATCTCGATTTCACCCGGAACACTTCTGATATCCAAACATAGGCTTCCAATATATCAATCTTTATGTCTCGACCATTTCGAGACTCCTCGTCATGTCCGTGATCACATCCGGGACTCCGAACTAACTTCGGTACATCAAAATGCATAAACTCATAATAACTGTCATCGTAACGTTAAGCGTGCGGACCCTACGGTTCGAGAACAATGCAGACATGACTGAGACACATCTCCGGTCAATAACCAATAGTGGGACCTAGATGCCCATATTGGCTCCTACATATTCTACGAAGATCTTTATCGGTCAGACCGCATAACAACATACGTTGTTCCCTTTGTCATCGGTATGTTACTTGCCCGAGATTCGATCGTCGGTATCCAATACCTAGTTCAATCTCGTTACCGGCAAGTCTCTTTACTCGTTCCGTAATACATCATCTCACAACTAACATATTAGTTGTAATGCTTGCAAGGCTTATGTGATGTGCATTACCGAGAGGGCCCAGAGATACCTCTCCGACAATCGGAGTGACAAATCCTAATCTCGAAATACGCCAACCCAACATGTACCTTTGGAGACACCTGTAATGCTCCTTTATAATCACCCAGTTACGTTGTGACGTTTGGTAGCACCCAAAGTGTTCCTCCGGCAAACGGGAGTTGCATAATCTCATAGTTATAGGGACATGTATAAGTCATGAAGAAAGCAATAGCAACATACTAAACGATCGGGTGCTAAGCTAATGGAATGGGTCATGTCAATCAGATCATTCAACTAATGATGTGACCTCGTTAATCAAATAACAACACTTTGTTCATGGTTAGGAAACATAACCATCTTTGATTAACGAGCTAGTCAAGTAGAGGCATACTAGTGACACTTTGTTTGTCTATGTATTCACACATGTATTATGTTTCCGGTAATACAATTCTAGCATGAATACTAAACATTTATCATGATATAAGGAAATAAATAATAACTTTATTATTGCCTCTAGGGCATATTTCCTTCAGTCTCCCACTTGCACTAGAGTCAATAATCTAGATTACACAGTAATGATTCTAACACCCATGGAGCCTTGGTGCTGATCATGTTTTGCTTGTGGAAGAGGCTTAGTCAATGGATCTGCAACATTCAGATCCGTATGTATCTTGCAAATCTCTATGTCTCCCACCTGGACTAGATCCCGGATGGAATTGAAGCGTCTCTTGATGTGCTTGGTTCTCTTGTGAAATCTGGATTCCTTTGCCAAGGCAATTGCACCAGTATTATCACAAAAGATTTTCATTGGACCCGATGCACTAGGTATGACACCTAGATCGGATATGAACTCCTTCATCCAGACTCCTTCTTTCGCTGCTTCCGAAGCAGCTATGTACTCCGCTTCACATGTAGATCCCGCTACGACGCTTTGTTTAGAACTGCCTCAACTGACAGGTCCACCGTTTAATGTAAACACGTATCCGGTTTGCGATTTAGAATCGTCCGGATCAGTGTCAAAGCTCGCATCAACGTAACCTTTTACGATGAGCTCTTTGTCACCTCCATATACGAGAAACATATCCTTAGTCCTTTTCAGGTATTTTAGGATGTTCTGGACCGCTGTCCAGTGATCCACTCCTGGATTACTTTGGTACCTCCCTCCTAAACTTATAGCAAGGCACACATCAGGTCTGGTACACAGCATTGCATACATGATAGAGCCTATGGCTGATGCATAGGGAACATCTTTCATTTTCTCTCTATCTTCTGCAATGGTCGGGCATTGAGTCTGACTCAACTTCACACCTTGTAACACAGGCAAGAACCCTTTCTTTGCTTGATCCATTTTGAACTTCTTCAAAATCTTGTCAAGGTATGTGCTTTGTGAAAGTCCAATTAAGCGTCTTGATCTATCTCTATAGATCTTTATGCCTAATATGTAAGCAGCTTCACCGAGGTCTTTCATTGAAAAACTCTTATTCAAGTATCCCTTTATGCTATCCAGAAATTCTATATCATTTCCAATTAGTAATATGTCATCCACATATAATATCAGAAATGCTACAGAGCTCCCACTCACTTTCTTGTAAATACAGGCTTCTCCGAAAGTCTGTATAAAACCAAATGCTTTGATCACACTATCAAAGCGTTTATTCCAACTCCGAGAGGCTTGCACCAGCCCATAAATGGATCGCTGGAGCTTGAACACTTTGTTAGCTCCCTTTGGATCGAAAAAACCTTCTGGTTGCATCATATACAACTCTTCTTCCAGAAATCCATTCAGGAATGCAGTTTTGACATCCATTTGCCAAATTTCATAATCATAAAATGCGGCAATTGCTAACATGATTCGGACAGACTTAAGCATCGCTACGGGTGAGAAGGTCTCATCATAGTCAACCCCTTGAACTTGTCGAAAACCTTTTGCGACAAGTCGAGCTTTGTAGACAGTAACATTACCGTCAGCGTCAGTCTTCTTCTTGAAGATCCATTTATTCTCAATCGCTTGCCGATCATCGGGCAAGTCAACCAAAGTCCATACTTTGTTCTCATACATGGATCCCATCTCAGATTTCATGGCTTCAAGCCATTTTGCGGAATCTGGGCTTACCATCGCTTCTTCATAGTTCATAGGTTCATCATGATCTAGTAGCATGATTTCCAGAACAGGATTACCGTACCACTCTGGCGCGGATCTCACTCTGGTTGATCTACGAGGTTCAGTAGTATCTTGATCTGAAGTTTCATGATCATTAGCTTCCTCACTAACTGGTGTAGGTGTCACTGAAACAGTTTTCTGTGATGTACTACTTTCCAGTAAGGGAGCAGGTACAGTTACCTCGTCAAGTTCTACTTTCCTCCCACTCACTTCTTTCGAGAGAAACTCCTTCTCTAGAAAGTTTCCGAATTTAGCAACAAAAGTCTTGCCTTCGGATCTGTGATAGAAGGTGTATCCAATAGTTTCCTTTGGATATCCTATGAAGACACATTTCTACGATTTGGGTTCGAGCTTATCAGGTTGAAGCTTTTTCACATAAGCATCGCAGCCCCAAACTTTCAGAAACGACAACTTTGGTTTCTTGCCAAACCACAGTTCATAAGGCGTCGTCTCAACGGATTTTGATGGTGCCCTATTTAACGTGAATGCGGCCGTCTCTAGAGAATATCCCCAAAACGATAGCGGTAAATCAGTAAGAGACATCATAGATCGCACCATATCTAGTAAAGTACAATTACGACATTCGGACACACCATTACGCTGTGGTGTTCCGGGTGGCGTGAGTTGCGAAACTATTCCACAATTTTTCAAATGTACACCAAACTCGTAACTCAAATATTCTCCTCCACGATCAGATCGTAGAAACTTTATTTTCTTGTTACGATGATTTTCAACTTCACTCTGAAATTCTTTGAACTTTTCAAATGTTTCAGACTTGTGTTTCATTAAGTAGATATACCCATATCTGCTAAAGTCATCTGTGAAGGTGAGAAAATAACGATATCCGCCACGAGCCTCAATATTCATCGGACCACATACATCTGTATGTACGATTTCCAACAAATCTGTTGCTCTCTCCATAGTACCGGAGAACGGTGTTTTAGTCATCTTGCCCATGAGGCACGGTTCGCAAGTACCAAGTGATTCATAATCAAGTGGTTCCAAAAGACCATCAGTATGGAGTTTCTTCATGCGCTTTACACCGATATGACCTAAATGGTAGTGCCACAAATAAGTTGCACTATCATTATCAACTCTGCATCTTTTGGCTTCAACATTATGAATATGTGTATTACTACTATCGAGATTCAATAAGAATAGACCACTCTTCAAGGGTGCATGACCATAAAAGATATTACTCATATAAATAGAACAACCATTATTCTCTGATTTAAATGAATAACCGTATCGGATTAAACAAGATCCAGATATAATGTTCATGCTCAACGCTGGCACCAAATAACAATTATTTAGGTCTAATACTAATCCCGAAGGTAGATGTAGAGGTAGCTTGCCGACCGCGATCACATCGACTTTGGAACCGTTTCCCACGCGCATCGTCACCTCATCCTTAGCCAATCTTCGCTTAATCCGTAGTCCCTGTTTCGAGTTGCAAATATTAGCAACAGAACCAGTATCAAATACCCAGGTGCTACTGCGAGCATTGGTAAGGTACACATCAATAACATGTATATCACATATACCTTTGTTCACCTTGCCATCCTTCTTATCCGCCAAATACTTGGGGCAGTTCCGCTTCCAGTGACCAGTCTGCTTGCAGTAGAAGCACTCAGTTTCAGGCTTAGGTCCAGACTTGGGTTTCTTCTCTTGAGCAGCAACTTGCTTGCCGTTCTTCTTGAAGTTCCCCTTCTTATTCCCTTTGCCCTTTTTCTTGAAACTAGTGGTCTTATTGACCATCAACACTTGATGCTCCTTCTTGATTTCTACCTCCGCAGCTTTCAGCATTGCGAAGAGCTCGGGAATAGTCTTGTTCATCCCTTGCATATTATAGTTCATCACGAAGCTCTTGTAGCTTGGTGGCAGTGATTGGAGAATTCTGTCAATGACGCAATCATCTGGAAGATTAACTCCCAATTGAATCAAGTGATTATTATACCCAGACATTTTGAGTATATGCTCACTGACAGAACTGTTCTCCTCCATCTTGCAGCTATAGAACTTATTGGAGACTTCATATCTCTCAATCCGGGCATTTGCTTGAAATATTAACTTCAACTCCTGGAACATCTCATATGCTCCATGACGTTCAAAACGTCGTTGAAGTCCCGATTCTAAGCCATAAAGCATGGCACACTGAACTATCGAGTAGTCATCAGCTTTGCTCTGCCAGACGTTCATAACATCTGGTGTTGCTCCAGTAGCAGGCCTGGCACCCAGCGGTGCTTCCAGGACGTAATTCTTCTGTGCAGCAATGAGGATAATCCTGAAGTTACGGACCCAGTCCGTGTAATTGCTACCATCATCTTTCAACTTTGCTTTCTCAAGGAACGCATTAAAATTCAACGGAACAACAGAACGAGCCATCTATCTACAATCAACATAAACAAGCAAGATACTATCAGGGACTAAGTTCATGATAAATTTAAGTTCAATTAATCATATTACTTAAGAACTCCCACTTAGATAGACATCCCTCTAATCCTCTAAGTGATCACGTGATCCAAATCAACTAAACCATGTCCGATCAACACGTGAGATGGAGTAGTTTCATTGGTGAACATCACTATGTTGATCATATCTACTATATGATTCACGCTCGACCTTTCGGTCTCCGTGTTCCGAGGCCATATCTGTATATGCTTGGCTCGTCAAGTATAACCTGAGTATTCCGCGTGTGCAACTGTTTTGCACCCGTTGTATTTGAACTTACAGCCTATCACACCCGATCATCACGTGGTGTCTCAGCACGAAGAACTTTCGCAACGGTGCATACTCAGGGAGAACACTTCTTGATAATTTAGTGAGAGGTCATCTTATAATGCTACCGTCAATCAAAGCAAGATAAGATGCATAAAAGATAAACATCACATGCAATCAATATGTGATATGATATGGCCATCATCATCTTGTGCTTGTGATATCGATCTCCGAAGCACCGTCATGATCACCATCGTCACCGGCGCGACACCTTGATCTCCATCGTAGCATCGTTGTCGTCTCGCCAATCTTATGCTTCTACGACTATCACTACCGCTTAGTAATAAAGTAAAGCATTACATCGCGATTGCATTGCATACAATAAAGCGACAACCATATGGCTCCTGCCAGTTGCCGATAACTCGGTTACAAAACATGATCATCTCATACAATAAAATTTAGCATCATGTCTTGGCCATACCACATCACAACATGCCCTGCAAAAACAAGTTAGACGTCCTCTACTTTGTTGTTGCAAGTTTTACGTGGCTGCTACGGGCTTAAGTAAGAACCAATCTCACCTACGCATCAAAACCACAATGATAGTTTGTCAAATAGACTCCGTTTTAACCTTCGCAAGGACCGGGCGTAGCCACACTCGGTTCAACTAAAGTTGGAGAGACAGTCGCCCACAAGCCACCTATGTGCAAAGCACGTCGGGAGAACCGGTCTCGCGTAAGCGTACGCGTAATGTTGGTCCGGGTCGTCTCGTCCAACAATACCGCCGAACCAAAGTATGACATGCTGGTAGGCAGTATGACTTGTATCGCCCACAACTCACTTGTGTTCTACTTGTGCAAATAACATCAAACCATAAAACCTAGGATCTGATACCACTGTTGGGGAACGCAGTAATTTCAAAAAATTTCCTACGCACACGCAAGATCATGGTGATGCATAGCAACGAGAGGGGAGAGTGTTGTCTACGTACCCACGCAGACCGACTGCGGAAGCATTGACGCAACGTAGAGGAAGTAGTCGTACGTCTTCCCGATCCGACCGATCCAAGCACCGTTACTCCGGCACCTCCGAGTTCTTAGCACACGTACAGCTCGATGACGATCTCCGGGCTCCGATCCAGCAAAGCGTCGGGGAGGAGTTCCGTCAGCACGACGGAGTGGTGACGATCTTGATGTTCTACAGTCGCAGGGCTTCGCCTAAGCACCGCTACAATATGATCGAGGTGGAATATGGTGGCAGGGGGCACCGCACACGGCTAAGGAACGATCTCAAGGATCAACTTGTGTGTCTAGAGGTGCCCCCCTGCCCCCGTATATAAAGGATCCAAGGGGGGGCGGCCGGCCAGGAGGAGGGCACAGGAGGAGTCCTACTCCTACCGGGAGTAGGACTCCCCCCCCCCCAATCCTAGTTGGAATAGGATTCCCCGAGGGGGAAAGAGAGAGAGGGGGGCCGGCCACCTCTCCTTGTCCTAATAGGACTAGGGGAGGGGTGAGGCGCACGGCCCACCTTGGGCTGCCCCTTTCTCCTTTCCACTAAAGCCCACTAAGGCCCATATAGCTCCCGGGGGGTTCCGGTAACCTCCCGGTACTCCGGTAAAATCTCGATTTCACCCGGAACACTTCCGATATCCAAACATAGGCTTCCAATATATCAATCTTTATGTCTCGACCATTTCGAGACACCTCGTCATGTCCGTGATCACATCCGGGACTCCGAACTAACTTCGGTACATCAAAATGCATAAACTCATAATAACTGTCATCGTAACGTTAAGCGTGCGGACCCTACGGTTCGAGAACAATGCAGACATGACTGAGACACATCTCTGGTCAATAACCAATAGCGGGACCTGGATGCCCATATTGGCTCCTACATATTCTACGAAGATCTTTATCGGTCAGACCGCATAACAACATACGTTGTTCCCTTTGTCATCGGTATGTTACTTGCCCGAGATTCGATCATCGGTATCCAATACCTAGTCCAATCTCGTTACCGGCAAGTCTCTTTACTCGTTCAGTAATACATCATCTCACAACTAACATATTAGTTGTAATGCTTGCAAGGCTTATGTGATGTGCATTACCGAGAGGGCCCAGAGATACCTCTCCGACAATCGGAGTGACAAATCCTAATCTCGAAATACGCCAACCCAACATGTACCTTTGGAGACACCTGTAATGCTCCTTTATAATCACCCAGTTACGTTGTGACGTTTGGTAGCACCCAAAGTGTTCCTCCGGCAAACGGGAGTTGCATAATCTCATAGTTATAGGAACATGTATAAGTCATGAAGAAAGCAACAGCAACATACTAAACGATCGGGTGCTAAGCTAATGGAATGGGTCATGTCAATCAGATCATTCAACTAATGATGTGACCTCGTTAATCAAATAACAACACTTTGTTCATGGTTAGGAAACATAACCATCTTTGATTAACGAGCCAGTCAAGTAGAGGCATACTAGTGACACTTTGTTTGTCTATGTATTCACACATGTATTATGTTTCCGGTTAATACAATTCTAGCATGAATAATAAACATTTATCATGATATAAGGAAATAAATAATAACTTTATTATTGCCTCTAGGGCATATTTCCTTCAGCACTCGCGCAGACCCAGCAGGCCAGCACACATCACACACGAACACACGTGTACACCGACATCGCCACCGATTGAGATGGACGGCGAGGCAGCCAACAAGCGGAGGCGGCTCGAGCCAAAACCGCATCCAGCAAGCCTGGACTTCATCAGCAGCCTCCCCGATGACATGCTGCTTGTCATCATCAGCCTCCTCCCCACCAAATATGCCGTGCGGACCGCCCTGCTCTCCTGGTGGTGGCGCCCCCTCTAGCGCTGTGTCCCCCTCAACCTCACCGTCGACACCTATCTCTACGACGGGGATTACAAACGCATGGCCGCAATCTCCAAGATACATTCATCACACCCTGGGCCAGCCAGACGCCTTGACATCCGCATGTTCAGTACCAACTGCAAGGTCCAAGCCAAGTTCGACGAGTGGTTCTTATGCCCCGCCCTAGATGAGCTCCATGAGCTCAGCTTTGAAGCTGGACGATGTCGCTCTCTACCGCCGTCCGCGCTCCGCCTCACGCCAATGCTGCGCCACGCCAGCTTCAGCTCCTGCTATCTTCCCCAGATTAATGTCGCGCCCGCCCGTCTTCTTCCTGAACTCAAGCAGCTCGACCTCTTCAACGTTGGCATTTTGAAGCAGGCTATGGAACACCTGCTCCTTAGCTGTACTGCGCTCAAGTACCTTCGTCTTGAGCAGATCCACGGGTTCATTAGCCTCCACATCGCCTCGACCAATCTCCGATGGATTTATGTTTCTTGCTGCCCCCGCAACAAGACATCAATTGGGAAGAAATCACTCCAACTGTTCCACGTTCTGGTCATTGAGAATGTGCCTTTCCTTGAGAGATTGCTAGTATCTGATCTAGAAGGTCCAACAAAATCAGGGTCATTGACGCGCCAAAATTGACATCTTTGGTGTACTCCTCTGCCAAATTCTCCAAACTCTTTATTGGATCCATAATCGTTCAGGTACAGCACTCATCTTCTTCTCTGTCTTCTTGAAATTCACATTTTTAAATTTCTTCTTGATGTATTTAACACCGTCTTCCAGAAAATGATTCCCACAAGCTTGACCCAATCTATGCACACAGTGAATATCTTGGCAATAAAATCTATCGGCCCCAATCTGGATCAAGTTGTTGGATTCCTTACATGCTTTCCATGCACGGAGAAGCTACTCAGCGAGGTGAAACTTCTTTCCTATTAGTAAACGGTAATCACAAGTGTAGTGTTCAAAACTACATCTACGCACTGCACCGAAAGAAATGATTTTAATATTTTTTTCTCACGTGATCACCTGCATTGTTTTGTTGTTGTACTAATATAGTAGCCTAGGTTAGTCATAGTGGAGAGTAACTTACACTAGTAACTCTATGGTTACCCTAAGAGCAAGTACTACCTCCGTCCTAATTTACTCTTCCTATTTTGTAGTATCAAAATTAGACCATAGATTTAACTGACAAAATGTTAATGCATGTCACTAAAAATAATATCATTGGATTCGTATTTGAACATAATTTCAAATGGTATAATTTTTGGTGACATGCATCTGCATTTACTTAGGTAAATCTATGGTGAAAATTTTAAACTGAATACGAGGTAGTACAAAAGTGGGCTGTAACGGCCCTCCACTATGTAGGCCAAAACACATGCCAAATTTACTTGTGATGCATTTGGCATCGATGCACCTCCATTGCTCACTTGGTGCCCCAATTTGGATCACCTACTTTTCTCCGGTGCCAAATTAACTCACGCAATGAAAAAACACTTGCGTGGGAGAGAGAGAGAGGACTGAGGCAATAAAAAAAGACTTTTGGGGAGAGTGAGAGGCTAGTGTAGTTGGTTTGATTGATTTGTTTATACATGTGGTATCTGTGCATAGCGGTGCCAACTCTCTCACATCATGAGAGCGGTGGCAAAATCTTTTGATTTGACATTGATGCATATTATGTGGCATACTTTTGAGAAATATGGCATCGGCCACATAGTGGAAGGCAGCAAATGCCAAAGCTCTTCATGTTCTCCTAGGTCAATGAGAGGAAAGAGAGAGAGAGAGAGAGAGAGAGAGAGAGAGAGAGAAATTTCACTAGCCAGCCAACCCTATCGTATGAGCGAATGATATTGGTACCTCTTGATGACACACGGCAATCTTATACAACCAGCTGCTCTAATATATTCTCTTCTTTTGCAGATAAAAAAAGACCCGAAAGTGAAAAATGTGCTGCACTATAACAATCTCATCGAATGCCTTGATCTCCATCTTACAGAAATTGATTTGATCGACTACCAAGGCAGCACATCTGAGATTAAATTGGCCAGGTTCTTTGTTCTGGAGGCAAGTGTGCTCAAGGTAATGAGGTTTGGCGTTCTCTGGTGCAACAATGAATGGCGTGCTGATCACTGCAAGCGTCTAAGCCTAAATGACAAAGTCTCCGCAGAAGCTGAATTTGTTTTTGAAACATCAAGTGGCCAGAGACTCGAAAATTTATTTGCCCATTAGTGACTTGTCAGTGCGGTGGATTTTAGTTTGTACGATAATGCTGTATCCACCTAAAGTAGCGAAAGTTCCTACGTAAACTTGCTAGATTCCCTCTTCGTAGGTGCATCATTACTCCTAACATTTGTAATATCAGTTTGAAACATGTAATATTGTCGTGCCCTATTCCTGCGTTTTCAAAATCCTGTGAATCAAAGTGGTCCTGAGTTGGTGATAATGTTGTGCCTGTCATCTTTCACCAATAGCCGTCGGATCTAGATTTGACGCATACAAACCAAACTTCTCTAGTTTTGCAAAAAGATGCCCGCACTAGTTCCCTATTTACAAACAACTCCTTGTCTCTCACAATCAGCCTTATCTCCTCCCACCGCATCTAGAAGGCCATGGAAAAATCTGGCGCGATGGCCGCTGCCGGCGCCGTCCACCCCAATCTTGGTGTTCTGTGCAATGCACGGGCATCTACGCACGGGAAATTATGTCGAACACGACTAGTTGTAAGCAGGCTAGCTCTATAGCCATGATGATAGTGACTGCAGATGGTGAGGCTGACTTATGTGTTATGCCTAACACGGCGCCTATACTCAGGTGTCATCTCCGGCGCAGGGTCTTGTCACTTCACTGCGATGAGCAGCACATAATAATTTGACAAACGGGTAGTACAGTGCTACTACATTGGTAGTAATACTACTAGTACTAGCACCATCGTCTGGATTTAGTAGTACTACCACGTCCTTCTGGATTTAGTATTTGACTAGCAATATCTAGTAATGTATGTCACAAAAATGTACTACTCGCTCTATAAATAAATACATGGTGTATTGTTTTATTCCTTCCGGTAGATGGCTCAAATCTGAAGTCTCATCAATCAGACTACTATTGTACTCACCGAGCGCTCAACTTTGGAAGCTACCAACAAAAAATTGCAATCAAAGACTACTATTGTACTCCATCCGTACTGGTGCATTAGTCACGTTACAAAAACCAAATAGTAATCCCAAAACTTTTAGTCGCGGTGCATTAACTACCCACATCGTTCCCTATTTCTTTCCACGAAAAAAGAAATCACCCAATACAAATACGAGACATGGGGTGCGTATGCATCCAATGACTCGAGACTACTCCCTCCATCTAGGTGTATGACTAGCCACAATCAAGAGTAACATACACTAGTACTACCTTTCATAGTGGGTAGTAACATAAGTATGGTAACATACAAAGCCTCATTTATTAGGTTATAGACTCATATTGCATTGGGACATGTGATGTTAAAGTAATAACTAGCTAAGTTACTCAAACTACCTCTCTCCTCTTTAACTCATTGCCACATAAGCAAATTTGTTGAGTTGGACTCGATGTTACTGCTGAAGTTATTCCCACTATGGCTAGTCTAAGTCATCTTAGAGCAAGTGAAAAAGAGGAGTGGGCTCTCATGCAAGAACCTAGGTATATGCGGATTCCTAGGCCGATATATAATAAATATTGAGAAAGAGAGAGAGAAGATGAGAAAAAGTAGTACTCTTATAGCCAGTCGTATAGCTAACCTTATTGTATGAGTGGCTACAAGTGATGGCTCTACTATGACATGGCAACATCATGTAGCCAGTAGCTGGCTATACTATTAAGTATTAACCATGCTCTTAGGTTGTGCATCGTGACCAAGACGAAGGGGAAAGTGAGAGAACTTAATATATTTTTGCTAATTAATAGGATTACATGCAATGAACTAACCACTGCATGTCATGTTTGGTAGTCTCAAGTCATTGAAAGCATGCATGGCCCACATCTCTCATTGGTTGATATGTCACGAAATAAGAAACAAGGAAGGAGTTAATGTACCGTGCCTAAGTGTTTTGGGACGGAGGGGCGCAGCTTCATTGACTTACTGCACCTGCGTTTGGGTGAATGACTCGTGGGCCCAAGAGGTGGCTGGCCCACCTGTTCATACAGCCAAAGGCAGGTGCAGTAGAGGGCCGAGAAGTAGATGGCCAATACACACGTGAATGCAACGCAGTCTGCACTTCTCATATAAAGGCTCCCCGCCATTCCAATCTACGAAATCCCACGCACCCTAACCAAGGGCAAGAGTGATCACTCCAATCGCAGGATCAGTTGACTAGAAGCTAGACCCATGGAGACGATGAGCGTGAGCATCGGCCGGCTGTGCCAGATGGTCAACGACGCCGGCCTGTGGCCCGGCACCGAGGAACGTCTCCAGGTCGTGCTTGAGGCCGCCAGTGTGAGAGGCTGCTTGGACGACAACTTCATCTCCTTGTTCGACAAGGTCCTCGTCGGCTTCCTCGATAAGTTCACCGTCGTCAAGAAGCTCGCGGACGACCTTGACGTATGCCTCCAGCCCACGCGCCTAGGCTCTGCAATGCCCGCCACCCTCAACGGCCTCTAGGGTGACAACCTCTTCAACGCACTGGTGTCCCTGCGACTACCCGTTGTCGCCCCGGAGAATGTCCACCTCGAGGTCGCGCTCGCCATACAGCGCCTAGCGTAGCAAGACACCGTCGACATAAACACCTACGTCTACGCGCAAATCGTCCACAAGGACTACTACGCGCCAGAGGAGGACGATAGGTCGCTGGCCTTCTTGACCCGCAGGGCAACCTTGGACGGCACTATTCAGAAGCACGTTGAGCTCACCGCCAATGCCTCTCCTCCTCACACATCGGTTGGTGACCCGGCACACTAGGGCATGAGGATGTCGTTGATGGATCCGTATGTATCTTTCTCTTTCCGTCAAATCCATGTACTAGTATATGGTACTACTAGCAATTATCTTACCTTTCGCATCAACTTCATAATTTTCGTACGTACTCCATGCATGAACCGCTCCAGAACCAAACTTCTCATTACTCTAGGGAAAATCGTTATTTCTACCAATCGGTCACGACATGGAGCAGAACCAGAATTTACAAGTTACAAGTTCAAAAGGAAAAGCCTGTCATGTTCGCGTACGTCGCACCCCCACACAATTGGTATGACATGCCGCTCAAGGGGGAATGCGTGTTGTGTTGCATTTTTACTTACAAGTGGGACTGCAATTGAGCAAACCGACTATCAGCAAACACCCACCCCTCCCACTGCGCGATGGCTGCGAAAACAGGAGGGAGAAGAGATGGTTGTAGCACGGACTCCAAGAAAATTGGTGTCGGATGGGACTCGTGTGGGTGGCGTGTGCCGTACTGCTAGACGTGAATGCTAGTTATGACCCATGCCACCCCACTATATCGAGCCTATATCGAGGTGCTGGTTACGTAGAACAAATTTCCTAGAGTCCGTGCTCAGCCCTCCTCTATCTCTCTTCTCAGCCAGCCAGCAGACGCGCGGAGCCCATCGTCTGTTTGCTCACATGTGGTCCCACATGTTAGTGAAAACGCAAGAGGACCCACTGAACCTGCACATATTTCACCTCGACGTGCTGGTGATGAAAAACAAATCCAATAAAGATCTTCGGTGGCCGCTTTTGGAGTTACTCAAGAATAGTAAGATTCTATTTACAGTTTAACCCAAGATGCACATCATGTGGCCTCAACTACCACTACATTTTCCTACATCACACGACCTGGATGCTAGATGTCCAACGTGTCAGCAAAAGGACGAAGAACTCGACCAAATCTTCTCCACATTTAGACCGGAGGAGTAGGAAACACGGCAAGCCATGTGCCTACATCATACTACTACGTACAAGCCCACCTCACGCAGTCACACTATCACCATATTTCTCGGCCTCCGTGCGACACCTAGCTGTAGTTGATCTAACTAGAACTAACTATTGGTTGGCTCTATGTGATGTGGCAACTTCATACTACTATAGATGCTGGCTATACTACTACGGCACTAACACTCCATGAAGTGAGTCGAAAACCATTTATAAATTGAGATTATGACATGCATATGCAAATGTACCATTCATTACATACGACAAGTCATCAACACACAACGACAACGAGGATACATGTTGGATTATAGATTAGTTCCAACAAAAAATTCTAGTAAATACTAAAGTTTTCATCACACAACAAATAACAAGCAATGAAATGAACTTCAACTCAACCACTCCTCGGCAGTGAAAACGCTTGCTTTGAACCAGAAGAGTTTCTCCGGGGAGGGCCAGCTACTGTCAATCTCGAGACCGGCGTAGGAATAATCTTCCAGGCTGAAGCAGCCTATTTCATGAACCATATTGTGAGAGCCATGGTAGGGAGGCATAGCAATGCCCGAGGTATAGATACAATTGCTTCTCATAAATGGTAGTAATGTTGTGTCAATAGCAGCTGGATCGCCTTTCACCATGATTGGATAGTTTTGTCCAAGGAAGAGCGAGTTTCCTCCAAGAGTATCAATACTAAACCAGGGAGAAGGTGTTGGCGCTAGCGCAGTAGTATCCATCCCGAATACCCTGCAAAGGTTGTTGGAATAGGTCCGGAGAGTGCGACCATGGGATACAACACTCGCTTCCTAAGTCACATCAGCGGTGCCCTATATACAGACAAGAAGAGGTGATCCATCAGAATAAGTTGCCAGGCGCAACTGAGTACTCCTATATGGGTCCTCATGCTCGTGATCATCAGCATCGTCATCCCCCTGGGTTATAAAAAAATTCAAGTATAGGTTGTGGAATGTACAAAGGACCTTGGAAACACAAGAAGGTTAATTAATAAAGGGAAACTAGCTAACTCGCATGCATGTGGATGAAACAATTATAATTACGGTGGAAGACAAATGTACGGAAAGCATCAGGATTCCATGCAAAAAAAGTGCCACGAGTGGTGGCAGCAAACGAAAGACCCTCGTATTGAATTGCATCACAGTACTCATCCGTGTATAGAAACTGATTTTTGAGCAATATCCACCGAGTAGAACCTTGAAGGATGGCAACAAGCTTGTCGAAGATAGAGACAGCACAAGCATTCCTATGACCCCAAGAGTGGTTGGGAACTTGACAAATTTCTATCTTCTGTAGACGACAGTCACCATGATCATAGTTGAACGTACGCGGAATGCCGGTGTGCTCATCCTCTGGGCAGTCTGAGATTTTTGGAAGTGGAACCCGGTGACGAGTGTACACGTTCACAAGTTCTCAATCGCAGTTGCACCCAATATAAACCACCCAATCTCCATTTGCGCCTGCCCAAGCCTTACCCTCAAGCGATGGCATCTTAACGTCACACGTATCATTATCAAGCGGCACCAACTTGCACAAGGCGAGGCCTCCGCCGTCCGCGCGCCAGTGAGCAGGGTCACAGTGAAGAAGATAGGGGAGATGAAACCGCTCCTGGACCCTTGGGTTCCTTGTAATGATGTTATTAGTTGAGTCGAGAATGGTCTTGAACGAACCTGCCATGTTGGCCGAGGTGATGATGTCGCACAATGAGTTCCTCCACCACGTCATCATTCAGATAGGGGCAAGAATAACAGGGTCGTTTCTGGTTTGTTCCCTCCATGGAGAAGACGATTGAACAATGGCAAAAGGAAGGGTGAAGGCAAATGGAGGAGGGAGGAAGAGCGTGCGACAACAGTTCCAAATCGAGAGGGAGAGGCAAAGAGTCGGTGGATGGTTGCCATGGTACACGAAGAGGCGCCCCGGCCTACATAGATGTCCATTCGGAAGTTGTACGAAAGGACTCGCCATCATCTCACTGACATGTTGGAATGGGACCACATGTCAACAAAGATGCTAGTGGGGAGCGGACGGTTGCCACAGAGGTCACACACTAACAACAAGGCCGTCCTGTGAGACCTAGCACCCGCGCGGAATGGCTTCTGTCCCCCACATGAGCGAATCCCCAGAGGTCCGGTTGGGGCCGTGAGTTGGAGTTGGCCTTACAAGTGGGACCGCAGTTGAGGAAACCGACTATCGGCAAACCCCCACCTCGCTCGCCGCGCGATGGCTGAGTTAGAGAAACGACGAGGTTGAAGAGATAGTTGTAGCACGAACTCCAAGAAATATGGTGTCAGATGGAAGTCGTGCTGGTGGCATGTGCCGTACTCCTGGACATGAAAGCTCGTTCTGGCCATGCCACCCTAGTGTACTACTCCACCTCACATTAACATATGGCCCACCTCACACTGTGGCCAAATTTCTTGGAGTCTGTGCTAGGTTAAAAAGTGTTCTTTGTGAGGGTGGGTGGCTAGTCTCAAGTTTAAAACTTGTTGTATTACGTATAGGTAGACGTAGAGATAGTGTAGCAGTTTTGAAACTTTGAACCCAAACATCAGAATGCAATATCTACTGGACTCACCCGAGGACCTATGATGATGGGATTCGCAGCTACAGTAAAACACCCGCCCGACGCACGAAGCATGTGAAGCTAGTACAAATAGTAGTAGTACTATTGTTGATTGGACTCATCCGATAACCTGGTGCAATGCACGTACGATTATGTATTCAAAAAATATATTTTTGCCTCATCACAGCACCCACTCAGAGAAGCGACTCGAACGCCATTCATAAATTTAGTAAGTCTACCACAGGCATATCATTTTATTACATACAACAGGTCATGAACCCACAACGATAATGACGATACATTCTAGTAAATACTAAAGTTCTCATCACACAACAAATAACAAGGAATGAATTGAACTTCAGCTCAACCAATCCTCGGCGTTGGAAACACTTTCTTTGAACCAGAAGTGATTCTCTGGAAGGGCCAACCACTGTCAGTCTCGAAACCAACACAGGACTGATCATCCAGGCTGAAGCGGGCTGTGTCAGGACCCATAGTGCGATGGTAGGGAAGCATAACAATGACCGAGGTATAGATACAATTGCTTCTCATAAATGGTAGTAACGTTGTGTCAACAGCAGCTGGATCGCCTTTCACCATGATTGGATAGTTCTATCCAAGGAAGAGCGAGTTTCCTCCAAGACATTCAATACTGAACCAGGGAGAAGGTGTTGGTGCTAGTACACTAGTATCCATCCCGAATACCCTGCAACGGATATTGGAATAGGTCCAGAGAGTGCGACCATGCGAGACAACACCTGCTTCCTTAGTAACATCATAAGTGCCCTATATACAGACAAGAAGAGGTGATCCATCGGAATAAGTTGCCAGGCGCCACTGAGTATATGGGTCCTGCTCGTCCTCGAGTATATGGGTCCTGCTCGTCCTCATGCTCGTGATACTCAGAATCGTCATCCCCCCTTGGTTATAAAATTTTTCAAGTATATGTGGTGGAATGTTCACTGGACCTTGGAAACACAAGAAGGTTGATTAATTAGTAAAGGGAAACTAGCTAACCTGCATGTATGTGGATGAAACAATTATATTTACGGTGGAGGACAACATACCGAAAGCATAATGATTCCATCCAAAATCAGTGCCACAAGTGGTGGCAGAAAACACAAGACCCTTGTATTGAATTGCATCACAGTACTCATCCATGTACAGAAATTAATTTTTCAGCAATATCCATCGAGGCGTGGAAGTAAGGAAGGCAACAAGCTTGTCGAAGATAGCAACTACTTCATAGTTCGTGTAATCCCAAGAGCGGTTGGGAACTTGACAAATTTCTATCTTCCATAGACGACTGTTACCATGATCGTATTTGAAGTCACATAGATCATCTGTGTGCTCAACCTCTGGGCAGTCTTAGATTTTTGGAAGTGGAACCTAGTGACGAGTGTACACATTCACAAGTTCCCACTCATAGTTATACCTAATATATACAACCAAATCTTCATTTGCGCCTGCCCAAGCCTTTCCCTCAAGAGATGGCATCTTAACATCACACGTATCATTAGCAAGCAGCATCAACTTGCACAAGGTGAAGCTTCCGTCGTCCCCGCGCTAGTGAGCAGGGTCACGGTGAAGAAGATAGGGGAGATCAAACCGCTCCTGGACTCTTGGGTTCCTTGTAATGATGTTATTAGTTAAGTCGAGAATGGTCTTGAACGAACCTGCCATGTTAGCCGAGGTGATGATGTCACAATGATCAATGAGTTCCTCCACCGCGTCATCATTCAGATCGGGGCAAGAATAACGGGGTCATTTCCGGCTTGTTCCCCCCATGGAGAAGACGATTGAACAATGGCAGAAGGAAGTGTGAAGGCAAATGGACGAGGGAGGAAGAGCGTGCGAAAGTAGTTTCAAATCGAGAGGGAAAGGAGAAGAGTCGGTGGACGGTTGCCACGGTACACGAAGAGGCGCCCCGGCCTACATAGACGTCTTTTCAGAAATTATACAAAAGGACCCATCGTCGTCTCACTGACATGTTGGAATGGGACCACATGGAAGTTCAGTACTCTATATCTGGATCAGACCTATTACTTTGCTCTGAATGTTGAACTTTTCGTTTGAACATATGGAATGGGCTGTTATTTTTTAACTGGGTTGTATTTGTCCTCCACGGGTTTAGAGGTTGACTTGTGGGCCTACTAGGTTGACACGTACACAATCAGGAGATGATTGTATGTGGAGAGGATGACAGCAGGGACCCACCAAGGTCATGTCAGTACGCAAGCAAGTGCCTCCTTATTTCAAGCCAATAAAAATGGCTCCTCCTAATGGATTTCTGAGATTTGGGTCCCATGCCATTGTCAACATAGTCAATAAACGAGAGAACTGCACAACAAGCGGCTGACACCAGTGACCTAGCAGCTCGCCCAGTTATTTTTGTTTTGGGTTAATTTGATAAATGCCACTCCAAATCTGGTGATTCCGAGAAATGCCGGCACTTTCCAGATTTTGAAAAATGCCATTTCATGCCATTTCGAGTGGCATTTTTCGAAGTCTGGAGTGGCGTTTTCCAAAGTTTGCAAAAATTGCAGTGGCATTTTTCAAAGTTTGCAAAAATTACAGTGGCATTTTTCAAAGTTTGGAAATTGTAGTGGCATTTTTATGAATCGCCATAATTGGAGTGGCATTTATCTAATTTGTTTTTGAGATGGAAGTAGGGTGTCAACTGGGCTGTGCGGGGCACTCTGGCCTGTCTAGACAGCCTTTTCTTTTATGTTTACCACATACCAGTCCAGTAGTTTTTCTTTCTTTCTGAAAATGGCTAGCCCAGTTTTTTTGTGATTTCTCAAGTAAGTCTCTTTGTCAGGCCTATTGGGCTGCAAATGTTTCAAGACGAGGAGAGCTTCCTTCGGATGGCCGAGAAAATGGCCTATCAGCAATGAGAAATGGGTTGTACATTTTTAAAACACATCAAACCGGCAATTAGTTTCAAATTTCATTTTTTTCATTCTGAGATTTTCAATTGCATTGATTTTTATGCTTGGACAATTTGTTGGATTTTATATTGATATACATTTATTTCTAAAATCATTTTGAATGTGACTCGAAATTGAAGGATTAAAAATAGTTCGGACCGCACCAAAATATGCAAAATTTCATATAATTTTTTAACCGTGGCCACAATATAGGCAGTAAAGCTAACAAAAACAGTATGGGCTCCAAAAAACCCTTAAGAATTAGCAAATGGGCTGTAAATTATTAGAAATAATGGCAGATGGGATGTATGTTGTTTTCCACATATTTGAGGCTTTCTTTAAAAAAGGTTGACGCACAAGCAGTGACTATTGGATGTCCATCCAACGGCCGTCGTGCTTCTTCAATCTCTGCTCTTCCTGCTCCAGCCGCTCAAACAAGAGCCGGCGGGACTGCCTGCTTCCTCCACCCGCGGCCGGCTGTGCTGTCGCGCAGACCTCATCGCCCCACCGAACTCCCATCGCTGGCCTAGCCATCCCTCTACTCACCCACACCTGTTGTTATTCTCCGGCAACGACAGACGAACCAATAAACCCTCGTACTCCTCTCCGCGTGGGAAACAACTGCCGATTCTTCCCTGGCTCCGTGTCGTTCCCTTCGCCTCGCCGTCGTCCACCGCCCTGGTGCTCTCGGCGTAGCATGGTCAACGTGGTCAACGACTGACATGCATCTGAAGTGGACTGTACGTGGAGAGGCTGACAGCTGGGTCCACGGCCGCATGCAAGGAAATGCCTCCTTATTACGCGCAAAATAATGATTCCTCCACCTAACATCTAGGACACACCATAAGGACCTCTGTATTTCACGAAAAAAACGTTCCCGCTGCTGACAGCTCGGACCCACCAGCGATATCTTTGCATGGAAGGAAGTGCCTCCTTATTATGCATAAAAATGAATACTCCCCTTGCTAGCTAGGACCCAGCATAATGGGAGGCTGACTTGTGGGACTACTAAGTTGACAGGGACGGAGGGCTTTGTCAACTTTGTCAATATGAATGATTCTAGCTCCAGTGACCGTACGATGTCCATCCAACAGCCGTAGTGCTTCTTCAACCGATAGTCTTCTTGCTTCAGCCGCCCAAAGCAGCGCCGGTAGTGCCGCGTGGTCCTACCTCCCGTGGCTGGCTGTGATGCCGTGGAGGCCTCACTGCCCCCTACTACTCCCACCACCAGCCTGTCCATTCCTCTACTCACCCACACCCCATGTTATTCTGTGGTGACGGCAGCCTCACACCGCAGCCTAACTAGTGAACCCTCGTACCCCTCTCCGCATGGGAAACCACTGCCGCGTCTTCCCCTTCCTAGGCCTCGCCGTCTTCCACCGCCCTAGTGCTCTCAGCGCGGCGTGGTCAACGTGGTCAAGGAACGACTTCCATCGGAAGAGTACTGTACGTGGAGAGGCTGACAGTGGGGGCCAAGCCACAACAAGGAAGTGCCTCCTTATTCCGCAGAAAATAATGATTCCTCCACCTGACAGCAGGGACCCACCGGATGGGCCACCGTATTTCGCGAAAAAAACTTTCCCCCTGATTGCTGGTACCCACCAGCTACATCTTTGCACATAAGGAAGTGTGTCCATATTACGGGCAAAAAATGATTCGCCCCCTGACTGTTGGGATCCACCAGCTACATCTTCGCACGCAAGGAAGTGCCTGACAGTCGGGACCCACCTGGTCGAAGCGTACGTAGCGTTGTTATTCTGGTCGCGAATGTGTATGTACATACTGGTCGATGTAGAGGCGCGCATGTGTTGTAGTAGAGGTGTGCACGTAGCATGTATACGTACGTAGAGTGGCCAGGGTGCAAGAAAGAAAATACGGCCACGTACGTACATATGGGAGGGGTCTTGAACGCCTACTCGAGCATATGTACGGACCGGGCTCATGTACATGGCTCGGTCGGAACGGAGAAGCTGTGCCGTCGTCGTGATCATGGGGAGGCAACCGGCTGGGTCGAAACGGAATGCATCATCGTGTTCATCGGGAGCCAACCGGCTTGGACGGAACAGCCGATGGAAATGAGGCCTGGCGTATCGCAGAACGGAGGAAACGGCCTTGTGTTCGACCGGCCATGGTCGAAACGGGATCCTGTTCATCAGGAGGGGTCTGGCGTACCGTAAAACGGAGGAAACAGACCTCCTACGGTCGAAACCGGGTCCTGTTGATCGGGAGGGGTGTGGCATACCGCAAAACAGAGGAAATAGACTTGTTCATCGGGAGGGGTGTAGCGTACCGCAAAACGGTACTCCACGGGATATTGTTCATCTCCACCGTCGACTGCCTCCACGGGCTACTGTTCATCCACCGTCGACTACCTCCACGGGCTCTTGTGCATCCACCGTCGACCTCCTCTAGCCTCCACCTGTGACTGTTCATCCACGGGCTCCTGTTCATCCAGCCTCCACTGCTCCTCCACTGGCTACTGTTCAGCCAGCCCTCTCCATGGGGTCCTATTAAACCACCCCTCCACGGGCTACTGTTCATCCAGCCCTCCACCGGCTACTGTTCAACTAGCCCTCCACCAGCTACTGTACAACCAGCCCTCCACGGGGTCCTATTCATCCACCAGCTCGATCGATCGGGGTACTGTTCATCCAACGGCTTCTACTACCACGGGGTCCTATTCATCCAACCCCCATTGGGAACTGTTCATCCAAACCCCCCAACAACGCTCACTGTTCATCAAGGGAAGGAGGCGGCAGTGTTCAATCGGCTTCAGTTAGCAGCAGTAGCGAAGGAATCACTCGGGTTTAGTTAACAGCAAGGGTTCGATCGATCACTCGGGTTTAGTAACACGTAGCCTGCAGTGCAACCGCTTAGGTTCAGTTAGAGCCCAACGCGTCACTCGGGTTCAGTTAGAGCCCAATGCCTCACTCGAGTTCAGTAGAGCCCAACGCCTCACACATAAATGCGTACGTACAAGAGAAATGCACATCGCTCGGCCCCCGACCACCCACCGTAACCGGGAACTCCCCGATATTTTCCTCGCCCTCGCTTCTACCATGGTTTTTTCCGTCATGGAAGGCCCAAACAATGTCATGCAGCTACGTCTCCGGCCCGCCCAGGATGAAAAGCCCATTTTCTATCATGATTTTTGGTCATAGAAGTAGGACCCCACCACATCTATAATGATATCGGGTTTTGTCACAGTTATCATCGTAGAAGTGTCATAAGTATGACAGAAAAAAATTTGTTCGGCCCAAAATGTCACGGATGTGTCTTTTTTGTAGTGGAAAATGCCGATCTCAACGTTTTTACGGTCTTCGAGACCTTTTCTTCCAACAACCGGCGTAGGAGCGCACCGTGCAACCTTGCCGAAGTCAACCAGGTAGCCGCAGTAAATCCATGGAATGACATGGTGATAACCTTCACCGTCAATGACGAGCCAAGGGCCAAATCAGTCCGAGCACTAGCTGCTTTGGTCTTAAACCCAATAGTAGACGGCTTTTGGCTCACAAAAGTACTCATGGACGGTGGCAGTGGATTAAACCTCATCTATGAAGATACACTCCAAAAAATGCAGATGGACAAAAGTCGCATTGAGCAAAGTTGCACGACTTTTCGAGGCATCATCCCCAATCGAGAAACGATAAGCTCGGGGAGGATCAAACTCAACATCCTATTCGGCATGCCGGAAACCTATAGGTCCAAAGAGTGGCTCTTCCACGTGGCACTTTTCCACAGCGGATATCACGCCCTGCTAGGGAGAGAAGAATTCATCCGCTTTCAAGCTATACCCCATTACGGGTACATGAAGCTCAAAATGACAGGGCCCAACGGAGTTATCACTATCACCAGTGATCCGGATATAGCAGTCCGCGCCAAAAACAAAACCGTATCCCAAGCCCTCGAGGTGCTATCCGAGCCCTTGGTGGCCGAGGAACTGACTAATCTGTGCTCTACAGTGGACAAGGACGATGTAATCCTTGATAAGAGGCCCAAATCCACTTCCTTTAAACCAGTAGATGAAATAGTCAAATTTCAGGTACAGCCAACGGATCCTAATAAAACTGCAGCCATTGGAGCAGAGCTGGATCCAATGATTGATGTCGCCTTAAGAGCGTTTTTGCACAAAAATTGGGACATCTTTGCCTGGCACCCCTCGGATATGCCAGGAATCCTATGCAGACTGGCCGGACACAGCCTCAATATAATAAAAGGCTTTAAACCAATCAAGCAAACACTGCGGCGATTTTTCAAACCCAACCGACAAGCCATGAGGGAAGAGCTAGCCAAACTACTTGAAGCCGGATTCATCAGAGAGATCAAACACCCGGACTGGCTAGCAAACCTAGTCATGGTGCCAAAGAAGGATAAATCCTGGCGCCTTTGTGTCGATTTCAAAGACCTGAACAAGGCTTTCCCTAAGGCCCCCTTCCCACTGCCCCGCATTGACCAAATCATTGATGCAATTGCAGGACACGATTCACTGTGCTTCCTCGATGCATACTTTGGATACCATCAAATTAAGATGAGGGAATCCTATCAAGCCGCAATGGCATTCATCACCCCACATGGGCCTTTCTACTTCAACACTATGCCTTTCGGACTCAAAAACGCTGGCGCCACCTACCAATGCATGATTCAAACATGCCTGGAAAAACAAATTGGCTAGACAATGGAGGCATATGTAGATTATGCCGTCATCAAAACTAAACATGTCGAATCATTGGTGGATGACTTGCGCCTCACATTCGACAACCTCTGAACATACGACATACGACTCAATCCGGAAAAATGTGTTTTCGGCGTCCCGGCCAGAAAGCTGCTCGGGTTCAATGTTTTCAATAGAGGAATCGAAGTAAATCCAGCCAAAATCTGAGCCTTGTCGCAATTGGCAATGCCAACAGACCTAAAGTAGGTCCAAAAACTAGCTGGGTGTGTGGCAGCCTTGAGCCACTTTATCTCCAGATTGGGAGAAAAGGCACTACCACTTTATCGCCTGCTCCGATGTACCGATCACTTCGAGTGGACGGATACGGCAACGGCCGGGTTGGAAGAAATAAAAACTATGCTAGAAAATAACCCAATCCTGGCCGCACCAAACATCAGCGACCCTATGCTACTATACATATCAGCAACTCACCAGGTAGTGAGCGTTGTGCTCGTTGTCGAGCAAGAGGAAGAGGGGCACAAAATCCCACTCCAAAAACCAGTATAATATGTATTGGCGGTCCTTACGACATGCAAATTCCAATACTCGCATTATAGAAAGATAGCGTATGTAGTCTTCATAGCATCTCGAAAGCTGTGGTACTACTTTCAAGAGTGCTCGATCATGGTGGCCTCTGAAGTACCACTTAATGACATCATAAACAACCGAGATGCCACCGGTCGCATTTCTAATGGGCTATCGAGCTCCTACCATTTGAAATAACATACAAGCCACACTGAGCTATTAAATCTCAGGTGTTGGCCGACTTTGTCGCCGAATGGAAAGAAGCCGAACTCCCCAAAGAGTACAGCACATACCCCAACTGGGTGATGTACTTCGACGGCTCCAAAATGTTAGCCGAATTGGGAGCTGGCGTCATCCTAACATCCCCTACAGGGGACATAGTCCGTTATGTATTGAAAATCATGTATACGGACTCCAATAAAGCGGCTGAATATGAAGTGTTCCTGCATGGACTCCGGATTGCCGTTTCTATGGGCATACAATGCCTTGAGGTGCGTGGGGATTCGAACCTCGCGATATCTCAAATAAATGGTGAATTCGACACTAAAGATCCAAAGATGGCGGCCTACCGCAACGTTGTACTTAGAATATCAGCTCGATTTGAGGGGCTCGAGTTTCATCATGTGGCTCGAGATAGTAATCAAGCAGCAGACATCCTTGCTCGAATGGGCGCTAAACGCGACCCTGTCCCACCTAACACCTTTTTGGAAAGGCTTTTCAAGCCATTTGTTATATGGCAAGATGAGAGTGGAAATACCAGTCCGGCGTCGATCACACCCCCGGACGCCGAACACGATTCAGATATCATCGGGGGCTCGGGCACTAAGCCAATGCCTTCCGCTCATGTAATCATGGCGATTGTTGCTCCATGGACCGAACCCTTCTTGGCCTACCTTAATAGGCAAGAGCTACCTAATGATCAGAACGAGGCCCATCGCATAGTTCGACGCTCCAAGGCCTACAAAGTTCACGAAGGAGAACTCTACAGGAAAAGCACTACTGGAGTTCTTCAAAGATATATCTCCAAAGACGAGGGGCGGCAGCTCTTGGCCGAAATACATGCTGGCCTTGGTGTCCATCACGCCGTAGCTCAGGCCCTTGTAAGCAAAGCTTTCGTATAGGCTTCTTCTGGCCCACGGCCCGAGCAGATGCACATGCCCTTGTACAGCGTTGTGTAGGATGCCAGCTCTTCGCCAATCAAAGCCATATGCCGCCCACTGCCCTAAGAACTATCCCCATTACCTGGCCTTTTGCGATCTAGGGGCTAGATATGGTCGGACCCCTTAAAGGGGGAAGCCATAACAAGAAATACTTACTGGTCATGGTGGATAAATTCACTAAGTGGATAGAGGCCAAACCAGTAAAAATAGCTGAAGCTGGACCGGTGATAGACTTTATATCTGGCGCCGTACACCATTATGGTGTCCTGCACAGCACTATCACTAACAACACTTCTACTTTCACAGCCGATGAGGTAAAAAAATTGGTGTGCTAACCTGGGCATCGAGCTCGATTATGCCTTCGTATGTCACCCTCAAACAAATGGTCAAGTCAAGCGGGCCAATGGCCTGATAATGAGCGGCATCAAACCAAGACTAGTGCGATCCCTAAAGGAGTCATATAAATACTGGGTCGAGGAACTCGATACCTTACTCTGGGGGCTGCAGACCACGCCCACCCGCATGACCGGATACACACCATTCTTCATGATTTACGGTGCAGAGGTTGTCTTGCCTTACGACATTATTCATGATTCACCTCGAGTGCGCATGTATGAAGAGAGAGAGGCTGATCTCGATCGGCAGGACGACTTAGATGGCCTGGAGGAGGAGCGCGATGTCGCCAAAGCTCGTTGCGCATTTTATCAACAACAGGCTCAAAGACACCAAAGAAGAGAAGTGAGGGCAAAGACTTACAACGTCGGTGAGCTCGTTTTATGCCTCCCAGAGAAGGAAAAGGACAAGCTCAAACCAAAATGGGAAGGTCCCTTCATTATAGATGAAGTTATGACGGGAGGAGCCTACCGCCTTCGCAATGCATCGGATAATCGCTTAGAACCGAACCCTTGGAACGCTGCCCGGCTCCGAAGATTCTACACATAAGTACGGCCATGCATCTTGTTCATTCTCTTGTCTCCTTTTCAATTTTTTCTTTTTTTCTTTTTTATACATTTCCCATGGTGTGTCCGGATAGGCCGAAGACTTGAGGGGTACACATCCTTAAATGTATACACACTACCTCGACTGGGGGCTTCTGTAAATAGAAGCTTATTATTATATCAAGCCTAGAGCTCACAATACATGTGTCGTTTGCGGATATACATCCTTTCTTGCCATTATATGCACCTCTATGACTTAAGTTTTTTGCCAAGCTGGGTTGCCTCGCACCTATGCTTATGCCCTACATTCACGATTGTTCGGCTAGGGAATAAAGGGAGCACCTCTACAATTGTTACAACCGGGTCATCCGGACATGTACCTCAGATGGGTGAAGCCGAAAGCTAGCGTTCTTAAGGGAATAATTGGTCGGCACTAAAACGATAGATTGCTGTTGTATTGCAATCAGCTTTAAAGCATTTCGAGATGGTTTTTCCATACTACGAACCACATGCCCGACATGTGTAATCATAATATGCCGGCCCAAGGAAAGGAACCTTTATGGGAACTATTTTCCTTGGAAGATGTTTCTTACATACGTAATATAATATATATCCCGAACTCGAATTTATTGTCTGTTTGAGCACTATGACTGGGTTGCCTGGTTTCTGGAAGGATACTTCCTGTTGTCCTATGTATCCGGAAACACTTCACCCTTATTGGTTTGGAGGTTAAAGCCGAAAGTCTGCGATGACAAAATCATTTCACATGTTCGGATCAAACCATAGGTTGATCATAAATGTGCATTGATACATGAAGTTAAAAACCTATTCCTTCTCTATGCCGTCTATAAGGTGTCTAATCTGCAGTCTTCCTGCGAATATTTTGTAGCAATCATTACTTGATCATAGACTAGATTTAACGGGATTTCCTTCCCATCTGGTCCCTGTGGTCCTACTCGGGCCATATGATTTGGATCCAGTTTCGAGAAGCGTGTCTTCACCATGGCCCAGGCTTCTCATGCACCTTCACGGCAGGCAGACATCTTCTGTAGCTCGAACCAGCATCGAGCACCTTTGAACAGGTTTGCCAGGGCTTCCATACTTTCTGGAGGGGTATCACATGGCCATAACGCCTTCACCATACCCCTCATGGCCTTCCGGGCCCGAGCATGCACGACAGATAACTCCTTTAGCACGTCACCTTGAAACTCGGACACTTCCTCCTCTGGTCGACCAGTTAACAGACCTGCCGCAACAAATTCATGATATTCCACATTATGTATTAAACATGAAGTACCTATGGTGGTCCTAAACATGAGGGGAAGACATACCGAACATGCCGCCCTTCAGCTTTTCATTTTCCTTCTGAGTGGCTGATAGCTGAGCCTTCAAGCTCTCTATCTCTCTGGACTGTTTGTCCTTTTCCTCCTCAAGTTTTCTATCCCTAGACGCTCCCATTGTGGTTTCTTTCAAAACCGCAAGTTCGGCGGTAACTGCAGTCAACTGCGTCTGGTTTGTGTTTAGCTCCTGAGCCAGCATAGTGTTCTTTTCTTGCAGCGCCTGGACAAATTATCGATCCTTAAATCGGTTTGCATCACCGTTTGAAGTCTTGGGGGCTACTGGCATACGACCATGCAAAATTGTGTCAAGTCTAACCTGTATATTCTTTGAGAACAGCTGAATAACTGTGACAAGGCCATCTCAAGCAGCTCGGATATATGCATCTGACAAACTCACTGCGGTGAATTCTTGTTCGAACAAGGCCGGAGCACGCATAGCTTCCTTTAAACGACGGTGATTCATCACGCTCTCCACTTTGGAATTCGTGATGGACACGTCATCCGAATCCTCTTGAGGAGGCGGAACGACGTGGTGTTGGCTTGCGTCCTAGCTGACGAGTCCGACACCGGATTAGTGGACATTTGGCCAATTGGGCACATTTCCACCGTTTGTCGCGTACTCCTCCTAAAATTAAAAGACAAAAAGGGGAGACTCTTAACAATAAAGACTCATGCCTAGGCATGCATTAAGTATACATACCTCTTGTAAGACTGTGAGGTCTCCGCAGTACTCCCGGTCCCTTTTCGTTTTGAACGACGGCCTTGCGTGGGGGGCGCCCTCGAGGCGATACGGTCCCTGGAGCGCTGATCCTGTTAAAATATAGATCAGTACTACATGTAAGGATACAAATGAGGATCTCTTCTTAGGAAGCCTCTGGATACTCATGATGCAGAATGGGTAAAGGCAAGGGTAGTCGGCGATGATCGCCACTTCCGAACCATCAAAGCTCGCCTGATAGAATACCCCATCGTGGAATTCTCTCTCTCTATATATATATATATATATCCGGATCCTCGCAAAAGCCAGGATCTTCATCATGATTATGATCCTCTAGCTGGGGAGCAGGACAGTAGACGTCTTCGGTCATCCTCCCCCATGACTAGTTAGTGGGTACAAAAAGTACGCCCATCAATAGATATCAATGTGAGTGAGTAGGGATTGCCATGCAACGGATGCACTAAGAGCTATAAGTGTATGAAAGCTAAAACTGGAAACTAAGTGAGTGTGCATCCAACTTGCTTGCTCATGAAGACCTCGGGCATTTGAGGAAGCCCATCATTGGAATATACAAGCCAAGTTCTATAATGAAAATTGCCACTAGTATATGAAAGTGATAACTCAAGAGACTCTCTATAAGAAGAACATGGTGCTACTCTGAAGCACAAGTGTGGTAAAAGGATAGTAACATTGCTCCTTCTCTCCTTTTCTCTCATTTTTTCTCTTTTTTGGTGGGATTCTTTGGCGTCTTTTATTTTTTGTAAAGTCCGGAGTCTCATCCCGAATTGTGGGGGAATCATAGTCTCCATCATCCTTTCCTCACTGGGGCAATGCTCTAATAATGATGATCATCACACTTTTATTTACTTACAACTCAATATTACAACTCGATATCTAGAACAAAGATATGACTCTATATGAATCCCTCTGGCGGTGTACCGGGATGTGCAATGATCTAGCGTAGCAATGACATCAAAAAATGGACAAACCATGAAAACATCATGCTAGCAATCTTAAGATCATGCAAAGCAATATGACAATGAATGCTCAAGTCATGTATTTGATGATGATGGAAGTTGCATGGCAATATATCTCGGAATGGCTATGGAAATGCCATGATAGGTAGGTATGGTGGCTGTTTTGAGGAAGGTATATGGTGGGTTTATGGTACCGGCGAAAGTTGCGCGGTACTAGAGAGGCTAGCAATGGTGGAAGGGTGAGAGTGCGTATAATCCATGGACTCAACATTAGTCATAAAGAACTCACATACTTATTGAAAAAGTCTATTAGTTATCGAAACAAAGTACTACACGCATGCTCCTAGGGGGATAGATTGGTAGGAAAAGACCATCGCTCGTCCCCGACCGCCACTCATAAGGAAGACAATCAATAAATAAATCATGCTCCGACTTCATCACATAACGGTTCACCATACGTGCATGCTACGGGAATCACAAACTTCAACACAAGTATTTCTACAATCCACAACTACCCACTAGCATGACTCTAATATCACCATCTTTATATCGCAAAACTATTGCAAGGAATCAAACATATCATATTCAGCGATCTACAAGCTTATGTAGGATTTTATGACTAACCATGTGAATGACCAGTTCCTGTCATCTCTCTAAATAGATATAAGTGAAGCAAGAGAGTTCAATTCTTTCTACAAAAGATATGCCCACGCTCTAACAAATATAAGTGAAGCAAAAGAGCATTCTACAAATGGCGGTTCTATATGTAAAGAGAAACAGGCAATCCAAGCTTCAAATGATATAAGTGAAGCACATGAAGCATTCTATAAAGCCATACTCAAAAGATATAAGTGAAGTGCAAAGAGAATTCTATAAATAAACCAAGGACTACCTCATACCAGCATGGTGCATAAAATAAAAATGAAAACTAAATGCAAAAGATGCTCCAAGATTGCACATATCGCATGAACGAAACGAATCCGAAAACATACTGATACTTGTTGAAGAAAGAGGGGATGCCTTCCGGGGAATCCCCAAGCCGAGACACTTGAGTATTCTTGAATATTTACTTGGGGTGCCTTGGGAATCCCCAAGATTGAGCTCTTGCATCTCTTCCTTCTTCTCACATCGAGACCTTCTCGATCATCGAACACTTCATCCACACAAAACTTCAACAGAAAACTCGGTAAGATCCGTTAGTATAATAAAGCAAATCACTACTCTAAGTACTGTTGCAAACCAATTCATATTTTGTTTTTGAATTTTGTATACTTTAATATAACATTTTCATGGCTTAATCCACTGATATGAATCGACAGTTTCATCAAAACAAGCAAACTATGCATCAAAAATAGAATCTGTCTAAAACAGAACAGTCTGTAATAATATGAACATTCACCATAGTTCTGATGCTTGAAAAATTCTGCCAAAATTAGGAAAAATAAAAAAAATTGTATATAAATACAGTGCAAAAAGAATCAGAACCATTTGATGTTCCAGCTAAAATATTAAAATCGCGCACTACAGCCAAAGTTTCTGTCCTGCACCATACAGACCATCAAGCAAATGTAAACATCCTAAAGGCAAACCTTGGCACATTATTTTTATAACACAATGGAATTGTACAAGGGGATAATTATTTTTGTGGAAAATTTTCTGTAATCAAGATTCACAAAGTTTCAGTGAGCATGAACAAAGTTCAAGGAGCTCTCCCACTTCAACAATGCTTGTCTTTCTCACTTTCACTTTCCTTTTTGAAAAAGTTTTGGGTTCCCCTCTTTATTTTTGTTGTTTTGAAACTATATGAAAGCACTCAACAGAAATAAATGAATCTCTAAAACTTCCAGGTTGTCTCCCTGGCAGCACTTTCTATAAAGCCATTAAGCTAGGCATATAGTGCTCAAGTAATGGATCCACCCGGATCCCAAGGTATATCAAAGCCAATTTTAATTAATAATGATTTATAATTTAGTAGTGAGCACAAGGTAACATATATCATGTAATGACGAAGTCTAACTCTCTTCCTATGCATCGGCATGTCACAAAAGAACAATTCGTGCACACCTAATAAAGGCCAATGCATAGTATAAACAGTTTCTTGCAATTTTATCGTGTTGGAAACATAGAGAGGTGGAGATATAGTTCCGCTCTCATAATAATTGCAAGTAGGAGCAGAAAGCACATGCATATTATACTCATCAAAATCATCATGTGCAACGGTAAAAGGCAACCCATCAATGTAATCCTTAATAAAAGCAAACTTCTCCGATATAGTGTAATTAGGAGAATTCAAAAAGATAATAGGACTATCATGTGTGGGTGCAATAGCAACAATTTCATGTTTAACATAAGGAACTATAGCAAGTTCATCTCCATAAGCATAATTCATATTGGCATCTTGGACACAAGCATAGCAAGCATTATCAAAAAGGGATATTTCAAGAGAATCAATGGGATCATAATAGTCATCATAGCAATCATCCTTCGGTAAGAACGAAGGGAAATTAAACAATGTATGAGTTGAAGAGTTACTCTCATTAGAAGGTGGGCACGGGTAGCTAATCTGCTCTTCCTCCTTTTGTTCTTCGCTCTCCTTCTCATCTTTTTCATCCAATGAGCTCACAGTTTCATCAATTTCTTCTTCCATAGACTCCTGCAAAATATTAGTCTCTTCTTGGACAGTGGAGACTTTCTCAATAAGTGCATTAATATCATAATTGTATTCATAATTCTCATAACAATATTTAAGGATAGTTCAATTTTAAGGTCTATAAACCGAATCATCAAAGTCTTCAAACTCTTTAAACATAGATTCAATTTCATAAGCACCCATAAAAGCAACAAATTCTTCTATTTGTTCCACATCATAGTAATCATATATACCATTAGCATAAGAAGCTAAGGTTTTGTTATCATTAAATTCGCATGAAAAGGGAAGGTGTGGAGACTTCATCCTAGAGCAACAAGTATAATCATATCTCAAGCATAGTTGCCTAGCATACCACTTCAATATATGAATTTGATCCCATAATAGTTTCCCTTTTTGTGTCAAGCGGTAATCCCTAAAGTATTCACGTTGATCCAACGTTACTCCCATTACATAATTGAACGGGATTTTCTCAAGATTATTAAAGTAGTACATAATATCTTTCACATAACCAGCATCAAGGGTTTTAGGAGGTTCCCCATCTCCATGAGTAGAAAGTACACCTAATTTTTTTGGTATTTCGTGTTCCATACCCATAACTAGAGATAAAGAACAATTAAGAACAGCAAATAAAAATTACTTAGTGATAAAGCAAACAAGCACACACGAGAATATTCACCCCATGCTATTGCTCCCCGGCAACAGCGCCAGAAAAAGGTCTTGATAACCCACAAGTATAGGGGATCGCAATAGTTTTCGATAAGTAAGAGTGTCGAACCCAACGTGGAGCTAAAGGTAGAACAAATATTCCCTCAAGTTCTATCGACCACCAATACAACTCTACGCACGCTTGACGTTCGCTTTACCTAGAACAAGTATAAAACTAGAAGTACTTTGTAGGTGTTGTTGGATAGGTTCGCAAGATAATAAAGAGAGCATAAATAAAAAGTAGGGGCTGTTTAGATAAAGACATAACTAAGTTAGGTTTAGTAAAGAGCTTGTTGTTACGAGAAACTTATTTGTCCCTAGGCAATCGATAACTAGACCGGTAATCATTATTGCAATTTTATACGAGGGAGAGGCATAAACTAACATTCTTTCTCTACTTGGATAATATGCACTTATGATTGGAACTCTAGCAAGCATCCGCAACTACTAAAGATCATCAAGGTAAAACCCAACCATAGCATTAAAGTATCAAGTCCTCTTTATCCCATACGCAACAACCCCCTTACTCGGGTTTGTGTTTCAGTCATTCACGCAACCCAATATAAGCGAATCGTAAACGTATTGGAACACCCTACGGCGGGAATCCCTCACGCTTGCGCGACACGGAGAGCACCATAGGACAGCACCAATAATAAAACATGCAACTCAAACCAATCACGATCATCAAATAACCCATACGACAAAACGGGTCTACTCAAACATCATAGGATAGCCATACATCATTGGGAAATAATATATAGCGTTGAGCACCATGTTTAAGTAGAGATTACAGCGGGTAAGAGAGAGGTTACTGTTGGGGAACGTAGTAATTTCAAAAAAATTCCTACGCACACACAAGATCATGGTGATGCATAGCAACGAGAGGGGAGAGTGTTGTCTACGTACCCTCATAGACCGAAAGCGGAAGCGTTAGCACAACGCGGTTGATGTAGTCCTATGTCTTCACCATCCGACCGATCCAAGTACCGAACGCACGGCACCTCCGAGTTCAGCACACGTTCAGCTCGATGATGTCCCGCGAACTCCGATCCAGCATAGCTTCACGGGAGAGTTCCCTCAGCACGACGGCGTGATGACGGTGATGATGTTGCTACCGACGCAGGGCTTCGCCTAAGCACCGCTACGATATGACCGAGGTGGAATATGGTGGAGGGGGGCACCACACACGGCTGCGAGAGATCAACAGATCAACTTGTGTGTCTTGGGATGCCCCCTGTCCCCGTATATAAAGGAGCAAGGGAGGAGGAGGTCGGCCCTAGGAGGGGCGCGCCAAGGGAGTAGGATTCCTACTCCTAGTAGGAGTAGGTTTCCTCCTTTCCTAGTCCAACTAGGAGAAGGGGGGGGAAAGGAGGGGAGTGGAGAAGGAAGGGAGAGGGGGGCCGCGCCCCAAACCCCTTGTCCAATTCAGACTGGGCTTGGGAGGGGCACGCGCCACCTCCTGGCTGCTACCTCTCCTTCCCACTAAGGCCCAATAAGGCCCAATACTACTTCCCCGTATTCCCGTAACTCCTCGGTACTCCGAAAAATACCCGAATCACGCAGAACCTTTCCGATGTCCGTATATAGTCGTCCAATATATCGATCTTTATGTCTCGACCATTTCGAGACTCCTCGTCATGTCCCAAATCTCATCCGGGACTCCGAACTACCTTCGGTACATCAAATCACATAACTCATAATACAAATCGTCACCGAAACTTTAATCGTGTGGACCCTATGGGTTCGAGAACTATGTAGACATGACCGAGACATGTCTCCGGTCAATAACCAATAGCGGAACCTGGATGCTCATATTGGTTCCTACATATTCTATGAAGATCTTTATTGGTCAAACCGCATAACAACATACGTTGTTCCCTTTGTCATCGGTATGTTACTTGCCCGAGATTCGATCGTCGGTATCTCAATACCTAGTTCAATCTCGTTACCGCCAAGTCTATTTACTCGTTCCGTAACACATCATCCTGCAACTAACTCATTAGTTGCAATGCTTGCAAGGCTTATAGTGATGTGCATTACTGAGTGGGCCCAGAGATACCTCTTCGACAATCGGAGTGACAAATCCTAATCTCGAAATACGCCAACCCAACAAGTACCTTTGGAGACACCTGTAGAGCACCTTTATAATCACCCAGTTACGTTGTGACGTTTGGTAGCACACAAAGTGTTCCTCCGGTAAACGGGAGTTGCATAATCTCATAGTCATAGGAACATATATAAGTCGTGAAGAAAGCAATAGCAACAAACTAAACGATCAAGTGCTATGCTAACGGAATGGGTCAAGTCAATCACATCATTCTCTAATGATGTGACCCCATTAATCAAATGACAACTCATGTCTATGGCTAGGAAACTTAACCATCTTTGATTCAACGAGCTAGTCAAGTAGAGGCAAACTAGTGACACTCTGTTTGTCTATGTATTCACACATGTATTATGTTTCCGGTTAATACAATTATAGCATGAATAAGAAACATTTATCATGAAATAAGGAAATAAATAATTACTTTATTATTGCCTCTAGGGCATATTTCCTTCAGTTACACCGCTGCATAGAGGGGGGAAGAGTTGGTGATGATGGCGGTGAAGTTGTTGGTGAAGATTGCGGTGATGATGATGGCCACGGCGGTGTTCCGGCGCCACCGGAAGAGAAGGGGAGAGGCGGGGCCTTCGTCTTCTTCTTCCTTGACCTCCTCCCTAGCTGGGAGAAGGGTTTCCCCTCTGGTCCTTGGCATCCATGGCATGGGAGGGGTGAGAGCCCCTCCGAGATTGGATCTGTCTCTTTGTCTCTCTCTGTTTCTGCGTCCTCAGATTCTACCCTTTCACCGTTTCTTATATTCCCGGAGATCCGTAACTCCGATCGGGATGAAATTTGAACACGATCTCTATCTGGATATTAGCTTTCTTGCGGCGAAAGAAGGGCATCAACCTCCTTACGGGGTGGCCACGAGGGTCAGGGGCGCGCCCCCTGCCTCGTGGGCCCCTCGAGCATCTTCTCGCGTGGATTTTTCTTCCCAAAAATCATATATATTCCAAAAAAAATCTCTGTCACTTTTTATTCCGTTTGGACTCCGTTTGATATGGATATACTGCGAAACAAAAAACATGCAACAAACAGGAACTGGCACTGGGCACTGGATCAATATGTTAGTCCCAAAAGTAGTATAAAAAGTTGCCAAAAGTATATGAAAGTTGTAGAACATTGGCATGGAACAATCAAAAATTATAGATACGGCGGAGACGTATCACCATCCTATGATGTTTTGAGTAGATATCCTTTGTCTTTGGGTTGATTGATGATCTAGATTGGTATGAGTTGTATGTTTTATTTTGGTGATGTCCTATTGTGCCCTCCGTGTCGCGCAAGCATTAGGGATTCCTGCTGTAGGGTGTTGCAATACGTTCATGATTCGCTTATAGTGGTTTGCTTGAGTGATAGAAGCATAAACCCGAGTTAGGGGGTTGTTGGGTATGGGATAAAGGGGACTTGATGCTTTAATGCTATGGTTGGGTTTTACCATAATGATCTTTAACAGTTGAGGATGCTTGCTAGAGTTCCAATCATAAGTGAATATGATCCTAGAAGAGAAAGTATGTTAGCTTATGCCTCTCCCTCATATGAAATTGCAATGACGACCACCGGTCTTGTTAACAATTTCCTAAGACAATTCCACACACCGATCCACCATTATTCCACACTCGCTATTTATAATATTTAGTAATATATTCTAACTTTATGATAACAGCCCCTACTTTTATATTTTATCTCTTCGATACCTTGCAAAGTTATCCCCTTCATACTCACAACATAGTTTTATTTCTCGTTTCTAGTTGGAAGCAAACGTTCAGTGTACGTAGAGTCGTATTAGTGGCAGATAGGGCTTGAGAGAATATTGATCTTACCTTTAACTCCTTGTGCGTTCGAAACTCCATACTTATCAGTTCCACCATTGGGAATTGGTATGATGATTCCCTGCACTTGGGGATTATCAGCGTCTCGCTCTCCACCATCTTCGGTGCTAGAGAGTTCCCGAAGATGATGATAGTTGGGGGAGTTCACGGGCCGGACTGAAACACGCAATATAATATGTTATCCTACAATCATAAAAGACCGGATATATGTAAAGCATCTTGAATACTCACGATGCGGTCTGGGGCTTCACCCTGGGGTGCCGCTCGGGGATGATGTCGGCATCTGAATCTGAGCCATTCGAGAGGGATATTTTCCCTCTCTTGGATGTCCACGCCTCCGGGTCTATGGAGCCCGCCCTCTTCTTCTTCCTCCCCTTAAGGGGAGAATCGCTCTCTGCCTCCTCGTCCTCTTTGTCTTCATCTCCCTCGTTGGAGGAGGGAGCTTCGGTCTCTCCGTACACAGCTGATATGTCTACAATGCATCTATAATTTTTGATTGTTCCATGCTATTATATTATCATTCTTGGATGTTTTATAATCATTTTATATCATTTTTTGGGACTAACCTATTGACATAGTGCCAAGTGCCAGTTACTGTTTTTGCATGTTTTTTACATCGCAGGAAATCAATATCAAACGGAGTCCAAACACCGTGAAACTTTGTGTGGATGTTTTATGGACCAGAAGACCACCAATGGGCCAGATAAGCACCTGGGGGTGCCCCGAGGGGGGCACAACCCACCAGTGCGCGCCTGGGGGCCCAGGCATGCCCTGGTGGATTGTGCCCACCTCGGTGGCCTCCTGCACCCCCTCTTTGCCCTATAAATTCCCAAATATTCCAAAAACCCTTGGGACTACCCTAGATCATAAGTTCCGCCACCGCAAGGCTCTGTAGCCACCGAAAACCAATCTAGACCCTGTTCTGGCATTCTGCCGGAGGGGGAAATCATCACTGGTGGCCATCTTCATCATCCCGACGGCCACCACGATGAGGAGGGAGTAGTCCACCCTAGGGGCTGAGGGTTTGTACCAGTAGCTATGTGTTTAATCTCTCTCTCTCTCGTGTTCTTGAGTTGTCATGATCTTGATGTATCACGGGCTTTGTTAATATAGTCGGATCATATGGTGTTTTCCCCTCTCTATCTTGTTGTGATGAATTGTGTTTTCCCTTTGAGATTTTGTTGTTATCGGATTGAATACTTTTATGGATTTGAGAACACTTGATATATGTCTTGCAATTGAATACTCATGGTGACAATGGGGTATCGTATTGATTCAGTTGATATATGTTTTGGCACTCAACTCGCATATTCCCGAGGTGACATTGGGGTAATCTATGCATAGGGGTTAATGCATGTTCTTGTCTTTGGTTCTCAGGTAGAAATCTTGGGGCACTCTTTGAAGTTCTTTGTGTTGTATTGAATATTATGAATCTGAATTTGCTTTCGTGTTATTTTAGTACGAACTCTTGCTTAGATCGATCGGCAAAATAGCTTCGTGTTATTTTAGTACGAACTCTAGGATATATTTGATCGGAAAGAATAGCTTTGAGGTGGTTTCGTACCCTACAAACAATTTCGTATTATGTTCTCCGCTAGATAGGAACTTTGGAGTGATTCTTCGTTGCACGTTGAGGGACGGTTATATGATCCAATTATATTAGCATTGTTCAGAGGTTGCACTAGTGAAAGTACGGACCCTAGGCCTTGTTTTTAAGCATTGCAATACCGTTTTGTGCCCGTTTACTATTTGCTACCTTGCTGTTTTATTTATTCAGATTATAAAAATATATTTCTACCATCCATATTACACTTTTATCACCATCTCTTCGCCAAACTAGTGCACCTATACAATTTGCCATTGTATTGGGTGTGTTGGGGGCACAAGAGATTTCTTGTATTTGGTTGCAGGGTCCTTTGAGAGAGACCATCTTCATCCTACACCTCTCACGGATTGATAAACCTTAGGTCATCCACTTGAGGGAAAATTGCTACTGTCCTACAAAACTCTGCGCTTGGAGGCCCGACACGTGTCTATAAGAATAAAGTTGCGTAGTAGACATCAACAGTGTGCGAAGTACCTTTATGGCAGAGGCCACCTTTGGCCTCCTTGATCTTCTTCTTGGCCTTCTTCTCCGGCGCCTGATACGGCGCTGGGACCAGCATCCTCGTTAGCACGGGAATGGCTGGGTCTTCGGGTAGCGGAGCTGGACACTTGATCCGCTCCGCCTTCTTTGTCCAACCCTGATTGAAGGATGGAAGGCTCAGCATACCTTTTGATTTACGAATTGAAGTTATGTTCAGAAACTAAATGCTTATCGGGGTGGCCGGATGCGTGCTGTCTAGGCCGATGTCGTCGGTCGTCTCCGGCCACGTCTTCTGGGCCTTGAAGAGCAGCTTCAGATCTCTTCATGCGTTGCGCCGAAGAATCGCTGCAGGGTCCGTGGCCCTTTCAGATTGAACTCCCACATGTGGAGAGGCCGGCGCTGGCAGGGGAGGATCCGGCGGAAAAGCATCACCTGAATCACATCGGTGAGACTGGTGTTCTTCTCTATCATATTTTTGATGCGCTTTTGTAGCAGCATCACTTCATCGGACGACGCCCAATCTAGACCCTTGTTGATCCATGACGCGAGCCGAATTGGGGGTCCGGATAAAAATCAGGAGTGGCTGCCCATTTCACGCGGCGGGGTTCGGTGATGTAGAACCACTCCTGTTGCCATATCCTGACAGTCTCCACGAAGGCCCCTTTGGGCCAGGTGATGTTGGGGAGCTATCTCACCATGGCACCACCGTAGTTCGCGTGTTGCCCATCGACCACCTTCGGCTTCACATTGAACACCTTAAGCCATAGGACGAAGTGGGGGATGCGGAGGAGCGCCTCGCACAAGACGATAAACGCCGAGATGTGGAGGAAGGAATTTGGGGCTAGATCATGGAAATCCAGATCATCATAGAACATGAGGCCACGCACAAAAGGGTGGAGAGGTAACCCTAGTCCATGGAGGAAGTGGGGGATAAACACCACTCTCTCGCCGGGCTCCAGAGTAGGGATGATCTGGTTTTTGGCAGGGAGCCAGTGTGCGATACTCGCAGCCAGGTACCCCGCTTCCTGGAGTTCCTTGACGTCCTTCTCCGTGATGGAGGAGGTCATCCACTTGCCCCGCGAGCCAGATCTGGACATTGCTGGAGAGGTTGGGCGGTGGGAAAGATCAAAGCTTGGGCATTGGAGCTCGAGGCTGGGTGTTGGGGGACGCAGTAATTTCAAAATTTTCCTACGCACACGCAAGATCATGGTGATGCATAGTAACGAGAGGGAGGAGTGTTGTCCACGTACCCCTCGTAGACCGTAAGCGGAAGCGTTATGACAACGCGGTTGATGTAGTCATACGTCTTCACGATCGACCGATCGTAGCACCGAAGGTACGCACCTCCGCGATCTGCACACGTTTGGCTCGGTGACGTCCCACGAACTCACGATCTAGCAGAGTGTTGAGGGAGAACTTCTTCAGCACGACGGCATGAGGACGGTGATGATGATGCTATCGGAACAGGGCTTCGCCTAAGCACCGCTACGATATGACCGAGGTGGATTATGGTGGAGGGGGGCACCGTGATGACCCACAAGTGTAGGGGATCTATCTTAGCCTTTTCGATAAGTAAGAGTGTCGAACCCAACGAGGAGCAGAAGGAAATGAGAAGTGGTTTTCAGCAAGGTATTCTCTGCAAGCACTGAAATTATCGGTAACAGATAGTTTTGTGATAAGGTAATTTGTAACAGGTAGCAAGTAATAAAAGTAAATAAGGTGCAGCAAGATGGTCCAATCCTTTTTGTAGCAAAGGAAAAGCTTGGACAAACTGTTATATAAAGTTAAGTGCTCCCGAGAACTCATGGGAATTATAGTCAAGCTAGTTTTCATCACGCTCATATGATTCGCGTTCGGTACTTTGATAATTTGATATGTGGGTGGATCGGTGCTTCGGTACTGTCCTTACTTGGACAAGCATCCCACTTATGATTAACCCGTATTGCAAGCATCCGCAACTACAACAGAAGTATTAAGGTAAACCTAACCATAGCATGAAACATGTGGATCCAAATAAGCACCTTACGAAGCAACGCATAAACTAGGGTTTAAGCTTCTGACACTCTAGCAACCCATCATCTACTTATTACTTCCCAATGCCTTCCTCTAGGCCCAAACAATGGTGAAGTGTCATGTAGTCGACGTTCACATGACACCACTAGAGGAAAGACAACATACATCTCATCAAAATATTGAACGAATACCAAATTCACATGACTATTTATAGCAAGACTTCTCCCGTGTCCTTAGGAACAAACGTAACTACTCACAAAGCATATTCATGTTCATAATTAGAGGGGTATTAATGTGCATAATGGATCTGAACATATGATCTTCCACCAAGTAAACCAACTAGCATCAACTACAAGGAGTAATCAACACTACTAGCAACCCACAGGTACCAATCTGAGGTTTGGATACAAAGATTGGATACAAGAGATGAACTAGGGTTTGAGATGAGATGGTGCTGGTGAAGATGTTGATGGAGATTGAACCCCTCCCGATGAGAGGATCGTTGGTGATGATGATGGTGATGATTTCCCCCTCCCAGAGGGAAGTTTCCCCGGCAGAACAGCTCTGTTGGAGCCCTATATTGGTTCCACCAAGGTTCCGCCTCGTGGCGGCGGAGTTTCGTCCCGTAAGCTGGCTCCTGATTTTTTTCTCGGACGAAAGACTTCATATAGCAGAAGATGGGCACCGGAGGCCTGCCACGGGGCCCACGAGGTAGGGGGGCGTGCCTAGGGGGTAGGGCGCGCCCCCACCCTCGTGGCCAGGGTGTGGGCCCCTCTGGTATTTTCTTCGCTCAATATTTTTTATAAATTCCAAAAATGACTTCCGTGAAGTTTCAGGACTTTTGGAGTTGTGCAAAATAGGTCTCTAATATTTGCTCCTTTTCCAGCCCAGAATTCCAACTGCCAGCATTCTCCCTCTTCATGTAAACCTTGCAAAATAAGAGAGAATAGGCATAAGTGTTGTGACATAATGTGTAATAACAGCCCATAATACAATAAATATCGATATAAAAGCATGATGCAAAATGGACGTATCAACTCCCCCAGGCTTAGACCTCGCTTGTCCTCAAGCGAAAGCCAAAATCAAAAAAATATGTCCACATGTTTAGAGATAGAGGTGTCGATTAAGTAAAATACGGACATGAGGGCATCATGATCATTATTATAACAGCAACATATATAATTATTATCATAAGATCTCTTATGATAAAGTAACAATTCAATTACAATTTCAAGTATGAATCATAAACTTCATTGAAAACTAACAAACTACAATCTCAGTCACTGAAGCAATTGCAATTTATCATAACATCGGAAAGAGTCAATAAGAGCTTTTCAGCAAGTCCACATACTCAACTATAATTTAGTATTCCACAATTGCTGACACTCACGCGATATTTATGGTTATGAAGTTTTAGCCGGACACAGAGAAAGATAGGGGCTTATAGTTTTGCCTCCCAACTTTTTACCTCAAGGGTAATGTCAACAATAATAGTTCACGAAAACTCCCATCCAATTAGCTATATGTATCTGGATCTTTCCAACACATTGTGATTGCCAAAGGATAAAATGTAAAAGGAAAGGTGAAGATCACCATGACTCTTATATGAGGTAGAAGATAAAAGTAAAAGATAGGCCCTTCGCAGAGGGAAGCAGAGGTTGTCATGCGCTTTTATGGTTGGATGCACAAAATCTTAACACAAAAGAACGTCAATTTATATTGCCACTTGTGATATGGACCTTTATTATGCAGTTCATCGCTTTTATTTCTTCCACATCACAAGATCGTATAAAGCTTATTTTCTCCACATTAATAGATCATACATATTTAGAGAACAATTTTTATTGCATGCACCAATGACAACTTACTTGGAGGATCTTTCTCAATCCATAGGTAGGTATGGTGGACTCGTGGCAAAACTGGTTTTAAGGATATTTGGAAGCACAAGTAGTATTTCTACTTGGTGCAAAGAACTTGGCTAGCATGAGAGGGAAAGGCAAGCTCAACATGTTGGATGATGCATCACAATATAATTTATCTTAGATGTAAGAAGACATAATCCATTACGTTGTCTTCCTTGTCCAACGTCAACTCTTTAGCATGTCATATTTTAGTGAGTGCTCTCAATCATAAAATGTGTCTAAGATAGTATATTTATATGTGAAAACCTCTCTTTCTTTATTACTTCCTATTAATTGCAACGATGACCAAAACTATGTTTGTCAACTTTAAACAACTTTTATTCATCATACTTTTATATGTGAAGTCATTACTCTCCATAAGATCCATATGATATCTTTTTTTATTTTTATTCTTTATCTTTTATTTTATTCCCTCAAGATCATACCAAAATAATCAGGCCCTTGACTCAACACTAATCTTTATTATATAGCCCATGGACTCGATTACATAGAAGGATCATAGAGCAAAACTCAAAACTAGATCATACTAAAACTTTATTCTACTAGATCAAGATATTACCAAAAGGATCGAACTAAGAAAAACAGTAAAGATAAAAGGTGTGATGGTGATACAATACCGGGGCACTCCCCCAAGCTTGGCAGTTGCCAAGGGGAGTGCCCATACCAGATACTCAGTTCTTCTTTATTGGTGAAGAAGGTGTTGGTGATGATGGATAGTCGCACATCGAGCGTAGGAGATCCTCCAATTTGCGGATAATGCTCGTGAGTGTGATGATATGCTCCTTCAACAAAATATTTTCACTTGTGAGCTACTTATTTTGAATACGAGCTAACTCAATCATCTTGAAAGCCTCAATTTTCGTTGGGGTAAAGAGATTGTGGTGAGGTTGAAGGATGTCTTCTTCTCCTACTGCTGGAACTTGGTCCCCCATGGCCTTCTTGATCCCATCATCCTTGTTGATCTCTCCGGGCTCTTCTCTCTTCAGCTCCATCTTCATTATCCAAGCATCGTTGCCCTCATTGTTGGAGGAGGAGGGAGACGACATGATGCTTGGCCTTGACACAAAACATCTTGAAACAAAAACGGGAGATATTTGCGTGATATGGTGGTCAAAACCTTCGGGAGATTATATAATGAATTTTTACCAACCAAAATTAGTTTCATGCCTGAAAACGGAGTCCGGAGGGCACACGAGGTGCCCACGAGGCAGGGGGCGCGCCCTCCACCCTCATGGAAGCCTTGTGTCCTTTCCGGACTGCTTCTTATTTTCCTAGTTTCTTAAATATTCCAAAACAGAGAAAATTGCCATTAGAAATATTTTGGAGTCGGTTTACTTACCGTACCACGTACCTATTCCTTTTCAGAGTCTGAAACGTTCTGGAAAGTGTGCCTTATGTATTCCTTCGGGGTTACAGTTTCAATAACATTAATATTTATGGGATTACCTGAGATATAATGTTTGATTCTTTGTCCGTTCACCACTCTCGGATTTGTGCCTTTGAAGTTGTTGATTTTTATGGCACCGGAACAATAGACCTCCTCGATGATGTAAGGACCTTCCCATTTAGAGAGGAGTTTGCCTGCAAAAAATCTCAAACGAGAGTTGTATAGCAATACATAATCACCTACATTAAACTCACGCTTTTGTATCCTTTTATCATGTCATCTTTTAACTTTTTCTTTAAACAACTTGGCATTTTCATAGGCCTGGGTTCTCCATTCATCAAGTGAGCTAATGTCAAAAAGCCTCTTCTCACTGGCAAGTTTGAAGTAATAATTAAGCTCTTTAATGGCCCAATATGCCTTATTTTCTAGTTCAAGAGGTAAGTGACATGCTTTACCATAAACCATTTTATACGAAGACATACCCATAGGATTTTTATATGCAATTCTATAGGCCCGTAATGCATCATCAAGTTTCTTGGACCAATTCTTTCTAGATCTATTAACAGTCTTTTGCAAAATTAATTTAAGCTCTCTATTACTCAATTCTACTTGACCACTAGACTTTGGGTGATAAGGAGATGCAATTCTATGATTAACATCATACTTAGCAAGCATTTTACAAAAGGCACCATGAATAAAATGTGAACCACCATCAGTCATTTAGTATCTAGGAACTCCAAACCTCGGAAAAATAACTCCTTTAAGCATCTTAATAGAGGTGTTATGATCAGCACTACTAGTTGGAATAGATTCTACCCACTTAGTAACGTAATCAACAGCAACTAAAATATGTGTATACCCATTAGAGGAAGGAAAAAGGTCCCATATAATCAAAGCCCCAAACATCAAATGGTTCAATAATAAGTGAATAATTCATAGGCATTTCCTGACGTCTACTAATATTACCAATTCTTTGGCATTCATCACAAGACAAAACAAACTTACGGGCAACCTTGAAGAGAGTAGGCCAATAAAAACCGGATTGCAATACCTTGTGTGAAGTTCTATCTCTAGCATGGTGTCCTCCATAAGCCTCGGAGTGACACTTGTGTAGGATCTGTTCCTATTCATGCTCAGGTACACAACGTCTAATAACACCATCTACTCCTTCTTTATAAAGATGTGGGTCATCCCAAAAGTAATGTCTTAGATTATAGAAGAACTTTTTCTTTTGCTAGTATGTGAAACTAGGTGGTATAAACTTAGCAACAATATAATTAGCATAATCAGCATACGAAGGAGCAGTATGAGAAGCATTTATGATAGCTAATTGTTCATCAGGAAAGCTATCGTCAATAGGTAGTGGGTCATCAAGAATATTCTCTAACTTAGACAAGTTGTCTGCAACGGGGTTCTCAGCTCCCTTTCTATCAATAATATGCAAATCAAATTCTCGTAGCAAGAGGATCCATCTAATGAGTCTAGGTTTAGCATCTTTATTTTCCATAAGATATTTAATAGCAACATGATCAGTGTGAACAGTTACTTTAGAATCAACAATATAAGGTCTGAACTTATCACAAGCAAATAGAACTGCTAAAAATTCTTTTTCAATAGTAGCATAATTTCTCTGGGCATTGTCTAGAGTTTTACTAGCATATTGAATAACATTTAATTTCTTATCAACTCTTTGCCCTAGAACAGCACCTACAGCATAATGACTAGCATCACACATAATTTCAAAAGGTGAATTCCAATCAGGTGCCTGAACAATAGGTGCAGAAATCAAAGCTTTCTTAAGTATATCAAATGCCTCTACACAATCATCATCAAAGATAAAAGGAATATCTTTTGTAATAGTTTAGTGAGAGCCCGAGAAATTTTAGAAAAGTCCTTAATGAACCTCCTATAAAAACCGGCATGACCTAGAAAACTTCTTATACCTTTGATGTCCTTAGGACATGACATCTTTTCAATAGCATCAACTTTAGCTTTATCAACTTCAATGCATCTTTCAGAAATTTTATGCCCCAAGACAATGCCTTCATTAACCATAAAGTGGCATTTCTCCCAATTCAAGACAAGATTAGTTTCTTCATATCTCTGCAAAACTCGATCAAGGTTGCTCAAGCAATCATCAAAAGAGGATCCATAAACGGAGAAATCATCCATGAACACCTCACAAATCTTTTCACAAAAGTCAGAGAATGTAGCCATCTTGCATCTTTGAAAGGTAGCAGGTGCATTACATAAACCAAAAGGCATACGTCTATAAGCAAAAGTACTGAAAGGGCAAGTAAAAGTGGTCTTTTCTTGATCCTCAGCTGACACAGGTATTTGAGAGAAACCAGAGTAACCATCTAGAAAGCAAAAATGTGTATGTTTGGATAATCTTTCTAGCATTTGATCAATAAAAGGCAAAGGGTAATTCTTTGTGGGATCAGTTCATCTTTATCATTAGGAACAACAGTAATACCTCCCTTCTAAGGGACACAATGGACAGGACTTACCCACTGTCTATCTGCAACGGGATAAATTATACTTGCCTCCAGAAGCTTTAGTATTTCTTTTCTTACCACTTCTTTCATCTTAGGATTTAACCGTCGTTGGTGATCAACAACTGGTTTAGCGTCTTTCTCCAGTTTTATTTTGTGCTGGCATAGAGTGGGACTAATGCCCTTAAGATCATCAAGAGTATATCCAATAGCAGCATGGTGCTTCTTCAGAGTTTTCAATAATTTCTTTTCTTCATGATCTGAAAGGTTAGCGTTAATAATAAGAGGATATATCTCTTTCTCATCAAGATAAGCATATTTAAGATTATTAGGTAAAGGTTTAAGCTCAAACACGGGATCACCCTTGGGTGGAGGAGGATCCCCTAAGATTTCAACAGGCAAGTTGTGCTTCAAAATAGGTCCCTGTTTAAAGAATACTTCATCTATTTCCCTTCTTTCATTCATGAACATATCATTTTCATGGTCTAGCAGATATTGTTCTAAAGGATCAGTAGGAGGCACGACAATAGAAGCAGGACCAATAATTTCATCCTTACTAGGCAATTCTTTATCATGGGGTTGTCTATGAAATTTAGCAAAATTAAACTCATGAGACATGTCCCCTAGACCAATAGTAACAACATCCTTATTGCAGTCTATCTTAGCATTAACGGTATTCAAGAAGGGTCTACCAAATATAATGGGACAAAAGTCATATTGTGGGAAACCAAGAACAAGAAAATCAGCAGGATATTTAACTTTCCCACACAAGACTTCAACATCTCTAACAACCCCAACTGGTGAAATAGTATCTCTATTGGCAAGCTTAATTGTAACATCAATTTCTCTATCTCCGCAGGTGCAATATCATGCATAATTTATTTGTCTAAGGAATGAGGTATTGCCCTTGCACTAGCACCCATATTACATAAGCCATGATAGAAATGATCTCCTATTTTAACAGAAATAACAGACATGCCTACAACAGGTCTATGTTTATTTTTAGTATCAGGTCTAGCAATTCTAGCAGCTTCATCACAGAAGTAAATAACATGCCCATCAATATTATGAGCCAAGAGATCCTTAACCATAGCAATATTAGGTTCAACTTTAATTTGCTCAGGGGGTTTGGGTGTCTTAATATTCCTTTTGTTCACCATAGTTGAAGATTTAGCATGATCCTTTATTCTAACAGGGAAAGGTGGTTTCTCAATATAAGCAATAGGGAACAACAGGATCATTATAAGTGATAGTCTTTTTTTCAACTTTAATAGGTGCAACTACTTTTACTTCAATGGGAGGATTATATTTAAACCACTTCTCCTTAGGGAGATCGACATGAGTAGCAAAGGATTCACAGAAAGAAGCTACTATCTCATAATCAAGTCCATATTTAGTGCTAAATTCACGAAAAGCATCAATATCCATAAAAGATTTAACACAATCAAACTTAGGTGTTGTACCTGACTCTTTACCTTCATCGAGGTCCCAATCTTTAGAGTTGCGTTTAATTCTTTCCAATAAATCCCATTTGAATTCAATAGTCTTCATCATAAAAGAACTATTACAAGAAGTATCGAGCATGGAGCGATTACTAAGAGAAAGCCGAGCATAAATTTTTTGAATAATCATTTCTTTAGAGAGCTCATGATTGGGGCATGAATATAACATTGACTTAAGCATCCCCCAACCTTGAGCGATGATTTCTCCTTCGCGAGGCCAAAAATTATATATATAATTACGATCACGATGAACAAGATGCATAGGATAAAACTTCTGATGAAATTCCAATTTCAATCGTTTGTAGTTCCATGATCCCGTATAATCACATAGCCTAAACCATGTCAATGCCTCTCCCTTCAAAGATAAAGTGAAGACCTTCTTCTTGATAACATCCTTGGGCTTACCTGCAAGCTTAAATAATCCACAAACTTCATCCACATAGATTAGGTGCAAATCAGGGTGTAATGTTCCATCACTTGTGAAAGGATTAGCTAGCAGTTTCTCTATCATACCCGAAGGGATTTCAAAGTAAACATTTTCAGTAGGTTCAGTAGGTTGAGGAACAACTCTTTGCTCTACTGGTCGGGGTGAAGATACCCCGAACAAGCCCCTGAAAGGATTATGTTCCATAGTAACAAGTGACAGTAAATTTCAGCACACTATATAAATTTTTCCTTACCAAATTCCACCTACCAAAGGCGCTTCACTCCCCACAAACGGCACCACAAAAGAGTCTTGATGACCCACAAGTGTAGGGATCTATCGTAGCCTTTTCGATAAGTAAGAGTGTTGAACCCAACGAGGAGCAGAAGGAAATGATAAGCGGTTTTCAGCAAGGTATTCTCTGCAAGCACTAAAATTATCGGTAACAGATAGTTTGTGATAAGGTAATTTGTAATGGGTAGCAAGTAATAGAAGTAAATAAGGTGCAACAAGATGGCCCAATCCTTTTTGTAGAAAAGGACAAGCCTGGACAAACTCTTATATAAAGGAAAGCGCTCCTGAGGACACATGGGAATTATCGTCAAGCTAGTTTTCATCACGCTCATATGATTCGCGTTCGGTACTTTGATAATTTGATATGTGGGTGGACCGGTGCTTGGGTACTATCCTTACTTGGACTAGCATCCCACTTATGATTAACCCCTATTGCAAGCATATGCAACTACAACAGAAGTATTAAGGAAACCTAACCATAGCAACATGTGGATCCAAATTAGCCCCTTAAGAAGCAACGCATAAACTAGAGTTTAAGCTTCTGTAACTCTAGCAACCCATCATATACTTATTACTTCCCAATGACTTCCTCTATGCCCAAACAATGGTGAAGTTTCATGTATCGAAGTTCACGTGACACCACTAGAGGAAAGACAACATACATCTCATCAAAATATTGAACGAATACCAAATTCACATGACCACTTATAGCAAGACTTCTCCCATGTCCTCAGGATCAAACGTAACTACTCACAAAGCATATTCATGTTCATAATCAGAGGGGTATTATTTGCATAATGGATCTGAACATATGATCTTCCACCAAGTAACCAACTAGCATCAACTACAAGGAGTAATCAACACTACTAGCAACCCACAGGTACCAATCTGAGGTTTGGATACAAAGATTGGATACAAGAGATGTACTAGGGTTTGAGATGAGATGGTGCTGGTGAAGATGTTGATGGAGATTGACCCTGTCCCAATGAGAGGATCATTGGTGATGACGATGGTGATGATTTCCCCCTCGTGGAGGGAAGTTTCCCCAGCAAAACAGCTCTTTCGGAGCCCTAGATTGGTTCCGCCAAGATACCACCTCGTGGCGGTGGAGTTTCGTCCCGTAAGCTTGCTTCCGATTTTTTCTCGGACGAAAGACTTCATATATCAGAAGATGGGCACCGGAGGCCTGCCAGGAGGCCCACGAGGCAGGGGGCGCGCTCAGGGGGGTAGGGCGCGCCCCCACCCTCGTGGCCAGGGTGTGGGCCCCCTCTGGTATTTTCTTCGCTCAATATTTTTTATGAATTCCAAAAATGACTTCCGTGAAGTTTTAGGACTTTTGGAGTCGTGCAGAATAGGTCTCTAATATTTGCTCCTTTTCCATCCCAGAATTCCAGCTGCCGGCATTCTCCCTCTTCATGTAAACCTGGCAAAATAAGAGAGAATAGGCATAAGTGTTGTGACATAATGTGTAATAACAGCCCATAATGCAATAAATATCGATATAAAACCATGATGCAAAATGGACGTATCACACAGCACACGGCTAAGCGACCAATGATCAACTTTTGTGTCTATGGAGTGCCCCCCTCCCTCGTATATAAACGAGTAGAGGAGGGGGAGAGCCGGCCCTCCTATGGCGCGCCCCATGGGGAGTCCTACTCCCACCGGGAGTAGGATTCCCCCCCCCCCTTCCCTAGTTGGACTAGGAGTGAAAGGAAGGGGGAGAGAGGGGGAAGGAAAGGGGTGGCCGGCCCCCCACCCAATTCGGATTGGGCTTGAGGGGGGCGCACCACCTCCTAGGCCTCCCTCTCTTGTCTCCCACTATGGCCCAATAAGGCCCATATACCTCCCGGGGGGTTCCTGTAACCTCCCGGTGCTCTGGTATATGCCCGAACTCACCCGGAACCATTCCAACATCCAAATATAGTCATACAATATGTCGATCTTTATGTCTCAACCATTTCGAGACTCCTCGTCATGTCCGTGATCATATCCGAGACTCTGAACTACCTTCGGTACATCAAAACACATAAACTCATAATACCGATCGTCACCGAATGTTAAGCGTGCGTACCCTACGGGTTCGAGAACTATGTAGACATGACCGAGACTCATCTCCGGTCAATAACCAATAGCGTAACCTAGATGCTCATATTGGCTCCCAAATATTATACGAAGATCTTTATCGGTCAAACCGCATAACAACATACGTTGTTCCCTTTGTCATCGATATGTTACTTGCCCGAGATTCGATCGTCGGTATCTCAATACCTAGTTCAATCTCGTTACCAGAAAGTCTCTTTACTCGTTCTGTAATGCATCATCCCGCAACTAACTCATTGCTCACATTGCTTGTAAGCCTTATAATGATGTGCATTACTGAGAGGGCCCAGAGATACCTCTCCGACAATCGGAGTGACAAATCCTAATCTCATCTATGCCAACTCAACAAACACCATCGGAGACACCTGTAGAGCACCTTTATAATCACCCAGTTACGTTGTGACGTTTGGTATTACACAAAGTGTTCCTCTGGTATTCGGGAGTTGCATGATCTCATAGTCATAGGAACATGTATAAGTTATGGAGAAAGCCATAGCAACAAACTAAACGATCATCGTGCTAAGCTAACGGATGGGGTCAAGTCAATCACATCATTCTCTTATGATGTGATCCCGTTAATCAAATGAGAACTCATGTCTATGGTTAGGAAACATAACCATCATTGATTCAACGAGCTAGTCAAGTAGAGGCAAACTAGTGACACTCTGTTTGTCTATGTATTCACACATGTACTAAGTTTCCGGTTAATACAATTCTAGCATGAATAATAAACATTTATCATGATATAAGGAAATATAAATAACAACTTTATTATTGCCTCTAGGGCATATTTCCTTCAGTCTCCCACTTGCACTAGAGTCAATAATCTAGATTACATTGTAATGATTCTAACACCCATAGAGTCTTGGTGCTGATCATGTTTTGCTCATGAGAGAGGCTTAGTCAATGGGTCTGCAACATTCAGATCCGTATGTATGTTGCAAATCTCTATGTCTCCCTCCGTGACTTGATCACGGATGGAATTGAAGCGTCTCTTGACGTGCTTCATTCTCTTGTGAAATCTGGATTCCTTTGCCAAGGCAATTGCACCTGTATTGCCACAAAAGATTTTCATTGGACACGATGCACTAGGTATGACACGTAGACCGGATATGAACTCCTTCATCCAGACTCCTTCATTTGCTGCTTCCGAAGCAGCTACGTATTCCGCTTCACACGTAGATCCCGCCACGACGCTCTGCTTGGAACTGCACCAATTGACAGCTCCACCATTTAATAAAAACATGTATACGGTTTGTGACTTAGTGTCATCTGGATCAGTGTCAAAGCTCGCATCGACGTAACCGTTTACGACAAGATCTTTGTCACCTCCATATACGAGAAACATATCCTTAGTCCTTTTCAGGTATTTCAGGATGTTCTTGACCATTGTCGAGTGATCCACTCCTGGATTACATTAGTACCTCCCTGCTAAACTGATAGCAAGGCACACATCAGGTCTGGTACACAGCATTGCATACATGATAGAGCCTATGGCTGAAGCATAGGGAACAACTTTCATTTTCTGTCTATCTTCTGCAGTGGTTGGACATTGAGTCTGACTCAACTTCACACCTTGTAATACAGGCAAGAACCCTTTCTTTGCCTGATCCATATTGAACTTCTTCAAAACTTTATCAAGGGATGTGCTTTGTGGAAGTCGAATTAAGCATCTTGATCTATCTCTATAGATCTTGATGCCCAATATATAAGCAACTTCACCGAGGTCTTTCAGTTAAAAATTCTTATTCAAGTATCCTTTTATGCTATTCAGAAATTCAGTATCGTTTCCAATCAACAATATGTCATCTACATATAATATCAGAAATGCTACAGAGCTCCCACTCACTTTCTTGTAAATACAGGCTTCTCCAAAAGTCTGTGTCGGTGTCAAAACCGGCGGATCTCGGGTAGGGGGTCCTGAACTATGCGTCTAAGGCGGATGGTAATAGGAGGCGGGGGACACGATGTTTACCCAGGTTCGGGCCCTCTTGATGGAGGTAATACCCTACTTCCTGCTTGATTGATCTTGATGATATGAGTATTACAAGAGTTGATCTACCACGAGATCGTAGAGGCTAAACCCTAGAAGCTAGCCTATGGTATGATTATTGTCGTCCTATGGACTAAACCCTCCAGTTTATATAGACACGGGAGGGGGCTAGGGTTACACAGAGTCGGTTACAAAGGAGGAGATCTACATATCCATATTGCCAAGCTTGCCTTCCACGCCAAGGAGAGTCCTATCCAGACACGGGACGAAGTCTTCAATCTTGTATCTTCATAGTCCAACAGTCTGGCCAAAGGATATAGTCCGGTTGTCCGGATACCCCCTAATCCAGGACTCCCTTAGTAGCCCCCGAACCAGGCTTCAATGACGATGAGTCCGGCACGCAGATTTGTCTTCGGCATTGCAAGGTGGGTTCTTCTCCAAATTCTAAATATCTGTTGAGTAGTGTCCGGCTCCCCATAAATGTGCACCTCTTGGCTTCTGCGCCCAATAAGGGCTATCTTCCACGTGTCGAGCGAATGCGAGGAGCCAGGGCATTTTTACATTCTCCACCCCAGCCATGTAAGTAAATTGTCTACTTAAAGAGACGGGGATTCTTAGATCCATACCCCACCATCCTCCCACGGAGAGCATCCATTGGAGAGCGCTTGGAAAAATCCATCCCAACTGGCCGGCCATCGCAGCTCCTCCTCCCGCTCCCGTAGCCCTATGCCCGGTGACTGGGAGAAGTGTTTCGGCCCCCACAGCCAATTAGTAGAGTTATAGACCAAGGGATTCCTCCCTCCAGCGTATATGGTCCCCGTTCGAGCCGGGCTTGCCACCTATAATGGCGGGGAGAAAGCGGAGAGCTTCCCCAATCCCTCTAAGGGGGAGCGGGTATGCCTTGTCCCTTATTTACTAAAGGGACTTGGATTTCCAATCCATCCATTCCTCCGCGGGCTCCTGGAGTTTTACGGCCTCCAGTTGCATAATTTCACCCCCGCGTCCATATTACACATCGCTAGTTATGTTGCCCTTTGCGAGCTGTTTCTGGGCTGCGAAGCTCATTTTGAGCTGTGGAAGAGGCTATTCTGCCTTGTGCCCCGTTCACAGAAGGGGTCCATATATCAAGTGGGCGGAGCCGAAATATGGCGCATCGCCGAGAATGGATACCCGTCCGGTACCCTGAAGCAGATGTCCGAAGACTGGCCTTCGAAGTGGTTTTACATGGAGGACATTCCCCTTCCAGATCCTATTCGGATGGGTCTTCCCGAGTTCGACAATGCCCCTCTGAAGAAACACCGAAGTTGGCACCCACAGAGCCCTCAGGAGGAAGATAACGAAGAAGTCCTTTACCTGATGGGCCGGATAAAAACGCCGGCTCAATCAGGACTGACAATAATCGAGGTTATGTCAGTATGCATAATGCAGGGGGAGCAACCGCTTCAATATCGAGGGCACCCCCTGTGGCACTTTAACGGGGAAGATGATGCCACCCGCTGCGGGCGTAAGGGACCGGACTCGGTTGCTGCTCTAGCAAAAATTCTGTCTCATTTGTTCAAGGGAGAGAAAGAGGAGTTCATCCGTATTAAGCCACGGGATGGATTCTCCATGTACAACCCCCCAAGCTGGGTGAGCTGTCTTTTTTACTCTCAACCTTCCCACATTCTTTGTCATAAATACTTACCTTGCCATTTCATGGCAGGAACTGCGCAAAGCCGTAAGGGAGGTCAACAGCCCACCTCCACAACCGGAGGACCCTGACCGGGCCCTCGATCCCTGACTTGAAGAGGATCCGGACATATTTGTGGAGCTGATTGATAGGACATTCTATCAATTGAGCTGCGATGATGCCATGGTGGCCATCATATCCGACTATCCTGGGCTACTCCCTGCATCGCACGTAAGAAAAACCGGAGTCCCAACTTCCACAAAGGATCCCCTTTCATGCACTTCACCTACCGTACACATATGGTGTTTTACAGGGAAGGCCGTCGGGATGCCATGCCGAACCAGCAGTGACTCACCAACAAGGGGCACCAAAGCCGGGCTAAAAAGGAAGGCGGTCAGGACTAAGACGACGGTGCAGAGGTATGATACAGAACCTCGCTCCGTGGTTGTCGTCTTTCTCAAAATGTAATGACGTCCATGTTTCCTGGTAGGAAAAACGCTCGCCTGACTATATCCGGAGAGGTTGCCGATCACGCCTCCACCAGTCGGGCACCAGAGCCGGACATAGAGGCGGAAGCTAACACGGGGCGAACGACGGAAGCTCCTCCTACAGAGGATGCGGATAGACAATCCGCCACAAATTCCGAAGTGGAGAGCGCCATGAATCACAGGCGTCGTCGGACCGTACTCCGCGACGCTTGTTTCTCCCAAGAGGCATTCGATGCCTTCAACTCAGGAGACGCGTACATTCGTGCCATGCAAAACGGTCTTGCCAGAGCCACGGACCAGTATGTAAAGGATATACGGGTAAGAAAATCTGACGATTATATATATCAGTAGCCCCTGAGACTTGAAACAGTTGACACAGCTGATTTAAGGATCATTACTTGTGCAGGTTCTTACGAAGAAGAATACTCAATTGTCTCAAGAGCTGGAAGATGCAAAGTCCAGCTGCGGGCCGCGGCTGCTGCATTGAAGGAGTCCGAGAAGGCCCCCTCTGGTAACACTTGTTTCCATTGCAACAAATGACAAGTACCAGATAGTATGCGGCATGCATGCAAATCTAACAATAGATGTTGCAGATGACTCCGGAGTGAATCCGGAGGCCGTGCCGGAGAATGTGCAACATGCTAATCGACAGCTAAATGCTGGCGAGCGCGTGCTTACACGGGTTAGGCAGGAGAAAAACAATCTCCATGATGCCAATATCCAGCTGGGCGTGGAGCTGAAAGATGTCCGAGCCCAGCTTGCGGACTCCGTGAAGGAGAATAAGCGGCTTCGACGTGGCATTTTCAGTAAGTGCTTGAACGAACTTTTGACAGAGTTCGGCGAAGAAGCCGGCTAACAGAGTTATGTCTGCAGGTATGCTGACGGTTCGTCCCGCGGAGGAAATGCCCGGGTCTGCGGGTGATCTTCTACTAGAGCTCTCACGACTGCATGAGCAAGTTCGGCAGGTGATGCAGGGTATTGCCCAAGCCTTGTGGCCATCCGCCTCCCCGCCAGGAGGCATGGGGGAGCTTATAGAGAAGCTCAAGGGAGCGCGGCAGCGCTTCCGATTGTGGAAGATATCAACCTGCCGACAAGGTGCAAGAGAAGCCTGGGCCATGGTGAAGACGCGATATACCAAAGATGACCCAAACCACATGGCCGAGGTCGAACCTGTGGGGCCCGATGGGAAAGAGATCCCCGTCAGTTTGGTGTATGACCAAGTAGAATTAGCCGCAAAGTATTCCCAACAGGATTGTAGGCTAGACAGCCTCTTGGATGGTATAGAAGAGGAATTTAGTCAGTCTAAATGACTGTGTACTTGAATTGACATGTATAATGTCCCTAGCCGGATTGTAAATCATTTGTCATGGCGGACCTTTTCGCTTCAACCTCTGGACCCGATAATCCGGAGTGTATCCGAATACCCAATCGGTTATGAAAAAAACCAGGGTATGCGTGGAAACCAGGCGTAGGGGTCATAAGTGCTTGAACAGACAAGTACCCAACTAACTATGTTATATTACATGGATCGTAAGAAACATCTTCCAGGGAGAATAGTTCCGTTAGGGGTTCATTTCCCTGGGTACGCATGCCCTAATGTCCATGTTTGAACTGCGGAAAGAGACGCAAACTATAAACATCTGGGGGCATGTATCAAAATAAATAAAAGTCATCTTTTGTTCACCGACCAAATATTCCCTTAAGAACGCTAGCTTTCGGCTTCACCCAGTCTGAGGTACACATCCGGCTAACCCGGCAGTAACAATCGCAGAGGTGCTCCCCTTACGCCCTAGCCGAATTAACGGGAACGTAGGGCATAAATACAAGAGCCAGGCAACCCAACTTGGCCAAAACTTAAGTCATATCGATGCATATAATGGCAAAAAAAGGTACATGCGGAAGGATAACACATGTGTGGGGCATATAGCCCAGAAAAATAGTTATATTAAGCTTTTATATAAGAATCCCCCAGGTGTAATGAGCATGGTTAGCGCGTCAAGATTGTGCAATCAAGACACAAGTTAGCCTTTTAAGGCCTTGAGGAGAAGGGAAAAGGACGAGAGAAAAGACAGATAACGGATATGCAAACAATGGATGGGGGTAAGGAGACGAAAATAGAGTCCGGCACTAGGCGTAGAATCTTCGGAGCCTGGCTGCATTCCATGGGTTTGGCTCGAGTCGATTGTCCGATGCATCCCGCATACGGTACGCTCCACCGGTCAAAACCTGGTCAATAATAAAGGGACCTTCCCATTTGGGCTTGAGCTTGTTCTTTTTCTTCTTCGGCAGGAGTAGAACTAGTTCGCCAACATTATAGGTTTGGGCCCGTACTTCTCTGCTTTGATACCTTCGAGCCTGTTGCTAATGGAATGCGGAACAGGCTTTTGTCACGTCATGCTCCTCCTCCAGAGCATCCAAACTGTCCTGCCGATCTAGCTCGGCCTCTTTTTCTTCGTACATGCACACTCGAGGTGAGTCATGAATTATGTCGCAGGGCAAAACCGCCTCTGCGCCGTACACCATGAAAAATGGTGTTTATCCGGTAGTGCGATTCGGCGTGGTCCACAGCCCCCATAGTAAGGAGTTGAGCTCCTCTACCCAGTGCGTGTTTGATTCTTTTAAGGACCGCACTAATCTGGGTTTGATGCTGCTCATGATAAGACCATTTGCTCGCTCGACTTGACCCTTAGTTTGCGGGTGATAGACAGAAGCATAATTGAGCTTGATGCCCATGTTGCTGCACCAAAGTTTTACTTCGTCGGCTGTAAAGTTCGTGCCGTTGTCAGTGACGATGCTGTGGGGGATGCCATAACGGTGTACAACCCCAGATATGAAGTCTATCACCGGTCCGGATTCAGCTTTTTTAACGGGTTTGGTTTCTATCCATTTGGTGAATTTATCCACCATGACCAGTAAGTATTTTTTTCTTATGGGTTCCCCCTTTAAGGGGTCCGACCATATCAAGCCACCAGATTGCAAAGGGCCAGGTAATGGGGATTGTTTGGAATGCGATAGGCGGCATATGGCTTTCATTTGCAAAAAGCTGGCAACCGACGCAACGTTGGACCAGATACTGAGCATCTGCTTGGGCCGTCGGCCAATAGAAACCTGTACAGAAGGCCTTGCTTACGAGGGCCCGGGCTGAGGCGTGGTGGCCGCCGAGTCCAGCATGGATTTATGCCAAAAGCTTCCGCCCTTCCTCTTCGGAGATGCACCTTTGAAGGACTCCAGTCGTGCTTTTCTTGTAAAGCTCTCCCTCATGGACCTTGTAGGCCTTAGATCGCCGCACTATGCAGCGTGCCTCATTTTGGTCCTCGGGTAGTTCCTACCTGGTTAGGTAGGCCATGAATGGTTCTGTCCACGGGGCGATGACGGCCATTATCACGTGGGTTGAAGGTGTTATTTCGATGGTCAAGCCTCTGATTATGTCAGAGTGTTCGGTATCTGGTGTTGTGGCCGGGTCCGGAATATTGTTACCGGTGTCCCCTTCCCATACCACGGATGGCTTAAACAGCCTTTCCAACAAGATGTTGGGTGGGACAAGATCATGCTTAGCGCCGATACGGGCGAGGATATCCGCCGCCTGATGGTTTTCCCGAGCCACATTGTGGAATTCAAGCCCCTCCAACCGAGCTGACATTTTGAGGAGGCGTTGCGATATGACGCCATTTTCGGATCATTGGCATCGAAGTCTCCATTTATTTGAGATATTGCGAGGTTCGAGTCCCCACGCACCTCCAGGCGCTGAATGCCCATGGAAACTGCCATCTGGAGACCGTGTAATAGGGCCTCGTATTCGGCTGCATTGTTGGAGTCTGTGTATAGTATTTGGAGTACGTATTGGACTATATCTCCAGTGGGGGACGTCAGGACGATGCCAGCTCCCAGACCGGCCAGCATTTTAGAGCCGTCAAAGTGCATGATCCAATTGGAGTATGCGTCGTACTCTTTAGGGAGTTCGGCTTCTGTCCACTCGGCGATGAAATCGGCCAGTACTTGCGACTTAATGGCTTGCCGTGGTCTATATGTTATGTCGAACAGGAGGAGCTCGATATCCCATTTGGCAATCCGGCCCGTGGCATCACGGCTGTTTATTATGTCGTTGAGTGGTACTTCTGAGGCCATCGTAATTGAACACTATTGAAAGTAGTGTCGTAATTTCCGGCATGCCATGAATACTGCGTATGCTATCTTTTGATAATGTGGGTACCATGATTTGCATGGAGTGAGGACAGTGGATACATAATATACCGGCTTTTGAAGTGGGAATTTATGTCCGTCCATCTCTCGTTCGACAACGAGCACTGCGCTTACAACTTGATGAGTTGCCGCTATATATAACAGCATTGGTTCACCGACATTTGGCGCGGCCAAGATTGGGTTGGTGGCCAAGATGGCTTTTATGTCTTCTAATCCAGCCGTGGCTGCATCCATCCACTCGAAGTGTTCGGTGCACCGAAGAAGGCGATAAAGGGGGAGTGCCTTTTCTCCTAATCGGGAGATAAAGCGGCTTAAGGCCGCCGCACATCCAGCTAACTTTTGGATTTGCTTGAGGTCGGTTGGGATAGCCAACTGCGATAGGGCTCGGATTTTAGCCGGATTTGCTTCAATTCCTCTACTGGAGACGATGAAGCCCAGGAGCTTTTCGGCGGGTACGTCGAAAATGCATTTTTTCGGATTGAGCTTAATGTCGTATGTTCAGAGATTGTCGAACGTGAGCCACAAGCCGTCTATTAAGGAGTCAACGTGTCTGGTTTTAATGACCACATCGTCTACGTATGCCTCCACTGTTTTGCCGATCTGCTTTTCCAGATATGACTGAATCATGCGCTGATACGTTGCGCCGGTGAGGGACTCCTGGATTAGGGGGTGTTCGGGTAGCCGGACTATACCTTCAGCCATACTCCTGGACTATGAAGATACAAGATTGAAGACTTCGTCCCGTGTCCGGATGGGACTTTCCTTGCGTGGAAGGAAAGCTTGGCGATGCGGATATGCAAGATCTCCTATCATTGTAACCGACTCTGTGTAACCCTAACCCTATCCGGTGTCTATATAAACCGGAAGGTTGTTGTCCGTAGGCAATCAACTCCATACACAACAATCATACCATAGGCTAGCTTCTAGGGTTTAGCCTCCTTGATCTCGTGGTAGATCTACTCTTGTACTACCCATATCATCAATATTAATCAAGCAGGAGTAGGGTATTACCTCCATCGAGAGGGCCCGAACCTGGGTAAAACAAAGTGTCCCCTGTCTCCTGTTACCATCCGGCCTAGACGCACAGTTCGGGACCCCCTACCCGAGATCCGCCGGTTTTGACACCGACATTGGTGCTTTCATTGAGAGTTCCTCTGTGCCGTCACAATCAGGAAGGATGCCTCTTCCCCGTCTTTAAAGACGGTGCCGTTGCTAAGGGAGCCTTGGCTGTTGGCCAGACCCTCCGGCTAGGTGGTTTCCTCATGACCATCTGTTCGGCTGTTGTGCCGACGGTGACCTCTCGGGTCATCAAAAGCAACCTACATGTCAGCTCGGAGCTCGTCGAGCAGCTAGATCCAATGGAGCTCTCCTCCGCAAACGAGCTCTTGGATCGCATCGCCGCCCTGGGGGTCGCTACGGATTACGACCAGGTTGGGCTTAAACCCGATCTAAGAGAAATTAACTCTCCCCATGTCACCCACCACGTTGCCGTGGTAGAGGCGCAGTGCGGCGACCCTTCATCTATTTTAAGGACTAGCTACGTCCGAATTCCCAACTCCTCCAAGCCGGATACCCACGGAGGGGAGGATGTAACTCAAGACTTGAGCTTAGGATCAGGCAACGGGCTAGATTCGTTGGACAACATCCAAGAATCCGAACTTCAGAGTTCAGAAACTCTTCGGCCTCCGAATCTTGGATTGGGTGAGGTTTCAGATTCAACGACACCCGCCCACCCGAACATAAGCGATCTCTCCCAAATCAGGAAGAGGCCCGAGGAAACAGTACATCATTACTGGGCCAGATTGCTCCTGGTTATGAACAGGATAAAGGATTGCCGCGAGGAAGACGCAATCTCAATTTTCTGCAGTAATTGAAAGGACGAGGGAATCCTTAACGCCGTAATTCGCCGTGATATTACACGCTTCGCTGACTTGGCGTCCATAGTACAAAAATATTGTGCGATGGAAAGCGCCTGGAAAACCGAAATAAAATTTTGGGATAATCCGGCCTTGAATAGTAATCCCGTCCGAACTAAGAGGGTGCATCATCATAGGACACCCGGAATAAACACCAAAAAGCCAAAACCCTCTACAGGGCATGGAACCATACTGGAAATGTGGCTTGATGGACCTTGTAGAATTCACAGTACAGAGGACGCCACACCAACTCACAGCCTCAGAGCATGTTGGATACTCCGGCAGGTGGCCAAAATCGGCGAGGACCTCCTAATCCTGGAGGCCACAGAAAGCCAGCCCGAGGACACCAGTACCGTTCTCACAGTCTTCGAGACTTTCGCATCAAACAATGTGCGAAAAAGAACACTCCGCAGCCCCGTCGAAGTCTATCAAGTTGCAACAATAAATCCATGGAGCGACACTGCTATTACCTTCAACGCAAGTGATGAGCCTAAATTCCGAACAGCCCGAGCACCAGCCGCATTGGTCCTCAGTCCCATAGTGGACGGCTTTTGCCTCACCAAGGTGCTCATGGATGGAGGCAGCGGACTGAACCTCATTTATGAGGAAACCCTTCAAAAAATGGAAAATAGACTGGAGCCGCGTCAAGCGAAGCAGCACAACCTTTAGAGGAATAATCCCCAGTCGGGAAGCGCGCTGCACATGAAAAATCACACTAGATGTGGTGTTCGGCACGCCGGATAATTACAGGTTCGAAGAAGTCACGTTTCAAGTGGCCCCGCTTAAGAGCAGACATCACGCTTTACTGGGACGGGAAGCATTCACAATCTTCCAAGCAATACCCCATTACGGGTACATGAAGCTTAAGATGCCCGGGCCGAACGGAATTATCACTCTAGCTAGTGATCCGGACGTTGCAATCCGCGCCGAAAACAAGACGGCCGCATTAGCCCTTGAGGCACTATCCGAAGCCCTAGCGGCCGAGGAACTGACTACGCTGCGCTCCACGGTTAACAGGGATGATGTGATACTCGATAAGAGATCCAAATCCACATCCTTCAAGCCAGCTGACGAAATAGTCAAATTCCAGGTCCATCCAACGGACCCCAATAAAGCAGCTTCCATCGGGGCACGACTGAGCCCTGACGTAGGCGCCGCACTGCGAGAGTTCCTACGAGAGAACTGGGACATTTTCGCCTGGCACCCTTCAGACATGCCAGGGATCCCACGCAAGCTGGCCGAACACAGCTTAAATATCCTAAAAGGATTCAATCTTGTCAAACAATCCCTTCGGCGTTTTTCCGAACCCAAGAGACAGGCTATGGGAGAGGAGCTAGCCAAGCTATTGGAGGCCGGATTCATTAGAGACATAAAACATCCGGACTGGCTAGCAAACTTGGTGATGGTACCAAAGAAGGACAAATCCTGGCGCCTGTGTGTCGATTTTAAAGACCTTAACAAGGCTTGCCCAAAGGATCCCTTCCCCCTCCCCCATATCGATCAAATTATCGATGCCACCGCAGGACACGACTCGTTGTGTTTCCTCGACGCATACTCCGGTTACCATCAAATCAAGATGGCAGAATTACACCAAGCTGCAACAGCATTCATATGGCCCATTCTTCTTCAACACAATGCCCTTCGGGCTTAAAAACACCGGCGCAACATATCAGCGCATGATCCAGACATGTCTGGAAAATCAAATCGGCAAAACAGTGGAGGTGTATGTGGATGATGTGGTCGTCAAATCAAGACATGTCGAATCTCTAATAGACGACTTGAGGCTTACTTTCGATAACCTCCGAAAATACGATATCAAGCTCAACCCGGAAAAATGCGTCTTCGGCGTTCCAGCCGGAAAGCTCTTGGGCTTCATTGTATCCGGTAGAGGAATTGAAGCTAATCCAGCCAAGATCCGAGCTTTGTCACAATTGGATATCCCAAAGGACCTCAAACAAATACAAAAATTAACTGGATGCATGGCGGCTTTAAGCCGCTTCATCTCCCGCTTGGGAGAAAAGGCACTACCCCTCTATCGCCTCCTTCGGCGCACCGAACACTTCGAGTGGACGGAGGCCGCCACGGCCGTACTTGATGAAATAAAAGCCATATTGGCAACAAACCCAGTCCTGGCCATGCCAAACACCGGCGAACCAATGTTATTGTACATTGCAGCAACACATCAAGTTGTCAGCGCAGTGCTTGTTGTCGAGCGGGAAATGGACGGACACAAATTCCCCCATCAAAGGCTGGTCTACTACGTATCTACTGTCCTCAATCCATGCAAATCACGCTACCCGCATTATAAAAAGATTGCATACGCGGTATTCATGGCATCCCGGAAGCTACGACACTACTTTCAAGAGTGTTCCATAACAGTAGCCTCAGAAGTACCACTCAACGATATTATCAACAACCGCGACGCAACGGGCCGGATTGCAAAATGGGCCATCGAGCTTCTCCCGTTCGATATAACCTATAAGCCACGGTGAGTTATTAAATCGCAAGTTTTGGCCGACTTCGTCGCAGAATGGACGGAGGCCGAGCTCCCTAAAGAGTACGGCACATATTCAAACTGGATTATGCATTTCGAAGGCTCCAAAATGTTGGCCGGACTGGGGGCTAGCGTCGTCCTGACGTCCCCCATAGGAGACACAGTCCAATATGTGCTCCAGATCATGTACATGGATTCCAACAATGCAGCCGAATATGAGGCCCTCCTACATGGTCTCCGGATAGCAGTATCCATGGGTATCCAGCGCCTAGAGGTACGCGGGGATTCAAGCCTTGTGATATCCCAAATAAATGGAGACTTTGACACCAAGGACCCAAAAATGGCAGCTTACCGCAACGCGGTCCTAAAAATGTCAGCTCGGTTCGAAGGGCTGGAGTTTCACCATATAGCCCGAGAAAACAATCAAGCAACGGATGTCCTGGCACGCATCGGAGCAAAACGTGATGCAGTCCCCCCTAACATCTTTTTGGAAAGATTGTTCAAGCCATCCGTAACATGGGAGGGGGAACCCATAAATAACAGCCCGGACCCAGCCGCACCACTCGACGCGGAACAATCTGACACAATTGGAGGCTCTGCCAATGAAATTACACCTTCAGCCCACGTAATAATGGCGGTCATCGCCCCGTGGACAGAACCATTCCTAGCCTACCTTACTAGGCAGGAACTCCCAGAGGACCAAAATGAGGCCCGCTGCATAGTGTGGCGATCTAAAGCCTATAGAGTCCATGAGGGAGAGCTTTACAAGAAAAGCACTACCGGAGTCCTTCAAAGGTGCATCTCTGAAGAGGAAGGGCGGAACCTTCTGGCTGAAATTCATGCCGGACTCGGTGGTCACCATGCCGCTGCTCGGTCCCTTGTTAGCAAGGCTTTCCGTACAGGCTTTTATTGGCCGACGGCCCGGGCAGACGCTCAGGACTTAGTCCAACGATGCGCTGGTTGCCAACCAAAGCCATATGCCACCCACCGCACTCCAAACTATACCCATCACCTGGCCTTTTGCGGTCTGGGGGCTTGACATGGTCGGACCCCTTAAAGGTGGGACCGATAGGAAAAAATACTTACTGGTCATGGTAGACAAATTCACCAAATGGATAGAAGCCAAGCCTCTTAAAACGACCGAATCCGGACCTGTGATAGACTTCATATCCAGGGTGGTACACCGCTATGGCGTCCCCCACAGCATCATAACCGATAATGGTACAAACTTTACCGCCGACGAGGTAAAACTCTGGTGCAAAAACATGGGCATCAAGCTCGATTATGCTTCCGTCTATCACCCACAAACCAACGGCCAGGTCGAACGTGCAAACGGTCTTATAATGAGCGGCATTAAACCCAGACTGGTGCGGTCCCTCAAGGAATCTAACACGCACTGGGTAGAGGAGCTCGACTCCGTGCTATGGGGGCTACAGACCACGCCAAATCGCACCACCGGATACACACCATTTTTTATGGTGTACGGCGCAGAGGCAGTTCTGCCCTGCGACATAATTCATGACTCACCTAGAGTGCGCATGTACGAAGAAAGAGAAGCCGAGATCGATCGGCAGGACAACTTGGACGCCCTGGAGGAAGAGCGAGACGTGGCAAAAGCCCATTCCGCATTTTATCAATAGGAGGCCCGAAGATATCAAAGCAGAGAAGTACGGGCCAAAAACTACAATGTTGGCGAACTAGTTCTACGCCTGCCGGATAATAAAAAGGACAAACTCAAGCCCAAGTGGGAAGGTCCATTCATAATCGACCAAGTCCTGACTGGCGGGGCGTACCGCCTGCGAGATGCGTCGGATAACCGACTCGAGCCGAACCCGTGGAATGCCACCCGTCTCCGAAGATTCTATGCCTAGCGCCGGACTCTGAGTTCGTCTCCTTCCTCTGTCCACTTTTTGCATTTTTCTATCTTACATTTCTCTCCTTCCCCTCTTTTCTTTTATAGCCCTTAAAGGCTTATCTAGTGACGCACCACTCGCGCTCATTAAACCTGGGGGCTTCTTTAACAGAAGCTTATTTATACGGGCTTCACTCCCAACACATGCGTCAAACTTCCACATGTACCTTTTTCTTCACCATTATATGCATCGATATGACTTAAGTTTTGGCCAAGCTGGGTTGCCTGGCTCCTATGCTTACCCCTACGTTCCCGATTGTTCGGCTAGGTGGTAAAGGGAGCACCTCTGCGATTGTTACTGCCGGGTCAGCCGGATGTGTACCTCAGACTGGGTGAAGCCGAAAGCTAGCATTCTTAAGGGAATATTCGGTCGGTGAGATAAAAGATGATCTTTTTTTTATATATGTGCCCCCAGATGCTTTTTTCTGCGTCTTTTTACACAGTCCGGACATGCACTTTAGGGCATGACTCCCAGCGAAAGGAACCCCTAACGGAACTATTCTCTCTGGAAGATGTTTCTTACTAACCATGTAATATAACATAACTAGTTGGGCACTTGTCTGATAAAGCACTAATGACCCCTACGCCTGGTCTCCACGCATACCATGGTTCTTATATAACCGCTATGGTATTCGGACACACTCCGGACCGTCAGGTCCCGAGGTCGAAGCGAAAAGGTCGGCAACGACAAACGATCTACAATCCGGCTAGAAGGCATTACACATGTCAATTCAAAATTACATAGTCATTCTGACTGATTGTATTCGTCTTCAATACCATCTAACAGGCTGTCTAATTTACAGTCCTGCTGGGAATACTTCGCGGCCAACTCTACTTGGCCGTATACTAAGCTCACAGGGATCTCCTTCCCGTCAGGCCCCACTGGTCCAACCTCGGCCATGTGGTTTGGGTCAGACTTCATAAAACGGGTCTTCACCATGGCCCAGGCATCCCTAGCGCCTTGTCGGCAGGCCGATATCTTCCACAAACAGAAGCGCCGCCGAGCTCCCTTCAGCTTCTCCGCAAGCTCTCCAAGGCCCTCGGGCATGGAGTGGGCAGGCCATAAGGCTTGGGCAACACCTCGCATCGCCTACCGAATTCGCTCGTGCAGTTGCATGAGTTTGGGAAGAAGGTCACCCGTAGAACCGGGCATCTCCTCTTTAGGACGACTTGTGAGCATACCTACAGACATTACTCTGTTAGTCGACTTCTTCGCCTAACTCTTTTTTCAAAGTTCGTTCAAGCACTTACTAAAAATGCCGCGTCGAAGCCGCTGATTCTCCTTCGTGGAGTCCGACAGCTGGCCACGAACATCTTTAAGTTCGACGTCCAGCTTGGTGTTGGCATCCTGAAGATCATTCTTCTCTCGCCTCACCCTTGTCAACATACTCTCACCGGCCTTTAGCTGGCATAAGAGTTGTTGTTTGTCCGGATCGAGTCCGGCGCCATCTGCAATATGATTTGTCAGATTTACACCCACACCGCACAATACTAATCTTTCTAAGTGTATCTTACCTGAGGGGGTCTCTTTGGACTCCCCTGCTGCGGCTAGTGCGGCCTCTAGTTGGGCCCTACACTTTTCCAGCTCCTGGGACAGTACAGTATTCTTCTCTGTAAGAACCTGCATATTAAAAGATCCTTAAATCAGTTGCTCTAACTATTTCAAGTCTCGGGGGCTACTGGTATATATATATTTGACCAAAATTTTCTTACCCGTATGCCTTTTACATACTGCTCCGTGGCTCTGGCTAAACCATTTTGAGCGGCACGGAGGTACGCATCTCCCGAATTAAAGGCATCTAAAGCCTCTTGGGAGAAACAAGCATCGCGTAGAACTGTCCGGCGTCGCCTGTGGTTCATGGCACTCTCCACTTCAGAATTTGTGGCAGACAGCCTATCCTCATCCTCTGTCGGAGGAGCGTCCGGTACGCACCTTGTGCTCGCCTCCGCTTCCTGGCCAGCCGTTGGAGCCTGGCTGGTGGAGGCGCGATTGGCAACCTCTTTGGATGTAGTCCCGCGAGGTCTCTTCGTTTTGAAGATAGCATGAACGTTAATATGCCCTAACAGAATAACACTAGGGAAACAGAGGGTGCGCTATACCTTTGCGCCGGCATCTCAGTCCGGACTTCATTCCTTTTTGCCCCACGGGGCCCTGCGGCCCCTCATTGGCCGGCCGCCGCAGGTTCGGCCTCCTGCCTTGGAAAACTCCCCTGCAAAACACGGTTGTCGTCAGAAACATCGGAATACGCGAGAGTGCAATCTCTCTCGAGGGAATGAGACTCCGGCTTCTGTCACCTGGGAGGTCGGGATTAACCCTGGCTAATCAGCCATGATGGCTACCAAGGTATTGTCCTTGCTTAGCTTATGGAACACCCCGTCGATAAGCTCCACCGATATGTCCGGATCCTCTTCGGAGTCCGGATCGAGGGACCGTTCTGGGTCCTCGGGCTGTGGAGGGCGGTTGTTTATATCCTTTACCTCCTGTCGCAGTTCCTGCACTAAAGTCGTTAGACTACATATCTAACCGTGGGAGTATAGAACAAACAGGCAAGCGCAATTATGCACTTACCCAACTTGGAGGATCGTACATAGTAAATCCGGCCTACGGATTGACGCGGAGGAATTCCTCCTTTTCTCCCTTATACAAGGAGAATAAGATCTCTACTAAGGCGGTGGCTGAGTCCGGCCCCTTACGACCGTAACGTGTGGCGTCATCCTCCCCGTTGAAATCCCACATGGGGTGGCCTCTATATTGAAGCGGTTGCACCTCCCGCATAATGCATGCGGCCATGACTCCAATCATGGTTAGTCCGGAATGAGCCAACAGTATTATCCGGCCCATCAGGTAAAGGACGTCTCTGTCACTTTCTCTCTGAGAGCTCCGCGGACGCCAGCTCAAGCGTTTTTTCAATGGAGCACTGTTGAACTCAGGGAGACCGACCCGGATAGGGTCCGGTAGCGGGACGTCATCTATGTAAAACCATTTCGAAGGCCAGTCCTCGGACGCCTTCTTCGGGGTTTCGGATAGGTATCCGGTCCCGGCGATGCGCCATACTTCGGCTCCGCCCACTTGATATATAGACCCCTTTTCAGAACGGGGCACCAGGAAGAATAACCTCTTCCACAGCGCAAAATGAGCCTCCACGCCTAAAAATAGCTCGCAAAGGGCGACGAAACCTGCGATGTGCAATACGGAGGCGGGCGTGAGATGGTGCAGCTGGAGGCCGTAGAACTCCAGAAGCCCGCGGAGAAACAGGTGAATTGGAAATCCCAGTCCCCTTATTAGATAGGGGACGAGGCACACCCGCTCTCCTTTAGAAGGATTGCGGGTGCTCTCCACTTGTTTTCCGCCATTATAGGTGGCGAGGCCGGCTCGGGCCGGGACCATGTATGCCTAAGGGAGGAATCCATTGGCCTGAAGTGATGCTAACTTTCTATGCGAGATGGTGCAACTCTCCCAGTCCCCGGGTTTGGGACCGGAGGGGCGAGGGGAGGAGCTGCGACGGCTGGTCATGTTGGAATGGACCTTTGCTAGAAGTGCTTTGATGACAACTCGCAGAAAGGAGAAGATGTGGTTTGGACCTAAATCCCCATCCCGTTAAATAGGCGGCTCGTTTATATGGCTAGGGTGTGGATGTAAAAACGCCCCGGCTTTTCGCATTTGTTTGAACACGTGGAAGACGGCCATTATTGGGCATGGAAGCCGAGGAGGACTACATTACAGAAATCGGACATTATTCCTACAGGTACACAAGATTTGGAGAAGAACCCACCTTGCAATGCCGAACAAATCTGCGCGTCGGACTCAACGTCATTGAAGCCTGGTTCGGGGGCTACTGAGGGAGTCCTGGATTAGGGGGTGTTCGGGTAGCCGGACTATACCTTCAGCCGGACTCCTGGACTATGAAGATACAAGATTGAAGACTTCGTCCCGTGTCCGGATGGGACTTTCCTTGGCGTGGAAGGCAAGCTTGGCGATGCGGATATGCAAGATCTCCTATCATTGTAACCGACTCTGTGTAACCCTAACCCTATCCGGTGTCTATATAAACCGGAAGGTTGTAGTCCGTAGGCAATCAACTCCATACATAACAATCATACCATAGGCTAGCTTCTAGGGTCTAGCCTCCTGGATCTCGTGGTAGATCTACCCTTGTACTACCCATATCATCAATATTAATCAAGCAGGAGTAGGGTATTACCTCCATCGAGAGGGCCTGAACCTGGGTAAAACAAAGTGTCCCCTGTCTCCTGTTACCATCCGGCCTAGACGCACAGTTCGGGACCCCCTACCCGAGATCCGCCGGTTTTGACACCGACAGCCGGCGTTTTTGAGCCAGAAGGGCATTGTGTTAAAACAAAAGGGGCCATATGGAGTGATAAATGCCGTTGCAGCTTGATCGGACTCCGCCATCTTAATCTGGTGGTAACCGGAGTATGCGTCGAGGAAGCACAATGATTCGTGTCCTGTGGTAGCGTCGATGATTTGATCGATGCGAGGGAGGGGGAAGGGATCATTTGGGCAAGCCTTATTGAGGTCCTTGAAGTCGATGCATAGGCACTAGGATTTGTCCTTCTTCGGTACCATCACCAGGTTTGCTAGCCAGTCCGGATGTTTTATTTCTCTAATGAATCCGGCCTCCCGTAATTTGGCTAGCTCCTCTCCCATGGCTTGTCGCTTAGGTTCAGAGAAACGCCGAAGAGTCTGCTTGACCGGCTTGAATCCTTTTAGAATGTTAAGGCTATGCTCGGCCAACCTGCGTGGGATTCCTGGCACGTCTGAAGGATGCCAGGCGAATATGTCCCAATTTTCGCGCAGGAACTCCCGTAGTGCGACGTCTACACCGGGGTTTAACTATTCCCCAATGGATGATGTTTTTGTAGGGTCTGTTGGATGGACTTGGAATTTGACTATTTCATCCGCTGGTTTAAAAGCGGTGGACTTGGATCTTTTGTCGAGTATCACATCGTCGCTGTCCAGAGTGGAGCGCAGCGCAGTTAATTCCTCCGCCGCAAGGGCTTTGGATAATGCCTCGAGGGCTAGTGCGACCGTTTTGTTTTTGGCGCGGAGTGCTATGTCCGGATCACTAGCTAGAGTGATGATTCCATTGGGCCCAGTCATTTTGAGCTTCATGTACCCGTAATGGGGTATGGCTTGGAAGATCGTGAATGCCTCCCGCCCTAGAAGGGTGTGGTATCCTCTATTGAACGGGGCCACTTGGAATGTAATTTCTTCGGACATGTAATTCTCCGGAGTGCCGAATACCACATCTGGTGTGATTTTCCCAGCGCAACGTGCCTCTCGACTAGGGATGATTCCTCGGAAGGTCGTGCTGCTTTGCTCAATACAATTTTTGTCTATTTCCATTTTTTGAAGAGTCTCCTCATAAATAAGGTTTAATCCGCTGCCGCCGTCCATGAGAACTTTAGTAAGTCGAAAGTCGTCCACAATTGGACTGAGGACCAAGGCGGCTGGTGCTCGGGCTGTTCGGAATTTAGGTTCTTCACTGGCATTGAAGGTGATAGCCATGTCACTCCAGGGATTTATTGCTGCCACGTGGCAGACTTCGGCAAGTCTGCGGAGTGCTCGCTTACGCCTATTGTTTGAGGCGAAGGTCTCGAAGACTATCAATACTGTATTGTTATCCACGGGATGGTGCTCTGTGGTGTTTTGAATGAGGAGATCCTCACCGCTCTTGGCCACCTGCCGGAGTACCCAACATGCTCTAAGGCTATGTATTGGTATGGTATCTGCTGTACTATGAATTTTGCAGGGCCCATTAAGCCATCCCTCCAATACGGTTCCACACCCTGTAGTGGGATTTTGCTTCTCTGTAATTGAATCTGGCGACTTGTGAGAGTGTACCCTTTTAGTTCGGACTGGGGGTTTTATCAGAGCCGGATTATCCCAAAATTTTGTTTGGGTTTTCCAGGAGCTTTCCATCGCACAGTACTTTCGTACTATGGCTGCCAAGTCAGCAAAGTGTGCTATGTCACGGCGACTTATGGCATTGAGGATTCCCTTGTCCGTGCAATTGTTGCAAAAGAATGAAATTGTGTCTTCCTCGCGACAGTCCTTGACATTGTTCATTACAAGGAGGAATCTGGCCCAATAGTGATGTATTGTCTCTTGGTGCTCTTGTCTAATGTGGAAAGATCGTTTACATCTGGGTGGGTGGGTGGATTTAAATCCGGACCTTGACCCAATCTGAGACCCAGGGGCAGGGGAGTTTCCGATCTTGGAAGTTCGGGCTCCGGGGTGTTGCCCCGCAGGTTCCGCATGGTGCCTGATTCTAGGTTCAGGGTTAGGGAGATATCCTCCCGTGAACGGGTATCCGGCTCGGAGAGCTCGGAAATCCAGACATAGTTCGTCCTCAGGATAGAGGAAGAATCGCCGCATTGCTCCTCCACCACCGCTATCTAATGGGTTACCGGCGGAGAGTTAATCTCCCTTTGGTCGGGTTTAAGCCCAATCCGATCATAGTCCGTAGTGACTCCCAGAGCGGCGATGCGATCCAAGAGCTTGTTCAAAGAGGAGAGCTCCATTGGACCCATCTGCTCGGTGAATTTCGAGCCGATGTGGAGGCTATTTTCGATGACCCGAGAAGTCATCGTCGGTGCCGCGGTCGAGCGGGCGGTCATGACGAAGCCGCCTAGTCGGAGAGTTTGGCCTACAGCCAGGGCTCCCCCAGAGGTGATGTTGCTCTTGACAACGAGACGAGCCATCCCTCCTTATGATGACGACATAGTGGAACTCCCAATGAAAGCACCAATGTCGGTGTCAAAACCGGTGGATCTCGGGTAGGGGGTCCCGAACTGTGCGTCTAAGGCAGATGGTAACAGGAGGCAGGGGACACGATGTTTACCCAGGTTCGGGCCCTCTTTATGGAGGTAATACCCTACTGCCTGCTTGATTGATCTTGATGATATGAGTATTACAAGAGTTGATCTACCACGAGATCATAGAGGCTAAACCCTAGAAGCTAGCCTATGGTATGATTGTTGTCGTCCTACGGACTAAACCCTCCGGTTTATATAGACATCGGAGGGGCTAGGGTTACACAGAGTCGGTTACAAAGGAGGAGATCTACATATCCGTATTACCAAGCTTGCCTTCCACGCCAAGGAGAGTCCCATCCGGACACGGGACGAAGTCTTCAATCTTTTATCTTCATAGTCCAACAATCCGGCCAAAGGATATAGTCCGGCTGTCCGGATACCCCCTAATCTAGGACTCCCTCAGTCTGTATAAAACCACATGCTTTGATCACACTATCAAAGTGTATATTCCAACTCCAAGAGGCTTGCACCAGTCCATAAATGCATCACTGGAGCTTGCACACTTTGTTAGCACCTTTTGGATCGACAAAACCTGCTGGTTGATCATATACAATTCTTCTTTAAGATATCCATTAAGGAATGCAGTTTTGACATCCATTTGCCAAATTTCATAATCATAAAATGTGGCAATTGCTAACATGATTCGGACGGACTTAAGCATCGTTACGGGTGAGAAGGTCTCATCGTAGTCAACTCCATTAACTTGTCGAAAACCTTTTGCAACAAGTCGAGCTTTGCAGACAGTAACATTACCGTTAGCGTCAGTCTTCTTATTGAAGATCCATTTATTCTCTACGGCCTGCAGATCATCGGGCAAGTCAACCAAAGTCCACACTTTGTTCTCATACATGGATCCCATCTCAGATTTCATGGCCTCAAGCCATTTTGCGGAATCTGGGCTCATCATCGCTTCCTCATAGTTCGTAGGTTCGTCATGGTCAAGTAACATGACTTCCTGAACAGGATTACCGTACCACTCCGAGGTTCGGTAGTAACTTGATCAGAAGTTTCATGATCATCATCATTAGCTTCCTCACTTACTGGTGTCGGAATCACTGAACTGATTTCAGTGATGGACTACTTTCCAATAAGGGAGAAGGTACAATTACCTCTTCAAGTTCTACTTTCCTCCCACTCACTTCTTTCGAGAGAAACTCCTTCTCTAGAAAGGATCCATTCTTAGCAACGCATATCTTGCCTTCGGATCTGTGATAGAAGGTGTACCCAACAGTCTCCTTTGGGTATCCTATGAAGACACATTTCTCTGATTTGGTTCGAGCTTATCAGGTTGAAGCTTTTTCACATAAGTATCGTAGCCCCAAACTTTAAGAAACGACAACTTGGGTTTCTTACCAAACCACAGTTCATAAGGTGTCGTCTCAACGGATTTAGATGGTACCCTATTTAACATGAATGCAGCTATCTCTAAAGCATAACCCCAAAAATGATAGCGGTAAATCAGTGAGAGACATCATAGATTGCACCATATCTAATAAAGTGCGGTTACGACGTTCAGACACACCATTACGTTGTGGTGTTCCAGGTGGTGTGAGTTGCGAAACTATTCCGCATTGTTTCAAATTAAGTCAAACTCGTAACTCAAATATTCACCTCCACGATCAGAACGTAGAAACTTGATTTTCTTGTTACGATCATTTTCCACTTCACTCTGAAATTCTTTGAACTTTCCAAATGTTTCAGACTTATGTTTCATTAAGTAGATATACCCATATCTGCTCAAATCATCTGTAAAGCTGAGAAAATAACGATATCCGCCACGAGCTTCGATGTTCATTGGACCACATACATCAGTATGTATGATTTCCAATAACTCTGTTTCTCACTCCATTGTTCCAGAGAATGGAGTTTTAGTCTTCTTGCCCACGAGGCATGGTTCGCAAGTACCAAGTGATTCCAGAAGTCCATCAGAATGGAGTTTCTCCATGCGCGTTACACCAATATGACCTAAACGGTAGTGTCACAAATAAGTTGCACTACCATTATCAACTCTGCATCTTTTGGCTTCAATTCTATGAACATGTGTATCACTACTATCAAGATTTAGTAAAAATAGAGCACTCATCAAGGGTGTATGACCATAAAATATATTACTCATATAAATAGAACAACCATTATTCTCTAATTTAAATGAATAACCGTCTCGCATCAAACAAGATCCAGATATAATGTTCATGCTCAATGCCGGCACCACATAACAATTATTTAGGTATAAAACTAATCCCGAAGGTAGATATAGAGGTAGCATGCCGACGGCGATCACATCGACTTTGGAACCATTTCCCACGCGCATCGTCATCTCGTCCTTAGCCAATCTTTGTTCAATCCGTAGCCCCTATTTCGAGTTGCAAATAGGAGCATTAGTAAGGTACACATCAATAATATGTATATCAAATATACCTTTCACTTTGCCATCCTTCTTCTCCGCCAAATACTTGAAGCGGTTCCGCTTCCAGTGACCAGTTCCTTTGCAGTAGAAGCACTCAGTCTCAGGCTTAGGTCCAGACTTGGGTTTCTTCACTTGAGCAGCAACTGACTTGTTGTTCTTCTTGAAGTTCCCCTTCTTCCCTTTACCCTTTTTCTTGAAACTGGTGGTATTGTTGACCATCAACACTTGATGCTCCTTCTTGATTTCTACCTCCGCAGCCATTAGCATTGCGAAGAGCTCAGGAATCGTCTTATCCATCCCTTGCATATTATAGTTCATCACGAACCTCTTGTAGCTTGGTGGTAGTGATTGAAGAACTCTGTCAATGACACTATCATCAGGAAGATTAACTCCCAGTTGAGTCAAGTGGTTGTGGTACCCAGACATTCTGAGTATATGTTCACTGACAGAACTATTCTCCTCCATCTTGCAGCTGTAGAACTTATTGGAGACTTCATATCTCTCAATCTGGGCATTTGCTTGAAATATTAACTTCAACTCCTGGAACATCTCATATGCTCCATGACGTTCAAAACGTCGTTGAAGTCCCGGTTCTAAGCCGTAAAGCATGGCACACTGAACTATCGAGTAGTCATCAGCTTTGCTCTCCCAGGTGTTCACAACATCTGGCGTTGCTCCTGCAACGGGTTTGTCACCTAGTGGTGGTTCTAGGATGTAATTCTTCTGTGCGGCCATGAGGATAATCCTCAAGTTATGGACCCAGTTCGTGTAGTTGCATGCCACCATCATCTTTCAACTTAGCTTTCTCTAGGAACGCATTAAAATTCAACGGAACAACAGGACGGGCCATCTATCTACAACAACATAGACATGTAAAATACTATCAGGTACTAAGTTCATGATAAATTAAAGTTCAATTAATCAAATTACTTAAGAACTCCCACTTAGATAGACATCTCTCTAATCATCTAAGTGATCACGTGATCCATATCAACTAAACCATGTCCGATAATCACGTGAGATGGAGTAGTTTTCAATGGTGAACATCACTATGTTGATCATATCTTCTAATGATTCACGCTCGACCTTTCGGTCTTAGTGTTCCGAGGCCATATCTACATATGCTAGGCTCGTCAAGTCTAACCCGAGTATTCTGCACGTGCAAAATTGGCTTGCACCTGTTTTATGTGAATATAGAGCTTATCACACCCGATCATCACGTGGTGTCTTGGCACGACAAACTGTAGCAACGGTGCATACTCAGGGAGAACACTTATACCTTGAAATTTAGTAAGAGATCATCTTATAATGCTACCTCCGAACTAAGCAAAATAAGATGCATAAAGGATAAACATCACATGCAATCAATATAAGTGATATGATATGGCCATCATCATCGTGTGCCTTTGATCTCCATCTCTAAAGCACCGTCATGATCACCATTGTCACCGGCTTGACACATTGATCTCCATCGAAGCATCATTGTCGTCTTGCCAACTATTGCTTCTATGACTACCACTCCGCTTAGTGATAAAGTAAAGCAATTACATGGCGATTGCAATTCATACAATAAAGCGACAGCCATATGGCTCCTTCCAGTTGCCGATAACTGTGCTACAAAACATGATTGTTTCATACAATAAAATTTAGCATCATGTCTTTACCATATCACATCACCACATGCCCTGCAAAAACAAGTTAGACGTCCTCTACTTTGTTGTTGCAAGTTTTACATGGCTGCTACGGGCTGAGCAAGAACCGTTCTTACCTACGCATCAAAAACCACAATGCGGTATAGTGATTGCTTTTTGATCTTCAGAAAGAACCCTGTTCATTGAAACCGATTCAACTAAAGTTGGAGAAACTGACACCCACCGGCCACCTGTGTGCGAAGCACATCGGTAGAACCAGTCTCGCTTAAGCGTACGCGTAATGTCGGTCTGAGCCGCTTCAGCCAACAAAACCGCTGAATGAAGAATCAACTAGTGACGGCAAGCAATATGTATATACCAGCGCCCACAACTCCTTTGTGCTCTACTCGTGCATATAACATCTACGCATAGACCTAGCTTGGATGCCACTGTTGGGGAACGCAGTAATATCAAAAATTTCCTACGCACACACAAGATCATGGTGATGCATAGAAACGAGAGGGAAGAGTGTTGTCCACTTACCCTCATGGACCGTAAGCAGAAGCGTTATGAAAACAAGGTTGATGTAGTCGTATGTCTTTGTCGGAGTAATGGGCCACGGGTAGGCTAACCCGAGCCCCAGAACCTTTCAAGACATCGGGGCAGGCTGCGCCCCTCAAGACCCCAGGGCGAAGAGCCGCCTTCTGAGAAGTCGGCGGCAAGGCGACCGACTGCCCACTCGCGGCCGAGTCCCGGGGACGACTTCAGGGTAAGCCGACTCCTGACTGGCGACTTCCAGAGAAGCCGGCCTTGTGGAGTCGGCCCACGACTCCAGCAAAACCCCATGTCCTCATCAAGAGGGACAGGACAGGGGAGTGGCTACAGTGAAGACTGCTCCCACCCCTTTCCAGAGGCATGCATGGCTACAATACGCCGTACTCGCGGAGATCTCCGTGCGGCGTGGCACTGTTGCCATGCCAGCCCTGCCATCAGCACCGGTGGACCGCATCCTGCGCCCATGATGGTTTGTCCGTACGGCCTTGGGGCAACGGGTCCCACCAGCCAGCGGGACCCCAGAAGACGGCAGGTGCGCCACCAGTCACTCTCGTTGGGAGTCGGCCCCCAAGAGTCGGCCAGCTCCTCCCCCAAGGCCCACGCGCCATTAACCAGATGTGATGGAGAGTGGAAATAGTGATCACCCGCCAGGCGGCGGGGCTATTGCCACGACACCATGACGAAGCTCGCGTCATTAGAAGCACGGCTACAGTAATCAGCAGCCGGCAAGACCCGCCCGCGGCGGACGTGGCCTGTCGGCTCCGTACCTAGCCAGTCGGCGGGCCCCAGCGGTCGGTGGAGAAGACGGAGGCTGGAGGCACTGATGGCTGGGCCCGCGTCCAGCCGGATTACCATTGTACCCCTGGGGGTAGGCCTATATAAACCCCCCAGGGCACCCATGCAAAGGGTTGGAATCTATTAGCTCTAGACCAGATCATATAGGAGGGAGAGAGCTGGCCTCGCCCTCTCCTACCTCCAGGAAACAGCTCAAGGAGCTATCGTGTAAACACTTTGCCTTAGTGATCATGCGGAGGCCCCGTAGAGCAGCAGTAGGGGTATTATCTCCCCGGAGAGCCCTGAAGCTGGGTAAGATTCGCCGGCGTGCATGTCTATGCCTCATCCCGTTTCCAGGCACCGGCGACGTTCTACTCGCCCCCATCATGATAAGCCATCCTTTGGCATATGACGCACCCAACCCCCGACATTTGGCGCCCACCGTGGGGCCTGGTGCACCGTCATCCGGAGACCTGTTCTGGACGGGAACCCTTTTCCTCCCTGGTGAGCGCAGCCAGCCAGGCACGCTAGATGGAGTTTGCGCCGATGCACTGCACGGTGTTGAGATCGCCTGCGCAGCCAGCCGCCTCGCCGAACTTGTCGGCGAGGTCCGCCTCTCCGATGAACCTGCGTCTAACGCAGGAACGGGCGGCTTCGAGAGCCTCCTCGCGGGCCTCCTCGATCAACTCCACGTCTCCGGCGAGCCTGCCGTGGATTTGGAGTCTGTAGGTTCCACCGACCCGATGCTGATCGACTCCGACACCGCGTCGCTCGACGCGTTCCCCACTAATGTGGTGGTCTACGACGAGCCTCTCCATCGTGCGGAAAGCGGCGGAAGCACTGTCACCGAGGTGCTTGTCATCAGTCATGACGAGCTCCCCGGCGGAAAAGCGCATGATCCACTTGGCACGGCGCTGCAAGACCTAACTATGCCCATTCTGGAAGACGCTGACGCGGAGACTTTGGAGGCGCACCGCCTTCAGCTCGTCGAAGGCGCGAAGAAGCTCGCTAGCATGAGATGCTTGTCGGAAGCCTACCAGCGAGAGATGGATCGCGCTGTTGGCGGCTCGCCGGCCCCAGCGGGGCCCAGACGCCTTGGCGCGGTCCAGCAGCGCGGCGTAGCCATCGCCGACCTGTTCGGGGCAAGCCGCCCTGTGTACACTACACCAGCGGAGAACATTCGAGCCGCCCAGGTAGCGGCGGACGAGCTGGACAATTTCGAGGGCGAAGAACGCCGCCTGATGATGGAGCGAGTCCAGCGGCTCCTTGACGTGGCTGCCGCGCAAAACGAGGCCGGCTGTCGCACGGAGGCGCCGCAGTGGCAAAACGACGACCTTCGCCGAGATCAAGGCGCGACGTCTCGGACGCTGACTGGTGGTGCCCGAGGACGAAGAGACAAGGATCCAACTGTCAGCCACAGTCGGACTCACATTACCATAGAGCGCGACCGAGACGGCCGCCCGAGAGCAGTGGAACGACGAGACGACTGTCCGCCTCCTCCTCCTCGCAAGGAGAGGCGAGTCTCCCCGCCGCCTGTTGATCATCCGATTCTCGGTGACCGCCTTGGCCGCCGAGAGGGAGTCGGAGAAAACGACGCCCGCCACCGGATCGACCGACTTCACCGATCCCTGGCGCTAGAAGAAGAAGACGAGTTGGGTCCGCCTTGTTTCGGGCCCCGCATTCGAGACGAGCCCTTTCCCAAAGGGTTCACGCTCCCAAGAGACACGCCCAAGTATACCGGCTCAGTGAAGCCGGAAGACTGGCTGGTCGACTACTCCACGGCTGTCAGCATAGCAAACGGCAACAAGCGTGTCGCCGTAAAGTACGTTCCGCTCATGCTCCAGGGCACGGCTCGAACATGGCTGAACAGCCTGAAGCCCCAGAGAATCAACAGCTGGGTCGACTTCACCGAAGCATTCGTCCGCAACTTCCCTAGCACGTACAAGCGTCCTCCCAAGCCTCGTCAGCTCTCCTGGTGCATGCAAGGTCCCGACGAGTCGACTCGCGATTACCTCACGCATTGGGCCGAGCTTCGGAACTCCTGCGAGGGCATGCACGAGGTGCATGCTATCGAGTACTTCACAGCCAGGTGCAGAGAAGGCACCCTCCTCAAGCACAAGCTCCTCTGCGACGAGCCAGAAACCCTCGACGAGCTGCTGATCATAGCAGACAAGTACGCCACGGCCGACTCCTCCATGAAGGCGGAAATTCAAGTCAACGCAACTGGCAAAGTGGCCCCTCAGGCTCCAAGAACTCCGGCGGGAGACACCAGCCGGCGACAACAGCAGAGCGACCACAAGCGCAAGGCCCCATAGCCGGCTTCCAGCAGCTGGCAGGTCGCGAGAGTTGAAGCCCAGCAGCCGGATGGGCAGCCTCTGCCCAAGCGACAGAAAGGCGGCAAGCCCAACTGGTTGCCGGCCTTCTCCTATGATCAGACTCTGGATGGACCTTGCAAGTTCCATAGCGGCATGAAGCCGTCGAATCACACCACCCGGAAGTGCCACTTGCTCACCAGGATCGCCAAGGGAGATGGCATCCTACCTCCCCCGCCTGCTGGGCAGCCGCCTCCGCCTCCGCCCCAGCAGCCGGCTGTCAGACCAGTCGGCGCAGTACAAGACGAATACCTCAAAGAACACGGAGCCTACATGGTGTTTACCAGTATGGCTAACGATCGACGCAGCAGGAGGCTGCAGCGACAAGAGGTGAATGTTGTAGCATCAGAGACGCCAGAGTTCATGCACTGGTCCGAGAAGCCAATCAGCTGGAGCAGGGCTGACCACCCAGAGGTGATGCCGAGTCCGGGCTCCTATGCCTTGGTCTTGGATGCCACCTTTGCTATGGATAGACGAGCCACGCGTTTCTCGCGAGTTCTGATAGACGGAGGCAGCAGCATCAACATCCTGTACAAAGACACCATGGAGAAGTTAGGAATCAAGCAAAGACAGCTTCAGAACAGCCGGACTGTGTTCCACGGCATTGTTCCTAGGCTTTCCTGCTCACCAATCAGCAAGATCCTGATGGACATCCTCTTTGGAGACAAAGATCACTTCCGCCGAGAGTCAGTTTGGTTTGAGGTGGTGGACCGTGAGAGCCCATACCATGCGCTACTCGGCCGACGCGCCTTGGCCAAGTTCATGGCGGTCCCCCACTACGCCTACCTCAAAATGAAGATGCCCAGTTCCAGGGGAATTCTGACTGTAGCTGGCGACTACCGGAAGTCGTCTGCCTGTGCGGCTGAGAGCAGTCGGCTAGCCGAGTCCCTGGTAATCGCAGCTGAGAAGCGGCTCCTTGAGCGGGTTGTGGTGATGGCCGGCAAGCAGCCAGAGGTGTTGCCCAACCCGAAGGAGTCAGAGGCTGAGGGTTCGTTCAAGCCGGCCAAAGAGACAAAGAAGATACCCTTGGATCCGGAGCGCCCAGAGAGGTACGCTGTCGTAGGCGCAAACCTCGACAGCAAATAGGAAGGCGAGCTCGTTGATTTCCTCCATGAGAATCAGGACATCTTCGCATGGTCCCCCAAAGACATGCCAGGTGTACCGACGGAATTCGCCGAGCGCAAGCTACATGTCTGATCTGATGCAAAGCCGGTTAGGCAGCCCCTGCGTCGCCTATTAGAAGAGAAGAGAAAAGTTGTCGGAGAAGAAATAGCCCGACTCCTAGCAGCCGACTTCATTATGGAAGTATTCTTTCCAGAGTGGCTAGCAAATCCGGTCCTGGTACTGAAGAAGAACAAGCAGTGGCGAATGTGTATTGACTACACGAGCCTCAACAAGGCCTGCCCCAGGGACCCGTTTGCTCTGCCAAGAATTGATCAGGTGATAGACTCCACCGCCGGATGCGAGCTGTTGAGTTTTTTGGATGCATATTCAGGATATCACTAGATCAAGCTGAACCCGGCTGACAGACTGAAGACCGCCTTCATCACGCCGTTTGGAGCCTTCCGCTACCTCACCATGACGTTCGGCTTGAGGAATGCCGGCGCCACCTTTCAACGTTGCATGCAGAAGTGCCTCCTCAAGCAACTCGGGAGAAACGCCCACGTCTACGTGGACGATGTGGTGGTGAAGACGGAAAAGCGTGGAACACTGCTGGAAGACCTCAAGGAGACCATTGAGAACCTGCGCCGATTCCAGATCAAGCTCAACCCCAAGAAGTGCGTCTTCGGAGTACCAGTCGGCTAGCTCCTTGTCTTCCTGGTCTCTGAACGTGGCATAGAATGCAACCCTGTAAACATCAAGGCCATTGAGAGGATGGAGGTACCTAGCCGACTGCTGGACGTGCAAAAGTTCACCGGCTGCCTGGCATCCATCAGCCGATTCATTAGTCGGCTGGGCGAGAAAGCTCTCCCCTTATATCAACTCATGAAGAAGACCACTTTTTTCGAGTGGAACCACAAGGCAGACGAAGCTTTTCTCCAGCTAAAGAAGATGCTGACTACTCCACCCATCCTGGCGGCTCCGACTCCTAAGGAACCTATGCTCCTGTACATCGCCGCCACCAGCCGGGTAGTCAGCATGGTCATTGTAGTGGAACGCAAGGAGGAAGGCAAGGCACTACCTGTCCAGAGACCGGTATATTACCTGAGCGAAGTACTGTCAGCCTCCAAGCAAAACTACCCCCACTACTAGAAGATGTGCTATGGCGTACACTTTACCGCCAAGAAATTGAAGCCTTACTTTCAAGAGCATCCGATCACTGTGGTCTGCACGGCCCCACTTGCCGAGATCATCGGAAGCTGAGATGCTTCTGGCCGAGTGGCCAAGTGGGCCATAGAGCTGGCTCCCTACACCATCCACTACTAGCCCCGCACCGCCATCAAGTCACAAGCACTGGCCGACTTTCTCGTCGACTGGGATGAGACCCAGTACCTGCCTCCAGCGCCCGACTCCACCCATTGGCAGATGCATTTCGATGGCTCCAAGATGCGCACCGGCTTGGGAGCCGGCGTCGTCCTCACTTCCCCTAAAGGCAACAAGCTCAAATACGCACTGCAAATCCATTTTGCCGCCTCCAACAACGTCGCCGAGTACGAGGCGCTCATTCACGGGCTCCAGCTTGCAAAGAACTTGGCATTCGCCGGATCCTGTGTTATGGCGACTCAGACTTAGTGGTCCAACAGTCATCTGGCGACTGGGACGCCAAAGATGCGAACATGGCGAGTTACCGTATCCTCATGCAGCAACTCAGCGGGTATTTCGAGGGGTGCGAGTTCCTCCATGTGCCAAGAAACAACAACGACCAAGAAGACGCCTTGGCACGAATCGGCTCTACCCGCCAAGCAATACCATCCGGCGTCGCCCTTCAACGCCTCCTCAAGCCGTCTGTCAAGCCTTCACCAGAATCAGACTCCATCTTTGTGCTGGCTCCTCCCGAAGAAGTCGGATCCGACTCCAGAGCCCCGGTAGACGGTACGGGGATTTTGGCAGATGGCTCCAAAGCCGGCACGGTCGAGGCCAGCCCAGGGACCGCAGTACCTGGCCCGGGGACTGCGGCGGCGAATTCAAAGACTCCAGAACTCGTCCCAAGAGCCGCGCCAGTCGGCCTGGGGACTTCATTAACCCAGCAAGCGGTTGTTGACTCCAACCTGCCGCTTCCCAGCCCAGCTGCCCTCGTCCAAGTCGTAGTTCTGGCAGTCGAAGAAATAGCAGCACCCTCATGGTCCCAGCCCATCCTCAAATTCCTGGTGAGCAAAGAGCTGCCGACTAATGAGACCTCAGCTCAGCCAGTACAACACCGAGCAGCAGCCTACACCATAGTCAACAGAGAGCTGGTCAGGCGTAGCGTCACTGGTGTCTACTAGCACTGCATAGAGCCAGAGCAAGGCCAAGCAATTCTCAAAGACATCCATCAAGGCGAGTGCAGCCACCATGTGGCTTCAAGAGCACTCGTCGCCAAAGCCTTTCGACATGGTGTTCTTCTGGCCGACTGCCTTAGACGAGGCCAAGGAATTGGTCCAAAAATGCAAGGGGTGCCAGAAGTTCAGCTCCAAGCCACACCAGCCGACTTCTGCACTCAAGACCATCCCCATTGCCTGGCCTTTCGCAGTTTGGGGTCTAGACATGGTGGGACCATTCAAGACGGCATGAGGTGGCTTAACTCACTTACTTGTCGCAGTGGACAAGTTCACCAAGTGGATAGAAGCGAAGCCAATCAAGAAACTGAACGGTCCGACTGCTATGACTTTCATCTCCGATATCACAATTCGGTACGGCATACCACACAACATCATCACCGACAACGGCACAAATTTTGCCAAAGGCGCCTTGGCCCGTTTTTGCGCAACACAGGGCATCCGACTAGACCTAGTGTCCGTCGCCCATCCATAGTCAAACGGACAGGTGGAGCGAGCAAACGGCCTCATCCTGTCCGGCATCAAGCCCCGGCTGGTCGAACCTCTGGAGCGCTCGGCTGGCTGCTGGCTCGATGAGTTGCCAGCCGTCCTCTGGAGTCTGCGCATGACTCCAAAAAAGTCAACCGGCTTCACGCCTTTCTTCCTCGTCTACGGTGCCGAAGCCGTCATCTCACGGACATAGAGTTCAACTCCCGACGAGTCACCATGTACACCGAGGAGGAAGCAGAAGAAGCACGTCAAGACGGCGTCGATCTACTGGAAGAGGGCCGACTGTTGGCACTCAGCCGGTCCAGCATCTACCAGCAGAGCCTGCGCCGATACTACAACAGGAAGGTCAAGCCAAGATCTTTCCAAGATGGCGACCTTGTGCTCCGGCTGATCCAACGAACAGCCGGCCAGCACAAGCTGTCGGCACCTTGGGAAGGCCCTTTCATCATCAGCAAAGTGCTGGGCAACGACTGATACTACCTGATTGACACTCAGAAGCCCCAAGCACGCAAGAGGGACGACTTCGGCAAAGAGACAGAGCGGCCATGGAATGCAAATCTCCTCCGAAGATTTTACAGTTGATGCAGTATGTACCACGCTACCTTTTGTACTAAAGTACCAAGACTTCGGGCCCCCCGAGACGAGCTCGGGGACTGCCCTGTTTTGTCTGTATGATAAAAATTATGCCTACAAGTATGTTACTCTTTGTTATGCCGCTTGGCACCGGGCTCGACAAGTCGGCCTGGGGACTTGCCGCCTTGCACTATGAAATGCTTCCTGCAGCCAGACAAGTAGTGTGTAACGCCTAAGCCGTCTCCTGTCAGAAGCCGCAGCTCGCAGAGCGACTGTACGGTGGGCATGAGTAAGGTAGAATGGGCATTCGCATGAAAAATGGCTAAGGACTCAAAGCATAAAACATAGCTCAAGACGGCTTCTAGCCTTTTTTCGCAAACCAACTCTCGAATAGTCGGATTGCCGCCTTCTATTCAACTTGCTCAAAAACTCTTAAAAACGGCTAAGTACTTGCCTTCCCAAAGTAGCCAAGCATTTGATCCAACGGCAGTCCGCAGAGCGGCTGTCCGATTGGCAAGGCAGGCAACTAAGGGAAAGCGGCAAAGGAAAAAAGCCAAAAGAGCAATGAGCAAGAAAAGGTAGAATTCGGATAAATATTTACATAGCATAGGCCCTTGGCCGAATCTTCGAGCAGAAGTTCAAAATACACCCCGCGGGTGGAATTGTGCGAATTAACAAGTTCTTCAGAGACTACTAAAGCATATAAAATAAAGATAAGGCGACAGCCTAAGATGCGGCGGACAGATTCGGAGGGTTGGAGGAGGCGGCAGCGTCAGGCGTTGGGGCGGCCGGCCGGGTAGTCTCAGCTTGATCGCCTCCGGCAGCAGTCGGCTCGGTCGCACGCGGCTCGTTGTTAGAGGCGTGGTTGAGCTGAGGCTGGCCGTCTGCTCCGTCTTCTGGTGCCTCCGTCTCGCCTCCGTCCTCCGCCTCGCCTTCCTCCTCGACGCTGGAGCCGATCACCTCCGCCGAGTCCTCGCCGTAGTCTGGGTTCATCCCAAGCCACTCCGGTGGTACTCCCTTACCGTCTTCAGACCGCTCGGGGATGAAGATGGTGGTGTCGGTGTACTCGGCGATCGCCGCAGCACGCTTGACGAGGGCGTCTTCCGCAGCTGCCAGCTCCGGCTGGGCCTCTGACCGGAGTGTGGCCAGCCGGTCTAGATCCAGCCCTAGATACCACGCCTCGACGAACTCCAAGGCCCGGCACGCTCCAGCTCGGGCCGAGGAACCCTTCCAGGCCTCAAGACGACCAGCCGCGACCTCTAGCCAGTCGGCAGTCAGGCTGGGGGTGCGCGGAGCCTGCATGTCCGGCCACAGGGCCGCAATCGCCTGGGCACCAACACGTTGAAGCCGGCGCAGCATCCGGTGAGTCGGCCGAAGGCGAGCCTCGATGCTCGGGATATGCTCATCAAGGGTTCGGGGGGCGTCGGCGGCGATCTCTGCGCCTTCCGCCCTCCGACCTTCACGGTCAGCCTCGATGGCTTGGATGGCGGCCTGCGAGTTCCCAGGGAAGAAGTCTGCCAAGATGGAAGAAACGAAGAAACAAGTCAAAAACCAGGAGTCAGCCCGATTTATAATCGGCAGCTCGAAGAAAGAAAGTAAAGAAACTCACCATCAAAGATGTCTTCAATCTCGTGGAAGCCGGAGGCCAGCATTACCTTTTTGTCAGTCCAGGAGGAGCGCTCGCTCGCGAACTCGGCCAGGAGGGTGGTTTCTGCCTCTTTCGCCTCATTCTGCGTCTTCGCAAGCAGCCCCCTCTGCTCTGCCAATTGAGTGGCCAGCAGATCGCGCTCTATGGCGAGCTTGCTGCACTCCTCCCCTTTGGCGCGCAACGCGGAGCTGGCGTCGCTCAGCTGCTGTTGAAGAACAGCGTTGGCTTCTGAAGAGAAGGAAGAAAGAAGGTGTTAAGTCATCAGTAGAGAAGGTCGCCAGGGAGATCCGGCCCGCCTGCTCAGCAGTCGGCCCGAATCTCGGGGACTACAGCCCGCGGGTGCGCCAGCGCGCCCCCGCAAAGAAGAAAAAGGACTTACTCCGGCTCTCCGACAAGTCGGCGGTCCGCTTGCCCAGCTCTTCAATGTTACGGTTGAAGGCAGTAACGCGGAGGTTGTGGTAGTCCTGCGACAAATATTTCAGACAAAAGTTAGTACCCGGAGCTCACTAATTGGAGTTCCGGGCCGCCTGCTCAGCAGCCGGCCCGAAACTCAGGGACTACACCCAGTGGGTGCGCTGGCGTGCCCCCACAGAAAGGAACAAGAAAACAAGGACCAAAGAGAAAACATACCTGGATGGATGCTCGCGATGCCAAGTATGCCTTGGTGTAGTTCTGGAGGGCATTGCCCTCAGCTCGAAGCTTCATTTGGACGTCCAGAAGCGCCTGGTTCAGTGGCCCTGTGCCGCCTCCTCGCACCCACCCAACGGGCGCGGCGCTCGTCGCTTCGGCATCTGGGATCGCCGAGCTGGCGGTGCCGGTCTCCAGGGGGCGTGGCGCCGAGGTCGCCTTCTCAAGACGGCGGCGCGTTGGCGAGCCGACTTGAAGGAGTAGCCTCGCCACGGCCTCATCTTTAGTCGGCGGCACCGGAGGGTCCACTGGATGTTTGCCCTGCGCGCTCCCAGACAGCGGTGGAGGCGGCGGCAGAACGATCACGTCCGGCGTAGACGAGTCGCCGCCTTCCTTCTCCATGATGGGGTTCTCGTGACCGGCTTCCCTAGTCTGCCCCATGAACTCTGGAGGCGGCGACGCAGAGTTCAGCGGGGTAACGAGCACCGCTGATTGGTGGCGCACGGCCTCCTCAGCCTGCCGCTTCGTCGCGGTGACGGCTTCGGCCTCCGCCAGTTTCTTCTTGGCGGAGGCCTCCGCCTTATCGGCCTCCGCCTTCTCCAGGCGGGCGGCCTCTTCCTCATTGCGCTTCTCCTGCGCATTCCGCTCCGTCGCCTCCCGAAGGTCAGCAGCGGGGTCAATCCGCCGAGTGCTGGCGGACGTCTCCGCTGACCCCATAAGGAGGTGGCGGCAAACCTCTCAAGAGTAAGGGGAGCCCTGAAGCGAGGGAAGCAAGTAAAAGACTCAGACAAAGCCACAAAGAAAGAATAAAGCGTTGAGATGGAATACTCACACGGAGACCAGTGGCGGCTTCTTCACTTCCTTACGGAAGCGGATGGCCTTCGCAGCCGCCTTGTCCCGCCGGGTTTCCGTAGCCGAACCCTTGGGCTTCTTCGGCCGACTACCGAACAAACTCGGCACGGCCCTGCGCTTCTTCCCGCCGCCTGGAGCACCCGGCGCGGCAGAAGAGCCCGCGCCGGGATGGCTAGCTCCTGGCCGGGGGCGGGGGCGACCTCCTCATCATCGTCAGGCCAGTCCTCTAGACTGGACCCGAGCCGCGGGCCGCCTCCTCCCTCGGTGTCGTCTTCCAAAGCCGCCGCCCCCAGATCGGGGTCGTCGACGTCGCTCTCCGCCCGGTCGGCAAGGAACTCGCGGGCCGGCCCCGAGGTGCCGGCTCATGGATGGAGGAGGGGATTCTGACCAAGGCCGACTGGTCAGGTCGCACAAAACAGACTCGGCAAGAAAGAAGACAAATCGAAGAAAGAAAGAAAGGGCAACTCACTATAGGTGGGGGGTTGGCGCGGGAGTACGGTTCCTTGCCGAACCGCCAGTCCTCCAGCAGCTTGCTGTCTGAGAGGTAGTTCACCATGTAGGCCACCTCCTCGTGAGGCATGTCCTTGGTGCACATCTGACTCGGGTCACGATGCCCACTCATTTGGCATATCATGTGGGGGCGGCTTTGGAGCAGGAGAACTCGGCACGCCACGAAGGCGGCCAGCAGGTCCGGACCAGTCAGGCCCTCCGACTGTGTCAGCACTCGGGGTCGTGTGACGATGCCGGCTCCCGCAAGTGTCAGCGACTTGGCCCGGTACAACCAGTTGGGCAGTCTCCCAACCGGCGGGCCGGCTTCGAAAGCCGACAGGTTGACCCAATCGCCCCCCGCGAAGACGCTCTTCACGTAGAAGTACGATCGCTGCCACATCTTCACCGACTTTATCAGCTTGATGGTGGGGAAGGGGGTGTCGGCTCCCGATCTCCACCCGGCGATGAACACGCCGCATTGAGCCGGCACACCTGTAGCCTGGGTGCCGAGCTTGCAGTAGAAGAACTCCCCCCAGAGCTCGAGGGTGGGGAGGACTCCGAGGAAGCCTTCGCACAAGGCCACGGAGGCGGACAGCAGCACCACCGTGTTGGGCGTGAGGTGGTGCAGCTGGAGGCCGTAGAACTCCAGGAAAGAGCGGAAGAGGCTGCTCGCTGGCAGCCCCAATCCGTGCAGGCAGTGCGAGCGGAAGATGACCCGCTCACCCTCCTCCGGCGCTGGGGAAATCTCCTCCCTCGGCGCAAGACGCACCCACACGTAGTCTTCACCGGGGAGCCGACGAGTCTTGCGAAGGAACTCGATATGGTCGTCGTGAACTTCTGAGCCATCCCAGGTGCCGGAACGCACCGAGGGAGGCGCGGCGGCAGAAAAAGAACTCATTGTGAGATGATCGCCGCGGTGTTCGTCAGAGCTTGGGCGCATGGCGGGGTGAGGAAGAAGAAGGAGGAGGAGAGCAAGGAGTAGTGGGAAGGAGGGGTGCGCGTGCTCTGCCGCACCCCCCTCCTCCCCCTACTTATAGCCTCATGGGCTGCGAAGCCGAGGGGGCGGTCGTGGGATTTACTGCGCCCACGCCCCACGGCCCCCACGTTTCCACGACAAAGTTACTGCGTGCAGTAACTCCACGGGAATCCCAACCGTCCGCCTGGGCCACAACGGATCCGCTCGGGCGCCGAGGCATGGTAGTGGCGGGCCCCGCCTATGAGACTGTCCCGTCGCGCGCGTAGGCTGGCAGAATGGCCCGGCCACGTGTTATCACATGACAGGCCTGAAACGGGCGGCGGCCTGGAGGCTTAGCCAGCACGCTACTTGGATCCCGCCGCAACGTTTGAAATATTGTGCGAGTCAGAGTTGGGCGAGTCCGACTCCTTCTAGCCGGCCCGGCAGAAGTCAACCAAGAACCATGTGTCGAGTACCCGGAAAGAGAAACTGCTGAGGCTTCACAACTGATCGTCCGCGGCGCCTCACCAGCTTCGGGGACTACTGTCGGAGTAATGGGCCACGGGTAGGCTAACCCGAGCCCCAGAACCTTTCAAGACATCGGGGCAGGCTGCGCCCCTTAAGACCCTAGGGTGAAGAGCCGCCTTCTGAGAAGTCGGCGGAAAGGCGACCGACTGCCCACTCACGGCTGAGTCCCGAGGACGACTTCAGGGTAAGCCGACTCCTGACTGGCGACTTCCGGAGAAGCCGGCCTTGGGGAGTCGGCCCACGACTCTAGCAAAACCCCATGTCCTCATCAAGAGGGACAGGATAGGGGAGTGGCTACAGTGAAGACTGCTCCCACCCCTTTCCAGAGGCAGGCATGGCTACAGTACGCCGTACTCGCGGAGATCTCCATGCGGCGTGGCATTGTTGCCATGCCAGCCCTGCCATCAGCACTGGTGGACCGAATCCTGCGCCCACGATGGTTTGTCCGTACGGCCTTGGGGCAACGGGTCCCATCAGCCAGCGGGACCCCAGAAGACGGCAAGTGCGCCACCAGTCGGACTCATTGGGAGTCGGCCCTCGGGAGTCGGCCAGCTCCTCCCCCGGGGCCCACGCGCCATTAACCAGATGTGACGGAGAGTGGCAATAGTGATCACCCACCAGGCGGCGGGCTGTTGCCACGACTCCATGACGAAGCCCGCGTCATTAGAAGCACGGCTACAGTAATCAGTAGCCGGCAAGACCCGCCCGCGGCGGACGCGGCCTATCGGCTCCGTACCTAGCCAGTCGGCGGGCCCCACCAGTCGGCGGAGAAGACGGAGGCCGGAGGCACTAACGGCTGGGCCCGCGTCCAGCCGGATTACCATTGTACCCCTGGGGGGTAGGCCTATATAAACCTCCCAGGGCACCCATGCAAAGGGTTGGAATCTATTAGCTCTAGACCAGATCATATAGGAGGGAGAGAGCTGGCCTCGCCCTCTCCTACCTCCAGGAAACAGCTCAAGGAGCTATCGTGTAAACACTTTGCCTTAGTGATCATGCAGAGACCCCGTAGAGCAGCAGTAGGGGTATTATCTCCCCGGAGAGCCCTGAAGCCGGGTAAGATTCGTCGGCGTGCATGTTTACGCCTCATCCCGTTTCCAGGCACCAGCGACGTTCTACTCGCCCCCACCATGATAAGCCATCCTTTGGCATATGTCGCACCCAACCCCTGACAGTCTTCACGATCGACCGATGCTAGCACCGAAGGTACGGCACCTCCGCGATCTGCACACGTTCGGCTCGGTGACGTCCCATGAACTCACGATCCAGTAGAGTGTCGAGGGAGAGCCTCGTCAGCACGACGACGTGATGACGGTGATGATGATGCTACTGAAACAGGGCTTCACCTAAGCACTGCTACGATATGACCGAGGTGGATTATGGTGGAGGGGGGCACCGCACACGGCTAAGAGATCAATAATCAACTTGTGTGTCTACGGGGTGCCCCCTCCCTCGTATATAAAGGAGTGGAGGAGGGGGAGGGCCGGCCCTCCTATGGCGCACCCCATGGGGAGTCCTACTCCCACCGGGAGTAGGATCCCCCCCTTCCCTAGTTGGACTAGGAGTGGAAGGAAGGGGGAGAGAGGGGGAAGGAAAGGGGGGCCGCCCTCCCACCCAATTCGGATTGGGCTTGAGGGGGGCGCGCCCCCTCCTAGGCCCACTATGGCCCAATAAGGCCCATATACCTCCCGAGGGGTTCCGGTATCCTCCCGGTGCTCTAGTATATGCCCGAACTCACCCAAAACCATTCCGACATCCAAATATAGTCATCCAATATATCAATCTTTATGTCTCCACCATTTCAAGACTCTTCGTCATGTTTGTGATCATATCTGGGACTCTGAACTACCTTTGGTACATCAAAACACATAAACTCATAATACCGATCATCACCGAACGTTAAGAATGTGGACCCTACGGGTTCGAGAACTATGTAGACATGACCGAGACACGTCTCCGGTCAATAACCAATAGCAGAACCTGGATGTTCATATTGGCTCCCACATATTCTATGAAGATCTTTATCGGTCAAACCGCATAACAACATAACGTGTTTCCTTTGTCATCGGTATGTTACTTGCCCGAGATTCGATCGTCGGTATCTCAATACCTAGTTCAATCTCGTTACCGGAAAGTCTCTTTACTTGTTCCGTAATGCATCATCCCGCAACTAACTCATTAGTCACATTTCTTGCAAGGCTTATAATGATGTGCATTACCGAGAGGGCCCAGAGATACCTCTCCGACAATCAGAGTGACAAATCCTAATCTCGATCTATTGCAACTCAACAAACACCATCGGAGACACCTGTAGAGCACCTTTATAATCACCCAGTTACGTTGTGACGCTTGGTATTACACAAAGTGTTCCTCTGGTATTCGGGAGTTGCATGATCTCATAGTCATAGGAACATGTATAAGTTATGGAGAAATCCATAGCAACAAACTAAACGATCATTGTGCTAAGCTAACGGATGGGGTCAAGTCAATCACATCATTCTCTAATGATGTGATCCCGTTAATCAAATGACAACTCATGTCTATGGTTAGGAAACATAACCATCATTGATTCAACGAGCTAGTCTAGAGGCAAACTAGTGACACTCTGTTTGTCTATGTATTCACACATGTACTAAGTTTCCGGTTAATACAATTCTAGCATGAATAATAAACATTTATCATGATATAAGGAAATATAAATAACAACTTTATTATTGCCTCTAGGGCATATTTCCTTCACTGGGAAGGCAGAGGGAGGAAGAGGGTGTGAGACAAACAGAAGGGGACTTTACCCGCTTATATAGGCAGTGAATATCAAACGCCCCCCTCAAGCCTTAAAATTCGCCCGTTCCCAAGGGGTCGTAATAATGGCACGGTTGGATTGCCCAAAACCGTATTGATGAGAATCCCGCAATAAGGGGACACAATCTCTGGTTTGACAAGACGTGTCAATAGAGGATGCGCCTCAAAATGCAAAGCGGGAGGCTAAAAACGATTCGAAATGATAAAGAGGGTGGACGTAACGTTTCGTCAAAAAAGTTGTCAGTTGACGAATCTTATTTTGATTAAGTATATTGCCTTCATGGTTGAGGGTTGTGGCTGTTATACAGAGCCAGATACAGATCTCCCATTCAGAAGACCGCTTTGAAGTATTTAGAGGAGGAACCGGCCTTGCAATGTCAAAGACAATCTGTGTGTCGAGCACATCGTCATCGAAAGACAGATTCAGGGGCTACTAAGGGAGTCCTCGATTATGGGGTCCTCGGGTGTTTGTGCTATGCGACATGGGCCGAACTGATGGGCCATGAAGATACAAGGTATAGAGGGCCTTCCCTGTGTCCGGATGGGACTCTCATTTGCATGGATGGCACGATTGGCGTCCGGGTGTGTACTTTCCTTTCTCTATAAACCGACCCAATACAACCGTAGGCCCCTCTAGTGTCTATACAAATCGGAGGGGTTAGTCCGTAGAGGCTATCAGAATTCATACAACCTAGACATCTAGGGTTTAGCCATTACGATCTCGAGGTAGATCAACTCTTGTACACCTATACTCATCAAGATCAATCAAGCAGGCAGTAGGGTATTACCTCCATTAAGAGGGCCCGAACCTGGGTAAATATCGTGTCCCTTTGTCTCCTGTTACCTTCGATCCTCAGACGCACAGTTCGGGACCCCCTACCCGAGATCGGCAGATTTTGATACTGACACCCTTCCCTTTTCCTGTCGGACCCTCCACCCCTCCACCCCCTCGGTTTCCCGACGTAGAGGGACATTTCTCGCTAGAGTCCTCTCTTTTAATACCGAATGACGTCCACCTCACCTTTGCCATGGAACCCTCTCTTCTTTATATCATACTTCCCTACGAACCGGCAAGGAGGAGTACCCCGTCAACCGCCCTGATCCCTTCCCCTCATGTTCGTGTCGATCCACTACAACCATCAAAGGAGGGAGGCATGTGCCGCACATGACCCCCCCCCCAAGCCAAAAGCATAATCTCGCCAGTGAAAAACATGTCTTCTAAAAGCCTATTCTCAATAGTGAAAAGCATCAAGAGAGGATTTAGGTGTGCACACAACTTAATTAGTCCTAGCAAATCAATAGCACCAGTAGTTTCAAATAAGATTTTGTTTTACATTGTTACTAAACCTTCTACTAAAAATGTCAAACTAAATAGGAACTCAGACATATGTTCGTGTGTTGCCATAAACAAAATGCAAGTAAATGAATCAATCGGGTTATCTAAGGACATGTCTAATTGTATGCCCTCTTTATCAATTTGTTTAGTAAATACTATGGGATTGGTCACCAAAATAATTTTTGTGCCACCCGAATTACATGTGTGTATTTTCCAATTCTTGAGTAAATTTTTTGATTAGTTGGCTTGATATATGCCTATTCAGATATGTTTCTTTTATTTGCACAAAATAATTTAGAGACTGCATTGGTTCGAGCTTTAAATGACTCGTGCAGGATTATATAACAACAAAGGAGCATTTACTTGCTTAACAATAGTGAGTATTAACCTATGTTTAGTTAGGAAAAAGGAAATCTTTTAGTCAAGCAGACTGTATAGCAAGTTATTCAAAGTTTGAAGTAACCGCGATGTGGCTAACAAGAGAGAAACCGATTGTATAAGCTCTGGTAAAAAATGCAACCACTCCTTGCAGAAATTCAATGAGTATGTGCATTGCAATGCCTATGCACTAGTGGAAAAAGCCTAGCTATGGCGTGGCAAAAAGTGCCTTGCTGGTGTAGACACCCAACGCCACCAATATAGCGCCAGTGAAAACAAGTTTGTGGTGGAGTTGGCAGACACGTCGGCAGTATTTTAGCACTGATGGCGTGCCACCTATCTAACACCAGCAATATATTGTTTTAGCTATGGAGTTTATTATGAGACAACACCAGCAATTTGTATTTTTTAGTAATAAAAATATATACCCAACTATTAGTATATGTGCATCCATTTAAACTTCTAGTGGCAACTTCAAATCCACAAACATTAGTGATCAACTAGCTTGCTACATACAAGCAAAAGTTATCCGCTAGCTAGCTACAAGCAAAAGTTATCCTCATCTCACACAACTTGTTATCCGCTAGCTAGCTACGACGATGAAGAATGATCCTCATCTCATGCAACTTGTTCCTGTTGCTCTGTCCCTCCTTTCTAAAATAAACATTGTGGGTCTTCAATTCCGCCCTCTCGGACTTCAGGAGTCATATCTCCTTCTTCCTAGACTCGATCTCGGTGACCAGTTTGTCCTTCTAGTCGATGAGCTTCAATTTATTATCGTAGACATCAGAGTTCTCGTTGATCATCTCTTCCTTCTCATTCTTCAGGGAGTCATTCAACTCCTTAAGTGCCTTCATTGTACTCTCCTTTGACTCGACAAGCTCACGGTTGAGCATGTCCACGTCACATACCGGTAGTTGCTGCTGGACCGGTTTTGGAGATGGGTCTCGTACATACGCCTGCAAGTAAAATATTTGAAATCATCAATAATGAATGGTTAGATGATATATGTATATATGCATGTGTTTGTAATGCTCATGGATGTTTTTGTAATCTTACCTGGTTGGTGCTCATTTCGCCTTTGTCAACTTCATCATAGGACGCGAAGTTGCACGAGGACTGGTAGTGGCTGTTCCAGCTAGTCATGGCTAGAACTTCAAAATAATAACAAGTATATGTTATTATGACAAGAACCAAACACACATGTCAAAGTATGGCAAGTGATCTAATGCCAATCACTACAAAAATATAGATAGCATCACAATGGCCTTGTAAACTAGATAGCATGTTGAAAGGATCGATAAGAGGGGTCTAGAGGAGGGTGATTAGACCCTCTACAAGCAAAAGTGACAGTTTTTAAGTTCTTCAAGTTGAGGTGGAGTTTTAGCACAAGATTAAGCATTCACAATACATTTCAAGCAACTATGGCAAGAGTATGAGCAGCGGAAAGAGTAAAGCATGCTAGTTGCAGGAAAGTAAAGGGATGGGATTGGAGTGTGCAAACGCAATGAAGACACGGAGATATTTGGCGTGGTTTTGATAGGTGGTGCTATCATACGTCCACATTGATGGAGACTTCAACCCACGAAGGGTAACGGTTGTGCGAGTCCACAGAGGGCGCCACCCACGAAGGGTCCACAAAGAAGCAACCTTGTCTATCCCACCATGGCCATTGCCCATGAAGGACTTGCCTCACTCGGGTAGATCTTCATGAAGTAGGCGATCTCCTTGCCCTTACAAACTTATTGTTTCAACTCCACAACTTGTTGGAGGCTCCTAGGTGACACCTAACAAATCTAGGAGACACCACTCTCCAAAAGGTAATAGATGGTGTGTTGATGATGAACTCCTTGCTCTTGTGCTTCAAATGATAGTCTCCCCAACACTCAACTCTCACACAGATTTGGCTATCGTGGAAAGATTATTTGAGTGGAAAGGTAAAGGAAATATGTGTTGGGTTCTACGGGTGCGTCAACTGCAAATTAAAATTTTCCTACGCGCAGAACAACCAAGAACATGCTACGGGAGATGGATCACAGATTGTTACCACTAGACGCGCAGTGTCATGCAGCGGAAGAAGAGTTGAGGCAGCGCATCCGCGTGGATCGTATCCTCCATGTCCAATCTCCCTCAAACAGCTGGTCGTCGGTTCCCACGTACAGATTTGCCAGAGCAGCACAAGTGCACCGCCTCTAACGGTATCCGCGCGTGCAGGAGGAACGTCGTGCGGTGGACTGCTAGGTCCGATCGCACAACCGGTGGTGAGTGGACATGTTTATTCGCAACACATGCAAACCCTAGTGACAGCGCCGAAGCGATCAATCACCTAAGTGTGCCCCACCCCCACTTTATATAGGCGTCTATCGAGGGCTCAACACTTGGGCCTCGCACGGACCCTAAAGCCCATAAGTCTACTCAGCCAGAATCCGAACACAGCTCAGATCACATCCGACCAGTGTCCTCGGATCCGACCTCGTAGGTTCCTTCCCTTAAACGTGCGACCCCTTAGGTTCAAGCCGGCTTGGTCGTAGTTCGGATCACCTCCGAACTGCACGGTTGGTAGCGGCCCCTAGCAAGGCATGTCGAACACCAAGCAGACTATGAAGCTGGTTAGGCAAACATGTACATCATACTTCCATTCCTTTTGCCACACGATATATGTTGTCGGGCTCAAGGCGAGTCTGTCATCCTTGTGCTAGCCCGACCTCTTTCTCGTTCCAATGATGCCGACCACAAACCAGATTATCTCATAATCATTGTCGCATTGCCATGCTTATCCTGGTCGGATCACACGAGGGGCCCAAAGTATATCTCTCCTGATCGCAGGGGCAAATCCCATCTTGCTCGACCATGTCTCGCAGCATGGGTCTAGACAAGCCCGAAACCAACCTTTATAACTACCCAGTCATGGAGTAGCGTTTAGTTGGCCCAAAGCAAGTCTGTCAACATCCCGAGTACATGCGCCAGCTTAGGTCTTAGGACATCGAACGTATGTTATACTAGAGACTCACAGATGACATATCGATGTGTCTCATAGTTGGGTATGTCCGACTCGGACCTTATCTCAACTCGGATCCGACAATGTCGAATCCGGCCAGATCCTTCTGAGTCCATATTATCCGGTTAGCATCCAATGCTCCATGGCTAGTGATACCAAGCCATCGACCGTGTCATATGCTAGTCTAGTCGGCTGCGCGTCCACACAGCCCTTACGACTAGGGACCTTTTAGGACAGTCATCATACAATGCATAGTCCCACAAACAAGTCATGTACTTGCTGATACACATCATTGATAATGTCCAAGGACTATCTTTATTCATAAACACATAGGAAATATCATCATACATGATTGCCTCTAGGGCATATCTCCAACAATATGCCCTAGAGGAAATAATAAAGTTGTTATTTATACTTCCTTATATCATGACAAATGTTTATTATTCATGCTAGAATTGTATTAACTGGAAACTTAGTACATGTGTGAATACAAAGACAAACAGAGTGTCCCTAGTATGCCTCTACTTGACTAGCTCGTTAATCAAAGATGGTTAAGTTTCCTGACCATAGACATGTGTTGTCATTTGATGAATGGGATCACATCATTAGAGAATGATGTGATGGACAAGACCCATCCTTTAGCTTAGCATAATGATCGTTTAGTTTTATTGCTATTGCTTTCTTCATGACTTATACATATTCCTTTGACTATGAGATTATGCAACTCCCGAGTACCGGAGAAACACCTTGTGTGCCATCAAACGTCACAACGTAACTGGGTGATTATAAAGATGCTCTACAGGTGTCTCCGATGGTGCTTGTTGAGTTGGCATAGATCAAGATTAGGATTTGTCACCCCGTGTATCGGAGAGGTATCTCTCGGCCCTCTCGGTAATGCACATCACTATAAGCCTTGCAAGCAATGTGACTAATGAGTTAGTTACGGGATGATGCATTACAGAACAAGTAAAGAGACTTGCCGGTAACGAGATTGAACTAGGTATGAGGATACCGATGATCAAATCTTGGGCAAGTAACATACCGATGACAAAGGGAATGACGTATGTTGTTATGCGGTTTGACCGATAAAGATCTTCATAGAATATGTAGGACCCAATATGAGCATCCAAGTTCTGCTATTATTGACCAGAGATGTGTCTCGGTCATGTCTACATAGTTCTCGAACCCGTAGGGTCCGCACTCTTAGCGTTCGATGATGATTTGTATTACAAGTTATGTGTTTTGGTAACCGAAGTTTGTTCGGAGTCCTGGATGAGATCACGGATGTGATGAGGATTCTCTAAATGGTCGAGAGGTAAAGATTCATATATTGGAAGGTTGTATTCGGACATCGGAATGGTTTTGAGTGATTCGGGTATTTTACCGGAGTACCGAGGGGTTACCGGAACCCCCCAGGGAAGTAATGGGGCCTTATTGGGCCATAAGGGAGAAGAGGAGGCAGGCCAAGGGAGGAGGCTCCCCCCCCATGGAGTCCGAATTGGACTAGGGGAGGGGGCAGCGCGCCCCTTTCCCTTTCCTACTCCCTATCCCTTTCCCTCTTCCCCCCTCCGGAAAAGCAAAGGGGAATCCTACTAGGACTTGGGAGTCCTAGTAGGACTCCCCACACTTGGCGCGCCCCTAGGGGGGCGGCCTCCTCCCCTCCTCATTTATACACGAGGGCAGGGGCACCCCAGAGGCACATCAATTATTCCTCAGCCGTGCTCGGTGCCCCCTCCATAGTTTACCACCTCGGTAATATTCTCGTAGTGCTTAGGCGAAGCCCTGCGTGGATCACATCACCAACACCGTTGCCACGCCGTCGTGCTGATGGAACTCTCCCTCGACCCTCTACTGGATCAAGAGCTCGCGGGACGTCATCGTGCTGAACGTGTGCTGAACATGGAGGTGTCATACGTCCGGTACTTGGATCGGTTGGATCGTGAAGACGTTCGACTATGTCAACCACGTTACTAAATGCTTCCGCTTTCGGTCTACGAGGGTACATGGACACAGTCTCCTGTATCATTGCTATGTTTCTCCTAGATAGATCTTGCATGATCGTAGGAATTTTTTTGAATTACTACGTTCCCCAACAGTGGCATCCAAGCTAGGTCTATGCGTAGATGATATATGCACGAGTAGAACACAATGAGTTGTGGGCAATAATAGTCATACTGCTTACCACCAACATCTTACTTTGATTCGGCGGTATTGTTGGATGAAGCAGCCCGGACTGACATTACATGACCGCGTTCATGAGACTGGTTACACCGATGTGCTTCGCACACAGGTGGCTACCAGGTGTCTGTTTCTCCAACTTTAGTTGAATCGATTTTGACTACGGCCGGTCCTTGTTGAAGGTTAAAACAGCACACTTGATGAAAAATTGTTGTGGTTTTGATGCGTAGGTAAGAACGATTCTTGCTAGAAGCCCGTAACAGCCACATAAAACTTGCAACAACAAAGTAGAGGATGTCTAACTTGTTTTTGCAGGGCATGTTGTGATGTGATATGGTCAAGACGTGATGAGATATAAATTGTTGTATGAGATGATCATGTTTTGTAGAAGTTATCGGCAACTGGCGGGAGCCTTATAGTTGTCGCTTTATTGTATGAAATGCAATCGCCATGTAATTGCTTTACTTTATCACTAAGAAGTAGCGATAGTCATAGAAGCAATAGTTGGCGAGACGACAATGATGCTAAGATGGAGATCAAGGTGTCAAGCCGGTGAAGATGGAGATCATGACGGTGCTTTGGAGATGGAGATCAAAGGCACAAGATGATGATGGCCATATAATGTCACATATTTTGATTGCATGTGATGTTTATCTTTTATGCATCTTATTTTGCTTAGTACGGTGGTAGCATTATAAGATGATTGTTGGTGTCAAAACCGGCGGATCACGGGTAGGGGGTCCCAAACTGTGCATCTAAGGCGGATGGTAACAGGAGGCAGGGGACACGATGTTTTACCCAGGTTCGGGCCCTCTTGATGGAGGTAAAACCCAACGTCCTGCTTGATTGATATTGATGATATGAGTATTACAAGAGTTGATCTACCACGAGATCGTAGAGGCTAAACCCTAGCTAGCCTATGGTATGATTGTATGTATATACTCTATCGACTAGCCTGGCCTCGGTTTATATAATGCACCAGAGGCCAAGGATAACAAGAGTCCTAGCCGAATACGCCGGTGGGGAGAAGTCCTTGTCTTGATCGCCAAGTCTTGTGGAATCTTCCTTGTATGCGGCAGCTGTCCGAACTGGCCCATGAGTATACGGCCATGGGGGTCCTCGGCCCAATCCAACTGATCGGGAGACGACGTGATGAATACCCCCTAGTCCAGGACACCGTCATTAGCCCCCTGAACCGGTCTTCAAGTTAGGGACGCTCCTCGATTCTTCCGAACTGTTCTTCATCTTCGGTCGTCGTCCTTGAAAACTGGTTCAACAAATCTTCTCATCTTTGATCTTGAGGATCGCCGAAATGCATTCGACGAGTTTATACGTCGGGTATCCGAGGAGCCCCTTTAAGTTTCCGGCCTTTATCAATGCCTTGTTATTTTTATGCCACACCTCGGGTTTGAAGTTGTTCCTGGGCGGCAGCGTCCTCTCACGTCCGAGCTCCAACGCCGGACTGCATTCGAGGTATCTTTTGCAGCCGAGCACCAATGCCGGACCGCTTCCGAGCTCCAACGCCGGACTATATCCGAGCTCCAATGCCGGATTGTATCCGAGGTGTCGTAAATCACCTTGGTTCAAAGAAGTTTGAAGGAGTTTAGCCGAGCTTAATGCCGGAAATGCCCTCTATGGAGCCAGCCACTAGCGCCCGAGCTTTATGCTGGACTGCTTCTGAGGTGGTGCACCACCCCGAATGTGGGCCGATTTTTTACAATATTTTTGATTGGTGCAATTTATTCTCTGCCGAGATATATGGCCAGTAGCCCTCAAGGTGGGTATCAGTCTAAAACCCGAGATGCACATGAAGGATGACATAAGACCGCTTATCCTAGTAGCTGCTGAGACTCAGGTTGATTTGCAAAATCGGTCTGAGGATCAAGTCCTAGCTCGACAGAATACTTAGGGACACAAAAAGCGGCATGCTCAGTCCTCGAGACTCAGGTTGGGTGCGGCCGACCAACCTGAGGATCAAAATCTCCTCGGAAACTGTATTACACTTAATTTTTTTCGCATTGGACAAGCAATGCAGTAGCCCCCGAGACACTGGTCGGGTGGCAACACCAGATCAGGGGATCGATGTGCCCCTTTAATATTTGTAAATAATAAGCCCGAAGCCCAGTAGCCCCCGAGCCTTAATGCGGGCACGGGTGGCCGAATTAAGGATCGATATCCATAGTAAAATCACAAATTATGTGTAATGACTCTATGTATCCAAGTACTTGACGTCATTAATGCTCGGATCCGCATTGTACAAAACTTTGTTGACCGATCATCGGCTTCCACCTCCTCGGCCAGTAGCCGAGGAGTGTTTGTCCTACTTTATAAAGCCTTTATGAGGGCAAAGATTTACAACAAACAAGGCAATCTGGCCACAGGATTTTATAAACAAAGGTACGCAGAGAGATATGTTATATTACTGTTTAACAGAAGAAATGTCTTCCAAAGAAAATAGTCCCGCTATTGGTTCCTTTCTTTGGGTTGTCATGCTAAGCATGATCATGAAACTTCAGCTCGAATATAAGAGCAAAATATCGAGGATTTAGTTTAGGAGGCCAGTTAATATCCCCCGGTAGTGTTCGGCGACAGTCGAGGTCAAGCCGTAAACACTTCGGCCAATGTTATGAACGTCCCGTCATTTAACATAGTCATCGGATCGCTGACCAGTTTACGCCTATTGTGACAGTCAGTTTTCAGCTTTCTCCACTGAGGTGCTTGACCATGCGAGGTGGAAGCACAATCGCAGTGGTTCTCCCTTTGCACACCTAGACGAACAAAGCGGAACGTAGGAGGAAAGCACAGGAGCCGGGCAACCCAACTATTGACCGAAGACACAATTCGAAACCGATGCATATATAGCAATATCTGAGAATGTTTTTGCCAAATCCCTAAAGGTGTCCAGCGTTGCACTGCGAGACTAATGCTGGAAAAGCACAAATAGTTTAAAAGTGCCATAGGCTCGAAAAGCCAAAAAACTAATTCAAAAGTTTAATGTCCGAACTAGATCAAGTGTTCGGTGCCAATCCAAAAATTGGACTTGAAAAAAAAGTGCTTCTGCCATGCTTTAACATGACACATCCTATCTCAAGACTTCAAGCGGGTCAGCCTACGGCTTCAACCTCCTATCCCGAAGGCGGAGTACTTCTCATTAGGCCAGTTTAGCAAACTAAACTCTAGCGGTTTCGAGAGAGAAATTAGGCTCCTCAGCTAGCGACCACATACTTGTGTCGAAAAAAGGAATGATAATTAATGATAATAATAATAATAAAACTTTGCAACGACTAAGAAGAAGAACACTTATCATAAAATGGCTCATATAAATTTAAGAGCCCCCAAGTGACTTGGGTAAAAGAATGATTGCATGTACCGAAGTACTTATATCATATCTATGTTCAACCGAACTTTAAATGTGTCTTAACCGACCGTCGGCTTCTCCCTCTTCGTTCAAGGACCGAAAAGTGTTATGTACTCCATCTATCCAGAATATCGATGGTGTTTCCAATAACCAGGCAATCAAGCCATAAGGCTGTAACAGACAAAGCGCGCTCAGGGAACTTATGATATATTACTGCGAAGTGTAAGAAGCATCTTCGAAGAAAATAGTACCCCCACCGATACCTTTCTTCGGTGCTCATTGTTATTATGAGACTTGTGCAATAGATTTTTTGTACTCATGAGTTCCATTGTGTGCCGACCATTATTGAAAACTATAAGAGCGCTAGCTTTCGGCTTCACCCAATCTAAGGTCCGGCTCGGATGACCAATCGTGACAATCGCAGAGGTGCTCCCTTTACTACCTAGCCAAACAATCAGGAACGTAGGGGTAAACACAGGAGCGAGGCAACCCAGCTTGCAAATTGCTTAAGTCAATATGGTGCATATTGTGGCGTAATACACGAACAAGGAACGAAGCCGTACAAGTATAATCATATGCAAGAGGAAAAGCTTCATGAAGGAAGCCCCCAAATGAATTGGGTATTTGAATTTACGCATCACAAACAAAGTTTGGACAAGGAAATTTTTACAAGCAACTTTTTCCAAAAAAGTATAATGCTTGGTCGAACCGAACACAAGTTAGAAATTAAAACTTTGAGCATGAAAGCGACTTAGCTAGTTAATGTGTTCGATATTGATGACGCGGTCCGAGCTTGATGCGGGGCGAGGTTCCATCCCCCAAGCTGGTCCCGAGGTGGCGGAGCGGAGAGCTCGACACGCCGAAGTGGTGACATAGCACGGTCAATGCAGACTGACAGAGTGACGCCGAAGTCCCTGGATCATTTTCCTGTGCACAAAAAATAGTGCAAACCGGAGATAACAGTAATAATGATAAATAAAAAAATCGTTGCATAATAAATAACTTATGCAAAGTGAGTAATAAAAGAAATATGGCCTGGCGCCAAAGTCAATGTTGATGCAGGGCGTCGGCGTGATGTGGTAAAGGCGTGGCAAAGCCTGAATTCGCAGGTCGGTCCGAGCTCCAGATGCGGCGTTCGCCGGACTATGTACGGAAACTGACCGAACCACCATGCGACTGTCGTTGATGCGGCCACCATTTGATAGATCTGTGTAGATATGATGGACAAACCAGAGTAATAATTCCTTGGGAAAAATGAACCCAAACAAGCAAAAAATATTGGGATTAATAGCACCTGATTTATTTTTTGTAGCAATCCAAAGGAAGGTGATTCCCAAAATTGGGACCCGATCTGCACACCCATTGCCTGATGGGCGATAAAACAACGGCATGGCAATGCTGGCAAAGGTTGGCTCACCGAGGCACAGCCTCGGTCCAGCTAACGTGACGGAGCTGGTCGGCTAGTGACGCCGAAGTGTCCGGAGTAGGTTGATGAAGAGATGGCGAAGCCCGCGGTCTAGCCGAGATGTCGAAGCCTCGATGTCAGCCGATGAGTCGAAGTAGGTCGGCGTGATGGACACCAGCTTGAAGAAGCAATAGTGCGGCCCTGCCGATGCAGGTCGTGACGTGGTCGATGTCGTCTTGATGAAGCGACCGTGTGGCGATGCTGGTATGCCCGCTCCGTGTAATCCGTGGGGTGGTGATGTTGGTGATGATTTATCTTTCGCGATGCCGGACTCTTGTTCGGCTTGCCGAGATGATGATCCGAAGAAGTTGAGCTCGGCTCAACAAAGTGACGACGTGTATAGCGCAGGTCGGCAGCCGTGGAGCAATATTGCCGGACTGGTTTGACACCAGCATGATGTTGAAGATCATGTTCAAAAGATCTTAAAGTTAATGGGATGTGTTTGGGAACAAAACACAATACCCCATACAAAACTTCCTTCAAAAGGGATGTCTGAAATCCCGTTCATAAAAAAGACGAACTCGGGTCGGATTCGTTTTCGTACAGAAAACATATCCGAAAATTAATGCACTAATCGGAAGGTTCCCGAAGTTTGGACGGTCGGATCGAGCTGAAATTTTGAGAGGCGGTATATATAGGAATTCCGCAGCCAATCAACGGTTGGATCTTCCAAAGGACGTCCGAGATAGAAGCTGGACACCACGCCCTAAACTTATCCAGATTCCCGTCCAGATTTGACAGGGCTCCGGTATATCGTGGATTGCTAGAGATTCCTCCATCGGAACTCGACTAAATTTTCCAGGGTTGTTGTAGACTCAATTCCACACAATTCCACCAAAGAGATCGTTAAAATGACACTTGAGGAGGCAGTGGCGGTGGACACAAGTTTGCTGTCCAGAAAAACAGCACGGTCGCCCGAGGGCAATGTTGACGTTGAGCCCCCGGGCTCCCTGGATGATTCCTCCATGATCTTGATAGAGATCAGAGTTGATGTTTATGAAGGCTCTCATCCGAACATGACGATCGGAGGTAGGGCACAGTCCTTGGTCAAACCAAGGTGACCAGTCGAGCTGATGACGAAGATGCCGAAGTCGCAGTTGATCTGCAGGCGAGCCATCAACCTTTTGCCGAACACAGAGTGGAACTCTCAATGAAAGCACCAATGTCGATGTCAACACCGGTGGATCTCGGGTAGGGGGTCCCGAACTGTGCGTCTAAGGCGGATGGTAACAGGAGGCAGGGGACACGATGTTTTACCCAGGTTCAGGCCCTCTTGATGGAGGTAAAACCCTATGTCCTGCTTGATTGATATTGATGATATGAGTATTACAAGAGTTGATCTACCACGAGATCGTAGAGGCTAAACCCTAGAAGCTAGCCTATGGTATGACTAGTCTGGCTTCGGTTTATATAATGCACCAGAGGCCTAGGATAACAAGAGTCCTAGCTGAATACGCCGGTGGGGAGAAGTCCTTGTCTTGATCGCCAAGTCTTGTGGAATCTTCCTTGTATGCGGCAGCTGTCCGAACTGGCCATGAGTATACAGCCATGGGGGTCCTCGGCCCAATCCAACTGATCGGGAGACGACGTGATGAATACCCCTAGTCCAGGACACCGTCAATGATTCCTCACTAAATTTCAAGGTATAAGTGTTCCCCTGAGTATGCACCGTTGCTACAGTTCGTCGTGTCGAGACACCACGTGATGATCGGGTGTGATAAGCTCTACGTTCACATACAATGGGTGCAAGCCAATTTTGCATGCGCAGAATACTCGGGTTAAACTTGACGAGCCTAGCATATGCAGATATGGCCTCAGAGCACTAAGACCAAAATGCCGAACGTGAATCATATAGTAGATATGATCAAAATAGTGATGTTCACCATTGAAAACTACTCCATCTCACGTGATGATCGGACATGATTTAGTTGATATGGATCATGTAATCATTTAGAGGACTAGAGAGATGTCTATCTAAGTGGGAGTTCTTAAGTAATAAGATTAATTAAACTTTAAATTTATCATGAACTAAGTACCTGATAGTTTTTGCATATCTATGTTGTTGTAGATCAATGGCCCGTGCTACTGTTCCCTTGAATTTTAATGCGTTCCTAGAGAAAGCTAAGTTGAAACATGATGGTAGCAACTACACGGACTGGGTCCGTAACTTGAGGATTATCCTCATTGCTGCACAGAAGAATTACGTCTTGGAAGCACCACTAGGTGCAAGACCCGCTGTAGGAGCAACTCCAGATGTTATGAACGTCTGGCAGAGCAAAGCTAATGACTACTCGATAGTTCAGTGTGCCATGCTTTACGGCTTAGAATCGGGACTTCAAAGACGTTTTGAACGTCATGGAGCATATGAGATGTTCCAAGAGTTGAAGTTAATATTTCAAGCAAATGCCCAAGTTGTGAGATGTGAAGTTTACAACAAGTTCTATAGCTGCAAAATGGCGGAGAATAGTTCTGTCAATGAACACATACTCAGAATGTCTGGGTACCATAACAACTTGACTCAGCTGGGAGTTAATCTTCCTGATGATAGTGTCATTGACAGAGTTCTTCAATCACTGCCACCAAGCCATAAAGGCTTCGTAATGAACTATAATATGCAAGGGATGGAGAAGACAATTCCCGAGCTCTTCGCAATGCTAAAGGCTGTGGAGGTAGAAATCAAGAAGGAGCACCAAGTGTTGATGGTGAGCAAGACCACTAGTTTCAAGAAAAAGGGCAAAGGGAAGAAGGTGTACTTCAACAAGAACAGCAAGCCAGTTGCTGCTCAAGGGAAGAAGCCCAAGTCTGGACCTAAGCCTGAAACTAAGTGCTTCTACTGCAAAGGGACTGGTCACTAGAAGCGGAACTGCCCCAAGTATTTGGCGGATAAGAAGGATGGCAAAGTGAAAGGTATATTTGATATACATGTTATTGATGCATACCTTATTAATGCTTGTAGTAGCGCTTGGTATTTGATACTGGTTCTGTTGCTCATATTTGCAACTCGAAACAGGGGCTACGGATTAAACAAAGATTGGCTAAGGACGAGGTGACGATGCGCGTGGGAAATGGTTCCAAAGTCGATGTGATCGCCGTCAGCATGCTACCTCTACATCTACCATTGGTGTCGTGGAATTGTCACGGCAGATGTCCTAGCAGAAGGACTTAGTCATGGAGCCATCGCAACTAGGTTAGCTTAAAGGGGTTAAACAGGACAAAGGACACAGGGAGTTTATACTAGTTCGGCCCCTTGCGGTGAAGGTAAAGGCCTACTCCAGTTTGAGGTGGTATTGCTTGGGTTTCGATTACCAGGGAGCGAATACGCTTGACCTATCTTTCGATCTCTTGTCTCTTGCCCTAAACCACCGCCGGGTTGTCCCTTTATATACACAGGTTCATGCCCAGTGGCTCACGGAGTCCCGGCCGGCTCATACAAAGCGTGTCCGGCCCGGTGACTAACTACGCATGCCTTACAACACAAGTTATACATATATGGCGGTTTACACATGTGGGCTTTAAGTCGCCTTTGGGATTTGGGCCTTCAGTAAGCCTGCTTCACAAACAGCCATCTTCAGCCTCTTCATGGGCTTTGTATTTTATGATCCACTAGCAGTATGACCCGGCCCCTCCTCGGCGGGTCATACCCAATAGTTATATCCCCAACATTAGGCCCCAGGTTGATGTGAACTTGTTCATATCAATCTTTCAACACTTAGAAAACATCCTTCTTCGTCTGCTCCTGCAAGATCTTGTAACCTGCCATGACGTCATCTCCTAGGATTGCAATAACCCGCCGTGATGTCATCTGTCATTAATATTACGCAAAGCCCAAATCTCAATATATGTATATCCTCTTTTTTAATAAGTTCTCGAAAATCGAGGCGTCTATGCTGTTGCATATCCATTTTTTGGCCTCCTCGATTCCCGTGCATGTCACTTATCCTTTCGTCGTTATAAATAGGGCCAGGGGTCCCTTTCACTTTCCTCCCTTGCCTTCTCGTCTCCGTCTTCTTCCTCGCATTACTTCAGCACCCGAGCTCTGCCGCCGCCATTGACTCTCGCCACCGCCTCGACAACGGCCGCTGCATCAACCTGATTTGACCAGAGTTCGTTCGCGCGCCTCCATTGTTCAACAACTCTGGTGAGTTATCCTCCTTCCGTTTCCTCTAGATCCCATTAGGGTTTCCACGAGTTCGTCGGAGTTCATCCTCGTTCTTCGCTGTAGCTTGTAACTTTTGATTCAAACTTAGTACCTCTCCTGCGCGGCGGTAGTCGTGGTACTCATTTTTGTTATTAGATCATCTCCCTTGCATAAGAAAACCAATCTGGACACATGAACTGCTCACGTACTGCAACTTAGGTCTAAATATTTTCCATTCTCTGAAGTGTCATAGATCCAAAATTGTAACATCAATCTGTGAAATATGTTTTTCCAACACTTAGCAATTTTCCCATTCCCATATCTGTGAAATCAATATTTGTGCGGGCGGCTTAACTCAGAAACTGTAACCCGCCAGGTACCATTAGTCCCCTCTTAATCCGCCAATGGATTATCTATATAACTTCAATGCCATCCTCTAGTTTAACATCTATGCATGCTTCAATATTTTTTGCCTTTAAGCCAATCAGCCGGCTTGACCATATAATCTTAGACCGGCATAATCTTCCTTTCAGATCATCGAAAAAATGGCTAAGACATATACCTCATGCAACTGGGTCCAATCCCTAGGTCACTGAAGAAGACCTGAACAATTTTGTTGCAACTGGCGCTCTAGCCAATAAAGAAGATATCCACTGGGGGTCCCTGGTGAAGAAAACCCTCCTATACCAAAGGACGGAGAAGTAATTGTCTTCACTGACCACCTGAGCCGGGGGTTCAGCCCGCCCGGCTCAAAGTTTTTCCACGACGTGCTTCATTTCTTCCAACTTCACCCTCAAGATATTGGTCCCAACTCTACATCCAATATTTGCAATTTCAAGTCTTCTGTGAAGCCTATCTTCAAGAAGAGCCCACAATTGAAGTGTTTAGAGAATTTTACTACCTAAACCGTCAGACAGAGTTCACTGACGGGCCCAGCTTGGAACTTGGTGGGATTTCCATTCAGAAGAGGAAAGAAGTCAACTTTCCCTAAGCTAAGCCACTGAGTCACCCCAAATATTGGAACCAAACTTGGTTCTATTATCAAGACACTTCTCCATCAGACGAGAATTCTCTGCCGGGTTACCGTGACCACCGGCTTAGCAACACACATCCGCTTCCCCCACGGATGAACGCAAAGGAGCAGGCCAAATATGCATCCGCCTTTTCAAAGCTTTGAGCCTTTATTGCTAATGTCCTAACCGGCGTTGACTTTGTTCGGTGCTGGGTGTCATGGAGCATCTTGCCATTAAGCCGTCGCCCTGGCTTAATGTGTGAATACACTGGCGACTTAAAAGATCCTCAACGCCACTGCGACATTCAACTGACTAACGTAGAAATTACAGAAGCCACTAAGAAATTGTTGAATGAACCTGCAAAGGAATGAAGTAAAACAGGACTTAGTCCTTTCTGCACCTTCAATAAGCCGCCAGCCGTAAGTATTGCACACCTTCCGCTCAACCATATCTGCAACGGTTATGCCTACTTATAAACTTTTTGACCTCCATAGGCCGATTCTCCATTTTGGAAGAAGAAGCCACAAGATAAGCCGGCCAAACCGGCTCGTACCAAAACCAAGGTCACCCAAAGGCCTCCCGAGAAGAAGACCACCGAGCCCGCCGGCTTAAACATTGATGATGACGCTGATGATGATGAGTCAAAGGTAGAACTTGACTCACTTGGCTCATATTTTATACATCTCATTGACAATGATTGTTATCACGACGACGCAGAAGCCAACCGTGCAGGCGACGCTGAGGTAATTATTTCTTTCCTCCGGCTCAAAACCTCTGCCAACACAGAAAACCCGACAAGCAAGCCGGAATGTAAGCTTTTCTCACCCACTAGCTCACTTGGATCCCAACTTTCTTTTGAAGAAACAGCAACACGAAGCTCGCCGCACCACCCGGCATAGTGGTGGTGTGATTACTTCCTCTGGCTTACCAAACACATCGGTTCGCAAACACCGCCCGGAGGTCTTACATATTTTTGATATACTCTATACCAAGGCGGGTTATTTCCGACAACCTCTTAACCCGTCTGATTCAAACTATCAGGGGACTTATCATTCCTCTTCTGGCGAGTTGACAGGAACTCAAATCCCAGCTTTCAAGACTGTACCTGGGTAAGAGTATATTCAATCATTGAAACCTTATGCCTGATTATTACACTGACCTCTTTATACTTCTTATTTTCAGGGGCCGGGCCAAACCCAGCAAAAAGGCAAAGCTGAATAAGTCGGTCGACGATGTCAATCCGTCTGAGCCGGAGCAACAACAACCAGAACTCTCTCACCCAATTGCTGAAGATATTATTGATGATCCGCCACATCAAGACCATGAAGTCTCCACAGACCCTATGGATGTTGAGTTGGCCATCTCTAAGTCGCCAAGCCCAGTTAAGCCTTCTGAGGAAAAAACTGACGATGTAGTCGTCACCGGGTTTGGTTTCACAGCACCGGGTCACTCCACTGTCTTGTCTAAGCATAGCGCCAAAGATGAAATTTCTGCTGAAGATAAAGGCAAGTGGAAGGTAGACTTAGAGAGCTACGCTCAATTCAACGCCCAAGACATCCACTCTGGTTATTTGAACCATCTGTACACCAGCCGTGACTTTGAAGTGGGCTTGGTTAATTTGATGAAGGAACGCTATGAGGTAATTCAATCACCATTCTCTTTCATAATTATCTGTCCATCAGCCACCAAGTCTATAAGATATGATAAAAAATTATATGATGTAGATTTTCTAGTTGCCATAAAGAATCGCGCATCATCACTAGTAACCCCCAAGGGTCAGTTTAACTAGCATGTTGAGCTGAGACTTAAAATAACAAAAATCAACTTTGCCTTAGTAGCCCCCAAGGGCCGGCTTAATCAGTGATGAATAAGTCGGGACTAATCATCCTGTTTGAAGTCATCAATCCAATTTTGTAGTCTTTATAAACCGGATTAGATCATTTGTCCGGGTCAGTCAATTATTCTGTCTTTAGTAAAGAGAAATATGCATTAGCCCCCAAGTGCCAAGTATAATACTTGTATTGTGCTTGGGACTTCAAAAAATTCTTAAGAGAAATATACATTAGCCCCCAAGTGCCAAGGAAAATACTTGTATTGTGCTTGAGACTTCAATAAATAATCATACTCATGATATCTGCCCATGCTGTCTAGCTTAAGCCGGTGACTCATGAACTGTCCAGCTTAAAGCAGCAAATCAATAACATGTCATTGGCTATCTTTAGTAAGAATTAATCCCGATTCCATTCATCCCAATGAATCTTCTATAAACTGTGCCGGCTTATTAATAAATGAACTGATACAGGCTCTCGAAGCGTCAATTTGGGCTCAGACATGCGTGTCCGGTTGAAGGCAGTCTACACTCTTGTTGAACAATTATATACTGGTGCTCAACGGACCATTGATGCCGCTCTGCACACAAAAACGGCCGCCTACTCTTATCAAGGAGACATTGGAAAGGTTGCCAGTAGTGCCCAAGAGGATTAAAGAGCTGAAACGAGCCTCTGCCAGAGCCAGCGCTTTAACTACCCTAAGGCGGGCTAAAGCATGGCAAGCAGATCTTGACCCGGAGGATCTGGCCAACGGTTGCCCAAGTGTAAAGGAAGATGGGACACCCTTCAATGCAGATGATTTTGTAGATATAGTAAGATTAATGCGTCCGTTGGCAACCCGGATGGCTGAAGATACCAAGCTATCACAGTATCAGGTGGCTTATGATGCTGATAATAAGAAGGTGAAGGCACCGATTTATCAAGAGACAGATCTCCTGCCAATTCGTAAGCATACCTTTGCTCCCGACATTGATCCATCAAACCTTATTGATGACGAAGCTGTGTTTAGAATGTTGACCGGTATCAACTGGGCTATGCCTGACTTCCAGATGATGGATAATCAAGGAGCTGAAGAAGAAGAA